>NC_140589.1:730918737-732267487 GCF_964204655.1 Triturus cristatus | reverse complement strand
GCTAATGGGACAGCTGTGCACGTCCTGGCACCAGCATGGGAAGGGCATTTCTGCATATTTTGTTGTCAGTATATTGCTCGTGGGAGGATGTTTTAGGGGGCCGTTCTTGATTTTTTTCAGGTATCGTATGTATGGCATCTGGGGCTCAGGGTCTATGTTGCTACATGGGATGTGGGACCCGCGGGGACTGGTTACTTTACCATCCATGGCGTTTACATTTTTAAGCTGGAATGTGAGGGGGCTGGGTTCTTGCACCAAGAGATATAGGGTCCTCTCCTTCCTCCGCAGACATCAGGTCTCGATAGCATGCCTCCATGAAACTCACTTTACTGAGGAAGGAGCCCAGAGGTTGATGAAGAAATGGCGAGGACAAGTTTTCCACTCTTCATTCTCTTCCGACGCCAGGGGTGTACTTGTGTGGGTGGCCCCGGGGATCCCATTAGCCATTCAATATGTAGAAGCGGACATTTATGGGAGATACCTACTCCTTAGAGCTAAGCTAGATGGCAGAGATGTTGCAATAATGAATACCTATGCCCCAAACACAGATGATCCGGACTTCTTTCTGTCCCTACAGGAGGTTCTGATATCAGAACTTGAGGTCCCATTGCTTTGGATGGGGGATTTTAATTGCGTCCTAGACCCCGACCTTGACAGGTTCATGCCCCGCATGGGTTCGAAACCTAGGATGACGACGAAACTCCGAGAGGTCATGGGGAATATAGGGGCTCACGATGTATGGCACCAGGGACACCCAGCCCAGAAAGTGTATACTTGTTGCTCGTCCACCCATAATACATCCAGTCACTTAGACAGGATTTTACTCGCTAACCCTGATGCGGCTATGTCCTTTGATGTGACCCATCAAGCACGATTCCTATCTGATCACTCCCCTGTGGCATGTGTGGTCAACTGGGGGGCCCTGATAACTCGCCCACGGACTTGGAGGTTGCCAGCAGAGGTTTTATAGGACCCAGTAGGGAAGCATCACATAGAAAATGCCATAACTGATTATATTGACCTAAATTGGGACGGGTCGGACATATCACAAGCCATGAAGTGGGAAGCCCTCAAAGCGGTAGTAAGGGGGGCCTGCATAGGCCTTAAATATGGGGTTCAGAAACAGCTCCAACGGGAAATGCAGGAGGAAGAGCGTCACCTCTTGGAAATACAGACTCGCGAAGTCCCTGATGCAGCGGGGAGGGATGGGGAGCGTGGCATCCAGGAACGTATCCATGACATTTGGGACATGCTTGACAAATACACCCTCACACAGTACAGACAACTCCTTCATAGGAAATTAGATAAATCAGGCCGGCTTTTGGCTTGGATACTCCGGAGGGAACGTGCCCCTGACACGATCGTGGCTTTGCGGGAGCCCACGGGAGGATTGGTCCACTCAGAGGTGGGACTTCTCCGTGTCTTAAAATCCCATCTGCAGACGGTCTATACTGCGGGCCCTGCAATTTGCGAGGCATCCTATCTCCCTTACCTCCAAGACCTGACACTACGCGCTATCCCCAAATCAGCACAGAAAGAGCTCGACAAACCCCTAACACTGGGAGAGATACAATCTGCTCTGCAGCACCTACCGCGTGCCAAAACCCCGGGAGCGACGGGTTCCCCCTGGAGTTTTATCAAGCCTTCATGGGCACACTTCCCCACCTCCTGTTGCAGGTCTACCTCAAGGTGTTTGAATGCGGAGTTCTCCCACCAAGTATGACACAGGGGGAAATATGCATGATTTTAAAGCCTGGAGGGGATGCTCATGAGCCTTTATCGTAACGTCCGATTACGATGATAAACACAGATGGTAATATCTTATGCAAGCTCTTGGCTACCCGGTTAGCGCCTTACATGCCTCACTTGGTCCATGAGGACCAGTGTGGGTTCATACTGGGACGAAACACAGCTATGAATCTGCGCTGGCTTAATCATATCATGCATGAGGTGCGTGATCGAGAGGAACACATGGTTTTGGTCTCCATTGACCTTCCCAAGGCGTTCGAAACGGTGGATTGTGGATACCTTCACAAGGTCTTCCACGCTGTGGGGTTAGGCCCTAAATTTTGTCGCTGGATTTGCATCTTGTATACAGCACCCCGTGCAAGGGTTAAACTTGGGAGAGCGAGATCAGGGGACTGGCAACTGGGAAGTGGCACTCGCCAGGGGTGTCCCCTCTCGCCCTTATTGTTTGCCCTGGCCATAGAGTCCTTTGCGGTCCGGATCAGGACTGACATGGAACGATGGGGAATTACATTGGGTGACATGAGGCATATAATTTCCCTATATGCTGACGATGCCCTGTTTTACTTGACTTCTCTCCGGGACGCAATACCGGTCGTGCTGCACCACTTAGACAGATTTGGTGAGGTCTCTGGCTTGCGACTCAACCGCGGTAAGTCCCTGGTCTTTCCGTTTGGCGAGATTGGCCTCACTGCCCCTGTGGGATCTCCCAAACCTGGGACTGCGCTGGGAACAGGTGAGATTCTGTTACCTTGGGATACAGGTGGCCCCGACGGACACACAGGCGTTAGCCCGGAATGTAGACCGCATAATCGCGTCTCTACAACAATCGGTGACATTTTGGAACACTCTTCCGCTGTCATTGATGGGTATCAGTATCTAAAGCACAGGGGTAACCCAGTATCCCTCAGAACCTGGGCATATATGATACAAGTAACAATTGGTTCTGTCGGGTTCAGACAATTTCTTTGTAGTTGTCAATACACCATGTAAATTAGGTAATTGAAATATAGTATGCACTTGAACACAATAGAGAAAGAACTAATTAATCTCATTAGAAAAATATTTTCCTTCATATTTGCAAAAAGATTTTTGAAACAAGGACAAAATTTGTCATGACATGAAGGCTGTCCGATAAATTAATTAAGAAAACGGCGCAAGTGGGCGTGATTATTATGACATGGTGAGTAAAGTGACAGAGTGACAAAATTGGTGTATTATACAAGAACGTGAACAAATACTGTACAATGAGTTACAACAAAAATTATTGAAACAATGGTCCAATTATCATGAAAGTCGCCCTAGCATGGTAAGTAAATTACATAAATTAATATATTAGGGGACTTAATGTATGGACACAGGAGCTGTCGACGTTTCAACCCTGACAATCTGCATTAGTTGAAGATGTCAAAGTGGGTCTTCTTCAGGACAAAATGGCAAAAAAGGACAGCCTGCAGAGAAAAAGGACGAGTGTGAGAGTTGTGTTCAAGTATCTAAGAATTGTGGGTAATGATGGGGGTGCGGAATTTGCACTCACCGGTAATCTTGGAAATTCTACCATGTAGGTGAAGCTCAACCCCACACAACTTGGGGAGAGTGAATCATGGGAACAATCCAATGAATGGAAGGGCTGGGTAACCTAAGGTGGTATGAATAATGGTGGGAGAAGGACATGGTTAAAAGTCCCTAGATTGAAGTACATAGGAATTGTACGTGTCGATCCCAAGAATGGTTGCGAGCAGCCTACCTGTGTGTAAATTACAAGCGGCCGAGGAATTTCAATTTGTTCCGGAATTCGCAGTAATATCAGCAGTGAGCAATCAAGTGCAAGACGAGTTCGGTCCTGCATGAGGAATGGAGTGAGGCCTAATTAAATTTATTGATTATAGAGGTCAAACTAGGGAGGCATCTTGACACAAAGAGGGACGTACCTGGAGCAGCAAAATGTATTCCAAACAAGGTATTCGAACACCAGGTGCATCGTTGTGGAAGCTCAAGGTTGCATGATGACTGGGAAAAGGGAAGGAACATCAAGTCTTAAAAGGTGCGGTCCGTAATAGATGTAACTACAGTCATTGGGTGGGGGCGAAACTGCACGTACCTTGGATCATAGAAGTAACAGCCCAGTGTCAAATAAAGGACAATGAGAAGGTAATACAAGTGAAGCCAAGCGCCACTTTGAGATAAATCAGGGCTGCATATGACTGTAAGGAAGGAAAAGAATGGGTCTTATTATCTTGATCAAAATGTCAAGCGGGTGCGCTACTGACTGTAGCAGGGCTTGGTGGGACACGTACCTTGTGGGAGTCAATTGACGGCCGTGATCCTTGGAGTGAATCCGGGGCCGCGGCAACAGACGCGCTAAGGATAAAAGCTGCCTGCCGCGTCTTACGTGCACGTTACACGTTACGCGTGCAGCAGCTAAAACAGGCAAGCGACCAGGAGTTTGCATAAAAAACAGACTTCACGTCACTGAGACTTGCTTGTGAATGTAAACACCCATGTCGGGGGACATTTGGTGATCTGTTGTGTATTAAAGACCAGGTCCAACATATTGTAGAAATAAACATCTATCATATTTGGATTACAGTGCGAATTTGAGTGCCTTATGAGAAAAGTTATTACAGTGGACATATACGGCAACGCCTCTGAATACATTTTGGAAATAAAATTGCACACATTGGTCTGTTGAGTACATTAGCTATCTGTTGTGCGTTGGAAACCAGGGCCAAAACATTGTAGAAATAAATATCTAATCTGTCACATTTGAATTACAGTGCGATTTAAAGCGCATTATGAGTGTCGTCATTGCAGTAAACACATAAGGAAACAATTCTAAGTACATTTTGAAATCGAACGCATTGATCTGTTAGGTACAATGGTACCGTTTATGCTGATAAATAGCTAGAGAGCCTACTACCATGTTTACAGTATAAGAAACATTGATAAGAGTTCAATGCTGTGTCTGGAACGCACAATGATCAATCTCTAAGATGGTGATGCTTTCCAGGACACTATATGTACTCCAGAATTCCCTATGTCCGCTGCCGCCACGTGTCTTCAAAACCCTCAATATGCTGCTCACGTCCCACCTCTGGGCAGGCAGGCGCTCAACACTATTATACGCAGCTATGAGGAGAGCGGGCTGGAAGCCCCACGGTTCGACTTATATTAATTCGCAGCCCATCTGCAACATGCAGCACGCTGGCTGACAGACGCAACAATTGGGAGAAACGCCTTCTATCCGACAGGGTGGATACTCAGGCACTGCAGGAAGCACTGATGCAGGGCAGGGGGTCCGACACATCTCTTCCCACATAGTGCGACATACAGCCAGTATATGGCATCGTTTTGTCGAAAAAGTCCTACGGAAAGCACCCTTTCACCGGGAGCTCTCGATTTGGATACTGGCCCCTTTCATAGACATGGGACGATACATGTCCTTTCAATGGAGGGTGGATGCGAAGTTCTTGCCTACCTTTTTCCCAACGAGACCTTCATCACTTACGAGCAAGCAGAAGAGAACTTTGGCCTCGGACGGGGCCAATTCCTACACTTCTGGGGAATTCAAGACGTAGTGAAAACCACCTGGCCACAGTTCCCGGATATTCCACCCCTCACACACACCCTAGATATCCTGCTCATGTGGGGTACAGGTCGCAAACTGATTCCTCTCCTCTACAAGGCTATGAAACAGGACTCTGCCCCTCCGGTGCCGCCATCTCGGGCTGCATGGGAAAAGGATCTCGCGGTCCAGCTGGAAGAGAAACAAAGGGGACGCATAAAGTTTCCTGCAATGCCAGGTTTAAATTAACACACTTTAACTTCCTGCATCGCACCTACCTAACCCCGGTATCCCTGAACCGCATTTCGCCTGATAAGGGAAATAGATGCCCTAGATGTGCCACAGAGAAAGCGGGCTTTTTACATTTAGCATGGGATTGTCCATTGGCCAAGCAGTTCTGGGTAGAGGAGGTGGGCAGGATTCTTGTGGCCACAGGCATTCGGATACAGCTTGAATTGTTTACTTACATTTGTCCAGAAGCCTAAGAATAATAAACTCCCATATAAGCTCCTACAACTAATGCTAGTGCTTGTTAGGCGAAGAGTAGCTATAACCTGGATGGGGCAAAGGGGCCCAGAAGTTCCCATCTGGCTTAAAGATGTTCAAGAGTGGTCCCTAGCTGAAGAAACACACATGCAACTCACCGAAGGGACGAGAAGCTGCAAGAAGACATAATGGTTTGGCGGGAGTTGTGTTCCTCTGGTTTGGCGGAGAGGGAGTCCTCCTCGCAGGATACAACTGATGGCAAGGAGAGTGGGTTGGATGTAGAAAGTGGGCCTACCCTTAACACGGAGTGAGAGGACTGACCTTGGTTATATTTGCACACTGGGAATCGGTGCTATGCCCCATGCTCCGTCCTCACTGTAATATGCTTCTGAATACTTATATGACCCCATTGTACCTTTCCTCTCCAATGCGACCATCTGTGCTACATGCCATTGATAATACCAACAATATGTCTACGTACACTGTATTGATGCCAATTTGTTTCTGTATTTGTAGAATGCAAATTAAAAAATAAAGTTAAAAAAAAGAAAAAACAATGACAAGGGCTCAGTGCAGTGGGAAGTGGAGACCTATTCCAAGGCTACAACAAGTGGTAAAGACAATGGTGAATACTCATTTGAAGAAGAGTTGTGTACATGAGAAAAGATGAAGTTGCTGAGGATGGAGCAAAAGGAAAATTCACTTTATGTGTGATGATGGGCCTGTAGCAGACCTGTGGACACAACAATATGTTTTCGTTAGTTCACAGAATCTCACAGGGGTGGTTACTCAATAAAATGCAGGAAAGGGTGATGATCATTTGACAGGAGCACCGATGAGATCCAGTAATACGGAAACTGGCACAACAGGTACTGGAAGAAGTCTCAGTATTTTCTGAAAAGTTAAGAGGCATGTTGTGCTATTGATTAATGGGGCCCTGGAGCACACAAATGTGAGAAATGGTGTATGAACATTTGAGAGGAAGGCCTGGTGAGTGGGAAAAAGACAGTATATGTTGGACCACATCATAATGTTCACCATGCCTACCTCATTACCAACCCTACTGAAAGATGAGAGGGACTCTGAAGCAAGAAACTCCCCACAAATGAGCCATGGCACAACATACTCAACAACATCTATGGTTAATTGTGCCACACCAGCGGATGTATAGGTAAGCCCTTGTGGTGCTCTATGGATTTTCTACAGGGTTGATACCTTCAAAAATAAACAATGCACATGCCTGTGAAAGATGCCTTCATGCTCTTTGGAATTCCCTGAGTCAGCAATTTTGATAGGCACATCCACTTCTTGATTAAGAAATTGAGGAACTGTGCACTGCTCTGGGCATGATCAGAGAACATAACACCCCCCCCCCCCCAGTTATCTGAACACATTGAGAGACTATGTGAGAATTCAAATGTAGGCATGATGACAATAACTGATACAAGCATATACCCAGAGGTTGGACATCGTTCAGAAATGATGGGCTGACAACATTTTTTGTTACTCGTCGAATAATAGTTGTCTGATTATTGGGAAGTAGCAAATGAGGAGTATGTGTGGAACTTAATGACCCAATCCTATTTGCCAGGACCACTGAGGAGGGGGCACAGGAGGGGAAAGGGGTAAAAGGAGGACATTCTTATAAAACGGCCATAGACTAGGGATAGTGTCTCTGTCCATAAATAATGAGTTCCTTCAATTGTGACTTGGATAGTATTTTTAGATGATAGGTCATGTCTGCCAGGAAGCCAAATATCTATCTTGAAAGTATCTGTTACTAAAGCTAACCCAACCCAGCAACAACAGCTGAAGTCTCATAGTTCTGATACCAAGTCATGGGAAAAAAGTAGCTCCCACCTCAAGGCATTACGCCAAAGCCTGGCTAGAGATTTTGCGTTTATTTATTGTAATGAAAGCTAATTTTCACAATGAGCAGATAGAATAATATATATGTTCCATGAGGTATTGGGAGGAAAACTATAACAAAAAACAACTCATATACTTCCCATGTGGTCTGGTGTTGAGTTGTCTTGCTTCATGTTGGTGTGCAGAAACCCACTCAGGGATAAGTCAGGCTTGAACCAGGAGTGCACCCTGGGAGGAGCAGCTGTTTGCTGCAGCAAAGTGACACAAGCCTATGCCGAGTCTCCCTTATGTGTATGTGTTGGTGTCTTCTATTGACAAAATGCTGGCATCAGTCCATTCTGAAACCTTCTTGCAAGAGATTCTTCAAGGCCCTTTTGCTGTACGTTTCCACGCATCACATGTCCATGCAGGTACTTGTCAATTTTGCACACTGTCTCCCTTCTTGTTCCTTCTGTAAGTCTTTAGGGGCTTGTTCTCTAGTCAAAATAGCACATTAACAGGCACATTCATGCTATGTGAAGCCTTTTTTTTAACAAAATCTTTTTAATTTTTCAAGAAAAGAACAGAACAGTACTGTCATTATACAATGAATCATGTTAGGAGGCAAGGGGAAGCTGAGCCGTCTCTGCAATCTACAATGGCAGCCATTAAGGGGCTAGGAACCACCCTTGAAACAAAAATGGACAAAATGTCAATTGAGATTAGCTTAATGAGGGCCGATATGAATAAAACAACAGAGCGAGTCAAAGAGAATGAAACAAATGTCAAGGACCTCCAGACCACCACTAAACGCCTGGAGGAGAGACTAAACGCCCTGACTCACCAGCACCGTCAAATGGCCATAAAGCTTGAGGATCAGGAAGGGAGGGCCCGCCGCAGTAATATCAGAGTGGTGGGAGTTCCGGAGGGACTGGAGGGGCCGAGTGTTGACCTCTTCCTTGAGGACCTCATCTTAAATCACCTCAAACCAAAAAGGCTCTCCTCGCTCTTCACGGTGGAAAGGGCACATTGAGCACCGGTTCCTAAACCTAAGCCAGGGGCGGCTCCCAGGACGATTATTGCTAAGATCTTGAACTATAGAGACCGAGATGCCATATTACAGGCTGCGAGGATCTAGGGGGACGTTCAATACGAGAACGCCAACATCCGATTTTTCCCGGACTTCACGCTCAAGGTCCAACAGGAGCGGCGATCGTTCGAAGGGGTGAAGGCAACCCTTCGGCGGCGTGGGTTCAAATACATGATGTTCTTCCCGGCCAAGCTTAAAGTTCTTGCGGATGGGAAATCACTTTTCTTCACCAGCCCCCAGGAGGTACAGGATTGGCTGGAGGGGAAGGCGGAACAGAGGAAGACCTCAGGGGCTACCGCGAGACAGACGGAGCCCACAAATCGAGAGACAAGGTCACCCGGGAAGCAGGCTGACCCGGGGAGGCGTGATGTGCGCGCCTGGAGATCGAGGTCCAGCAGCCCGAGTCGGGCAACATTACAATGAGACTGACAAATGGGGTTTCCACAATCACTGCAGGAGGCGATTTCATAGAACCGTAATGTAATAGTAGATATGTGTTAATATAAAGGGCAACAGAAAATGGGATCGCAGACTTGAGAATCGACTACGTAACTCTTTACTACCTCCTTGTAATGCTGGGAAGGTGCCCATATACACTCCTGACCTACTGCCAATAATAAGTTACAGGGTGTACTCCTGATTAATATGTCTAACACTGTTCAATTATGGGGACGCTGCTTTTAGATCCCGTGCTTCACAATAACTCCAATAACACAGGGGGAGGGCCTCGGGCGACCGGGTCGGCTACTGCTCACTTCCCCAGGACACAGTTGTTAATTTATTGGGGCGATAGGCACTCTGCTGGTTGGGGATGTGGGTAGTTTCGAACCTACGTGGCAGGGTAGCAGGGAGGGGGGGTGGAACACCGGGGTTAGGAAGACTATGGTTTATAAGATGTGTATTGTTGGTTTTGGGGAGGAAGGGATGGGGGGGTTATCGTTGGTCATGCAAATGTAAATCGCTGGTAACAAGGTCGGGCTGCAGGATACAGGAATGGTCCCTCAAGAACTATTTTCACATCAGACATGCACTGGGATAAAAGTATTAAAATTATAAGTTGGAACGTCAACGGGTTGGGTGATAAAATAAAAAGGAGTACAATGCTACAACACCTCAAAAGACACACCCCTGCATTACTACAAGAGACACACTTGATCGGTAATACATGTAAAGCACTTAACAGGTGGGGCTACAAACTGGTGGCACATGCTGGGTTCACAACTGGGTCCAGAGGAGTGGGCATCCTTTTAAGGCACACCTTCCCCTTCGAGGCTAAACAAACATGGGTGGATCCGCTGGGACGCTTCGCAGCAGTCGCAGGGCGGTGGGAAGGATGCACACACACACTAGTGGCTGCATATATTCCCCCAGGCTTGCAGGCCCAATCTTATAAGGACCTGGGCGCCTTTCTCCTCGGCCTCCCCGAGGGACACCTCGTGATTAGGGGTGATTTTAACTCCGTTATATCAGGGGCGCTAGACAGACATCCACCGCGAGATATCGGATCGGGACAGCAATGGCTCCCCAACTTTCTTGAAGCTTTTGGCCTCATCGACCTATGGAGGAGGTGACATCCCACTCTCAGAGAATTCACGTTCTTATCGGGATCCCACCGTACCCTTTCTAGAATCGATTACATCCTAGCACCGGTTCAGGCAGAAGTGAACACATCTGACATTAAGCACTTGCCGAGGGGTATCTCTGATCACTCCCCAATATGGGTTCATCTAACAATTGGGGATAAAAGAATTGGCGGTATTGTACCAATAAATCCCTGATATCTGAAAGATCAAGAAACCAGAGCAGTAATGGTGAAGGTAGTTGAACAATATTTTCTCGACAACGAGGGTACGGTGGACTCCCCTACGACCTTGTGGGAGGCGTTCAAGACGGTGCTCAGGGGACAAGCAATTTCGGCAGTGGCAGGCAGACGTAAAGATAAAGAAAAGCAGTTGACGGATGTCGAGTGCGACATCGTTCGACTAGAGGAAAGAGCTGGACACAGCCCTGACAACGACATATCCCACCAATTGCAAATAAAATCAGCGTAATATAAAGCAATCGCAACAGACGCTGCAAAAACTCTGGCACGTGACAGGGATGGACGGATTTACGACCAGGGTGACAAGGCGGGCAAGCTGATAACCTGGTTAGATAAAAAAGAGAAAGCGCAAATAGTGGTGCCTGAACTAAAAAGCATTACTGGTGATGTCCTCACTGAACCTCATGACATAGCTAGAGAATTCGCTACTCACTTTGAGAGGGTGTATCGGAGGGACTCAGACTTCACGGAGAGGGACTCCTCTGATTTTTTGGCAGACATTAAGTTGCGGACCCTCACTGAGCAAGACCGTGAAAAGATGGAGGAGGATCTCACAACTGACGAATTAGCCAAGGCAATACGAGATCTTAAGGTGGGGAAAGCGCTAGGGCCCAATGGCCTTCCAATTGAGCTATACAAGCTCAAACCAGATAAGATAGTACCTCATTTGAAAGCCATGTACTATGATAGCAAGAAAATAGGTAAATTGCCAAGAGACCAACGCATAGCCACATTGGTCACCATTCCCAAAGCAGTGAAACCAAAAGACGAATGTACATCGTACAGACCTATATCCCTTCTAAACGCAGAACCCAAGATACTTGCTAAACTATTAGCAAATAGACTCCGGCTGATTATAGCTTAGCTAGTACATCCTGACCAATCGGGATTTATACCCCATCGAAATGCGGCCCTTAATTTGCGGGGTCTCCATGGAGTGCTGGGGCGATGCCCCGGAATCCAAGAAGATGAAATAGTGGTCTCGCTAGACGCAACTATGACATTCGACACCCTGGAATGGGCATACCTCTTTGCAGTTTAAAAAAGATGGGCTTTGGCTCTAAATGTATAGGGTGGATACGCCTTCTGTATGCTGAACACCTAGCCCAAGTGACGGTTAACAATAAAACTTCGGATGTGTTCATACTGGGCAGGGGTACCAGGCAGGGATGCCCGCTGTCGCCGCTCCTGTTCGCCCTCTCCCTCGAGCCGCTCGCGGCCTGGATACGGAGTGATGCCTCGATCCGTGGCCTGCGATGGACCGAGGGATGGGAGGATAGGATCTCGCTGTACGCTGACGATATCCTCCTTTATCTTGCGTCCCCTTCGAGCTCATTAAGAGTGGTGCTGGATATTTTTGCCAGCCTCGGGCGAAACTCGTGTTTCCGAATCAACTGGAGCAAGTCGACGCTCTATGTTCTCCATGGAGACACTCCCTCCATACCTAGGAACTGCACAATACAGGTAGCGGTCGAGGGATTTAAATATCTTGGCATATTTATCACCACAGATGCCAGGACTCGATATGAGCGGAATCTCATCCCACCCCTGCAGAGGCTTCGAAGAGATGTGGATGTCTGGAAGAAGTTGCCCCTATCTCTCCTTGGGAAGGGAGCACTGTTTAAAATGATGGCACTACCTAGATTCCTATATGTCCTCCAGAACTACCCAGACCTGGTGCCCCACACATTCTTTAAGGAAGTTGAGTCATTGCAGAGGGATCTGCTGTGGGATGGGAGACCACAGATAGCACTCTTTAGGCTCACGCTCGGATGGTACGACGGGGGTATTGCTTTGCCAGACATCAGGAAGTACTACTGGGCAGCGCAGCTGTCTGCAATTAACCAATGTCAATACGGAAGCGGGGATGACCCAGCATATGGAATGGATAGATGGTTACTGCCGGGAGGAGACTTCACGAGAGCACTATACTCTTGGCCGGCAAGGTTCATGCTCACTGGCCCCACAAAACATGCGGTACAGGTATGGCACATGGTCAATCGCGCTTTGGGATGGGCCAATAGGCTCACGATGGCAACCCCCTTATGGGATTCAGAGCGGTTGGGAACTCTGGGGCGAACAAAAGGGTTTGATAAATGGGACCTCATAGGTATCTCACACATAAGGGACCTTTGGGGGCGGATTGGAGTGGAGACATTCACCACACTACAGCAGACATATGAGATGGCTGAATCAGAATACTTTAGGTACGCGCAGGTTAAACACTCACTACAGGCCCACATCCCGACTGGGACGTCACTGCCTGAGGCATCCCCTCTCGAGGATAGATTGCTCGATGGGCATTTACCAGAAAAATGTATATCCCTGACATATAAAAAACTTATCCATCACACCCCTGACCCTCTTACTGCACTTAGAGAGAAATGGGGAAGGGATGGTCTGGAAATCGACGATGAGGAGTGGCAGGAGGCACTTTCCTCGCCAAAAGAAGTTGCCATCTCGGCAAAACTGAAATTGGTACAACTGAAGATTCTGCACAGGATTTACCTTTTAGGGAGGCAACTAATGCTTATGGGTAGAAGTGAGGATGGGCTGTGCAAGAGGAGATGTGGGATAGAGGGTGCATTCCTACACGTTATCTGGGAATGTCCGCTAATTCAAGACGTCTGGCAGAAAATCCTGAAATGTATGAGTACGGTCTGGGGGGTGACTTTACTGCTCGAAGCCAAGAGATGCCTGTTGAACATTTGGGAGCCCACAGACTTAAATGTGAAGGGGAGGCTCTGGGTTACACTCGGGCAGATGATTGCCAAGCGCAACATAGCGCAGTTATGGGGGGCCGCTGCACCGCCGACAATGAGGAAATGGAAGGAGGACATGGATTGGTGTATGGCACGAGAGAAAACAGTGTATGTAGCTCGGGGGTGTCCCAGGAAATGGGTAGCAATTTGGACTAAATGGAATATATATCGGGGAGGACTGTGTGAACCTCCTATTATCCCATCCCTTGACGAACACATCATGGTTTGAAACCCACTGCATGTACTGTAGAGGTAAATTTGATAACGAAAGCAATATACCGACACTTGTAAAGAAACTGTTCCTTGTAACTGTACGAAATGAATATCTGTATCGCATGACAATTTTTCCTTGTTTAATAAACCGAATTGATAAAAAAATTTAAAAAAAAATTTAAAAAACGACTCCACGTATGCCCAAGGCACTGTCACATGGATTAAGGCTAGCACCCCCTTTACTATAAACACATCTGTGGTGGATCTAAGGGCCGTTATGTACTAGTGGAGGGCACCTTGAGGGCCAATTTTTCCTCCTTGGTTCCATGTATCCACCCAGTTCCAATCAGCCCAGATTCTTCACCAGATTGACAGGGGTGATTTAACATTGGAGTGGGATACCGTGGCTTCTGTGCAGTGATTTTATTAGTGTATTAGACATCAACTTGGACCATTCCTTCCGCACACATTTGTTACATCTAACGCTCAGGCACTTGGTGCCTGGCTTGCCTACTTGAGACTAGCTGACATATGGAGAACCTGCAATCCACACACCAGGGTTTATTCGTTCTACTCGATCCCCACAATTTACACGTCTGGCTGGACTGTCTAGTGGGCACATCAAATATCCTCCCCTACATTACATATATTGATTATTTGGGCCGCACCCACTCAGACCACAATTTCCAATACCTACGCCTGAATTGGGACGCAGCACCTTCCCCTATTCCTACATGGGGGGCTGCAACCAGCTGCTCTAGAAGTCCCTCCTTTTTGGTCCTCATTGGGATCGGTCATAGATGAACATTTGAACTCAATACTGACAGGGCCACATCCCGCTCACTTGGGACTCTTAAGTTGGTCATTCGGGGCCATTGCTTGGGTTACACGTGGAATGCGAGACAATTGCTTAGTAGGGATATCTCCCACTTTGAGTGGAACCTACTGAGTTACGAGTCACACGCTACTTTTACCCCAGAACACAGGAAAAGACTCCACCTGGCGCAATGTGAGCATGGCGTGCTCTTGAAACGCCTTCAGTGTCTTAATTACACTGCCCATGCTGCCAAGACCCATGCTCTAGTCCGCCTGTTTACCACTCTCACTTCACGAGGCGCTACTTATCTCATTACTCAAGCCAGACAATGATCCCTCTGTCCTGGGCTCATACCGCTCTCTCATATTACTCAACACTGACTACAAAATATTAGTATACTGCCTGGCCTCTCTGGTTCCTACACTTATCCACCCAGGCCAAAAAGTGTTTGTCCTGGCTCTGAACACTTCACCAAATTTGCAAAGAGTTTTTGGGTCCCCCCGGGATTGGCCACATTCTGGATGCCTGGTGCTAGATTTGGAAAAGACATTTGACTCACTGGAATGGGATTTTTTTATCCGCAGAGCTGCTCTGATAATGCCTAGGCTCCAGATTCCTTAACCTTGTGAAGCTACTCTACACCCAACCATTGGCGAGGGTGAAGACTGGAGCCTTGATTTCCAATCCAGTCACAATCCACAAGGGCACCTGGCAGGGATGCCCATATCCCCTTTGCTTTTTGCTTTGGCCATTGAACCACTTGCAGTCACCCTCCGTGCACATGCACAAGCAATGAGAATAACACTGGGGGACGATTTGCATTCAATATCACTCCTAACTGACGACCTACTCCTATACCTGTGTAATGTCCACGAGATTACCCCGGACATAGCCCCAATCTTTCACAGATTTGCTACAATCTCTGGATTCAGGGTTAATTGGGTGAAATCATGCCTTTACTTCTTTAGTGCCACTGTCCCAGACTGCTTTCATCTTGGAGGTGCCATCCTGACCTGGCAACCTGAGACATTCCGCTACTTGGGTATCCTTGTTTTCCGAGACCCCAACAACTTATTCGCCAGTAACCTCACTACACTGTGTCCTCGATTCGGGCACAGTCAGCAATCTGGAAGGCACTTCCACTCTCTGTCACTGGTTGGGTGTCACTTGTTAAGATGATCATATTGTTCTGCTTATTGTACAATTTTGCCAATCTCCCCCTGCACATTCCCAAATACATGATGTAGAGTGGCAATACACCTACTTCAGTTGCCAACCACTGAGGGGGGGGACTAGGGTCCCTAACTTTGAGCACTACTACCTGGTCTCCCAGCTGCAGTGTGTGGCCAGGTAAACGTCAGGAAGTCATTTATCAGATATTGCCATAACCACTCCAGCATGGAGCATGTTCCACATTATCAATCAATCAATCAATCACTGCATTTGTAAAGCGCGCTACATACCCGAGAGGGTCTCAAGGCGCTGGGGAGAGGGGGGGGGTGCTACTGATCAAAGAGCCAGGTCTTGAGGAGTCTTCTGAAGGCCAGCAGGTCCTGGGTCTGTCGTAGGATGGTGGGGAGAGTGTTCCAGGTCTTGGCGGCGAGGAAGGAGAAGGATCTGCCACCGGCGGTGGTTTTCCGGATGCGGGGGACTGTGGCGAGGGCGAGGTTGGCTGAGCGGAGGCTTCGGGTGGGGGTGTGGAAGCTAAGTCGGTTGTTGAGGTAAGTGGGTCCGGTGTTGTGTAGTGCTTTGTGTGCGTGGATGAGGAGTTTGAAGGTGATCCTTTTGTTGACAGGGAGCCAGTGCAGGCCTCTTAGGTGGGGTGTGATGTGGCTGCGGCGGGGGACGTCGAGGATGAGTCAGGCCGAGGCGTTCTGGATGCGCTGGAGTCGTCTCAGGAGCTTGTTTGTTGTTCCTGAGTAGAGGGCGTTCCCGTAGTCGAGTCTGTTGGTGATGAGGGCCTGGGTGACGGTTTTTCTCGTGTCGAGGGGGATCCATTTGAAGATCCTGTGGAGCATACGGAGGGTGTTGAAGCAGGACGCGGAGACTGGTTAAAAGACCGCACTCAATGTAACATACACTGATTTGCAAACCCTAATTTCAAGACCCCAAGATATCTGGGGGCCTTACACTCCTTTTTATCTAATATTGATGAAGAAAAGCTCAATTGGTCATCAACTCCTTCAGCAGATGATCAGAATGAATGTGCTTTTTTTCAACATTTTTCCAGTATATACGTATGCAGAATGCCTAGGGAGCTAGATACTTGACATAGCCCCACTGTGATGTGTTTTCTTTGGGTTGTATGGATACATAACTGTTGCACCTTACCAACATCACTGGATACCAGGGAAGGCCCAAACGAATAACTTCGGAGGCATAAAAGAGCCGATAAGTAGAACCAAGATCAGATTAATAAGTTGGAATGTGGCTGGGCTCAAATCGACTTTAGCTAATAAAGAAGCCATGGAATTCCTCACAACAGGAGACATTTTATGCTTACAAGCAACATGGATGATAACACCAAGTTATTTTGAAGATTTTCAGGCGACCCACACATTGGCCAACAAGAAAAACATCTTTGGAAGACCGACTAGTGGGGTTTCAATCTTTGTAAAACTAAACCTGCAAGTACACATCAATGTAAGGCCCACGCACTCACCCGACGTTCAGATCATAAATATAAAAGGAATTGGAATAGAGGGCATCCCGACCACAATCGCAGTAATTAATCTCTCGGTTAATCCAAACAAGAAGGTAAAAACCGCAAACACCAGGATGATCACTGGATTGATTAGAGAATACCTCTATGAGAACCCAGGGCATGAATGTATTATTACCGGGGACTTTAACATGAGAGACCTGTGCCCGGAACAAAGCCAAGGGGAGAGTGGGCAGAATATCATGGAAGCCTGCATTATTGAATTAAGCTGGAGTCCGTGAACCAAGTAGGGCTGCCAAACAGGAAACTGCAACCTACATTAAAAACATCTACAAGTTAGGCTACATCTTCCTGAGTAAGAACCTACTGAAGAGGTGCAAAGAATATAAGGTGCCACACACTACTGAAAGCGATCATCATCCATTATCCATCCTCGTCAATGTAAGCACCATGATGCATGAGGAACACCTAACTGCTGGCAAAATGCTTAATCCAATCAATGAACCAGCAATGATAAAACAAATTAAATGGGGACCCCCAAGCCCGGGCAGATATAACAAGTGGAAACAGGTTATATGCACAACTGGCCTTCTGAAAAGTTGGCCAGAAATCATGGCCTCGCTATTTAAAGCTTTGATCGCGGGAAGGCAACCCCCACATAAAGGCAAACGTACTGGAAATAGGCCAATCAATCTCCTCGATAACAAAGAATTCAGAGAGAGTAAAAAGAGGTGCAGTCTGGCAGAGCTACAGTACAGAAAAGAAAAGTGCCTGCGGACAGAAAAAATCTTGAAAACATCTAGAGAACTGCATAAAAACTGTCTGGCAGTTGAAACAAACCAACACAGAAGAAAATGGAAACACATTTATTCACTGTTAGCACCCAATAAGAACGGGGAGTTTTGGAGCTATGTTAACGGTCTAAACAGTGGAGGCCATACAGATAATGCTGTACCTGCCAACAAATGGGCATTTTCCATGTTAAATGCAATAAACTTTTAAGTGTGAATTGTTATTACACTATGCTAAAGCATGCAGGCAGGTATTTTGTCACACTGAATCTCACGCTACGTCAATCCTTATTAGACTAGATTAATAGGGACTTTATATTGCTTTCACAACTGTATTTTGAACATATATGTTATTTTTCTTACAGTTTACCTGACGGTTGGCTTTTGGTCACTGCAGGCCAAGCATAATTTCTGTCCCTCTCTGTTGAGCATGGACCAGGCACTGATTGATTCAACTTAATCAAAGTCCGTTCGCTGCTCCCGACACGAATTAGGTACTATTTCAACTTAATCAAAGTCAGTTTGCTGCTCCAGACATGAATAAAGTACTATTTTGCTCTTTTTAGATTCAAATGCCCTGCAGAGGGCATGTGACTGGCAAAAACGTGCTGGGCAGGACAAACAAAATTGCAAAGTTTCTTTTCTTACTTTGCACTCATGTTTTTGCTTGTAGACACTATTCTCAAAAGATGACGCTGATCTTGTTCTATGTAATGCAAAGCAACATTGTTTCTTTCTTATGTCTAATTTTCGAAATGATGCTGTGCAGTACACCCCAATCCACCCCACCACAATCCAATCCTCCCAACCCGCTCCACCCCACCCCACTCCACTCCAAAACAATCTGCCCCACTCGAAACCAAAACAATCTGCCCCACTCAAATCCAAAACACTTTGTCCCACTCCAGTCCACAACAAACTGCCCCACTTCAGTCCAAAACAATCTGCCCCACTCCAATCCAAAACAATCTGCCCCACTCCAATACAAAACAAACTGCCCCTCTTCAAGCCAATCTGCCCCACTCCAATCAATCTGCCCCACTCCAATCAAATCTGCCCCACTCCAATCTAGCTCACCCCACTCCAATCCATTTTACCCCAAACCAATATACCCCACTCCATTCCAATCCACCCCACTCCAATCCACCACAATCTGCCCACTTCCAATCCAATCCGCCCACATCCAATCCAATCCACCGCACACCATTCCACCAAAACCCCCACTCTAATCCAATCCACCTCTCTCCAGTCCAATCCACCCTATTCTACCACAATCTAATCCACTCCACCCTATTCCACCCCACTACACTCTACGATACTCTCTGCCACTGAACCATTTAACTCTACTCCCCTACTCCACTCTACGACACTACTCCAACAAATCCACTCTATGACACTATACTCCCCCAATGCACTCTATCACACTCTACTCCACTCCACCCCACCCCACTCCACACCACTAATTTTAGCCATGCTGAACAGCAACCACACTGGTGTACAACATCACAAAAACACATTGCCACAGCTACTAGCTCTCTTACATACAGGCGACCTTTTGGCTTTCCACTGCTTGCTTGCAATGCGGGTAACTGTGGATTTTGTTCCCTAGCTCTTCCGGCACCTAGGAAAACCTAGCAAACGTGCACTTTTTTCAACAACTAGACACCCCGTGAGTCAGGCGTGGGGTAACTTTTGTTGCTCTCCCCGGATTTTCTTACACAAAAGCCTTTGCAAACCTCAAACTTTGTGCTAAAACCACACATTTCTGTGAAGAAAGCTTCTTGAATTTGTGGGGAGCCACAAATGTCCTACCATCCAGCGTTTCTCCAAGTCTCCCGATAAAAATTGTACCTTAGGTTTGTGGGTAGGCTTTATGCCCGCGACAGGAAAAGGCCCAAAACACTCTTTCTTCATACTCTCTTCAGAGTGCGAATCTTATAACTGGCACTACTAGCTTTTGAACAATAGCTTAATTTGTCAGTATTGTCTTGTCCTTCTCATTTCTGAATAATGTAATTTTTTGGTTTACTGCCCTTCAAAAGCCTGGCTAATGTCTACTGTTGAGCCTGTGAATGTTTCCTAGGAGTGCCACCTCTCTGTCAACTTCCCTGTGAGATTGCAGTAGACCATGATGAGCTAGGTGATACTCAATGCTGGAGATTTGTGTTATGGAATCTTCTAGTGACTTTATATCCTGCTCAACCCCTGCTATATGAAAATGTATATCTTACAAAAACCCATCTGCTTCGATATGTCTTTGCTTCGAATATATACTTTGAATGTTTCTCAGAGTGAGCATGAGCCGACATTGAACCTTCATTAAGCTTACAATATTCTAATATTGCCTTCTGCATCTCATCTTATTAGTTAGGGCATCACCAGGAACTTGTCAGTATAGGCAACAAAATTTGTAGCACGGTATGTTCCAAATTTTTTAACTTGGGTATGGCCCGAAAGGGTGCGTGGCAGATATTCAACCTCTTTAATTCAGGGTGTCGCAGCTCTTGTGATAAGCCAATATACTATACGTGACTGCATCCCGTGTGATGCAGAATAGAATGCATATTCCAGTTCAGTACTGTGCCTCAGGAGCCAAGTGTCTAAGAGGCCATAGTTGTCGAGTATCTTTGGTGGTGCTTGAAAGCAGTGTGTTTTTGCGCCGCTTCGACTCATGGTACAGTCTATGCACAAGTCAAGAACCATATTTAGGTCGCCAACCCAGAGAATGGCGTCTGCCGCAATGTGACTTGGAACAAATAGAAAAAGTCAGACACATCCAAATTGGGTGCCGATGTGATAATTATCGCCACTCTCTGTGTTTTTTGATTGTGGCATCTAACACTATGTATCAACATAGTTCTGTAGTCGTTAAAAATGTACGTTTATTAACTAGAATGCAGACTACTCGGGCATATGAACAACATGAGGTGATGAATCCATTCCCACCCTGCTTTTCAGCACATGTATGTACTTTTTAGGTCTCGCCTACGCAGCGCGCATGCGCTGAATAGGAGGGCCTTTAGCTGTCGCTCTGCTCATTTTCAAGCACACTCTCGTGCTTGTGGCGGCATCCACCTTGCGGGAGCGAGCAGGGGCGCACCACAAGCGTGAGTGTAGTGCTTGAAAAGTGAAGACTGCGCGCACGCACCACTCCCAGGCTTGGTATCATATTGCGCCCGCGCTTGTTTTGTTTACTTCCACCCATCTGTAGCAGTTTGGGCTCTGGCCTTTGTGGTCTGTTTTCATTTTAAATAAAATCCTTTTCCATGTAGCATCTATCATAGCTCCAGTGATACCAAAGCAAATTGCATCCTTGTTTCCATTTCTTATGGCAGATGTGCAGTCTCTTTGGTTAGTTTAATGATATTAGAGTGAGTTTGTGTGCTTTTAACCCCTTCGCTGCAGCGGAAATTCCGCCGCAGCGCTGGGGGGTGCGGGGGGGCAGCGCGGTGGCGCGGTGCTCATGACGGAGTCACTCCGTCATGAGCCACGGTTGGGCTGTGCTCATGACGGAGTGGTTCCGTCATGACTCCGCCCACGGCGCTAATCGCCCGCACAGGCGGGGAATTAGCGCCGCGTGGGCGGCGCTGCTGCCAACGGCCGCAGCATGACGGAACCACTCCGTCATGAGCACACGGCAACCGTGGCTCATGACGGCGTGGTTCCGTCATGAGCACGGAACGAGTTAAAATGTGCTTTTTTTTGTTACCACGCACGCATTTCATTGCCGATTGCACTTTGGAGACTATACATTCCGTACTGCCTTTTCAAGATTCACTCGCATTCTAAAGGAATATTATCTGCACTCGTGTGCACTGCGTTTTAGCATCCAGATTTCAAGCACCCAATTAAAATGATAGCATTTGCTTAGTTTTTATCATTGGAGTGTCAGTGCACAGTTACAGTTCATCTTATTTTATATTAGCTAATCTCATATTTTGATTAAATGCACATAAAAGGGGAACATATTTCACCTTAGAAAGGGTCGGTGTACCATGTTTATATATATAAAAAAAAAAGATTAAAATTAAAAAGTCATGTATAGTCATACAGCGATTCAGCTGGATTAAGAATTCCAAAATGTACAGGTGTTCATATTAACAACAAAGTACAAAACAGCGACAGAATTCTCTTCACCATTTCCTTCATCCTTATTAACCAACTTGGATTTAGGAAAACATTTTAGCTGACATTTCTGCAGTAGGCAATGGAAAAGATGAAACACTACAATTTACTAAAAACAATCCCAGTGGCAGACTACCTTTCGAGAGAATACACGTGGCGAGCACACAATTATTTTTAAGTCTCTATATTCTGCCAGAGGCGTAATATCTGAGGAGGAGGGGTACCACAATGCACGCATGTATCAGTGGTGGAGTTTATACATTTAGTTTCACAAAAGGTCCACATCACTTTGTAAGCCAGTACTTAGTTGTGTAGGACATGGTGCTCTTAGCTGCCAATAATAGCAGTAAAACAGTTTTTTGGTTTTTTTTTAACTATAAATAATTTACAGACTCAAACAAAACAGACATTTTTTTTTAACACTTCTATTACGTTCCTCATACTTAACGTGTTAGCTTCGGACTAGACACAGAATTAGCTGTCTCACCGGCCGTAGGTAATTAAATGCGATGGCTATGCCACTGCTTGTTGAGTTTCTTGCAGGCAGGCTAAGTCTGCACTATGCCTTTCGAAATACCTAAGCACCTGTTTACCCTTACGCAGGTTAAGGCCCTGTATGTTCCATTAAATGAATGTCAACCTCTTACTAGAGTTTGTCATCACGGTCATATACGTCTTTAGTTAGTCTTGGAAATGTAGTGTGTCTCTGCCGTCTTCTGCCAGGAAGGGCAATGTGTGGTATGTGACCATACATAACAATACCTCCGAAATTACCCTACACCACCCAACTTCCCTCCAAAACATTGAACACTACAACTTTGAGTTGTATATGCTTCTACTAGAGTCCCAACATAGCTACTCCTGTAAGGAAATGGTGGAAATATATTTGGTGAAATCGGTATCTATAGCTACCTACGGTGCAGCAATTTGGGGAACAACCCAAATGTACGCACTGCAAGTTATTGAAACATTTATAAAAAGATTACTGTCAATCTCAGGCTCATGCTCGAACATTATTGTTCATAAAGATCTATGTCTCCCTTTCATAATTGATACCATTAAAATGGCCCCGCTACTATTATGGTTAGCATTATGGAAAAGGAATTCTGTCAACTTAAATCAAATGGTGCTAAAATATATTGTAACTCATGATCGGGCCGCCTTTATTCCAAGGCTAGCATACGTGAAACGCTCTTTTAGCGATTTGGGTTCAGCAACTTTGTATGATTCATCAACTCAGAGCGTGACCTTCCCCAAATCCAGACTAAAATAACTTTTAGTTGCCAAGTGTGACCAAGATAGATGGCAGCAAAATAATTTTAAATCTTCGGTGATGACCTATTTACTGCCCTCTGTGGCATCTGCCAATCTTCTGATCTTTCCTTTGTTTCCAATAATAGGCATCGCTTTTTGCTGACAAGGTTTAGATTTAATTTTTTCCGTCTAATGAAGGTTACCCGTAGCAAGTATATTCAGTTAATCAGCTGTCTTTATGTCCTTGCGACGAGCGGTCCACTCAATCTATTGATCAGTTTTTATTCTTTTGTTTTTTCTATAAAGTGGAGAGGAAAATCTGTATCATTCCACTGTTGAGGAAACTGAGTTTACAAGCCCTCGCAGTAATACAAAAACTGGAAGCTCCTTTTGTATGCTTTATGACAGCGTGTTTTCTACATTCAGCCTTAAAGACTAGAAAGGGGTCCTCCGCTAGAGGGATTGTTTTAACCGAATTTTAATTCTTTGTTGGTGGATTTCCTTGCTATGCATCTCAAATGTTTTAGTACATACATTATCTTCTCTCACTTGTGTGTCTTGTTTAATATCAATAGTGAATAGGCTATTGTAATCTTCATTTAAATATTCATTCTGTTGACTTTGTATTGCTATTTATTATTACCATGTCGGTCTTTTATTATGATGTCTATGTGTGTGTGTGTGTGTATATATATATTTTCTTTCCAATAATCTTTATTCGGTTTAAAAAAACCATAAGAGATGCACATTTTTACAGTTCATACATATACAATAATATGGTTTAAAATCAGATATTAAAATGCCCAATCTCTCCAGTAACAATCATGTGTATATAGCTTGTTTCAGAATACATCACAGATACATCGGTTCTGAATAAAATACATTAATTCGGATTCTATTTTTGTTACATAATGCTCGGTCGTGGATAGAGTAGTAATTCCAAGCAAAAGTTGATAAAATGCAATAAAGTGCTTGTGTGTCTTGGTGCAATATATCATGTTAAAACATATAGAAGTTAAGATTTAATCCAACATCTGGTAAATAAAGTTTCATGTCTTTTACCTTGCGTACAAAATGAAGCGCTAATAAATATCTACTTATACTAAAAACAACTTTCTGAGATGTATTTGTTTTAAAAATTCTGTGTGCTCCTGAGTGTGACCTAATTCCCAAAGTTCGGCAGATGGATTTAATCCATTTTTTCCTGTGGATGGCGTATTCTGGGCAAAAGAATAATATATAGGAATCATTTTCTACAGCATTAAGTGGGCATGGGGGACATTAGGCCTCTCTATCATCAATGTTGTTACGTTCCCATTTAGCTGTGTTGCAATTGACCTGTAAGATCTCAATGCGAAAGTTCATATACAGTGACTTGGTCAATTGCAGATAGACTTCATCCAAATGTTGTTCAAAATGGGGCATCGGTTTTACCAATAGAAACTGGGATGTTAGCCTACTGACTTGAGAGCAGTGGTGGATACTGTTATATTGTATGCCCAGTATGTATTTTTCAAATGCTATTTTGAAAGTGTCGTTAATGTACTGGGAGCATCCCAAAAGAAGTTGAGACCTAGCTTGAAAAACCATGTTTGCACATGTCTGACCCCTTCAAGTGTTGCGTGATGGTCAAGTTTCAGGATCTCAATTAGCCCCTCTTTATAATTTGTAAGTTCTTCTGTGGTCCACAAACGGGCCCAGAATAGCAATGTGGCTTGTTGATCTATACACTTTACATTATGGTCCTGGATGATGGGTATCATAGGTGTGCGTACAGGCAAGCGTAGTAGCCTCCTTAAGAACTTGTTTTTCTCCCCTGTGAGCATGTTATACCTAGTGACCCCCTATAGCTCTGCAACTCTCTATGGTGCAGAGCTATGGGGAGCCACTAGGCATAACATGCAGGATACACTTTTCTGGTGCTTATTCAATATTGGCATGGAATTTTAAAGCAAGGTAGCCTTGCATTTGTGTAGATGAGAATTCCATGTCAATTTTGTATCTAGTGTAATACCAAGGTAGTTGAAATTGGACACATATTCTAACTTTAGTTTTTGTACTGTAATATTTTTCTTAAAAGCTTTGTGTGGTTTTACCGCCATGTATTTAGTTTTGTTGGAGTTTATTTCAAGACATTTTGAGACGCAATATTCGCTGAAGGAATTCAGCATGATTTGTAATCCCTTTGGAGTTTTTGGTAATAAAATAGTATCTTTAGTGAATACTAAAGCGGGTACTGGCACAACACCTAGCTTTGGCGAGTCATGATTACACCCTTGTAGATGTTTCACAACAGCATTTACATATAATAAAAAGAGAGTGGGTGCCAGTACACATCCCTGCCTTACTCCTCTTTTTATAGAGATCGCCACCGATAGTTCGCCCCTAGGTCCCCATCTAACTTTTGCGTAGTTATCTTCATGCAGCCTAACTATCTGTACCAGAAGATCTTCAGGGACTGCCTCAATTTCAAGATAATTCCAGAGTGAGTTCCTGGGGATAAGGTCGAGTCAGCCTTCAGGTCTTTAAATGCTCTTAACAGGTGTTCTACCATTAGATTTGTATACTTCCAGCCTATGCATTAAAGTTTAAAAACCTGATCTATTGTGCTCGTTCTCACTCTAAACCTGGCTTGATACTGTGAGAGTATTTTGTTTTCTTCTATCCAGTTATTGAGCTTGAATAGAATCTGTTTTGCATATACCTTTTGCAATGTATCTATTAGGCTTATGGGACTACAACTGGTAGGATCTTGCCGATTACCTATTTAAAAAATTGGCATTATTCCAGCCCCTTTCCAAGACTCCGGTACAGGGGCTCCTACAGCAACAGCATTGTAGGAAGGTAGGATCTGACTGCATGGTTACCCCGACTTTTTGCTTGGCGTTTTGCTAGTTTTTGACTGACTGGGATCCTGCTAATCAGGACTCCAGCCTGTCTGCTTTCTCCCTTAAATTGACATAGATGTACTTTGGTACCCTCCAGATTGGTTACTGGGGTACCTTTATCAGTCCCTAGAATATGGTACCCATGGACCCAGGGCATAGGCACCCCAGGGGCCTTCCATGGGCTGAAGCATGTATTATGCCACCCAAGAGAGGCCATGCAAAATGGAACTCAAGGTCTGCTACTGCAGCCTGTGTAAGATGGTGCTTGCACCACTTACTTTGTATATAAGTTCACTATATTGAATTGTCATTACACTTAAAACGTATAAGTCACACCTATAGCAGGCCTTAACAATCCTGAAGGCAGGGTGCTGGGATTTACGTGAGAGGGTGCCCCTGCATGAGCAGAGCCCCTCTGCAACCTTCGGAGCTCATTCTCCCGGGTTGTCTGTGACTCAGCCGGACCTACAGGTAGAGGTGCATTATAACCTCGCGGTAAATGATGTATCGAAAACGGCTGCATAGAAACATTTCATGTTTGGTATCAAACACCTTGGATTCATACCTCCACACCAGTAACTGGCGTGGGAGGTATGATTCCACCCTTCTGAAGCGAGCTTCGTGGGGTCACTGGTCTAACCGGTGCCAGCCTTCTCAACCCTGACAGCAAAAAATGGATGCTGTCAACCAGAGGCATATTTCTGCTCTCCTGATGCTGGGCCAAGCTCGAGCAGAGGAAGGCAGCACAATAGGCATCCTGTCACAAGGAGGTGTGACCACCTCCCAGACAGGATTTAGTGAATTGGGGCAGGGTGGGTGCACTCCGGGTGCCTGAAAGTCTGCACTTGGGCCACATTTGGTGTCCCTGTGCATAGTCCAGCTCAAACCAGTCCTGGGAGCCATGGCTCCTGCTCTGGTACGAAACTGGACAAAGGACATGGGTGTAGCCACCCCTCTGTCCAGCCCCTGAATCTGTCCAACTCTCTTCCGTGGGTACAAAAAGGGCTTACCTGACTGTAAGACTTTAGATTTTACGTGGACAAGATTCTACAAGAAGAAACCCCTGACCTTCGACCATCTGGACACCTTGGACTTCGCTGGATCTCGACTGGGCTTGACTTCATCCCCCTTTACGTCCGAAGCTTAGTTTGTGCCTTTGCTGCACACAGGCTCCGTGCAGGACCTGTGGTGCACTTAAGACAACAGAAGAAACTCCCTTGGAGTGAAGAAGCCACTCCCCTGCTTCGCAGGCACCTAACCGCAACGGACTGGTCTGCTACTTCTGAGTTCCTGTTGACTCTGAAGATTTCAGCAACACAGGAGGTGGGTTTCTGAAGGTCCATGAGGTGGATCTGCCCTATCACCGAGTTTGAGGCCAGTATCCCTCGTGGTGACTGCATAACTTGAACCCCTGTGCACCGCATCCATTTGCAGTTGCATATGCTTGTTGGCGATTCCAGAGCTTGTGCATTGGACTCTGTGTAGTCCTAACCCTGAGCAGTGTTTGCACCAAAGAACTCCGGCCTCCTCGCACTGAGTGCTCCGTGAGCTGGTGCTTTGCAATCTTGCTCGAGGTCCCCTCGCGACTCCTGGTCATTCGGCCTGTGGGTCCCCTTGAGGGTCATCTTGATTTCTCGTGGGCTTTCCTGGTTGCTCCAGACGTGCCCTGACTCCCATTGCTTGGTGAGTCCCCTGGACCTTGCTGGTCCACACCATAACCTGCTTGACCTTTGCTTTTGCCAAGGCTTGTTGGTGGTCCCGCTGTACAGCGACCCCTCGACATCCTTCATGGGACAGTTCACCTCCGGCTCCTGGTCATCCTCAACGTGTCCTGGTCGTCGTGGCTGCAGAGTCAAGCATCCCTTCTTCGCACCTGAAGCACCCGAAATCAGTGGGCATTCGTCTCCCGAGCCCCTGGTCACTCTGAAGTCACCCAGACTCTGTCCCCTCTGTTTTCAGGTTCCTTCCGTCCACAATCCAGGCTTGGATTCCACCGGACCCTTTTCACCTTCACGGCAGCAGTACTTCTTCACAGCGTTCTATTGAGAACGACAAGAGTTGCCGACGCCACTTCAGACCTATGCACCCGGCTCCCCTGGGATAGGTAACTCGGGTTCTAAGGTATCCACGCGTGGAGTGGCTCTTCAAACTCTTGAGTTCCAAAGGGTTCGCTCAATGTCCTCCAAGAAGGGTCCTTAAACTTTAAAAGTGTAACCGCGACTTCCCCATAGAATTGTATGGAGCCCGCGGTCGTGTTCCCACACTGCAACTGGCCTCCGTGGGGTCCCTGTCTACTCACTTTGGGTGGTTCCTTGGGGCCCCAGCGATTCTCCGTGCTCTAGACCTTGTCTTGATCTCTGTCGTGACTATTATACCACTATTTTAGTATATGGTTTGGTCTCCCCCTGGAGCCCACTGTGTATTGTGCTACTTACAACTGTTCTATTGATCTTGTGTTGTGTGCGTTGTGTTCTATCTTGTGTAGAGGATGGTAGTGTTATATTAATAAATACATATTTTATATAACTACTGTGTGGTTCTCCTTCATTTAGTTATTCAGGAGGTGATATTCTGATAAAACAGGCTGCTTTACATTCCTTTAAGATTAAGCCTGAAGGCTGCTCTCCACAGCTACCACTAGGATAGCTTTCTAAAGGTTATCTTTGACCTCATACATCATAAGGGTTGTGTAGACTGGTACAGGATGCCCACTTTAATTAATGGACAGCATATACCACGCCACCTTCTCACAAGCATTGCATAAGATGTTTACGTATGGTACCCATACTGCTTTATCATGTTTTAATAGGTAGCCGGGTATCTTGTCGGGAACACGAGCTTTTCCTATTTTAACTGCATATATTGCTGCCATTGTACCGTCCAAGCTAAAATATGGAGGAAATTTAATATTACTATGTACTTTTATGCATTTTTTTAATGCGAAATGAAGTGGATTGATGATGATGATACTCACCATGGGCAATGGCAACGCTCCTTGGACTTACCCTTCGGACATTGGGAATATTCACGTACATTTATTGCAAACCGGGATCTAATCAGTGGCACGCAAGCATACCATATTGCTCTATTAGTGCAACTCTATTGGAATGCTTGCGTCTTAAAAGCGGAAGGGCCGCAGTTACTCATAGGTCATTGTTCAATCAACCTGCTGCCATTTCCCTGTCTTTTTGCACACAATAACTGCCAGGCTGAGGAGACCGGTTCTTGGCATTGAAGTGTTTTTCCCAAAAGGGTTTGCATTGGAAGAGTTGAAGAACACATGCGCCTTAACTCCGATGTTGACTTTAATCGCACTCTGTAAAACATGCTGTATCTGACACCCTCGTCCCACAACATCTTTTAACATCAACAAACTAATTTCATGGCTCCTGGATTGACTGGGTGCAGTCAAGAAACAAGCATTTGCAATGCAATAGGTCTCGCATTTACGTCAGTTTAAGCTATTGGAATTGTAAATGACAATGCTTTTTATTTATGTTTTAAAAACCAAAACATAAATAAAAGGTATTGTCATTTATAATTCCAATACCTCAAACTTGCGTACATGCAAGACCTATTACATTGCAAATGCTTGTTTAAGGTGAACTCCCTCATGCGTCTTCCTATTGTTTCTGCGGGGATCACTGCTGATGGGCCGAGCTTCAGTTAAATTGCTTTCTCTCTTTCCACAAAGATGCAACATCACAAAATCAAAGGTGATAAAAACCCACTTCCATAACAGAGAGGTGAAGGGGGTAATCCTGTCTGCAAGTGAGCAACCCCAGCTGGGCACACCAACAGAATGTTCTCAAACCCCCTCAAACTGGAGACACTTGGGAGGAGCACACCTCACCTTCTCACAAAATCTGTCCCCTTTGTTTACAAGACACATACACTCTAAGATGGCAGCAGCCCAGCTGCTGGCACGCAGCATTCCTCATATTTCAACTAGTATTTTTGTTTTTTTTCACATATTTTTATTGTCAACAGCCGTAGCAGTCCTGGAACATCCAGGATTTCAAATGATACAGCGTATATCATAGTAGAATTGATGTCGACATTTGCAATATTAAAACAGAAACATTTAAGAGCTAATAACATCAAAACCAGTACATCAACAGTAAACAGCAGTGCCATGTATTTAATATGAATACTAATGTATGCAGTTCTCAGCCCTCTCAATCTAATAACCATGCAATTACTACTGAGTTTGTAAATCATTTTCTTGTCATTGCATCGATTACCCACTTATCGATATACCTGGAGCAGGCTCCAAATACAATCCCCGATATTCTGCCCACCTCCTCCAAATCTTGAAGTGTTTCTGGGGGCACCCCCTTGCCTTGAATACTGGTACCTCCAAACCCCATGCAAAAATCAACGACCTTTTTCCACACCCCAACCAGATGTGGAGACTTGTTTTTCCATGCCCTAGAAATTTCACGCTTCGCCAGTGTAAGGCCAAGAAGCAATAGATGGCACTTGTCACCTATGCCATCAGTGATATGAAGTATGGCCAATCTTGGTACTTCTGAAAGGCACGTGATCAACCCCGCCAGAACTTCAAAAGCGCTGTACAGTGCCACATGGTGTGTATAAGAGTGCCATCTGTGGGTTTACAGCACAAGCAGAAAGGAGAGTCCACTAGTCAGGCTCTCCAGAGCCTGTGTCTTGCGAAATAGACACTATGAAAATATTTAAATTGTTTGAGTCTTAGGTGTGCCGCAATAGCGGCAACGCGCGGGGACTCCAATGCCTCAGCCCAGTCATCGTCATTGATGGGGCCTAGGTCTTTGTGCCAGGCATTGCGTGTCGTGTCCAGTGTTGTGAGGCCATCATTCACGAGTGTTCTGTAGATTTTTGTGATCTTATGATCACCTAGTTCCCCCATAAAGGCCTTGGCCTCTATAGGGTTAAATTTGGGTATATTTTCTAGGTGCCCGATGTCTGGGGAGAAGGCATGTCAAAACTGGAGGTATTTGTAAGACTGTGAGCAGGGCATATCGTATTCTTTTTGTAGCTCTTGAAAGAACTTTAGGGTCTGACCATGGAGAACATCTCCCACTGTAGATATACCGATGGCTTCCCATCCTCCAAAGCCAGGTAGTGTTAATAGCTGAGGCAGGAGACCATTATGCCAAATGAGAGCCTCCCTCGTCAATCTGCCTCACCACTCGACCCGGCGCAGCGACTGCTTCTAAGACCGAAACACCGTCCTGTTTGCTGGCAGCAACATTTGGATCGTCGGCCCTGAATACAAGATCATGTGTAAGGGCATAGTGTCCATCACCCAGCGTTCGACCGCATATGCAGAATCCTGCCTGTCCCCGTACCACCAGTCATTTAGCATAAGAAGGTGTGAGGCAGCATGATATGTCTGGATATCTGGGGTGGCCATACCGCCACAGTATGTAGATTGGAAACAAGTTCTCAGGGCTACTCGGGCCGAGCTCCCACTCCAGAGGAAATAAATGTGGTTTTGGAGTTGATACAGAAGGCAGGGGCAGGGACACCATCTTAAAGATGGCAGATCTGCCAAACAGGGAAAGCCAACGGCGCAACCAAGTGCGCACCTGCTCCTTAGTCTGCATCCACATTGAGGCTAAATTATTTTCCCATGAAGCATGTTGGGAGGCTGATAGAAACACCCCAAGGTATTTAAACCTGTCTGGGAACACAGTCACCTTACGTGTCCATTCACCCAGTTGGTCTCCACCCAGCAATGGCCATAGGAAAGACTTACGAGCGTTCATATGTAGCCTTTAGGTCTCTCCAAAAATCTGCATTATCCGTAGCAGTCTCAGGCCCGATCTGGTAGGGTGTGTGAAAAACAAAAGGACATCGACCGCATACAGAGCTATACGATCCGAAACCTCATGCATCCACTCGAAGCTAAATACCTGTGCGTCAATCCTCACCCAAGCTGCAAGCGGTTCCATGGCTAATGCAAAAAGATAAGGTGAGAGAGGACATCCCTGACGGGTTCCTTGCCCAATTGAAAAGGTCCGCGAGGTCGAGTCTGCTACTTGGACGGAAGCAGTAATGGCAGTGTAGAGGAGGTGAGTATATGTAAGGAGACGGGGACCAATATTCAATCGACTCAAGAGTGCGAATAAATATGTTCAGCTAAGAGAGTAAAAGGCCTTGTCGATGTCTGCCAGGAGGAGTGCCGCTAGCCCTTCAAGGCGGTCAACCATCGCGATGGCATTATGGGTGCGACGTATATTGTGTTGTGTGGCACGGCCTGGCATAAAGCTAGCCTGATCGGGATGGACCAAGTTCGTAATATGTGGTACAACGCGATTGGCAATAGCCTTGGCAAGGTGCTTTGCCTCTACATTAAGAAGTGATATTGGGCAATAGAAAGTGTGGAGTTCAGGGGGTCGGGTCGACCCAGCTTTATGAAGCTACTATCTCTGCATGTCGCCAATCTTGTGGATGGTATCCTTTATCCAGTGCGGCATTAAGTGCAGCCAAATAGGGGCCAGTCAGTAGAGATTGATATTTTTTATAGAATTCACACGGGAAGCCATTAGGGCACGGTGCCTTACCCGAGGGCATATTTGATAGAGCACCCTGAAGCTCCTCAAGTGGAGCATCTAGTTCCTCCCTGACTGAGTCCGTCAAGGCCCACGGGGGCAGATCGTCCAAGAACTGGCATATAGTAGCCGCTGGAAGAGTCTCTTTGGGGGCATATAAGTCTCCAAAATAGTTGGCAAAACTCGCTGCAATTTGTTCTGGGTCTGTGAGTATTGCGCAAGTATGACCACTAATTGCTGGGATGGTTAGGGGACTAAGTATCTGTTGACAGAGGCTGTGGAGTAGGTCACTGGATTCGCCCCCCCCCCTTGATATATCCTACTGCAGGTAGCCAACCATGCCATTTTAGCCTCATCTAATATTTCACTGGCATATAATTGTTGTGTCTGGAGTAGTTGCCGAAGCGCAACGCTTCCATTTTTGCATTTACTTCTGCGCTTTAAGTCTATGAGTTGGGACTCCGTCTGAAGCAGTTTTTCACGGCGCTGTTTAAGCTGTGCTGTGCTGAATGCAATATCTATGCACCCTAAGAGTCGGTTTCATAGCTTCCTACAGAGTTTCAGGGGACTCCACCGTCCCCATATTATGGGAGAGATAGTCTGAAATGGCGGTATGCATATGGAGTTTGTATTGCTCATCTTGTAGATGCCATGTCGAGAGCCGCAATCGGAATGGGGAATGTCTGGAGCCCAGTCACAATGTCACCGACACAGGGGAACGGTCAGAAAGGCCCCAGGTCGAATTTCTGCTATCTCTAGCCTTTGGATGTGAGCTTCGGGGATGAAAATGTAATCAAGACGTGAGAATGACTCATGGACGTCGGAGAAGTATGTGAATTATTGGTCAGTTGGGTGGAGTCTCCTCCATTTGTCTACCTACCCCATTCCTCATGTCAGCGACCCCAACCTTGACTCCTGTGAGCCCGTCGGTCTCCCAGCAATGCGCCATCTGTCCCTATGTGAGCACAGAACATCATTCCAATCACCCCCAACGATCGTAAGACCAAGGGGAATCTCAACCCAAAGTATTGTCAAGCGCTCCACCAGGCTCCATGCTAGGGGTGGGAGCATATGTACTACCCAGACTGAGTTGCTCACCATATAGTGGAGAAGTGTGGCTCACTGGTTAGAGGAGGCAGACCTGGAAGCAGAGGTCAGCCCGGGACCAGGGTTCAATTCCCGGCTCGGCTGGGTCTTGAGTCTATAAATGTCCAAGGACTTGATAATTCTCGCTCCAGTGCATACTCGATTCATGGGTTCACACTCTGCGACTCTGGGCAATAGCTTGCTTAATCTCCACATGGGCCCCTCGCGGCGGGATGCCTGGCTTTCACCTTGCGGATGCCCTGCCGGGTAATCTCACAGGGGAATACCAGGACGGGTTCCCTAAGCAAGCGCTTAGAGACCGCTTGGTGATTTGCGCTATATAAATTCCTGCACATTTACATTTACATATAGTGTACCTAATGCTATAATGTACCTGCTCTGGGGATCCGTCCACGTCTTATTATGTATGTAGGAGCTTCTGCGATGGATTAAGATCACCACACCCTGGGATCCTGGGTGTAACCAAATCATGCTATACACAGTGCCTTATTGCCCAGCAGATGGGTTTCTTGTAGGAGTAGGATGTCCGCTTTATAGCGTTTAGCCTGTCACAGTATGGCTCCCCTCTTGATCTTATCCAAAAGACCACAGATATTCCAACTAACAATATGAAGCCCCCTCTCAGTAGCATCAGTCATAGTTGGTGGCATGCTTGGCTGTGGTGTATATAAATGTGGGAAGACGTGCATGACCCGATATGAAGAGAAACTACATATGTAATATAGAAATTCAGCACTAAAAACAAAGAATTACTTTACCCTCACCCCCGCACCTCCCCCCACCCCAATACCTCATTAATCTTGAAGCATCTGTTGCCGCATGGTAAAAGTCCCAACCCCAACAGGGGCCAAGGACTACTCCCTGCCAATGGTTTCCAGATAAACATCCCTTATGTATAATAGAGTCTTTAAAGTCAATGGAGAGTGAATGCAAAGGTAGAACAGGTATAATTGCCGTACAGCATATTGTACATATATGTCACTGTGGATGTTGGTCAGGATGATGTCTGCTCTGCCTCGCCCTCTGCTAGCTGCATACAGGATTTGCTGCGAGTCTTGGGTCATCTCTTTGAATGTGATCTACGGCGCTGTTTGTCGATAACTTTGAGGCAATTATGGCTGGGGCCCCAGGACGAAGTGTCAGAATCAATCCTTGGCGGAGTATGGGGTTTAAGTTTTACGATTTCATCCGTCCTGGTAAATACCTCCTTTGGCGTTTCAAAGAAATGTGTTCGTGATTGATAAGACACCCTGAGGCGGGCCGGGAACAACAAGGAGTATTGTATTTTAAGATTCCGCAAGCGGGTTTTGACTTCTACAAAGGATGGTCGGCATTGTTGTACCAGCCTAGTGTGGTCTGGAAAGATCATTATACAGTGTGAGGTGTAGGTGGGAGCCTCCTTAAGCCTGGCCTGTTGTAGGATAACGTCTCTGTCCTTGTAATTTAGGAATATAGCGATCATTGGCCTGGGGCGGGCTCCAGGCAGTGGCTTCTGCAGAAGGGCCCGATGCGTTTGCTCGATAATGAAGCAGGAGGACATTACCTTGGGTGGGAGCCAGTCCGTCGGCCATTTAATAAGGAAGTTTTCCATGTTGCTACCTTCAGAGCCCTCAGGAAATCCCATGAAGCGAAGGTTGTTTCTACGGGCTCTTCCTTCCGCATCTTCCGCGCGTGTTGCCGGGCCCTTCGTCAGTGTTTCTAATGTGGATACTTTCTTTTAAAGAATGATTACTGTGTCTCCCACAGTCGAGATTCTGGTCTCTGATTCCATAATACGCTGAACTGCATTACGAAGATCTTGTCTGAGTAGCGTGACATCGGAGCCAACTGCTTCAATTTTGGCTTCCAACGCATCCCTAGATTGCTTAATAGCTGCTAAAATGGCAGAGTTATCTGGCATGGGTGCCATCGGGTCTCCTGAACTGGGTGCCTGGACTGTAGCGCCAGTGTATTTGTCCATAGTGCTCTGCTCAGAGGCAGTGCCGGGTAGTTTGTCCTTAGTCATTTTGCATGTTGGGATAGGGGCCGCTGCTGGGTGAGAACCAAGCCGTAGAGCCTAGCAAAAGGTTGCGATGGGGCAGGTCGGTCTCACTGGGCCAGACCGATGAGTTTGCAACAGGTAGTATGGGGGGGCGCTTGCAAGCCACACCAAAGCCCAGCTCTACCACCCCCGTAAGTAGGCACACCTAGTTCCCCCAAAAGGTGTCCCCACACCTCCAATCGTTGTCAGTCAGGGAGCCCCTCGTCACTGACTTCAGCAAGTTGAGCCATGTATGTCCACAGCACGCAGAGCACACTGTTGCATATACAATTAATTGGTTGCTTGTCTAGTGTTCCCCGTCGTTCTCCGGTGGTGGTCTGGCTCCCTGCACGCCCAAAAGAGGCTATAGACTAGAGTGGTAGCCTCGTTGATTCAGGCTGTGTAGGGTCGCATGACAGTATTGTTCAACTTGCTGTTGTGTCTGCTGCCCTTCAGTGGTTGACAACTGTTCCCAGGGCCGGATGGCTGAAGCAGTATGCTGAAGGGGGGCAGTAGACATCGAATTCTACAACTGTGCCTCAAAGCGGCCAGGCCTCGCACTGTGAGAATCGGAGCCCTGTCTAAAGGCAGCCCAGCCTGGTTTCAGTCAGATAGAAGGAATAGGAGAAGGGGGGGAAGAGAGAGAGAGGGGTACCTCGTTGAGATCCCGGTCTTCAAGGCCCGGCTGTGTAAATCTGCCTGTGTCAGTTCGTAGTCGCCGGGCGTGGGCTACGCCCCGAATGTGCTCCACCCGATTGGTCACGACTAGGTGTCAGCCCTCGCTCTCTTATGTGATGCAGGCCCAGTGGCGGTCGCATCGTGGCCCAATATGGCCACCTAGTAATGTAAGGTGTCCCTCAGTATAGATGGTGATTCCACCTCGGGCCTGCCCGCCCACAGCCCAGGATTTTGCTCATCTAGGACCCGCACTGCTGACAGGCCCTTGCCAGGGAATGGAGGTCGGAGCACCCTCTCGGTCACTCCCAACAACACGGGCCAGTGTCAGCATCTCCGCGGGCTGGCGAAGGTCAGGAGTGGGACAGCGGCCCGAATGCCAGCTGCTCATATCCCCCGTCCACCCAGCCAGTCGTTACTTCTGTTGGACGCTCATTCGTCTGCGGCGACCTCCAGCAGCAGTCTCGCCCCTCCAGGAATCGCCGCGGCTCCACTTAGCGGCACACCGCCCACTCCGGCACACTCTCTCCCAGGGAGCAGAGGATCGCCAGGCCTCAGTTCCGCTATCTCCTCAAACCGCCGCCGCCATTCCGCTTGACGACCCCGAAAGGGATCCCAGGCTGCAGCGTGACAGAGCCAGCAACAGCGGAGGACCAGGAGAGCAAAAGTAGGAGCCTATACAGCAGGATAAATGGCAAATTTATGAAAGGCTACGGGAGCCTCGCTAGAGCACGTCCACCATGTTGGACAGCCTAGCCACGCCCCTAACTCGCATTTTTAAACCAATTATCTGTTTGTGTGTGAATACCTGGGTGACTTTACTTATGTGCTAACACTGCCCAACAGACTAGGCTGAGCACAGACACCAAACTATGTAGGTCACAAGACAAACCAGGAGCGCACATAATAGTAAACAGCCTTGTTGAACTGTGGAAGCTATAAAAAACGATCCCATGAGCACACATTAGTGCAGCTGAAGCAGCGTATGTCTTGCCTCTAGTAAGAGAACTAATTAAAGAAAATAGTACTTACAGACTAAATAACAGGTACCGTGTAACAACCGAAGTAAAAGGACCTGTCCTCATGAAATGTTACAAATGAAGAGAAGGCGGTACTACAGCGGGACTAACAAGCCTAATTACGAATCAGAAGCCAGCATTTACGAAGGACAATGACACAAGTCAATGAAAAATATGGGAGGAGTGGGTTGGGCTTCAAATGTATACTCCAATACTGCATGCCTCGCAGCTGCGCATGCGCTGCCCAGGCATGATCTAAAAAATGGACACTGCGGAGTCCTGGTTTTGGAATAGGCCTTGCTCCCTGGCCACCCACAAAGATGTTTCTCAACCAGGAATGCTGCAAAAAAGCTGGACCTCTGAGAGCAGTTTTCACATAAGTATCCACCCCCCAGTGTTTGTGGCGTCATCATTTTTAGTGATGGCCACAAGTTGTTTCTCCATTTTATTCAGTTTGTCTGTATTAGCTATGGTGTAGTCTTCCAAGTCAGAAATTCACCTCTCTGCACCATCTAAGTATCCAGATGCTCCGTACACCTATCCAGCCTAGAAGATTTGGAGTCTATTTCGGTGTTGATAGATTGCAGCCCAGTCTTGAGTTACAAGAGAATAGTGTAATTCCTCCTTGTATGACCCTAGGGAATTCCCCAGTAGGCTCTCCTCCACATCTGATGTAGGAGTCGTCTTGCACATATTTTTAAGTCCAAAATGTATTTTGTTTTGCTTGGGATCCCCTTTCTCCATGGTAGATGTGTACTCAAGGCCATGCGCAACAACATAGTTCAAAGAGTCACAGAGGCTTCCCAAGGGTCTGCAGCCAGCCCAGCATACTGTATGTGGGAGGAGGGCACCTATTGGTGGCCTCCCCAGTCCCAGACAGGGTGTGTAGTACACAATCGCCTCTAGAAGTTGCACCAGTGGCAGCGACAGACTCAGCAGCTTTCGTGAAAATCAGCACACATCCACGCAAGCCCCCAGTATTCATGCTGAGCCAGGGAGACACCACACATGGCAGAGTAGAGGGCCTCCACCTACTGATCTTACTGCCTGGGAGAACTCTCCAGTCCAGCCACCATCTTGTCCATGTTGAATGGTCTTCAGGAGTTCATCGGCTGAGATCCAGCCACTGTTGATGGGGCAAGATGTGTGACTCCCAGTTCTCGCATTTTAGTAGCCTTCTATCATGGCAGGAGACCAGCTGCTGCAACCCAACACTCACCAGAGGCCCCTGACACCACTGCGCCTCTGATGTCTGCAGCTGCCCCTTCATGTTCCCGTAGTAGAGTCACCTGGGATAAGTAGCAGCTCAAACCCCTGCTCCACATTAGTAGTCGCTTGGGCACATTCTTAGCTCCTCGTTTGCTGGTATTTTTATGGTTTACGTCTTGGAGCTTTACACTAGGTAGCCATCTTGGTTGCCAGCATAGCCACGTCTCTCTGTAATATTTCATAATAGTCAGGGCTATAGCCTTTATCATTGGCTTGCCACCATGACCAATTCAAGACTACTGTAATCAACATAAGCTTTCCTCATGCAACCATCAGACATACAATCGTAAATGTACATACATATACAGAATTAGATTTGGCAAAGCAAAATATTATCTCTTCAGATAGCCTGAAAAAGATTATTGCAGTGCATATCTTCCATCTGGCCATTTTTTGGGGTGGATCACCAACACCAAAACCCTTATCTGTTATGGTAACTTGTGAAATTGCATGTAACTAAATACCTGCATACATGCTTTAGCACAGGGTAATAGCAATCATTAAAAGCCTGTTGCCTTCGCCACAAGTTTTTCACAATCAGTAGGTCAGGTCTACTGGCTTTGACAAAGTTTCTTAATAAACATATCAAACCTATAAAACCCAGAATTACTTTTCCCAAAAGACGGATGAAGATTATAGCCTTTACACTTTACCAACATCAGCCTATTAAAATGTACATAAACTGGCAGCCATCATGCATAGTTACAGAATTACAAATATGTTGAACAATACAGCTTGCAAAACCATAATCAACTCTGCTCAAAAAGTCCGAATAAAAATCATCACAGTGAAAACTAACAGGATTTGTCAGAGTGGGTGGCCAAAGCCCAAACCCTTGCTTACTATGGTAATCAATGAGATTATATGCAACAAAATACCTGCCTGTAACACAATGTGATAAAACCCATTTGATAAGGCTTACTGGCTTTAACAAACGCTTTTCACAATAAAAAAAGTATACCAATTGCCTTTGTTATGTTACATAATAAGCAGACCAGACCTATGGCATCAGAACTAACATTACATAGTACATCAATCAAGCCTGTAGATTGTCACTGTTAACAACTCAGGCCTACAGTAATGAGAACAATCTTTTATACAAGCCAACCATCAGGCAAGCCAGGGCTTAAGGTGCCTCAGGGCCACACCTCAAGGCTAGTACAACAGAATTGAACCAGGCAGGGGTCAGCTTAGGGCAGAGCCTACTGCACCCCTCCAGCATCAGGGCCCCTGCCCTCAGTCTTGGGGTCTGAGCCCACAGGACCTAACTGATTGGACATCCACCTGGGAATCACCATAGTCGCCGCCTCAGCTACAGATAAAAACTAGAATTACATCCTTCACTGTTCTCGGGCAGTCACCTATCCTGACATCTCAGCGTCCACCACTAACCCATACAGGGAATCTAGGGAGCCTTACCCCCTCTCTGATCTCCAAGGGGTTAGGCACTACACCCATCACAGGACCCATCCCCTCCACAGGGCCACCTACCAATATGGGCCACCTTGGATAGATCCACCAGATAACCAATGGAGACGATGGGAACCACAACTTTCTCGCACCCCACACCAAGGGAACATTTCTCACAGATCTCCCACCCAACTAGTGGGAACCACTAGGGGAGGGTCAACTACTTCGGGGTACCCTCCTGCCCTACCCCTCCAGTGATTCCTGGCCTGCACCAATGGCGAGACAACTGTAAAAAGAAGGATTCACTGAGGGCTTCTTTGCTGAAACTCTACCCTGCATATGGAAGTGCAAGAATTTATCTGAATCACTTCCTACATCCCCAGACACTGGGCCCACCCCTTCACCTAGATCTATGGTGTAGGTACCTGTTGTAGTCCCTAAACCTATAGAAAAAAAACCTCTCCATACAGGCATCATGTGTACTGCTGGGGTTCAAAGGACACTATGACCCATAACACTGCGTGTGAAAGCTCCCCCATCACAATTCAAAAATGTAAACTGGTTATAAATAGTTAATTAATACATCTCTTTCAGCTTAGCGAAGCAGAGTAGTCCAAGGCCTACTCAAGGGGTGTGGTGTGAGCTAGTATTCACCATTAGCCGACACGTAGCAACATTCAATAAATGATTGTCCAGTCAGTGCTTTTTCTTTAGAAAAGTTCATTTATTACACTCACACGACTAAATACCATGTGCTAATTTACAAATATATACATAAAGCTGATCAAAAATACCATGGATTAGGTTATGAAATTACATAGAACTTCAAAGGGTCATGGCCCCCAAAATCACAGTGCCCCCCTCTTCTACCAGACAATACATCACAATATGGGGGAGGTATTACTTTAGATAAAACAGCCCTATTGGCTTCATTAAGGGTTCACCATATTACAAGAACAAACCACATGTTAAAAACACGATCATTTTGTGGGTAAATTAAATAATTGATATTAACCATGTGCAAATGCAATTATTCATGTCAACAAAGCATATCAACATTGATCAGCAATCACTGCCAACATTATTATATAAATAAAGCATTTTAAAATGACCATGGTGTGCTTTTTATATACTTTCAGGCCACACAAAATACACCTATAAAAACAGCCCCTAGCGGGAGCCGCTTTTGGCCACATAAGATGTAATCATACAACCAGCCCCTATAGAGGTCTACATTCTATGCATCTTAACACACCATAAAATGCAGCCATAGAACTAGCCCCTAGAGGCTATTGCACTCCCAGTTGTAGAGTAAAAGCTTCAGCCTTGGGAGTGCTTTGAACATAATGATGAAAGTCCTGGGGGTCCCAAATTCGAACACCCTGCAACAGTAGGGAGTTGTTTTTTTTAGTTCTGAAGGTAGCTAATGCCTCCCTGCAGTCTCCCCCACTTTTTCTTTTTGATGTTGGTGGGGCAACCACAAGGCAGGAAAAATACTTGAATTAGCCTCTCATGAGGCATTTTGAGGCACTCCCTCGGGGGGGGGGGGGGGGGGGGGAATATCTTAACAGTAGGACTCCTGCTGTGGTGGTAGCCTGCGCATATTTGTTTGTTTCCCTCTTCATTTTTGGTGGTGTCCTGCTAAAATGAAGTTTGTTATACAGTGACTGCCCCGCTCCACCCAGACACTGGCACAGGGCGTGGGAGCAAGGCTGTATCCACCAGTGGGGGCCTGGAGATAGGGTGGTGGTCTCCTTTTCTCTTTGCTGGAGAGGTACAACGGCACCCCTGCCCTTGGTCTCAGTCTGCATTCGCCTCTGGGGAGATGGTGGTCCCCTGGGGGGGGGCCCAATGGGAGGGGGCCACACTCACTCACCTGGAACAATTAGTAAAACACCTCTTGCTCAGACCCTTAGGCCCTGAACCACTATGGGGTATTTTCAAGTCATGCAGCTGAGCTCCAAGCATGCTGTTTCTTGTCAGGATTCAAAGGCCACCAACCATTAAAAGGCAATAATTAGAGCCCCGTTAAGCTGATTTGCACGCCCCTGGTCTTATTTTGTAAATGTAAAATGTAAATTGATACTTGTATAGCGCACCATTCACCCGCAAGGGTCTCAAGGCGCTTGTACGAATACCGCTGTGGAACCCATCCTGGCTTTCCCTGTGAGGCGTCCACTCCTGGGCACCCCCAACGTGGAGGCCAGGCATCCTTAGCGTTGTGGGGGCCATTGTGGAGATTAAGCAAGCTATTGCCCAGAGTTGCAGAGTGGGACTCCATAATTGGAATAGGCACCGAGGCGAGAATTATCAGGTCCGTGGAATTTTTGAGCCCAAGACCCGCCGAGGCAGGGAATTGAACCCTGGTCCCGTGCTAGACCTCTGCATCAGGGTCTGCCGCTCTAATCATTGAAACACACTTCTCCACACTTTACTCCTAGGGGTGAGTTCTAGCCATCAGGAGCAGTTTCAGCAGGCCTCCTGGCTTAGAAAGCAGCGTAACTTGAAGGGAGCTGGTTCCTTTTTAAAATGTTAATATCTTTATTGCACATTTTCTTTCAATACATAACACCCATTCCCCCCTCTCTCCCCATCCCCCCACACTCGGATAGTAGAAAAGAGAAAGAACAAAATAATTCATGACCATCAAGATGATAATATACAGAATACTATAAAAAAATTAAAAATTAATCAAATAATCTGGGAGTCAAAATGCTTCCGTTAGACCAGTCAGTGCGAAACACAAATATACATCAAACAATTCAAAGTGCATTGTGCTACAGAGGACATTATTGAGCTTCCACCATACTTTACAGCAAACTTGATTCAGTGGAGTTTGCGAGTCTAGCCATGCCGAGGCAATTGCCAGCCTTAATAACACCATTGCGACGGCAAGAAAATATTCTGTTGCTTGCGTAACTGTCTCTTCGAGTACTCCTAGTAAAATTAATTTTGGGGTCAATAAAACTTCTAAATTTAATTTACTACATAAAAATTGCTGTATTTCATTCTTGACAGGATTTAAGGAAGTAAAAGTGGCAAACATGAGGACTATATCAGCGCAGGGGGTTGAACACAGATGACAATTAGTTCCCCAGACCGTGCCGCTTTTCCCAATTTTAGCTGGTGTGTAATATAACTTAAAACAGGTCTTAAAAAAACTGCACTTGTTAATTAGCCGACATTATTACAGATTGAGTTTGACTAAGAGCTTTCGCAAATTTGGCTTCTGAAATTGCAATCTTCTCTTTCCACTTAAGATCGACTTTGTCAAGATCATCCTTCATTTCATTAATTAGTAAATGATATATTGCCCCGATACGAATGCGATTCTGTGCTATTAAAATTTGCATCAGAACTTTTTTTCAAAGCCGTTGGGCCCACCCCCTTTATGCTGTAGTTAATCCCTTATTTGCAGGTACTTCAAAAACTACTCATTATTAATACCGAACTCTGCCTTCAGTTCATTGAACGTGACCAGGCCAGAAGGAGAAAAAAAGGTACCCAATTTATCTACATCTTCCAGGGCAGGTTTGGGTTGTTCTGAATCGGGGTATCAGCTCAAGACGTTGCACCAGTGGCAGCAACAGCCTCAGCAGCTTTCAGGAAAATCAGCACACATCCACGCAAGCCCCCAGTATTCATACTGAGCCAGGGAAACACCACACATGGCAGAGTAGAGGGCCTCCACCTACTGATCTTACTGCCCGGGAGAAGTTTCCAGTTCAGTATCCCTAGGCCTAACAATTTCCAAAGAGCTGACCGTACCTTAAAAGCTCCCAGGAGACACTTGAACAGTACTCTTTTGTAATAACTTAGTTCTAATTGTTTTCAGAGACACCCCAGGCCTCCTTTACAATTAACAATTCAAAAATAGTAGGGATTGATTGTGGGGGATCGTTCAATAATGGTTCTGTCAGCAAAACACAACTATATTGCAGCATGGTGGCCCAATAATATAATTTAAGATTAGGGAGAGCCCACCCTCCTCTTTTTAGGGAGTGATGAGTATGAATGAATGAATAAATGAATGAATACAAATTTATAAAGCGCAACTCAGCCCAATGAGCATCAAGGCGCCTAACCAAAAGCTAGATAGATAGACTGGACTTGCTTACTGGTAGGCCTTAATAAAACACCATGTTTTGAGCGCTTTTCTAAACTGGACAAGTGACGGTTGAGCCTTAATTTCTGCGGGAAGGGCATTCCATAAACGGGGAGCCAAATTGGAGCAAGCTCTACCACCCCATCTGACTTTCTTTACCCGCGGGACTACCAAAAGATTCTTCTCAGAAGAGCGCAGGCTCCTGCTCGGAGTATAGAAGGTTAGCAAAGAGCCAAGTGCGTTAGAGGATCCGGAGAAAAGGGCTCCAAACACTAAGCATAGGAGTTTAAAAGAAATCCTCTGCTGGATTGGAAGCCAGTGCAGGCTTTTTCTGGCTAAAGTAGCCGAGGACAAAATGGGTGCGGCGATACCGAATCTTGCTGCGGCATTCTGTACCACCTGGAGGCGAGAAATAAGACCCTTGTTGATATCAGCATACAAAGCATTACAGTAGTCCAATCTTGAACCCACTAGAGCAACTACCGTCTGCTTACGAGCCTGAGGAGAGAGATAGTGAGCAATTCTCCTCAGAATCTTGATGACCCCCCAGCAAGTGGCCACCATTCTGTTAACCTGTAGAGAGTCATATTCGGTGAGGTGTCGAATATAACGCCGAGATTCCTAGCCGAACAAGATGGTATAGGGCAAGTTCCCAAAGATGGGGGCCACCACTCATTGGACCAGATATCCTGATTGTTACCAAAAATCAACACCTCTGTTTTTTCACCGTTCAGCTTCAGGGAATTTTGAATCATCCATTCTGCAACTGCTTGCATGCAGTTCCTGAAGTTGAGGGCAGAGGTGCAGGCCGAATGAGCTAAGGACACCATAATTTGGGTATCATCGGCGTATGACACCACCTCCATCCCCTGAGATTTCACAAGCCTAGCAGGTGGGGCCACATAGATGTTGAACAGGGTCGGACTCAAGGCCGACCCCTGTGGAACCCCACATTGCAAGGATTTAGCAGGGGAGAGGAACTCTCCAAGCTTGACCCTCTGCTCTCTTAGCTCTAAAAAAGAGGACAGAAGGCTCAGGGCCGGGCCCGCTACTCCTAACTCCCTCAAACGAGATGTTAAAGTTGAGGGAGACAGGGTGTCGAAGGCTGCCGTAAGATCCAATAGGACCAAAAGAGTGGTCTGACCCTGGTCCACCTTCAGTCGGATGTTATTCACCACCATAGTAAGTGCCGACTCTGTACTATGGAATTTTCTGAAACCATGTTGGGAGTTGTCCAGATAACCACAGGAGTCCAGAAAGGCCGACAGATGAAAATTCAGGTGGGATTCGAGCATTTTAGCTGGAGCGGGCAGCAGAGATATCGGACGGAAGTTTTTCAGTATTTCTGGGTCCAAGGTGGGCTTCTTAAGCAAGGGCCTCACTATCGCCTTTTTCCAGGTTACTGGAAAGGTCCCCTGTGCCATGGCATCGTTAATCACCTCCAGCAAAGGAGGTAGTAACGTATCCTGACATGATTTCAACACTTTCAGGGGACAAGGATCCTGGAGAAGCTGATTTTGTCTTTTTCAGCAAAAGCTCAAGCTCCTCAAGGGACAGCGGAGGAAAATGAGTAAGGGTCTTAGACGAATCTCTATTCCACGAACCCATTGTTTCCAAGGCCGAGGAGGAATGAATACCCAAAGTGATCCTCTGTGATTCCAGGGCAAGGTAGATGTCCTCAATTTTATTGTGGAAGAACTCAGAGATTTTATTGCACAGCTCTTGCGACCCTACCACAGGATCAGGCACTTGAAGACACCAGAGGGAATCCACGATCTTAAAAAGTTCCTTAGATGACGAAAGGGAAGAGGTGAGATTAGAGAAAAACTCCTGCTTTTCCTTAATCACCCTGGCCTTATAATCTCGCAGCAGATGTTTGTATGTCTCTCTTTCCCTGGGGTCCCAGAATTTCCGCCATTTCCTTTCCTGTCTCCTAACGCCTTGCCTCAAAAGCCTTAATGGCTCAGAGAACCACGGAGCAGAAGGTTTACGTCTTGCTGCATACCGAAGGGAAGTGGGGGCTAACACATCAACCGCTCTCGAGATGGAATTAGCGAGCTCTTGTGCAGCCTCACCAACTTCCTTGGTAGAGGAATGTGAGCTAGCCGCTATGAAAGGAATAAGAGATTCGTTAGTAATATTCTTGTATCACCTTTTAGGTACTCTATTAATGGAGCTCAATTTAGGCGCCCCTACAAGGGGAACTGCTAGTTCTAAGGGCACTGCCAGATGATCGGACCAAATCAGCCGTAAGGGGGGGGCCGACTGACAACTTCAGGTCATTGGAGAACACCCCATCTAAAATATGACCAGCTCGATGAGTTGGACTGCTTACCAGTTGGCTAAAGCCACACGCGTCCAGCGAGTCAACCAGGGAAATGTTTTGTTGGAACCCAAATCATCCAAATGAAAATTTAGATCTCCAAGAATGGTCAGATGGGGCTTACCAAAATAAGGTTCCAGAATTCTAAGCAGTTCACAGCTAAAATTAGATCTAGGACCAGGTGGTCTGTAAATAAGAACACCTGTGAAAGATACAGACGGGGAGCAAAAAATACATAAGTACAGGGCCTCAAAAGAGTCTGAAGACTCGGACAGGGCTTTAATACTACAAGTCAGGGAAGTTTCATAGAGAATAGCCAGCCCACCACCCCTACATCTTGTTCTATCGAGTCTCTGCAGAGCATATCCATCCGGAATAGCCAACCGTAAATCATGACCAGCAGAGTACGACGCCCAGGTTTCAGTAACGAAAACCCAAGAAGGTTTCCTCGCGGTCACAAACTCATGAAAAGCCACATTGTTTTTAATAAGAGACCTAGCATTAACTAGGAAGCCCTTTCTGAGTTGAATATCGTTCCCTTGAATGATAGGAGCATGAATCACCCCCTTATTGGAGCACGAGGGCAATAAGGTGCCATTACAGGTATGACAAACTGTAGAGCGTGAGAGGCCCTCAGGCGAAAACCTGTGGTGACATACTAAAGGGGAAGGCTTTAGTGCAATCAGCTCCTGCAAGGAATATGAGTGAAATACCCGAGTCGTAGAAAACATATCCTCAATGCCCAGGCCGTCCTGCAGCTCGTCCTCAGCGCGGATGGGCGCAGACGGGCTGAACTCAGGCGTAACTCCGGCAGAAATCCGGCGACCCCGCTGCGCGAGTCTGCTGCGCGTAAACATGACCCCCTTATGTGTACGTCTAGCGTCCTTGTGACGACTAGAACATCGGATGACCAAGATGGCGACCGCCAGGCGTTCCAATGAACCCCCAATATGGCCGACAAGCTCAACTTATCCGGGAAATGGACCCGCCCAACAGGGGTGAAATAGGCATTTTAACGTGCGAGTAAGAGGGCAGGTAGGAAGGCTAACAATAAAAACAGGGGATAATGTAAAGTAACATTAACACAAATGCAAAAACGGGCGTTTTATAAAAAACAATAGTAAGCGAAATGGCAAGCAATAGATAGCAGCATACGCTCTAGACGCTCTTACCTAGCAGACTCTCCACCTAATTTACCCCCCTTATGTAGACGTCTAGCGTCCTTGTGACGACTAGAACGTCGGATGACCAAGATGGCGACCGCCAGGCGTCCCAATGAACCCCCAATATGGCCGACAAGCTCAACTTATCCGGGAAAGGGACCCGCCCAACAGCGGTGAAATAGGCGTTTTAACATGCGAGTAAGAGGGCAGGTAGGAAGGCTAACAATAAAAACAGGGGATAATGTAAAGTAACATTAACACAAATGCAAACACGGGCGTTTTATAAAAAAACAATAGTAAGCGAAATGGCAAGCAATAGATAGCAGCATGCGCTCTAGACGCTCTTACCTAGCAGTGCCTCAGTGCTCTTCTACGGTTGGTATAAGCCCAAAAAATCTTGTAAAAATAAGATCAAATGCTTTTAGCCATTCACTTGAGAATTCCAAGGGGATGGATCTAAAAAAATATAACATTTTGGGAAAGAAGATCGTTTCTATAATATTGCATCAGCCGATCATTTTAAGATGACGATTATTCAGCCTTGATAGCTCTTTCCTAGTCTTCACTAGCAGGGGCTCTAAGTTTTGATTTACAATTTTCTTGACATTGGAAGAAATGCAGACACCCAAATATTTTGCTTTCTAGACTATTCGTTTGTCTGCCAATAGAATCTTATCATTAATACTAATTTGGGTTTTTTCTTTATTCAACGAAAAGACAGATGTTTCCAGAAAAAGAGGCTTCCTCCTCTATTAATTTGAGGGCAATTTGTGGGCTGGGAGTCACTACTGCTACATCATCCGCGTATGCCAACATTTTACTTTTATATCCCTGTGAGATTGCGATGTTTTGCGCTATTTTTCATATAAGCGGATCGATATACAGCGCAAACAAGAGTGGGGAACAAGGACATCCCTGTCGAGTTCCATGGGCAATCAACACTTGCACTGGCATACCCCGAGAGATTCAATTATTCGCTACAGGTTTATCCTGAATGAGACTCGGAATAATGCCCCTTGCTTGATTTAACTGCCAGAGATAGTCCTTTTCTACATCTAGTAGAATCCAGGCCATAGGGTCTCCCAAAACTTGCACTGCCTCAAAAAGCGAGAAGACTCCCCTAATGTGGTGTGTATTATCCCTTCCTGCAATGAATCCATGTTGTTGAATACCCATCAATTTTGTTATAAACGGGGCAAATTGTATGGCTAATACTTTAGAGTAGATCTTAGAATCTCCATGTATTAATGTAATTGGACGATATGAGCCTAATTCTACTGATGGCTTATTCTTTTTAAAAAAATACTACGATTTTAGCAATGGACCATGAACTTGGAGGGGTGCTCCGCTATATGTTTGATAAAATAGTGCGGTTATCTGGTCTTTTTTTTTATTGGGGAGCGAATATTCTGTAAAATTCTGAGGGGATTGCATCAAGTCCTGCCGCTTTACCGGAGGTAAGACTGGAAATTGCAAGGTAACTCTCTTCCCATAGTAGATCTCCTTCTAGGGACTCCCCCCTCATCAATAGACAGTTTATTTGCAAGCGCCGTTTTAAGAAGCTCGTCAGTCAACAGTGGGCTATCCCTAGTAACTTCGGTAAAGAGAGCTTGATAATATGCTTTGAATGCACCTCTGATTTTACTCGAGCCTGAGACTAACCCAAGAATATGGTTCTGAACTTCTCTAATCGCCACTCATGCTCTTCTGCCTTGCTCTGACAGCCAGATGGTGCCCAGCTTGCTCACTACACTCATACATTCTTTCCTTCCAAGCACTATAGGTTTCCACTGCTCTGTTCGCAAAAATTGCCTCTATTGCTGTCCTAGATGTTATTACCCCAACTTTGGCTTCTTTTATATCCCCTCCTTGTTGCAAGACTCTTATCAAGTTTTCATCCACAGCCACTAAGCTGTTTTGTTTGCCTTGGATGATTTGTCTCTCTTTCTTACCCCAATTCAGTGAGAATCTAAGTGTTTCCCCCGTAGGCATGCCTCGAATGTATCTCACACCGTGTTCAAAGAGGCGCTATCGCTATACTCTTTAAAAAATACTGGGATCCACTCACTAATTTACCTACGATATTCTTTGTTGGCGAGCAGAGCACGTTCAAAACTCCATGTATTTTGTGTCTCACCCCCCTATTCCTCGTATTTCTAATACCAATGAATTATGCTCCGAAAAATACCACGGGTATCTCACAATTTTACAAGTTGCGATAAACTTATTTTTTTTTAAGAACAGATTTTATTAAGCGATTGCATTACAGTTGCTGAGCCCTGACCTCCAGGTACGTCAGCCAGGCGGGTGTATCACAATAACAACATCACAATCCGTTTTGTTTTACTGTTAAACTAAGAACATGCTACTCCTACTTTCAAACCTATACTATCCCCCCACTCTCCTCTCCCCCTCCTAACCCCCTGCCCCCTCCTCCCGGTTCCCGCCCCCCCCCTCGCATGGTCACTGTTGCGGTCCCCCTTCCTATCGCTCGGCCCCCATCCGTAACGTGGTGTGTTCCTGGCCTGCCCTGTCTCCTCATAATTCCAGCACTGGGTCCTGGTCCACTGGCGGCTCCAACCAAATGCCTCTGAAGTCTGCCCACCGCTTCCAGATTTTAAAATGTTTACGCGGGCATCCCCGAGCCACGAAGATCGGTTGCTCCATGCCCATGCAAAAATCAAGTCCCCTTTTCCAGGCTAGCACCGAAGGGGGCCGCGGGTCCTTCCTGGCCTGAGCAATGTCCCTCTTGGCCAGGGTAAGATCCAGTAGCATCAAATGTCGCTTATAGACATTACCCCCAATTCCCTCCATGACGTGCAGGAGTCCCAACCTCGGCGTGCGAGGGAGCTCCCACCTCAGGACTTCCGACAGGCTATCCCACACCCCCTTCCAGAAGCGAGATAAGGACCCACAGCTCCACACCGTGTGTATAAGTGTCCCCACTTCCGATCCACATCGAAGACAATCTGGGGAGGCGATCAAACCCGCCCGCCACAGCCGCTGTCTAGTATAGTATGTGCGGTGCAGGTACTTAAATTGAATGAGACGCAGCCGCATTGCTATGGCCGCCTCCCTAGGGGCCGCTAACGCTTCCCTCCAGTCATCCTCATCTAGGTCTCCCACATCCCTTACCCACGCATCCCGTAATTTCTGTAGCGAGGGGGAGCAATGAATAACCAGCGACTGGTAAATGCGTGATATTTTTTTGGTTTCCAGGTCGCCCATGAACACTTTCGCCTCCAAGGGGCTGAACTCCGGCACGGACTCCAGACCTTCCAAATACGGGGCGATGGCGTGACGAAATTGCAGGTATCGGAAAAACTGGGTTCGTGGCATGTCATACTCCCGGCTTAATTCCTGGAACGATTTTAGTGTAACTCCCGACAGTACGTCGCCCAGCGTTGATATTCCAATTTTATCCCAACCCGTGAATCCCCGCAGAGCCGCCAGCTCCGGCAAGCGTCCATTGCCCCAGAGGGGAGTCTCCCCAGTTAGGGTATTCCACCAACCCATACGACGCAGGGCCTGCCTCCAAATCCGGAAGACCGTCTGTGTCCCGGGGGGAAGCTCCCCTCGTATCGGCGCCGCGTAGAGTATCGTATGTAGCAAGTGGGGTTCCGTGAGACAGCGCTCCCGGGCATAGGCCGGGTCCCTTCTGTCCCCATACCACCACTCGTTAAGGACCAGAAGGTGAGAGGCCTGATAATAGGGTAGTATATCCGATGTCGCCAAACCGCCGCAGTAGGTGGATAAGAAACATGTACGGAGCGCCACCCGGATTGTACTGTCGGCCCAAAGGAACCGACCCAATACTGAGTCAACCTGCCGAAACCATACGGGTGGAATTGGATAGGGGTGATTCTGCAGTTGGTACAGCAGTCTGGGTAGAGCCACCATCTTAAAGATGGCGGACCTGCCAAATATTGTCAGCGGCATACGAGTCCACGTCTGGACATCCGCCTTGACTCGTCTCCAGACCGGCATCACATTCCGTTCCCACGACAGCTCTGGCGCAATCGACAGGAATACTCCCAGATATTTAATCCCGTCCACCGCTATCTGCAGATCAGACGCCCAGGCTCCAGGCACCCCGCGCCCCCCCAACACCCACAGCGTAGACTTGCGTAGGTTTAGATACAGCCCAGAGGTTTCCCCGAAAATTTGCAAGATCCGCATGAGGCGCGGTCCAGACCGATTAAGATCTGTGATAAAAACCAGCACATCGTCTGCGTACAGTGCAGTTCTATCCGACGGTCCCCCAGGCCATTCGAATCCCCGTAGCTGTGCGTCCACACGCACCCATGCGGCAAGGGGCTCCATGGCCAGCGCGAACAGATACGGTGATAGGGGGCAGCCCTGTCTAGTGCCCCGCTCGATCGCAAACCGGTAAGAGACAGCCCCGGCCACCCGCACTGAGGCTGTCAGGTCTGTACATAAGAGGCGAACATAGGCCAGAAAGTGAGGACCCAAATTAAGGCGGGGCAGCAACGCAAATAAGTAGACCCAGCTCAGGGAGTCGAACGCCCTATCCATAACGGCCAAGAGGAGAGCCGCTGACTCTCCCACTTCCTCGGCCGCCGCGATAAACTTATTTGACACAAAAAATTGTCCAGACGGGCGTGTGTAGAATGTGGAGCAGAAAAATACGTGTAGCCATGCTCCATCGGTTTCTTTCTGCCCCAATCATCAAGAAGGCCATAATCCTTACACACCCCTTCTAGGGCTTGAAATACTTTGGGTTTTCAGCTGGGGTATTTTGGTTGTACTCCTGTATCCCAATTACATGGTAAATTGATGTTGAAATTCCCACATAAATCTATAGGTAAGGGCCAATGAATCAATTCACGAGATATCTGGTTAATAAAAGAGGGGTCGTTGAGTATGCCACCATAGATTGTACACAGCGTGAATTTATCTCCGTAGGAAGTATGAAACTACAGCAACCCATCGGCCCTGTGTATCAACCCCTACTTGTGTAAATTTTAGCCAGTTACCTCGGGCCAAAACTGCGACCCCCCGGTAGTGCCCCTTGTGAGGTCCCGCCTACAAGTCTGTGGCCCCTAGTGTCTAAAACATTCCTTTGAGACGCTTCGATGTGCATTTCTTGCAGACACACAAGTCTGCTTTAAGAACCTGTAGCCCTATTGAAATTCTCTCTCTTTTTTGGGATCATTTAGGCCACAAATGTTAATAAAGGCGATACGTATCTTCCGATTATCACCCTTTATCTTGCTTTGTAAAGAATCATTGGCTCCTGGCTATTCGTGTTACAATAACAACAAACCAGAACTTATTCTCCCTCTTAACCAATTCTTAGTGTTTTTCTCCTGAGCGTGTGGGGCCCCTTCTACCCCCTCCCCAGGCCACCCCCCTCGCCATACACCCACTGGTGAAGATCCCACCCCCTCCCTCTGTGATCTATCCTCCTACCCCTGACCCTTTACCAATCAATGAACAACCAGGCGGCCTGTCCAAAGACATACCAAACCCACCTCTCCATCCTCCCCTATCTCCTCAGTCAATACTCCATCAAGACCACCTATCAGTGAGAGTAAATACATTAAATATTCCTTTTCCCCTCTTTTTATTTTTCTACACCATTTAAAATCCTCAACCTGGTGGATCACCTTCATTTTTCCCTTCCTCTATTCGGCTTAGGGCCTGCACTCCTGAAAAAAAGCTTTGTGTGCGCCCTTTAAACACAACTTTCAATTTGGCTGGGTTTTGTAGGTATACTTTGGCTCCTAGTTTCTAGAAAGGAGAAAACATTTGTCTCAAATGCCATCTCCGCTCCACTGTAGCATGGGCAAAGTCTGGCCGTGCAAAAAAAAAAAAAAAAGAATCTCCCTCAAACTCTTTTAGTGTTGGGGCTTGCCAAATCATAAATGTTCTGCCTTAGTAGAAAATTACCAAAGAACACCAATACCGCCCGGGGTATGTAGTATTACACGCTTGTTGTTTCTTGAGAGTTAGGGGGAATCTGTGTGCCCTCTGTACTTCTTTTTCCCAGTCCCAGTCTATAAGCTCTGGAAAGGCACCCTTTAAAAGTTTAACTGTGTAGCCTCTGGGGTTCCCTCCTTCAGTGCCTTCAGGGATGCCCAGCAGTCTCAAATTGTTTCTCCTCTGTCTATTCTCTTGCTCCTCAAGTTTCCACATCATATCTGTAAGCTTAGGATATTGGGAGATGCTCAAAGTTTTTTTAATCGGCGACCACCATTTCAAGGGTTTCTGTATGCATTTCCACCATAGTCAACCTATCTGATATTTCAGAACATGTTTTACTTATCTTTCTGACAGGGTCCTGTAATTTTTTTATTAGGCTTACCAAACCAGACTTTTATTGTTCCTGACCTCCTCCTGCATCTGCTTGATAGTAGCCAAGATACCTTAAGGTGAGGGTTCCATCATGCCACTAGATGCTGGTCCTGTTATAGTGCCCATCGCTTGCGACTGATCCCCCCCCCCCTGAAGTTGACCCCTCCACTCTCTACCTTGCTGATCAAGTAGTTGGATTGACAAGTAACTGACAGGGGAGCAGCTGCAGTCACTTCCTGGTTTTTCATGCCTTTCATAATAGGTTGGAAAATGCAGGTTGTCGTTCTGCAGGCACGTGGTGTTACTCCCACGAGCCGATCGCTAAGCTGGTTTTCCTCCTGTGCCAGTCCAGTCATCGGCTTTCTTCCTGCCCCATCTCTCTGCGCTGATCTCTCGGGAGTGCTCCGGGTGTGTGGCCGTCCTTGAGGTGCCGGCTGAGAGGGAGCATGCGGTTGCGGCCACAGTGGCCGAGATCTTCGGTTTCAGGTCCTTTGCCCCTCTCCCCGCCATCTGTCCTGGTAAACCTGCTCGCCCGGCTTTGATGATAATCCACCGCACGTCCCGTATCAATGTCGGGAGAGCTACGGCAATTAGTACCACGCTGTACTTTCCAGCCGTACTGCACCTTGGATTTCAACAGGTATGGCGGTTAGCGCTTCTTCGGGGGGAAATCAAGGCTCCACCACTTTTCCAGCATTTCATCAAACTACCGGCGGGGCCCACATGCTTCCCTGCTTGCGGTCCACCATAGAACCAAGGAGGTAAGGAGAGGAGTTCTACGGGTGTGCTACAAAGACGCCGTCTTGCTGAAGGGAGCTGGTTCCAGTGGCTCCCTTTGCAAACTTTCCTCGTCTTGGTCTCTGGTAGCAGAAGTCCAGATCTTTCCCCCATTGTTCCACAGGGTGTTTGGGGGGGCAGCCACACCGGCCCTTGGAGAGACCCACTGATCCTAGTGTCAACTGGGGGCAGAGTCCTTAGTCCTTTTGGGCATCAAAGGATTCCACCTTCCAGTTGTCCATGGCTGCTGCAGTCTCAAAGTCACAGCAAAAAGCACAAACAGCACTTTTCTCCATTGTGCAAGAGTTTATAAAAGGAGGTGGTAGGATCCTGAAGCCAGGCACCCCTGTCCAATCCTCGGGTGGCACGTCACCTCTCCACCCCTGTCCTAAGTCTCCTGCACAGCGTGCTGGGACAACTTAAGATGGCGTCATCCTGGAGTCACTGGTCACATCTGCAATTTGGGGTCTCAGCTCTACCCCTTGCTGACATTACTGCCAGGGCCTTCCCCCCCCACCAAAACTTCAAAGTAGCCCCCTCTAGTTGTCTGGGCTTCCTCCTTTGTTCAGTGGGCTTGGGCTGTCTACACCCTAATACATTGTGTCAGGAATTAACAGATAAAGACTTTCATTCCAAACACTTGCTCCTCAGAAACCAAGAGAAGCACTGTTAATTAATCCTAGTGTATGGGGAAACCTTTGTTCCCTGATTACCGTTGGAGACGCATGTAGTGAGTCACTCACAATAAGAAGTCCAAAACCAGCTGGTCCAAAAAAGGAATATAGACATATTAAATTGGCGTAACCCATTTTCCATTTTGCAAAAAGGATCCACCAATGAAAGACTGATTTTGTTCAAGGTCAACAGTGGAACCATTCTTTTACTATGCCTGTCAGTTGCAGTGGCTGTCTTACTGGACGGCGGGCCGCAACCTGCAGGAAATAGGGTACACAGAGGCAGACATAGAGAATGGTAAACTGCATGCATTGCTGCTGCCTGATGGCAGACCCCTAAGGAGCCTCCCCCCCGTTATTAGACACGGCACTTCGCTGCTGGAAAGCGGCGCTGCAATACACACAATCGCTCAGGGCGTACGCAGGGAATATTCCCCTGCTGAGTGGCACGCTTACGAAACGCAAATTAATGCCGTGGCTGAACGCGGGGATCGCCATGGTGTCGGATCTGTTTGGGGATGGGACGCTATTGGCTCATGACACATTCGTTAACGAAACTGGGGCCCCGGAACAGTTGTATCTTATACACGCTGCACTGATACAATACGTTAAGAGGCACTGGGCCCCGAACAGGCAGGAAGCTGCCACGAATGAACTGGTTAAAATGGTGCATTATATGGGAAGGGGTCGGCATCTTATCAGATGGCTATACACCGGCATCAGCACGCATACTGCGACCCCTTTGGACACCCTGAAAGCTGCATGGGAAGGAGACATCGATAGGTCCCTCACAGACAAGCAATGGGCAAGGGTGTTAGAGCACCCAAGGAAGGTATCACGGAACACGAAATTTAAATTTATACAGACCATGGTATTACACAGGGCCTACCTCACTCCGCATAGACTGGACAAAATGTACCCCCAGACACAACACCATTGTCCGAGATGTTCGTCAGAAGGTGCTGACCTACTTCACATGTTGTGGGCTTGTCCCAGAATACGAGAGTACTGACTGGGACACCATAAGGCATAGAATAGGGGACGCGACGGAGCAGGAGGTGAAGAACACGGTGGAGGAGTGCATTCTAGGACTACATGCACAAGCGCACAAACACAAAGTACAATACCGACTTATGGATCTTGCACTTATATTAGCCATACGTAACATTACAATGCGATGGAAATCACGGAGACCTCCAGACGTCTTGGCATGGCACTCGGAATTAATACGCTGGGGCACAGCAGAGAGTACAGCACTACACAGGGAAGAGCTCAAAGGGTTGCGGAAAGTACCAATAGCATTAGAGTGGGATGCCCTATTAGAAGCGCTAAAGTCCATAGCGGCAGCTGAAAATCAACTGTAGGTGTCACAGCCTAACGCACACAAATAACCGTGCCCTAAAGCCAATGTATATGCAGGAGGTATCATGACACACGAACGCGACCAGGCAGCAAGCACAGGCTGAAGTCCACACTTACAAAACTGTAAGGAGAGGTACGCATGAGACCGGGAGGGTGGGAAAAGGGGAGTTCTGGGTAATTAGTATTAATATTGCAGTAAAATGTTAGTCACAAATGTCCACTCGTTTCTTTGCCTTTTAACTCATTGTTAGACAATGCACCAGTTGTACCGCAATGTTGTATATACCTGGATTGTGGCGGAGAGCGGCAAAGGATTAATGTATACAGGACTGGATGTATTATATGTTACAGGCTGTGCATATTGTAATGATGTAAATGAAACTAAGAAATGCAATAAAATATGTTTTAAAAAAAAAAACACAGTGGAACCATTGTCTATTTCCTGGGATGTACAAGAGCTTTTTCTTATTGTGAACATCACTATGATGTGATCCGCTTCAGGCAAAACATTGACTTCCTCAAAATTGCTCTGTCTCCACAGTAATAGTAGGGTGGGTGGTGTACTGTGCTGAAGGCAGAGGAGAGGTACAGCAGTTTAGGCTGCAGACTCTGTTCTGGTTTGATGAAGACTTGAGGTCGTGCCACGTGGCCATTCTGGTTGGAAATGGTTTGAGGTGGGCAGATTCTGCTGGGTCCAACATTTGCTTCCTTCGGGATAGGAATGATAAGTGATATTTTGAAGGCACTGGAGAGGAAGATGAAAGATGAGAGGGAGCTGCTGATGCTGGCCTGGTGTGCCCCATGGAGGCAAGAATGATACCCTTGAGATATGTGGTGAAGAGCCAGCAGTAATACTACCTTTTGACAATCTCCGAGGTTGTTTGTGTGGAGCTTTCCAGGACTTAATCTTGTACAATAAGGCAAGTTGATACTACATTGCAGAAGGCTTGTGAGTGTGTGTGATGTCAGGGTTGGTGTATTTTGGATTGGGGAACGCTATGATGATTTTATAGAAGTCACTGGAAAGGTTGGTTGCTTTGGAAATGAATATTGTGGAGGCTCTGAATTGTTGATGGTCTCCTTATTAAGCCAGCATTGCCACTTAGCATCAAGCTTACTGTTTCTACTGCACAATTTCTTCTAATGTCTTTGTAGTGTGTATTAGGGAATCGGGACGATGAGTCAGCAAGAAGAGTACACCTAGTTGTGTTTTTTGCTATTGGTCTTTAAAGTTACACTGGCTGAAGATTTTATGATTGATTTGAATAAAGAGTTTTTCAATTAACAATGTGCTTCACTACATTAGATTTAAAGACGCATGATTTGGATAATAACTATTCATAAGGAATAATTTATGCGTCTGTAATCGGAATTTGCAAATACTTTCTAGTTCAGAATATACAAGAGGAAATCTGTAAGTGAATGCCGATCTCCCCAATTCGTATGTTTGCGGATAAAGCCATGGTGGTTTAGGAGGCCATTCCCCCCGATCAGTTCACCACTCTCTTATTACTATCCCCACAGTATGACATGTGCGGTACTTAAAAGTCTAGGCCTCCTTTTGTAAATTGTTTGGTCTTTAAAGTTGTTGTGTATTCTATGCACAATGACGGTTCAAGTGAAGTGGATGGCATAGTGTGCTCTCCAGGTGCGGAGGGTGGATGGGTTCTGTTTTGGGGATTGAGACTGGAGAGGAGGGAGTTGGGTTATTATTATTATTTATTATTATTTAGAGTTTGTAGAGCGCGTAGTCACCACGAGGGTATCCCAGCGCTAGAACCTTGTTGCTCAGGAGGGGGAGCGGCTAGGTAAGAGACCGGATTAGGGGAAGAGGAGAGTTTTGAGGGTTTTTTTGAACCGAAGTAAATCGGGCTCTGTTCTGACGTTCAGAGGGAGTGCGTTCCACTTGAGTCCGGTGTTTACCGAGAAGCGGCGGCCCCCTATCCGGGCCTTTTTCACCATGGGGATCGTGATAAGGTTTCCGTGCTCTGAGCGAAGCGCTCTCGTGGGTCTGTAGGGGGTGATCCAGTTGTTTAGTATGGGGGGGCCGGTGTTATGGAGAGCCTTATGGGCCAGGCAGAGGGCCTTGAAAGTGACCCTTTCTTTGATCGGGTGCCAGTGTAGCTTCCTAAGAGCGGGTTTGGCCGATGATCTGGCCGGGGTGCTAGTTAGGAGTCTGGCGGCGGCGTTCTGAGCCTTTTGCAGAGTTTGGAAAGTGGATTCCGGGGCGCCCAGGTAGATGGCGTTGCTATAATCCAACCTGGATAGGATTAAGCCCCGGATCAGCATAAGGCGCGACTGGAAGGGTAGGAGAGGGATTACTTTCCTGCAGGATTTAAGTAACCCGTAGCAGGTTCCGGCCGTCTTTCTGGCCTGGGTCCGGAAGGTAAGGTCGGTCTCCAGCCACACGCCAAGGCTCTTGACCTCCTTTTTGGGAGTGGGAGGATCGCCCATGCAGGCGGGCCAGAAGTTGGAAGGGATGTTAGTGGTTTTTTGTCCGAGGACCAGGATCTCTGTCTTGGAGCCATTAAGCTTCAAGGCGGAGTCGCTCATCCACTGGTATACGCTGGTAAGGCAGTCGTGGAGGTTGGAGGGCTCGAGTTTGGGGTGGGAAAGAGTTGGGGTGGGAAAGAGTTTGGGGTGGGTAGTGCGTCTTAGCCTGAATGGGTGACTCCAGAGACCAGCTGAAGTAGGTTTAATGCTTCAAGCTTAAATAGATAGAATCTTATTTCAGACAATTAAGGTAGGTCAGATTACCTGTTAAAGTGTTCCAGAATCCATAAATTCCAGAGGCTGAGGGTGATGCAAGTGATTACACCCAGATATGTTTCAGAAATGGCTGGGCTGTACTCCAATGAAGCTGGTAGTGAGTTACTGCCCCAAAGGATTTTTTAGATGCTCTGTTTTTGATCAGGATTTGGCAGCGATGGACATTAAGGCTCATGGAGAACTGGGGCTGTACCTTCTAAACAAGATACTGTTGTGGTATTCTACATTAGATTCTCATCTATGCATCACTTGAATTCCGCTGTGGAATGCCAGATGATGCTGCATGGAATTAGAGTCTACAGTTTGGCAGTTGTTTGCTATTTATGGCTGATTACTGTGGATTTCTGAGGTGTTTATTAAGGTGTGTACTACTTACCACCTTCTAGTGGTCTCTTTTGTAACCGTGATTTACAGTGTTTTACACACTGACAATGGTTTCGAGTGAACACCTCAATATGGAGATGTAGAGTGGACATGGTAGCAGTATCTCTTGATCGTAATGTATCAAGCCATCAGTTCACTTCAGATGGTGGAGTGGGGAACAGCAGGATAATTACAATCTGATCTTGATGTTTGCAGTTTTGTTAGGTCAGATGACACGGAACATAAAGCAGCTAGTGGTTCTTCTCGAATCATTTGTGGAGTAGACCTGCATTCGTGGAGCATCCTCCGTGGCCAGAAAATGTAGGCGGAGCGTCTCTGCAGTAAGCTGTGAATTGGAATGGGCCCTACTTGCTTTTGAGACAACACATGGGTTTTCTGGTGGCCAGGCTGGGACAGCTTTGTCAGAGAACAAGCTCTATATACCTATAAAAGAACGTTCTGTGCCTTGGTTACGATCATTTTGAAAAGTTGCAACAACCAGTAATGGGTAACATTGTGTATACATTGAAGTTAATTTTCATTGCTGTATACTGCATGTTCAATGCGGGGACAGGCACACCATTTTATGAAGAGCTATTTTCATGATTATATGCTGCCTGCTCAATGCAGTGACAGGCAGACCATTTTATGAGGATCTTCAGTTGGTGTGGTGACAAACACTTGTGCAAAATCATTTTTGCCTGTGTACAATGACAGGCTCACTTGACTGGAAGATTTGGGATTTAAGCACTGTGTTCTGGAGACCATCAGCCTGTGTCAGTGGTTTGAGAATTATAAGTGACAGGACATCTTCAATTTTCATAAATGTTTTTGTCTGGCATATCTGTCCATAGGTGCTTTTGATGTACTGGTTTCATCTCTGGTTGATCATTGAGGGGGATGAAAAAGGAAGAATGAAACTTATGTCATTGTTTATAGCTCGCTAAATCGCCCAAGAGAATATCCAGGACTCGGTAGCAGGCATGAGAGGTCAGCGTTGGAGGGATTACTTGACAAGACAGGTCTTCAGCTTCTTGCAAAAGTCACAAAGAGGGGGAGGCTCTGACGTTGTAGAAAGTTGTTTAGTAGCCAGGTAAGAGAAGGCACGGCTCGCGGCTATGCCTTTGTGTATGTGTGAGGTATGTTCTAGTGAGAGAGCAGCAGAGTGGAGGTGTTTAGAAGGTTGGTGAAAGTGAATACTATTGTTCAGATAGGCAGGGCCTGTGTTGTGAAGTGCTCTGTGGAAGTGGGTGAGGAGTTTGAATTTTGTGCGTTTGTGTATCAGGAGCCAGTTGAGTTCTTGAGCTATGGTGTAATGTGGGTTCAGCGTGGAAGGTTGAGGACTAGTCTAGCTGCTGCGCTTTGGCGCTCTGCAGTTTTCTGGGGAGCTGGTTGGTAATCAGGGTGCAGTGTGTTCTCTTAGTCTTGTCTGCTGGTTTTACTCGTGTTGCCAGACACTTGAAGATTTTCTTCCGCATCCTTAGGGTTTTGAAGCAAGAGGAGTCCATTGAGTTGACATGGGCGGTCACGTTGTGTATTGTCTATAGTGATTCAGAGGTTTCTAACTTGCGACCAAAGCATGGGGGTTGGTCCAGGGTCTTAGGGTCGCCAGGTTAAGTCCCATGGTGAGACATTTTTAATGAAAACCACTACGGGGGTCTTGTCCAAGTTCAGTATGAGGCAAATGGATTTCATCCAGGTGGCCACTTCTGTCATGGATGTAGTGAACTTGTTCCTGGAGTTGGGTTTTTAGTCTGAGATGGACACTATCAGTTGTGTATCATAGGTGTGAGGATGTTGATGTTTATATTGTGAGCTTGCATGACGTTGGTTAGCAGAGTCATGTAGATATTGAAGAGCGTTGGGCTGATCAAGAAGTCCTGTTCCATGGGGCATTTTGGATTATGGTGCGTGTGTCCAGAATGACTGCTCTGTGTAGTTGTTGGATTAGATTGGGATGGGAGATTGTGTTGGAGGCTGCTGATAGGTCTAGAAGGATGAGGACTGTGGTTTCCACCCTGTCGAGGATCATCTGAGTGTCATTTGTTGCTGCTACAAGAGCAGTTTCTGTGCTGTGGGTGGGTCTAAATCCTGATTGTGTGGCATTGAGAAGCTGGTGTTTAGCTAGGTGCTTTTTGATGGCTTTTTCCAAGACTTTGGCTGGGTAGGATTGGAGGGTTTCTTTAGGAGGGTCATTGACAGCTGCGTGTTCCCATGGTTACAGTTAGGTGGCTGTACTGAAGGAGGAGTTGAGCTACTCGCTGATAGGGATTGCTCCTTTGTCAAAGGTGTGGTGGGGGCTGGGGCCCACTCGGACCCTGAAGTGGATGGTCTTCATGATTGTTGTAGTTTACTCTGTGCTAATGATGTCCCATGTGGTGATTGTGTTGTCTTCATTCATCACTGAGAGACTTCTGGAGAAGGTCCGGTTGTGGAGCATATTTGCTGTATATAGTCGCGATTTTGCAGCAAAAGTAGTTCAAGAGGTTGTTACACAGATCTTGTGATGGGGTGATATTGTCAGTGGCAGCTGTGGAAGTGGTGAAAACTGACAATTCTGAAGATTTCTTTGCTGCTGTTGGAGTGGGCATGCATTCATTCGACTAAGGCCTCTTGGTTTCTCGGATTAGCTGATCGTACCTTCTCTGGGCTGCTTTGAAAGAGTCTTTTCCCACTTCCCATTTGCTGGATCTTCATTTCCGTTTCAGTCATTTGTAGTGTTGCTAGGTCATTCTGAGATCTTGTGCGTTTCAGCTGGCTTGTGTTCTAGTTTTTGCTGTGCTGCTTCATTTCATGGGGATCTCAATGTCATGTGCTAGTAGGCCCGAGCGGGTTTCCATTTGATTTGTTGAGGGTGGTTGTCCCATCCCTCTGTTAGGTTGTTCCAGTATCGCATGCTGGTCGTACTTTGGGGGTTCCTCTGGGTTATTGGATGTAGATGATGAAACTGACTAAGGCGTGGAGTGTCCAGGTGGCAGTCTTTAGAGCATTGATCATGATGTTGTAAGAAGTGAAGGGGTCTAGGATGTGTCCAGCAGCGTGGGTGGGCTCCGTGACACGTAGGATTAGTCCCAGGTTTTCAAGCTAATTAAGAAGTGTGGCTGAGTTAGGGTTGGTCTGGTCTTCAAGATGGAAATTGAGATAGGTAATGCATGTGAAGCTGCAGAGAAAACAGGTGAAAGCTCCTTTCGTATTTTGTGGTGTGGCGAACTAGCAAAGGGTGGTGGGTTGTCTGGGGTTCAATGGGTGAAGGAGAGTGCCCGGGTAGTGGCTAGTCAGTGGACCAAGGCTTCTGCCACTGGGTGCGGTCCAGGAGCAGACAGACTTGCCTTTGACATGCTAGTGGCATGTCAATGCCGTGGCCACCATTAAGTAGATCTTGAGAGAGGAAAAACAGCGAAGGGCGCAGTGGAAGAGGCTGAGGAGGGGGTGCAACGGTGGTGGAGAGATGAGCAAGGAACAGGTAGGGAGTGATGGAAGGAGGGTGCAGAGAATGAAAGATGACTAAGATAAGAAAAGGGTGCGAGGAACAGAACAAAAAGTCACAGAAAGAGTGAGAGAAAAGACAAAAGTGAGAAAAGGCACAAGGATTGAGTAAAAATACAGTGAGGGAAAGGCACAGAGAGAATGAAAAGGCGCGAAAAGCTGCATGAAGATTGAGAGAAAAGTCAAAGAGCAAAAGAAAAGGCACCAAAAGTTGCAGAGTGAGAGAAATGGCACAGAGAGCAAGAGTAAAGAGAGACTAAGGTGAGAAAGGGAGATAGGCAAGGCAGGTGCGTAGAAGAGTTGGAACTGGCTGCGTAAGGGCCTTGGAAGGTCAATCAATGGTCGCAGGCAAGTCTGTGTGTGGTGGGGGGGAGGGGGGAGGTCTGGGTCTATGCACCTGCTTACTGGTTGGTCCGCACTGTGGCACCTTTTAAGTAGGTTCCGGGAAGAGCGCTGAGGGTTGTGAGCTAAGTTGAGGAGGATCATGACTGCAGTGAAGGAGAGGCAAAAAAACACAAGGAGCCAAGGTAGGGGTGCGCAGAGAGGGCCGGAAAGGGGTGGAGAGAACATGGAGAGAAATAGTGCAAAGAGCAAAACTAGGCAAAAGTGAGAGAAAAGGCACAAAAAGAGGCAAAAGGGGGGAGAAAAACAGCACAGAAAGGACACAGAAAGAGGCACAACAAGAGAAAATGCACCAAGAGCGAGAAAAGGAACAAAACGTTTCAGTTATCGACAAAAGGCAAAAACAAGGCAAGAAAAGGGAAAAAGAGAGAAAAGGCACACCATGAAAGAAGTGGCACAGAAAGAGAGAATGAGTAGATGGAGAGAGGTGAGGCGGGTGCCTTGATGCACTGGAGATGGGTCCGCAAGGGACTTGACAGGTCGGAGGACTGGTTGCAGCTAAGTCCATGAGATGCTGGACCATTGCACCTGCTTAACTCCTCCTCCATTTTTCTGTTTAGGTAACCTTGGTGATCCACCCATAGGATGTAGTAAGTGGAAGATGTTTGGACATTATGCTCGAGTTTGTGGCACAAATATTAGTTCAGAAAGGAAGTACGCTTTGTTGATGCACTATCTAGGAGGAGAGGGACAAGACGTTCTGGAGACCATCCCAGTGTTATAAATATGAAAATTGTTCACTTAAACTCGACCATCATTATCTTTGAAAACTTAGTACCATTAAGGAACTGTACCATTTTCCCTTGAGAGAACAGAAGAAAGAATAAACAGTGGAGGAATGTATTACTTTTCTCTGGAAACTAGTTGCTACATGTAAATTCAGAGCGGCAACTGATGAGAGAATAAGTGATCAATTTGTTCTCAAGTGTTTGAGAGATAAAATAAGGGAAGTATTATTGTTTAAAGATGAGACACCTTTAGAGGAATGTTAGAAATGGGGGTCTCTAGTTGGCAATGGCCAAGTAGGGACCCTTCTTCTTAAGTCAGAGTAAGCGGGCTACACCCTTTGATAACCCCTGCTCAACCCTGTGGTAACGTAGCACGAGCAGCTAAGCTTATCTCAGAGGCAGTGTGTGAAGCATTTATGACCATACACAGTAACACAGTGAGGAACACTACAAAGGGACACCACACAAGTAGTTATAAAAAATAAGTATCTTTATATATAGATTTAACACAAGACCAATAACAGTAAAAAGCCACAATACTAGAAAAATAGGGTTACTCTTGAAATGCTGCAAAAATAGTTCAAAGTGTGCAAAGAGGAGTTCAGTTCAAAGCTGTGGTCTCTGCGACCCTTTTACTTACAAAGTACCTGGATTCTGTAGCAAAACAACCAAAATGTCGCAAAGGAGCTGTAGCGATGATTTTCCTCACGCGAGGCCAGCGATGCGTTGAATCCTTGCCGCAAGGGAGGATGATGCGCTGATCTACAGATGCGTGCGGGACAAAGCGACAAGCTTCTCCACGCTAAGCCAGCGATGTGTTGAAATCCTTGCCGCAAGGGAGGATGATGCGCCGAGCCTGTTGCGTGTGCGACCCTGTTGCGATGAGAAGAAATGGCGCTCCGCGAGGGAGCGGCGATCCGGGTGCGATGCGATGAAATTGGCGGACGCCCCGCGTCCGCGCTGCGATGTCGTGAAGCGATGAACTCGATGCGATGCTCTTTGGTTAGCGAGCACTTGGAGGCCTGCAAACATGCGATGCAATGATCTTTGGGTTAGCGAGCTTTTGGCAGCCCGCAAACGTGCAATGCGATAATCTGGAGGTCAGCGAGCAATTGGCAGCCCGCAAAGGTGTGATGTGGTGATCTCCGGTAGCGAGCACTCAGCGGCAGCAGCGCGGTGATTTTTCGTATGCGCTTCAGCTGCGGCGGCTCGCAAACGGGCGTTAGTGACTATTTTCAGCACTCTCTTCTCTGTAGTAGAACTAGAGGCCCTGGAACATACAGGTGCCTCACCTGCAGATAGAAATCCTCGCTGGGAGGAAACAGGAGGCTGGTGGTGGAGTCTGATGTGCCTGAGACTCCAGCAGGAGGCTAGCTCTCTTCTAGCCCTTGGGTGATTGCTTTAGCAAGTTGAAATAAAAGTTATCTTCAAAGTCCTTTTCCTCTTCTTCCAAGTCCAGTAAAAACTACTGCAGGCCAATCCAAGAAACAGCACACAAGGACAGTCACATCCTGCAGATCCCTTCAGTTACACGGACAGAGGTTCCCCTTGTTGTCCAGGAGCAATACAAATTGTAGGGGTCTCAGCACAGATATTTATACCCGAAAAGTCTTTGTTCTCAGAAGCTACAAGTCACTGAACCCAGCCAGAACCAGTTCTGCCCAGTCCTGGAGCACTTTGTTTACCAGGCTGCATCCTTCCTTTCAGAAAGAGAGGGTCTGCCATCAGACGCCCAGTAGGAGGTGGAGCCAGCATTCACCTTGCCAGGCCCAGCCCTATTCAGGTCAAGGAGTTACCCCACCCCATACTCCAATGCAGATCTCTCAATTCAACCCAGTTCTGACGCAGCCTGCCCTGTCCCTCCAAAAGCAGACAGCCAATACACAACAGCAGAGCACACTGGAAGGCTTAGGCAAGAAAATACCTACTTTCTAAAAGTGGTATTTTCAAACACAGAATACAAAAATAAACTTCACTTAAAGATGTATTTTAATATTCTGAGCTCAGGCATACTAAATTCGTTTTTCTACCATGTTCTTTGGGTCAGTTAGGACTATAGAATGTAATAGTCAAACTGCCCATTCTGGCCTATGGAGAACAAGTTGCCTTAGAGTAGTGAAAAACGAAATTGGGTGTAATTCACTACCAGGACATGCTACACACATCATAGCATGTCCTACCTTACACATACAATGCTCCCTACCATAGGGGTGACTCACATGATGCCAAGGGAAGATTCAGGGGCTGGGAAGTGGGTGCACTTAACAGCCAAGATGTCAGTTCTGGACTGCACGCAGACTCTGCAGTGGCAGGTCTGAGACACACTTTACAAGCTGCTTCTGTGGGTGGTGCAAACCAGCGCTGCAGGCCCACTAGCAGCATTTGGTTTCCCAGCCCTGGGCACACACAGGCCACTCTACTAGGGACTAACAGGTAAACCAAATAAGCCAATCATGGATATACCAATTCACATGTCATATTTACACAGGGAGCATTCGCGCTGTGGCACTGAATGGCAGTGGCACAGCGCCCAGAGCATATAATACCAGCAAAAACAGAGGAGATAACAGCGAAAAATGGAAGGGAGACCCACGCCAATGGTGCCAGGTCTAACAAGGAAGCTATCACTATAGGAAATATATTTGACCATATGTTAAAATGCGTTAATGAACTTAGTTGAGAAAAAAACAGCCATCAAGACCATCCTAGTAAAGTTGAAGGGGTTGTTTGCGAGGTAAAATGTAAGGCTGACAGCAAAGATGTATGGAAGATATTTTGGGGAGAATGCTAAAGATGTGGTAAGAATGGTCACAGAGCCAATTTTAGAGAGTTTCCTTCCCAAAATGTATACTGCAATGGTTATGGAAATAAATGCCATTTTATCAACTGGTGTAAAAACAAGAAGAAAAAAAAGAAAAAGAAAGAAACAATGGAGGTTTCTCAGGAAATCATAGTTCAAACTATGGATTATCATCTTTGCAAAATGCTAAAGGTACATTGTGTGGATGTCCATAGGAGGTAATTCCAAAATGACATATGATCCAGTATTTCAGACGCAAATTACGTTGAATTCTATGGACCCGAAGTCTGGGCCTGGGAGGGTTATTGTGGACAACCCATTAAAATGTTGGGTTACTACAATGCATGTTTAGAATTGGACATTAAATTTGTAGTTGGTAAAATAGGTTTCAAACAAAGCAGATGATCTAATAGGATGGCCACAACAGAGAATGCTGGGAGTTACCTTAAATCCCAATGCCAATCTCTGGGGGCATGTTTCAACAGGTAGAATCTTCAACAGTTGACTTTGTGAGGAAGTATCAACAATTGTTTGATTATAAATTGGAATGTCTCAAGGGGTACAAACATCACATAAGGCTCAAGAAAGGGGCAGAATATGCAGCAGCCAAGGTTAGGAGTATTCAGTGGAAAATGTTGGACCTAGGAGTAATTGAAACAGTAGTAGCCACTGAGTGAATGGCTCCGGTAATTGTCGCCAAGAGGTCCAATGGTGACATCCATTTATGTGTAGATCTTATGGCTATCAACAGAGGAGTTATTGTGGATAGGTTTCCCTTACCTAATATTGATGAGTAGATAATCTGTTAGGCAGGAGCAACATATTTTACCACTCTTGATCTGACTGCGTCATATCATCAAGTAGAGTTGGATTTTTGCTCATAGGAACTCAACTACTTTGCTACAGCAATGGGAGCTTACAAGTTTAAGAGGATGCCTTTTCGGCTTGTTTCTGCAGCCTCTGTATTCCAACATGTAATTTTCAAGGCGTTGAAGGGAGCTGGGGGTGTGAAATGGTATCTAGATGACATGTTGATCTTAGCACCATGGAACAGTACGATTGCCTAGTGTGTGTGGTTCCGTGAAAACTTATGGAGACTTGATTGACTCAAGTGCAAGTTTGGAGTGAGTGAGATAAATTATTTGGGTCATAACATCTCCGGGAACAGAGTTGCACTTAAGAAGGATTTGGATAATATTATTGTGGAAATGAAAGAACCTTATTCTAAGGAGGACTTGCTCTTTCTTGGGGATGTTTGAATTTAATGGTAAATTAAATAAGAATTATGAGTTCAAGTCAGTGCCATTGAGATCTCTTCAGAAAAATATGATATTAAAGTGGGATCAGGCATGTCAAGAGGAATTCGAAGGATTAAAGATTAAGCTGAAAGATGCACCATGTTTACAAGCTTTGTCTTCAAATTCTGTACTGGACATTTCTTTTAAGTATTACTAAATTTATGGAGGATATTTTTAAACAGGAAGGTTTTCAGAGTACATGCTCTTGAAAAATAGTCCTCAATTTTTATCTGGTCAAATGGAAAAGTACTTTGCGGATTGTAGGATTCTTCACAAGAAAAGTTCTATTTATCACCCAGAAACCAATGAAGCAGTTGAGGGATTCAATGGAAGGTTAAAAGAAAGTATTCAGTCAGTGGAGTAACAGAAAAATATGAGGCCCCCATGCAGATTGTGATTAGGGACCTCAGAGTTTCCCAGATTGGGAATGGGTCAACGGGGGCACCTTAAACCATTGGGCCAACCTATGTTGCAGAGGCCTGATTGGGTAAGCAGAGTGGTTTTCCCGAGCATTTAAATATTTCTTATTCCATGCCATTGTACGCATTCTGCAAGGCATGCAATGGCATCTCTTGAAGGGTGGGGGGGGGGGGCGCTCCAAAACAAACCCTGGGGGCTGTGGGGTCCTCTGTTGCACCCCTGTATTCAGTTAGCAAGAGCTAATAACTTAAATTGGAAGAAATAACTACAACAAAGGATTACTGCCTACTGCATGACTGCTCATTCTACCACTAACAAATCTCGTTTTAACCTTTTTAATGGGAGAGTACCTAATAGGGTGTCATGTCCGGGTGTCTACAACTGTCACGCTAAGATTCCTGAAATTGAGTCTGTGATTAGGTTATGGCTGTCCAAGTAGATCTACAATATAGAGGTGAATTTTGGGTCTGAACTAAAGCCTCCCAGAGTGGATGTCTGTTTAGTAGCTATAGGTGAGGTAAGGGTTAGATTTTGTATTGTGGGTCTACCAACCACTTACATGTGGTGTGAAACCTAAAGAATAGCTTGTTGTGCTGGGTCGAAGTCTTGATTACAAAGCTTGAAGATAGTGCACGTTGCTAGTATCCGTTATTCGCTATGTCACGTTAGTAAGGGCTGAAGCAAGGTAAGGTCTCCCTGTTAACCGGCCCTTAGATGGACTGTGCCACTGTCTTCAAACATTTTATATGACTTGCAGTATCTCATGATTAACTGCATTTTGATTTGTCAAAAAAAAAAAAAAAAACATGTTTTCTTGCTAGTGCTCAATGTTTGCTTAAACAGTTGTTGTGGCTTACCAAGGTACATTGAAGCAGCATAGACAGAAGTACCAAGTTGACAAAAATGGGGAGCCTTGACAATAAACACCTCTGAAAGGATTAAACCTCAAGCATGGCAAAGATTACCAAAAGAAGAGACCATGAATAACAGAGAGCAAAATCCGATTGTTGAGAGGCCAGGCTTTTTTTAGTTTAGTCATTCAAAGGTTTGTTTTGTTTTAAATTCATTTGATTAATGGGTTCAACTTACCTTACCACTGCAAAAACAAATTAGAAGGTGAGCACATAATCATGTTACACAGCACTTAATTCACTCAAACTCAAAGCACTGATTATAGACATTACCAAAGTGATTTTATTTACCTCAGAAGGAAGCCAGACTAAATTTGTCCCAAAAGGATGAGAAACTGACCTGCAGATTGTATAAAGACCTCTCCAGCAGATGTATTACCGTGCTAACTCATCTTGCTGGCTTTTGCTTATGGTCCTAATCAGCAGCTGAATATATGTTAGGGATGGGCCCACAATTCACAACTACTTTAAAAGTATTCTAGGAATTCACTGTTTTTGGGAATATATACAACATTGTTTCAGTATACATCATCAAGTCATTCTTCAGAAATTACAGTGGAGTGACAGGTACTTTACAACTCACCTTCTTCTAATTGAGCATGGTCTAAAATCAAAAGATAAATAGAACATAAAGGCGGCTAAGACCATTATGGCACAAAGTGTGACAAATATTCTCAATGCACTATAGGAAGTTTGTGATCAAGGCATTCCATTTTCTTTAAATAAGCCACAAGACAAAGAAATTGCAGGACAAGCACAAGGTTAAGTGTCAATGTTATAGGTTTTATTTCATTTTCATACTTAAGGAAATCTTTTGAACCTCACTACATCAATGATTGATAGAAATAAAAGACAAAGGCATGGAATGATACAATAAAAACATGATATGCGGAAAGGCATTCAGTGCGTTTTGATCAATCGAGAAAAATGTAAACAGGGGAAATGACCTTGGACACTTCTATTCACTGTTTTTTCTCTTTAAAACATACACTTCAAGTGATATATTAGTTTATTTCGTAAACATGTAGGCATCAAAAGAAACATGAGGTATCTATTCTACATTAGATAATTTAAAACACTAAATAAGACAGTATTTCAAAACATACATAAATCAGTGTTTACTTTGGTCTCTAGTATGGTTATTACTAAGAATATTATTTTGGTAGACAATGCATACTCTGTTCGAGCCAGTTTGTTCTTGCCAATCAGCTGTTACTAAAGTCATGACCCAAGAGGTAGTCAATAAAATGTTCATAAAGCTGGAACCTCTAAAACTGTGTTTGCTGGAAACAGTAGTAAATTTCCTAATGTTTTGGTGCTGCAATATATTTCTGCGGCCAGTAGAAACATGAATAAACCATCCTCCAATATGTAGTCAACAATACCGCATTATAAAGAACATTCCTGAACACTGCCATTGTGCGCTAGAATTTGCAGAGAGCAACATTTAAACATGTTGTTCAAAAGTCAAGAGGATAAATTAAAATCAATGTTTGGATCATATAGCAGATTAAAGGATGTATTGTTCTCGACTCACTAAATTTAAATAACTGTAGTGTCCAGCTTCATGTAGTTGAAGTTATTTTATAAGATTCTGTCAATGCACTGCTTGGCTGTTCAGTAACGTCTGCCTCATCTTTGAGCAGCTGTAGCTTCCTGAAATGGGTATGGTCCAGCCATTTAAGAAATACAGTTTTTATGCCGGTTTCAAAAACACAATACAGACTCATAAGAATATCTAAAAGGTAAGGGTGATGCACATAGTGTACATGCACTTACCCATTTGCCTTACTCCAGTTAGCTTTACATACATAAAAAGGTATGAAATCACATATATATTTATGATAAAAAATTATTTACCGAAAACAGATAAATTATTTAAATTACTTTGCAAGACTTAATGAGAATTCCCATGTCTTTATAATTAAAATCATATAATGAATGTTACATGGTGCATGCAACATTTTAGAGCACTAATGATACAATGAACGCTCTGGGGTATACCACAAACAGGAAACAAAATAAAAGGCTCTCAACCACTTCCAGTATCGCAAAAACGAAAGGATTCTCTTGTGTTTTCAAGTTCTTTGGAGTTGCAAATAGGATGCTGTGAAGTAACCCTGACTCGCAAGTCTACACTTTCACTTTAAATGTTTTGCTCAAGTTATAGTCTGAATTCCATTTACTCCAGCTACGCCAGCTGCAGAACCTTTGTATGAAATAGGTTCTCTTAATCTGTCCAAGGAGGGCCACAACTGGTTACCATTAATGTTTTAGCCCGCCATAAGGTCAAAGTCTTGTGACATAAAAATCCCATGCAATGTATATCCTCCTCTTATAGTAGAACCTTTTTTACATTCTGGGAAATTAATTAATTTTAACTTTAATTTGAACTGTACTGTAAGCTTATAATGGACCTAGAGTTAAAAGATTTGTGTACACTTCTGAACTCTTCTACTGGGGCCTCATTTAGAGCCCAATAGAAAAGCATTGAATGTGCAATAATGGGATAATCATGACTCTTCTTTGGAGTAATACACATTATGAAATGTGGCAATACCACATTATGTCTTGGAACAGCGACTATGACCAGCAAAATGCTGATGACAATTTCTGGGCACAAAATTGCAAAGAAAATGCAGTACACGCAACTGGTGCTAATAACACTGTTCAATCTACAGAATGGCTACATCAGGCACAAACAAATTACCCTGAATCCGCATCACAGAGTTACACTTGTGATTTACCACATCTCTAAATAAAGGCCATAACTTTCCCGTCATCTCTCACTCGCACTGTGAAAATCTTGGGTATATGTTCAAAACAGTTTGCACCACTGCTTGTGTAGACACATTAAGTAAAGACTGCTCGTAAAGCAGTAACACACTAAGAAGTGTATTAAAAAGGTAGCTTTGTTATCTGAAGATCCATTAATAACCTTTTGACTGGGAGGTAATCTTCTCCTTGCCAGCTGCTTGATACTTCTCTTGTACTTAATTTCTGAGGAACTAGAATTGTTCCCATTGCCATCTTTATGCTTAAATACTCCAAAGTTTACTTATAGGTAATTCTTTTGGGGACAATTCTCCTAACCATTACATTACAAAACCATTTTAACTGTGAAATATTCTTAATGTAGTCTAAACGAGAACGGTCACTAAATTTGTGCTTTTGCAGCACAAAGTTTGAAAGAGGAATCCTAATACCCTCTACGGATAAATGGAATCCTTAAGTAAAATACTTGCAATATTAACTCCCTAATTCAAAGATTTTGCTTCATTGACCAGGGTACTTTTCAAAATACCTGGTGTATACATTCAGAGGGGGAATATGTGCTCTCCGGTGGACCTGACATCTCAAAGCACAGATCAGTTGTGATTCACCAAACTTCTGATTCTTCCTGAATCAGAGAAAAGGGTGTAAGACATGACCTACAACTGATAACAGGTTAGAAACCGAGAGAAAATTAATGTAATGACAATAAGATGGCTTCAAGAGGGCAAAGACATATCTGATTTAAGAAATGGTCTTTATTTTTACAGTTGACCCGTTTTTGTACTTTTCTCACAATATCACTAGAACATTAAAATGTAGAAGACCTATAGTATTACATACCCTCTCTTCAGCTTAAACATGTAGCAAACAACATTTTGACATATTCTAACCTGTGGTTGTTGGTCAGGCATTAACAAAAGTTCATACAAATCCTGAGAGGTCATTAGCGGTGGACTTCTAAGGATACCAAGCATGGGACTCTTTTTATAAGATTCAGAGTAATGGCCCTGATGGCATTCTGCATTTTTTAGGTTGAGAGCCCTCTTTAAGAAATGAATTGTTAATGTTTCATGTGAAGTATCAACTTTGAACTACTGGATGCACACAATCTTCCAAAGTATTTTCATTTCAGTATGATAAATCTATGTGGTCAGCATGAAAGTAATTAACCATCTTTTTGAAGACTTGAGGCATCCTTTACAAGATGAAACATCACGCCGTGCCTAGCCCCAAAAAAGCCATGGGGCTGTGGCATTTCAGGGGGCTGCAGAGTACACTATAAGGGTTTTACTTCAGCCAGTCATTTAAGTGGCTGGAAAGTCCTAAATGTCAGCCATCAAAGTAGGAAAAAACATGGAACCTTTGAAGGAGAGGATGGACATCTGCCATTGACAGTATTTTGAGTTTAGACCTATGAAAGTGTGTTTTGTGAAAGATAAATTTCTGTGCAGGTAACACTGGCATCCTGTCACCAAGACTAAAATATCATTTAATCCCTGTGCGCCCTGAATTCTAAAAGTACGCTATAAGTTGACTAGTATACATTTGAAGGTATATTTAGGAGAGCAAGTAAAGTATCTCAAGTTAAATATAAACGAGGACCTTGAAATCCCTATTTTAAAATGTTCCTCAGTTATGTACTTATCTCTAATGAATTGCATACAATATGTTTTTTTATGGAAGGGAAAGAAAATGGAAGAATTTTATGTGAGCAATACAAAAATGCAGTGTGTAACCATATATGAAAATGAAAAATTATTCTCGTAAGAAATATAAGTCCGATACATCGAGGCATATGTTCTGTAGTGGATGCCATTGTTGTGCACAGTGCTCCATGCCTATAAACAGTGCCTACTGTTCTACACATATTGCTAACATTATGAATTAAGCACTGCATTAGACATGTGCCATCATGCAAAAGAATGCTTGAACAATAGTTCTCATTAATAGTTATTGCTCTTCTTTTTATTGATTTTTATTGGATTAATTCAAGAGTAGTCTACTTTTATGAATGCAGTGCAATGATCACATATCTTCTATTGTTTTTGGCCAATGACGACAGCGAAAGAGCAGAACTCTACACTACAAATTTGGTAATAGAGAATATGGCTGAAAAATATTGTGATGACCGAAAACGCTGACTGTTATAGAAAAAAATCCTGCCATCTTTCGAATGGCTACAACAGGAATCCACCTGGTATTAAATGTAGCTAATCTGGAATATTTTTTTTTTACTTTCATTGGCTTCTTAGTGACCTTAAAATCCACTATCTTCAACTTGTTGGTACTGCAGATCCCAGTCTTGAGGTATTTGCTACAAAGAGATTAGATGATGAAGGTATCTTGGTGTACACTTTAGCATTTAACTCATACATTTTGATTGCTCACAAAAGCTGCTTCTGGGACAACTTACTCTCTAAATGGACGGACATATCTTTACTGGAGTTTAGTAACAGCCCACCACAGCCTATTTCCAATCAAAGATTATTAAGAAAACTTTTATTCTGTATTTTTTCTCTCTCCAACACCATGGCATTTAAAACATTTCCACTTACTGTGGCGTTGAAAGTTAAGAAAATAAATTCGGAAACGTCCATATTTTAAAGCTACAAATGTTTGCCCATGCTTGTAAAACAGAGTGATTATATTGAAAGGAACAGTTTTTTGCCAACAATTCTAAATATTTCTCCTCCTCAGAGAACAGCTATCTTAATGCTCATCTGCCAGTTCACCTCAGCTTTCATTTCCCCATAACTATCCTTCTGTAAGACTATTATATATGGCCTTGATGTGGCACTGTAATAGGCCCACTGGCAGAGAAATCAGAAGAACATAATACAGTCATATGTACACAATAAAAAAGGTATGTACCATAGGATCAAACGTAACCTTTAAGGCTTGAGCAGCACAAATGTATGCTATGCAGTACGTATGAGGTAGCCTTTTGCTGTAAACACAACAGTTGTTCTTACTTAGTTGCTTAGGTAAATGTTGTGAATACAAAAATGATTAGACATTCACATAAGTAAATCAGTACAGAAATTACACTTCATTATTTTCACATGAAACTAAAATATAAAAAAGTTGATATCTGATTATCAGAGACATGGATGTAAGTCAAACTCAGAGGTAGTTACTAATGGCAGTATATAATACTCATATAGATACAAAGGCCTATGTCTATTTGGTTTGCTATGAATAAGCAGGTCTGTAGACTATTCTGTAAAAAGGAAAAACAATGACATGGTATATTCCCTGAGCAAGGCTCCTTGTCCTGAGTAAGTTATGTAATAGTGAAAACTTCTCAATATACAAAAATAAAACCTATTTTTACCACAAGATAGGTTTGGTATGTGCTCTTTAGTTGTTCAGGCTGGTGTGATGCACAAACATCTGCACATAGCACCCATCTACATGAATGTACATCTGTGTTTCAAGATGGTCTGAGCGCTGAACTTATTCTTCTTGCATCTTAACAAGGAATGCCCAATTTTCGAGTCCACCATTTCTACACTGATTTTTCAAAGAAACTTTGGTTTTACGTTTTCAAGGTGGCCTCGAATGTTTGCCCTTTTTACTGCTTCACCTCGTTTCACGCTAGCTTAAATGCTGCGCTAACCAGTCTACCAACTTGAAATAAAAGTGTGCACGCCTCATTGTATACAAGGCCGCACGTCTCTATAGATACATCACATTCAATATCGTCAAAGGGAAGCGTTGCTTTGTAGCGCAGAGAGGAGCATCGGAAAAGCACTGCGATCACCACAAGCACGGTCAAGGAATTCAAGTCTTTGAAGTGTGGCACATGCAGGCAGCTGGCCTGCTTCTGTTGTACACCAAAGCAGCAACGGCAGAAACTGCTTCCCCGAATAGGCATGCAGGATGGAAATACCGTCATCATCAGATAAGGATGCGTGTGCTATATTAAATTCAATTGGGCAGTTTACATCCCTGTGATTATCCTAGCTGATGCACACTTGCCTACTGGGCTCCCAAAAGCTAAGCACAGTATGGCAGGGCACCCAGGTTTATTGTTTGCATATGCATATTTTCTTCATAAGATTCAGAGACCAAGCTCTTGTAAACACTGCTAGTCATCTTGAGCATTCGCACATGAACGTTGTGCAGATAAACCTCTGCACTCAACTGTGAGCAAGATCATGCCCAAAATGTTATCCCTCATCAAAATTTGGCACACACACTGTACAGGTCGGAGTTTCTCGGCACACGAAAAAACAGAGATGGTGTCAGCTATCCCTTGATGTGCATCGTAACTGGGAGTCACAAATAGTATCACTGACCTTCGAAACTGCTGCTTGGGCATTTACCGTGTACAGGTCATACTGGGTGGCTCTTGAGATCACTGTATTCACTAGTTAAAACTGTACATGTTTAAATCAGCTGCCTTAGTCTAAATCACAATCAATTTATATTTATCGAAGTCAGCATATATGTCAGCATAGACATTAAAACAATCATTGTCTCTTCCTTCTAAACGGTAACATCTTGTGGCGATCCAGGACATGTGTCCCAGAGAAATTGTCTTAAAAACACCCACAGGTTTAATGAAGAAGCTCAACTTTGCGCACAAGAAGAAGCGTTGGGAGATATTCACGGTAAAACTAGAGGAGCAGCTTTGCATTTTCAGTTCCTTTGGTTCGCACACAAGTAGAACATATGAAGATATGGTCACACTCACACATCTACAGTTTAGAAAAAACATCAGTTGTGAAGGCGCATCCCAACACATCAGACTCCTTAAATATTGCTGTCAGGCAGAGGATTAAACGCCTTAATCAAGCGATTTCGGATTTATCGACTAGTCCATTCCTCTTTGAGAGAGGATTCCAGAAACGTTGCAAATACCCACTGTGCGCAACTTCAAATTATGTTTCGTCAAAAAAATCTTTGTTCACTGAGCTTTATTTGAGGGGTTCAGGTGCGGGGAAAGCAGCTTTCGCATCTTAAATTGAGTGTGAGCACCTACACACCTGCACAAGTTAAAGAGAACACCGAACACTCTGCCATGTGCACTTGTAATTTGCTTGGAGTGAGGTGTCTGCTCGCTTACTACAAAGTTCCTCCACAGTAGTAACAATTCCAGGTCCGAGGCTGATAGTGAAATGACTTCACCTGTACTGGCGTGAGGTAGACGTCCCGAATGGGTAGAGGAAAATGAGCCTTAAGGACATAGCGTTAAGTTTTTTTTCTTTTTTGCACAGAAGGCCCCTTTCTACATTGTTCCTCTGGCGACATGGTTACCGTGGGCAAGGAAGCTTCTTGCGGCGACTTGCTTGAACGCTCGGAAGTCTCCGGTACCCCCTCCTGGGATTGTGGTGGAGATGAATAGACGCTGCGTCCGCTGCCCTCCCTTGGCAATGTGGAAGTGGAAGGTTGGGCTTCGGCTTCGTATCTTCCCTGAGAGCCCGCAGAATGCGGTGGGGCAGTCTTATGAGGGCAGGTGGCCACCATGTGCTTGACGCTCTGACAGTAATGGCACTTCTTTGGCTGGGGAGGTAGATTACATTCCTTAGCATGATGATCAAGGCCACCACAATTGTAGCATCTGTAACACAAAAGAAATCACTATGAGAACTCTGCGCCTCTCGTGAGGGAAAGTAATAACAGGGAAAGTAATAAACAAATAAAACAATGCATTCTTAGCTTTATTGGCCCTGCCACTGAGACATAGTTAGGAGAGATGGGCTAAAAGCATCTAGTCTGTCCATGTCTCCATCCATGGCAACACCACACTATTCTTTGTGCTCTACCGACTTTGATGTTATAGTAACATACTTCTTCATGTCTGTCCCATGCCTTTTAAAATTCCAGTACTTATCTTGTATTTCCCCACTGGCCTCATGCAAATGAGGTTGCGTGCATTACCACCAATAAGGATAGAACTTTCTTACGTCTTGCAAATATTAACACAAATATAACAAGCATTGGCATAGCCAATAAGTCTCACCTTTGGGACCTTATAAGTGTTTAGCCATGCAACAGTTGATGTTGTTGCACCAAGGAAATTGTGCTGGAAAACTAAACGCTTATAAGGTCCCAAAGGCGAGACCTATAGGCTATGCCAATGCTTGTTAAAGCTTTCAGCCATGCTGCACAGCATGTGGGCTGCTATATAACATGGCTAAAACAACATTGATAAAGACAATAGATATCGCATAGTTGAGACCTATTGACTTTGTCAATGCTTGAAATCGAGTATACAGAGAGCTAGAAAAGGCATTTTCAGAGCCAGCAAATATTCTGTGATAAGTTGTACTGCACTTTACCCATTTCAGGGTGCAAAGTGATCAGAGCCCACAGGATGACGGCGCTGGAACCTCCTGTTAATAAGCGCGCCACCCTGCTCTCATACACTGTGTGCGAGCACGGGTGAGATTCGCACTGCATTCTCTTGTCCAGGGCTCCCATTCATTGACATAGGTGTTTTCCATCTCGATGGGTTGAAGCTCCATCTCATCCTTCTTAAGTGTTGGCCTCATAACACTGTCATTTAACAGCGCACCAAAGCAACAAGCACCTCAAAATTGCTCATCATCGTCGAAGAGGCCCATACCGCCCCTGGATGTGGACCCGGGGAATATATGAAGAAAAAAATATATATATATATCTCGCGGGAGGCATGATAACATCGTGCTGCTGTAGGAGACAGAGGAGAAACATTGCTGAGCAATACATTTTTCAAGCCTCCTCCCACCATTAGATGCTGTTTAATGCAATGAATAGGAGCCAGGACTGCCAAACAAGCACCCCAGCCCCATGTCCGGACTCTGAGATTTTATCAGTGCTGCTGCATTAATGGAATAAGTGACTGCTATCAAGGCTTGCTATCCAGCCAGGGATCTGAGGGGCCAGGCGTGGGAGCCAAGATCTGCTAGATTCTCTAGTGGAAGGGGCATCAGCAAACGAAACAAGGAGGGGGCTGTCCTTCACAAACAACGTACAATTACACATTGCGTTTTTGAAGCTCATCTAGTTTTTAAACCTTGGCTGTTCTCGCGATAAGGCACAAAGGGAGTAGGTTTTGTACAAGCGCTACAGCACACTAAAGCTAGTCTGATGCCAAGTAGACGCTGTATAAAATATATTTAAACACTGAGTTTCAAACAGGATGAGTACAATGCACACGACGTGTCACACAATAACAGAGCATGCTTGGCGACGACTAATTATTAGTTGTGCAGAATCCAGTCCGGTCCCCATTACTATGCAAAAACTGAATGGAGGAGTGGATGGGAAGGGGAAGGAAGGAGGAGAGGAGAGGGACGAAGCACTGAGACTTGGCAAAGAGGGGTGGGGGCCAGTTATGCCACAAACATTTTAAGACCCAGATACCGGTGATAAGCGAGGCCCGCGTGACTGCAGGAGAGAGAGGGAGGTGGGGGAGGGTAAGTTGTTTTCAAGCACTTGTGCTTGCGGGAGCGAGGAGGGGCACGTGCGACCATGCTAATTGAAAACAAATGGTCAACACGCCGCTGCTCACTCACGCAAGGTGGATGCCATCACAAGCACGAGGGTGCTTGAAAAGGAGCTGACCGATTCCTGAAGGTCATCTCCTAGAGCAGCACATGCGCACGGCCTAGGCGAGACCTAAAAATGTATTGCTAATGTGCAGATGATAGCAAAATTAGGAAATATTTTAATAAAGTAAAATACAGGTAGAATTATAACGTATTACCAAGAGCATCCACAGTGAGAAGGCTTCTCCAACTGCTTTAGCCTGGTAAGACTTAAGAGTGGCTTGTCAGATAACTCTTACGAGGAGCAGCAGGAAACAATCGGGATTTACGTAATTGTTTTTTTACTGTAGAACTTTACTCTTTGCCACTGTCCTTTGGTCAGCTTAGTCTAGACAGGGTGCTTAGCCAGGGCAAGGTATCCAACCAAGCAGTCTGCACAAGCACAGCAAACTCTTCTAGGATCATGTACTGCACAGAAACCTCTGCGTTTTTGGGGAACAATCTTGTAGCGTCTGTACACAAAGTTCTGACCATGATTAAATAACACTTGTGTTTAAAGAACACACAAGCACTAATTTCAACAGGGTAATGTCTACAATGAATAGAAAAATTCACAAATGAAGAGGGCAAATGCATCCGCCAGGGGAGTGTATTTTTTGTATCTATTTGCCTACGGGACTAAAAAGTTCAGAAATCACCTTGCCCTGTAAAAGATCACTTGTTCCATTTAGTGCCATGTATTAAGGTAAAACATTGTGGAGACTCTCTAGGACTTTGCCAGTGATCATTTTAATAGCCTCAGCTATTGCCTCAACTGTGTGTGGCAATAGCTGAGGCTGGTATGGCCCCATACATATATTCCGAGGTTTAGACTTGGGTGCTATCAATAAGCCATAGTTCTCTGTTGTCAGCCAAGTCCGGAGAGACTGCTTCTTTGGCCGTTCGGTTCTACGGGACTTTCTGGTGTGATTTTGGTTTACAGACCCACCTCCGGGGTAGGTATTGCTGGGGGGGATCTATCCTAAGGTAAGGAATCTATCACTAACGTGTCTCTTTCAGGTGCACAAGTTACTACTTGTGTAACGGTATATCTGTAAGAGACATTAGTTAGTGATAGATTCCTTACCGCCCCACCCATCCTCCCCGTTCTGCGGACTGATCTCTAGGGTTATGGTTATCCTTTTCAGGGCCCAAGTTACATGGCACCAGTGGCCAGTTTCTTGCATGGCTCTGCGTTCCTGGCGCAGAAAGTCGTGTACAGAACTGACGTCAACGCGCATGGGTGGCGCCTAAGTAGTCTCCGTGACGTCATCTTGGCGCTTACAACGCCAGCGATGGAGCCGCACGATGCTACCTTCCGACGCGCAGGGGTACTGGTGACGAAAACTTTCCGGATCCAGTCTGACGCCTGGGGATATTCTAAGGTAAGGAATATATCACTAACTAATGTCTCTTACAGATATATCGTTACACAAGTAGTAACTTGTGCCTTGGTTTCCCTCCACTCGACAGAACTCCCACAGTCCACTTAATGACACTCCACTCAATGGAACTCCACTCTACAATTTGAAACCATTTTTTATTAAAAAAATAAAAACCAATGAAATGCAGTGAAACAAACGAAAGTTAAAGATGAGTTATAGTTAGGGAACCTTTATTCTTTCTATACAAACCAAACTTAAACTACACAAGTATATAAATTTATAATTTACGAACCACCATCAAATTATTATAACTTGGGTGCCTCCACACACTGTTGTGAACTTGTTAGCCGCACAATATTAACTAACTCGCGCCTTCTCCATACACTGAATTTCATATGACCATGCTAAATCATAGCATTCCTAACCAGACTCATGTCTAATCAAATCATTTATAAAACACAGTGCTTGGTAGAGTGGCGGATTATAGTTAAAGTTGTGTGTTTGTTTTAGGTCGCAGTCTGCCAGCCAGTGCAGCTGTGTGTTATGCAAAAGACATCTTGTGGAGCTTCAGAAGTTGACCTGGGAATGCATTCTTCCCATTGGCTTTGCAACTCACGTTTTCTTGCTTTTTCATATGCTGGCTTAGGCTCTCCAGGTTCACTGCATACTCCCCATGCCAAGACCTTATTGGCCAGTATCCTTCCAAGAGCTCCCTATCTGTAAACAGGCCTGTAAATATTGTTCTTATCTCGTCAGATTTACTGTGCGTTCAAAGACTGAGGTTAAATGTCAGGCTGTGTCTTAGAGGGAGCCTGATATTTAATATGCTTCCGACTGACTTTAGGGTGAGAGCGTTTACGGGTGGAATGCAGATTGCTCTCCCCATGGAGTAGGGGTGTCACAGACACTGCATGCTCAAGAGCTGCAGGGACTGCTGTACCAAGGTGCATCTGCTTTGACATTACCCTGTGCCCAAGCCATCCTGCCTGGGCACATTAGGGACTGTTGTGCTACTGTACAGCCTGCCTGAAACTGCACAAGCTGCTGTGGATTCATGAAATTTCCTTGACAGAGCAGGAACTCTTGTGGTATCGTGGGCCTCCACCTCATCTCTACTTGAACACTATATGCCCTACGGCTGCAGGAGCGTCTCCAGAATCCAGTGTCTGATTTCTTTGGATACTGTGTGTCAGGATGTTGCAGGAACTGCTGTAGCAATCCGTGCATTCAGCAGGAATGGAGCCGACATTAACCTCCACCTGTCACAGCCTTTATTAACTGAAACTAGCGCTCGCTTGAGCTGGTCGGAGCCCAGGGAAAGTTTCGCATGCCCCCCTTCTTCCCTGTTCCCTTCAAGGGCAAGGAGCCAGCAGAGAGTAAAACCCCTCTCCCCTCCCCAGACCTGCATGTTCATAAGCAGCATAAGCAGCTGGCTGAGGAGGAATTATTTCTAGAGCATGGGCAGCACAGTCATAGACACCAAGAAGAAACCAGCACTGACAAAGCCAATAGGTCTCCCTCTATGCAAGCCATACTGTACAGCAGCACTGGCTTCAATGCAGCATGGCTGAAAGCAAAAAAAAAAAAAAAAGCTGTGATGCAGTCAAAGCTCACGGTGTTACTGACCTTTTTTTTTTTACTTTCATCCATGTTGTAACATGGCTAAGAACCATTGGCAAAGCCAATAGATCGCACATAGGTGAGACCTTATTGGCTTTGCCAGTGCTTGCCCTTTTTGTGTTCGCTGACCCATAACGAAAGAATGAATGAAATGCCGTTATAGAGCATACTAATAATTTGTAGGGCTTCCTAGAGCTGCAGAGGGAAGGTACAACATAAGAAGGGCAGAAAAATAAACTAGCATCGATGGGACATCCAGGTTTTCAAGAGCTATCTAAAGGAAATGACAGAGTGCATCACAAACTGATATGAAAAGAGCTTTCCAGGCTTTAGCAGTGAGTAGGGAAAAGGAGTGTCAAGATGACTTTCTGATTCCTGTAAATAAAAAAGGAGAGCGGATTCAGAACAAAGTGGGCAGGTTGGAAGGTAGTGATTAATGCTCCAGCAGAGAGAACTAGGACGTCATTGGTATATGTGTGGTAGATAAGGCTAAGGGTTTTGAATATAACCTGTTTATTAATGCGAAGGAAATGACGGTTTCTTAGAGACTGGGTAGCAGATTGGCGCTGGGGTATCTTCAGAGGCAAGCACATGGCAGCATTTTGGCTCACCTGGAACCATAGATGCAAATTATCTGGTAACCCCTGATCAAGTTGGTATAATCGAGTCTAGCTTATATGAGAGCTTGGACAACAGATTTCCATGGGGCACAGTGGAGAAAAGTAAGAATTTTCCTGTGCTTTATATGGAATAAACAGCTGTATGGTTTATTCAAGCTTTAAAGGAGAGTTCATAATCTAAGTGCATGCCCAGTTTTGTGGTCTATGTGGTGGTAGTAGGAACGGAGCCCAAATTAGAGGGCCACCAGGAGTAGGGTCAGATAGAGGATGGAAAGCTGATAAAAGAATCTATAGTTGGTCACTGAGTTTGTCATTTGGTCCTCATCCAGCTAGAGACAGCCACAATGCATGCAGAGAAACATTATTGCATATCAAAGATTTTGGAAACCGAAATAATAATTCGGGTGTTGTAGGTGTCGGACATCAGATCCAAATGGCCGAATGCCAGTGGCAAGTTGAATAAAGCAAGGCTTGAAAAGGGCAGCACTGAGAGAGGATTCCTGTGGAACTTCAAAAGAATTGGGCTTGTGTGATGACTCAAAGGGAGAGATGGATATAATTTGGTACTTATGAGTGAGAAAAGTGGAGAATTGAGCATTGGGACAGATGCCATTGTCAAAACTATGCTTGATAGTATTGCGTGAGGGACAATATCAAATGCTATGGAGCTTTCTCACAGGACCAATGATGTGAAAAACCCTTATGTCCAGGACAGACCCGATTTCATCCAAGGCGACCAGCAGAGCAGTTTGAGGTGGAAGCCAGACTGTGGATCGTCAAGGAGGTTATTGTACTTAAGATGACATCTAGGTATTTGCCTCCTTGTCAAGGATTTCGGAGGGAGGGAAGGAAGGGTTAGATTGCTGAGAATATTTTAATTGATTGTTTGCTTTTTAGTAGACAGATTACCATGATTTACATCTGCCAGGAACCTCAGTAGAGGGTATGGGCAGATTTATATTATATATCCGATGATCAGAGATCTGTACAGTTGCCTTAAGGAGAATATGAGGTGTCCATGGTTCAACCGGAGAGTTTGATTTGAGAGGTATATGAGTGGCTGTATTGAAATCAAGTGTCAAAGGACAAAGACAATATATAACGAGGAGCTCAATTTAGACATGGAGGGAGAATAAAACAACTGCAAGGAGTTAATAGGGGATTGTGAATAGAAATCTGATTGAACTTTAGAAATTGTAACTGGAAAGAAGCGGTATAAATCATCACAAGGGTTGCCAGGGAGAGATGCCATTGTATCAACCTGCGGCTTGAAGAAGGGAGCTGGCAATGAAGAACAATTCTCTAAAAAGGTTTTTGGCAGATTCAATATGAAACGATAGCTGCCCTCTAGGTAGCTCTGGATTCGAGATTTAGGTAGCTCTTACGGCTTCCTCAAGAATTTTGTAGTCCTGTTTAATCGTTCTTCGCTCATTCGTAAACCAGGATGTGGCGGAGTAAAAGGCGCTACCTAGCATGCGGTTCGGTTAGAAAAAGAAATGAAAAAAGGAGCCTTGAAATGGCCAGACCCGAAGAAAGGTATGGGAGGACTGATAGTAAGTATTTCAGTATTTATAAAATTGGATCTGGGGTTGGAACTTCTCATTGCTTAGAAGTTCTAATCTTGCGATGAAGACAGAGAGAAGAAATAAACTTTGTAAGAGCCATAGATTTTCTGTTATTTTCCCATGGTGAAAATTGAAATTTCCTAGAATAGTGAAATTGGCAGCATTAAGGAGAGAAGACAAGTCGAGCCTGTGTGGAAACAAAATCCACGCAGGAACCAGGAGCCTGATAAAGAAGAGCTTCAGAATATGTGATGATGGTGTTTACTTTGGTTGTGAACTGGAAGCATTCGGAGGTTGGGAATTCAAACAGGGTAAGAAGGTTGTAAGATAGATTGGACTTAAAAATGAAGAGGACTCCTAGAGAATAATGAAACTGTGTACTTTAAAGTGGTGCTTGGATATGGAGTGTGTGTTGATGAATAGGCAGTCGTGAGAAGAGACCGGTAGCTGTGTGGCAGTCCAATGATTGAAAAACAGCAGAGGAGAGGAAGTGGAGGGCGCGAGTATAACTTACAAGAATTGACCTTCCTGGTACATTGTATTTGAGGTGCATGGAAAGCAAGCATCACAGGTGATGTCAAGTTCATAAAACGGAAGTAGAAGAATACATGTCAGAGAAGAATGAGGACACACCAGGGGTCTGTCGTTAGGGGGAAACCTTTTGGGGAGGGAGCAAAAGTGACATTTCCCATAGGGTTCTTCCCTTCTCAATACAGAAAAAGCTGCTGAATACTTGGCATGCAAGCAGAACTGAACTCGAGAAAGTGTTTTTGCGTGGTTTGTTGTAAATCCGTTGAGTAGCTTTCGATAAATTAGTGTTTAAAAATGTCCCAGTCTGGGCATGAAAAAGTTGAATTTAAGAGGTCTTGACAATTAGAAAGTTGCATTTTTGATTTGCTTATAACTTTAGCACTGTTTGAGTTTGTATGAAATTTGGGTGATACTTAGCATGTTTCGCTTACACTTGTGATTTTTTTTACATTTGTGCTGATTCGTTAAGGCAACACAGTTAAAAGGGGCAGTTCAAAAGCAGTCCATTTCATAATACAAATGGTATTATTTGACTAATCAAACTTTGCTGTGCACCATGCAACAAACTTGTTCCACCTACGGGCGTATACCGTCTTAGTGGAGGAACGCCTGGCTGCCAGAAAAATGTCACAGACTTCGGAAGGAAGGTTGAAAGCTGTCAACTGTCGCCGCTCAATCTCCACGCATGGAGGTGGAGGCTGGGCAGGTTCGGTGGAGGACCGTCCCCTGTTGCTGCGACAGAAGATCCTCCCGAAGAGGCAGTCGGATCGGGGAAGCGATCGCCATGCTGAGTAGCCCGGGATACCAGTATCTTCATGCCCAATCCGGAGCCACAAGGATGACTTGGGCCCGGTCGCGCCAAATCTTCTTTAGCACTCTGGGCAGAAGTGGTATAGGCGGAAAGGCGTACAACAGACCGCAGCTCCACACGTGACGAAAAGCGCCGCTGAGCGAGTGCCGCCATGGAAACTCCAACGCGCAGAATTGATAACATTGCGCGTTCTCTTAGGTGACGAATAGATCTAACCAAGGCTCTCCCCACTGCAGAAAGAGACCTTGCGCCACCTCCGACACCATTCGTGATCCATCATGCACCGGCGGCTGAGTTCGTCTGCTCTGGCATTCAGAGAACCTGCCAGGTGTTGAACCACCAAGGTAATGCCTTGGTGTTCCAGCCATGTCCAGAGACGGACAGCCTCCTGACATAGGGTCCATGACCCCACTCCGCCCTGTTTGTTGCAATACCACATTGCGGTGGTGGTGTTCATGAACACCTGCACTACACTTCCCCGGACAGAGGGAAGGAATGCTTTCAGTGTAAGTCGGATCGCCCGAAGCTCCAAAAGGTTGATATGGAGCCGGGACTCAGCCGGAGACCAGAGGCACTTGATCTACACCTCTCCCATGTGGCCGTCCCATCCCAGGAGGGACGCATCCGTCACCACTGTGTGCTCCGGTTGGGGAAGGGAGAGGGATCTGGCCTGTACCCAATCGTGATTCGTGAGCCACCACTGCAAGTCGTGTGCAGTGGCCGCCGAGATCTAGACGTGATCGGACGGGTTGCCCTGATGCTGCGCCCACTGGAACTTCAGGTCCCACTGCAGAGCTCGCATATGCCATCTGGCATGTTGCACTAGCAGGATGCAGGAGGCCATGAGGCCCAGGAGCCTGAGGGTCACCCTGACTGAAACCCGGCATAGAGGCTGAAAGATCGGAATTATAGCCTGAATATACCGGACTCGCTGCTCCGGAGGATAAACCCGAAACTGCGTCAAATCCAGAACCGCTCCGATGAAGGGGAGCTTCTGAGAGGGACTTCAGCACGTTGATGGAGAACCCCAGCAAATGCAAGAGGTCGGCCGTAGTCTGGAGGTGGGAGACAACTGCCTGGGGCGAGCCCGCCTTCAACAACCAGTCATCGAGATAGGGGAAGACAAACCCCTGATCTGCGCAGATGAGCTGCGACCACCGCCATCACCTTCGTCAACACCTGAGCGGCACTGGTAAGGCCGATGGGGAGCACGGCAAACTGAAAGTGCTCTTGGCCCACCGTGAACCGCAGTTAACGCCGGTGGGCCGGCAGGACGGGTTTGTGAAAATAAACATCCTGCAAGTCCAACGCTACCATCCAGTCTACAGGATCGAGGGCAGCCAAGACCTGAGCTAGTCAACATCTTGAACTTCTCCTTCCGGAGGAAGCGGCTGACGTTTCTGAGGTCAAAGATGGGACGCAGGTCCCCTTTTTCGTCCTACTTCTGGCCCCGGAACGCGCTCGATGGCCCCCTTGGCCAAGAGGGCTGTGACTTCCTGCTGGAGAAGCTCAAAATGGTCCCCAGACATGGGTGGAACTGAGGTGGCATGGCTGGAGGGGCAGTCTCGAAGAGAAGGGAATAACCCCTTCGGACGATTTGCAGCACCCACCTGTCCGAGGCAACGGAACGCCAGTGGGGAAGGTGATTGCGAATCCTGCCACCCACCGGCGTGGGATGTGCCCCAAAGCTCGGACTAGGAAGACTTTGAGGCGGATGCTGCGGGAGTGGAGGTGGACTGACCCGCATGCTGGCCCACAGTCCCACCGTGGCGGGCACCACGGCTGCGCTGAGGTTGGTTCTATGCAGGCTTCTGGCTCAACGAACGGGGCCACGAAAGGAACGAAAAGCAGACGTGGCCGGGCGCGTGGTGGAGAGACCCAAGGACTTGGCCGTAGCCCAGGAGTCCTTAAAACGCTCCAGCACACTATCTGCCTTATCACCAAACAGGCGAGTACCATCAAAGGGCATGTCCATAAGAGAACTTTGAAAATCCCCTGAAAAACCAGTGGACCACAACCAGGCGTGACGACGGAGGGCCACTGTTGTGGAAATCGTCCTACCCAGTGAGTCCGCAGTGTCCAGTCCACACCTGATGGCGGAACTTTGCTGCATCTTTCCCCTCAGCAACAGCTTGAGAAAGCACTGTCCGAACCTCCTCCGGATACTGAGGCAACAGCTGCGCAACCGTGTCCCACACAGCGTGGGAATAGCGGCCCAAGAGGCATGCGGTGTTCACCGACCGCAGCCCTAAGTTGGCAGATGCGAACAGTTTCTTGCCGAACTGTTCCAGCTTCTTGGATTCCTTATCTGGCGGAGCGGTAGGGAATGCGCTTTGGGAAGTGGAGGCCTGGATGACCAGGCTCTCCGGGGTTGGGTGGGCCGACAGAAAAGCAGGGTCACCTGGGGTCGGACGATGGCCCCGGGCCACATTCTCATCCACAGAAACCCCCGTGGCCGGTCTCGACCAGGTGCCCATCAAGATGTCAGTTAATGCCTCATTGAACAGAAGCAGGGGCCCCCGAAGAGCTTGCTGCCGGCTTAAGTACTTCAGTGAGGAGATTAATCTTGAGGGTCACTGTAGGCAGCTCAAGGGCCTCAGCTGCTCTACGGAGCACCATAGTGTAAGCGGCGTCCTCCTCCATAGCCACAGCCGGAGGAGAAAGAAAACCAGTGTCAGAGGAGAGGTCAAAACCACCAGCATCCTCTAGCTCTTCTGTCCATTCCTGTTCGGACCCGCACTGAGTTGCGAGAGGGTCCTCAGACCCCTCCTCCACCGCCCGTGGAACAGGCTGCGGTGGTGGGGGGACAGGGGAATACAAACGGTCCGGCCCCCTGTCCCAAGTAGGGTCCCAACCAAGAGCAAAACTCTCCGGGAACCCGGGCAAGGGCAGTGGTGGAACTAATGGAACCCACTGCGGCGCCAGGATCGGAGCCGCCGGCAAGGGAGGGCCCTCAACTGGGACCGTGGGGCCTGAAGGCGCACCGCTGGGAGCCCGAGGCCTGAAGAGGCAGTCCATGGCTGCAAGAAAATCTTGCACCTAGGCAGGAGTCGCCGACGGACCCGGATAAGCAGCGTGGTTGGTACCCCCCTGCCCTCGTCCACGGACAGATGAGGGGACGTCTAAGGTGAAACGCTTCTTCGACTTCTTATGACGTCTCTTACCTGAATCTGAGTGGGACGACTTCGACCCCGGGGAGCGATGACTATGGCTCTGCGAGCGATTCCTCGAGTGACCCCTGGACCTCGAACGGTGCGGAGGCAACTGCAGGGCCTCCAGTAGATTATGGGACCGCTCCCGCAAGGCCTTCAGAGCCATGGCCAGACAGTGGGAACATGACCGGGAGTCATGGTCGTGCTCCAGACAGTAGAGACAGTCGCCATGGGGGTCGGCCACTGACATCGTACGGCGACAGGCCCCGCAGGATTTAAATCCAGGCTTCCCTACGTGGCACCAGGAGTCAAAGACTCAAAAAAGGAAGACAAAAAGTCTCAAAAGTTTAGTCAAAAAGTGACTAGGGTACGTGCTCTAACTGGATCTGCGCTTGCTGGCGCTGAAAAAGAAAGAACTGACGTCAGCGCGCATGGGTGGCGCCTAAGTAGTCTCCGTGACATCCGCGGAGCTGCACGACGCCACCTTCCGACGCGCAGGGGTACTGCTGAAGAAAACTTTCCGGATCCAGTCTGACACCTGGGGATATTCTAAGGTAAGGAATCTATCACTAACGTGTCTCTTACAGAGTGGGAGGGAAACCGAGTGGGAGGGAAACCGAGTGGGAGGGAAACCGAGTGGGAGGGAAACCGAGTGGGAGGGAAACCGAGTGGGAGGGAAACCGAGTGGGAGGGAAACCGAGTGGGAGGGAAACCGAGTGGGAGGGAAACCGAGTGGGAGGGAAACCGAGTGGGAGGGAAACCGAGTGGGAGGGAAACCGAGTGGGAGGGAAACCGAGTGGGAGGGAAACCGAGTGGGAGGGAAACCGAGTGGGAGGGAAACCGAGTGGGAGGGAAACCGAGTGGGAGGGAAACCGAGTGGGAGGGAAACCGAGTGGGAGGGAAACCGAGTGGGAGGGAGGGAAACCGAGTGGGAGGGAGGGAAACCGAGTGGGAGGGAAACCGAGTGGGAGGGAGGGAAACCGAGTGGGTGGGAGGGAAACCGAGTGGGTGGGAGGGAAACCGAGTGGGTGGGAGGGAAACCGAGTGGGTGGGAGGGAAACCGAGTGGGTGGGAGGGAAACCGAGTGGGAGGGAGGGAAACCGAGTGGGAGGGAAACCGGGAGAGTTGAGTGGAGCAGAGTGGCCGAGTGGAGTGGCGCGGAGTGGCCGAGTGGAGTGGCCGAGTGGAGTGGCGCGGAGTGGCCGAGTGGAGTGGCCGAGTGGCGCGGAGTGGCCGAGTGGAGTGGCCGAGTGGCGCAGAGTGGAGTGGCCGAGTGGCGCAGAGTGGAGTGGCCGAGTGGCGCGGAGTGGCAGAGTGGAGTGGCCGAGTGGCGCGGAGTGGCAGAGTGGAGTGGCCGAGTGGCGCGGAGTGGCAGAGTGGAGTGGCCGAGTGGCGCGGAGTGGCAGAGTGGAGCGGCGCAGCGCGGAAGAGTGGAGCGGCGCAGCGCGGAAGAGTGGAGCGGCGCAGCGCGGAAGAGTGGAGCGGGACAGAGTGGAAGAGGGGAGCGGGACAGAGTGGAGCGGTGAGGAGTGGAGTGGCGCAGAGTGGAAGAGTGAAGTGGCGCAGAGTGGAAGAGTGAAGTGGCGCAGAGTGGAAGAGTGAAGTGGCGCAGAGTGGAAGAGTGAAGTGGCGCAGAGTGGAAGAGTGAAGTGGCGCAGAGTGGAAGAGTGAAGTGGCGCAGAGTGGAAGAGTGAAGTGGCGCAGAGTGCAGTGACATGTCATACAGTGGAACGGTGTGTTGTGGAGTAGAATAGTATACTGTGGAGGGACTTAGAGTAGAGTTGTATACAGGGGTTTAGAGTGTTGTGGCATACAGTGGAGAAGAGTAGAGTATAATCCAATACCGTGTCAGAGTAGAGTGGAATAAAGTGGCATTGAGGGTGTAGAGTGGAGTGGCACAGAGTGGAAGAGTGGAGTGGTGCAGAGTAGAGTGGTGTGTCATACAGTGAAGTGGCATGTTGTAGAAAGGAGTATAATAGCATACAGTGGAGGGGCTTAGAGTGGAGTGTTATACAGTGGTCTAGAGTGTTGTGGTGTACAGTAGAGAAGTGTAGAACAATGGAGTATAGTGCAATACTGTGTCAGAGTGGAGTGGAATAAAGTGGCATTGAGGGAGTTGTGTAGTGTTGTACAGTGAAGGAACGTAGACTGTCAGAATGGAGTAGTGTTGTACAGTGTTATTTACTGGAGTGGCGTAGATGGAGTGGGGTGATATCGTGGAGTAGGGTGTCCTGGAGTAGCATACAGTAGAGTTGTGGAGTGGCATGCAGAGTGAAGTGGGGTGTCGGAGTGACATACAGTGGAGGGACAAAATGGAGTAAAGTGTTGTGGAGTGGCATCTTGTATAGTGGAGTGGGGTGACAGAGTGGCATGGGGTAGAGTTTAGTGGTGTGTCAAACAGTAGAGTGGAGTGGGATACAGTGCCGTGTCGTACAGTGCCTTAGAATGAAGGAGCATACATTGGAGTGGTATGTCAGAGAGGTGTGGCGTAGTTTGCAGTGGTGTGTGGTGGACTGGAGTAACGTGTTGTAGAGTGAAGCGTTGTAGAGTGGCATACAGTGGAGTGGCATATTGTAGAGCAGAGTAGAGTGGTGTGTCTTCGAGTGGCAATGAGCGTCAGTCAGTGGAGTGGACTGTCTTAGAGTGGAGTGGCATGCCATAGAGTGGTGTGTGGTATATTGTCTTAGAGAGGAAGTGCGGGGAGTTACAAAGTGAGCTTGGATGTCGTAGAGAGGAGTGGCATATGCTAGAGAGGAGTGGCATGTCGTTGTGTGGTAAATTACATTGGCGTGTGGTAGATTGGAGTGTGGAAGAGTGGTGTGGAGTGTCAGTGGAGCAACGTGTTGTACAGTGGCGTGAAGTAGCGCATTGTATCGTAGATAGTTGGTGTGGAGTGTCAGTGGAGCAACGTGTTGTACAGTGGCGTGAAGTAGCGCATTGTATCGTAGATAGTTTAAATAGACGTAGCTTGAACAGATTCAGATGAAATGTGTCAAATATAGATTATGGAGTGTAAAGTTTACCTTATGGTAGTAGATCCATATTTTTTCAGTAGTTTAAGTGATAGGGTCTGACTCACAAAGGTAATTTACATGTTTGGGTAAGTTTACGATCGTTTGCTAATCACAAAGCTATTTTATGAGTAATATGTTTAAGACTGTGGAGTCAACGAAAATAAAACAAACACTGGCAAAGCCAATATATATAGCCTATTTGAGGTGTTGGATTTGCTGATTTTTTTGCCTTTGCATAGTGTACAGCATCATGACTGAAAGTTAAAAAATAAAATAAAACACTACAACGTGGCCAGGGCTGGCTGCATCATTGTACTTTTTCTTTTTTTCACTACTCATCCAGTCTGATGCATGTCAAAGGAAAAGTCACATTTGGCCAGCTTTTCAACATTGGAGGAGAGGGCCCTTGTTAGGGTGTTAGAAATGGCGATAGGCTTTTCCAGGTGAAATGCGGACAATATCGTGCTAATCGCTGTTTCACTTGACATACATAGACTTCACTAAAAGCTGTTTGGGGTAGAATGCCGAGGCTATCCGGTCAGGAGAGTGTGGTGTTTAGAATTATGGCAGCGGGAGGGAAGGGGAAACGCCAACACAGAGCGCAGAAGGAGGAGCAGGAGTTCAAAGTCAACACAGAAAGTGGAAGGAAGGGGCCAAAGCCAACCGACAGTGTGAGGGAGGGGGCAAAAACACCCGACAGCAGGAGGTAGGAGGTGGCAAAGCTAGCATGGCCAATGGAGGCAGGAGAAGTCAAAATGGACAACAGGAGGGAGGCAGCAAAGCCATCATGGACAGCAGATAGGAGGGTGTAGGCAAAGCCAACACAGAGCGGGAGGGAGGGTGGGGCAAATCCAACAGAGGGAGGGGGCGAGAAAAGCCAACATGGGCAGTGGGAGGAAGGCGGGCAGGTGGGGGCAAGACAATATGGAGAGGGGAGGAACACCAAAGGGGAAGAAGTACACTAGTGAGCCCTCTGAAAATGATGTACTCTGGTAGAGTACTTAAACAGAAAGAAAAAGTTGCCCCTAAGAAAGAGAGCACTGGAAGGACACAATTTGTCCATGCTACACAGGAGGGGCAAATAGTGGAAGATGAAGGAAGCCTATAGTAGCTCACCAATAAGAAGCAAGGACGAGTGACAATGAAGCCAACCAAAATTAATGGGTGGCACAGCCAACTGTTTAGAAAACAAAAGATCTTGCAAGAAACCACACATGTGCTTTCTTAGGCAAATACAATAAAAGGAAAAGGCAGCCCTTCAAGTAATAGTTTAGATCGGACTTTCCAACAAGTAGTGATTTTAGCTTGCAAAAACGATATGCTTCAATGCCTTGATGACTTTCAGAAAATGTCAGTAAATCTAACTAAGTTTGAAAGACAAACCGAAACAATTTCTTTCTTTATTTTATTTTTACAGAGTTTTATATAGCGCAAACTTGACCCAAAGATATCGGGTACCAGAGCGCTTTCATAGTACCAGTTGTGTTACATGAGGACACATTCATTTTTGATAGGCACGGGGAGATTAAGTGATTTGCCCAGAATCACAGGATGTTCAGCGTCATTGCCGAGACTCAAACCCGGTTCCCCAGATTCGAGGTCACCTGCCCTAGCCGTTAGGCCAACTCGTCTCCCCAATTGGGTGCAGCAGTATCTGTGTATCACGGAGAACGGACTTTGTGATACAGGAATACTCTTGCCGCACCATCTAAGAACTTTCTAGTCTCACCCAAACTACCCTGTGCTACTCAGCACCTACGGTCCACACCACAATCTATCACTTTGGTCTATGTTTATGTGAAAAGGTATAAAGTTTCACACAATGAGTTTACTTCTTCCTTTTATTCATGTAGTTGCGTCCAGTTCATTAGATCCCATTAATCAGTGAGCAGCTCTTGGGTTCAACACCCACTCTATTTGAAACACAACATTATTCCCTGGAGCACTCAACCCTTCCAGAACTTCACATAACTTACCACAAAGCCCCTGGTATAGCATACCACATATTACTACCCCAGCCTACATATTTTTACAGAATTTCTATTAGAAATGTATGGCTCCTAATTAAACAAGCTCTTAACCATGATGTGTAATTCAAAGAGTTACCCTTTCACGCCGACAATCATGCTATCAGAAACCATGCTGCTTCTGTCTCTTCTATTTCGCTGATGCAAACCAATTAAAGGTGCAACCGCAGACATTTACATATCATTATGATGAATAATGCATTCGTCAAATTGGATACGCAAGTTAATTTACTCGGAATAGGCTTTCCTCTTCTTGATGGGTGTCAAATTGCGGTCAGCTTTAAAACAATATTTATAATATACCTGCTCTCATATATGCTTCACAACTATAAGATTACATATTTAGCTTTTTTGGTACTTGTACTGATATGCCTAGAATAGGAGTTCATACTTTGCTTCTAAGCACCCCAGTGATCGCAAATACAAGAATCAAGGCTCATGTAGATGAAGTGCTTTGCCCAGGAACACACATGGTCAAGCCAGAACTAGAGCCTGAGCTTTAGATTTTACTGTGCTATAAGCCTGCCATAAACCACATGGAGTCCCACAAATCTCAAATACTGCAGTTTCAATGTTTAAATGTCCAACAACATGGTGTGTGCTAGACACACATTCTAAAGCTCAAACACTTTCAGATTGCATTAGCCAGAATTAACAAGGCATGCACAAGGCAGTTGTATGTTAATGCAGGGAATGCATAGTACTTCTCAGACACTGCCGGCTGAGGCACGTGTGCCTTGATATAATGCAGCAATAGTCAAGCCACAAAGAGTACCCTTTTTTGGGTGGGGAGCAATTATGTCTCGCCTAGCGAAAGCAGCGCATGCGTTGCTCTCGCTATTGCGAGTACCTTTTGTAATCGATTCTGCCGAGGGCTTTTATGCACACGCCTGCATGGACAAACATGGCTGCTCCTGCCATTTGTCCATAGCAGACAGCATGCCCGTGTCCGTAGGAACTGTGGACAGTCCCACACCATTTTGTTGCTATAGCAACAAAAATGCCGCTTCGTGTGTGCTTTGCTTTTATTTTTGCAGTCAGACACACATGCACCCACACATGCACACTCTCCCTCTCTCACATACACACCCACGCACATGTGCACGCTCTTTCTCTCTCTCTCTCTCCCTCCCTCCCTCTCTTGCGTGCACACACACACACTTATGCATTCTCTCTTTCTTTCTCTCAGGACAAGGGAGCCCATGATGCTGAGTGGTCTGGGAGGGCCCTCTGTGGTGTCCACTAGGGTTGAATGGTGGTACTTTGGTAGTAGTGCAAATGGTTGTGTGGCGGTGTGTTGTGCCGGACCACAGATAATTCCTGCTACTAAGAATAATATATTTACTGGTGCTTTCGTGAGGCTGAAGTGTGGCGTGAGGGGCCTTCGATCTATGGCCAGGCCTCCAGTGGTGGTACGGTAGTGATGGTGATGTGCTCTGCAGGAGCACCCTTGATTCCCGCTGCTCAGGCTGAGAGTTTCACTGGTGTTTTAGTAGTGTGGAAGGGTGGTATGACATGGGGTCTTTGCTTCCTGCCACACCTCCAGCAGTAGTGCTGTGGTGGTGTTGTACAGGAGCACCCGTGATTCCCGCTGCAAAGGATATTACCTTGCTTCACTGTCGTTTTAGTAGGGATGAAACGTGGTAGGTTGGTAGTATGACAGGGTGTCACCACTCCCTGCCAGAGCTCCAGCAGTAGCGGTGTGGTGGTGTTGTCCTGGAGCACCTTTGATTCTTTTTATTTATTGGAAGATCCTCACTGGTGCTTTTAAATGGGCTAGAAGCGTGGTATGTTCGCCATATGTCAGAGGGCCCAGCAAGGCCTCCTGTTCCCCGCAAGGCCTCCATCAGTGGTGGTATGGAGGTGTGTTTTGCAGAAGCACAATTGATTCCTGCTTCACAGAGTAAGTCCTCTACAGGTTCTTTTAGTAGGTTTGAAGTGTGGTATTGTGATACTGCTGGGGGATCCTGCTCCCCGTCAGGCCTTCAGCAGTGGTGGGATGGTGGTGTGCTGTGCAGAAGCACAATTGATTCTTGCTATTCAGGGTAAGTTCTCTTTTAGTAGGTTTGATGTCTGAAATGGGGGTATTGCAGGGGATTCTTCTCCCTGCCAGGCCTCCAGCAGTTATAGTGTGGTGGCTGTGGTGTGTGGTGCAGCAGCATCATTAACTCATGATATTTATGGTACTACCTTCTCTTCTCATTTTATTAGGGTGGCAGTATGACATAGGGCCTCTGCCCCTACAAGGCCTCTGGAAGTGGTGATCTGGCGGCGGTGTGTTGTGCAGAAACACATTAATTTCTGCAGCTCAGGGTAAGACCTTCACTGGTGCTTTTAGTTGAATTGTTGGTACGGCAGGGGCCGTCTGCTTCCTGTCAGGCCTCCAGCACTAGTGGTGTGATGCTGTGTTAACCAGCAGCATCAGGTATTTCTACTGATTAAGGGAAGACCTTCATTGGTGCTTTTAGTAGAGTTGTGGATTGATGGGGCATCTGCTCACTGCCTCCTCAAAATAAAAGGTTGGTATACTGTGGGAACAAATTCATAGAAAAGCACTCATACCACAATTAAATAATTAATTTCCACCGGGGTACCTTTATCAATTAATTATGTGAGCTATTCTGTGTATCATTAACATTCCATTCTTTTTGTAGATCTCTGGTGTGAAGAGTAAAACAACGAGAAAATTACAACATACAAAGACAAGACATCAGCATTCTACGATAATGGAATAATTCTGTAAACTATAGAGCAGATCATTGGCCATTTTTCAAGTCCTTACTTCCGTTTTAATAAGCAAAAAGTGGTTGCATATTTAGCCAAATTTGTGTTCCAATAGGAGGTAGTCACCGCTTCAAGTGAGCTCTAGGGCAACAGACCCCTAGTTTTATCCTTGTGACTATTGGTATGAATGGGTTGTATGCAAGCTCACCAGGATAACAACACTGTTAAACAATAACATAAGTAACTGTCTAATTTGTTTTTTCGCCAATGATGTTGTGTGTTTTTGGACACTTGTTATGTGGAACCAACAAAGTCTGGCAGGAATGTATTTAGAATTATAATCAATGTAATTTGGGTTTTAATTTTCCTTAAATTGTTGTTTTCGGAATTGTATACATTCTATAATGGTTCATCATCTTTTTTGATAGTTCATACTATTTATCTTTCTGATTTAGATTGAAAGCACATTATACGGGAGTTTTTAATGCTTGTCCTGAAGAAGGTGGTTTTTAATTCTGTGACTTCCACCGAAACGCGTTGACGCATGATCTAGAAGGCAGACTATAGATTGTGGGGACATCTGTGTTCTGAACCATCAGGGAATTGAACTTATGTCAAGAAGAACAGTTGATCCGGATCTTTTGTCTTCCTTTTTCAGCCGATAAGAAAATATCTTTCTTACATGTTCTCCCCATCTTGCATATTGTGCATAAAATGAATATTTGGTTTTTAATGTTTTTAACCTGTGATTTTTTTGTGTAAATGCTTTTGACTATCTATTTTTTGTGATGAAAAAAAAATTTGGGGTCATATAGAAATACATTTTTGTAATTTATGTGAACAATTTATCGTGTCTGGGCTCAGGTGTCTTGTTCTGGTGACTGAATGGTTTCGTTGTGAGTTATTAGGTAATTATGTAGACGTGCCGAAAGGGGGAATATTTGTCTTTAACGACTGTACTAATCAAACCATGTTATGCCTTTTTGGACCCCTCCGTTTCTAGGGTCAATGCGTTTCGGCCATACTCACTAAAGGCCTCCTCAGGACTAGGAAGCACACTATCAGTGCCAAAGTGTAGTAACTCCACCGCAGCGCGAGTGCTGCCAACTACAGGATTAAATCCTGGTCACATGGACAAGTCACGAGTGTAACCAGCTCAAAGGAACCGAGCGCAGGGGAGTGCAGATGACTACATGAAGTTGGAGGCTACTGTGAAAGGGAGTAATAATTGGTAATCAGAATTTATTCCTGCAGTTGGTTGCACTCGGACTGCAGTGTAGTCACCACACTTTGGCACTGATAGTACAGGGGTCTTCTGCTTCCCAACAGGCCTCCAGCACTGGTGATGTGTTGTCGCCAAAGTCACATTGATTTTTGCTGTTTATAGTACGACATGCACTGGTGTTTTTTGTAGGGTTGTGGCACGACAGGGGGCCTCTGCTCCCTGCCAGGCCTCCACCAGTGGTGGTGTTGTGCAGGAGCACCACTAATTCCCACTGTTTATGGTAAGACCTTCACTGATCCTTTAGTAGGGTTGTGGCATGACAGGGCTGATCTGCTCTAGGCCTCCAGCACTCATGGTGTGCTGGTGGTTTGTTGCACCGAAGCACCATTGACTCTGCTGTTTACAGTGAGACCTTCACTGGTGCTTTTAGCTGGACTGTGGTCTGATTACAAGGGGCCTCCGCTCCCTGCCAGGCCTCCAGCACTGGTGGCGTGGTGGTGGTAGTGTGTGGTGTGTAGTGCCGAAGCACCATTGATTCCTGCTATGCACGGTAAGTCATTCAGTGGTGCTTTTATTATGATACAAGGACCCCTTGCTCCCTGCCAGGCCTCCAGCACTGGTGGCGTGGTGGTGGTAGTGAGTGGTGTGCAGTGGCGAAGCACCATTGACTCCTGCTGTTTACAGTAAGACCTTCACTGGTGCTTTTAGCTGGACTGTGGTATGATACAAGGACCCCTTGCTCCCTTTCAGGTCTCCAGCACTGGTGGTGTGGTGCTGGTAGTGTGCAGTGCTGAAGCACTTTCGACTTCTGCTATGCACGGTAAGGCGTTCATTGGTGCTCACTGCTTTTAATAGGGCCATGGCTTGACAGCAGGCAGGCCTCTGCTCCCTGACAAGCCTCCAGCAGTGGTGGTGCATCATTCATTCCAGCTGCTCAGGGCTGGTGCCTGTTAATTGCTTGGCTCTAAGATAGGGTGACCAGATTCTGAAAACAAACAAGCATTGGCATAGCGAATAGGTCTCGCCTTTGGGACCTTATAAGTGTTTAGACATGCAACATTTGATGTTATTGCACCAAGGATATTGTACTGCATAACTAAATACTTATAAGGTTCCAAAAGCGAGACCTATTGGTTATGCCAATGCTTGTTTCTATGCTGAGCCACTTCTAGCGTAAGTGTTCAGGTGCTCCTTTGAACATTGTCTGCTCTGTGCTGACGAAGCAAGGTCTGAAGGTGGTTTGACACAGCAGCACAGTTAAGACACAACAATCATCATTTTGGATGAAGCCTCTCGCTTTCTTTTCACCTGAAATCTGAATCTCTGCGACGCAACCCATTTCACAGACATAAGTCTCAGTAATATCTAGTAAAGTCCCTCTTCGTCTGACCATGCACATCACTAGTTTGGAATGCACGGAATTAAATTTTATTATGTATTTTTCGTTACAAAATATCTCAGAACTGTAAGAAAACATTAGAGCGTATTCCCTGTTATATAGCTTCTTTGACTCAAACATTGTTTGCAGTCATTTATTTGCATTTGTCCATGCATCTCTTTAAAAATAAAACACCAAAGTTGCCTTTTTATGAATTAAAACAAGTACTGGCAGAGCTAATAGGTCTAGGCAATCCGAGAGCTATAGGCATTGTCAATGCGGTGTCCATGATAATGGCATATCAGCGCAGCCATGCACACTCTGTGCCAGCCGAGGCCTGCCCTCCCCGCAGAGTCACTAGCAGAGCACGTAATGTGCCCTCTCCCCTCCGAGGGTCGGAGCACTGAAAGCAGCGCAGCAGACATGCATCAACAAAGAGAAGTGACCTCTCCACAGCAGGTCTCGGCTTACTAATGACATGTAATAACAATGTTATTTACATTAGTTGGCATAATGTAAGCAATTGTTTTTTGTTATTGTGGTCTCCCTGCATGCAGTGAACAATGTATATGTTCCTACTGAGTATGTTTGTTTCCACTATATATTTTTTGTTACATCATGTGGAAGATTAATAAAAGGTATATATTCGGGGCATGGCTGTCACATCCACCAAGATGGCCGCATCTTCATGAAGCTCCGACGCCGGTGGCGGCTCAAATACGCCTGCAACCACGCCAAACACTCCTTATAATATACCCTGAGGGCCGAAATACGTTTATGGGCAACCAAAGAGGCCCAAGCGCATTGAAATTCAGGGGGTGACAGAACCTGTTGCGGTAAAATTTGAGGAGGTGAGAGTGTCTGGCAAGGCTGCAGAGGCCCCGCGGTTACCGGGGCCGCGGGTGAGCCTGAGGCCGGGATCGCCTGATCTCGCAGGGAAAGCCGCTTCCCTCCAGCATTATCTCTTCAAGCGATGCCTCCCTACAGCCCCAGTTGCCATTGGCAACGCGAAGCCGAGATAGATGTCCAAGCGTCAGTGAGCTGCAGCGCATAAACACATGCGAGCGAGGCCCGACGTGGGTCTCAAAAGCGGATAGACTGGAAACGCTGCCATTGCACTGCGGATCACCAGGGAACCTACCTCCCGCCAGAGACACTAAGCATGCCACAGTGACACGCTATCGACATATTGAGAACGTGAGACGGGGTAGAGAACCACCGCTGACATGCATGAGGCACATGCTTAAGGCAGACTGTAAACGCACAGTAAGTCACATACCCCGACGTATCTGCTAATATTAAACACTGGACCAAGAAATGTGACGCAGGAATCCGGGCCCGCTACCATAACAGGTTAAAGTACAGCAACGCCCCAGAATCCTGCTCTAAAAGATCACACCGTCCGCAGGGGGGGGGGGGGGAGCACACACCACACAGATGGGCAGCCCCCCCCCCCCACCATTTACTACCTGGCAGCCTACATGCGAATGCACAGAACGCGCACAACAGGTAGGCACAAGAGATACGGAACACGCAAGAACGGCCGGGCATGATGCCCAGAGGGCAATAGACCGGAGTTCCGCTATTGAATCTATTGTGACACCAAGCACGTCTCGGCGACTCCCTGCGGACAATACAGATACGCATTAAGAATAGTGCTGGGAGCAGACCAGAACATGCGCGGTAAGTCACATACCCCTGCGCGACTGTCCGTTCTCAACACTGACCTAAGAACTATGATACAGGAATACGCACGGGGTACTACCACATGCTAAAGCTCAGCTACGTTCCAGAAGCCTGCTCTAAGAGACCACACTGTTTTCGGGGGCAGGGGGGGTGGAGCAGCCGGGCTACCTCCCCCACATTAACAGCGGCCGCCTGGGTGCCTGTCTGCAAATGCGCAGCATACACAGAGCGGGGGAGCACTAGAGCTGTGGGCCGGCTGTAACCAAGATAGTGGTCAAAGACCACTCAAGAGGCAGGCACCTAACTTTCACGACATTTGAGGGAAGGTGAGGGCTTAAGCAGCTACACTGAGGTAGGAAAAGTTGCAGAAGAAGCGCCCCCCCCCCCCCCTTCTTGGACGATAGCTTCCAACCTCAGCTGCCCTAGAGGTGGGACCACGTCCTACCACAGTCGCACCATGGGCAGAACAGACCCCCAAGCAGAGACGGCTCATGTTCGATTGCACAAAGCCCCCGGAAAGCAGAGACACCCATTCTAATATGGATGAACCATCAGATAACAGCTCGGAAACAATCGCCACTGACAACATGGCCACCATCATGGTCAAACTTAAAGCAGGTTTCAGGGCAATAGACGCACGATTCGACTAACTGACCGGCCGCATTGACAGACTATGCGAACGAATAGACAACCATGAAATACGCCTAGACAACACTGAGCAGAGGATATCGGATTTAGAGGACGTCACTACTACTTCACAGAAACGCATGGAAAAAATGGAGCGAATGCTCAAACAGGTGGTCATTAAAAACTAAGTTATCGAAGCTAGATCACGCATGAATAACATCCATATAGCTAGTATTGCAGAGACAACCAATACAGGCTGCCCGAAGGTATTTGTGAAACAGCTTCTAATTGAGCTTTTCGGAAAATCTAGCTTTTGCACAGCTTTTGTGGTGGAAAGGGTGCACTGCTCCCTGGGCACGCGACAGCCAGAGGGGATACCGCCGCGATACCTCATAGCAAGTCTGCTCAGTTACAGAGACGGAGACACTGCCCTCCGGCTAGCACGCGAAAAAGGACCACTTTGATATCAAGGAGTCAATATTTCAATATTCTCTGACCTCACCCCAATGGTACAAGAGGCCAGACGTAAATTCACAGACATGAACCTCTCTGCACAAATTAGGCATTAAATATGCCATGCTGTATCTGGCGCGCCTACTAATTGAGCTTTAAGGACGTACCAAAATCATGGACTCACCAGCAGATGTCGCTGCCTTCTGCAAACAGCTATGGGCAAAGTCTACACAGTCGCGCCGTTCTCCTTCCCCGCACCCAAGATCCGACTGCTCTGATCATTCCTCCCCGGAAACACAAACAGCCACAAACCTCAGCACATAGAATCTGGGAGACTTATGTACACACCATTAATAGAACTTACCCCCCTGATTTCACATATTCTATATACCCTGTATTTTCGCATTTGATGACTGACATCACCCCTCCACTAGTGGTTGCATAAATACAGAAATCGAAATCTTACTTTTAGAAGAGCTGACGCAAATGGAGCGTCATCGTGCCCCCATGGTGAGCACCGCATGTTTCAAAGAGGGAATTATTATTATTTATTTTTTTGATATTTTGTTTATAAGACTGGGGATCCACTGGATGATGTTTAATCTAGTGTGGGTGGGGGGTGGGTGGACCAGATTTTTGTTAATCAGAGTTAGTAATTTTGTTGTCTTTTGCCATTCAGTGAGGTATCACTCCCCCTTTTCTATAAGACACCTTTCACCATACTATTCCAGCCCAGCTCCCATCCCAGCTTACCTGAAAGACCGATGTTACCCAAGGGACTAGAACTCACTGCTATGACCTTGAATACTCGTGGTATCAATAATCCATGAAAAGGCAAACAGGTGCTCTCTTACCTGCAGCGACACAATATCAAACTCGCCTTCCTACATGAAACATACCCATCTCCTCAAAAAGACTACACATTTGCTAAACAGTGGGGCTACCACCGCTACTTCTCTTGTTACAGTTCGTATTCCCAAGGCACATGTATACTAGTTCATAGAACTCTCCCGGTCACCTGATGTGCACACCACGCAGAGCCGAATGGGCACTGCCTACTACACCAAGGCACCCTAGCAGACCGAAAGTTCTCCAAGTAAATATCTATGCACCTAAGACAGACGCCCCTGACTTTTTCCATGACTTGTTAACCCGGATAGACAGCCTTGAAGTAGAACATGTATTGATAGGGGGTGACCTCAATATGCCACACTGTTTACGAGCAGACTCCACCAGTACCCATCCAACTGACCAGCCCCGCATCAGAGGTACATTCCGGCACATAACCGCTGCATACTCGTTAACAGATGTCTGGCGCATGCAACACCAGAATACACCCAGGCACACGTTCTACTCATCCCCGGATGCTATATGGACCAGACTGGATTATTGGTTCTTGTCAAAGAGTGCCACCCTATGGGAATCTGACATCTCAGTCCTCCACCTGACACTATCAGACCACAGCCCTGTCACTCTTGTATTAGTAATTCCTTATAGGTGCCCAGACGCGCTTACCTGGCGATTCCAGGGAGATGCCCTACATGACCCTGTATATCGCACCGAGCTACTGATATTAATCACTGAATACTTTACGCTTAACACTAGAACAGTATTCACCCAAGCTACCCTTTGGGAAGCCTTTAAAGTGTATATATACGAGGGGTGTGCATCTCAAAACATTCTGGAGTACTACGAAACTTATGTACAAAATTGCAACACGTTGAGAACAAACTGAAGGAATTAAAATGCGCCACTGCGAACACCAGTCCGACCCTGCTAAAACAAGGTGTAGACCTACTGGCAGAATTCAGGGACCTAGGAAACAGAGATTCTGTACATTGTGGAGGTATGTCAATGCCCAACGGTAAGGGGAGGACGAGAGGCCCGGGTGGGCGCTGGCATGCACGCTGCAACCGAACCGTCAACAGTTCTATATAACGGAACTGCACACCAATGACGGAACAATCATCAGGGAAGTTAGGGGGGCAACATCCTGCATGAGTTTAAACATTACAAGAATTTATAAGTCATTGGAGGCCCCTCCGAGATTGCCTCTTATCTTGAAGGGATCGCAATGGTGTGGTTGTCACATGCCCAACAGGAGTTTCGGAGTGAACCCATAATGTTGGAGGAGGTTGCACAAGCCATTGCAGCATTGGACGGGTCCAAAGCACCGGGAGTAGACAGGCTGACTGGAGCTTTTTACAAAGCTTTCACATAACAGCAGGCCCCGCAACTTCCAACAGCATATAATGAGGCACCGAGTACAGGTTAATTACCCCCTCACTCAGGGAAGCGATGCGGATGGTACTATTAAAACCAGGCAAAGACCCCAGCCGCTGCGCCTCGTACTGCCCCCTATCGCTGCTAAACCTAGACAATATAATCCTAGCAAAAGTCTTTGCCACCAGGCTCTCCTTATTAATGGAGCAGATTATCTCAGCGGCACAGTCTGGATTCGTGCCACACCGCTCAACCTCACCAAATCTCCACACTAATTTTTCGGTATTAAATAAAATATCCCAACACTCTGCAGCAGCCGCCTTGCTAGCCGCCAAAAAGGCATTTGACTCCCTGGAATGGCTTTTTTATATGCAGCCCTAAATAAACTGGGCATCCTTCCCCACTTCTTAGCCTTGCTTAAACTGCTGTACACCAGACCTAAAGCACTCTTACGGATGCCTCTCCTATACTCCGCGGCACCAAGCAAGGCTGCCCCCTTATCCCCTCTGCTTTTCATATCCACGATGGACCCTATGTTCCGCACTCTACAGGACAACCACGTGCATCGTGGACTACAATTAACATATGGCCCCCTATTCATTTCATTATACTAGGACGACATATTACTTTTCGTTAGAGAACCGCAGGGTAATGTTCCTGCATTTAAAACTAGCACGATTTGGAGACCTATCAGGACTCCATATCAACTGGAACAAGTCAGAAAAGTTCCCACTGACGGACACTGTCCGTACATCACCTGTAGATCTCCCTCTCTGTTGGGCTGCAGATGGCATTAAGGATATCGGAGTCCACATACACAGGGACAAAATCCTCCAGCGTATATACAGCCCGGCGATGGCATCTCTTACGGCGCAAGTGGACCGATGGATTAAGTTACCCATCTCTATGGCAGGAGGTATAGCCATAATTAAAATGGTGGTCCTCCACAAGTATATTTATTTACGACTATTCCCATCCCACTGCCGTATTCATTCTTCCGTACCCTACTTAGCATCCTACTATACTTGGTATGGGATGGGGGCTGCCCACTAATTTGTTGGGCTACCCTCACACTTCCTTACGAACGAGGGGGATACAGGGTACTGGATTTCCATTTCTATTACCTCGCCACAACAGTGTCATTACACTTATTGGTGGTACCACCCTGATGCACGCATCCTATATACTAGCCCCGAACGCACGCAACTAGAAGGCCTAATGCACTCCCAGATTCTACCCAAGGGCATACCACTGGAGACACAAGACATTCAGACTGTTTTCATGACATGTGGAATGCGGCGACTACTGGGCGGTGGCCTCTTGTAAACATGTAGTATCCCCCACCCTGACAACACTTGGCTCCCCCTAAGTAAGGAAACACTGGTCAAATGCACGCTAGGCTGTTATTCACTGCATGTAATAGGTGACCTATTCCCGAATGGGCATATCCTATACTTAACTGACATCACACCCACACAAGATATTCCATACATGGACCTATTTGACTTTAGGAGGTTACAGAACACCTTACGCTCCCTTATGCCTATCTTCCCACTGCCTCCAGATAACTCTCCACCCCTGCATATATCGTTAAAGGCCACAGACGGAAGCCACATAGCCTCCAGACTCTACCACTCCTGCATTACATTGAGACAGGACACCACTGCAGGGGTGAGGGTCAAATGGGAAAAAGACTTCGGGACGCAGCTCACGGATCAAATATAGTTACTGCTGCAAACAAACTAAGAATATCTCCATCAGCCAGAGAGACAAGATACTACACTTCAAATACCTGCACAGGTACTACCTCTCACCCGCAAACATTGTTAAGTTTGATGCCTCCGGATCTGACCGATGTAAAAAGGGAGATGCCCCGGGTGCAGATTTTGCGCACCCAACCTGGAAATGCCCATCAGTTTCCACCTACTGGACGGCTATATACTCACATCTCGGCCATGTCCGCCCATGACATGACAAGATCCTCCGATAGCCCTCCTGGGGTATACCCAAAACGTTCCGCATACAATGCGAAGTCTAGTCTCCATGGCGTTACTGCTGGGCAAAAGAGAGATCTGTGATGGGGCAGCGCCAGGCTACCCACTGTAACGGACTGGCTGGAGAGCATGAGCCGTTGCGAAGGTATAGAGGAAAACTATGCCAATCTGCAACCCCCTATATCACGCCTCAAAGATATCTGTACTCCTTTCCGCACATACCTTCAAACTTTAACATGAGATGCCTCTACTCAGGCCCACCCATAGTGCCCCGCGAGGGGAATTTCCGACTCCAGGTGAGATATCATGGTCTTGCAACACATGCTTAATTATATGTTATATTGAGCTGGCTAATATAGTATATGTAGACAATTTCGTTTTAAGGGAACTAATGTTGTGAATGGCTGAGATTAAGCAATTGTCATAATTTTGTCTAAAACTTTAATGAAGACAATTAAAAAAAAATATTAAAAGGTTTATAAAGGAAATGTATGCTGGTAAATATACCTTATTCACTAGTTTTCATGCGATGGTAAGCCTTTAATTTGATGGATGTGACAATTGAAAATCAAGCATACAGGCATGATAAAATAATACGTCAACGGGAGGTTTAAATATAAACTTGCACTTCTGTGTATTTCACTTTATGTGAGTGCATGTCTTAAACCGATGTAAAGTCTTCTTTTAAGCGAATATTTTGAAAGTAAATCAGAAGTAAAAGTAATGTTGCACTGGTAAATCATAGCGTTTATTTGTAACCTGATTTGCTGGTGAAACATTTTCAATTGATATTGCGCCCAAAACACACACTTAAATATCGCTTCTATCACTGCAATAGAAAGAGTTTATTTAGGTCTGTATTCACAAAGAAAATTGTGTGATTAAAAGCCTTAGTTCAATCATATGTTTTGCAATTAAATCAGATGCACTCAGAATTAAAAGTAATATTGCACAGGCAAAAACGCAGTATGATGAAAGTATTTAACTTTGATTTGCCGGTACAAGATTACATTTAATGGTGAATTACTTCTACAATATGTGCTTAAACAAAGGCTTTGCATCGTTTGAGTTTGTTTGCAAACATGCACCCATATAACGTCTTCAAATTGAAGTGATACAAGTGTGATTAAGCAATGTGTTTTGAAAGTCAATCAATGGCACTCAGAGTCACAAGTATATCATACTAAGGCCGGATAGGAGTGCTGACATATATCAATCATGTGCAAAATAGCTAAACAGATGCCCTTGGAAAATAGTGTCTGGCATTTGACCTCGGTCTTTGAATGCACAGCAAAGTGAAGACATAAGAACAAAAAGTATAGGCCTGTTTAAAGGAACGATTAAAAGCCTTAGTTTAAGCATATGTTTTGCAATTAAATCACATGAACTCAATTAAAAGTGATGTTGCACCAGCAAATCAAAATAAAAAACAAAGGCAGTATGTTGAAAATATTTAACTTTGATTTGCTGGTGCAAAATTACATTTAATTATGAATGCGTGTGAATTACTTTTACAACATGCACTTAAACAAAGGCTCTGCATTGGTTGATTTTGTTTGTAAACACACACCAAACAAAGTTTTTAAACTATAGTGACAGAAGTGTGATTTAATCTTATGTTTTGAAAGTCAGTCATGGGCACTCAAAAGTATATCATAACAATGCCGAACCTGAGTGATGACACACCAATTGTGTGTAAATAGCTAAGCAGGCGCCCTCTGAAAACAGCAGTTGGCATCGAACTTTGAACGTACAACAATTTTGACAAGATAACCAGATGTACAGGCCTGTTTACAGAGGAACTTGGAGAAGCGAGTGAAAACACAAGCGCTTGTATTAAGTGCTCTTTAACAAAGAAAAAAGTAGTTTCTGAAACAGATCCTAAAAGGGAAGAAGTGGAGGAGTAGTGTAATTGGTCCAAGCTCTCTGGGAGCGCTAAACACAGGAAGAGGCATGACAGATGCATGCTATGGAGAAATGAGGAGAAAGAATATGAGAGCGGCGATTGAGACAGCAAATGGGAAGCCTAAGGGCGGGCTGAAGCCCACAAAGTATATAAAACATGTATCCTCAAGACAGAGCATGCGTTGTCCAGCCAAGACCTAAAAATTACCATAGGCATCTCGATATTTTCTGAAAACATTGACATTTCTATATTTTATGCCACAAATGGAATGACTGAAGGCAAACACGCAAGGGGTGCCTGCAGTTTTCCACATTTGTGCCACTAACTGTGCTACTCGCTGAAAAGCGCTTCAACACCTCATCAGGGGTAGCAAGCGCTACATAAATGCAAACATTTTCTCTCTTCTATCCCTCCACTATCCTTCTCAATCTAGATAACAGACTAACATATCCACCGCTCAAATTAATTTCATATTTCACTAAACTAATTCACCACTAATCCTTTACAGGTTCCAGAGTAGCATGCTACTCGCCGAAAAAGCGCTTTGACACCTCTTCAAGGGTAGTAAGTGCTATATAAATGCAATTACAATACAATTAACAACATATTTATAATCACTGTAAGAAAATTGAGCTGTTGTAATCAAAGGGAGGGAGAAGGGCAGCTCCTCTAACAGCAATTCCATCTCAATTTATAGCAACACAAGCACTCTTTGATTTACCTGCCTCACGGATGAGCTTCATATGGACACAAATCTGTGTTTCAAAAACAAAATGCCAAACAATTGTTCAGGAGTCAATACTGGAGTGAAATTGGTGCCATCTTGTGCATCTGAGTTTTCCTTCAACACATCTCTGCTACTGTTGGGGCAGCGGAGGAGATGCTCGATGGACTGCGCTCCCTAACTGCAATTAACAAAGAAAAAAATGCTAATGAGGGGACAGCAAGTAGCAGGAGTGGGGGTTGATGGGGGGAGAAATAGTACCTCTATAACGTCGGGAGTAGCGGACAGGCACTGATTTAGGTTAATCAATCTCCGGAAGTGATGGTTTGGCTGGATTAGCCTATTTGGGATGCTGGAAAAAGACACGCTCAAGCGCACAAATGGTAAGCAATGGGAGGGCGTCTAGCCCTTTTTAGGTCGAGCCTAGAGCAGCGCATGCGCTGCTGCTCAACTTTTAGTAAGGGGCTTTTCAAAGTGCTACCCACAAGCTTTTCCTGGCCTAAAGCTTGCGTGCATGTGCGCGTGATCGCGCACAGCCGCCATCTGCCTTTCTTACCTCATTAAGGCTTTTTCTAATGTCTCCTCTGCTCGCATTCCCCCCTCCCTTTTCGCCAGCTTTTTTTTTTTAGATTGCTGTCTAGGCTACAACTCCCAAAATGCACGAGATTGATGGAATTTAAAGTTCATCTGCCCCTGATAACGGAGTCACCTGACAACCCAATTTCTACCGCATAATCTTCCTACAAGGTGTGTTAAATGTTGCAGTGCATGGCGCAGGATTCATTACATAATATTTTAGCAGCACTTTGTCATCAGACATGCTGCTGTGCAAGGGAATATTTCTTCATCTGCAAAAAAAACAAATGTTAAAGGCGCTGTCGGTGTTTATCAGTACTTACTGCACTGACATTTTCCCTAGATAGAACCCAAATGTGAACTGTCTTTCGTGCGGGTAGAGCCAAGATAGGACGTTTAATGAACGCCATCTGTTGAATACACAAATGGGATTGAGTGATAAAGCGCCCTGCCACTGCTGGGATTAAACGGCCATTCCCACCACTCGCCTCATGCGAGCGAGGTAGTCTCCTAAAACAATATCCCCCCCCCCTTCAAGACGAAGCACACGTCAGCTGACTGTCTGCCCTCAAAGCCTGAAACCCCAGCCCAGGTCCATTTGCTTGGATTTGTTTCCAACAAAGGTCCTGTTCTGGTTACAATTGTCTTCGAAGCGAATTCTCTGTGTTCATATATTCACCTTCTTCCATTATGCAACAAACACAAAGAAACCCTGTGCATCTGACCATTTAAGCGCTTCCTCCCTATTTGTCGCAGGACCCCGAACTCTACAACACAGCTAAAGAATGCCATTTGTATGTGGGTCTAGCATCACTGCTAGAGGTACTATGTGTGTCATCATTGACTTCGGTCCACAGCTAATGCCAATCCGAATGTATAGCTTTAAAACTCTTCTTTGCACAGTTTAAGACCACAAAAAATACATTCACTTTGTTTTTGATACCTTTCAAGGTACAGCTTGACTAGAACAATGTTTTTTTCAAATATGTGCAAACCCTTTTGACCTGCCAATTGCAAAACGTTCAACTAATAAAACACTGTAGAGAAGATGTATTGTTAATCAGCTGTGAATCGTGTGTTATTTTTTGCATAAAAGTGCCCCTTTGGGGTGTAACAGAACACTGGGGGTTCCCACTGCCCCCCTTTGTATTAGCAGAAGCGTTTAACAATGCATCCCCCATGGCAGATGTCGTCCTTGTTCCTCCGCCTTTACTTGCAACGTAACCCCATGCGTCAGCCAATACCAGCCCACGTTGAGTCTCTTTAATAAAAAAAAAAAAAGAAGGTCCGGGCATGGTGTGGTGTAGCTGGGCCGTATCCATCCGCGCATGTAAACACTGGCAATAAAAACAAGCATTGGCATAGCCAATAGATCTCACTTTTGGGACCTTATAAGTATTTAGTTAAGCAGCACAATATCCTTGGTGCAACAACACCAACTGTTGCATGGCTAAACACTTCTAAGGTCCCAAAGGCGAGACCTACTGGCTATGCCAATGCTTGTTGTAAACAGTGTCTCGCAAGCAAGAGGCATGCGCTAGTGCATGCTCTTGCAGGTTTGACCCTAAAAATTGGACAGACTTATCTTTTTGTGTGTGGAGACCACGCAGACATAAGATGCATTTGTGAATAGCAAAAAAAAAAAAAAAATTCAAACTTACATAAGAGTGTAAATTTAACCATTGTGACTTGGCGCATAACGCACAAACAATTAGTGATATATTGGGCTGTGGTATACCGCAATACTTTTGCGGTATACCACGGTACATGCCGATGACAAAACGGTTTATGGTCGGCTAATGACTACCCTTCCAGAATTAGAAGGCAGCCATATTGTTTACAGTTCGATTGTGTTCTGGCTTTTGAATGTAAATATAGTGTCCTACAGTTTTATAAGTGTATAGGAGCGTAGGAAGGGATGAGTCAGTTTATAGAAGTGTGTAAAGGTAAGTAAAAGTTGTTTTATTGCTTCATATATTTAGAAAAAGTTTGCAGAGTATTGCGGTACTACCATATGGTTTAGATCACACTTAGTATGCATTCTGGGTTTTAATGGTACATATAGTGTAGTAGATTTTTATTTTTACATACTTAAAAAATTATTTTAAAAAAAAAATAACAAAAATAAAAAGGAAAATTGTGCTACACTATATTTCCCCTTACAACCCAGAATGCAGACTAAGTGTGGTCTAAGCAATATTTCACCCATCCAAAACTGAAAGTGCGAAGTATAGTTTAGCCCATATGTAGTTTACTTTCTGGGTTTTACGGGTAAATAAAGTGTACTACAGTGTTTTTTAATATTTAATATATATTTTTAAGAACACTGTACTACACTATATTTCCCTGTAAAACCCAGAGTGCATACCAGGTATGAAATAAAAATAAAGATGTAAAAATGTAAACAAACATTTTACTACACTATAGTTCCCACTAAGCAAAGTAGTAGTGTTTTTGTAATTTGTTTACATATATTTTTAATTACCATGAGACTTCCAAGGTAGTGCCAAGGGACTCTTACATTTTTTGATATGGGGAGGAAGTGTGTGTAGTTTAATTGTGTGGCATTTATTTTCAGATGTTAAAATGTGTGGTGTGTAGTGGATTTATGGGGAATGGATACACGGGTAAGGATGTTTGTGTACGTGTGATGTTTACCAATGTTTGCAGGGATGTTGTGCGACCACGTATATGCACTATCCAGAAGCCAAACCCACTAAATTGGTGAAATCGTGTTCTGTGAAGGTAGTGAAACAAGTTTGAAAATAAAAATAATAAAGTTTAAAAACTAGTTAGATCTCTGCAATGCCCCAGATGTGGGGTGACGCCTGTGTACTGCCACCACAAGTAGAGGGGATGCATACAATGATTGGGGGGAAAGGAGTGGAATGCTTTTAATGAAACTTGGTAGTACCGTCGAGACTGTGTTTGCTTAGCCATCCGTCTCGTAAAATAAAGAGGCACTAGACTTGCATGACTTTCAATGGCTTTGGTACTAGTTACGAGTTGAACTGCCCTCAACAAAGTTTCAATAGGTAAACGATATCGGGAAATGATCCAGAGTTTACAGAGACATGGAAAAAAGGAATGGGGAGTAGGTGGGGTGACATTAACTCTGTATATGAAGTGTTTCTTAATAACGTGGTGGTTTGGTGCGACTTGATGCCATTTTAGGCTAGGAAGGATCCTGTGTCGGAATAGCACGCATCGTGTTGGGTAGGCTGCTCTTCGTATCAATGGCTGGAGCTTGAGTGATGCGAGTTGAAATGTCCAATAATCCTGGCTTAGACATAAGATACATATACTAGCCAGATACATATATTGCGGACTAAATGTATCCCCCCTCCCTGCCCGGCCACCAAACTGACTGCATCAATAATTGTTTTATGTGAATATCATCTATCGGGTGAGCCATGTGATTGATTGCATTTTTGTTGTTGCTAAACAGGGAATCTGATCTAAAGATGTATTAACACGTAAAATTGTGGTACGTTCTTCTGTTTATGTTTTATTTAGATGGAAATAAAAAAAGATACAGAACAGAAATAAATACAGGCGAGAGTTAAGCCCACTCACCTCAATTAATTGAGTCATTTTTTCCATCTACCTAAGTAGATCTTGCAGGGAACTCTTGGCATTTCCAAGACATGGCGGTAATTTGTAGGCCTTGAAGGAGTAGCTTCAAGGATAGGTGCAACAAACCATTTTAAGTGCTGGCTACTAACACTGTGAAAATGAATAACACTTGGTGCCCAATATCAAAGAACATTCTTCGCCCACAAAAAATACACAGAAAAGATGTTTCAGGTTGTGGCACATATATGGCCTTTCAATGTTTTGATAAATGAGAATTTTTTCAAGCGTTAATTAAAACTGTTACAGCGTTGTAAGAATACCTGTGCCATGCTAGAAACGAGGTTAAACTAAACACTTTGTACATGAAACACTTGGCAATCCGTTTTGTAACTCACCAAGCCGTTGCAACACAACCCCAAAATCCGGTGTATGTAATATAAGAATCGCTGGGTATTCTTGATGTGTTTACTGGGAAGCGTTTGCACTTCACGAGACTGTGCCACGACGCACTCAGATTAAGCGTCAATCCGTATTAAAGGGCTGTAGTTCTGCAAGGACTCCTGCGCAACTAGGAATAGAAGCATTTTGAATGCAATAGGTCTGGCATTTGCGAGAGTTTAAACTATTGGCACTGTAAATGACAATGCCTTTATGTGTTTTTAAAAGCAACACACATATAAAAGGCATTGTCATTTACAGTACCAACAGCTCAAACTCACGCAAATGAGTGACCACTTATTTGGTGGCTGAGCCTCTTTCTTTAGACACTGCTCACGGTCTTTAGGTTACAGTGTGCAGCGTCTAAAGTAAGGGGTGAGGCCAACATTAAAGTCAAAGCGCTGTATGGGGTGCTTTCACCCAAAAAGAAAAATAAAGGTTCTGTAGCCCGCTAAACTGAAAGCAGGCCGCGCTGTAAATTAAATAAATAAGCGTGGCCTCTATAGTGAAAGTGGACCACGCTGTAAAGTAAATAAAAAAATAAGCACGCCCACTATAGTTAAAGCGGACTGCGCTGTAGAATAAATAAATACATTACTATTCAAAATATAAAAGCGGGCAGCATGCTGTCTTGTAGGAAAGCACGTCGTGAGTGAGATAGTGTTAGATCATTAAAGAAAATAGTGCTCACAAATTCGATAAAGCAGACTGTGTTACAACACAAGTAAAAAGTTAACTCCTCATGCAAGGTTACAAATGCACACAAGGCGGTACCAATGAGGGACTACTAAGTCTATTTATCAATCAAAAGCAACTATTTTGAAAGGACAGTAACAAGCGCCAATTAAAAAGATGGGCGGAGCTTGTACTCCATATCTGAATACAGCATGCCTCATAGAGCAGCACAGGAGCTGCCCCGGCTGGACCTAAAAAGGAAAAGTTCTGCAAAGTTATGTGGAGAGTTGTCAACGGGTGCAAAGTTTTTTACCAATCAAAATTCAGAGGAATTTCTATCTCTGAGAATCCTAACTATAACTACAGAGTGGCTAAGGAGATATATATATATATATATATATATATATATATATATATATATATATCTCCAATTACCACTCAAAGGTGCATCCAGGCACCGGAAAGGTATACACACATACATACACTACTGGCATTCACCAGTAGGTAGCTAAGGTTATGACCTAGATTCCATAGGAAGAGCATTTTTTGTATTGCTAATAACTTTGGCGCCATTTGATAAATCTTATCTAAATATTCAAAACTAGTTTGCCATAAACTTTATCTGCTGTCTGGAAAGTTTTGGGGTGACCCATAAAGGGGGGGCCAAGGAAAAGGGAGAGTCCAAAAACGGGTTTTCTTCATACACTATCCCAAAAGGATTTTAGACACTGCTACAACCCGAACCTCGAAACGGAATTACACCAAATTTGGCAGAAAGCTAGATCATAGTCCAGAAAGAGTGCTTTTTGGAATTTGGTGCAAACCTGTAGAGTAGTTTTGTAGTTATTAAAGTAAAAAGAATTATATATATCTAGAGACCTGGATCCGCAGAGTCACGTGCCAACAGCAATGCTGTGCCTGGCTGGCTGCAACCTGAGAGGAAAGTTGCGACTGCCATTTTCTAAATCGGGAATTAAATTTAAAAGTCATAGTGGGGTGGAGGTCCTCTGACCACCACCTACTCTGACCCCCTGGGACTGATGGAGGGGTCTGTGAGGGACCACTCAGGGCAACAATTGTGCAAAATTGTAAGGATTTTTTTTAGCACACAAGGGTCCGCCGATCCATCGTGCTCGGCGTGACCCGTGTGCTTTGCGATGGATCAGTGGATCCAGACACCAATTTAAAAAAAAAAACCTACCCACTCGCAGACCCACACAACCACTTGCATACCCAAACAGCCACTCACACCCCCATACAGCCACTCACACCCCCATACAGCCACTCACACCCATACAGCCACTCACACCCATACAGGCACTCACACCCACACACTCACTCACTCACAGACCCACTCACATACCCACTAACAGACCCACACATCCACACACCCATCCTCACAGTCACTCACACACAGGCAGTGATACACTTCTAGAAATTGCAACAGCATATGTTTGCATTAAATGTGTTGTTTTAAAACTGAATGTGTGCTTTTGGTTGGAACGGATCTGCAGATCCATAAAAAGAAAACAAATAAAGAGGAAAGACTTGGTACATTGCATTTATAGAAAGACTACACAAGTTCTTAGCCTTAATTTTTAGTGTGAAAATCTATAAAAAGAATGAATATGTGAATAAAATATTTATAATCTTGTGAAAATGTATATTACAAAACTGAATTTGTGGATTGAATTGTAGAACAATTTATATATTTTTTAAATTAGGAAATTCACCATAAAAACCCAACGTTACAGGGATGTTATAGTTAGGAAATAGCATTAAAAAGCTGTAAAAATTCACAGAAAAGAAAAGGTTATAAGGGCATAACCGTTAGGAAATAGAATTAAAAAAACCTTAGAAATACACTGAAAAAAACTAAGGTTACAGGGAAGTTATAGTTCGGTTTTTCCACACACACACAAAACTGAAATTCACCAGTCATAGTTATCTCAAGTAACTATAACACGTGCCCTAAGGTAACTATATCTCATGTCCTCATCATGCACTGCTAATTACCCCAGATATTACATTACTCATAAACATCTTCTAGGATGACATCATCAATATCACTGCAACATTTGCAGTGAAATTATTGATGAGAAAATCGTGCATGGTGGGGATGAGAGTTATAGTTACTTGAGATAACTAAAACTGGTGAATATCAGTTGTTTTGCTTTTGTAAAATCTGAGCCTAACTAGAACGTCCCTGTGACCTTCGTGCTTTTAAGTTAAAGCATTGATTTATAGCTACCTTGGAGGGCCCGTCTATCTTTGGTAATCACAAAGTTTTGCACTCACATAGTTTGTGGGGACTCACGCCTGCGACCGAGCAATCGCATACCATATGGATGGGAACCCTTTCGTCAAGAACCAACAAGTAATACATAAATATATATAAATTTAAATATTGCCCCTCACAAATGTGCTATCCGACACTAATGAAACAGAAATTAAAAGCATACATATGAAGCAGGACAACAGCTACATTTTGAAAAGTGGTTGGTAAATATTTATATTTATGATATAAATCCTTATATTGTAATTCTCAAAATAGTGACTAAGAAAAACCTAAGCCTGCTTCAAGAAACTACTTTTATCTGTGGGTTTGAATACGATACTTTAGGGTTCAACACTTGTCCATACGACCGTTCACCATTAGAAACTTGCTACATACAGGTTGGAGAAATTTTAAAAATGTAACTTACAGTTGTGGCTTCCTTTCTGTACTCTGTTACTCATGTTTGTAAGCTTTACCCATATCAATAGTGACACAGAATAATGGACAATATGAAAATAAACTGCATCAAACGGAAAAGTCAGATTTTTCTTCAATATATATCTAATCTTAGTGTGAACACCAACAAGGAATCAAGGGCAATCAAATTACTGCACTAAAATACTTTTACTTGCATGCTTTCAGACTCACAAATGTAATTTCCCTCGAAAAGTTCTAGAAAGTAAAAGAAACATACATTGGATAGGGTAAAGGTATATAGAACTGTTAAAAGTGTAACAATACGGTATTTTGTTTTCCATTTAACACCTTGCCTCAGGAAAATACTTTTTCTGTAAGCTCACAAACAAACAGTATGCGTTTTAACATTCTTTCTCTTGCTTTCCAAAGACTCCACTTATGATGTTCAGTTCAATCCTATTAAGTAAGTTACTGCAGTGGCTATACTGAACGCAGAAGACACAGTAACAGCCTCATGCGTGACGTGGAATACCAATGGTCTAGTATTAAATTTGTGTGGCTTCGGCCTCTTTTTTTAGCTCAATGTCTTACTGATGGGGAGTATTTTCGTATCTATCTACTAAAACGTCCTCATTTAAAAGCAATGTCGCCATTTCAAGGTTGATTCTCCACTTTGATCTTTCCATCAAATGCTTAGGGCCATCAGGTTTCGTCGCCCGTGAGCCTGTTCTGTGTGCATTAAGTGCAGAGAGGCGGTATTTATGCTTTACAGGGCTGGACTGGGAAATCAAAGCTGCGCCGGCAAAAATGATCAAGCCACTCTGCTCCCTTCGTCTCTTAGTACAATCTCTCTTTCCATCTATCCTCTTGCTGCTCTCCTTCCTCCCTGATCGCTTCTATCTACCTTTCTCCTGCCTCTTTCTCTCTATTGAAGCCTCTCCATGCGTGCTGCAGTTATCCTCTGGGGACGCATAACAATTAGAGCGGGACCAGGAAAAGCTCTGGGCTCTCAAAACCGGCCCCAAAGGGCTCAAACCCACTGGGGAAATGCCCGGTTGAATAAAAGGCCTGTCCAGACCGCATTCTTTCCGCTGTATTTCAATCACTATTGTCGGCAGCACAAATAAAATCCCCCATCGCACTCAAGGTAACTGCACCAAAATGAAAACAAGCTTCAGCCAAGCAGTACACCAATAATGCCACATGGTGGTGCCAAGGGGCACAATGACTGATCATTAATCTTCGTTTCTTACATTCATTCCATCCCCCAATAAGCACCATGCACATAATTACTCATTAGTTTTAGATTTTCACGACAGATTTATGTCAAATTACATATTAAACAGTTGATTATAAAATTTATATTTTATTAATAGACCTGTTTGGCTCCTTCACTGTACAAAAAGAAGAGGTTTTAAATACTATATTTCACAGACATACTATGGTCTTTCCCAGATATTATATAATTCCTGCGAAAGTCTGATTCTATCAAAGGGGAGGGCTTCCCCTCAGGCTGAATTATTTTCCTACAGCTAATCTCGAAGAATGACATTGCATTTACAAAGCGGTCGTCCAATAATTATTGTTTAAGTTTTACTGTAAGATCAAATGGCTACTACAAAGCTCAAGATGCACCATCACCCAGGCCCTCATCTCCAGCCAACTGTAGTATGACAACGCTCTCTATGGAGGGATCGCAGCTTACCTCATTTGACAACTAAAGACGATAAAGAACGCCGCAGTCAGGCTTGTCTGGATCTCCCTAAACGAACCCATATCACCCCCTACCTCGGGTGACTCCACTGGCTCCCTGCACAGAAAATATGAGAGTTCAAGCTCTTGATCTATGCATACAAGGGCCTACGCAACTGCAGGCCCGCATACCTGACCCACCGCCTGAACTTCCATCAGCCCACCAGACGCCTCCAGCCTGAACATTCTACTTGCAATCAGTGCCCTCTGTTGACAGATTCTTTTGTCAAAAAACGCGTGGTAACTGTTCCTAAAGGAAAAAGTAATAATACACAACCAATTTGGTTGTATATATGTTTCTTGAATAGTGTACAGGTCGGGTTAATGAAGGTTAGGGGAATTCCTCCTTATAAAATTGGTGCCCTCACAGACCCTTGCGGGTGTCATGCTCCATCATCGGGCTCTGCTCCTCGTGGGGGTGGCGCTGCATTCCCTCACGGGCTCCGCGAGAGAGCTCTTTATCGGAGATCTTTTAGGAGGTGCCGCAGTTGTGCGGGCTTGGTGAAAATGAGTATGTGTGTTCTAAAATTATCTCACCAGATCCCCAAACAAAGGGTGATGAATATTGTTTAAGACTGTGGTAGTCAGGAAAGAACACCCTGTACTACCACCATACCTATATTAAGGTCAGCAAGCGTCTCTGCGCTGAAAAAATACGTCTTATTCGTATTTAATGTAATCCCAGCCCTTCTGTCAGTCAAGAATGGGTGCGCCGACGAGTGCTGCAGAAAACGGGGCGACCAAAATGTGTCCCCCGTTGAAGTCAGCCACTAAACCGGTCCTCCGAGCGCAGAGACGCATGCTGACCTTAATATAGGTATGGTGGTAGTACAGGGTGTTCTTTCCTGACTACCACGGTCTTAAACAATATTTATCACCCTTTGTTTCACGGTCCTGACCAAGCGCGCAGCGGATCCACTAGGGACACATCATCTGCGCGAAACATGTTGACCACATATCACATGCACCTCACTTTCACGGACTGAGAGCAGTGGGAGCTTACTTTTTCTTCCCCCCTACTTATTTGCCACATAGGATTTACTCCAGTCCTTATATTTTAATTTATCTTTCGGACCCCGGAATAAACCTACTTTGGGGATCTGGTGAGATAATTTTAGAAAACACACACACACTTTCACCAAGCCCACACACCCGCATGCACAACTGCGGCACCTCCTAAAAAGATCTCCGATAAAGAGCCCTCTTGCGTGGCCCTTGAGGGACTGCAGCACCACCCCCACGAGGAGTAGAGCCCAATGATGATATTTAGAACAATGGGGTAACCCAGTATCCCTCAGAACCTGGGCATATACATAGTACAGGAGGCAAATGGTTCTGTCGGGTTTGACAATTACTTTGCAACATGAATCATTCAGTACGAGATACGTGATTAAAATCAAAGACAATGGACTTGAACACAAATGAAAATTCAATCTACGGACTGTTGCCGTCAGACCGCACCCGCGAGCGACTACTCAGCCTTGAATCCCCATGGCGCCGGGCACGACTTGTGTGTTCTAGGCTTCTGCTTGGACCCCTTGACGTTAAACTGATCATGCAAGCTACCATGCATCCCTGATTCATCGTGACGCCTGGTACGACTATTGCATTAAATGCCTCTCCCAGGAAGAATATTCCTCTTTCCAGGTTCCAGTTGGATCACGCTCCTGATTCATCGCCTTTAAAGTCCTGTGACTTTGATTAAGTCAAACTACAAGCAACTTATCGATATCGGCTGCCCAGCTCACTTGTTCGTCCTGAAGAAGACCCCAGTTGACATCGTTTACTCATGCAGTTTGTCGGGGTCGAACCGTCGACGATCCTTTTGTCCATGTTATAGGTCCCCTAGTACACCAGTACCTAATTAATTTAGCTTTCTAGGGCGATCTCCATGTTTTTGATGTGACGTTTGGACTCTTACTTTTTAATCTTTGTTGAACAGATTTATGTACAGTATTTGTTGTATAATACACTTGTTTTTCACATTGTCACCCTATTCACTAAGTCACCACAACCACACCCACTTGCAAGCTGTCCGATAATTCTATTAAAAAACTACGCATGTTTTGGTAATTCTTGACCTGATCTATTGTTTTGCAAATATGAAGTAAACTATAATTTCGAATAAGATACAGTTATCCATTTTCGTTTGTGTTCAAGTCTATTGTCTTTGATTTAATCACGTATCTCGCACTGAATGATTCATGTTGCAAAGTAATTGTCAAACCCGACAGAACCATTTGCTTCCTGTACTATGAGCCCGATGATGAAGCATGACACCGACAAGTGTGTGTGAGGGCACCAATTTTATAAGGAGGAATTCCCCTAACCTTCACTAACCCAACCTGTACACTATTCAAGAAGGAATATGCTACTTACCAGTATGCATCAGTTCTTGGCATGTAGAGCTGCAGAGCCACACACTTAGGATAGTAGCTCGCCATCTGGTGTTGGGCTCGGATGCTTGCAGGTTGTTGTTGTCTTCGGAAGAAGTCTTTGGTCATGAGATAGGTGACTCCTCCCTTGGACTACAGTGCGCATGGGCATCAACTCCATCCTTAGATTGTTTTTCGCCATGATGGGAAATGATGGTGTTTGTAGAAAAGAGAGATGTCCATGTGAAATGTCTAAGTAAGACAATGCTGGAACAGATACAGGTCCCGGGGAGGTGGGCGGGCGTGTGTGCCAAGAACAGATGCATACTGATAAGTAGCATATTCCGTTCGAGGCATATGAGCTGCAGATCACACACTTAGGATAGACTATATAGCAGTGTCTCCCCTAGCGGTGGTCACCTGTATCGGTTGCAGCCGTTTGAAATAAAGTTTTAAGGACAGCCTGACCCACAGAAGCTTGTTGCTTTGCTTGCAAAAGTGTTTAGTGAAGGTGTGTGTTGTAGACCATGTGGCTGCCTTACAAATATCTTCTAAGGGAATGTTTCCTAAGAATGCCATGGAAGCCCCTATTTTGCGTGTGGAATGCGCTCTAGGGGGAACTGTTAGTGTGCGTTTAACCTTGTGGTAGCATATTTGGATACATTTAACTATCCACCTAGCTATCCCAGATTTGGAAATGGGGTTGCCTTTATGTGGTGGAGAGAAAGCAACAAACAATTGTTTTGCGGAATGACTTGGTTCTGTCAATGTAGTAAAGAAGGGCTCTTTTAACGTCTAAGGTATGAAGAGCTCTTTCAGCTACAGAGTCTGGATTTGGGAAGAACACTGGTAACTCTACTGATTGGTTAAGATGGAACGGAGATATGACTTTTGGAAGGAATTTCGGATTTGTTCTAAGAACCTCTTTGTTGCGGTGTAATTGTAAGAATGGTTCTTGTATGGTTAAAGCCTGGATTTCACTTACCCTTCTGAGGGATGTGATAGCGATAAGGAAAGCCACTTTCCATGTGAGGAACTGTATTTCACATTTATGCAGAGGATCAAATGGGGGTCCCATGAGCCTTGTAAGAACTTTGTTTAGATTCCACACTGGAGAGAGTGGTAATCTGGGAAAAATAATCCGTTTAAGTCCTTCCATGAAGGCTTTGATCGCAGGTATTCTAAATAGTGACAAGTGTTGTCGATTTTGTAAGTAGGCTGCTAATGCTGCTAGGTGGAGACGTATGGATGAGTATGCCAAATTACATCTTTGCAAGTGCAGTAAGTAGCAAATGATGTCTTGGATGGATGCATCCAGTGGGTTTATATGATTGTTAGTGCAGTAAATGGCAAATCTCTTCCATTTTGCAGTATAGCAGGCTCTAGTGGTAGGTCTTCTGGCCTCCTTTATAATATTCATGCAGTCTGGTGGCAGGTTTAGGTAACCGAACTCTAGGACTTCAGGAGCCAGATCGCTAGATTCAGTTGACCTGGATCTGGGTGTCTGATTTCTCCATGGTTCTGGGTTAATAAGGACGGGCAGAGGTGTCGTTTTTGGTGTGGAACTAGCGAGAGTTCCAGTAGTGTTGGGAACCACGGCTGGCGTGCCCATGTGGGAGCTACTAGGATCAGTTTGAGAGACTGTTGCCTGAGCTTGCGTACCAGTAATGGAATGAGTGGGAGAGGCGGAAAAGCGTATGCAAATCTGCCTGACCAGTTCATCCATATCGCATTGCCCTTTGACTCCGGGTGGGGAAACCTGGCGGCGAAGGTTGGGCATTTTGCGTTTTCGTGTGTGGCGAACAGATCTATGTCTGGTTGGCCCAATTGTTGGAAAAAGCGCAGTAGGACTTGTGGATGTAGTTCCCATTCGTGGATCTGTTGAGTTTGTTGATTAAACAGATCGGCAATTTGATTGTGAACCCCTGGAAGGTGTTCTGCAAGTAGGTATATGTTCTGGGGAATGGCCCATCTCTAAATGTTCTGTGCGAGCTGGGACAGCTGGAGAGAATGTGTGCCTCCTTGTCTTTGTATGTAGTACATGGCTGTCATGTTGTCCGTCCGGATGAGGACAGTTTTGTTCTGGAGATGTAGTTGGAATGATTTTAGTGCTAGGAACGCTGCTAGTAGTTCCAGGTAATTGATATGGAGCACTTTCTGTTGAGTGGTCCATTTGCCCAGAGTGGTGTGTCTGAGGAGATGGGCTCCCCATACTGTGAGTGATGTGTCCGTTGTCAGCACTATCTGTGGAAGAGGCTCTAGGATCAGCCGCCCTTTGGACAGGTTTTTTATGTTCCACCATTTGAGAGCGCGATGTGTGCGGCTGTCCAACAACACCAGATCTGTAAGTTGTCCGTGAGCCTGGTTCCACTGACGTGCTAGACATTCTTGCAAGGGACGCATTTGAAGTCTTGCATAAGGCACAATGAAGATGCATGACGCCATCATACCTATGAGTTGCACGAATACTCTTGCTGGAAGAGAGTGTTGGGTTTGAAATTTTGCGATAAGAGCTTGTATATTGGCTATCCTGGCTGCCTGGGATATGCTAGGGCTTTTGAGGTGTTTATAGTCGCTCCTAGATACTGATGTATGTGGGAGGGTTGGAGATGAGATTTGGGATAGTTTATTGTGAACCCCCAAGTTGTGTAAGATTTGGATAGTTTGGTGAGTGTGTAGAACACATTTGTTGAATTACTTTGCTTTTATTAGCCAGTCGTCTAGATACGGGAAGACATGAATTTGTTGTCTTCTGAGATGTGCTGCTACTACTGCTAGACATTTGGTGAATACCCTGGGCGCGGTTGTTACTCCGAATGGAAGGACTGTAAACTGGTAGTGTCGTCCGTCCACCACAAACCTTAGGTACTTCCTGTGAGCAGGATGTATGGTAATGTGGAAGTAGGCGTCCTTGAGATCTAGTGTGGCAAGGAAATCGCCTTGTAGTAGTAGTGGGAGCACTTGTTGAAGAGTGATCATATGGAAATGATCTGAGTTTATATACAGATTTAGGGGTCTGAGGTCGAGTATCGGTCTTAGAGTCCCGTCCTTTTTGGGGATTAGATAGTATAGTGAGTATACCCCGTACCCTGATGTTGTAAGGGAACTGGCTCTATTGCGTGTTTTTGAAGCAATGAGAGAACCTCTTGTTTGAGGAGCATAAGATGGTCTGGTGACATGGAACGCTGTTTAGGTGGTATATGTGAAGGGGGGGGGGGGGGGGGGGGGGAGTTCCAGGCAGTCACCATACTGGATAATTTGTCTTACCCACTTGTCTGTTGTGATGGAGTTCCAGACAGGTAGGAACTGTTTGAGTCTTCCCCCGACTGGAGTGGAATGGTCTCGGGGGAGTGGAGGAAAGTCACTGTTTTGTGGCAGGGGAGGTGCGAATGTTGGTATTGCCTCAACCTCTTCCCTTGTTGTTTCCTCTATATCCTCCTCTAAAATATCCTCTACTGGGGAATGTTTGTGTAGCGGGTTTGAAGGTGGAGGAGGTGTCCGCTCCCATATTCTTGGAGGCTCCTCTGTAGAAGGAGCGTCGAAAGGAGCCACGTGGTTATGGAGACTGTAATGCTCCCATGGACTTAGCAGTCTCGGTGTCTTTTATCATTTTTTCAAGGGCAGTGTCTACAGCTGGCCCAAATAGCTGTTCTTGGTTGCATGGCTGACGAAGTATGGTAGTTTGTACCTCTGGCTTAAAGCCTGAAATGCGTAGCCAGACATATCATCTAAGAAGCACACTTGTGTTTATGGCTCTAGAGGTGGTGTCTGCGGCGTCAAGCGCACATTTAATTGACACATTTGAAATACGTTTTCCCTCCTGGATAAGGTCATTTGCCTGTGTTTTATATTGGTCTAGCAGATGTTGTAACAGATTCTCCAACTGGTCGTAGTGAGCCCTGTCATAGCGTGCTAGTAGAGCTTGGGTGTTGGCAATACGCCAATGGTTAGCGGCTTGTGCTGCTACTCGTTTGCCAGAGGCTTCTAACAGTTTGGATTCTTTGTTAGGGGGTGGTGTATCTCCTGTGGTTTGGGAGTTGGCACGTTTCCTAGCATTGGAAATGACCAAAGAATCCAAAGGGAGCTGTCCTTTGCTGTAACAAGGATCTTCAGGGGCAGGTCTATATTTCTTTTCTATTCTTGGGTTAAGAACCCTGGTACGGACGGGGTCTTTAAATACCTCTGGGGCTTGTTTTATGAGTCCTTTAATCATAGGTAAAATTTGTACAGACTTTTGAGAGTGCTCAAAAGTATCTAATTGGAAGTCTTCCTCGGGTGCGTCGGAGTGCATGGTGACGCCATGGTAAAAAGCTGCTCTATTTAATAATTGGCCAAACCCCAGGTGGTCATCTGGAGGTGATGGTCTGGAGGGATATGGTGGAGGGTCAGGCATGTCTGGTAGAGGGAATGCCCAATCATCCAGTGGTGCGGTATCTGGATCCGTGAACGGATCATTAGGATCACCCCCTACCCCTAGGTCATCATCATCATCCTGTGGAGGTGGTGTATGTGATGGAGAGGGTAGAGGTATGGGTGGTGTAGGCAGAGGGGGTGGGGTAGAAGCTAGTATGGGATAGGAAGGAGGAATAGGCGATGTTGCAGAGTCCTTCTTGTTTATAGGAACTGGGTCAGGTGGTGTGTCCAGTTTCCGTCTTTTACATGGCACCGCGGTGACATGTCCAGTCTTTGGATTAATATAAATCTTTTTCTGTCCTGGATCAATGGGATCTGGATGGAAAAGTTCTTGTTCCTCTGGAACAGTTTTTGGCGCCGATTTTTTCGGTTCCGATCGAGGTTTTGGTTGATCGGTGGAGTTTTTGGCTTTAGGAGGTGTATGAGAGTCCTTAGCCGGTGGTTTCGGTGCCGATGATGGTTTCGGAGCCGCAGTTGTATCTTTAGGCTTGGGAACTTTCGGTGCTGGTTTATCTATGGGCCTTGATGTTTTCAGTGCCGAAGGCGTCGGAGCCGATTTCGGTGCCGAGAGGTCTTTTGTCTTCGGTGCCGATGGAACAAGGACATGTGGCTTGCTCTGGCCCGATCAACCAGAAGGCTTATGTTTCCGCGGAGCCGAGCCCGGAGGCGGGGCTTCTGAAGGATGTTTTCGGTTTCAACTGAGGCCAGCATGCGAAGTCTTGACCAATGCCTTTGGTTTTGGAGGGGTTGGGGCAGGGGCAGTAGTACTCACGCGTTGCCCAGGAGTAATGGGTCGTCTGAGTCGTCTGCTTCGGAGATGATTTGTAGATCCTCGGAATCTTCTTCTGGGACATCGGGACCCTCATCAAAGATGTTTTCTGGTTCCGGAGCTGGTCTCTGTGCCATGATGTGGCGTCGAGCCCTTCGATCTCGAATGGTCTTTTTGGATCGAAATGCTGCGCAGGCTGGACAGCTGGACTCGTCGTGTTCCGGTGATAGGCACAGGTTGCAGACTTTGTGGTGGTCACTGTGCGGAAATTTTGCTCCACACTGGGGGCATTTTTTGAAAGGCGTCCTTTCCATGAGCCGTAGGCCTCACGGCGTGGATAGGCCCAGCGGCCCGCGTCGACGTCTGGAATCGAGCCGATGAAATAGATGTCGAGTGAAGGTGCTTCGATGTTTTTTGAAGTTTTTTGCTTCGGAGCGGAAAAGTTGCATCCGAACCCAATGGTGGAAAAAAACAACCCAAGGATGGAGTTGATACCCATGCGCACAGTAGTCCAAGGGAGGAGTCACCTATCTCGTGACCAAAGACTTCTTCCGAAGACAACAACAACCCGCAAGCATCCGAGCCCAACACCAGATGGCGATCTACTATCCTAAGTGTGTGATCTGCAGCTCATATGCCTTGAACACATATATACAACCAAATTGGTTATGTATTATTACTTTTTCTTTAGGAACAGTTACCATACCTTTTTGACATTTAATCTTGGGAGCATTGGTACTGGACCTGTGTCTTTTTTCTATAAACCGCTCCCAGCCCCCCCCCCCCTTTGATATTTTGACAGATTCTTTTGGACAGCACCTTCAAAAATCTCTGTTCTGTGGATAGAATGTGGGCCTTTTTATACTTCTTTATTGGTTTTCAACAAGGAATACAGGTCACATAATTTCCAGATTTACATGTTACAATATGTTCTGTAATTGTGTGATCCAGATCAGAACGCAAACCAACGCAGACAAGCCAAGACGTAATAGTCAATACATCCAGCATTGTCAGCAACCAGTAGGGCACAGCAACTAACATGTTCCTCAGATTTTGTGACAAGGCTGTGTATGACATCTGATATCGCAGGTACCATGCAGGTACAGTGTACAGGCAGGTACTGCATGGAGCACATATAGTGATCAGTAGGCAGCCAACTAACTGATTTCAGCTCGAAATCCCTCCATAAACTGCAGATGCTGAACGCAAAGCCAATACTCTAATATTCTTGCCTATTGACTGCTTTCATATTTTTACGGCTGGTGGCTTCCTTGAAGAAACTGTACACCAAACAAACTCGCGTGTCAGGTTCTGAAGGAGCATGGAGGTACGAGGGCACACCTCTGGACTCCCACTTCATTTGGGAAGTTTAATCTTTCCTGGCCCATACACTCCTTATGGGAATAGTGCACAAACTCAGACTCCCGTCGCACTGGTAAAAAAAGCATGGTTTAGGCAAAACCAAGCTTGGCATAAGTAGAGGTCTCTTTCTGAAACACATGCTGCATTTCAGTAATAACTGCTGAATTGCCCTGGGACCATCCATACCAAGACAGATTGTTAAAAATGCGGACAGTCATTGCACGTTTGTCAGCCAGGTTTTCCAGAGATTTAGACTATTGTAAGAACACAGAGATTTCTTAGTCGTTAACTTTGTACAAATGATGCCTACTATTAAAGAAGTACAGACTAAGCAAAAGAGCTTGATTCAGCATCAAGCTGTAAATGTGGTTTAGTGTACAGACAGAGTTTATATTGGGAAGCACTCCAGTATAAATCCTGCATGGTGCTTTTTCATGTTAGGAGTTAGTGATTAGACTTTATAGGAGCTTTCACAATCGCTCTTTCGTAGAGGCTATAACCTTTAAGAAACCAATTTTTATATGAGTCTAGCTTTTCAGCAAGCGGTACAAAGTTGACACTGTGGCTTGCGGTACAACACAAAGTCGACACACAGGACTCCATCACAAGCTTGTCTGTGAGAAGCACCATAAAGACCAGAGCAGTGTGCTGCAATGAACTGCGAGCTATACAATTCTCAGATATGCAGCAAGTGGCTGTGTTCACTGCAATTCACAATAAGAGCTATTCTCCAAAGTTATTGGGGAGCTGGCAGAAATACATTAGCAGGGGTGTGGAATTTTTAAAATAATCTACTTTGCCAAGGGACAAAATGCCACTGAGATCTACATGTCCTATAAAATCTACTTGTCCCACCTACTCCCGTCCCTTCATCAATTCTTGCCTTTCACCTTTAAACCGGGAGTCTGCTTCATCTGTGAAAGGAAAGCACCAAGCTTGTAATGTGAGCCCCGTGTGGGCGTTTATTTTTTTGCAGGTTTTTGATATAGCACAAACATGACTCGAAGGCGAGCGCTTTTAATGAACACTAGTTACATTTACACAAGGCCATCTTCATGTTATTTAGGCATGGGCAGATTAAGGGATCTGCCCAGAATCACTGGATGTTTAGCAACGCTGAGACTCGAACGTGGTCCCAAGGTTTGAAATCGGCAGCTCTGGCTGTAACTGGGGGGAGTGGGGTTGGGAGCAGGGTTGGTATGTGTGTGTGTGTGATTGGCATAGAGGTGGTGGTTGGTAATATGGTGATGAAGCAGCCCCACTCTCTCTTCGCATTAGGTGACTATTTGCTCCCTTTTCCCAGTCTTGAGTCTGTGACAGGAGGCCCTGGCCCTACTCCTTCTCATGCCCTGTTCTGAATACTGTTTGTAGGGGGCAGTGTGAGCGCAGCAGTGGTAGCAGGGGCAGCATGAGCGCAGTAGTGGTAGCAGGCACAGTATGTGAGGCTGGAGAAGGTGCTGTAGGCTCAGTGGTCGAAGAAGTGCATTATAAAAAAAATAGCACTGTTGGTTATGCTGCACAAAAAGGATGCAAGGTGAATGAGTCTGGGGGTGCGGTCAAAGCAGTAGCAAAAAAAAAAATATATATATTGTTTAACTTTTTGGGGGTCATTTACCTTCAGGTAGTACTATAATGGACAGCTTTAATGAAAATTAAATGCAGTTTATAAAAGCATCTGCCAGTTTCTGCACTTATCCTCCAGTTTTATCACATTCCTGTGGCATGATAGCACGTGAGCAGAAGTGTGAAAAATGTCACTTCCACTGATGTTGGTTGTGCAGGGCACACTACACTGAAGTCAGTGGCCAGCCTTCTGAGTAACTATGAATCGATCTAGAGGTGGGAGACGCAGGAATGCTGGTACATAATTCTAAGGATCTTGACAGGCAAGAAGTGAACACAGTTTGTGCAAATGTTAAAGTCTTCGTATCCATGATAACTACTTCTGCTCAGGGAGATAACCTGAGGCAAGATCACTTTTTTTGGTAGTTCAGTTATTGATCCCCACGCTACCATAACTCATCTAGGCCTTCCCCTCCCTGGATTCTGCGGTCATTTAAAACCAGGCTGGCTGGGAGCTCTATTATCTGAGGGCTCAGGCTTTTTTCGGGTATGGGAGTGCTTCTACCTGCCCATTCTTCAAATTAATCCATCAGGCTGGAAACCCTCTTACTTACTAGGAATTTCGTCATAGAAAAAGTCAGAGGATGTGGCTCAGAACAAGAATAGCAACAACCCTGCACCTCCACGGCGGCACAACATTTTCATTCATTGAGCCTTCAGCACTCGTACCTGATAAACAGGCCATGCACACCAAACTGACGTGTTTACTTGAGGGCCTCGACTACTGGGGAAGGGGAATCCTTAAAAAGGCACCAGAAAGTAAAAGAATGATATGGCCACAAATCCCCATATTTTCACATTTGAAGTCAGAGGAAGGATGAATAGATAAGTCCGAACATCTACAAACATTCTAATGACTTGCGGGCCACATACATATTTCTGCATCAGAGTTTAGCACACCCACGAGCAATATGATCTTTCTGGCAGCACATTACACTTTCTTAAGACTTTACAAGGTAAGCAAGGGAGGAGCAATGCAAATGCTCACAATAGCAATTCGATGCTCCTGTGAAACCATCACCTTATCTGCGCAAGACACATGCCCAAATGAATCACCCATGAGAGAGCCCCCCTTTCAGCACATCCCTGCAAGTAAATCACTGCTATTAAGTAACAGATATGAAGTCCTTAGTACTTTAGATGTTAATGACTGACTCAGGGTCGATGGAGTTTATACCCTTAATGATGTATCCAGTGCAGTTTCTTCCAATTCTTTTGGGTTTTTATCTCCCAGGACACCTGCCGTGGATAATATTGTTAATTCCAGTGCTCTAATAGTAAAAACTTTACCTTTACAGACAGAGCTTGCTATAAGAGTTACGCAGAGGCGCCCTGAGGTAGTTTCTGTAGTTAGGAGCGGAATAGCTCCTATCATTAATTTCGATAATTTGGGTGTTGAGTTGCCTTCAAACGGTGTAGAAGCTGATCTACTACCTCTTTCACTTAATTTGGAAAATTGTTTAACAAAAGAGCGAGTGTGTGTAGAAGGCACTCCAGCAATAGATATAATTACTGCTTTATCATGGAATATTGCTGGTCTTCGCTCTAAACGAGGTGATCAAAACTGGAGGGCTTTTCTTTCCACTTATCATATAATTGCTTTACAAGAAACATGGGAGGCTACAGATCCTTACTACCTGGATGGGTATCAGTCCTTTACCAAATATGCTGTGCCTTCTGTCATGGGGAGACCACGAGGGGGTCTTTTGTTATTATTCAGTCTAAAGTTATTATATAGCATGGAGCTGTTAGTGACCAATTCTCCTCATATTTTAGCAGTGAAAATGGAATGTGTTAATTTGCCATCATTTTTGGTGGTTAATTTTTATAACTCATTCACTAGGCTGGATGAGTTCGAGCATCTTAAAGCACTGTTCAGATTTTTGGGCGAGTATGATGCAATTAATGTTAAACCTTATTTGCTTTTACCTTTTGGCGATTTTAATATTCATGTATGTCATCTTAATTGTTTTGCAAATAACCATCATGATTTTTGCCCACAAGAGGCTATCCATTTTGAACACTCTAAAGGTGGGATATATTTAGAGAATATGGTATCGACCTATCATTTATACATGCCTGTTCAAGACTTGCTGGTTCCCGTCCCTACGTTTACGGGTCAAGGCCATTGTAGTACAATTGACTACATCTTCGTATCTCGCATTTTGATGAACTTAGTGGGTACTTTTCGTGTCACGCAAAATGCTTCAAGTGATCACAATCCTCTTACTCTGGAAATCAAAGTTAAGGCATTGAGGAAAGATGTTCCCTTGCCTTTGATCTCCAACACAAATCTAGAGTCTACTAGTCAGGGAAGACGATTGAGATGGGACGTTATTACCCCGGCCGATTTCCTTGAAAACTTATATGAAAGTAAAAAAGAGGATTTTAGTCTGTGTCTCTCGGCAGAGGCACAACCGAGGGTCATTCTGGGTGCCTTTGACAGAATTACTAAACAAGTTGTGGGGAATCTTACCAGTCATGGGAGACCAAGGCCCAAGAAATTTAAAAACTGGTTTGACCATGCTTGTTCTAGTGCTCATTCTGTTCTCTTATCGGCACTGAAAGAATCCGGTAATAACCCTAGTAAGATAGCAGAGGCTAGAAGATGTTATAAAAAAGCAATAAAGGACAGGAAAAACCAGTTAAAAAATAAGGCATGGGATGATTTGTCAGACGCAAGTATCCAGAAAAATAGTAGCCAGTTCTGGAAGGTGATTAATAGTCCTCTTTTTAATGAGCTGGAGAATACTAACAAAGAATGTCTCATCCCGCCAGACAGATGGGTGGCCCATTTTAGTGGTCTTTACTCGGAGATTCAAGAACGTAATCCAGTAAATTATGCGGATAATACATTAGCTTCAAGAATCCTTTTTAAGGTGGAAGAAGTCCTGGAGGCCATTGAGTCAATGGCAAAAGGTAAAGCCCCAGGACTGGATGGAGTTCCCGCGGACCTTTATAGGGCTGACTCAAGGTTTTGGGCCAAACTTTTAACTCGTGTTTTTAATGCTGCATCTGAGGCCGGTGCTCCTAAATACTGGGGCAAAGCTGTTATTGTCCCCCTTTTTAAAAAAGGTTCAAGAGAAGATCCAGCTTGTTACCGGCCTATTTCTCTCTTGGATTCTGCCATGAAAGTAATGGGTAAAGTTGTCCTTGCTCGCTTAACAGTGTGGTTGGAGGAAAAATCTATAATCTCTGACCTACAATATGGGTTCAGACAAGGAAGGGGTACTGTAGGCCAATGCCTTAATTTACATCTCATTATTGGGAAATACACGGTCGCTAAGCAGGGGGACCTCCACTTCACTTTTATGGATTTGTCCACTGCTTTCGACCTTGTAAATCGGCAAAAATTATGGGCCTTATTAGCCATTTTGGGGCTTGATCCGGTACTGATTTCCTTTTTGGCTGTTATCCACGAGGACACTACCGCAGTTGTCCGCTATAGTGAAGACGGGAGTCTGACAGATGCTTGGCAGGTAAAGCGTGGAGTAAGACAGGGGTGCATTCTTGCCCCCCTACTTTTCTCGCTTTACATCAACAATTTGGGCGTGGTTTTAACTTCGGTCAGTAAAGATATTCCCAAAGCCGGCTCTAAAATGATCCCCGCATTACTATATGCGGATGACACTGTTCTGTTGGCTAGAACCGCGAGAGGTTTACAAGCTCTTTTAAATGGATTTTATGGTCTCTTTAGACTTATTAATAAATTTTAAAAAATCACATTCCATGTCAATAGGTACGGGGAGGGCGAAAAGGGTGAAATTTTTCTGTAATGGGCAGGAATTAATAAAAGTGCAGACCTTCCCATATTTAGGGGTCGTATTTGACGACAGAATATCTTGGGTCATGCAACGTGCTCAGAAAAAGAATAACCTTGCTAGAGCTACAGGTGCCCTGTTGGCCTTTGCAAAGCGCTTGGGGTGTAAGCTGCTTCCTGCTCTAATAAAAATCTATAGAGCTACGTGTATTCCCATGGCCCTATATGGTAGTGAGGTCTGGGGTTATAAGGCCTCTCCTGACATCCAAACAGTAGAAAATATTTTTCTTCGGAAACTGTTGTCTCTTCCCCCTTCTGCACCAATTTTTAACATACATGAGGACCTGGGGGTGGGATATCTCGCTGACCAAATATCTGTGGCCCCGTTACTAGGTTGGCTGAGGGTTTGGGCGCAGCAGCCACCAAATCTAAACCAACAAATTATTCAAGATTGCTTGTCCCTAGATGAAGCTATGTCTATCCCATGGATCTGCTATATTAAAAACAACTTGAAGTCGCTTGGCTGCCTTGAACTATTTACCAGTCCTTGTGCGCTGAGTAAAGAGCAAATCAAGGCCCTTAAGACACAATTTTTGACTAGAGCAATGTTGTCAAGAGAAGGAGACGAGTTGGGGAAACCGACAGTTAGGAGGTTTGTTATGTTGAGTTTAGGTGGTGAGATCCAGCCTTACTTAACCTACATTAACAAACCTTTCCATATGTTTTTGCTAATAAGGTTTAAGCATGGTATGCTCCCTTGGATCTTGGGCTACCCCAAAGGCTTTTTCAAAGAGGGAACTTTGGGGCCTTGTCCTTGTGACAACATCTCTGAACAAAATACGTTGCACATGTTATTTTTTTGTAAATTTTACTCTTCTCAGCGTAAAAAATACATTCTTCCGATTTTCAAGAATCATCAATTTGAGCAAGTAAGGCCTGCGTTGGCCTATCTACAAATGTTGGAGTCTCCTCTGATTTGTTTTGGGGTTGCGAGCTTCATCGTGGGTGCTTTAGGATCTAGAAATAGGGCTCAGTCTACCTAGTTATTCCCCTCATTTCCCAATGAGTATTGTGCTTAACAAACTGTTGAAGATGGAATTTTGAAGGAGAAATGATTTTATAGATTGTAATATTGCTGAATTAATTGAAAGACATACTTTTATTGTATTTAGTGCCAAATTGTATTGTATTTATTTTTTGTGTTAAAAATTTTTTTGTAATTGCATTTGCCTGTACAATGAATTACTGTTCTGTGCTTTGATGGTTTTAAAACTTTAACCGAATAAAGCAAACTTTGACTTTGAATCACCCATGCATGCACACATATCAACACAGTCACACAGTGAGCGGTGACTGAGGCCTTCATGCGCCCTCCAGGGAGCACGACCATGGCCTCTGGTGGGAAATAGTAGAGATAATACCGTGGTGGAGTCAGACTCACTGGGTAATGTTCACCCCTTGAGAACAATATAATTTTAGTATCTCAGAATTCTTTATTTTTGATGTAGTGCTTTGAAGCATACGACGCAGCTCTAGGAACCAATATACATAACCGATCGCTTCAGCTACAAAACAGCAATAGAGTATGGCATTGTGTTTTTATTTTTATGATTTGTATATAACGTCTACATTCCGGTATCGGAGAGTACTGGCCCACTCAATCCTATGTTGGTTTTAACCACTAAAGGGTGCGCTGGAGTCGATCGGTGAGGCATTGGTGTCCATTTGGTGGCTTTGTATTTTGCGACCACTGGCTTTGGGGGCTATGCAGTAATTAGCCCCCAGGGATGCCGCTGTGTTGCTAATCACCACTGCTGTGCGTGATGTCAGTTTAACTGCTTTTCAGGTCTTCAGATCATGGGGTGACAGGTCACTACTGACAGCTTCTCGTATCTTCCATTACCGAGGAGAGGCAGGAGTCCTCTTAGTAAAGGGTGGGGGCAGGGGAGCGGCAAGTGCAGATACTTTGAGGGAGATACCCCCCGCCCGACATATATTCAACATAAGTGTCTTGTAATCGTGTACCTTAAGTTCAAGTTCGGCTCTGCAAAGCACTGATGACATGACGCACAGCCAGGCCATCCCGCGGCTGAGGAGATGCCGCACTAAGGTGCTAGACACAGGCTGGCGATGCTCGTAGTCTGCACACCAGCACTAACAGGCAGTGATGCAGCGCACACACACTGCCGGTCTCCTTTACTGCTCCTATTTGCTGCCGTCACTCGCCATGATACCGGGAGGAGCACTGCACACCGACCTGCTCAAAGGCAGCCTCTTAGCCTTCGTTCCTTTAGGATTGTTGCAGCATGCCTGGCGCTTAAGTGGTGTTTGAATCTACTCTGCGCTGACCAATTAAAAGGTTCAGTCAGCACGGCTACGGCACTGCTCCAATAGCAGCGATTAGGTCAATATGAGCCCGCCCTTCCTGCAGCCACAAGGACGCCTCACTAGACGCTTTCCGTGACATCAGGCAGTGAGTTTCTATTAATGTTTAGAGTGAGTTGGTTGCAAGAAGATACACCTTCTTAGCGGTCATTATGGCAGTGCTTATTTTGAACATAAATGTAAGCCTCGCAACGGCCGGCAACAAACTACCACTAGCTGAGTGAGACTGACGTTTCACTCCCCCAGCCAATTACTGGCTAGGCTCAAGCCCAGTCATGGGCTGCTAGCCAATCAGAGGCCTCTAACGGGTCTCTGGCTCTCTTCCAGCCTTTCTGATTGGCTGTGGGTACTGTGGAAATATGGATTTTTATGGTCAGTTATGTCCCCTATCTTGGACCCAAAACGGTTTCATGTATAAATCACAAGTACATGTATGTTCCCTCCAGTTCCAGTTATGAAGACGCAAACACATGTGCGTCCACCGTCGACATGTCCTCTTTCAGATCCGCCATGAATGGGTCGGATATTCCATTCCTAAGTATGAAAGGCCACCGGCTTTATATGGTTCATTTATGCCATTTTACAGTCCAGGCGAGTAGGCCCTGATTCTGCCATCAAGCCTTTTCTTGCCTTCTCCCTCTGAAAGCTCCAGTTTGAGCTCGCATCTGTATCCATGAACTTTGTCCTACTCCCTGCGCGGCTAACGGTGCCTGACTCCAGCCTGTTGCCTGCCAAAAACTGTATTTCACCTTCGAGATTATCTGCTCCGCTCCCTATCCAATGCATTCCTGTCTAGTAGTTTAAGTAAACATTCTTCCAGCTACCGAGAAAAGGGCCCGGCTTCTCTGTCTTCATGCAAGTAATTCATAGCCCTGTTACTATGGAAGATTTCTGCCCTCGCATCTAGTGTAGACACTTAGACGCTTGTACACGCACTCACAGTCAGTATAGAATAGATTTTGTTCGAAAGACCTTTCCTTGTGGATAACATAGTTCTTTAAACATAGGATGTTAGATATGATTTGGGATTAGGTTGACATAACCCCAGACTTCTGTCTCCACATGTAGAGCTAAATGTCAAGTCCCCTTCAACCCCCCAGTTGCACGTCAATCACACGTCATGCTGCTGCGCGCGCATCTCTGCCAAATATTTCTGCTGACATTGCGAAATTCTTTCATGGAACCACCCTATTGTGACATCATACCTGATGACGTTCTTTAAGTTACGCCCAGTTACACCCACTTTAGTTACGCATGGATGTTTTATCTTAGTTATCAATTGTTACGCCTCCTGCATCCGTTCCACTGTAATGCCTATTGTATAAAAATGATTACTTGTCAATAAAGTATGGTCCTTCACTTCCTGAACCTTCGTGGTGATGGAATATGGAGTCCTCAATTCGAATTGATTTTGGAATAAAGCCCGTTCCGAACCTCTAATACCACGGATTCTGCCTCTTATTTTACTGAGCTATTGTTATAGATTTTCCGCATCAAATTAAGTACCGGTAATTAAATTATTTACCACATATATGGCGCCCGAACAGGGACACTTTCTCATCTCACGCGCCGGAGGTGCGTTGCAGGCCCGGTCTCCTGCCACAGCTGGACGGACAACAACGCGTACCCACAGGATTTCCTGTATCTCCCTCCTGCCGAGCGGGGGTAACTGAGGCTGCGATCAACACCCAGACGAGGCGGTGAGAAGTGCGAAGTATCCCGACCAGAGCCTAGCTGAGAGAGCAAGATCCGAGGTATACAGAGGCCCACCAGTTCCGAAGTTCCGAAGTATCGAGTCGAGTCCAGTCCGGTCCGAGTCCAGTTCAGTTCAGTTCCGAGGCCTTCCGTTCCGAGCTACCCGGTGAGTACCATTGTCGGGGAGGCGTTCTGACGTGCACATAGGTTGTGCCGGTCAAGACGGGTTTGGGTACACAAATCCGGTCTGCACTGTTTCAGCAGTGTATCTGTACTGTTTAGCAGTATATCAAGTAAGTCTAGTATATAATTCAGGATTACCTAGTTAGTGCCGAGTATTATGCTTAGTGATTAGTTCCCTAAACGGCCATCATTGTTGTTCATTAAATGTTAAATGTTATAAATACGTTCTGTATATTGTGGTGTGAATGACTGTTCATTATTATGTTTTATGGTCTTAAACGTGTTCAAAATTAGGTAACAGATCAGTTCTCAATATGCCGCTCTTTTCGAAATTAAGACAGATCAAAACTAGAAAAGGGGTACTCGAAGAAGCTGTTCCCATTCCTCCTAGGGACACTCCAGGGTACTTCATGTATCATAAACATGGCCCAGACGCCATATTATTTCTTGATTTATGGGTAGACTACACCAAGGAATTACCAGAAAGTCAGAGGTGGCCCGCAGCTGGGACCTGGGATGCAGATTGCATCGTGAAAGTAGAGGAAGAATTATGGAAAAAGAAAGCTAGACAATCACAGAAAGATGCCATTGAATTATGGCGTAAAGAATCGTATAGACGTACAGAAAAAGCACGTAGACAGGAAGAGAAGAGTAAGGAGAATTCAAGTAAAGTTCGAGAAAATATATTAATTGAAGAAGGTACTCGAGTAAAATCAGAACAAACAGACAGGCAAAGAAATGCCCTTATGAATGGTATGTATCCTCTCCTGGCCGAAGGATTACCTAAGGCTACTCCGGAGATACCAAAAGACTTGCCACCCCCATTGTTTCCGATAAAAGTACATCCCAAAGGGCACCCCAGAACCGCAGAAGATGTTTTCCTTTCCTCTTATTTAGACGACGCAGCTCCCGAGTATGCTAATGCTGCGCCACATAGACCGCCTGCCGAGGGGGTTCAACGCCAAGACCCTCTTCCGTCTGTACCTCCGCAACAGCAAACTCCGACACAAGTTCCTGCAAGCACATCTGCTTCGACATCTGTATCCACACCTATAGTTGCTATATCACGTTCAACGAATCCTTTCACATCCAGCACCCCAGGTGGTGCTACCGGAGGTACATCAAACATTTTTTCCACGCCACCCAGAGTAAATAAACTTTCCTTTCAAGAATTAGCCCACCAACGTACGCCCAAACTAGTAACTCCCAACACGCTCAAGGAACTTCTAATAGATTGTAGATATGACCCTGTGCCCGGAAAAGGGGACGAAATGATGCTGGCATCATTACGTATCCGACGAGCTGCAATATATTTAGGGAAGCTACCAGGAATGACTACACATTTAGAAAATATATATCACTTTGTCCAGTCAGGGCGAGATTCTGAGAGTATTAACAGAGCCATGGAGTACCAAAAAGTGGAAATACAGGGGGAACTGTTACGTTTCCTCATAAACTGTGTGATCAGAAATCAAGACCGACCAGGGGTAAATCATGGAGTCAGAATATATCAGAGGGGAGACATGATAAACGATCATGTATAGTAGCTATGTGCTATGGGCCTGTATTACTTACGTGATTTAATGTCTACTTGTCCATCGGACAAAATAGACATTAAATCTTCTTGCCCATCACAAAAAACAACATGGCTCGGGCGATATGATTCCCCAACCTCCGATTAGACTAACCTTATCCATTGGATGATTACAACAACCACATGGGCTTAATGGATACAAATGGTCAAGTACTTCAACCACATCATGCAAGTTGAGAACATTTGCACATGGAATAAGAAGGTGGCTGTCCATCCAAAACAGTTTCCATTCACATTAGCATATATTGTCTCTCATCAGACTATCACAGGAAGACTTCTATGGTTCGTTGACCATTACTGATGGTCTTACTGCTGGAGATACAGAAGCTTCTACTTCATTTGTTGCGGAAGGCGCTGCAAGGCTACAGAAACAGCACTTTGCCGACCGCATTCCTGTCACAGAGAAAAAGAGTAATGTACGAGTTACTTACCTTCGGTAACAATGTATCTGGTGGAGACGTTGTCTAGCCGCAGATTCCTTAACTTAGAATATCCCCAGGCGTCAGACTGGATCCGGAAAATTCTTTGCAGCAGTACCTCTGCGCGCCGGGGACGGCGCCACATGGCCCCGGCCTGACGTCGTCCACGTACGTGACGTCAGTGAGGTCATATAAGTCCCTTCCGGCACGCTGACGTCAGTTTTCTTCGGAGAAACTTTTCTGCGGCACAACGCGGAGCCACCAAACAAAAACTGTGAAAGTATGGGAACAGTGTGCGAAGGATGAAAAATCCGCAAAATAAATAAAGTGGATGGTGCAAAACACCATCATAAAAGACAGTGTTAGACACTGTCTACATAAAAGTGAAAAAGCAAAAGCGGAACTACGCTGAGAGAACCCCGCATAGTGAAGTGTAGACTCTTCCCAAAGTGCAAGCAACAAGGGAAGAATATCTCAACAGCCCAAAAAATAGACTGTTATTACCATGTAGATCTGTGCCGTCCAACGAGGACGGAGCACAGAAAGAACAGCAATGTACTGAAAGAAGGTATCTTCCTTACAGAAAGAACAGCAATTTACTTGAAGAAGGTTTCTTCCCTCATAACAATGAAAGTGTGAAACAGAGCTGAAGAGATTGTCATGGAAGACGACTATATAGGAGACAAGAACCTCTAGTTACTGGAGGGGGCGGGAGGGAAAACAGCAGGAGAAGAGGAAGAAGAAGAATCTCCTGACGACAGTGAATGAAAAGGCACCATCTACAGGATAAAGCCCTTTGGAGGTTGTCAGCCGCATATGGTAATTACGAAAAGAGCGCAACTATGTGAGCACCCTTGAAAGAAACCCAATGGCAACTGAAAGTAGGCAAAAAGAGAAGTCCACCTGGCAAGGTTCTCACAGAACGGGGAGGATGGGTGGGCGTTAAGGAATCTGCGGCTAGACAACGTCTCTACCAGATACATCGTTACCGAAGGTAAGTAACTCGTACATCTGATAGAGACATCTAGCCGCAGATTCCTTAACTTAGAATAGATACCATAGCCATACCCCGGGGGGGGAGTGCCTCTGCGGCAGAACCGCAGAGAGTGCCCAAGCAGTGAGCCGGCAACAGAGTGACGGACAATGGGGAAGGCTGTGGCGGGACAGCCAGACAGCAACCCAATTAGCTCGGAAGAGCAAAAGATAACAGGAGGCAAGCCGTCCCAAAAAAATGCCAGAATGGTGCTACACGAGATGTAGAAACGGCACCAGCAATATACCAATCAAAGAGAGAGAGAGTCCCGAACGAAGGAGGAAGAAAGACCACTCTCAGCTTAACGGCGCACTATGTGGACACCAACCAAAGGTTGGGGAAATGCAAGAAGAGATGCAATTAGAGCCTACCAGGCTAGCCCACGGATGGAAGGACGGCGAAGCCACAGCCAGGAAGCAAGGGCAAGAGGTGGAAACTGAGCAATGTCCTAGGACAGGCGGGAACAAGAAACACGCCAAGCGCACACCCAGGCACCAAAGGGGGGACAGGTGCGAACAGTAACAATCTGAAGCACGTTGATGCGGGCCACCACTGAAACATGCACAGAGCCGACAGCCACAAAGACAACAAGGTGGCGTAGCTAAAATAAGCATAGGACTGCCCAACCAGGCAGCTTGAAGACTAAGGTGAGAGCTAACTCAAGAAATACAGACATGCAGGGTGCAGACCCTAGGTCGACTGACATCAGAAGAGCTGTCCTGCAAGCACAGTGGACATAGTATAGGGTGATACCTAATGAAAGGGACACATCCGAAGAAAGTGGCAGCAGAGGCACCAGAGTACCAACAGGCGTATAAATATAGGAAAGAATCTCAGAATCGTAGACCACATCCTCCAAGTGGAAGTAAAAAGTAACCCTCGTCCAGAAAGAGATCTCGTTCAGTATCTGCACACCAAGAAGGGAGCAGTGTAAAGCTGGGGAACCACTCCAGGTAGTGGCACGCAAAAGGGACCCTATCGCTGAAGATGCAGGAAAGGCAACGAAGTGCACCCAAGGGTACTGAAGGACACCCTGCAGCGCAGACAAAGGGCAATCCCGAGTGCAGCCCTGAAAAGCTCCCTGACCCATGGAGATATTGGACCAGACCTCGCAGCAGCGAATAGAGGTGAAGATGCAGGAAGAAGAATACCTATGGTAATTGGTGTGTGGTGCAGGTGGTATCCACATTTAGGCATGAAAAACAGCATGAAAAACACCATGAGAACCTCCCAATTAGGAGAATGACGCATATAAGCAAGAAGACCCATTACGTATAGAAGAGTGTGTCAAGTCACAACATTGAACACCGTACAACGGCAAGATAATTCTGAGCACCAAGGGACGCATAGAGCCCAAAGGATCTCTAGGCCCAAATAACATAAAGCAGAGCTATATAATAGCATTCACGTACCCCACTTGGAGTATGGACACCCCAAACAATGGGCAACACCACATAGGGCAAACAACAGACAGAGGCCAGACACAACAACCTGTGGAACACTGCCACAGCAGGCTTATTGCCAGCTCAAACGCATATGGCATCGAAAGGCTGCTAAATGAAAGGGTAACCACCCCAGAACATGCAAAAAGACGACCTGGGAAATATAGGCTTAAGGCGGGGGGCGAAAGCCTGCAAGGAGGCGCTGAACAGCCGATTCGGCGTGGGCATCAAACAATAAAACGCCATCAAAGGGTAGATCAACAAGTCACTCCCGGACATTCTCCGGGAAGACGCTATCCCGCAACAAAGCATGGTGCCTCAAGGCAACCGAACCAGCCATAGCTCGGCCTAAGGAATTGGCAGTATCAAAGGCCGAGCGGATCGTGCCATCCCGGAGAAGATGAAGGAGGTCAACTGGAGTGCCTTCAGAGTTGGCCGAAAAAAGAGACTCTGCAGAGTCCCACAATGCAGAGGTAGCCCGAGCAGGGGACACACTGTATTCAGTGAACGAAGGGCAGCACTAGTGGAGGTGAAGATGTTACGACCCCATGACCCAAGCCATCTAGACTCCCCGGAGGGAGGAAGCATTAATTGAGGCAAGGAAGGGAAGGCAGTTTGCAAAACAAACCTCTGCACGTCTGGGGGAACAAATAAGCAAACTGGATCATGTGGAGCAGGACGGTGGCGGTGCAAGACAGAACGAGCCACCGGATCACTGGAGGCTGGCCGGGTCCAGGTGCCCAAAGGAGCGTCAAAGAGATGCTTCAAAGAGCAGATGCGGCTCCACATTCCCCGACCCATGGTGAAGGACATCAAGCAGAGGGTCCACAGGCAAGGGAACCGAAGGGGGCTGCATGTATAGAACACGAGTGGCTAAGGAGACTACTCGAAGAAATGCTGCACCGGCCCCGGTAGCCCTCCGAGGAGGTGACAGCAACTCATCTGTAGGTGAGGGCTGTAAACTAAGTCTTCCAATACACCGAGGGTGCGACCAATGCCCATAGGAAGGAAGCCCCAGTGACGAATGGGGGTCCTGATGGAGCTGCTGAGGAGGCGGGGATCCTACGGGTCCACAAATTCTAAAGGTGGCACACGCAAGGATAGATCCGGCGTAGCCGGACGTGAAGGTGATGCCAAACTCTCCTCAGAAGCTTCTGGAGAAGAGTCAACAACCCGGCACCGACGCAGCGCCAAAACGACTTTGGTCGGCGCCGACCCTGCCTCGTCTGGCGTCGGCTCGGCTCCAACTGGCGCCGAGTCGGCTCCATCCGGCGCCGACTTCACGTCCACCACGACAAGCTCCGCTTCCGAAGAAGGGGATGGCGCCGGAGCCAGGGAGGCAAGCCTCCGGCGCCGACTCAGCCTCAACAGGCTCCGAAGTAAGAAGCGGAGTTGGAGCCGGGGAGGCGAGTTTTCGGCGCCACCTCGCTGACTGTGTTGATATGTGTGCATGCATGGGTGATTCAAAGTCAAAGTTTGCTTTATTCGGTTAAAATTTTAAAACCATCAAAGCACAGAACAGTAATTCATTGTACAGGCAAATGCAATTACAAAAAATTTTTTTACACAAAAAATAAATACAATACAATTTGGCACTAAATACAATAAAAGTATGTCTTTCAATTAATTTAGCAATATTACAATCTATAAAATAATTTCTCCTTCAAAATTCCATCTTCAACAGTTTGTTAAGCACAATACAGGCGGGAAGGCCGTGGTGTGCTCGAAGCAAGGCTTTGAGCACCATCATCCACCTGCGGCGCCACAGGGAGCCTCACGGGACTAAGCGGCGCAGCGCGGCAGGGGTGCTGTGGGTCGTAGAGGGGGACCCAGCCGGGCCGCACCCTGACGACACCACATCTCCTTTGTTCCTGGGGGGCAAAGGCTTATTTGGCATCGGGGGCAAACCCACCGGCGAGTCTGTCGGGGATCCCGTAAGTAGCGGAGGCCCCAAGGACGCCCCAGGGACATGAGCGGACACAAGGGAGGCCTGCAGAGCCGCGGCATAAGCCTCCATTGGGGTCGCAGTCACCCCCACGCCCGGATAGGGTGGCTAGGGGATGGGCGACTACCGGGGACGCACGTCCGGAGTTCTCCAGGAACTATTGCCCCCGACAACAGACGGAAGTGAGGTCGAAGACATTGGCAACATGTGCGCGACTTACCCATAAGGGGTGAACGACGTCTCCGGGCCCCAGAGGGCGACCGACGCCGCAACTGGAAACCAGAAGGGCCTGCCAGCGATGAGGAGGCTGGAGGACGAGACGACTCCGACCGGGACAGACGACCCGAAAGGAGCTTCATCCGGAGCTCCCGCCGGGACTTCGGCTTGGTGTTGGCAGGCGTCGCAATCTGTCGAGTCATGGTGTTCGCCCAAACACCACATACAGATAAGATGTGGGTCCGTCGCTGACATTTGCTGTGAACAGGAGGTACACATTTTAAAGCCTGAAGGCATCGCACACTGTTCCGGACGCGAAGCGATAAAAGGGGCCTGAAGGACTGCTTACTCCGGATGCGCGTTGAGCGCGGAAAAAAAGGAAAACTGACGTCACCTACGTGGACGATGTCAGGGCGAAGTCGTGTGGTGCCGCCCCCCGGCGCACAGAGGTGCTGCTGCACAGTATTTTCCGGACCCAGTCTGATGCCTGGGGATATTCTAAGTTAAGGAATCTGCAGCTAGATGTCTTTATCAGATCCATATCGCAGATTTAGTTTGTACTCGGCATGAAAATATGCAGGAAAGTCGTTATTACTGTGCCCATCTCCTCCAAACCAAATTGTTTTTTCCAACTTGCATCACTTTCTACCATACAAAAGTGAAGTTCTGTGAAAATAACTGAAGTGGAGTTCCCAGATTAATAGTATGTGCATTTAAATGGCTGTGCATGGATACAGACCTTCCAAATTATTCCATATCATTTGAAAACTCTTTGTAATAGATCTGAATAAAAAAGCTCCATAACCCAAGACTGTTTTTCTTCTAAAATTAAAAATGTGTCTTTACTGACTCCTGTAAATAGGTACACATTGGTCATACTTGTGGACCTGATTACCACATCAATCCTCTCTCAAACTGTGGAGAACGTTCCGTCCACTGTACTACAAGTGCCTTACAGTCCATGTACTGCACATAATGGTGGATGGAGCATTTGGTTGGAGAACACTGCTGTGTGTGTGTGGCAGAGCTTTTGTCATAATACATACATGTTACATGAAAGTCATGACGGATTGTTTGACAACATGGGCACAATATTACACTATTCGAGTATGTGTATTAAGGTAGGGCCTAGAAAACAATTTAGAATGGTAACGCTAACAAATGTGTGCACGATAACCCTGTATTTTTCAAAAGCCAGTTTGACAGTCTACATGTAAACAAGACAGTGATGCAATTGTTCACCTCTCTGAGCTGCATGCACTACTTGCAGCCACAAGGGTTTCTCGCCTGCCACAGCATTAGCTTGGAAGGAAGTGATATCGCTGCCTTGTGTGCGCTTCTGCAAGAAACCATTGTTTGCAAACAGAAGTAGCAACAATGGGCTAAGCATACAAGCTCCTTCCTCTCGCCATAGGAAATCATTATAAGCAAAGTATAAAGAGAAGCCAGAAAAAAAGAGAGGTTATAGACAAAGACCAGATGCTGAGGGGACATGCTTAAAGACCGTATTCTACCTGCAAGCCCAGCAGCGAAGTAAGGTATGCAATGAAAACAAACATGACTTGACATACTGTGAATTAGTTAAGCGATACAGCCAAGTAATTATATGACTGAATATACTTTTGAAAAATAGATAAGGATTTTAGACTAATAGGAATAGGTAATTTGATGAGGTATGTTTAATACTTTACTTGGGATGGCTCTGGCTTTAATTATGAATGCTGAGACTTTAATAATAATTACCTTAATTCAGAGACACGTTTTCTAAACGATTAGAACACAATATACATAACCCTTTATTGTAAAATACCAATAGCTGTACATGTCTACTGTTTTCAGGGGTCAGGGGTGAGGGTCCATGCAAAACATGTATATAAATGGATGCACATCTCCCTCTGCAGTTAACATTTCCCCTGGCAGGGTTAAGATACACCGGTTAGTTCACTTTCTTCAAAGGGGGTACAACAAACATTATTTCCATGGGGCTTAGGAAATCATCCGGGTGTGTGCTCCCTGCCTCCAAATTGGGAGTATCACTGCAACCAGTCAGCCAAGCTCCAAGATCATTAGTCTTTTTGGAAGTGTTCAGTAGGGAACTTAGGAGAGTCTGCCTAACCCCAGTCACCCTGGTTTTCAAATGTAGTCATGCTCACACTGTCAGAGATGAGTTACAAGACATTCTCCGACAACCCCAACTTACTAAAACACAGTGCAAGTTTTGGGATTTAGCACCTTGAATGCACTAAAAGACACATGGAAGACAAGTTTTTCTGAGTTTAAGCAGGCTGCCTCAGACAGCCATTAGTAAGTATTGACCCGGCACCTGCACTGTATTAGATAGGATTCTGAGTAGGAAAGACATGAAGAGATAGTCCAAGCTTAGCCTAGGTTTGCTTTCATAGGGGTCTCATGTAGGGAGAAAGCAGATTGTCAAGGTAGGAGTGATCACAAATCACTGCACCCTCCACTACTCACATAGGTCATACCTCTGGCCTGCTTGCTATCATCACCTCTGTCAAAACAGGCCAGATGTTCCGTATGCCGCATTACAAGTGCATTACAATCAATACACTGCTCACAACGGTGGAGGGGAATGCCCCATGTTTTGATGGAGTACCTAGTCTGCCAAACCCCAAGGTCCTTAGCCTTTATTTTTAAATACTTTTTTAGGAAGAAAGTTTGTCCCAGAATTCTTGCCACAGTTTTCCAAAGCACTTAAGCTCGCACAGTCTGATGTATGAGAAAACATGACATCCTCAGACATCTTCTAACTTACTACCATACAGCGGGACCAGTTGGATTTAGCAAGTGCATTAAAAAGCACATAAAAGACCAGTCTTCCGCTTGGAATTGGAGCCCATTCCAGAGCAGGGATTGTGTGGGTTGTAGCCTTTTCCTCCCTTGTCTTGGGGGGCCTGCATTATACGTGTATTGGGCCGTGGGGTGTCTCTTGGACATGTTTCATAGCAACTGTAGAACTGGTGGTCCGATCATACCTGCTAATTTTGCCTGGTTGACTGTGCGATGAGGAGTGGGGTGGGGGGTGTTATTTGTTTTGTTGTTTAATACAGCTGTATTTCATATGCACGTCTCTTCATTGTTTTGGTATTATATGAGAAAACTGTCAAAGTCAAGATATTGTCTATTGATGCTTTGGAAGACTCTGGGATACAGAGCTCAGCTGTATGTGCATTTGACCAATAAAATTTGTTTTAAAAAAAAAAAAAGACAAGTCTTCCAGAGGCTAAGCAGCTACTAGGGTGAGGGGATGTTCTTTATTTTTTTTTTTTAAATCTATTTTTTTATTGATTTTACACAACCATCTACTTAGACAACATGACGTGGTACAATATCATAGTTACACATAGTAGAATGACATACAGTCTAGGGTGAGGGGATGTTCAACTAGAAACCCTCACACTATTAGATAGGACTCAGAGTTGAGACAGAGCCATAAAAAGACCATCAAAGCTTAGTATAGGCTCATTTCCATGAGGATCTCATGTATGCAAAATACAAATGGTCAAGGTGGGAGTGACACAGATCACTGCCATTGTCAGTATCCACATTTTCATTCTATGAACATACAGCTCTCTAACCACGAATACAGGTCTGTCAGTTAACTCTGCACACTTGTGTCACATACACATTGTTACAAATGCCAGACAACACAAAATAAAGATGCCCAGAACTTGCTGAGAGGGACCGGGGATGAACCAAGCCACATACAGAAGTGAGGCCCATTCTTCCTATTTTTTCCTATTTACAAAATGCTCTCTATGGTATTTAATGTTGGGCATGACAAGAATACTTGGACTCGTCTACTACCCAGGGAAACCTACTTATCCTAGACATTTCTGAACACTAGATACCCAAAGAGAGCCAGGGTACTGTGACTTGCGCTGATTTCACTGCATTTTCTTACTGAGAATGCAATGCACATTTCAAACATTGCCTATAATCACCCATTTTCCTCACATTTGTCTGAAACGTTACAGAATTTGGGAATCTATAAAACTCATCACCTGGCATCCTCAAACTCCTCTCGATAACAACAGTAGCCCACTTATATGGCTTGGTCTATTGCCTGCAATTAGATCAAATGAAAACTGTCTCTACAGGAATTATATTTAGCCTACACATGGTCCCTGGTTTGGTCCGTTCCAGTCACTGGTAACGGGCCCAGCAACAAAAGTGGGGTGTGCTTTAAAAAAAAAAAAAATGTTTGTGTGCGGCGTGTGTGTGTGTATATATATATATATATACACACACACACATATATAATAATACAGGGAGAAGAATTTGGGGGGGGGGGGGGGGGAACAACGGTCTGTACACGGGGTGGTAAGAATTCTGTGAACCCCGCAGATTCAGGAATTCTCCCTCAGCAATGTGAGGAAAATTTGTGATTTTAGCCACACTTGGTGGATTTTAGGGCATTCCAAATAAGAAAACTTGTGTGGGATGAATCTAATTCATACCACTCTCTACTTCCAAGGGTGGCTTGTTTAAAAACAATATCTGGGTTTCGTACGTTTCCCTGGATGGCGGCGAAGGCCAGGTCGAAGTACCGCTGTGCTTCCCACATCACCAAACAGTGTCAGTTTGAGGACAAAAATGTGATTTTTTCATGTCGAGTTTTGTAACCTTTCTATTAACAGCGAAAGGCCCACCACACTGTGGATACTGTTTTTTTATTGACAGGTGTGAGAAAATACACAGTACAGTAGTATAACATTTGCTACTATCAATGAAATGTCTCTGCATATGGAGCTTCCAAATATAAGCCAGTGTCCAAGAAAGAACACATTTTGCAAAATGCCTTGTGAATCGCAGGATAGTGAGGAAATCTAAATACGGCCCCATCTTGCCTAGTAACACCATTACGCTGTTGCCCTCACTCAGGCTCCTTCAACCTGCATAGCGTTTCTTTCACATTCTATACTGTTGCACATATTACACGACCTTTCCTGTTTCCCTGAGCTAAGTCCATTCTGAGACCCGGCTCGAAGCAACTAATCCCCGAGATAACCATCTATTGACCCTTGGTGACCGTTCTCGGCCTCTGCAGTTGTTTTACGAATCACCATCTTCAACACGCAAACACGTCCTGTCGTAAATTAATTTAACCAAGGAATGGCTATGCCACCTGACCTATAGGGTCGGGTAGAGAACACGACCTTAGGGAAGGAATTTCTATTACCCATTATCCTGTATCTTGTACAAAGAATGTTTTCTTGTGGATGATTTGTATTTTTATTGCACATTGAGGGGGTTGTTACTTTAGGGGATTCAAGCGCTACAAAAGACTGTGAGCCACGGATTGAAGTGGCAGTCTCCTGAGAACCTACCACTGATGTACTTCTAGGACAACTGTACCTAGCTGCAGCTAATAAATTGAAGTTCCTATGCCAAACAGAGTGTTCCGTGTCTCTGTAATTTGGAAGGCGAACTCAGAATATTTCAGGCGTACCCTGCGCCGCCAGGCTTAATGAGCCCGGTTCTTCAATTGGTGCCCTCTGTGAGGCCGCTTCAGAGGTCGTGGGTCCAGCCCTAGGATCGTGAGGAGCCCCGCAAGGAAATTCCGGAGGAAGCGCACCATGTGATCGACCCCTGCATGTCGTAAGTGGACCGAAGGTTTTTACCGTGTGGCTTCTCCCTTCCAACGGCTGCAAACACCTGCTGCCCTGACTGCGGCCACGCTTTGGCTCCCTTGGTAATTGGTATCGCGAGACATCAGACGGACCTCTGTTGGCGTACGAAAACATCTGGTTAAGTTAAGTATAGTGGCCACTCCTTTGTCTTCGTTTTGTCTTTGTTCGACTTTTGCAAAAGCCGAAACCGAGGGGTGAGTGCAGTTTTTGTACTATAAAGTGACTAATTAACCCCTTGAAGTTTGTAAAGAAACTATTGTGTTAGCGATGCCTGGTTTCAGTGAGTTTGGAAGATGGTTTTGTTGTAATCGCGATAGGGCTTCCCGACTGGAGGACTCTTGTCCAATTCCTCCGGCCGGAACTCCCACTGATGAAGTATATTCTAAACATGGTATTGGCCCCATAGCTTTTAACGAGGCATGGGTTCGCTATACTAGGAAAGATGGTGTTTTACGATGGCCACAGAACGGCAGTTTTGAGCTCAATATTTTAGATAATTTGGAGAACACTTTGTTTAAGCGAAAAGCCCGGCCGGCTATGTTTGACTCTTTTCGCCTATGGCGTAAGGAGGCCAAACAGAAATAAATAAAACAAGCTAAAAGAGATAGGAGGGATATGTCTATTTTACAAGCTGCCTTCCCACTGGAACAAGTGCGCTCACTTGTTCCAGTGGGAAGGTGACACTCCCCACCACATTCTCTTCAATTTCCTGCCACGGTTGGACTCCGTGGGTCACAAGGGGCGCCGAAATGAATGTTCAATAACATTGTCTACATTGTGTGCACAGGGATACATTGTTTTTGTATTTTACAAGCTGCGCAACAGTTTAAAAATAATGAAACCGATCATGCGATTGAGGTCTCAGATAGGCAACATCGTATGGCGGTAGATAAATGTTATCCAGTGTTGCCAACTTCCCCTACGGAGAAAAATGTGGACCCTGAGAAGGATCCTTTAATGTCCCATCTGTTGAGATTACCCCCGCCCTATGCGCAGGGAGCTAATGTACCTTTTGGATTACCGCCTGCCCCCGGAGCGAATGCACCTTTATTATTAGCACCTGCCCCGCCTGTTGTCCCACCTGTCGCTCCTCAATCGGTTCCTGCACCCCCACCATAGCTTTCTCCGGTATTACCGAGCTCTCCCTTACCTTCGGCTCCCTTCGTAAATGTTACTCCCTCTTCTGCCCAGCCTAATATTCTGTCTCCTGTCCTAATGACGAATTCTCCCTCCGCTCGGAGGCGAATGATCGATACCGTTTCTGGCCTTTTGTCCCCTCTCTTTGGGACATTTCAAATGACCCCTGTTCCTCCTCGTAGACAAACTTGTAGTCAGCTCCCAGGTCCGGAGGAACGGGAAGTACTAGATCTTCAAGCCCGAAGGTGGATCACAAATGGCCCCCAGTATAGTGTGCAAGATATTATGGTCACCTGTCAGCAGTGGGAGGCACCAACGCAGAGATATGTTTTTGATACTATGTGTAACATTTTAAGTCAAGAGTGGGAGGATATGGGATTGGGACGAGCCCCTCAGGGCCTGCTCCATGTACAGGCCGAGTTTGATAAAGGGCTGATTGTGGGCGCAGAGGCTGAGGACGCGGTAGGAACGCTTGTCACTTTTAGAATGATGCTTGCCTGCCGGTCCTTGCCAAAACGCGATTCCTCCGTCAGGCGAAAATTAAAACACTATCCCATGAGAGAGGTTCCCCCAGTGTGGAGAGAGGAGGTTGCAGCTCAGGGTGCTAATCCTCTTATACCTGCTCACTTTCAACGCGTGTGGGTACACGTTCCTTGGAAACGATCCGAGGTATTGGCCCTAAAGCAGTCGTTACCGGACCCCCGTAAAAATCCTGCTGGGTATTACAAAGAGTTGTCCCAAACTGTCTATGCATGTATTATGAATTTGGCCGATATAGACATGCTAATGGGTAATGTGGTCCCACAACCGTTATGGGCTAGGATTCGGAAGGAGGACCATGTGGGGGAACTGGGGGGTGATTGGGCTGCCATACTCGCCGTGGACAGACTCCAAGTGGGTGGTGCCAAACCTGAGGCTCTAATTACAGAACTCCCAGCTAGGATCATTGCCTTACTGAAAACTATGATGCCCCCGCTGCAAGTTAATTGGGATAAGTTAGCAGCTTGTAAGCAGAAAGCGGATGAAAGCATCTCTAATTTCTTCACTCGTTTCGAGGAGACGTTCATCGATCATAGTGGTCAGGATATGAACACGGAAGGTGGCCAACGGTTGTTTGTAGACAAATTTGTTTCAAATTTGGTTCCGGAAATATCTAATAAGTTGAAGAATTCCGAAAGTGCGTGGGCGGTCTCCTCTTCGGCCCAGATATTGGCTACTGCCCAGTATTATGAAAATAGGGATAAAGAGGAAAGAGAGAAACTTGATAAAAAGACCAAAGAGTTGAAAACAAAAGTTCTTTTGCAACAAGCTTATCCTCCTCGCCCTGCCCAACGTGAATATCAGCCGCCTCCACAATTTCAGAGACAGTTGCAGAGGCCTGGGCCTTTCGTTCCCCGGCCCCCACTGGGCCAAAATCAATGCGCTTACTGTAAAGAAGAAGGCCATTTAAAGTATAATTGCCCGGTTTTGTTACAGCGCACGAGCGGTATTCCCGCATCACGAGGCCAGGGTGGTTATCAGTCAGCACCAAGAGGTAGAGGACGAGGTACGCCGCCTAATAACCAACGTTCCATGCCCCCTGGAAACTCCACAAATTATTTTGATCAGCAAAATGTTCAGTCTACCAACTATTACAACAGTGATTACTATACTGAAGATGAGAGTCAGAATTCCCAACCTAGCTAGGACAGCCATGGACAAAGTAAGGGAGTAGTATCAGTTCCAGTGGACCAAAGCGGGCCTTATGTTGATGTGGAAGCACTAGGTGTTACAGAGCCATTCCTATTAGACACTGGTGCAACAAAGAGCTCTATGATTCACTCTAAACTCCCTGGGCCACCTTCGTCTGGCTGTACAAATGTTTCCGTAGGTTTTTCTGGCGCCCCAGTTCAAAACCCAGTTTCATGCCCTTTGCCCATTTCAATAGGTCCTTACAAATTGAAAGCCCCACTTCTTTTAACAACTGGTTGTGGTGAAAATTTGTTGGGCTTGGATTTATTGAAGAGATTGTATGGGACATTACACTATTCCCCTTCTGGTGTACGTCTTACCTTAGGTAATAAATTAGCGTCACCGATGTACTTGTCTAAAGATCAGCTTCCCCCTGAATTACAATCTCTTCCAGCCAGCCTCTGGGCCACCGGCCCCAATGATGTGGGCCTCCTGCGGATTCCTCCCTACATTGTAACACTCAAGCCTAATACTAAATTTCCTTGCATTACACAATATCAAATTTCCAGTGACGGCGAAAAAGCTCTTTTGACTATAGTTCATGATTTGGTACAAAACGATGTGGTCGAAGAGACTAGGGGAAATGTATGCAATAGCCCTGTTCTGCCTGTCTATCGTTTTGTGATTGATCTCAGAGAGGTCAACAAGATTGTGGTACCTCAATTCCCGGTTGTCCCGGATATTAATGCCCTGTTGACAATACCTGCCTCAGCTTCCTGGTTTTCTGTCATTGACCTAAAAAATGCTTTCTTCAGCATTCCCATTGCTGAGGAAAGTAGGGATATTTTTGGCTTCTCCTTAGCAGGCCGAAGCTTCCGGTTCAAGCGAGCTCCTCAAGGCTATTGCGAGAGCCACTCCATTTATAGTCAAGCATTGAAATCACAGCTCGATACTTTGTGTTTACCACCAGGGGGCACTCTCATTCAATATGTGGATGACCTGTTGGTTGCAGCAGATTCTGAAGACACTTGTAAAAAGGCTACCATTTCACTGTTACGCCACTTATCTGACCACAACCACAAGGTTTCAACATCTAAATTGCAATATTGCTGCCAAGAGGTTACCTACCTAGGTCATCTCTTGTCAAAGGAGGGACGGCGATTGACCCCAGAACGTATCCAAGCTATTGCCCAAATGCCTATTCCATGTACGCAAAAAGAGGTGCGTGCCTTTTTAGGTATTACCTTTTATTGTAGACAATGGATCCCCAATTTTTCCCTTCTGGCAAAACCCTTGTTGGCACTTACTCTTAAAGATACACCGCACCCTCTCCCATGGACTGCGGAATGTCTGAAAAGTTTCACCGATTTACGCACTGCCTTGTGCTCTGCTCCTGTGTTAGGTACTCCGGATTACAGTAAGCCTTTCACACTCTAAGTTCATGAGAAAGAAGCTTGCGCGTTATCAGTTTTAACGCAACGATTTGGGGACAAGCAACGCCCCTGTGCCTATTTTTCCGCCACGTTAGATCCAGTGGCCAAGGCATTACCTAGCTGTTTGAGGGCTACAGCAGCAGCGGCAGTTTCCATTCGCCAGTCTGCTGGATTGGTATTAGATAATACCCTTATTGTCATGGTACCACATGCAGTAGACACCCTCCTAAATAGAACAAAGACTCAACACCTCACGAGTGCCCGCCTTTCGGGGTACAAATTGATGCTCTTGGCTAGCCACATACACATTAAGCGTCCCGGCAACATTGCTGCCAATTCCAGTAGAAAATGGTACTCAGTAGCAGCACGACTGCTTCCTCCGCACGGAGGAAGAGACAAAAGGCAGAGTTGATTTAAAGGATACTCCACTCCTGGACCCGGATGAGACCTTATGGGTGGACGGTTCTTGTTTTAAGCTTCCCGATGGTGAAACGACCTCAGCCTATGCAGTCACTACCTTATACACTGTTGTAGAAACAGCACGTATTATACATAACTCAGCCCAGGCAGCTGAATTGATAGCACTGACTAGAGCTTGTGTGTTGGCTGAAGGAAAAAGGGTGAATGTGTACACTGATAGTCAGTATGCGTTTGGAGTGGCCCATAGTTTTGGCCGCCTGTGGAAGGAAAGAGGGTTTCTCACATCCCATGGCACTAAGATACAGCATGGCCAATTGGTAAATGACCTCCTTGAATCACTCACCTTGCCCACTCAGATAGCGATTGTGAAGTGTAGTGCACATAAGAAGATCACTGATGATGTAGGTCAAGGAAATGCTTTAGCAGACCACATAGCGAAAGAGACAGCTAAAGACACTACAAGCCGCATGTATGTTGCGGGCTCTGCTAGATGGGTTGCACAAGGCGGGATGTGTGGGAATACTGTGGACAGTGTGAAAATGATCCAGGCAGAGGCCACAGAGAAAGAATTGAGTACGTGGAAAGAAAGTATAGGAAGATTGGATGTGACAGGGTGCTGGACAGACTTGTCAGAACATCAATGCTGGTTGTTACCAGATGCTTATGTACTCCCAGTAGTTACCATGGCACATGGTCCAGCCCATATTAGCGCTAAAGGTATATGCAAGCTTCTGGCTCTGGTATGGAAGAATGTGGGGATCCCTAAATGTGCAGACAATCTGGTAAAGCATTGTATTGTATGCTTGATGCATAACCCGGGGAAGGGAACACCAACACCAGCAGGACACTTTGTTTCCCCAACTTACCCTTTTGAGGTTTTACAAATAGATTACATCCACATGGAACGATGTAGCAATCTGAAGTACGTTCTTGTTGTGGTATGAGCCTTCTCCCGATGGGTAAAGGCCTATCCCCTGAAAGATAATACTGCTCTATCCACGGCAAAAGTCCTTTTGAAGGAGTTTCTGCCAAGATTTGGGTTACCAAGAATTATTTGGAGTGACAACGGAAGTGAATTTGTGGGTCAGATCATGCAGAAAGTATGTACAGGCCTTGGCATTAAGCAAAAGTTCCACGCAGCAAACCATCCTCAGTCAGCAGGTTTGGTGGAATGCTATAATGGCACCCTTAAGCTTAAACTGGCGAAAATACAAGCCAGCACGGGTCTTGCCTGGCCTGATGCCTTGCCCTTGGCTCTCTTATCCACCAGAACAACCACCCATTCCCGTATGGGGCTTAGTCCTTATGAGGTTGTCTTTGGACGCCCTGCAAATGTTTGGGGAGTCCCAAGGCCAAAGAAATACTCAGGGATAGAGCATCCATTGTTGATTGACTATTTACATGATCTAACCACTAAGTTACGTGTCCTTCACCAACAGGTACAAGATACTTTGCCCCAGGCTTCAACGGATCCTGGTCACACCATACGGCCGGGAGACTGGGTCTGCGTCAAAAACTTCCAGAGGTCAAAGAACTTGGAACCTCGCTGGAGAGAACCTCGTCAGGTACTACTGACGACGCGTACTGCAGTAAAGGTGGTCGGCAAAAAGAACTGGGTACATGGGGTACATTGCAAGAAAGTGCCCCTACCATTGCCTTATGATCAATGGGTTCATAAACGAATTAGTGACTCTGAAACCGGAAGAATACCAAGATTTGGACTATTCAGCGATGCACGCCTAGACTTTGCCGGAGCAGGACAAGACGACGACGAGGTCCTCCAGACAGCTATACCACCGGCAGTGAAATTGGACACTACTAAACCACATCTCCTTTTCCAAGAGCAAACTGTACCTGGTTCCCGGAGGTACGATTTGAGGCCCAGACTGAACAAAAATACCTCAATAGTGCCTCATTGACTTTGTCTTTATCCCGATTTCCACATGATTGCAGGGCCGTGATCGTAAGTCTCAGAATTGTGTCCCAAGATGTGGCTCTAGGCCTGTGGGACTTGTAGGAAAGTATAAAGAACTACAGACAATCACAGCTGAGTGAAGCAACCTCCCGTCACGGGCAATATTTAGAGCTGGAAATGACTGTTAACAAGGGAATGGACAAAATACAAACAATGAGCACAAAGCATTGTAAATGATTGCATAATCGTTTTATAGTGGCTTTAATAATATTGATTTTGATGTGCATTATGTTGTCTTGTATAGGATGGGGACTACACGTAATTATTACACAGCCTACTCCCAAAGTTACGGTTGAAATGCATACACATGTCACTCTACCACCTCATGTTGAGTCAAGAAGGAGTGAATTCCGCAACAACACATTTGTTTCCATGCTACACCAACATCAATTGGCCACTAATGCGACAAACTGTTGGGTTTGTGGTCTTCTGCCAAGTTCGGTGAATACTGGAATGCCATACATTACCCTTCCTTTTTCATTTAATGGCTCTTGTAGTGCATGGTGGGAATTGAGCGCCAGTTGGGTATTTTCCGGAGATGGGGATACTCGAGAAGTAAGGAGCTTGGGAGTACATCTATACCATTTATGTTGGCGTGACAGAAAAAGGATATATGGGACGGATAGTGAGAAGTCAGAATATGCTGATCGCCAAACCAAATCTACGGATTTGTATTTTCTGCCCTCTAATAGAACCTCTCGAAAAGGACAAACTTTTCTAGTGGTACCTGGACAAGCACCATTCTGTATTAGGAAAGGAGGGTTAGAATATAAAGGTACAAGCAATTGCCAACATATTGTGACATTGAATGGGACAGATTGGCCTTGCATGGTTCCCTTACGTAATACATACTTCGTGTGTGGAAATAAGGCCTACACTTCTCTACCAGGTAATTGGAGAGGCACTTGTTATATCGCTTGGTTATTGCCCCCTACATATATAGCAGAAGCAGAGCATCATTTACAGAAAAGAGGGGTGATGTCTGACCAGGATACGTCAGGACAAGGAGTCGGGGATGTCTTGAAAGGACTCCTTCCATTCTGAGGCCCAATAGCCAACAGTAGAGACATAAGGCAACTAATTTGAGCTGTAGAAGCCACTGTCAATGAAACAGCTGGAGCTTTGAGTAACATCACTGCAGAACTCGCTGCTGACCGCCTTGTCACGCTTCAGAACAGGATGGTATTAGATCTCATCCTTGCTGATCGTGGGGGCGTATGCAGATTGATCGGATCTAGCTGTTGCATTTTTATTCCAGACAACGCCCCTACAGTATACCAAGCCATCTCTAAGCTACATAAGATCGCTGAGTCCGTTCACCAGGATGAAGGGAATTGGTCTCTGATGGGATGGTTTGGGGGACTACTGTCTACATGGGGATGGAAGATTCTTACCTTTCTTCGGAGCGACTTTGGCCATTCTCTTCTCATGTTGCCTTTGCCTACAATGTGGTCCAGGTATATGCGGGCTCTGCGCCATCCTGTGTGTTCCAAATCCGGTATCACAGAAAGCAGCGAACACGAAGATGATGCTGCAACAACAGCTTGTAGATTTCATGGCTATAGAAGTTGATTCAGATTAACAACAGCCTCTGGTTTCTTTGCCTGAGTAATGGCAAAAGGAGGGTCTGAGGATATCTAAATACGGCCCCATCTTGCCTAGTAACACCATTACGCTGTTGCCCTCACTCAGGCACCTTCAACCTTCATAGCGTTTCTTTCACATTCTATACTGTTGCACATATTACATGACCTTTCCTGTTTCCCTGAGCTAAGTCCATTCTGAGACCCGGCTCGAAGCAACTAATCCCCGAGATAACCATCTATTGACCCTTAGTGATCGTTCTCGGCCTCTGCAGTTGCTTTACTAATCACCATCTTCAACACGCAAACACGTCCTGTAGTAAATTAATTTAACCAAGGAATGGCTATGCCACCTGACCTATAGGGTCGGGTAGAGAACACGACCTTAGGGAAGGAATTTCTATTACCCATTATCCTGTATCTTGTACAAAGAATGTTTTCTTGTGGATGATTTGTATTTTTATTGCACATTGAGGGGGTTGTTGCTTTAGGGGATTCAAGCGCTACAAAAGACTGTGAGCCACGGATTGAAGTGGCAGTCTCCTGAGAACCTACCACTGATGAACTTCTAGGACAACTGTACCTAGCTGCAGCTAATAAATTGAAGTTCCTATGCCAAACAGAGTGTTCAGTGTCTCTGTAATTTGGAAGGCGAACTCAGAAGATTTCAGGCGTACCCTGCGCCACCAGGCTTAATGAGCCCGGTTCTTCAATAGGCTCCTCAACCACAAATGTGGAGATGTACAAATCATTGCGGTTCCTAAGCCAAGTATTTTGTGCACATTTAAAAAATGCCTTTTTGACAGCGCAGCTGTTACCAGACAATTAAGTGAGAACCACCAGTAGAGGGGCTTTGGCCCTACATACGTTGGGAACCAGGAGTAGATGTTTGGTTTAGGCACAAGTTGTGTGCTTCCAGAAAAAAAGGGCTTGCCCTCCACACAGCTGTGATCATTTTGCTACTTTATCCAGCCACCTAAGCCTGAACTTTCAGGGGCACACACATGCTACTATAATGCTATTAAAGTGCATTTGATAACTAGATAATTCATGGTGTTATTTTAGTGGCGGCAGCAGCACAGATGGGAGGAGGGCAGTCATTAACGTGCATGGATTTTAAGTTCTGGCTTGACAGTACATTCATATGCCAGACCTACTGCCGTAGCTAAAGCTTGGTCATTTTTAGATTTTATTAGATTTTACCATTTGAACTGAAGCACAATTGGTACAGCTAGAAAAATCATAAGCTGCATGTTGGCTTTGGGTATCCCATGATTTTGGACAACCAACAAACGTAGTATTTCCCTGTAACCAGAAGGGACTCCTGGATGCAACGGTATATCACTTTTTTATATCTGCTATAGGAGTAAAAAGAAAAATGCAGATGAAAAGTTGCCAGCTATTTCTTTTTTTCACTATTTCTGTGCATTATTTGGATTTCAACAATTAGCTTCTTTGATGCATAAAGGGATCCGCTAGACAGGATGAAGGGATCGAACACTGTCAACGCTTATTATATATTTCTAAAATTGTACCAGTGGATGTTATATGCGGACTAATGTACGAACTGGCAAGTAATATGCGTTTGTTTACTGGTTGGAAAACGATGTACTGCGGCATGTATAAGATGACTCCATCATGTTATTCTGTGTCATTAATAAACCCAAGTTTTTAAAAAAATTACTTTTCTGGGTAAACTATGAGTGATCTAAACACATTTTTTTTCTTAACTGTCTTTTAAAAGCACACACTTCACAGCTCACCTGTTAACTCCCTTGCAATACCACTGTCACCCTCGCTGACAGACTTCAGGAACAGACTCAAGACCTTGCTTTAAGACTAAGCCCAGCAACCCAGCGCATGGATACCCTCACGGGTGATAAAATGCGTTTTACGAGTACGGATTTATTTTTACCACTCAAAAATAATACATCTGTGTTATCAGCCAGCTTCAAGTGATTCCATCAACTAAAGCCAATACCAGCTTCCAAGCACCTTTTGTATTTGCAGATTAACCAGTTATGCACATTCAAATTTCTTACAGGAAAGCAGGCGAGAAGGCGTGTTTAGCGGTCTGCCCTTTCCTCAGTTTTACAACACAGGAGACTCCATGCCTTACATTTCAGCTGAAGCATTTTAACTGTTGGAATTAACCATCCCAATATTGTTGTCTTTTCATTAAAAAAATAGGGTAACTGTTTTTCTAAAATTGAAAAGATATGTGACCATCGTGCCCCTCCGATACCGCAAACTTCGACCACTGTTGGAATAAATATAAGGCTGCAGAGTAGATCTGCGCTGAAATTAGGGTGACCAGCACAGGTGAGACATAAAAGTAGGACTAAAGCCTTTGTTACTTTTTAGGTCTCGCCTAGCATTGCAGCGCGCATGCGCGTAGTGAGAAATATTGGGGTAAAAGTATTTTAGGAGAAGGACTTGTAATCCCGCCCATGCTTTCTATTGGGCAGTGTCAATATTTATTTAAAACCCTGTCTTCTGATTGCTCTGCAGGGTTTTTCGTTACCGCCCGGTGGCTTTTTTGTACACGCCCTTGGGACACCGAGTCTACGGCGTCTCAGTTTTATGGTTGTTCTGTTACCCGAGGAGGCGTGTCAAGGGAAGGTTCAGGGGGAGTTCAGCAAGGCATCTGCTTTCCAGGCCGTCACGCTGCCTTCACGCCACTGCAACTATCTAATTGGGCGCTGCCTCCTGCCTCTAGCTGGTCTGTCTCTCCGTGAGTGCAGCTCTCCCCCCACCCACCCCAGCCGGGCTCTCCCTCCCAGCGTCTGCCGGGAAGAAGGGGCGCGGAGGAGGGCACATGAAAGGAAGCTTTTATATGTTGACGGGCTATTTTCATGAGTGTGAGTGCGTCTGTTTACTTTCGTTGTTGGACTACTGATTTGTTTTTATGACAGACGATTATTAATTTTGTTATATTGTACGAATGCTTAAAACGTTTTTTGTTACAGTATTGCAGCTTTAGATTGGTTACTATTTTGTCCCTTCTGCTTTTTTTTATTTTTAATGGGGCCATCGTCTCCGCAGTGTAGCCACAGTGCCCAGCTTCTGCTGTTCTGCTGGGCGGGGTGAAGGCTTTCGCTACGCTGTCCCAGTTCTATCCCTACTACCACCGGGAATGGCGAGATGAGACCCGGCTCACCGCTTCAATCCGTGGCAGAGGTGGAGGCTCCGGTCAAGCTGCCCCACGTCCACGCGCCGATTGTCCTTCGCAGCCCGCCTTCGAAAAAAGGCGCAAAAGTGAAGCCCGCTGCTCCTGCAGCCCTTGCTGATCCCACTCCCAGTCCCGTTGATCCTCGCGCCACAACCCAATGCGGAGGGTCTGATCCCGGCTGCCATTCTAAACTGGATGTCGGGTAGGTCACGACAGGATTCTTTGCCTCAGGTCCACGGAGTGGGTGCGGCGCCGGCAGCCTTAGCAGCTGGAAATGAAAAATTATTTGCGGGTCTGTGAACCCCCCCCCCCCCCCCGTTCAGGGGCAGAGTCCGGCTTTGGGACCACGGGATTTGAGCCCGCCCTATTGCCGCCCCCCCGGAGTTCAGCAGCCCAAAATGGTGGAACCACCAACCCCATCCGTACAGTGCCGGCCGGACCGCCCATCGCCGCTTTGGCAGTAGTGGTTGGGTTTTGGTGGAAGAACTATAAACTAACATCGTTTTGGTCCCTATTTAAATAATGCACAGTTTTGTCTCTGGAAACATATGAGGGGGTGCGAGTGCTTTTGCCACCGGAGTACATCTGTATCCTGTGTCCTGTGTCAGTCCGCTCCAGCGTCCATGCTTGTGATTCCCTGATCTTTTGTGTGTCTCACTGTTTCTTGGGCAGTTTGTGTCACTGTCCCATTGTTAAAGTTACTGCCTCTTTCTCTATGCCCCCAGCATTGGTGCTCTCTCCCTCCCCCTCTCTCTCTCTCTGTTGGTCTCTCCCTGACTCGAGGCAATTGGGAACGGTCTGGGTATGTATTGCATAGCGCCTAGTCCTAGTGTACAGGCTGTGTTTAAAAGATTATGTTGGTACACACACGAACAGCAGCACCGAAAATTAAGTGAAGTGCCCAGGATCACAGTGTTTTTTTTTAATCCAGCTTTAAACTCAGGTTTTCTCAGATTCACAAGCAGTGATGTGGTCTGTGGACCACCTTGTTCTCAACGTAGGCGGTGTTTGTGGGTGGGAAGAAGGGATGTGCGGGGGGAGGGGTTTTTGTCCCCTGCATAGGTTGTGACTTCAGCTAATGGAATGGTGCGCTATTTAAAGCGCCGAGAGTGAGAAAGCAGGCTTTACTTTCGTGCATTGGCGAATGCCCGTCTTGTCACTGCTTTTGTTGTGACGTGTGTAGGCTGTATATCTGTGCTGGAGGGGGCTTCACAGTGGGGTGCTATTAGCGAATAAACGGACTAAGGGGTATTGTTAAAATCAGGGTCCTAAGTGACACTTCCTGCCAGGTCTTGCTGCCTCCCAGAAGCACAATAGGCGCCCTCATCAGAAGCCCGCTGAATGGACCTAGTATTTTATCGACCTCGAAAGGATGAAAGGTCTTGCCAGTCCCACCGGATTGATGTCTCTGTGGACGGCTGATCGGTTGTACAGACAATCCTTGCAGTGCATGCATCCGGTTACAAAACATGGTGTTCACAGCGCTTCACACGAGGGAGCTGTGTCAGGGAGCTGGATATGTGAATCGTATGTTGTTCCAGTTAATAACTATGTTGTTAGTATCGGTCTAATTGGTAGGAGTACTAGCGAGGGGTTGGTTTTAATGTTATTGCATACTTATTGGTCGTAGTAAAGGTATTTTTTGTTATTATCGGTCAGAATGAGTTCGCATAACACTTATTTCTTGTGCGCCTACATCCGAGCTAAAATAACCCCGTTTCCATAAATAGACAGCAGAGTAGGATGATGTGGGATAGGTGTAAAGTTCATGCCCCTGGGTCTGGTATACTTCAGTATTAATCCCGGCTTTTCTACTTCACCAAATGATGTGATCTTGGGCAGATCACCTGTTCTTCGGCTCTCTTGCCCGGGTTCATTTGAGACATTTGTTACAAAAAAAAACATTACTAGATAGGTGCCAAAGGCTTTGCAAGATTTCCAAATATTTGTGTGTTTTCAGTGCATCTCTGCGTTAATAGCACTTGTTTGCAGTGAGGCGCGGATGGATGGGCGGCCATTGCCGCCCCTCTATGGTATGTGTTCTTAAGTAAAGATATTCTGAGGTGCACGTCCATGATTGCAATAATCATGTGAAAAAGGCTGCGAACGTTCAATCACAATTCCAGTGACCCTGACTATATAACAGATAGATGTTACATTAGAAGTTCAGGTGAAATTAGGTTTAAGAAATAAAACCAAACCGCACCAAAACTAACCAGTTAAGTTAGGCCACATCCCACGCCAGGAGAACCAAAACTTCCCACCCCTGTCCCCTAAAAATGTAACTACTAATGGTTATCATCATGATAAGCCACCCCCACCCTCTAAGCACAAGGGGGAGGTGCTGGTTCTCCCCCATGCACTAACTGGGCCACAGAGGCATGGAGTCGGCATGAGTCACGTGGGCGGGGATACCAGTGTCTGGCCAGCATGATAAGTGGCCCCTGCCAGTCTCCCCCACACAGCACGTTGCTGGGACATAACCAGATGTTCCCGGATGACAAATGGATCTGCAGTCCGGCCACTCTGCAGAGCGATGCTCGTATATGTGATAGTGTTAATTGTGTGAAGGAGGTACACAGCTGTCTAAATCTGGGAGCAGCATAGGAAAAGACAATGCAGTTGGGGAGTTGTATGCGTGGGTACAGGGCTTTAAGTGGGCTGGGCCTCACCGGTGCTGAGCACCGGCAGTAACTTTATCGTATTAGCATTACAAATACATTATATTTATTTTGCTTAACAAAACTCACATTGACACAAGCCATTACCATTTACAAAGCCAATAGCTCGCACTCATATAAATGCAATTAATAACTTTGCCATTTAAAAATGTTAACACTGTTTGCATTTTACATTACAATCATTTTAATACATTTTTACAAAACCAACATATATTGTCATTTACGCAAAACAATGTCACTGCGAGACCTACTGCATTGTAAATGCTTGTTAAGGAAAGAGGCATGCCACACATTCAAAAACAATTAAGACGTTTAGTCAAGTATTGCAGTAATAACACCAACAGTTCATCCCATCGCCCAGCTATAAAAGAATGACTTTTCAACCATCCTCTGAGAATTCCCAGCCCCTAACATTCCACGCCAACCCAACACATCTTTGTCTTCAAACAAAAGTGAAACCCAGCCTGTGATGTCACTGGGTAGCCTCCGTTCTTAACTAAAGCTCGATTATCTAGTGACCTTGCGCTGCTCTGTACATTCACCTGGAAATCCACGGGTTTCCTGGTTGCTACGCAATGCCACACACGCCTGTCGATCCATTTGGTTGCCATAGCATCCTGTCAGTAAAAACGGCAAAGCTAGCACTTATCATTAAATCCACTGTTTTGTCCATTTCTTGAAGGGATAAATTAAACAGATGGAGATGATTCTTTGCGGACACGGTATTAAAAACACACAATGATCTGTTGGGGGGAATTTTTTACTTTAGCACCACGAATAAAGAGCTTGCTGAGTCATGGATGCGTCGAGTAATAGATACCATATAAAGTCTTTAATCAGCTACACTGTACATTTGTAGTATATAAAACAAATATCAAACTAAGGTATAAATATTTCACGCAAATACATATTAACGACTAGAACGGTCGACCTCGAGGTTGGGGAACCGGGTTCAAGTCTCGGCAGGGACGCTCAACATCCTGTGATTCTGGGCAAATCATTTATAATCTCCCGGTGCCAAACAAAAATGAATGTGTCCCTTGGTAACACATCTGGTGCTCATGTAAAGCGCTCTGAAACATTCAGGTCGTGTTCGCGCAACATGAAACTCACAAACACATGCGCACAAATACATATTAAAAATGAATACCGAATAGAGGGCATCTGAATACGTAATCTATCTCGAGTTCGGATGGAATGAGAAACATTTTTCTTTTAAAGACGCTGCTCATTGCTCTTGATGAACTCCACAAATGTATACGTTTGCGCAACAGAAAATTTCAAAATAATGTGCAACGTGCAACTAGAAACATACGTGAGGAATATAAGTATATAAAACTGTAAAAAGTATTAGTCAGCAGGAATTATATTGAAGTATTTGGAGCCAACATTCTATTGCAAATAATGTAGGGTAAGACATGAACCAGGTCCTAGTAAAAAATATGCAGATAGGATGAAAACTAAACTGCTCAAGGAGACTCAGAAAATGTTAGTGCCATAGGCCCAAAGTAAAAGCGGAGTTTTTAATACCAGAGGCCACAGCTATTACTTACCACAGGGTAAAAAAAAGTAAAAATAAAAAAAATAAACGAAAATAAGGACTATTACTTCATTAGACGGCTATAGCATATCATACATGTTAAACTTTGCTTGTTATTTTGTGCTAATCACTCGCCTTGAGGCGGAAAGCCGGGGCTCTTAGCGCTCGCTTGCGCTGCTATCTTTCTGTGTTATTTTTAATTGAGAAGAACTGCACAGATACTTTTGCCACTACGAACGCTGCCTTCAGCATCTAAAAATTGTAAGAACTGATCCATTTTAAAAAATTGTATATATCTTAAATAGCCCGTTTTTATCTTTGTTCTTACCTGGGGTGAGATTACTTCCCTCCAGGCAGCAGTCAAACAGGACAGCGCAGCTCAGCTGTGAGTGACGCTGGGCACTCCCCCCCCACCCACCGGAGCCGCCATCTTGGGAAGGGAAGGGAGACGGTGCAGTCCATCGTCCCTCCTACCCTCCTCACTCACCAATGGATAAAAACATCTGCTCCGCACGTCCGCGCAGCGGGCGGGCGCAGCGGGCGCGCCGGCGGCGCGCCGAAGGCGCGCCAAAGGCAAGCCCGTCTGCGCCCGTCCGCGCTGAGGACGCGCTGCAGGACGGGCTGGACCCTGGGCCCCCAGGCATTGACGCGCCTTCCTCCCGGGGGGACCTTTATGGCACCCTTTTGTCCCTTAGACCCCCTGCGCTCTGCTGCCATCATCAGCTCAGACCCGAGGTATTGTGTCGCGCCCACCTGTGTCCCTCGTGCAACGTTCCTTTTGCCGGTCCTACTCAGGCCCGCATTTATTCAATCTCTTCTTTGCCGGCCAGTCATACCTCCCAATCCAAACAGGGATTTTTGATCAATGCGCGCTCATTGATCAAACATGGGATTGAATTTCACGATTTTGTTAGTTCAAGGAACCCTGACTGGATCTTTGTTACAGAAACGTGGGCTACTGAGTCTTCTGGCCATGATCTGCTTCTGGCCATTCCTGAAGGATACACCTTTCTAAGGTTAGACAGAGAACGCTGTAGAGGGGGTGGAATAGCCATTCTTTTTAAATCTACTCTCACATGTACCATAAAACCCTTATCGATCTCTACGGATCCTTTTGAGGCGCTATACTTTTGTATTGTGCATACCCCGGTGAGCTCCTTTTCTGGCATACTACTTTATAGGCCCCCTGGGTCTAGAGCTAATTTTTGCTCAGAACTTTTTAGAATTTTGGAACCTTATTTTGGTAGACCCCATCTCACTATTCTGGGCGACATTAATTTTCACCTAGAGGATGTTACTTCGAAAGAGACCTGTTCTCTGCTTAATTCTCTGGAGGCATGTGACTTTGCACAACGAGTTCTCCACCCGACTCATAAGGCGGGGCATATCCTTGACGGGATCTTTTCCAACGACCCTAGATTAGGGGTTGGGACACCGGTCCCGATTACCTGGTCTGACCATTTAGCAGTCCCGCTGTTTCTAGACATTCCCTGCCCCGTTGCCATTGTGGGCTCTGGTAAAAAACAATTTAAAAGGAGCTTCAAAAATTTTACTAAGGAGGCTGTAGCCCCTTTTATTCTCAATGCCCATATTTCAACTCAGCGGAAGGTGGATGAGTCGGCCCAAGAACTTGCTGATGCCATCACCAGAGCCGCTGACGAACTAGCTCCTCCTTCCCTGAAAGCTGCAGCTAGACAGAAGCCAGCTGCCCCCTGGTTTTCCGTCGATCTGAGGCTTCTCAGACAAACTTGCAGACAGAAGGAACGTAGGTGGCGTAAATCCTGGGATCTCAAGGATAGAGAAGGCTATAAGAGCCTACTACGTGAGTACAAAAAGAGAGTCATTAAGGAAAAACAGGATTATTTTTCCAATTTAACCTGTTCTTTAACATCCTCCAAAGAGCTTTTCAAAATAGTGGACTCTTTGTGCTCTCTCCAGGCCCCCGATCCTGTAGTAGCTTCCCAGGAGCTATGCAATGATATATCAGACTTTTTCTACAAAAAGATAGATGATATCTACATAGCTCTAAAGTCGCAGGGGAACTCGCTTAATGCCGAGGATTTCTCCCAAATTAAACATCTGGAAGCTTGGACTAAAGAATCCTCTCACTCCCTTGATCATTTCCCTGCCCTTTCGCTAGAGGATCTTAATAGCCTGTTGGACAAAACTAAATCGTCATCTCCACTTGATCCAGTTCCTCTGAAAGTACTGAAGAACTGCAGAGAGATCATTCTTCCTTCGATGCTGGAAGTCATGAATGGAGCATTGGAACAGGGCATCTTCCCGTCACTTTGGAAGAAAGCCATCGTGAAGCCGCTGCTGAAAAAGACCACCTTGGACCCTGGAGTACTGAAGAACTTTAGACCCATCTCTCTGCTGCCGGCCCCTGCTAAGATGTTGGAGACCCATTTGAATTTCCATCTTTCAAACTTCCTCGATACCTCTGGTTTCTTGGACGGGTCCCAACATGGCTTTAGAAAGCTGCATAGCACGGAGTCTGCTTTGACGAAAGTCATGGACAACATCCGCAGAAAAGTGGATTTGGGTCTAACCACCGTACTGGTGCTGCTGGATCTTTCAGCAGCATTTGACACCCTGTCTCCCCTTACTTTAACAACTAGGTTAAGGGAGGCAGGGGTAGAAGGACCGGCACTCAGTCTCCTGAGCTCCTTTCTTCAACAACGAGAGCAGCGTGTCATGCTAGGTGAATACCTCTCCCCCGCTAAGTCTTTGCAATGTGGGGTGCCACAGGGGTCGGCATTGAGTCCGACCCTGTTTAACATCTACGTGGCCCCACTTGCAAGACTAGTAAGATCTCAGGGGATGGAGGTAGTGTCGTATGCCGACGACACGCAGATTATGGTATCCCTGACTCACTCTGTGGGTGAAACCGCTTCTAACTTTAGGGCCTGCATGCAACTTGTTGCAGAGTGGATGATTGCCAACTCCCTAAAGTTGAACGGGGACAAGACAGAGGTCCTGGTCTTTGGCAAGGACCAGGGCATATGGTCAGATGATTGGTGGCCTCCTTCTTTAGGTAGCTGCCCAACACCAACACAATCTGCCAGGAACCTAGGCGTCATCTTCGACACCCAGCTCTCCATGGAGCTTCAGGTCAACAGAACGGTGGCTACCTGTTGGGGAGTCATCAAGACCTTGAAAAGAATCGTACACTACTTGTCCCCTCAGGCACGGAAACAGGTGGTGATCGCCCTTGTTGGCTCAAGGCTTGATTACTGCAACTCAGTGTACGCCGGGGCCAACAAGGGCCTGCTTCAGCGTTTGCAGGTCATACAAAACGCGGCAGCGCGGTTTGCTCTCGCTTTGCCCTGGCTGGCCTCGATGATCTTAGCAAGGAAGAACCTCCACTGGCTCCCCATCTCCTCAAGGATCACTTTTAAACTCCTCTGCCTTACATATAAGGCTTTAACTGCAGGCCCGGCTGATGCCCTTGGATCACTTCTCTCTAGATACGTTCCGAGTAGATGTCTCCGATCCAGTGAGCTTAATCAACTGGTAATTCCCAGAGCCAAGAAGGCTAGATGGGGGAGCAAAGCTTTTTCCATACTGGCTCCTCTGATGTGGAATTCACTCCCCCTGGAAATCAAAACACTGCCCTCCCTTGACCTCTTTAGGAAGTCATTGAAAACCTGGCTCTTTATCAATGCTTACCAGTAGGCTCTGTTTCTTTTCGCTCACAGTCTTTATTTGGATTAGGCGCCTTGACGCCCATTGGGCATAGCTGCGCAATATAAATAATGTTTCATTCATTCATTCAAACTACACTGTAGTATTTAATCACAAAGAATGAATGGCAGGCCCGTCCTCATAGGGAGTTACAAATGAAGTTAAGGCGGGACTAACAAGCAGATTACAGAATCAGAAACCATCACTTACAAAGGACAAAGACACAAGCCAAAGAAAAATATGGGCGGAGTTTTAAGTGCATACTCAAATACAGCATGCCTTGCAGAGCAGCACACGTGCTGCCTAGGCTCGACCTAAAAATGCTACACTGACAATACCAGTCTAAAATTGCTGTCTGGTTTAAAAGCAGTGGTAGCATCGGCTGCCGTGCACTGCAGACAAAATGAGCAGCAAGCGAAGGGCCCAGTGGTACGGTCTTGGGGGCTGCAGCACACTAAAAATAAAAAAAAGAAGGAAATCAATTAATGAGGACCTAAAACATTTTTTTTTAACTAACAGACTAGCTTAGCTCACCAGCTGTGACCCTAAAGAACATTCCTTTAGAGGCAGCGGTGCACATGTGATCAGACAAATTGTTGTCACTTAAGTGGCACCAGAACCTTTCTAGGGTGGTTAGTGAGATTCTATGTAACACAATATCTGTATATGAGATTAAACAGGTTGCAATAAGAATCCAACTTTAAGGTCTATTGTCTTTGAATTTTGCTTTTCATAACAGATCAAGTTAAGCCTACTGCCTTTGTTACAACTTTTCACAACGGATCAGACCTATGGCACTGACACAATTTTTCCCAATGACCCAATCAGGGCTAGATCTTAAATTGTCTTGACATCCTAACCACATCTAGCCAACTATATTAAGCATACGCTTCCCCCACAAAAAAAATAATCAGCAGTGTCATAAAATTATAAATATATACAAAACAACAGTTGGCAAAACAATATACAACCCCTCTTGCGGGGACGTACCACGGATCCTAACAGTGTAAATCTTCAACAACCCACGGTTTGTCAAAGGGGTAACCAGCATTATTACATGGCCTTCCATGTAATAAAAATAACTGTTTATGACTTAACATACTGTAATGCCAATCAACCCTTAAAGGCCTACTGCCTTTAATGAATGCAGTTCACAATAAACAAGTCAGGCCTACTGCTTTGGTCATAATACAAAGGACAAGACCTATGGCATCTGACACACCATTTCCTAATGAAATCATCAAGTCTTTCAGCCTTTATCATTGGCTTTTCACCATAAGCTGCTGAGGCCTACTGTACTGTACTTATGCTGCCAGCAATCAGGCATACAGTAGTAAAATTACAAATGAATACAAAATTACTGCTGGTTAAAAATACGTAACCCCTGTCAAAAAAGGCCTAGATTACTGCATTGCAAATCTTCAACTTTAAGTATTTGTCTAAGGAACTGACAATCAAAACCCTTGCATAACAGTAATCTGAGATATCCATGTAGCAAAATACCTCTCTAGAGCATTTAATGTAGTGTAATAACAAACCACCGTTCAAAACATATTGCTTTGGCATATGCTTTTCAAAATACACAAGTCAAGCCTACTACCCATGTGATAACTTTACATAAGAAACCTATGCCAATTGAAAAAATATTCCTAGTGAACCAGTGAGGCCTCCTCTAGCTTTATCACTAGTTTGTCATCCAAAACAATTGAGTTGCCTTGTAGGAACGTTTATGATTAATAGAGAAGACACATTAAGCAAACAGTGATAAAATTACAAATGTATACACTTACAGATGACAAAACAAAATATAGCTGCTACAAAGACGGCAAACAAAGACCAACACTGCAAATAGTGTACCCCTCAGAGTTTGTCAGCGGGGATAAACACCACTCTCTTACCTACTACAGTAATCTGTGAGATTCCAGTTAAGACGATAAAAAAACCTACATGCCCGCAGCCTTTATCACCCTATAATAACCATCAACCGATACAAGCCGATTTAACAAATGCTTTTTACAATAAATAAGACAGGTCTACTTTTTTGGTCATACCTTCTCTCAATAACCAATGATGTCAGACATAATTTTGTCAATGACCCAATAAGGCCTATAGCCTCTGTTAATAGCTTCTCAACGTAACGCAGGCCTACTGTATTACGAGTAAGGTTTCACACAAGGCAACCCATTGGGCATAAAATTCCAAACGTGTAAAAAATTAGAGGTGGGGGAAAAAACGCAACCCACCTAAAAGGGCAAACAAGTATTACCACAGTGGAAATCGTCTACCCCCAGGGTTTGTCAAAGTGAGTAAAAAAAAAAAAACCACTTGCCTACTACAGTAATATGTGAGATTCCATGTAACAAAACCTCTTGAAACTGTGTACTAACAACCCATCCTTAACCACTTCAGTGCAGAGGATAAGACATTCACGTCTTCTGCTTTACCTACTCAGTGAAAACGAAATGATTGTCTGATCCTTCCACTGAAGCCAGAAAATCTTTTTCGTGCTCACAACAGAAGGATTTTCCGTTAAAAAAAAACCCAAAATCTTGAGCTGAAAGAGAAGAGCTTCTTGCCCTTGCAGTCCAAGATTTGACTTCCCAGAGAGTGAAAGTGAATGTGATCATGGATACATCTTGCCCCCCCCCCCCCCCCCCCCCCAACCACCACAGGAAAGGTAGAGTTGGGAAAGAGATAATGTTACCTTCCACTGGTACTTTTCCCTAGTTGAGCCCATATCAGGGATTGCTGCAGAAGGACGGTCTCCAAGCAAGGATCAACACACTAGCCCCCAGGGAGGATTGAAGGGGTAGTGGGACACTATTCCTGGCCAAGTGCTACACACACCCATAAACAGAAAATATCAGTCATTGTGCCTCCCTGGGGAAGGCATTGGGGGTTTTTACCCCCAATCTGCCTCCTAAGAGGAGCAGAAAACCCACTAGATGCCTGGGTGTATTAAAACAAAAATGGATGCAGGACAGCTGACCCTGGCAATAGGCCATACCTCCAACCCTAATAGTCCCAACACAGTATTTCTGCCCCATTCCCCAATGGGGCAGATAGAGAGTTTGCCTATAATCTACATTCTTGGAAGGTAGGAGCGAGGTGGCAAGCCAACTAGACACCAGGGATGTTACTTATTTAACAAAATGGGGTGGGGTTGACCTGTCCAGGCTTTGGGCTTTACCCCACCCCAAAAAGCCTATACAATCTTTTGGCACACCTCCTGACCTGAAAATTGGGGTTTATCCAGATCACAGCCTCCCACCCCAAAAAACTTTCAGTCATTTAAATCGATGATATCCCCCCACCCCCCCAAAAAAATCAGCTGGCTGGGGAAGGGCAAAACGCTACTGGATGCCAGGAATGGACCTGGTCACACTATCCCACCTCTAAATTGGCAACACATTTCTGCCTTCGATTGGTAGATTTACTCCCAAAGTCTGCTTTCTGAAGGTGTTGGGTAGTAGCATAAAGCCAATGGATGCCTAGAATAGATTTTTTTTTAAACTGGGGAAAAAAATGGGGTGTGAGGGGTGGGTGGCCCGTCCTGCCATTCGGCAATAGTCCTTCTGTCTTCCGTGGGGCTGAGAAAATCTCCATCTCTTTGGCAGGCAAGAGGAAATTTGGATTCTTCTGGCTAACGTTTTGACATGGGTGGACAGAGAGGAGGGAAAGGGGGTCAAACCCCCTACTCTGCCTTTCCCGGGTAGCAGAAAAATAGGCTGGTGTAAGAGGTGGGTGAACTGCATACCCTATGCTGTTTCTCAATTTCTTCTTGATAGCCTGAGGAGTTTTCGGTTCCCCTCCACCTCCCGAGACGTGCAGCTGTTAAATACCCCAATATGCCCACCAGGGTGAAAAAGTGAGAAAATAGGGGTAGATGCAGGGCAATCTTGGCATCAGGCTCCACCCCCTCCATCACAGTATTTCTGGACTGAGGGAGGCAGAATTTCCTTCCACCAGCCCATTTGCAGAAACTATGCCCCCAAAAGCCTTATTTTCCTCTCCCTTATCAATGTGAATGGTAGCATTAATTGGTATCCGAGTCAGCCAACAACCAGGGAACTCTACACCAATCCTGGGCATTTCTTAAATATAGAGACCCAGGACGGTGTGGCTCCCAGCACATCATCTTACCCAGTAAGTATGGGTCAAAAAGGAATATGCTACTTACCAGTATGCATCTGTTCTTGGCATGTAGAGCTGCAGATCTATACACTGTGCATAGATCGCCATCTGGTGTTGGGCCCGGATGTTTGCAGTTTGTTTTTCCTCTTGGAAAGTCTTTGGAAGTCACGAGTTCGGTGACTCCTCCTTTGGTTCGTATTGCGCATGGGCTTCGGCTCCATCCTCAGATTGTTTTTCGCCAGCAGGGAAAGATGGAGCGTAGTAGTAACAGTAAGAAACCCATGTGTGTTGTATCTAAATAAGATAAACTGGAACGGATACAGGTAGCCGGGGAGGCGGGTGGGCGTGTATAGATCTGCAGCTCTACATGTCAAGAACAGATGCATACTGGTAAGTAGCATATTCCGTTCGAGGCATATGAGCTGCAGATTATACACTGCATAGATTATATAGCAGTACCCAACCCTAGCGGCGACCACCGGCATCCGTTGCAGTTGTTTGGAACAGTGTTTTTAGTACAGCCTGGCCCACACTAGCTTGTTGCTTGGTTTGCACATCTACACAGTAATGTTTTGTGAAAGTGTGCGGTGTTGACCATGTCGCTGCTTTGCAGATGTCATCTAGTGGTATGTTTCCTAGAAAAGCCATAGAAGCCCCTATCTTCCTTGTAGAGTGGGCTTTAGGGGGAACAGATAGCGTTCGCTTTGCTTTGTGGTAGCACATCTGTATGCATTTTACAATCCACCTAGCTATCCCCGATTTAGAAATAGGGTTGCCTTTATGTGGTGGAGAGAAGGAGACAAATAGCGGTTTGGTTTTCCTGAAAGGTTGTGTCCGTTGGATGTAATAAAGTAAAGCTCTTTTAACATCCAGTGTGTGTAAAGCCCTTTCCGCAACGGTTTGTGGTTGTGAGAAAAAGACTGGTAATTCTACCGACTGGTTTAGATGGAATGGAGAGATGACTTTGGGTAGAAATTTTGGGTTGATGCGGAGTACAACCTTGTTCTGATGCATTTGGAGAAAAGGTTCCTGTATAGTGAGTGCTTGTATTTCACTAACCCTTCTGATGGAAGTGATGGCCACTAGAAAAGCTGTTTTCCATGTGAGAAATTGGAGCTCACATTTATGTAATGGTTCAAAAGGGTGTCCAATTAACCTTGTGAGAACTATATTCAAATTCCAGACAGGTGAGGGTGGTACTCTGGGTGGAATTACTCTTTTGAGGCCTTCCATAAAGGCTTTGATGGCAGGCACTCTGAAAAGTGATAGGTGCTGCCTGTTCTGTAAATAAGCAGCAATTGCAGCGAGGTGTAACCGAATGGAAGTATATGCTAGGTTACACCTTTGTAGATGGAGTAGGTAACATATAATGTGCTGTATGTTATGTTATGTTATGTTATGTTATATGGCTCTTATAGAGCGCTTATCACCACTGGTCTCTAAGCGCTAAACAGGCGCCCCACAAACATCATGCCCCTCCCAACCATCCGCCAATACCCAATTAGGCCGAAGATGTTACCGTGCCAAACAAAAAAGTCTTCAATTTTTTTCTGAAGGAAAGAAGGTTGAATTCTTCCTTCAGGCTCGGCGGAAGGTCATTCCAGAGTTGAGGAATGAGCACTGAGAAAGCCCTACCTCCTTTGGTTTTTAAATTGAATCTAGGTTGAGCCAGATTTGGGACAGAGCCAGAACGCAGTGACCTACCGGGAACATACTTCCTTAATCGCTGTTTAATATATTCCGGGGCATTACCAAATAGTGCTTTATGAGCCATACAGAGGCCTTTGAAATGGACCCTAAGCTTCACAGGAAGCCAATGCAGTTTGCGAAGGAGAGTGGATGCATGTGCACTTCTAGGGAGAGAAAAGACCAGTCTGGCAGCGTCGTTTTGCACGACTTGCAACTTCCTCATCAGCTTCTGTGACAGGCCCAGATACAGAATGTTGCCGTAATCTAGCCTCGAGATGACGGTAGCGGAGACAACAGTCTGTAGCGTGGAGGCCGAGAGAATGGCAGTAAGTTTACGCAGCTGCCGCATCACGGCCGTGCAGGAGCCTACCACTGCCGACACCTGGGGGGCCATAGAGAGAGCCGCATCGATCTTTAGGCCAAGACTCTTCACTACCGTCCCCGGGCTTGGAGTTTTGCCGAGTTCTGGGGGCCAATACAGATCATCCCAGGGATTGGCCATGTTGGTCACCACCAGAACCTCCGTTTTGTCTGCATTGACTTTAAGGAAGTTGTTAGTCATCCAGTTGACCGTGAATCTCAGAAGAACTCTGACTGCTTCCTGGGCCTCTGATGTGTCACCCAGCTGGACCAGTAACTGTGTGTCGTCTGCGTAGTTAAAGACCTCACAGTTCTTAAACGTGAGTTGCTCAATCAGGGGCTGCAGATAGATATTAAACAGTAGGGGGGAGAGTGCGGATCCTTGAGGGACCCCCCAGGTCACATCACTACTCCCTGAAAGCTGGTCCCCCATCTGAACCCTCTGAGTACGACCCGACAGGAAGGACTCCAGCCACTTGTATGCCTGGCCGGCAATCCCCAACTTCGCGATACGGCTCAGCAAGATGGAATGGCTGACCGCATCGAAAGCTGCCGAGAGATCTAACAGAATCAGAGCGCAAGGTTGTTTATTGTCGGCTCTTACTCTTAGCTCGTCGGTGACCGTGGCCATCACCAGTTCCGTACTGTGTTGTGGTCGGAATCCCGCCTGCCTGACATGTAGGAGATGGTGTTCCTCTAGGTAGTGGGTGACTACATTCAAGACATGTTTTTCCAAGATCTTGCTTAGAAACGGCAGCTGAGAAATAGGCCTGTAGTTTTTTAGTACTAAAGGGTCAGTACCAGTTTTCTTCAGAAGTGGGGAAACCCTAGCCTCCTTCAGGGATGCTGGGAGGTAGCCCGCATCCAATGAGGCATTGATTAGCTGCAAAAGCTGGGATTGGATACCTGGCAAGGCTAGTTTGAAAATTTTCGGAGGGCAGGGATCACTGGAAGATCCTGATTTTATACGGCTAACCAGTTCTATCAGGTGCTCTCCATTGATGACGGGAAACCTGACCAAAGATCCTACGGCCTGCAAGCTGTCCATACCAAGTTGTGTTGGCAAACTGTCCGAGAGCCTCGAGATATCCGAGAGGATATCCTGCACCTTTTGGAGGAAGAAACCTTGGAAGGCGTCGCAGTCAGGCTGGGCCAGACTGCTGTTTTTTTCACTCAACTGGGTGAGCTCCCTTAGAATAATAAAGGTTTCCCTTTGCTTATTCGTTGCCTCCCTGATCCGTCCTTCATAAAAGGCGGCTTTCCTAGCCAGGATGGCCCGTTTATAGCTAACCAGCATAGTTTTGTAGGTAAGTGCCTCTGTGGGCCCGTAATCCCGTCTCCAGCTTCGCTCCACCCTCCTGAGAGCCTGCTTCCTTTCCCTAAGGGATGCATCGAACCAAGGAGCTCCTTTCCCTTTTTTCCGGGTGAGCTCTAGTCGTTCCGGGGCTAGTTTATCTAAGGCAGAGCGAATCCAGGTCGTGAAGGTCGAAGTCTCTGCATCCAGGTTTCCTAGCATCCTGTTCGGCGGGAGGGAGGAGAGAAGAGTCGTGACTAAGGAGTCGGCCTCGACCTTTTTCCATGGACGGACCTTCCTCCTAATTTGTGGAGGGGCCGCAGTTAAAGGCTCCCCTGGGACCCAGCCCTTGATCAGATAATGATCCGACCAGATGCAGGGGCTAACCGCAAGGATCTTCATTCGAGGCATGGTAGACCAGACAAGATCTAGGGTATGTCCCTTTACATGGGTGGGCCCGCTAACCAGCTGGTTGAGAGACAAGGTCGCAAGATTGGATCCAAACTCAGCTGCCGAGGGCCCCCTGGGGATCTCGTCCCAATGATAATTGAAGTCTCCCACTACTACTAGGGACTTATATCTGGATGCCAGATCGGTCAACAGCTCAAAAATGGCGTCATTGAATTCCGGCGCACACTGCGGCGGACGATATACTACAATGAGTAGTATACATGAGGTTTTTAGTGAGATTTTAATCCCTAGAACTTCTGCCCCAGCACAGCTTTCTGCAGTAATTTGTGTTACCTTAAGATTCCTTCTGAACAGGATGGCCACCCCGCCCCCTCTGCTGTCATTAGGGCGGTTATACCACCGAGCATCGAAGTTGGGCGGTAAGGCCGCTATGATGTCAGGTGTTGAGGAGCTCCCTAGCCAAGTTTCTGAGAGCGCTAAGATGTCTATCTCACCCTCCTCCAGCAGTGTTGCCACCTCTAGATGGTGTTTCTGTAAAGATCGTGTATTGAGTGAGGCAATTATCAGGCCCTGTGACTTGATGATGGCTGGTTTGGCCTCTACCTGTAATAGGTCTTCCGACCGAAGACTGGCAAGTGTTCGCTCATCTGGCGTAGTTCTCCCTTGATGAAGAGATCTAAGGGTTGCAGGGGTATAAACCCTCGGCCGACCAGGGGGGGAGGCCCTACGGCCCGTCCTGGCCCGGACGGGCACAGACGGGCTTTCCTCTGGCGCTCCTCCGGCGCGACGCTGCGCGCGTACGCTGCGCGCGACCATAATGGCCTTTAAATAACGTGTGGCAGGTAACGATCGCTCGAACTAGAGCGCAGCCCCGTGAAACGTCTTGGTGGCGTCTGAGCCCTCCTCCCAAGATGGCGCTCAAGCAGGGAATCAAACACCCAAGTGGTGAATGGTGCTCACAATGATTTTAAAGTGCAGGCAATGCGGTCAGGTGGGGGACAATCAAAACAATTTAATCAACATAACAGTGAGTAGCAAGTTATTTAAAAACAGATTCAGCGCGATTGCAGCAAAGCGAACAATTGCAGGAACCAGCGCGATGTAAGCGTGACGGTCAGTCTGTTGACCGCGCGCCGACCAAATGGCCCCTAAATACCGTTTGCCAGGTGACGATCGCTCGAACTAGAGCGCAGCCCCGTGAAACGTCTTGGTGGCGTCTGAGCCCTCCTCCCAAGATGGCGCTCAAGCAGGGAATCAAAACACCCAAGTGGTGAATGGTGCTCACAATGATTTTAAAGTGCAGGCAATGCGGTCAGGTGGGGGACAATCAAAACAATTTAATCAACATAACAGTGAGTAGCAAGTTATTTAAAAACAGATTCAGCGCGATTGCAGCAAAGCGAACAATTGCAGGAACCAGCGCGATGTAAGCGTGATGGTCAGTCTGTTGACCGCGCGCCGACCAAATGGCCCCTAAATACCGTTTGCCAGGTGACGATCGCTCGAACTAGAGCGCAGCCCCGTGAAACGTCTTGGTGGCGTCTGAGCCCTCCTCCCAAGATGGCGCTCAAGCAGGGAATCAAACACCCAAGTGGTGAATGGTGCTCACAATGATTTTAAAGTGCAGGCAATGCGGTCAGGTGGGGGACAATCAAAACAATTTAATCAACATAACAGTGAGTAGCAAGTTATTTAAAAACAGATTCAGCGCGATTGCAGCAAAGCGAACAATTGCAGGAACCAGCGCGATGTAAGCGTGACGGTCAGTCTGTTGACCGCGCGCCGACCAAATGGCCCCTAAATACCGTTTGCCAGGTGACGATCGCTCGAACTAGAGCGCAGCCCCGTGAAACGTCTTGGTGGCGTCTGAGCCCTCCTCCCAAGATGGCGCTCAAGCAGGGAATCAAACACCCAAGTGGTGAATGGTGCTCACAATGATTTTAAAGTGCAGGCAATGCGGTCAGGTGGGGGACAATCAAAACAATTTAATCAACATAACAGTGAGTAGCAAGTTATTTAAAAACAGATTCAGCGCGATTGCAGCAAAGCAAACAATTGCAGGAACCAGCGCGATGTAAGCGTGACGGTCAGTCTGTTGACCGCGCGCCGACCAAATGGCCCCTAAATACCGTTTGCCAGGTGACGATCGCTCGAACTAGAGCGCAGCCCCGTGAAACGTCTTGGTGGCGTCTGAGCCCTCCTCCCAAGATGGCGCTCAAGCAGGGAATCAAACACCCAAGTGGTGAATGGTGCTCACAATGATTTTAAAGTGCAGGCAATGCGGTCAGGTGGGGGACAATCAAAACAATTTAATCAACATAACAGTGAGTAGCAAGTTATTTAAAAACAGATTCAGCGCGATTGCAGCAAAGCGAACAATTGCAGGAACCAGCGCGATGTAAGCGTGACGGTCAGTCTGTTGACCGCGCGCCGACCAAATGGCCCCTAAATACAGTTTGCCAGGTGACGATCGCTCGAACTAGAGCGCAGCCCCGTGAAACGTCTTGGTGGCGTCTGAGCCCTCCTCCCAAGATGGTGCTCAAGCAGGGAATCAAACACCCAAGTGGTGAATGGTGCTCACAATGATTTTAAAGTGCAGGCAATGCGGTCAGGTGGGGGACAATCAAAACAATTTAATCAACATAACAGTGAGTAGCAAGTTATTTAAAAACAGATTCAGCGCGATTGCAGCAAAGCGAACAATTGCAGGAACCAGCGCGATGTAAGCGTGACGGTCAGTCTGTTGACCGCGCGCCGACCAAATGGCCCCTAAATACCGTTTGCCAGGTGACGATCGCTCGAACTAGAGCGCAGCCCCGTGAAACGTCTTGGTGGCGTCTGAGCCCTCCTCCCAAGATGGCGCTCAAGCAGGGAATCAAAACACCCAAGTGGTGAATGGTGCTCACAATGATTTTAAAGTGCAGGCAATGCGGTCAGGTGGGGGACAATCAAAACAATTTAATCAACATAACAGTGAGTAGCAAGTTATTTAAAAACAGATTCAGCGCGATTGCAGCAAAGCGAACAATTGCAGGAACCAGCGCGATGTAAGCGTGACGGTCAGTCTGGACACATTTAAAGGATTGATTGTGTTGTTGTGGCAGTAAACAACAAATCTTTTCCACTTTGCCGCATAGCATGCCCTAGTAGTAGGGCGTCTAGCTTCCCTGATAATATTCATGCAATCAGGGGGAAGGTTAAGGTATCCGAATTCTAGGACCTCAGGAGCCAGATTGCAAGGTTGAGCTGAGCTGGGTCCGGGTGCCTGATCTCTCCATGGTTCTGGGTTAGGAGGCATGGTGAGAGGTGTAGCTTTTGGTGTGGTACTACTGAGAGTTCTAGCAGCGTGGTGTACCACGGTTGTCTGGCCCATGTTGGAGCTACTAGGATCAGTGTATGGGAATGCTGTTGTAGCTTTCGCACCACTAATGGAATTAGTGGGAGAGGTGGAAAAGCGTATGCAAATTTGTTTGACCAGTTCATCCATATTGCATTGCCTTTGGACAATGGGTGTGGATATCTGGTGGCGAAGCTTGGGCATTTTTTGTTTTCGTGGGTGGCGAATAGGTCTATATGTAGATGCCCCCACTTCTGAAAGAATGGATGAAGAACCTGTGGGTGGAGTTCCCACTCGTGGATCTGCTGCGTTTGTCTGCTGAGCAGATCTGCCACGGTGTTTTGGACTCCTGGGACGTGTTGGGCCAGGAGAAAGTTTTTTTGTGGAATTGCCCATCTCCTTATGCTCTGTGCTAATTGAGAGAGCTGTGGAGAGTGTGCGCCCCCCTGTTTTTGAATGTAGTACATGGCAGTCATGTTGTCTGTGCGAATGAGGACTGCCTTGCCTGAAATCTGCGTCTGGAAGGATTTTAGGGCTAGGAAGATTGCCAGTAACTCCAGATGGTTGATGTGGAGTAACTTCTGTTGCGGCGTCCATGTGCCCTGTACTGCGAGATGTAACAGATGAGCTCCCCAGCCGGAGAGCGATGCATCTGTGGTTAGGATTATTTGTGGGACCAGGTCCAGGAACGGTCGACCTCTGGAAAGGTTTGTGGTGTTCCACCACTGCAGAGAGCGATGGGTGCGACCGTCTACCAACACCAGGTCTGTCAGTTGCCCCTGGGCCTGGTTCCACTGGCGCGCTAAACATTCTTGGAGTGGACGCATCTGGAGTCTTGCATGGGGCATTATGAAGATGCAAGAGGCCATCATCCCTATTAGTTGCATAAACACTCTCGCTGGGAGAGAGTGTAGACATGAATTTTTGACGCAGAGCCTGTATATTTGCAATCCTGGCAGGATTGGGATAGGCTATGGCTCTTGCGGTGTCTATGGTGGCACCGAGGTATTGTTTTGTGTGTGATGGTACCAGGTGGGACTTTTGGTGGTTCACCGTGAAACCTAGCTGGTGAAGTAGTTGGATTATAGCAGCGTATCTGGAAGACTGGCTTTTATTAGCTAGTCTTCCACATACGGGAAGACGTGAACGTGCTGTCTTCTGAGGTGTGCAGCCACTACCGCTAGGCACTTGGTGAATACCCTTGGTGCTGCTGTTACCCCGAACGGGGGCACCTTGAACTGGTAGTGTTGCCCGTCCACCACAAATCTGAGGTACTTGCTGTGAGACTGGTGTACTGGAATGTGAAAATATGCGTCTTTCAAGTCCAGCGTGGTGAGAAAATCATCCTGGGAGAGGAGTGGAAGAACCTGTTGAAGGGTTACCACGTGAAAATGGTCTGAATGTATGTAAGTATTTAGAGGTCTGAGATCTAGGATAGGTCGTAGAGTCTCGTCTCTCTTTGGAATCAGAAAGTACAGGGAGTAGACCCCTAAATTTTGTTGATTTATGGGGACCTGCTCTATGGCTTCTTTTTGCAGGAGGGAGATCACCTCCTGTTTTAGTAACGTAGCATGTTCTTGAGACATAGGGCGTTGCCTGGGTGGAACGTTTGGGGGGGGGGGGGGGGGGGTAGATGTTAATTCTAGGCAATACCCTGAACGAATAATTTGGGTCACCCATCTGTCTGAGGTGATTGTATCCCAGACGTGAAGGAAATGTTGTATTCTGCCCCCGACCGGAGTGGAATGGTCTGGAGGGAGCGGGGGAAAGTTATTGGGCAGGAGGTGTGGCAGAGCGGGCGGTATTTGTCTTGCCTCTGCCCTTATCATTATTGCCTCTGTATCCGCCTCTTTGATAACCCTTTGTGAAGTTAGATTGAGGAGGGGATTTGTAGGACATGGATGCACTATCCGAGGAGTAGCCTCTGCCCGTGCCCCGAAAGGAAGAGCGGCGAAAAGAACGCCTGGGAGTGTGTGACTGCAGGGCTCCCATGGATTTCGCCGTGTCAGTATCTATTTTCATCTTTTCGAGGGCTTCATCAACTTTGGGGCCAAATAGATGGTCTTGGTCGAATGGGTGGTTTAATATAGAGGCTTGTACCTCAGGTTTAAAACCTGAAACTCTGAGCCAGGCATGGCGACGGAGAAGGACACTGGTGTTTATGGCCCTGGAGGCTGTATTTGCTGCATCTAGGGTACAGCGTATAGAGGTATTAGTTATTGTTTTTCCCTCTTGGATCAATTCATTAGCCCTATTCTTGTACTTTTCAGGGAGATGGTGCATGATGGTCTCTAACTCATCATAATGCGCCCTGTCGTATCTGGCCAACAGCGCTTGCGTATTGGCGATACGCCATATATTGGCGGCTTGTGACGCAGTGCGCTTCCCTGACGCGTCTAGGAGCTTGGACTCTGTCAGGTGGTGGTGCTTCGCCTGACGCCTGAGAATTTGAGCGCTTCCTAGCTGTAGATACTACTAGGGAATCCAATGGGCAGGGCCTTTAATGTATGAAGGGTCTGTGGGGGCGGCTTCGTATTTTTTCTCTATACGGGGGTTTAGGACCCTGGCCCTGACTGGGTCTTTAAAAACCTCAGGTGCGTGTTTAATTACTCCCTTTAACATAGGTAGAATGGCAGTAGACCTATGTGCATCGTCGAAGGTGTCTAGGAGAAAATATTCCTCCACTGGGTCAGTATGTAACTCCACCCCGTAGTAGTGTGCCGCCCTTTGTAACAAGTGGTGAAAGCCTAAGGAATCTTCAGGTGGGGATGGCCTAGATGGGTAAAGGTCATCCTGTGGGACATCTGGGATGTCCGGATTGTTATAGTCGTCCCATGGGTCTGGAGATCCAGTAGGGGTGGGGTCTTGTGGCACATCTGCTGGATCATAATAAGGGTCTCCTAAATCATCTGGGACAGGAGACAAGGTTGGGGAACGATGAGGTGGAGGTGGGGAGGGTGGTGGAGGTGGGGAGGGTGGAGGAGGTGGGGAAGGCACTCTGAAAGGAGAGGTAGCAATGTCTTTCCTCTTTGGAGGTGGAGGTGGAGCTGGTTTGTCCAAGTGTCTCTTTTTTGAAGACAACGTCAAGTGTCCAGTTTTTGGATCCTTGGTGAGTGTCTTTTGCAGAGGATCCGGCGTAAAAAGTTCTTGCGACACTGGTTGTTCGGTCGGTGCCGAAGTTTTCGGGGCCGACTGCTTTTTAGGCTTGTCTAAGCCGTGCTTCTTTGGGACCTCCGATTTTTTGGTCGGTGCCTTAGAAGGCTTCGGCACGGGAGTGTCGGTGCCGAGGGCCTTGTGATGTTTGGTCGGCGCCGGAAGGGCAGGTTTCGACACCGAAGGCTTTGGTGCCGGGTTCGGTGTGGAGGTGGAGGCCGATTTTTTCTTCGGTGCCGAAGGGTGTTTTTCGGTACCGCTGGTCGGCTGGCTCGAGCCCGAGCTGCCGGAAGGCTTAATAGGCTTCTTTACCGGGCCCGAAGGTGGGGTGTGAGAAGCAGTATCCTTGGTCTTACCCAGGCTCGGAGGCGAAGGTGTGACCGAAGCCTTTTTGGGTATTGGCGTGGGAGGGGGTATTGTACTCACGACCCGCTGCGCCGGGGTGATGTCCTCCACATCTGAGTCGTCTTCCTCCTGTTCGATGTTCTGCTGTCCCGGAGCTTCGACGTCGTCCCCGAAGAGGTCGACTGGAGCGGAGATCTAGGAGTGCGCCATGTTGCGTCTAGATCATCGATATCGAATAGTCTTTTTAGAGCGAAAAGACTTGCAGGCGGGACAGTCTCGGGCCTCGTGTTCAGGGGAGAGGCAGAGGTTGCACACCTCATGAAGATCGGTGTGGGGAAACTTGGACCCACATCGAGGGCACTTCTTGAAGGGAGTTCTTTCCATCAGCCGAGACCGGAGCCGGAATAGGCCCGAAGGCCGCCGTCGACGACCGGAATCGAAGAAGTGCCGAAGAGAAGGTGATTAAGATGATTTATTATCTGAAGAAACTCGATGAGCGATGATTTTTGCGTCTATGGTTGAACTGGAAAGTTCGGAACTGGAGCGCGAAGTATTACATCCGAGCCCGATGGCGGAAAAAAACAATCTGAGGATGGAGCCGAAGCCTATGCGCAATACGAACCACCGAACTCGTGACTTCCAACGACTTTCCAAGAGGAAAAACAAACTGTAAACATCCGGGCCCAACACCAGATGGCGATCTATGCACAGTGTATAATCTGCAGCTCATATGCCTCGAACATACTTTTTCCTAAATTTGGGACAGAAAACACTGGCTCTTCCAGGCAATGGGCAAAGTATTACCATCTTGCATTCTCACACTCCTCCCGATTGAAACTCTGTCTCCCATGATTGAGTAGCTCTAACACAAATCATAAGAACGGATGAAAACTGTATCCATGTGAAGACCTCAGTCATGCCACATTTAATTAATAAAGCAAAAGATTTGACCATACAAGTGGGGGTACAGTTTACATCATGAGAAGCTGGAAGATACTGGGTGCCAGGAATTTTGTGTATCCCACAGGTGCTGGAACTTTCCCTCACAAATATGTGAGGAAAAGCTGCGATTTTAACCACAGTGCGAGGGACATTCTGTGTTATAAAATTAACTGGAATTCATGCAAGTCACACCAACCTGCACTCCCATGGGCGTCTGCTTTCCAGAAATGTAGAAGGTTGGTAGGTGTTTATGGGTGTTGGCTGAACCCGGGCCAAAATACTAAAGCTACCAATATTGCCAGAATGAGCGAATTTGAAAGGAAAGATCTTGATGGTTCCTTGTTGCCTTTTGGCGGCCTTCCTATAACAGGCAATAGACCCACCCACACTAGAGCGGTACCATTTTTATTGGGAGAAGTGTGTGAACAGAGAATAGCATAACATTTGTCATTATCAATTTCTCTCCATTTTTTGGGTTATTTATGCAAAAGAATGAGCAAGATAAGACACATTTTGCAGAGAGGCCTCGAAACATATGATATTATGGGTAACCCAAATTTAGTGTACTGTAAATAACCACTATTCCTACACTCATTCTCTTTGGCACATTTCAATAATTCATAGGTTAGTTCATACCCATTTCTGATTTAGCAGATTTTACCATATTAATTGATGCATGGTTGGTACACAATGAAAAATTATAAGCTGCAGCTCAGCTAGGGTATCCTATGTTTTTGGACAACCAACAAGGCTCTATAGATATCTGCCATCTTAAGAGTGAGTGATATATTACTTTTCTAATCCTGCCATTGGGCAACAAAATTCACAGATCAAAACTTTACCAATTTCTTTTCCCCTCTCCTTATTTTCATTCGTTTTTTAATTTTCATTGGTTTCTTGACCAGGAGTGATCTACACAGATGACACCTTTCTGAATTATGAATTGAGTCTACTTTTCGGGAATATATAGCTTTCAGGTTCCTCCCATGAGTTTTACACATTTCCACCAAAATGTAGGTAGAAAATACAGAAATTGGGAAAAATCACTCCTAATTGCGAAAGGGTACCAAAAAAGAGGATTTCTTTTGTTTTCACCTGCCTGTTCCTGAAAGCTTTGATAGAGGTGATATTAGCACAGCAAACCTTTTGTTGATGCCATTTTCATTAAAACAAAATCCATGTTCTCAGTTGCCTCTAGTGAAATCCACACACTCAGAGTACCTTTAGGTTACTTCCCCAACATGTGAGGTAAAAAAGGACACAAATTTAGCATGGATAGTGTTTGTGGACAAACAGTTATGCACGAACTGTCCCAAACATCAAAAAGGGACTTAACACTGGGATGGGAAGCTTCAGTGCTTAGCAGGTTAAATACCCATTGGTTTTAACATTATTTTAACAATAAATATGCTAGGCCTACCACACCTTTGCCATAGATAAATAATTAACAGATCAGACCGTTTAGCTTGGAACACTGAATAATTGGCACCATAACTAATTCAATCATGCAGTATTTAGCATCAGCGTTCCCACAAAGCAAAGTTTACAAGCACTCTTTAAGCAGGGCACAAAAATTCTGTTCTATCAAATGCCGATCTCAAGGGAACCATAAAGTGGATGTAGCCAAAGCCCCTCTCTCAGTTGTGCTTCTAAATGTTTTTTCTGGTACTCACATAGGGTTAGGCGACAGCTGCACGGCAAAGCCTGATATAAAAGTGCATTCCAAAGCACGTCAGACTGGTTGTTCCCGGGGATGTTGTGCCGCACATCATCTTACCCATCACTTAAGGATGCAGCAACCTTGTTCCAACTGTTCCAACAAAGGGGGGCCGGGGGGGACATGGAGAGATTATGAGGGTGTGCGGGCCCAAACATGTACACACCTTAACACATAGGTAAAAAAAAAAATCAGGATTACCCATCAGGAATACCCATTAGTTAGAATGAATTGCGATTCTTAAAGACAGCCTTGAACTTGCAGTGCATTAAATGTGGGTGCTGTACTAAGTACCAAATAAAAAATGTGAGCAACATGAAACAAACCAGATCATCATAAATCAGAATCAAACCTAATTAAAGAAAATCTTTGTTGGGACAGGAATGTATGTCCTCTGCACGGTGTAATCATGTTCTCCTGCCGAGTGTCCATCTGCAAGTAACTGGCCTCCTGCTTTTAGATTTTGCCACAGCATCGAGCTACTCTTGTGTGTGCGCCTAAGCCTGTCCCTTTACATCGGGGAGGTCCCACACTAGACTTCTGACTTAGAGGAGCATACAGTACATAACCCCATTTTTCGGACCGAGAGCTACCATCCCAATCATGGGTTTAGCATGTAGATGGGTAGTGGCGACATACCATGTTTTGTGACGTAGCAATTTTGCCCAGACCTTTATCTGTCACTGGAGTGGAGGCCTGCTCATGTAAAGTTCTCTTTCTATGCTTTTACATGTATGTGACCTATGTGGTGAATATAGTGCATGTATATGACTAAGCCAGAGTAATCAAGGCCCGTGGGTTTCTTTGAGGAAACAGTTTTTGTTGTTCAGGGTGAGAAGAGTCCTTTAGCGAAGGCCAGACTTTTGACTCTTTCCTGATCATTGTCAGAGTGGCTTTTGATGAGCTGAATGGAGAAAGCTCATACCTCTTCGTGCTTGTGTTGTTGGTAGCCCAGGCTAAAGACCCTGCTTGGGGAGCATCAACATGCACAATGGCTATGTCTGGAGAGGATGTATGGAAAGAAAAAAAACGAAGCTCCCCAAACAGGTTTTGAAAGTGCAGAGAGAATCCACATTCCCAGTCTACTTAACATGTATAAAAGTGGGAGCCACTTACCACTCTGCCCAATTGTTCCAGCTCCAAGTTCTCTCAACCAAGGAAGCAACTTCTATGCAGAGTACTCAGAGGACTGGTGTGCAACCACAGCTGGAGTCTGTCTGACAGTCAGCTTCCCAGTTGTGAGGGGACATTACCTAGCCTCTGACCTCACTGAAAAAGGCTTAATCTCTTGCCTGAAGCGCCTTTAAGCCAACCTGCTACTGAGAGAGGGAAGGAGCCTACCAATCCTACAGATGTGTGACAGATCTAAAGCGCCAGAGCAGCTTGATCCCTGGTGGGCTCATCAGCTGAAGGAAGACTGAGAAGAGTGACCTGTGAACTAAGAGGTATTTGGGCTGAAGACACTGTGTGGATAGTTTTTGGGGGAATCGCAGACAGTTGTTCTCTCTGATGCCCTCAAGAAGCTTGTGTAGACAATCAACAAGACGTTTTGCACCGCGGATGGAGAGAGTTGCCATTTAAAGGTTTGTGCTGAGGCAGACTGTGCCGTTGCTGTTCAGTGACCGCGACCAGAGTCTTGTGCTGCTGCACCCTTGACCCTGAAGGTGGCTGCCATGACACTGCTGTGACCTATGACCTTGGTGGTCTGCCAACTGCTGCTCATCAGTGGGTCTGTAGAGGGTCCTTTGCTCCCCAAGTTGACCTCTGACATTGAAGACACTGGTGCCTGCTGCCATTTTTTCATGGTCCTCGCCAGATCACAGGTCAAACCCCCAACACATTCACCATTGACTGGACTGCAGGGATCCAACGGACCGCCACTAGTGAAAGATGGTGACCATTCTTTCAAAAGTATTGTGAAGGTCACTTCTCTATTATACAAGCACAAATATCTACTATCCAAAGACACAATTAGTATCACAAGGGCAGACTAAAATGTCTCACCTACAATCCATGTGAGACCAACAATAACACTTGTTTTGATGTACAAACCATATTAGCCTTGAAAAAGCCTGAGGCCTTCATTCCATTAAGGAGCAAAACATGTGCCTGCTGGCCTACGTTCTCTGCTGCCTGGCAATTAAATAAAGGCTTTAATTCCTTTTCAACTGCATTAAAATAAATGTATGTGACTATTAGGACGCAATCCATGACCAATATTTTACTCAAGGGATATGAAACCACATGTTTATTATTAGTATTACTTACATATATTTTATAGTAGTGGGTATAGGGGTATTGCCCTCGTAAAGTAAGCAATCAATTCTGCCCACTAGCCAATACTAGTCAGTGTAACACATCTAAGGTCTGCTTACTTACCTCAAAGACACGCAACCCTGGGAAAGTGGGGTTGGTGAGAGACCTATCTAGACTTGCGTCAGGGGTGGGACACCTGAGGAAGGGGCGACGTGGAGCAGAATGGAAGACAAAGTAGCACAAGGGTCTGTACAAGAATTGTGCTTATTTTATTTTCTGGAGGTATAATGTTTTAAGTATGCAGATTATAGTCATTTTCTTTTATCAAACTAAGGAAATAATTCTGAATATTAAGGTATAGCGCTGTTGAGTGTTGACATCTGCGGACCCCCACACCACCTTCCTGAAAAGTCTGTGACTTCTTGACATCACTAACACGGACACAGCACGTGCTAAAGGGTTTGCCACGTTAGGATGGCCATGAGACATGAAAGGCAAAAAACTACAGCCTTATGGCTGAGGCCCAATTGCCCCTGTTTGACTCCTGTTCACACCCCCTCTCCCAGTGGGGTCTGGCAATAGGCACGAAGCATTGAGATTCTAAGGAAGACAGTTCCAAATTTGAACACCAGAGCACCAAGTTCAACTTACACATCTAATTATCTGCAAAGTGCTATGGAGGGTTAAGGGCTTAAAGGACAGGGAGGTCCTTGTGAGTTACATTAAAGGCCAGTTCTGTGGATTTGGAGGTCTTTTGGGGGACCACCCAAAGGTGCAGGGTCCACCCTTCGTCCACGGGTCCGGGATACAAACTGAGACCAACACTGGAGCGCCGAGAGAAAGGATTACAATCTCATGAGATGGAGAGAGAGCATCGGCAACAGACACCCGCAGCTTGTCTGAGGAGGCAATCTCCTGAGTGCTTTGCTTCTGCACCTTATATACCCTTCATCCCCACCCTGTGCGTGCTAGGTGAACAATAACAAACACCAATAATTTACAGACAAGCAATGGTCAGTTATGATACAATCAGCAGGTGGTGGCTGTTTGGCCCCTGCAGGGCATAGGTGAAAAAGGCACGATTATATGTCAAACAAAAGGTTAATCTGGTAAGTCCACAGATTGTAGCGGTGAGGCCTCTGCAGGGTGTAGACGAAAAGCATGTTTATACGACAAGTAAAGTTCGATCTGATAAGTCCGCAGATGGTAGTTGTTGGACCCCTGCAGGGCACAGGCGAGAGGAATGATTACACAGTAAGCAGAGGTCAATCTGATAGGCCTGCAGATGGTAGCTGTTGGACGCCTGCAGGGCACAGTGTGCAGGGTGAGGACGATAAACATCTGGGAAACTCCCTGTCCGACTGGTTGAGCATGGGCTGGTCAGTTTGTGGCAGGTCAAAGCACAAACAGGGTTTGAGTGTCCGTGCAGGAATGTGGGAGGACAAAAGTGGAGCTCCAGAGTGATCGTGAAAGAGAGAGAAGGTCAGTCATGAAGGGTCTAGCGCAAAATAGCGGAGTGAATGGCAAGATAACAGACCTACTTTTCCACAGTCCCTCCTTTTGCCATAAGCGAAACCATTTTTTTTAGTCAATTACAATGTTCATCAATAGCTGTGTCTCACATTCAGTCCTTATTTTATCGTTCTTGACCTGTGCATTTACGGGGACTGACTTGATAGCATTTGCGCAGAGGCCACAGAGTGGGGGACCACATTAAAGGCAAAGACAACAAAAGAGAACCAGGGCAAGAGGTATCCGGATGATCATTAGAACATTCCATCCCCATGTCAGCAGAAGTTGCCATATCCAAGAACCAAGGGACCACGAGTCTGTATCTTGATGGAGGTCAGAGGCTATTCGATGGAGTGCGGAAATAGCCTCGTAGACAGATGATGAATTATCCGGAAGATACACGCAACAGCTGGTGCCGATGATGCGACATGCTCCTCCGCAGTCAGCTAGGATGACATCAAGGACCATGCGATTTTGTAGAGTGACGATGCGTACCACTTGGAGCTCCGCAGTGGTGTTGGCCAAAATACCAGCTGTGATGTTGACGGTGGCTTCCATGACTCTGGTGAGGTGGCGAATGGCTCCGCTGTTTGCCATTGGTCCCCAGAAGGGAAGGGTGCCCATCATGGCATCCAGGAATTGTTGAGAGGTTGTGTCTGTTTGTTCACTCACATCGTTGCTGTGGCAGGCGCGATGATGAAGAGGAGAAGCAATGTAGAAAGAGGGAAGGAGGAAAGCTATGTAACATGTGCCTCCCCAGTTCTCGTGAAGCCAAGTGTAGGCTTTTGTTCCACACACAAAGTAGGTGTTTGGGGAGGCAACAAGGGGCGGTGAAGATGTCGTATTCAGAGTTGTTGTCATGACACAAGAGCTGTCCCCAACGTACTCAATACCTAAGCCTCTGATACACATTAGTCCAGGAATGCTAACAACAGCTAGCGGTGGGGTCCGCTTGGCGGGTGTCCTTGCTTTGAAGCTAGAGAAGTGTATTCTACTGGTAGTGTCGAATACCAGCATTTCCTCCTTCTCATTCTCAGACATGCGTGTAGAATTGTTCTTTGGACAAACAGCATTGCCCGTTTTGTTCTGCCAGAACTCATCTTGCAATTGTTAGAGAGTGATGTCGGCAAGGCCGCTCAACCGATGGGCGCCCATGATGAGCGACATCCAGGCAGCGCAAGAGGCATGTATAGAGTAAGAGTAAGGGAGGAAGGGTATGTTATTCTCCGTGGAGTGAGGCAGGAGACCACAGACCCAACAGTTCGTTTTATTCAATACCTCATTATGTTGATTCAACATTTGGATGAAGGTATTGTTCCAAAACTCTTGTCGCCTATTTTGAAGATAAGGGGACAAGGAGACATGGGAATGTTCAGGAGGCGTGGCATCAGTGGGCAATATGGTATCCTTGGCTGGTGCCCCTTCCTCTAGGATCCAGAAGAGGATGCCAAAGATAGTAGTGAGGAGGAGAACTGTCGTCAAAGGTATTGACCTGTTATTATGCAATTTGTTACATAGTGCTATCTTCTTGTTGGAAAGTTCCATGGTTTCTTTGTTTGTCATAATCAGTCTACTTTTGGGTTGTACAGCCATTGGAGAGAAAAGGTGAGCCCTACGCGTCGCCGGTAGCTGGTGGTTGCTTCTCCTGGCTAGGCTTCTCAGTACCCCGCTACCTGGAGTACCAATCCACCCTTCCAGATAATACTACCGCCCTGCAACTTTTGGCTCACAACCCGTCCGGTCGCTGGAGCTCCAGAGGCCGTGCGTGGGCAGAGGTTGTATCTTTCTTTAGTTGGCACGGTGTTATCTTTGAATAATTCCAGTTCTGGTTCTGGGAGACCACACACAAGGGGTGCCGTACGTTAGAACTTCCTTGTAGGTGGACAAGGTAGGATCAGTTTTAGTAATGCTGGGGATCTTCCGGCAATGCACAGCATGGATCCAGGATTTCTTGCCTTCCACTCGCAGGGCCGTTCTAGTGGTCAGAAGGACTAGCAGGGGCCCTTTCTACCGGGGTTCCAGCGTCTTCGTTCAAGCAAACATTTTTACCATAACGAAGTGGCCCGCTCGGATGGCATGTCCCGGCCCAGTGGATCGATCAGGTAATGCTTCCTGGACCTGCTGATGAATGGAAGACAAAGTTTGTGTAAGTACGGACAAATAATCACTCAGCAATTCACAAGGCGAATCAGACCATGTGGTAGCAGGCAGTGCGCCCCAGATGTTCATTGGGCGTCCAAAGACCACCTCATACGGAGTCAATGAGGTGCGGGAATGCGGGACAGATCTTATTGATAGAAGGGCCAGTGGAAGCACATCTGGCCATTTTAGCACCGTAGTTTCTACTATTTTGGCTAGTTTGGATTTGATCGTGGCATTGTATCTGTCCACTAGCCTGCTGATTGGGGGTGGAAGACGGCATGAAATGTTTGTTGAACCCCTAATCCTGATAGTATATGCTAGACTATTTCTCCAACGAAATGACTCCCACTGTCACTCCGTAGGACTCGGCAAAGGCCGTAGCGGGGAAAGAATTCCTTCAGCAATATCTTGACTGTGGTTAGGTCAGTGTTGTCTCTAACCGGGTAAGCCTCCACCCATTTGCTGAACGCGCAAACAACCACCAAAACATATTTAAGGTTGTTGTATCATTCCATTTGGATATAATCCATTTGCAGCACTTCAAAAGGTGATGAGGGGATGGCATATCCTGCCCGAGGTACCAGAGTCCCTTTACCTACATTGTAGCGGAGCCAAACCAAACACTGTTGGACCAGCCTGGAGGCGGTAGACCGGAGCTGGTTGTTATCCCACACTTCCTGTAATATTTTAGTCATGGTGGCAGCATTGGTGTGTGCTGGCAAATGAGTCATGTTCAACAATGGGAGGAGATAAACATTTGGCAATTTCCAAGGTTTTTCATCTTTGGATCGCCAACAATTTTCTTCATCAAGCATGCCCTCCTTCTCCCAGTTTTGAAGTTCTTCAGAGGTGGCAGTGGACTGGATGTCCCGGATCTGTTGTCTAACATCATGCCACTTCTCTGCTTGGGATTTTACTATGTACATAGGGGTATGTATTCTTTCCTGTGCTGTAGCCCGGGCTGTCTCATAAGCAAAGGCATTTCCTAATCCTATTTCATCTGTGACCTTCTTGTGTGCGTTGCATTTAACAATAGCTAATGTTCTGGGTAGTGTCAATGCTTGGAGCAATGCAATGACTAAGTCACCATGCTGAATGGGCGTACCATGTGACATTAAGAACCCGCTCTCCTTTCAAAGGATACCAAAACTGTGGGTCACTCCAAAGGCGTACTGGCTGTCGGTATATATGGTGACAGCGAGATCCTGGCTAAGGATACAAGCGCGGGTGAGAGCTATAAGTTCTGCGGCCCGGGCCGATTTCTGAGGTATGCGTGCAGTCTCAACAATGGTATTGGTAGTGGTGACGGCATAGGCAGCAGATGTGGTACCGTTTGATAGTTTAATACAAGACCCGTCCACCCACAATTGCCTATCCTGTTCCGTGAGAGTGGTATCTTTTAAGTCTACCCGTCCCTTAGTCTGTTCTTCTGTTCGAAAGAGGCAGTCATGTGGAATGTCTGGGATGTCAGGATCTGGTGAGGGCAGGAGTGTGGCAGGATTCAAGGTCGCACATCTCTTTAGCGTGATATGGGGTGCTAACAGCGTAAGTTCGTATCCTGTTAGTCGTGCACTAGTGAGGTGTTGTGTCTTTGTCTGATTCAGTAATATGTCGACTGCGTGTGGAACTAATACCGTCAATCCAGATCCCAACACAATCCCTTCACTTTGTCGGATAGAGACGGCCGCTGCTGCAACGCGCATGGGCGTTGTTTGGTGCCGTGAATTTGGGTCAGGACTGAGAGAGCACATCCTGAGCGCTCATGGGTGTAGAGGCAGAAGGGTTGAGAGTAATCAGGTGTGCCCAATACTGGTGCAGAGCAAAGACCGTGGCGTAAGTCTTGAAAGGCTTGGTCATGTTCATGTGTCCAAGGAAGAGGTGTGGGTGTGTCTTTTGTAAGCAAGGCAAGGAGTGGCTTAACTATGAGGGAAAAATTCGGTATCCATTGGCGACAAAAGGAAGTGAGACCAATTAGCGCACGAACATCTCTTTGGGTGATAGGAGAGGAAAGGTGTAGTATTGTTTGGATGCGGTCAGGTGTGAGAGTACGTCCCTCCTTAGACAGCAGATGGCCGAGGTAGGTCACCTGCTGTCTACAATACTGTGGCTTATTCTTGGATACCTTATGGCCCTGTGATGCCAAAAAGCGCAGTGTAGTAAGAGGCAGTGCGAGCCAGGGCCGGAGTGTCTGCAGCCAACAGAATGTCATCGACATATTGGATGAGAACAGCGCCGGGTGGTAACTTTATTTGGTCGAGCTGTTGTTTAAGGGCCTGGCTGTAGATGCTAGGGCTTTCGGTATACCCTTGAGGAGCCCGACAGAATCTGCACAATCTGTTTTTTATGGTGAAATCAAAAAGATAGCGTGACTCAGGATGTATTGGTATGGAGAAAAAGGCATTTTTGAGATCTATTACTGTGAAGGTGGTAGCAGTTGAGGGGATCATTGTCAATATAGGTATGTCAGAGACCACAGGATATTGTGGGACCACTATTTTGTTAATTGCGCGGAGGTCAATGACAAAACGGTATATTTTCTCTTAAGTGGATGTATGTTTCAAAACTGGAAGGATGGTGCTATAGCAAATGTTAGACTGAACTTCCTTAACTACCCCAGCTACAATCATATCCTGTACTATAGTCATGAGAGCCTTTTCGCCGTCTGCAGAAATTTTATACTGAGGGAGGCGAGGAAGAGGTGCATTCTGTTTTACTGTTATGTGGACAGGATCCATCACAATCTCCCCCACGTCGGTGTCCATGATGGCCCACAGGGTGTCCGGTAACTGGGACAAATTCTGCTGTTCGGAATCAGTGAGACAATTAAGGCGGGATTCATAACCAAGGGGGCAATCATTATCAAACAGTATGGCTCTGACATTCTTAGGAGAACAGCGAATGGAGGCTCTGAAATGCTTTAAGAGATCAATGCCCATCAAATTGTCTGGGCAGTTCGGGGAGAGCAGAAAAGAGGCCATCACTGCGTTCCCCTGTATGTCCAGGGGCACCTCAGTAGAAAGGGGGTTGGTGGAGGGCGTGCCGTCAAATCCTACAGATGTGACCGATAAGCCAGACAGGGGCGCCCTAGGAATCAGCTTATGTGAGAGGGCACTTCTAGAGGCCCCAGTGTCGACCAAGAATTTGCCCTGAGTTCCAACCACTGAAGCTGCGACATAGGGCCCTGATTGATCAACTGGAAGTTTCACTGGTTCATTTCCCTGTCCCTGGCTGTCTCATGCAAATTCATTGTCGGGGAAGTGGTCACCAGAAAACTTGTGTGCAAAAGCCTGTCTATTGTTATCGATGACATTGGGGCGTTGTCCGTTGGAGGGTGGGACTCTTCCTCTACTCAGTCCCCTTCCCCGACCCATTGTATTTCGCTGTAAAAGAGGACAATCTGCACGCCAGTGGCCTGTTTCCTTACAATATGCGCATTGGTCCTGGGACAGTTGACGTGGGGGTGGGTGTGTTCCAGCAGTGGCAGGCATATAATTATACTGTGGACGTCTACCGTTTCCTCCCCCGCTGATACTTATTTGGGAAAGCATTACTTTTTCTTTAAGTTCTTTTCTTTTCTTATCTTTTTCCTCCTCTATCTTATTCTGCAGATGTTCATAATATTGGGCCATAGTCAAGATCTGTGTGGGTATTGCAGCAGGTCACGTGCTTTCGCTACTCTGTAACTTTGTGGACATGGGTGGCGACAATCCTTTAACAAAAGTCTGAACTAGTAAGTGTCGACCTGTCTCAGCCGTCGAGTCCTGTCCACTATAGTCAATAAACACCTGGCTGAGGCGGGAGAAGTAGTCATATGTAGTTTCCTCAGATTTTTGTTTACAAGCAGTGATGGCTGTCCAATCTACTTTCCTAGCTGGAATTGTGGCCTTCAATTTTTTAACTATGTTACCTGGCAGCTCTAAAATAACTTCTGCGGGCCTTTCACCTGGTTTTCTGTCCCTCTCCATTGTCGTCAAATCCTCCCACTTATGTTTGAACCAGGCCTCCTCGTCAACTTTCCTTATGGGTCTCCAAATATCTGGGGGCAGAATTAACCCAAAGAACTGATCTATGTCAGTCAGTGTCATCGTATAAGTGGTAATAACCGTGTCCAGCCCTTCGTAGAATTCTTCCGGGGGTCAGGCAAGTCCTTTTTGAAAGCTAAGATGTCAGCTCGAAGCCACGTAGTGTACACCCAATTATATAACGTCCTACGTTTGGCATCTGGACTATCCAGTCCCTCAGCAGTACCTGCCCCTCGAGCGGAGACAAAGACTGGAGCTGCTTCCCTTATTGGTGCCATACGACCTCCAGTCGCACCCTCCATTACCAGTGGCTTTTCCTCTTCCTCCTGGTCTATCCTTAGACCCTCCATCATTTGTAGCGTGAGTGCTAACAAACTGTTGCTTTCCTCAGCACTCCCCCCCCCCCCCCCCCCCCCGTCAACTTACGATACAATTCTTTAACATGGTCTGCTGGTGTCACTTCGTGGCATTTCTCATAAAGAGAGAATACTTCATAAGCAAATTGTTGTAGGAAGTAGCCCTTTTGAGGTGGTGCATAGGCCTCATAGATAGCACGGACTTGGCTACAGGTGAAAAGATCCTCCAGGCAGGTGCGAACTAGACCATCCAAGGCCTGTTTCTGTGTTGATGTAATGCGGGATCGTGCAGAAGAAGTGGTCTCGGGGTCAGATTAAGCGGGAGGGGCAGTGGGATCGGGAGGCAGGGGTTGGGCATTGTCGGAGGGTACATTTCCATCGGCCGGCCGTGGGATAGGATGGGGAGGGACATGGTACGGTGGTGGCAATGGATGGAGGAGAAGCTCCTCTTCATGGGGGTCTGCTTGCGCTAGTGGTGTATGACGCACAGGATACTGACCAGACACATTCAACCTGTGTTCTCTGTCGGTGCGCGCAAGATTGGATGCAACTTTTTCCTGCTGTAATTCTATTAATGTCTGTTTATCGCTCTTTCGAGCCTTTTTCTATAGCCTCGCCTGAGCCCTTCTCTCTCTTTCAGCTCCCTCCTTTTTCATTGGCCCAGGGCGTCAAACATAGCTTGTCGCGACCTTCGTCTAAAGAGCTGTATTTGTACACCCTCAATTTTGTGAGATTCAAAAGAACCATATATGGGCCACTGAGTCTCTTTATCCTTAGACGTGTATTTATGCCATAATGAAATATACATTATGGGAGAAATACCGTATTTTATGTACATATCCTCACTTGAGGTACCTTCCGGGGGAGCCGGCTGACTACCTTCCAACACCCTCGATCGAGACATACAACCACCAAACCATTGTGCAAATTTACTAAACGCAGGCATGTTTTTCTGTGTTAAAAAACGTCTATACAAATTTCTAGTTCGGACACAAAATCCACATTACCCGCCCAGTATCACTCTTTGCACAGAGTGACTTCTTACCGAAGAAAATCAGCTAACCAAACAAATAACAAAAAGGTGTCGCAAATCAGCGACCCTACCAGAATCCTTTGTCTCGTTCTCCAGGCGGTCTCTTTACTGCAAAGATCGTCCAAGTCTATCGGGGGGCCGAGTCAGGACCGGAGCCACTTGCAGGGGTCTTTTTGGATGTAGTGAAGGTCGGGTGGTGGCTACGACGAGGGTCTTTTTCGCGTAGGCATGCCCCACCACCGTCCGTTCAACTTCCTCGTCGGGACCCCTCGACCGGCCAGCCACGTCGCTGATCGGGCCTCACGTTTGGGCGCCAATTGTGGATTTGGGGTCTTTTGGGGGCAACACCCAAAGGTGCAGGGTCCGCCCTTCTTCCACGGGTCCAGGATACAAACTGAGACCAACACTGGAGCGCCGAGAGAAAGGACATTTATTACAATCTCATGAGATGGAGAGCGAGCATCGGCAACAGACATCCGCAGCTTGTCTGAATAGGCAATCTCCTGAGTGCTTTGCGTCTGCACCTTATATACCCTTCATCCCCACCCTGTGCGTGCTAGGTGAACAATAACAAACACCAATAATTTACAGACAATCAATGGTCAGTTATGATACAATCAGCAGGTGGTGGCTGTTTGGCCCCTGCAGGGCATAGGTGAAAAAGGCATGATTATATGTCAAACAAAGGTTAATCTGATAAGTCCACAGATGTTAGCGGTGAGACCCCTGCAGGGTGTAGGCGAAAAGCATGTTTATACGACAAGTAAAGTTCGATCAGACAAGTCCGCAGATGGTAGTTGTTGGACCCCTGCAGGGCACAGGCGAGAGGAATGATTACACAGTAAGCAGAGGACAATCTGATAGGCCTGTAGATGGTAGCTGTTGGACACCTGCAGGGCATAGTGTGCAGGGTGAGGACAATAAACATCTGGGAAACTCCCTGTCCGACTGGTTGAGCATGGGCTGGTCAGTTTGTGGCAGGTCAAAGCATGAACAGGGTGTGAGTGTCCCTGCAGGAATGTGGGAGGTCAAAAGTGGAGCTCCAGAGTGATCGTGAAAGAGAGAGAAGGTCAGTCATGAAGGGTCTAGCGCAAAATAGCGGAGTGAATGGCAAGATAACAGACCTACTTTTCCACAGTTCTACAAAATGGAAGAACGGAAACAAAGTCTGATGTCTTTTGTTTGGGGGGGGGGGGGGGGGTTGCTGATTGGGGAGGGGTCAATAGAGCTACACATGTATGGTATGTACTCAGACCAAAGCCTTCTTGCTCCATCAAATTTCAAGGTTTCAAGAAATCTATGAGCAATTGCAAAAGCCATAACGACAGCTAGTAAAGCCTTGATAAAAGCTTGATTAGTTCAGTGACTCACTTGTTAATTATCTTAGAAGAGCTCTTCATTTCTCAGCAAATGACAGACTGGGCTTAGCAACTGGATTAGCCTTAAAGAGGCTGTAGTAAGAAAATATGGAGAATGTGATTAATGTGTAGAAAAAAAGAATTGCACTCTAAGTAGGAGTAGATGAATGTTAAATTAGAAATGCTTTGCCTTATCAGGACAGCACCCATGTAGGTTTTTTGGGGATCTCCACTGTTTCAGACAGTTCTCATCAGTTATCCATTCGGCTTTCAAATTTACCATACACTCATTCAAAGTATGAAATAGTATTATTCATATTCCTTACATCACACATACCACATTTTGATGTACAAAAATTAGACCAAAGGTTGAAACATGAACCTTACACCGGAGAGCTCTACAGATGTTTCTACATTCGCAGACAATTCTGATTCTTCACCCATTTTAGCCAAATTGCCTCTTTGTTTTTCATGTTCTGCACTAACATTCACACCCTACTGCATAACCACAGAATCTCATAACTAGCCCTAAAGCCGAATTTCAGCTTTATGTTCGCACCACTCAAACCACAGATTCCACCTCAGGCATTTGATAAATCAGAGTTGTCCCAGTTCAAATGTCATTTATTCTACTACCCCAAATTCCATTGCTCACACATCGAACTTCCTAGCTATGGATCCAATTTCTATTCTTACAGTTATGCAGATTTTTTCAAATAAACTGCCATCACAAGTTGTGGAAGAGGATTCTCTATAATCTCAGTTTAAGTTCAGTCATAAAATATCTCTCACCTGCCGAAGATGTAATATACTTTTTGCCTGCCCCTTCCAGTCCTTTCATCTGCATTTATGTAGCCCTTGTGGACACTAGTGTGAACCCCGCACAATTATGTCAACTCAGCATTAGAGACACACTCAGATGATTTGCATGTGTGGTTGAAAATGTATTAAGATGTAAGGCTTATAAGTGGGAGGGGCGCTTTCTATGGCAGCAAATATGCTCCCCGGCTGACGTTCCTTGGGGTGGAAAAGATTGCTGTGACCAATGCTGATGAAAGCTCCAATCTCGGCACTGTAACTACCACACAAAACTATTTCAGTAGGTGTTTACTGCGCATCTGTGTGCTCACAGTCACTTTGTTGTTGCGTTGTGCCAAAAGAAACAGTCTGCAAAATATGCTATCCTTTAGTGTATGAGATCAAGGGATGACAAAGGTGCTACCCAGGAGGCCTGGGTGCAATCTAGTAAAGCACAACTCTAAGAAAATATGGAATCTCATAATTCTACAGTCTATCCACGAATGCAAACGTTCCAGCTAATGGAGACCGAGTTCCAAACAATGCACATACTTCTACTTAAACATACATTTTAGCCTGGGAGTGGCGCAGGTGCTACATAAGGAGAAAATTATATCGTATAGCCATTTTATGGTGTCCATTCATATGTGCTACCTGGGCAAATAACTATCAACAATAGATTAGGGTACCTGTGAAGCCTCGCAGGAAAATGAGGTTACATAATGACCATTTGTATATTACATTAACCCATTTCTATAGTCTTGAAACACAGCTGCAGTATTAGATGTATAGGACATATAGATCAAAAATGAAGTAATCAAACAGCAGGAAATTAGTGATGCATATTACATTTGTTTTTGTATTTATTTTCCCTCATATTGTGCATATTTAAATAAACTCAACAAAAAACTTCTGAAGTTTGTTCTGTATCGACCCCCGAGGAACACAAGAAAATAATCACTGGACTACATTAATTACACCCAGCAGGTCACGCGCATTAATATTTATTACTGGAAATAATAAGTGGCTATATTTCACAGTCTCGCATTTGTGGTTGGCAAGTTTTGGCCAACTGACATTTCACAGGTCTCATTCACAACAGAGTTGGGCTTTCCAATTAATTCTGGATGTCTTGCAGGTTAGAATATTCTCGTTTGACCTCAATGTTCCCAATAAAAGGTCAGGTTATGAGATTGCGTCCCCTTTAGTTGATCAGATGGTATACAGGCTGGATGAATCCTCGCCATTACTAGTTTTGTTCTTCTAGTATCATCTGTAATTTAAGGGGTAGTGTATAGTACAATGTCTATGACAAAATCAAACAAATCAGATGAGTAGGCACGTTGACAGAGTGCAACTAAAAGACATGCCTGTAAAAGGTAACTTTCTGTAAAGAATTCCTTATGTGTGTTCGTGCAGTCCTTATTTCAACCAATAAGGTTATGGTGAATGCCTTATGAGGCCCTTATTTCACAGTCTTGTTCTGTCCATCTCGTCAAACACAGAACTATAATCTTTTTAACAACGAATTTGATTATTTTCTTTATAAGACCCTTTGTGGCAAGCAGTCAGTGCTAAGATATTATCAATTTTATTATTATCAGCACAAAAGCAAGCTGGGATCAAGAAAGGATAGAATTTGATTTCAAGTGTTCTTGTAATTGGCAAAGGTAGTGCTTAGCAAATATCCTGCTCTCCAATTCTAGAAGTGTGAAAAATCAGTAGATACTAAAAACATTCCTGTCCCCAAATTTTAGGTCTCCCTGAGACATCGCATGCGCTGTGGCTTGTGAGGCATTTTTGTTACCTTAAAGGAGGCTTCAAGGTATATTTTAACTTTAATTGCAGCAACTCCATAAGAGTGAATGGGTTTGCTCTTTTTAACTTTAATTGCAGCAACTCCATAAGAGTGAATGTGTTTGCTCTTTGCGTCGTCACTGCCCAGTCTTTGTTGCTGATTTCCTGGTTGTTGTGGCATGCCTTGTTTTTAGGTCTCGCCTGAGCCAGCGCATGCGCTGCCTCAGGCGAGACATTTAGTAAGTGGGTTTTCAAAGTGCTACCCACAGGCTTTTGCTGGCCTAAAGCTTGCGTTCACGCGAGCGTGAACGTGCACAGCTGCCAGCTTTCAGCGCCATCTGGAGCGTGATTACTTTCACTTTTGGCGCTGCTGCGCGCGCACCACTCGCATGTTTGCTGGCGCGCGCCCCTGCTTTCACTTTTGCCGTCTTGTTGGGTTTGGAACCTCTTATTTTCGCCAAGTTCCATTTCCCTTGTTCATCCATAACTATTCTTACTCTTTAAGTGTTTCTAAAAATGGTGACTATTTATTTAATATCACCTTCCTGGTCAGCAAATAGGGCGTGCGCGTGTGTGTGTGATGAGGTTGTTTTTTAAACCTGCGTTGTTACTTTACTTTTTCCGTTTGATTTTCGGCTGTTGACATTCCGAGATAAAAAGATTGCCTCCACCCATTTCTTTGAGCTTAGTATCAGTGTCTATTTCCTGTGTAGATTTGTTAATTTGCATAAATATTTTACTACTTTTTTCCCGGTTAAGTTTTGTTCGCATTTTTATAGCATTTTCAGGACCTCTTTTTAGCTCACTTGGCTTTGCATCCATGTGAGAGGAAAGATTGTTGACCTTCATGAACTCACTTGTTATAGTTAGTTTTAGGTTAAAGAGCAGGGGCCATCTATGTTTCACCAGTTGCCTTCATATTTCAAGCCAATGTCTTTATTATTTCCAGGTCTCTTCGAACCCGCAAGGTATCCTGGTCTTCTAGCAACCAACTTCTAGGAAGGCTGCAACTTCACGTTGTTTCAAGAAATATGTTGCTACAGTCGAATCCTCTGTTCCTAAAAGTTTCTCTGCAAATAGGAATCTGTTATTGTGATTAGTGCACAAAAGTGGTTTTCCACTGCTCTGTTAATTTGAGTTCTTCCTGATCAGAACAAAAGGCTTTAGTGCCAAGGAAACTTTGTAGTTAAACGCAGCGATAAATGGAACTAGTCCAGCATCATTACTGGACTATTACAGATCTTTTTGGGAGTCTGAACGCTTTCATGCACACTCCCATTACGGTGTGACTTTAAGGCAAAAGGGGAGAATTTTAAGCAGTCCCAAGTAAAAGCCTTGTAGTCAACGATTAGGTTTTAATTGTGGCCACTGATTTTTCAGTTGTGGTGAAACATGGTTTCTCGCATGGTCTGAACCTGAAAACATCCTCCTCGCTCTGTTTATCTGCTGTACATGAAGCTTAAAGCCTGTGATACCATCTGTCATTCCCTGGAGCATATCTTTCTGATAGATTGAAACATTTTCTTTTTTATTATTTGCATATCAACCTCACAATACAATTGCTCAACACCCTCCGCCCTCCACCGGAGAGTTTACATTTAACCATGCCCCCAATTGTACAAAAGAACAATCACCCATCCGGCGTGGAGCCCCCCCTCCCCCTCCCTCCCACAACCCATGTCAGTGTGCCCCCCTCTGCCAGCCCTCTTCCTGATGCACCCCTCCCATTGCCATGACTCGTGTATGAGTGCTCAAACCTTCCCTAGGCAACTTGGGCTTTCCCCCATGTCTAACCGCGCCTCATGCGTCCAGCGCTCCCCATGGTTCCCCTCCTACTCCCCGCTCGCCGTTTCCTCCTGTCGGTCAGATGTGCTCCCTTCTCCCTCTGCGTCAAGACATCAGCCCCTGAAGTTCCACCACCAGCGCCTCCCATGCCCGGGCCGTCGCTAGTGCCTTTTCGTCATCCCTCCTGAGAGCTAATTGCAACCGGAGTGGGTCCTCTGCGCCTGCCCATCGTGCGAACGCCGTCCTCCACCTCCTAAAGCTAGGCCCCACCCGGGACTTCCAATGCATGGTCAGTTCCTAAGTCGTAGAACTTACTAGTAAGCTTCGTGCGGCGGGTGTGGGGAAACCAAAGCAACAGGCAGGCCCCCATTTTCGGGGTGATAGAGCGGTCCGTCACCTGATTCAGGCAGTCCATAACCTCTTCCCAGTAGTCGCCCAACTGCGCGCAGACCAAAACATATGGCGAAAGTCAGCCCCATCATCCCCACAACGTGGGCACTGAGAGTGTGTGCCCCCAAAATATTGCAATATCTTAACCGGCGTCAGATAAGCCCTGTGTAGCGTAAAAAACTGAACTAGCTGGAACCGGGCATTACGCGTTCCCTTCCAGGCCCGCCGCACCAACGTGGACCATGTCGACTCAGGGATGGGCTTCTCGAGGTCCGCTTCCCATCTAGCCCTCAACGCATCTAGGGGCTGCAGGCATGCCGTCGACAGTCTGTGGTAGAGACAGGTAATGGCCTTGGACGTCCCCGCCGCCATAACTACGTATTGGCAGCCCGTGGCGACCGGCGGCTCTGAGAGCCCCATATTCAAATGTCTCTGGAGGCCCGCTACGAGGGCTGCGTGAAGAAGATAATCTCCCCGCGGAAGCCCATAAGAGTCCTGCAAGTCCTGGAAGGGCAACAGCACCCCCTCTCTGAATAAATCGCCCACTACTTGTACGCCCAGCTCCTCCCAAACGGCTAGTTCCGACCAATTGCCCCCGTGCAGGAGCACCGTGCACATGCCCAGGGGGATCTCCAGGGCATAAGGGTGATCTATGGCGGCCCTCTTCTGACACCGGTTCCAGCACAACCTAAGGGTGCGTTCCTCCAGAGTGAGTTGAGCAAGGTCCATCCTCTGCTGGAGGACTATGAAGGCGAGTACATGACGCGGAATCAGCCTGCCCTGTGGACCCTCCGGGCTTGTATACTCCCTGGCCACCGCCTGTGTGAGCCATTGAAGTTGTGCCGCCAGATAGTACCATTCATAGTCCGGGACTGCCAGGCCCCCCTCCGCTCTCGGTCGCCGCAAGGTGGTCAACGCCACCGGCCGCCGTCCCGAGCCCCAAATGAAGCCCGTAGATAGCGCTCGAAACACGATGCTGGTATCCATATGGGCAGGGTGCGAAAAAAGTAGAGGAGGCGTGGTAACACCACCATCTTCAGTAACGCTACCCTCCAAGCACACGAAAGTGGGAGCGTACTCCAAAACCCTATGCTACCACGCAGGCCCCGGATGGCTCTGCCGACATTCCCCTCCAGCAAATCAGGCTGGGTGTGGTAGATATTAACCCCCAAATAACGCAGGCAGCTACCCTCCCATCGTACCGCTCCCAGCGACTGGGAGGCCTGTCCGCTAGGCAACAACGGGAACAAACATGTCTTGCCCCAGTTGACCTTGAGCCCCGACAGGCGACCGAAGACCTCCAACAAGGCGGTTGCTCCGTGCAGCGCGTCAGCTGCGTCTGCCAAGAACATCAGCAGATCATCCGCATAAAGGGATATATAGTGGGCTTCTCCTCTCAGTTGCACTCCTGCGTAGGAGCGCCCCAGTCTGGCATGCGCCACCAATGGCTCAATGGCCAAGGCGAACAGCAGTGGGGATAGTGAGCAGCCCTGCCTCGTCCCACGCCGCACTCGATAAAGGGCCGATATAGTCGCTCCCGTTTTTACGCGGGCCGTGGCATCGCTATAGAGAAAGGTGGTCCAGCGCACAAAGCCGTCCCCTAGGCCATATGCCTGCAGCACTCGATACAGGTATGGCCACTCTACACTGTCAAAGGCCTTTTCTATGTCGACCGATAGTGTTAAGGCCTCTGGGAAGTCGTCCTGGACCACCTCCATCACCCGCAGCAAGCGTCGAACTGAGGTGGCCGTGTTACGCCGGGGAATAAAGCCCGCCTGATCTGGATGGATCAGGGCCGTCATATGGGTCAACAGGCGCGAAGCCAATACCTTGCTCAGGATTTTGTAGTCCACCGTCAGCATGGAGATCGGGCGGTACGCCGTGCGGGCACTAGCATCCCCTCCGGTTTTCAGCAAGGGTACCACAATCGCCTCCCGGGCGGAAGCGGGCAAACGCCCAACTCGCCACGCCTCACTGTAAAGGGCTTGCAACTGCGGAGCCAGCAACTCCGTGTACGCCGTGTAAAACTCGACGGGCAGACCATCCGCCCCCGGGGTCTTTCGCCGGGCCATATGCTTTATCGCGGCGCGGATCTCGCCCAGCGATATGGCGGCCCCTAGGTCTTTTCCGTGCTCCGGGTCCAACCGGGGTAGCCGAGCCGCCAATAGGAATTCATCCAAGCCGTCAGGTACCCCCTGCATGGTGCTATCGTACAACCCTGCATAATAACTAGAGAACTGCTTATTTATCTCTGCCTGAGAGTAGACCGGATTCCCCTCTGCCTCGGCCAGAGAGAGTATTGGGGCACCTCGGGCCGTCGGGGTCGCCAACCAGGCCAGGAGGGATCCCACTTTATCTCTCTCCGCATGTGCCCGGGTGAGATAGTCCTTATAATCAAAGCAACGAAGCTTCTCCACTCGCACCGCCACTCCCTCGCGCGCCTCGACAACCGTGGCCAGCACATCCTCTCAAGCCTGATGCGCGCGTTCGGCCGTACGCAGTCGGGCCTCCGCTCCTTCAATGTCTTTCAACAAGGTCTTCCGCACTCCGGCGGTGGACGATATGCAAATCCCCCGGACGACCGCCTTGAATGCATCCCATTCCATCGTCCGACTCGACGCCGTTCCAGAGTTATTCCCAAAGTACTGATCTACGCAGCCGCTAACCTCAGCTCGGAAGACCTGATCCTCCAGCAGCAAGGGGTTTAGACGCCAAGTAGGGATCGCCTGCCGCGGCCTGGACCATTGTAGCGCCCCCACGCAGGGGTTATGGTCAGAGATGGTCTTCGCCAGGTACTCGCTATGCCGCATCAGTATTTGGGCATCCTGGGAGCACAGTATACTATCCAGCCGGACATATAACTCGTGGGGGGCTGAGTAGAAGGAATAATCCCTATCAATCGGATGATGGGTCCGCCACGTGTCTACCAACCCCCAGGTGTCCTGCCAGGCCCGTCTACTGTTGGCCACCCGACGGACCACCGACTGAGCAAGGGGGGGGGGGGGGGGGTGAGACCTATCCAGATCAACGTCAGTCACCGAGTTAAAGTCCCCTCCCAGCACCACCGTCCCCGTCAAATAGGACGCCAGTTTCCCCGACAGTCTTGAGAAAAAGGCGGCCTGGTCTAGATTAGGCGCATACACATTACATAAAGCCATGTCCCTCCCATCCAGTCGGCCCTGCACTGCTACAAACCTTCCTTCCGTGTCCACTAATGTCGTCAATGGTTGGAAAGGGACCCCTGCTCGCACCCAGATCAGGGGCCCCCGCGCAAATTTCGAGAAGGTAGTATAGAACAATTGGCCTCGCCAGCGCCGATGTAATGCCTTCCCCTCCTCTCGATCTAAGTGGGTTTCTTGGAGGAAGGCCACCTGGACCCCTCTCCGTACTAGATAAGCGTGGACTTTATATCTCTTCACCATAGAGGTGAGCCCCCTCACATTCCAGGTCAGAAATCTCAATTCAGGTGGGGTCCCCATCCCAGCGCCTGACCAAACACTGCCCTTTCCTGGCCTTCCTAGGCACACTGACATTCCCCCAAAACCTTGTAACTACCCAACTCCCCGAACTCCCTCCCTTCCCCAGAACAGGTGCTAAACCGCAGTTACCCATCCAAATACCACCCCAAAGAACCAAACACTCTGGTAGCCACCAGGGTCTCACAACGTCTGTGAGGGTGAGGTGGTGGCTCAGCGCCAGACGGGCTTGTCAACTGTCCCCTTTTGTGCATCCATGCCCAGTCTCTATGGATCTTCCCCCGGTGTTCCTCGCCCCCCCAGGCCCCCCGCCCCCGCCTCCAGACCCCCCCAGCAGACCATACCCGCAATCCGCCGTCAATTACTGTCAGCACCTCCTGCATCACAAGGCGAGGCTAGGCCCCCTCCCCAGGCATCTCCCGCCCTACCCATGTCCCCCTTACGGTACACAATCGAATCCCGGACCTTCAAGCGTCCAGCATCTCATCCGCCGTCCCCGGAGTAACGACAGGCAGCAACTCCGCGCCCCTCCCAGTGCCATCGGAGAGGGAAGTCTCAGATCCCTTCTGGGATCCCGAATCATCACTGGGTCCGGAGGCCGCGGCCCCTGATATCACAGAGACAGCCCGCAGCGCCGCCCGCCGCTCCAGCACAGTTTGGGACGCCCCCGGAGATCCGACCCCTGCCGTCCGTGTCCTGGTGCGCCGGCTACGACGGGCCCTCGCCGGGGTCCCCGAGGACTCTCCTCCGTCTGCATGCGCCGCAGCTCCAGTACGGAATGATTCCAACCAACTCCAGGCTGCCGCGGGGTCATTGAAGAAGGATGTCTTACCGTCCAACACAACCCGGAGGCGGGCCGGAAACAACAGGGAGTACTGCAGACCCTCGACCCGTAGTGCCTTCTTCACAGCCTGAAAGGAGGAGCGCCGGCGCTGGACCTCCATGGAGTAATCAGGGTAGATAGAGACTGGGACATTCTCCACTTGGTAGGGGCCCATTGTTCTAGCCTTCTGGAGGATAATATCGCGGTCCCTATAATGCAACAGGCGTGCCACCACAGGTCTGGGGGGGCCGGCCCGGGTCCGGGGGGCGAGCCGGGACCCTATGCGCCCGCTCCAAAGTGAAAAACTGCGTGAGCCCCCCGGGCGCCACTACCTCCTTCAGCCAGGCCTCCAGATAGGTCAGCATGTCTCCCCCTTCAATCTTCTCAGGCAGACCCACCACGCGAATGTTGTTGCGGCGGTTACGACCTTCTGCGTCCTCAGCCCTCTTCTCCAGGAGCTGCACCCTCCGCAAAAGGTCTGCCGTCTGAGCCTCCGATGCTTTCTGCGCTGGGACTACCAGTTCCAACGAGTCCGTCTGCTTGACCCTGTCTGCCAAGTTCCTGTGGTCTGCCCGAGGCAGTCCCAAGTCCGTAGACACCTGTGCGATGTCATTCTGCAACGCTGCTCGTGTGTCCGATATGGCCTGCAGTATTTGGTCCAACTGGCGTTGTTGGAGGCCCGCCGCGGGTTCAGTGCGAGCCCCTCCGTCCCTACCACCAGCGGCGTCAGACACTGGGTCCATCGGGCTCGGCCCTAGCTTGGGTCGCGGCTTGCCCATGCTCCCAGGTAAGGATGGACACCAGGGGGCTGCAAGTCAACCTCCTCCCAGGGCAACTCTCCAAAGCAGCGGCTACTACGGGGCACCGAGGTTCTCCCCGCCGTCAACGGGGCACAACGCACCCCCGCCACCGAACCGCGGCGGCGTCGGTGCCCCCCGGACCCCTCACTCCTCGTGGCTCCCAGGCGAAGAGGTCCTACTCCTCTGTATGAAGGCCGTACTTCAGGCTGTTCGGTGCGATGGCACGCAGCCCGCCCCTCAGACTGCCGAGCCCGCTCCTCACCGCTCCACCAAGGCAATCACCGCCCTCCCGCTGTCCGGGAGGGGCCGCCGCTCCCCGCCGTCCCGGAGCCCTGGGAGGTGTAGACGTGAAAACCAGGGCCCGGCCTCCCCCGCAGCTCCAGCGGAACAGGCCGTCCATCCACCAGCCACCGACCAGCGTCCAGGGGGGCTCCCGCCCTCTCCTCGTCCCCAGGCTGCCGCCCCACAGTGCCCCAGGCTGCTCACCGCTCCCTGGTCAGCCGGGCGTCCACAGCAGCAGGGTCCGCCTCCCGGTCGCCAGCCCGCGGAGGTCACCAAAGCTCCCAGCAGTTTCGCCCCAGCCGGGGCCCTCGACCCTCCGACATCGGTTGCGGGGGGGACCGCCACTTCCGGCTCCCCCAGCCAAGTATGCCCCACTTCCGGGCGGCCGCCGATTCACCGCAGGCCGCGGCTGCACCGCTACACAGAGGCCTCTCAAGATGGCCGGCGTCGGCCCGCACCAGCCGCAGGTCCGGCGGCAGTGTCAGCCCCCTCCACTTCGCGCTGTGCTTCTGCGCTGCTCGCGGGGTCGGCGCCGGGCAGAGGCGCCCTCCAGGGGTCTCCGGAACACCGGGGCTACAATTTGGTCAGGATTTCGGCTGGGCTGGATGCGGAGCTCGTCGCACACGCGTCCATGCCCGTCGGCTTCCAAGCCACGCCCCCCTCTTTCTGATAGATACTGAATATCCCCAGATGGCAGACTAGGTCCAAAGGTTTTCTTAGTAGTGCTTTAATGTAGTGCTTTAATGTGCCAACAGGTGGCATTGTGCAGCTCTGCAGTGACTCCGTGCAACTCCACAAAGGACATCATATAAGCTCCATCCCTGCAAGCTGACATCCGTTCCTTTCTTGCCATGCCTTCTGATGTGGATTCTGAGCTTTGGTCCTACTACTTTGTCAGTCTTGCAGTGATTTCGAATGTCTCAAACAGTGTGCTAGTGAATTAATGTCCCCACCAAAACATCAGGCTTCAACCTGTGCCAACTGCAAGAAACAACTGTTGGTCACGGACACACATGAGTTTTCTCTTTGGTGCCCAAGCTCCAGGCACGACTCCAAGATGTGCAGTAGAGCCCTCAAGCACCCAAAGATGATCAAAGCTAGAGGGGCAAAATTTTGTGGCCAAGAAGAGGTCACAGCTAAAGCATTGTTCTCGCTCCCAGTCATGAGGTGGGTCTTTGTCCTGGTCATGAGGCCGTTCCTGCAAGAGGTCTAGTTGATGCTCGTAGTCTTCAGGTAAGTCTAAATCTAATTCCAAGCATAAGATGATGAAGCGAGACGCAACCCCACCCAGCCACTCAAAATACCATGAGATGGAAGAGTGCATCAAGATAAAAATCGCACCTCTTCGAAATCCCTAGCATCCAAACCAAATCCACTATTGGTCCCAGCACAGCCCTCGTTTTCCAGGCCATTGTCAACTCTGCTGCTAGTAGCAACCTTCAAGAAGGCCATGCTGTGTATTTTTGGTGTGATTCTGTATCCTTCTGGCATGCACTTGGGTCACATGGATGTCCAGGGGTCTCCAATCTGAATACAGCTAGTAGGTCTTCTCCTGATGCAGAGTGCCTCCTTTAAACCTTGTACTTGGATCGTATCAATTCCAATACAGATATCCACGTTGCTTCCCACCAAATGGAACATTTGAGGATCTGGTGCCAATCTCTGGGTCTGAACCAGTGTCTGCCCAGTCTAGACCTGTGTTGCGTGACAGAATTACTAAAGTGAAATCAGCTGTCATACAGCTTCATTGTAATCCTAGATCTCGCCTTGGGGACCTTATAAGTGTGTAGCCATGCAACGGTTGATGTTGCACTAAGGATATTGTGCTGCATAACTAAATACTTATAAGGTTCCAAAAGCGAGACCTATTGGCTATGCCAATGCTTGTTTCAGTTATTTCTCTTGCACCCGCCCACGTTGTTGCTTGCACCGTCCTCCCTTCCACTCCTGTCGTTGCTTGCACTTCTTCCTCCTTTCTTCAGTCATTGCGGATTTCCAGATTCCTCTCCTTCCAATCTTAGTTCCCCCACCAGGGTAAAAAAAAAAAAAAAAAAAAAGATGATGCGTTCCAGTGCCCCTCCAACCCCCATTTTTTGCAATATTGTACAGCAGCCACACTGCTGCACAAGGCGCAAAAATACATAAATAGTTATAACACAAACAAACCAAAATATCTACATAATCTGGCTTTGTCAATTTTTTGTTGTCGTTTTTTTTAACTTTGATGTACAACAGTACCGCTAATGTGCAGCATAACAGAGTTAAAAAAAAAAAAGCGATATGGCGAGGCCAACATTTACCGTGTCGAGATTAGTTAAGCAATGTTGACATTGGTCTCAGCACAGTCATATTTCCTGTGGTAATACATGACAGGGACAGAAAACGAGGTTGCGCCCTACTAATCAGGAATGCTAAGGAAACGGGCAAGTATTTGATGAAGGTCACAAAACTGTAGACGTACTTCCACAATTAGGGAACATCAAACACTGTTGTCTTTGCCACAGGACAAAACCCTAACACTTAGTGCTGCTAGCTAAAGACAAACAGTCTCAGGGTAAAGCTTTGTGGTTAGGGGCATGTGTGTGCTATACACCCTAAAATTTCCACTTGAGATCAGGAAAGAGTGCCAGGCATCAATGAAGAGGGCACTCGTTGCCGCAACATGAGGAGGACAAAAAGGTCAGTGCACCCACTGAAATTACTGCCTTCCCCATTACAATTCAATATCACAAAATAAATTGATGGACTGAGTATTGAAACTTTTTAAACACTCACCCCTCAGTCACAGATCTGGGTTTAATCCATCGTTATTTTGCTCGCTGCGCCACCCCAGTTTGGGCCTAGCTATGTGCATATCAGTCTTGACCCTGCTCCCAATCTGAACAGTCTGGCCCGAACTGCCAGGCCAGGCCCTCCCTGGACCGGGAACAAGCATCCTGGGACTGGTTTCGGGGTATCGACCCATATAAGCCAGGATAGCTTGAACCCAGTGGTCCAGCGAGCAAGTAACCTACATCTGGGCATACCCATAGCACACTTATGGTGCACATAGCAACATCACAATTTTGTCCCTTGGGCGCTGCACCACTGGATTCAAGCTAGCCTGGTTGATACCCCGAAACTGGTCCCGGGACGCTTGTTTCCAAACAGTATTTTGTGCAACAGGCTTAACACCTTGACGGAGACTGTAGCACACATGCCACTTTAGCAGCATACTTTTACACAAACTAAAGATGACTGAGTAGGAGTGGGTAAGACTGAATAGAATTGTATAGTTTTCATTTTTAAAAAAAGCTGTTACCGCAGCTAGGAGTCCTCATACCCAAGGTATTAAATAACCTCATGCAGATTCCTTAACTGGAAGGTAAAAGCTGCAATTTCTAATGAAATCTGATTATGTAACTGCAGAGCGGAGTTCTGCTTAACAGCACTTTTTTTCTTTTATCAAATTACAGGTGGTATAGCAAGGGCTCATCTCAGATGGCCACAAACAAAAGCCAAAGGACTGCACTTTCATCCTCTAACCTCTGTTTTCCGAAAGCTGAGTTTCATTCAGCATCACTCCATGCACACTCGAACCTTCAACAGACACCATAAAGGTCACCGATAAAGGTATATTACCATTAATTGTGGAAAAGAAGCTAGGTGCCAGATGATAAGACCCAGAGAACAGATAAGGTTGACCAGAGGGGTACAAAATGTTAAGCAGGAAAGCTAAAAGCTCTAAACTTTGTAAAACCCTACGAGGTAGAAATAGCCTTGTAGGTAAACACAGGTAGCAAAACCATTTGGATATGCTGTTTCAAGTACAATCCCAAACAGTACCAGCCACCAATCCCTTTTTCATAGTCTGGTAATCGGCCATTAATATTCAACAGTGTCAAACACCCTTGACAGGTGGAATAAGTTTAGAGCGCTGACACTGTTGGCATCGCCAAATGGAGATTATGTATTACTAAAACAACCTTTTTGCTATGTAAACCTGAAGAACAGCTAAATTGACCTTCAACTAAAACGGCATTGTCCTCCAGAACAGAGTGGAATATGGAGTTGTACAGCCAGTAATAATAATATATTTTTTAAAAGCCAGTTGTTAACTAGGTTAATCAAGTCATGGTCGATATTTTTTTAAAGTAATACTGAAGTTTTTTGTAGTTGCCGGAAGGATAAGGACACTTTTCAAATTGGAATTTAAAATGGAACAAACAAAGTGACCCCATAAAGACAAATAGGCAGAGAAAAACAAATATAACAAAGATTTCATGAGAAGCCCAATTTGATAGGGGCATCAGCTAGCTTTAACTCAAAATGTATCTTTTCAATAAAGTGGGAAACCAAGCGAGTACAAGATTTAGCCGATAAAGGAAGATGATATCCTTCTTCAATTGAATTTGTAATCCTCTCGAACTTACTCACTGAAAAACAGAGCAGCAACCACCCAACTCAGATCAGGTAGTGATTTTCACCTTGCCAGCTGTTGAGTCTCTAAAGCTCATCAGCAATTCTTAAGATTTCCTTTTTCAGCAGTTGCTGTTGTGGGAATCTTAGCAGAAAACAATGTTGAACTTTTCTGAGTTCCTGTTTATAGTTTTTAGGAAGGTCTCCAAACGGTCCCCTTTTTTAAAAAAGAATAATCACACCACCACTAGCATTTAACTTTCCTCATATAGGTTTAAAGAGTGGCCAATTATTCGGTGTACCAAGGGCTGGGTAGAACTTTCAATGTTATGGCTGGAGATAATGAGCCCACGGCCTTGGACATGCAGCCAATAAGCGCTTACTAACCTAAGGAGCCATCTACAACAGCAGAGTATTGGCCACACAGCAATAGTGTATAAAAGGGATTTGACATAATTTCAGCCAGCCCCATGAAAAACGGTTTAGTTTGTAATTAAGAGGTGAGGAATTAGATTGTTAGATAAACCTATTCCGTGCAGAGGACGTAATGGTTCAATATTCAGCCACGGTGGTTGTATGCTGAGGAAGGAATGGTTCCATCCTCTGCACACAACCCGAAAATCCCTCTTCTGTTTACAGCAGAGGAATTTCCTTTCTTAATTGTTTTAGCTTCTGGGGCTGGAGAAGAGCTTCTCCATCTGCCCGTGGCATTCTTTTTTTAATGTAATGATGATCGGCGAGCATGGAGCCCTGATGTCATTACACTGAAAGTGAAACTGAAATGAGCTGAAATAAGATAAGCTCATTTCAGTTTCACTGCTTTGGTACTCCTGGGGTTATCTTAGGCCCCGAGCACCGAAACACATGGGAGATGCAGGAGGGTGATCCCCAAGCAGGGATCCACCACTAGACACCAGGGAAGGGGGAGCGGCCCATTGGGCAAGGGCTTTTGCTCCCCCCAACTTTTTTGGGGCATATTCAGTCTTTCTGCTCCCCCTGGGGGGGAAGATGGGGCCACTAGCCCCATGATCTGCCCCCCCCCCCCAAGCCTACTAGGCACCAGGGAATATTTTCCAAAAGGGGCATGTCAATCCCCCCAAATGGGCAGTCTTTCTGTCCCTGTCCTCTCCCTTGGGATAACAGCCCCCGATCTTCCCCCTGGGAGGCAGAGATCCCAGTAGGCACCAGGGACTATTTATTTTCTTTGATCAGGGATGGGGGCTGTCCTGAAGAGGCATGCGATGCCCCTAACATAAAAGAAAGACCACAATCTTTAAATCCCCCTGGGGTGGGGGGGGGGGACAGATATAGGCAACAGTCCCCGATCTGCCCATCTTGGGGGGGGGGGGGGGGGGCAGAGAGCCCACTAGACACCAGGAGCTATGTTACTTTGTGTAGGCATACTTGCTGCCCAGAATGGGCAAGCCGATGCCCCCACCCAACAAAAATAAAATTGGTCACGGTCTTTCGCCCCCCCCCCCCCCCGGGGCAGACGGTGGTTATTACACCCAATCTGCCCCCTCCTCCCCCTCCTGGTGGGGCAGAAAGCCAACTAGGCACCAGAGATATGTTTATGGCCAGGTCAGGGGGCGCCCTATAATCAAGGGCTGCTCCCTTTTTTTTTTTTTGTCACACACTTTAGCCGTTTCTGCCCCCCTGAGCAGGTACCATTTTTATTAGGAGACATGGGGGAATGCTGGATGCATGGAAATGTGTGGTTCCCTGCAGATTCCAGAACTTTCCATCACAGAAATGTGAGGAAAATTTGTGTTTATTTTTGACAAAGTTTGTGGTTTGCAAGAGATTCTGGGTAATACCTGGTGGGAGTCACACAAGTCACCCCATTCTTGATTCCCTTGGGTATCTAGTTAAAAAAATGTACAGGTTTGCTAGGTTTCCCTAGGTGCTGGCAGAGCTAGGGCCCAAAGTCCACAGCAAAGCATGTTGCAAAAAAAAAAAAAAAAAAAAAAAAACAGTCAGTTTGCAGTGGAAAAATATGACGTGTCCATGTTGCGTGTTGGGCTGTTTCATGTCGCGGGTACTAGGCCTACCCACACAAGTGAGGTATCATTTTTATCAGAAAACACGTTGGAACATCGAATAGTAGAACACTTATTAACATTGGATTTTTCTGCGTTTGTGCCTCATACATTTAAGCAAATGCGTGAGAAAGTAGACATTCTGAAAAGTGCCCTCTGAATTCCATGCTAGTATGGGTACCCACAAACACAGAGATAGGAAATAACCACTGCTCCTAAGCTTATCTGTTGGCCATTTCGTCAATACATAGGTTTTTCACTGTACAAACTTCATCATATGCATTGGTCTATATTCGGTACACAATGAAAAAAAATTGTAAGGTGCAGCTCAGTTGTTGGCTCTAGGTACCTTGGGTTCCTGGACAACCTACAAATCCTATGTATATCCCAGAAACTAGAAGGGTCCAGTGGCTATAATGATATATCGCTTTTGTAAATCAGCCATTGTGACAAAAAGTTACAGACAAAAACATGGTCACAAATGGCTATTTTCCCTTACTTATTTTCAGTATTTCTTTATTTCAACAGTTAGTGTATTTGGAAAAACGTTGAAGGATTTACACATATGACCCCTAACTGAATTCAGCATTTTGTCTACTTTTCAGAAATCTATAGCTTTGTATCACCCATGTGTTTCACACAGGTTACCGCAACAAACTGGAAGTAGGTTTTAAGCACAAAAACATAGGAAAATTGGCTACCTCTTTGAAAAATGCTTGACTGTGGCAAGAAAAATAGGTTTTTTGATTCAGCTCTGGATGTTCCTAAAAGCTGGGATGATGGTGACTTTAGCCTAGCAAACCTTTTGTTGATGCCACTTTTAGGGAGGGAAGGAGAATCTTCATTTTTTGACGAACACATTTTATTTTTCCCCTAAAAATCAAAATGTATCTATACTGTGCCTATTTTCTCGGTCCCCTCCAGAGGAGTACACAAAACCAGAGTACCTTTAGAATCCCCATGATGTTAGGTAAAAAGGACACAAATTTAGTGTGGTTACCTTCTCTGGGAAAAGGTTATGGAGGCATAAGCACAAACTATCCGAATCGGCAAAAAAGAGCTCAGTAGCCAACTGGTTAAGTCACCTTGGCCCGAGGTCGGTGAGGATGTAGCCCTACGGCTAGAGCAGTCGACTTCGAAGCTGGGGAACCGGGTTCGAGCCTCGGCAACGACGCTCAACATCCTGTGAGTCTGGGCAAGTCACTTAATCTCGCCGTGCTTAACAAAAATGAATGTGTCCATCTGTAACCTAACTGGTGCTCATATAAAGCGCTCTGATCGCCGATTTCTTGGGCCTTGTTTGCGCTATATAAAACTAAAAAAAAAAAAAATACACCTCTACCAGCAAAGAATCTAATTTAACTCGCAAGCATAAACTAAGACTTCATCATTTGCAATAAGACCAAAGAGTACAGGTATGGAACAAATCCACTTCAGATCTTGCCTCTACCAGCCTACCACTGCAAAGTATTTGAGTGTGCTTTGCAATTATCAGTTTATACATTTTAAAGATATAAAAACATTGCTTACCTTATATAAAAAAAAATGTAAGCAGGCTAAAGACTATACAAAATCCAAAGCACCCTTTTACCCTGTATTTGAAAGGCGGGCCAATGATTGTAGATGGATTAACTGAATGGCTAATTATATAAAAAGAATAAACGATGCAGCAAACAAAACTCCTAATTTCCCACAAAATAATAAATTGAGGAAATGAGTGAATGCCTGGACGCTTTTGATTCTTGAACCATTTCAAGAAAAGAGCAGTGCTGTTTCGCTCTGTGTGGGGGTGAATAACGAGAGATGAATGTTGTTAATTTCTCAAGTGCTAAATCATTTACGTGAACCATATCATGTGCAAAAAACACGTAATTGAAAAATTCCACCTGCCAGTATTATTTCTTTACATCTGACAGACCAAATGCATCGGCGTTCATATTAAAGTTTCGCTACAACTATCTCTAATGTGACGCATCATGAACTTGTGATTTCAGATATTAGGTAATTGATGTTAAAATGCACGGGGTGATTGCAGGGTAACAAACTCTGCGCTCTCACGACACAGAAACGATGAACAACGGGCAGTTTTACAAAATCCATTCTTGCCTCTTACTTCGTTTAGAAATACGATATTACAATTTTTTTGAGCCCAAAGAGACAAGTTTAAAATTCGTGTTGCGTAATTAATTACGAGTCCTGCTTAATCGAACCGTCTCTACAATGATCTAGGTCTGCATCAGCATTTAGTAATATGAACGGGAAGGAGGGCAGGTTTCTTTATAACTTAGACCTTGATTGAATAGAGTGGTGAAGAATGTAAATTTCGACGGAGAAGTGCAACTCTGTCTCTTAGCAAGATGACAAATTGGCGAACTCTTCAAACACACATATTTCTGCAGTAGTTTTAGTGGGTCAACTTTATAGATAAAACGTTTTTCTAAAGATAATCCACCCATTTAAAGAAGATTTTCCGCGAGTTTTCAGCTACATTTGTTTTTTAAACGATGTGGCAACTTTGCAAAGTTCTTAAATTTAGCAATGTTTAAAGAAAATATATTAAGTTGGCAGAAGCGAAGTTGGTCAAGCAACCCTAACTTCAGTAATTAACTATCCAGGGGTGTTGCATGGGGTAAACTGTGGCACCAAGGATAACAAGTAAATGGGTAGATTGCTTAAATTAATCTCGACACTGGTAATTATTCTTGGTGACAATCCAATCCATTGATTTTTAGCCCACCATTAAAGTGAAAGCGGTGTATGGGGCGCTTTCACCCAAAAAGAATAAAAATAAATAAACAAAGGTTCTGTAGAGCGGCCGCTAAAGTAAAAGCAGACCGCGCTGAAAAATTAAATAAAGAAGCGTGATCACTATAGTTATGGTGGACCAAGCTGCAAATTTAATAAATATATAAGCGTGGCCGCTAAAGTTGAAGCAGACTCTGCTGCAAACTAAATAAATAAATAAGCGCGTCCGCTAGAGTTAAAGCGGACCCGCAGCCATTACTATTGAAAATATAACAGAGGGTGGCGTGCTGCCTTGTAGAAAAGTACGTCCTGGGTGGAATAGAGGTAGATCATTAAAGATTACAAATGTAGACAAGGCAGTACTAAGGAGGGACTACTAAGCCTATGCATCAATCAAGAGCAACAATTTCGAAAGGACAGTAACAGGAGCCAATTGAAAAATGGGCGGGAAATGGGCAGAGATTCTATTCCATACCTCAATAGAGAATGCCTCGCAGAGCAGCGCATGAGCTACCTAGGCTCGACCTAAATAACGATTTATCAAGATAACATGACGGGCGATGAGATTTACGGCATGGGTTATGTGCGTTTGTAACCATGATTGTTAAATTTCAATTTTGTTGCACATTTGAGTCATAACCAAAACCAAGTTTAAAAAAAAGATCTTCATCTTTAGAATATGCTTAGGCATCAAACCGGGTCTGGAGAATTCTTCAGCAAAACTCCCATGTGCCGGTAGGGGGTTCTGTGTGGCTCGACATTGACTCCACACCTCCTCGGAAGTGATGGAGCAGTGCTTCGTACAAGCCTCACTACAGTACACATCAGTTTCATGTATCTTTCTCCTTTCGCACCTTCAAACACCATGTGTAGAACAAATTTGAGAGACTGCTGATTCTCTAACTTGGGACCTTCCTGGATGAAAAGAGACCACGACAAAGTACAGGGGAGATGGGATGACTCTGAGAAACCTGTGGTTAGATAGAGTTTCTCCAATAAAGAGGATGATCGAAGGTAAGTTACTTGCTCTTCTGATGGCTACATCTAACCTTAGATTCCTCACCTTAAGAGGCGTACCTTCCTAAGTGGTGGGTCTAGGAACTGGACTCAGACGAAAAACAGGCCTGTAAAACCGAGCAGGTGAAGTGAACTTCTCACTGGACCAGAATGTTGAGACAGCAGTGCATTGTGAACGTATACACCAATGCCCATGTAGCAGGCTGCCATAATTCTAGAACTAGTACTCCAACCCTCACCCCACCCACCTTTTCACCAATGCTATCATGGTAGCTTGGACCCAGGTGGAGTGAGCCTGCAAGGCTTCAGGGGTTGTTTCTAGTTCAGTGCATTGCATTGCAGATGTTGATACAAAGGACTATTTACCTGAACTGGGTACTCTTTTGCCCACCATTCCCTCTTGTTTGCCCTAGAGAAACCTGCAAAGAGCAGATTGTCCACACAATGGCCTTTTTTGCGGTTGATGTAAAACTGCAGGACACTCTTAAACCAAATTATGGAGTTTTCCTCCTTTTTTCGAGGGATGAGGCAGAGCATAAAAAAAGCTAGCAGAGTAATTTATTGGCCTACGAGGAAGGGTGTGTCACCTTCGGTAGAAAGGCTGCCTTTGTCCTCAGTATTAATTTATCCAGAAAGGCGTATGGCGGTTGCACTGAAAGTGCCCTTCGTTTACTCACTCACCGTGCTGATGTGATCGCAATGAGGAAGTGTGTCTTTAACCCCTTCGGTGGAATGGTTCCGTCATAAGCACCCAGTGTTCCTGTGCTCATGACGGAACCATTCAGTCATGAGGACAGAGGCACGAAATCCTTTCCATTTTTGGGGGGGGGGGCCTCGGGAGGTGGGCAAGAGCTTCCCCAACCTCCCGAGGCCCTTCACACATTTTCAATCAAATGACTATCGCGCGCATGGCGAGCTGTTATCATAAGATTGAAAACGAAACTGAAACTTAGTTTCAGTTTGAATGTTGCAGTACTCATGGGGGCTTCTCAGCCCCCGAGCACCGAAACTCTTGGGAGACGCATCGTTGGAAAGGGGAGAATCTCCCCTTTCCAATGGTACCCTTCCCTAGTGTAGCTTGGGGATCGCCCCAGGAGGGCACCCTAGACGCCAGGGATTTTATTTTATACACCAGGGGTGGGGGTTGCCCAGAAAGGGCATGCCAAAGCCCACACCCTACCCCCCAAAAGAAGGAATAAGACTTTTTGCCCCCCCCCCCCCCCCCCCAGGAGGCAGAAGGGGGCAGGGGCAGAAAGCTCACTAGGCACCAAGGATTTTTATAAAAGGTTCGAGATGGGGGCTGCCAGGAATGGGCATGCCAATGCCCCCACCGCCCCAATAAATGCCACAGTCTTTCTGCTGCTCCCCCCGGAGGCAGGTGAGGGAAAAAGCCCCCTACCGGCCCCGTCCCAGGGAGGCAGCACAATAGGCACCAGGGGTAAATGTTTTTCAAAATTCAGGGGTGGGGGCTGCCCAGAATGGGTATGTCAATGCTCCCACCCCCAAAAAAAGATGCCACTGACTTTGTCCCCCCAGGAGGCAGATGGGGGCAGTAGCCCCTGATCCCATGAGTAGCTAGCGATTATCTGGCAATTTTGTATACGTAGGGGTGGGGGCTGCCCAGAATGGGCATCCCAATGTCCCCACCCACCCAAACAAAATAGCCAGTCTTTCTGCCCCCCTTGGCGGCATATCGGGGCAATAGCTCCGGATTTCCACTCTCCCCAGGGCGGCAGAAAGCCCACTAGGCACATAATTTTTTGCGGAATGTGCCTACCTCTGGATTTTGGGTCCTAGCGCAGCTGGCACCCAAGGAAACCTTGCAAACCTACACAGTTTTTTAAAACTAGACACCCAGGGTAATCCAGGATGTGGTGACTTGTGTGGCTCTCACTCGGTTAGGTTACCCAAAATTCCTTGCAAACCTCAAACTTTGTTAAAAATGAAAAAAAAACTCACATTTCTGTAATGAAAAGTTCTGCGCCAATCCCAGACTATCTCCTTGCCAACGTCGAGAGCGCACAGTGTAAACACCTTTGTGCACTGGAGCTCCTAAAAAGACCCTACCTTGTTGAATCATATACAATGAAGCACAGGACCCGTATATGCCTTCCGACTGCTACCTCTCCTGTTCAGAGTTCTGTTAAAGATCAGCAATTACCAGGTCCAAATCATCCCTGTGGCCCCAGATGTGGCCAGGAGTGTGGTACCTGGAACTTCTGGGCCTGAGTTGCGGACTTCTCATCAGGCTGCTGTTACTGGAGGCTCTTCTGTGGCAGCACCAGGGTAGATCTTGCACCTGGCACTGCACAATATGCACCTTCATCGTGGAGATTGAGCTGCAGCAGTTGATCGATTCGGACCTCCCGTCTGAAGTCATTGATGGAATCCTGGAAGCCAGGAGTCCATCTTCAAAATAAGTGTATGCTGAATGCTGGGACATATTTTTGGATTTGTGCGGCACGTGCCAGGCGGAGCCATTGCAAGACAATCTGTTTGATGTATTGCTGTTTATTCTCTCTTTGGCTCAGCAAGGAGTTACTGTGAGCACCTTTAAAGGTAATTTGTCACCCCTTTTGGACTTTTTACATTTCCCAAACCAGACATCCTTACATTCACAGATTGTGATTACTTTTCCAAAAGATTTCCAACAAATGTTTCTGCCAAAGGCCTTTGTAATGCAACGGTGGGATTTGAATTTGGTACTCACTTTCCTCATGTGTACCCCTTTCAAGGTAACACATAGTTGTCCATTACTCCTCCTCCCCTTGAAAAAGTTTTTTCTGGTCTAAATAACAGGCATGCTGTCAGCTGCGGTCCATGCAGGTAACAGCGGCGGTGCCGGGTAAGGGGGGATTTCGAGGGACGATGCAGAGGGAAAATTAAGTAAATATTTAATTTTCCATCTGCATCGTCCCTCGAAATCCCCCCCTTACCCGGCCCCACCGCTGTTACCTGCACGGACCGTGGCTGCATGCTGTGTGGGTGAGCTTCAGGTTCTTTCGGTCAAATCCCTTATATCACCTCATTTCTGGAAAAACTGGTGTTAAGGACATGAGTAGCGTGCCTACAAAGGCGAATCCTCATCACCCTCCAACCTCCCTGTTCTGTGAAATGGTCTCTTTTTCCATCTAAATATTTTAGGAATCTCCACACTGGTCATTCTAATGTGCCATGCTTTATGTGGAGAAGCTTCAGAAAGAAACCGATGTCGGCCTGTATTGATGGCGGTTGCGTGCAGTCTTGTTTGTTACTTCCGGAGTGGAACGAAGTTAGTGCGGTGCTGCCATCTACAAGCGTGCAGGAGCACTACTTTGAGTTTTCAGATCGTATCTGGCACCTGGGAATATTCACAAGGTAAGGAATATGTAGTATCCACCCAAAAAATAATTACTGAAAAAAAAAAACTTAATCATTACCCTTCTAATATTACAAGTAAAAGATAAAAGGCAACAGGTTCCAGCCAACCACTCTCACATTGCAAACCTAAAGACAAGCAACAGGAAGACAGAGTTCGCTACCATGGAAAACTCTTACATGTAGAACGCTACAGAGAGCTCCAATTTATAATCGCGTTTTCAAGATTTACTGAAGCTGATGTAAGCACTTTGAAATAGCAATACGTGTGCAACATAGGATGCAACATGACCTGAGTTTTAATTTTGGCATAAAAGTGAATTTATGAGCAATGCCCGACAGCAGCAACACTGTCCTTAGCTCAGGTGGACTACAAAACGCCATTGATTTGCTGAAATAATTAGTTTGAAACAGTTCTCAACTATGCTATATTTTGCGGATTGCTAATAATGATGCTTTCAATATGGTTATGTCGGTCACAGTAGTTACTCACTGAACTACTGTGGCAAAGCTTAAGAACTCAACTACCAAAGAAGTAACTTGATGTTCAATTAGATGCTCTGCAGAAAAAACATAGCATTACAAAACTATGCATGAAAGTTAATTTGGTACGTTCCTATGGAAGGTCTTGCTGATGCATAGGCAACCTTGCCACAGGCTTAAAGAGCAGTGGGCACCGTCCCATCAGAATGTGGAGATTAAGTGCCTACTTTGATGTCCTTGAATTCCGAGTAGAAAACAACGGCCTTGATGAATGATTATGGGTAGACTGCGTTGTGAGTGATGTAAATAAACAAAAAATGCCGCACTTAAACATAGGTTTAATGTATTTTCTTCTTGCAATTACAGAACGTGTGCTTTATACAGGTTACATACAGATGACAGTTAACTTGTGCAGGGAAAGGGAAACTTTTAGTTTTAATGTGCAAGTCTAGCCTCCTGAGACAGCTTTAGCTGGCTCACTAGCCCACTGTTTTTCCAAAAAACACCTTTGCAATATACATATACAGCGGCATTTTGGATCAATAAACTTCATTCATGCCGCTGTTAAATTGGCAATCACATTTTGCTACTACCCATCACAGAACACTGCATATGGCAATGGACCACCCAACTTTATCCACTGGCTCCCCTAACTTTGAGTGACAGCACAAATCTCGTGCACATAGTTTACAACTGCCTAAATAATAACAGCTCCTTTCTCTTAGTGTCAAATCTGGTTGAAAGCTTACCTTTTCTTTTACTAACTTTAAATACTGACTATTTTCTTGCACATTTGGTGACCAGTTCGATTGTAATTTATTTTTCATCTCCTTTATGAAGTTGTTGTAAAGTGTTGACATAACATTGTAGGGGTATGCAAATTGAGTGTTTGTATATATGATGATTTATTCTAGTCAAATATAAAAATAATAACATGCATAGCAGAACTGAAAGGCTTGTTATTTAAAAATATCTCTTGTAAAATGAACACATAGGTGGACATCTAATTGTATTATTCTTATTGCAAGCATATGACTGCCACATTTAGGCTGCATGTTATTTTTATGGTTGTGGTATATGCATGCAATAAGCTTATGGCTGCATTAAACAAATGAGCTAAATCACACCAGTTTTCGATGGCCAGACCTACTGATTTGCCAATGCTTTTGATAATACAATGATGAAATCCTAGCTAAATTCTTCACTACACATTGTACAGTTGTAACAAGCGGATTTATTTATATCGTCCCATTAGGAAGAAAATTATAAATCTCAACAGTGGACCATTAAATGCTGCATGATAAGGCACAGCAAACTGAAAAGCAAAGTGGCACTGCCTTAATGTAAGTAAAGCAGCTGCTACACTGGCATATGGAAAAATTACATACGTACATTTGTTGATGGTCAGCAATTTGATAACGCAAGACAATCATTTGGGATTTAGTTCTGCCATGTGTTGTAGATAATATGCAATCTCACAGATCAATTAACTGAACACTTTCAGCAGCTACAATATTAACTACACCCGAAGAACACATGTACTGAATTGTATTAGCATCAAAGTTCAAGGGATAAACAATGTTTGGGCAAATCACCATTTGATCCAGCTCAAACTAGGGAATCCCTAGGTATAAGAAGGCATGTGATGTCTCAAGAGGCTGGGAGTCTGATTTCAGGCAGAGTATGAATAAGCCCACATGGTTTTAGGAGGTTAGAGAATACTGGTTATTATTCCATGGAAGAGTCCCACACTGCTAGTGAGAAGTCCGAGATTGGAACCGGGGAGAACTAGTGACCTGGAGCTGGAAGCCGGCCCCATGAAACTGAAAATGGCGCGCGGCTCTCAACACTGGGAAATGCTCTAAACTTTCAGATTCATAAATTAAAGGAGGGAGCAAAAACGGAGTTTGTTGAGCTATCCTAAAATATACCTCAAGTTCTGATATACAGAGAAACAAGTAAGACTTTTTTTTACGTTGCTCTCAGTGGTGCAATAAAAACAGGCAGCTAAAGTAACTGAGCGAGACTAAATTATTCACGGGCACTATGTAGAAACCTGTGCTTATTCTGCTCCCTAAAAGAAATCGAAAAGAACAAATCAGCACTTGATTTCATGGACTGCACAACTCGAGGTCACATGCTGGGAGACAACATAACTTAAATAACAAGTACACTCAAACTATTCAAAAATAAGACTGCATGGAGTTAGGGGACGTCAACATACAGCGTGCGTTGCCACCTCAAGAACTTTGCATTACCCAATACTAACAGATCTATATGGTGCAGGTTTATGCACATTTCCTTCCAATATTACATTTGAAAACCAAACTAAGTGGCATCTGTTACCTATTTACAATAGCACTATACTCAAGGCAGTGACCAGGGCATAGTAGTTCATAAATAGCCACCCGTTAATATTTCTGCGTTCAGACAATGTGATAATTTCCAAATATTTACATATAAACTCCCAGCCATTAAAATCCTCAAAACCTCTTCATTTATTTTTGATACGGGCTTCTGAACAATCCTGTAACTGCCATTATTGTTAGGCATGTAGAAGACCTCTTGCATGCATTCTTTGTGCTTGCCTTTAACAAACAAGCATCGCCAGTAATAATAGGCGGGATATTCTGCTAACATCGATTAAGAGCAAAATGAAGAGTACTTTGATGTTCTGCTCCTAAAACGTGCTGGCTAATTTTTCCATTCCAGTTGCCATTCCTTCTTTTAAACTGCCTAATCTCCTGCCCTCAGATGTTGACCTTGCAGGAACGAAGGTCATGGGTCACAGCAGACAAACCTCAAAAGCTCTTGACTGCCACTTCATGCCTGAAAGATTACCATTCTGCAAAAAAACACTAAATAGCAAATTCCAAAATCTGGATGAATAGCTTTTACATGAATAATATAGCTGTATACTTTCTTTGTGGACGGAATTGAGCTCATATCAGCACAAATACTCAAAAATATAAAGCATGGGAAAAAAACATAAAAATCCCTTTTAGAATTAACATAAGCTGTTCATGAGCGATATGTTAGCAAGCAGATGTAAATTTAAATCTATTACGGCTTTGCAACAACGGTGCTGCTGAATTATGGTACAGTAGATGGACAAGACTGAATTTCAAAAGTCTAACACTCATCCCTGCTGCATCTGCATAAGGCAGAAAGACCAGTATTATGGTTACACTACATTATTGCCAAAACGAAAGGACAGGAGGATCCTCACCAATTTTTCGGCCAACAGCCGCACTGACAAACGAATCGAGACATATTTTCCAAGGACTGTGAAGCCAGACATGTTTACAAGTACTATCCACACACACAATGCTCACTCTATGTAAAAGTATCTATATTACTGTAAGAACTTTACATCTGACAAACTATTCAAGAACATACAATTGCCCTCGTCGACTTGGTTATTTTCACACAAATTGTGGTGCCACATTTAGACGAGTTTAAATCAAATTTCCATCTACTAACTGTAAGCGAAAAAATACAAGAAAATAGAAAAAAACAGCTGATCAACAGAAAAACCTAATTAAATAGCATAAAAATGCCTCAAAGCAGGAGACCATTTCACGTGGCAGCTACAGGGTTGAATGAAGTCTGTGCCACAGGCAAATACGTTTTCTATATTTCATTAGCATTAACATTCTAATGTAGGTTCTACCACTGATCGGTGTCTGAATCCACCGTGCCCGAATCCACCGTGACCCTTAGACCCCCAGCACGAAATAAAACTAACATTTTTCCTCTCACTGCAGTCGTAGATCAAGAACCCTTCTTTCTAGTTCGATCAGAATACAGGCTTGGCCCTTTTATCTTCGAAAGCATCAGAGAGGTTCCGTGCCTTGCCTGATACACTTTACACGCCCCAAAAAATAGAATCCGTTATCACACTCAAGAATGGGATAATAACTAGTAATTTTAATACAATGGTTCTTAAAAAGCGTTGATTCACATAGTTATGGTCAAAGTTTTAAGAGGTAAAACGTCTACAGCACTTACATTCTTGTAGTATCCCCTCTATCCATATAAATTAGTACTTCGCAAACTTTTTTTAGAACCATGACCAGAATTTTTGAACGACCTACCTAGCTTTAATGGACATCAAGCGGGAGACTTTTTAATGTAAGTAAAGCATTGTGTGGTTTTGCGCTGCCATTTACAGACCGCTCATTTTCCATACATAAAATCACATTGCAGACATACGATGTATGGAAATCGGCTTTCAGTGAATATTTATCATTTGTGCATCACCCAGTAAAGTGTCTTGATTTGTTTTGATCCTATTAAAATCTTTGTTTCCATCACACTTCAGAAGTAGAAAAAAAGAGCTTATTCTTTTATTTCCTAACTGCTAAATGAATACAATTCATTTACTGGTATTTACATTTTGCTGTGTGTTAAACGAAAACAACATCTACAGCCTTTCCTTTCACACTCCCTGTACCCCAACAAAATTGTCACATAATTCACTTCACCTTTCTTTGTCTAACTGCAAAGTGAGAGTAGTTTGTAAATAGCAATCCTTATGTAAAAAAGCATAAATGTTTTCAGAGGACAGAACCTACCATTTGACCTATGACTTAAGTGCGGCAAATTTGACCGGATAAACAGAGAGGCATCGTTATTTACTGCTTGGGCTTTCGCGACCCACCAAAAATCGGGTTACGACCCACAATTTGAGAAACACAGATCTAATAGAATATCCCAAGGCAAAAGATATCAGAATCTGGAGACACACCAAGCAATGTCTCAAATACCAGGGAGACAATATAATTTTGAGCCAAATACCCTGGACCAATCCTACTGAATAGTGTGTGGTGTAAAACGAAATGGTTACTTGCCAGTAGGAGTAGTTTTGCAGCTTGAAAAATTCAGAATTCCCATGCTGTGCACCACTCCACCACCTAGATGTTGGTTATGGAATTGTCTCTTGTATTCCCTTTCCCTCCCCCTCTCTAGGTAGCAATGACCATTTGGTTTTGATGTCCACTCCCTGTGACGTCATACAAGCCCCTGTGTTTTGTCACAATCTTTAGATTCTATTTTCCCCTTGTTGTGGCTTCCTATTTCTTTCTATATATTATTTCCACATTGTGTCACCAAAACCTCACCTCATATTTAGAGAGGTGCAAAGGTCGAATGTGACTACAGAAAGTTTTTCAAGCAGCAAAACTACTTCTACAGGTACGTAACCATTTCATTTTGCAGCAAGAATCTTTTTTTCTGGTTTCACAGGCTATGTTTCGACTATGTAGCAGTATTCTCCCTCCTTGGGAGGCTATGTTGAAATGAGTATGTATTTGCAAAGAGGTGCTTTAACACTCTTTATTCCACTTGTGCCTCTGTTAACTTGGAGAGCCACACACTGTTTTATGAAAGTGTCTTCTGAAGACTATGTAGCTGACATACAGATGTCAGTCAGTCAGTCAAAATTACTTTATTCGGTTTCATAACAAAAACCATAAAAGCATATAAATATATACAATATAAATAACATTTAACATTAAAACACTACAAATGAATTAAAAAGGCATACAAGGTAGTGGTTACAATTCATGAATTACCCAAATAATGATTATGTCCAAGAAATTTTCTTCCTTAATCTCATTGAGATTGCTAAAAATTTGGCAATATTAAAGATCTCCCACGTTGATCCCAGCAATTGTAAATATAAAAGGGCAGGTTTAACTTGCCTAAAACCTTTCTCCTTGATAAGGGGGATAATATGTTTTTTACGAATGGGAGCCAAGTATTTACAAAAGAAGATAAAGTGCACTGTATCTTTAAGGGAAAAACCGTCACAAGAACAGATTCCCAGGTCCTTCTCCCTTGACCACCCTGGGGAATCGGTGAGCAAAAGATGAAATTTGTTCAGTCTGAACCTGGTAAGTAAAAAACGATGATTCATGTTATTAACAATAACCAGGTAGGGTTCAATACTGTTTGAGGTGATTAATAACTGATGAGCCCTGACTGAAGGTTTAAGTAGCTCCTTATCTTCTCTTTCTAAAGTTATCCGATTTTTATGTTCAACTTTCACCCATTTTAAATCCCCCTTAGTTAGACTGCCAGGAGCATCAAATAATTCTGGACGACCTAGTTCTCTTGATAAATTCTTAACATAGTTTATCCAGGGGATGGAGGTGCCATACTCGAGAGATAAACAATCATTTAAAATTGCGTGATTTAATTCCAAATCAGGGTTTAGCCAGGTTGTAATCCATTTTAACATGGGCGCTAGAGCAATACGGTCCACAAGGTGGTCTAACCCGCATTCCTGATGAACAATAAAGGCAGGGGTTGACTGAGGAAGAGATAAAATAGATTTTAAAAATTTGTCCTCAACTATTTGAAGAATTTTTACATCTTTAATTCCCCATAATTCAGCCCCATACGTTGCAATAGAAAGACATTTAGCAACATAAATGTTCAAAATGGCCTGCATGGGCTTCACCCCCAATTTGCGGGCAAAGTCTAATACAGCTAAGGTAGATCTAACAAAAGTATTACGCTTAGCCGCCAATTGCGGAGACCAGTTAAGGCTATCATCAAAGATAACCCCCAAATAGGGAAATCTACTGACGCGGGATAAAACATGCCCTTCGCAATACAAGCTTTTAGCTTTTTTTACACTACACCCCATAATCATAACATGAGATTTGGAAAAATTCACGCTGAGATCAAGTGCTTTCATAAAATTTGCAAATGAGTCCAGCAACCGTTGCAGACCCACAGGAGTACGTGCTAGCAAGGCGGCATCATCGGCGTATAATAATGCCGGAATGGAAAATTTGCCAGCTCTAGGAATGTCCTTGCACGATTTGGTCAAAACAGCACCTAGATCATTGATATATAAAGTAAAAAGCAGGGGGGCTAGAATACAGCCCTGTCTAACACCATTCGAAATTCCAATCCTACTAGTACAGTTGCCCAGGCGGTCATATCTAACAGTGGCGGTGAGATCCCTATGTAAGTCAGCCAGGAAAAATACAATGTTTTCATCAATGCCACACTTAAGAAGCAGATCCCATAGCTTTGACCGGTTTACTCGGTCAAAGGCCGAGGACAGGTCCATAAAGGCAAGATATAATTTCCCTTTTTTGGCAATAGTGTATTTGCCTATTAATAAATATAGGTTCAGACTTTGATCTATAGTACCACGGCCTGCTCTGAACCCATATTGTAGGCAAGATAGGGTCTCATTATCCTCCAACCACGCAGATAGTCTCCCCAAAACTACACGCCCAAGGACTTTGACTGCAGAATCGATGAGGGAGATAGGGCGGTAACAACTAGGATCCCCCCTGCAACCTTTTTTAAAAATGGGTATAATCACGGATTCAGACCAAGTATCCGGGATGCCTGAAACACAAATCCTATTAAAAACATTCATTAAAACCACAGACCAAGTCTCAAGGTCAGTTTTATAAAGATCAACCGGAACACCATCCGGGCCCGGGGCTTTGTTGCTTGTCATCTTTTCAATGGCCTCGACTACCTCGGTCTTAGAAACCGATAAAGTATATTGATTTACAACGGAGGAGGATGGGCGGTGTGCCCCATTTCTAACCCCTTCATAGACTGACTTAAAATGGGTACACCACAAATCTTCCACTATGCCGCAATCTAATTGGCCGTTGCAAGCTTCGCTAAAATAGGGTTTGTTCACCACAGACCAGAACTTTGCACTATTTCTAAGAACATCCACGGAAGCTAGTTCCACCCAAGCCTCCTCTCTAATCTCTTGCTTTCTAGTTTTCAAAGCTTTATCATAATCTTTCCTCAGCATAGCAATAATCGGCCTGTTGATAGGTTTACAACGTAAAGCAGCCTTCAGCCTTCTGTTAGCCAAAGAGCAGTTACTATCAAACCATCCCAGGTCTATATTATCATTACCCTTAACTGGGCAGCTGAGATCAGCAGAGATTTGTGAACAAATTACAGAGTAAGCCTCTAATACTTCATTATTACCGGCATCCGTGTTCAAACAAGTATTTATCTCTGAACCCACCTTCCTTTTTAAATTAGAGTGGAAATCCTCCGGAATAATTTTGTTCCATCTAATCCTACGATTCTGGTCAGAGGGGCGGATATAGAATTTATCCGTCCTGCCCGTAGTTTTAGTGTGGGTGATAAGAGTTTCTGAGATGCTAAGGACCACAGGGTTGTGGTCACTGAAGTGTGACCACATCACCTTGTAACCGTGAATCATTTTACCAAGTGCAAAGCTAATAAAAATATAATCGATGACAGAGTGTTTACCATTCCCTTTAAAAGTGGGAATTTCCTCCGACGTCAAAGAAGGGAGTATAAGGCCGAAGTCTGCTAACAATGACTCAAGACATTCTCCCTGAACAGAGTGCTCAAAATGAGCATCACCTTGTATAGATGATCCTAATGGGTCAAAAGTCTGACAAGTGTCAGGACAGCCGTGGATATTAAAGTCACCCGAAATTATAATAAAACAGTCATTAAGGTTAGCGTCTTTGTAAGCCGCCAAAAAGCGTGTTAAAGCTAAGAGATGATCCGTTGTGGTGACTCTTTCAAAAGAATTATAAAAATTTACAATTAAAAGAACGCCTCCCTCAGACAAGGAAATTTCTACAGCCAAACTGTTCCGTGAACCTGTGTCTATTTGGATCTGTTGACCTGAAATACTAGCGGAGATTAGAGTGACCAGCCCACCCTTTGCCCTCCCAGCATTTGAGGGTACAGCTGGGACAAAAAAACTCCTGTAGCCATCAACGAACAAAGTGTTCTCTGTATCCCAGGTTTCTTGTAGGCTAATGATATGTCCTGAACCTATAAGTGCCCGCCAAGCTGGGTCATCAATTTTATTTTTTAGCCCGGCTATGTTCCAACTGACCAGTCTAAGTAAATTGCCCAATGAACCAAAAGTAGATACGTCAAGACTATCATCTGTTGGCTGCAGTATATTTTCATCACAGCCAGTTGCCCCACTAACTCGGGTATTACACTCAGCCAATGTCCCTAGTCATTCGTTATCATTTAGATTTGAGAGAGCATCAAATCTATTAAAAATAGGGACAGCATAGTTGTTTAGGCTTGTACCTCTAGAGGGGTCACACAGTGGCGGTCCAGCTTGAGAAGGAGGATAAAAGAAGCCCAAAGGAAGAACATTAACAAAATCCGTCTGGATTCTCACTGACCCCGCCTGTTTCAGTATATCCTCAACCAGCCTTGGAGATCTGAAACTTATAACAATACAATCGCCTGTCAGACTCTTATTTGTTCTACCCACCCAAGGAACCCTTCTAATCATCATAAAATTGTTAGCAAGATGTTGTCCCAAAACAGTTTTTCTAGATAAGAAGTGGATGGCCTTATTTTTAAGGGAAGTCCAATGTTCTCTTGTATCCCCTTCAAGTTTTGGGACATTAGCTAAAATAATGGTGTATGGACAGGCCTAAACGGGTAAATGCAGGGAGTCCCTCTTGTCATAGTTAGCTAACGAGCCGGGGCCCCTTTCAATATTCTGAGGGCCTGAGACCAGCGTTTGAGTTGTACTCATAGGATTTGAAACTAAAGGTAGTGTGTTAACGCCAGAAGCCAAGGACGGACCCTGATGAGCTGGTTGTTGGGGTACAGTAATTATGGTATCCAGCAGATTATTAACCGTGGCAGTAACAGAGTTAAGAGAGTTAATTGCTCCGGTACTAGGACCAGGAAGAGAAACCTTAGGAATACAGTGTGACTCAATTATGTTCAGCCGCTCCTCAATGCGCCTTAGGGTGACCAGTAACGGGGCAGTAAATGATTTCAGGTGCTCATCGAGAATGTTTAGGAGCTCTAGCATAGATTTTTCGCTGTTTCTATCGGCAAAACTGCCCAAAGCTGATTTAGTACTATCATTCCCTGCCGCTCCCAGGTTCTTACTAACTGAGGAAGGAACCTCGGTAGTGGGTTTATTCAAACCGGGAGCGGGATTGTTAGCCTTCGATAGTTTTGCCGGTTTTCTATTACCCTGTGAGTTGTCCTTCGCCTTCCTTTTCCCCGTGACAGTTTTACCCCCACCAACAGACAGATTAGACCTGATTCTTAATTGTCTAGTACGAACTACAGGGGAGGTTTGAGCAGGACTCACTAAGGTAGAAGGAGGTGTCATAATTGTAGGACTGACATTAATGCAAGAGCCATTCCTATTCTCAAGTATATGCACATCCTCCTCAAGAGTGTTATTTGATAAACAAACTACAGCAGGTGATAAAGGTACAGATGATCTAACGGGGTCTAGTGATAGTCTACGTTCGACTGAAGCGATCTCTTTTACAATGGCAGATTCTGCCTGTTTTAAATAGCTATCCAAGGTCCCCATACCCGCAACCCTTGAGCATGCCTTAGATGACCCTTTTGACATTCTTCCACCGGGCTGCACAAAACACGAACCAACCGACAAATAACACCTGTATTGTTTGCAGGAAAAAGGAACACTCCAACAGTCACTTTACAGGGGGCAGCCCCAACCCAGCCTCTATCGGCCTCTGAGGGCCTAAGAGGGCCCGCCCTTTGCCCGGGCTTAGCCCGGCGCCGCCCGAGCGCGTCCCGCGACGCGGGAGAAGCGCCGGAGCTTTATACGCGCTCGTGCGTCGCTAGGCAGTGTGGGTAATGGAGTCCCCAGCCGCAAGGGCAGCGATGGCGGAGGCAGGAGACACACAACAGCACAAGAGCCCAGGGCGCGACAGAGCCGCCAGCAACGAAGGAGCAGCATACAGATGTCAATTATGGAAACATTGTTTTCAATCCCAGTGTAGCTTCCTTTATTCTTGTCAAATTCGTTCTCAAATTTTTGTCTGAGCGCTGTTCTTGCTGCAGTGTAGCATTCATGGATTTTTGGGATTATCCATTTTGTGAGAATCCCCTTAGTAACTGGTGAATCTTTGCCTGCTGGTGAAAAGGAGATGCAAAATTGGTTTCCCATCCTGGTATTACATGACTGCCCTTCTGATTCCTGGAAGAATGTACTTCTCCAACCTGAGCGTTACAGCCTTGGCTGTGGCTGGCTCTCCTAAATGCCTTTTGCTCCTCATACAAGATGCTGGGGAGCGTTGGGAGGAATTGGTTTTACTGCCGAGATAGCAGCAGAATTTCCAGAAGGAAACTTGTTTTGCCTGTTCGTCCTCCTGTTTTGATTCCATAGGTGACTGCGTCATTTTAACACAGGTATTTTACACCACAATATCATCATGGGTGAAAATTTGGAGTGGCATGTGTCGACCCCATCTCTCTTGAATTCAGGCCGTGAAATGAGCCCTGCTCTGATTTACCTTTAAAACCCCCGTTTGTATAGGTTTTCCTCTTCCTCCTCTTTTTGGGGATCCAGTGTTGTTGGAGGCTTCAAGCTTAGAATACTGCTCTTCATAACCCTTCGCCTTCTGTGGATTTATTGTGATTTGTAAAACTCTTCTTTCCTCCTCATGAGAGCTTCCATCTCTGCCTCTAGATTAAGATTTTTTTTTTTAGTTCTCTGTGTTGAGATCTCTTTTTTCACAATTTAGAACTTACTCTTTGGCATCAAGGCCTCTGTCAAAGCTCTTTATCCCTAATGTGCGACCCTTTCAGAGTTGAGGCTGATTCTGACTGGTTACCAGCAATGGGGTCTCTGAACCTCGACTTGGTAGGGTTATTTTTATTCATGCTTGCCCTCGATCATCTGCTGCTTTAGTGTTGGTTGGGGTATTGTGATGTCTTCGCATAGATGAGCAGGAGACAACTTGAGGTAAGAGGTACACTTTATTAAGCACCTTCACCAACGACGACACATCAACTGTCAATGCCCTCTTCCAGGTTCTAACACATCATCACTACCGCTGATGTCATAACATTCCAAGAGTGAGGCAGGATGACATTGATAGGCTGTATGCCATACTTCTCCCTACCCAATACAAATATTTTTTAAAGAATATACCACTTTGAGATGTAAGTGATGAACTAGAAGTGACCCAAGAATAATTTCTCAACATAAAGTACTTTGAGAACAAAATAATTAAATGTATAAATATTACAAATGAGAGAGAATGATAAGACAAGTTAAAAATGAGTACAATTCATTCTACAAAATCTCTAAGATAAGTTGGTCTTTTAATGACTCTTTTGCCCTTCCTTTGTAACACTTGACCACCCCCGTTTTTTTTTTTAGATTACCATTGATGGGCAAATCTTTCGCCACTTGATCACTTTTGTGGTTGATAACAGGAAATTCTTTTGGACCAGGAACTACCACCACTCTGCTTTTGTTCCAGATGTGCCCATCATGTGTTTTTACAGCATTTTAAAAACATTTCACCACTTCTAACCTCTTGGTGAACTTAGACCAATCCGCACACCCTGTTGGCGCTTTTACCTTTACAAAATCCCCGACTCTAACAGACACGATCTTCACTCTTTTTGACAAGTCAAACGTCTCTTTCCTCTTCTTCTGTGCAGCTATCTGTTTCTCCACTCTCCCACTGTGTTGTTCACACACCCTTTTGACCAATGCATCCAACCAGGATGTACCCTGGTTGAAGGTGCTCTTCATTTGAACAATTCAAATGGGGATTTACCAGTGGTTGTGTGTGGTAACATGCGATACCCAGAAAACCTTTTGGATAATTCATCCTTCTAGTCTAAATTATTGACTCTTGCCAGTTGAATGCCTTCTTTAAGTGTCTTGATCACTCTCTCAATAGCACCATTGGTCTCAGGATGATACAAAGCAGAAGTTTTGTGTACAATCCTGCAAACTTTCAAAGTTTTTTCCATCTCTCGTGAACAAAAACTGTACACCATTGTAACATGGAAAACTTTCAAGTCTAAAAATGTTTTCCAAAAATGTTATCACAGTAGAGGAAGAAATGTCATGGACACACGACACTCCCACCCATCTGGACTGGAGTACAGATCCATGAGAAGTAAGGTGTGGCATGCTCCCCTCTCACTGGTCCCAAAATATCCATCGCTACTTCCTCCCAAGGATATTTTTGGAGTGTTCTACAGACCATGGGTGCCTGACTGGCTTTCAACCCCTTATCACTACAAATGCACTCTGTGCAGTCCCTGATTAGGTGTTCCATATCATGATCAAGGCTAGGCCACCTAAAGTCTCTGCAAAGTCTCCCTTTTGTTTTTACAATACGCATGTGGCCTTCATGAGCTAAATGTAATATCCTTATTCTCAACTTCTCAGGTGGAATTAATCTTGTACCTCTCAATAAAAATCCTTTATCCACCGCAAGCTCATGCACTATTTTCTCCCATCCTCCCTCGCAGTCCTTGAGCTCTGTTCTACTCCTCCTACCCAAACTATGTTCCTCACCGTACACAAGATTTCATCCTTCTGCAGCTCAGTTAACCACTCTTCTTCACTTATGGTACCTCTGTCACTTCGCAAACACTTACTTCATCTTCCTCATCAGAGTAATCAACGCCGTCAAACTGTGAATCAGACATATCCACTAGTCTAGACAAGCAATCAGCTGAATAGTTGCTCGCCCCTAGAACGTACTGAACAGTAAAACAAAAATCTTGCAAACCCACAACCCATATCCGTATGCGAGACGAAATTGAATCTAGACCTTTCTTGGTGAAAACTTCAACTAACGGTTTATGATCGGTCTGTAAACCAATTCTGATACCCCAAAGAAACTGTTTGAATTTCATAACGGACCAATACACAGCTAAAGATTCTCTATCAATAGCAGAGTAGTTACGTTCTGAATCTCTGCGAGTTCTTGAAATGCATGCAATTAAATTTTCCTTGCCATCTTTTATTTGAATTAGAAGATCTCTCAACCCTTTTCCACTGGCATCACATACAATCTTAGTTTCACACAAAGCCTCAAAAGACTGAAGAGAAGGAGCATTGCTAAGCTCTTTTTTTAACATTTTCAAATTCTTGAGAACATTCAATACCCCAAACAAAGTCAGATTTCTCATATTAAATGTCTTACTTGCAAAGTCTTTGATGAAACAACTATAATATTCCACAATTTCCAGAATAGAAGAAAGCTCCTCCTTGGATTTTGAAACCTGCAGGGCTTTGATTGTGTCTACCAGTTCTTTCTTCGGTCTGACCCCGGTTGAAGTGACTTTGTACCCTAAGTGACTGACTTCACCAACACCAAACTTGCACTTGTCAGCTTTCAGTGTCAGACCAGCCATCTGAAGTTTGTGTAACACTTCACAAACTCACTGATCATGCTCCTCATTGGATCCAAAAATAATTATATCGTCCTGATAACATTTCACCCCAGATTGATCTTTTAAGATGTTTGACATGATCCTTCGAAAAACTGCTGCAGCAGAAATTAAGCTAAACAGCATCCTCTTGAAGTGAAAAATGCCAAAAGGAGTGGTAAAAGCAGTGAGATCCAGCAAGCACTCATGTAATTCAATCTAGTTATAAGTGGACATTAGGTCTAGCGTGCTAAATGCTCTTGCGCCAGAAAAAGTAGTAATCATTTCCTCAATGTTGGGCAAGGGAAATTTGTCAACAATTACCTCCCTGTTTAGTGCCCTCAAATCCACACAAAGACGAATGTCACCATTTCCTTTGCGCGCAACAACAATGGGAGCCAACCATTTTGTTGCTTCAACTTCTTCAATGACTCCACACTCCACTAATCTCTTGAGTTCATTATCCACCACCTTCTCACTTTGGCCACCACTGGAATTGCATCTTGTCTTAGTTTGATCCTGTGTTTGTAGCCAACTAATTTACCCAGTTTGTTTTTGAACAATTCCTTAAATTTCTTCACAAATTTGTGCTTACCACATTCAAATTTCATCAATTTGTACTTGTGGTATCTTGTTCGGAAGTAAACTGACCCCCAATTTTTTCTGCTGACCCCAACCCAAGAGATCGTCACCAAGGCAATACCTTCCCACATGTACATTTCCCACTCACACCTATGCACGCTTCATAATACCCTGGAATATCAATCTTGGACCCCCCATAACCTCCAGGTTGCATTCCCATCTTAGTGAGTGCCTTTTTGTTGGAAAACATTCTCAAGAACGTTTTTTCAGATATTATCGTGATACGTGAACATGAGTCAAATTTAATTAGAATGGCCTTACCATCAATGCTCACAACATCAGAAGGAAATAACTTGTTAGACTCCCCAACTCTTAAAACTTCTTCCTGACACAATTCTTTGCCTCTACTCCTGTTGTACTTCCCATACTTGTTTCTGCGACATTTACTTAAGTGCCCCTTGATCCCACAGGAATTGCATACTTAAGACAAACAGGACAGAATTTATCATTAGCTCTATGACCTTCAAACCCACACCTGAAACAACTTCCTTTGAAGTTCTGCTCTATCTTCCTGACACTTTTTGCTTCAGAATTCTGTTTCCCCATAGGAACATTCAGAGTCTTGACTCCATTAACTTCTGTTACGTATTCTTTTCCTGTAGTATTCACTTATTTCCCTGCCTTGAGTTCTCCCACAAACTTCATCATGTGCTCCACCTGTTTCGCAACAATAAGTACTTCCTCAAGCAGGGGTTCATCTTTCACCCATAATTCCTCTCTTATTTTGTCACTGTTGCAGCGTAAAACAAACTGGTCTCTAATCCTCTCTTCAACTGCATCCCCAAAATTGCATTTCAAAGCCAATTTCCTCAACGCAGTCACAAACTTCTATGGATTCCTTCTGACCCTGACCCCCATGCCAAAATGGTACCTTTCTAAGATTGTACTGACCCGTGCCAAATAGTGACGATCTAATTCAGCTATAGATATTTCAAATTCATTCAAATCACAAGCTTCAGCATGCGGAAGCTCAAGCACATTTTTTAAGATATCCTGTCCTTCTGCCCCCAAACAATGTAACAATAATGCATGTTTACCCTCTGCACTCAGATTAGTGTCACACACACGTGCATAGTTTCCAAAAACCTTCTTCCATTTTGCCCAACCAATCAAAGGTTCTCTTGGAGTGGGTTGGAAAAACGACGGTGAAGTAATATTCTGCATTATGTGTATCCTCCTAGATTGTACATAATACAATTGCAATTAAAAATATAACTTAGTTTAGTCAAATGCTAATCAACCCAAATAAACCCCACACTAGCAAAATGTTCACAACATATTTTAAATGCAAATAACAAGATGAATAATCACAACAAAACAACAAAATAGGAAAGAAAATAACTTAAAGTACCTGTCTCCTTGTGAAGCCCAACTGCTGACAAGATGATCGTTTGAGTCTGCTACTGCTCAAAACACATGCACAAGCCCACACTCAATCTTTTATCAGACCTGCCAAAGTAAACAAGTATCCTCCCCTTCATATGACATGATGCTGCACTGATGACTTGAGGCAGACACTTGGAATTGAAGTAGAATGTAAAAAAAAAAAAAACCTTGTGAAATTGTTTCTGCACACTGCCTCTTGAAATTACTTCCACTCACCACTGCACAGTCTCATAGAAACGAAACTGCTGACATGAACACGTAGCCTCGTAAAAACGAAACTGCTGATTCAACCTGCACAACCTTGTAGGTCTAACTCCTCCAACGACGACGCTGTACTTCCAGCCCTTCACCGCATGCAACGGTTTACCAAAAGGGCAAGACAGCTCTTACAATTCCTCGCTGGAAGCCGCTCCCCTGCTGGAAACTTGAAAATGAGAGCTACAAGGAGCCGGGCAGCGCTACTACTACTTGTTGAAAGCTGCTTTTCCGTCAGGAAAATGCTCACTTGAGACTGCTTCTCACCAGGGAACTCCACCAGACACAGACGCCAGCCCAGAGGACTGTTAGGTAGCGCCGCACCTCAGGCTCCAAGCTGAGTCAGGCATTCAAACTTGAACCAAGCCGAAAGCGGTAACAACCCACACAGAAATCATTCAAAAAGGGCTGTCTGCAGAAAACAATGAAGATCCTCATCTGGACGTACAGCAGGAGGTGTATCAGCCTCGCTTCAGCTTCACTCCACAGCTGCTATATTGCCTGAACCAACGTCTTGCTACGTTGTCACCGTGTTAAGGTGCTTACTCAATCCAGATCCCATCCAAATCGCCGCCAAAATTGTGATGTCTTCGCATAGATGAACCGGAGACAACTTGAGGTAAGAGGTACACTCTATAAGGACACCTTCACCAACGATGACACAAACTGTCAATGCCCTCTTCCTGTAAGGAGTCCCAAAATTTTCTGCAGGAGCGTCAGGAATCCGAAAAAAATGCCTCAGCCTTCCCCTACGGTCCTCCGACTCTATCAGACGCTAGAGTATCGGATGGCACGCCAGGGGAAAACAGGGAAACAAAACAAGGGAAGGCGAGGGAAACTCCTGTAGCGTGGCCGAAGACAGGTCAGGAATGGGTAGGCGATACTCTTCTGTAAAACAAAGGCTGTGTTATCTCCAGCATTCACAGTATGTCCCATATGTAATGCTAACCCTAGTCCCCACCTACCACTATTCTGTCACAGCCGATCTTATATGGTGTAGGCGTTAAGATTTCAACTTTGAGGATCCTATACAATAGAAGACACAGGGTTAGAGAGGGAGGTCTCACTGAGAACCTACACTGGACTAATAATGAGGGCAACTCACCTACCAATTTGATAGATACAGAGGTATGTACTCGGCTAGGGTCCACTATGTATGAAATGGAAGTTATTCAGCTAGGGCGTAGGAGAAGATCTGTCAAAAGAATAAAACAACACTAAGTACACTTCACACTGTTGTCATTAATCGTAGGTAAAGAAAAAGGCAGCGCACAGCGCTGTTACCGTGCTTCTGTCGTGTTGAAATTACGGGCACAGTGGTCCACGCTAGTATCCCCAGCGAAGTAGCAAGCCTCCTCTCCTTCTGACGAGAATAGGAAGGATACGTAACAACCGGTGAAGACCAGGCAGTTTGTAAAGCTGTGAAGACCAAGTGGTTGGTAAGGGGGGCCAGTCGCAAGTCTGAGAACGGTTGGGGTATAGAACAAACGCCACAAAATTGGCGTTAAGGAGGCGTGTTAATTCCCGAGGAGATGTATCAGAAGTCCGGGAATACAGGAGTATAAATCTAGGTCCCTTGGGGGAATATAAACTATAGAGACCGGGTAGTGTTCAAACCAGTAGGAAATGTCCCGGGCAGATAGAGAGGATTGAGCTGCGGGGAATAACACCGGGATAAGGGAAGTAACCCAGGCAGTGGGAGAGGAGCAGGATATGGGAACAGAACACCGGGAACAGGTCTGCAACCAAGAAAAGACGCGGGAGTTCATCCGCGTTTAACCTGGCAGCAAAAGCGAAGCTGGGTGCGAGGCGAGTCAGCGGGAAACAAGTAAAGACGCGGTAGTGTAATCCAGCCAACGATCGCAACTCACCAGGGGCTGAAGGCGGAAACAGGAAGCGATGCAACGGAAGTCAGGCAATGAACCTCAGGACGGAAACAGAGCTCACAGCTAGAACGCTAAGCGCGTTCGAGAGCATCGCGGGTCCTTAAATACTGAAGCGTCTCACGAGTCGGACCCGGGGGCATGACACTTCCAGGTTCTAACACGTCATCACTGCCCTGAGGACATAACATTCCACAAGAGAGGCAGGATGACATTGATAGGCTGTATGCCACAGGTAGCTTTGGAGATTTAGAATCCAAATGTTTTGTCTTAGTCCTGTTGCACCACTCTGATTGATGTCACCTGGTGCTTCGTCATCTCGCTGTCCTTCGGCATCTTGTTCTACACTTTCTTGTTCTCGGTTTCAATTACTTCCCTGCCGTCAGAACTCTGCCCTATATAAATTTCCTTTGGGTTCTCTTCGTCCCTGAACAGAACAAGCTCTCTCAGGAATGTTTTCAGCTAGGACTGTCATAATGTAGTGAGCCCTCCTTTGCCTCTCCCTTGTCTTCAGGGTCTTCGGTTTAAACTCTGCACACGTTTCACAGCCTTCATGTCTGTGGTCCTTCGGCAGACAAAAGATGCAAACTTGTGGGGCACTTCATGCATAATCTAAAGGGAGTACCCTCAATCCCAAAGTTCATTCTCTGACCCATATGTTCGATGCCCTTCAGTTGAAAAAAATTCCAGCACCTTCAGTTTTCTTCGGTGATCACACATTTCCATAGATGTTAGTTGTCCAATATGCAGTTGTCTTCAGATTTTTCATCTGTGATCCCTCGAAAGGACTCTTCGGTTCTCCAACACTACACTTCTGCACATCTGGCTGTGCCTCAAGACCCAACAGCGGCAAAAAGAATTTGAAGGAGGTTGGAATGTTACCTGCATGATGTACAGTTGAACAAGATCCTTACCTTTGCTAAAGATCTTTCCAGTGCCTTCGGTAAATATTCTACTGTGGCTACTAAATCAAACCGTAGATTCTTCACCTTATGAATAACTTTCCCAGGTGTCACACTGGATCATAAATCTTTACAGCAGTTCTCTTATGTGCCGCTAGGTGGCTTCATGTGGCTCTACACCGTCATTCCACTCTGGAAATGACGAGCAGAGACGTTTATAAGCACCACCCATGCACACTAATGCCAGTTGCTTTCTAGACTGTACCCGCCTTAAGACACAGAATCGATCGGCATCTTGGACCAGTGTGCTCATCTCTAGATTTTAGAACTTGTAAGATGGAAAAACAGTCCAGTTCACAGAAAGAAGAGGTGGGAGGATCCAGTTAGAGTGTATCCACAAGAAAGATTGTTATTTAAGGCAAGTAACATATTCTTCTGATACATACTTCTAACCACAGATTCCTCAACTTGTGAATAGATAAAATAACAGTACCTCCAAAAAAGGGAAGTCAGAATTGACTTAAACCCAAAAAGGTCTGCTGGACCGAAAGGGCAAAATGCCCCTCTTGAAGGACTGGGCTGTTGAGGCAGTAGTGCTTTGTGAAATTGTGTACTGACATCCATGTGACTGCTTGACAAATGTCCAGGACAGTTAATCCACGTGCTGAGTGGCAGCTTTGGCCCTAAAGGAATGTGCATGCAAGCGTGCTGGGTGATGCTTAATCAGTGCATGGCAGATCTTTATGCAGAGAACAATTCGCTGAGAGATGATCCATTTTTGCATTATCCTGCCCTTCTTTGCTACTGAAAACCCTTCAAAGAGCTGACCATCCACACGCCGGTCCTTTAGGTACAGACACTTAAAGCTCTTTAGGATCTGAAAAATGGAGATTCTCTTCCTACTTAGAGGGATGAAGTAGAACAAAAAATGGCAAAAGGATGATAGTCTGGCCAATATGAAAAGGAGTTACAATTTGGGTAGATAAGGAAGTCCAAGTCCTTAGAACCAACTTATCAGGAAAGAAGGAAGTAAAAGGTGGATTGACACAGAAGGTTCTGAAGTTGGCTCACACATCTAGCCGATGTAATGGCGATGAGAAAGATTGCCTTTAAGGTTAGAAGTCTCAAAGAATAAATTTGCTATGGCTCAAAAGGGGTGCACATCAAGAAAGTGAGGATGAAATTCTATTTCCGGATATCACAAAGCGTTTTGGTGGAAACAAATATTGCAAACATTTCAAAAACCTCATCACACGGTCGATATACAAAATGACAGCTAATTAAGAAACGGCCATTAAGGTCGAAAGAGCTGATAAGTCAAAACAGTGCCCAAAGAAAGTTCTTGCTGGCCTAGGAACAGACTGAACAATCAAACTTCAAACAAATTTACTTGTAGAGGTTCAGATTGTCAGGTGCCCCACCAATCCACAAATTTGTCCCAATGGCTGGTGTACAATGATTTTGTAGACTAAGGAACGCCTCGGTGCCAAGATGACATCAACAACCTCTGGCTGCAGGTTGAAGGAGGCCAACTATTGCCACTCAATCTCTATGCATTGAGATGCAAAGTGTATAGTACTGGATGAAAAGCCCTAGCCTGCAGCTCTGACAAAAGATCCTACAGAAGAGGCACCTTGATCGGAAGACAGATGCTAATGCCCAGGGTATGTGGGAACCACACTCTTGTGGCACAATGTGGTGCCACTAGGATGATTTTGGCCAGGGGTTTCCTGATCTACAGAACTCAGGGCAAGAGAGGCAGTGGGGGAAAGGCATGCAAGAGTCCTGAGCTCCACTCTAGATGGCAGACGTCTCCGAGCAAGATTTGTGCTGAAAACTCCCCCGAAGAAGTGCTGACATTATGTGTTCTTGGCGGCGATGAAAAAGTAAGGGCTCTCCCAATTGTTGAAGATTGCATCCGACACCTCCGTGTATAACTGCCATTCATGTTCCGCTAGGTGCCAGCAGCTGATTTAGTCCGTCCTGGCATTTAAAGATCTTGCCAAGGAGTGCTGTAATTGACCCTAACGTAGGGTCCATCTGAATCACCAAGCAAGAGCGCTTATGGCATTGTGGTACTGCCGGGCCAAACAGTGCGATCATTGTGACATATACCCCTTTGGAGCAGTTAGGACCATGGGGAGGTGCGCCTAATTGAAGCTGGGAAAGGCTCCTGCTGGTGGCCTGTGTGCCCAGTAAGTGTACTGTGCGACTATGAAAGTGCCAAGTGTGCTGTTGAGTCAAGACCAGTTCTCAAAACTAAGTGACTCTGTGGGATACCCCATGAAGATTAGAGGTCATTACCACAGTGATAGCTCCTACCACCTGCTGTACCAAAGAACCATCACTTGTAGGCGAGTGGATGGCACACACAAAAAGAATCCACAAGGAAAGATATGCAGCCACCACCCAGAAGAGGACCACAGTCGGAAGCCTCTGCTCCTGCCATGACCCTGCAAGCTATGTGGCTGATTGACACGCTGCCTGAAGGAGACTGCTGTGTGCTGCAAGGAGGCTCATGTTTCCAGCCATTGAGAACCTCTGCCGTGGGAAGAGTGAACAGCCCTACACCTCTCCTGGATTGCTGCTTCCTGCCCCAAGTTCCTGTTGCTGATAGCGAATATCACACCGCCAAGGAAGACCGAACGTGGTCTGAAGTGCAACCATAGACTGTTGATAGACAGAGGGCCGAGTGCAGCTCGGAGCTGCTAACCATAATTAGGGGAGCGACTGATCTGGGCTAGGCCTGTAGGACTGAGTGTTAATCCAGATACAAGGTGGGAGATGGGGAAACAGGAGCTACACCTTCCAGTTTCTATGACTAACGCAGAGTCTTCTGTTACATTTAGGAGGGACTTGGGATGTATTTGGGGAAGGGGTGCCAGTATCAGAGAGGGGACCCACTAGAGGTAGGTTTAATATCAGCATAGACTCATAAGAGCACCAAGCCCACACCCAGGAATCTGACACTAATGCATAATTTAATGAATAGTGACAGTCAAAGTTTTTGTGTACTTGTGTTTTCCTACAAAGACACAAACTGGGCTGGACTCTGATTTTCATGTGCCGCTATTAGGGGTGTTACTGATTACTGTGCCTAAGGAACCCCCACATTAACCTCCCTGAGACGCATGTGACACCTCGCCTATGCTACCACAGACTCAAATGCGGAACGGTTGTACTTGGCTCAGTTTTAGAGCTATAGTAGGGTTGGCCTTGCGACACTAGAGCAAAAGGCATCAATCACCACAGTTGTGGTCTGGTAGCCCCAACCTGCCTTATGGCCTCCAGAATCAAATCTGACAGATGGGGACAAACCTGAGGGCTTCCAGGGCATGCATCTGAGAGCACAATGTGATATACATGACACCAAATGGCTGACGACCCCAGCAAGAATAAAAGAACACACTGGAGACAATTCCAACCCAACTACAAGAGGGCAGAATGATGCACAGCATGTGAACCCAGAAATGATTAATGCTGCAAAACTGTGCCATGCCTGTCAAACAAAAAAGAGGACAGGGTAATGTTGGAAAGTATGACAATCAAGGGCCCATTGCACAACACCCCCCATACCGGGATAGTGGTGTGCGCAGTAATAAGTGGTAGCCCTCATGTTGCTGTAGAATCAACAAAGGCAGAGCAGGTTGAAACAGGCAGAACAACGACCACCCTTGCCACTTAACTGGATCATGCACACAGGGGTGCACTTCAAAAGTAAACACTTCACAGCCAAATGTACCACTAGTACTGGCCCTTCAAACATGGTCAAGTCTACAATTTACTGCTGGCGTGTTGTAAAAAAAAAAAAAAAAGTTGTAGGGTGATTAGAACTACTATCTGGGGGAGCATTTGTATGCATTGCTTGAACGGGTCAGAAGCCACACGTGCTCCACGCCAATTATTTCCTGCTGAAAACTGTGTACTCGAATGTGGATTCTAATGACATTATTAATATTCATGATAGAATCGACAAGAGATTCTGTCACCTATGACAGCTGATATTATAAACTGGAATTTAAAAAAAAAACATGTATTCAGTCAGTGAAGCTTCAAGCTAACAGCCATGCCTCTCCAGCATTTTTGTGATACTGACCAATAGGACTATTGCAGATTATTACCGACCTCTGGAACTATTGCTGGATAATAATTGCAAAACATATAGATATTACAAACAATAACTTAGCATCAAACGAGTAGAAATAATTACAAAACAATCAAAGCATGAATATTGGAAAGCATTACACATTGTGGTCATGGGGAGGCTGACCAGTATCTTATCCAACAAAGTCTTGAAATACAGTAAGAAGCCAAAAAGGCATAAGGGATTTCCAGAAAGGAACCCAATAGGTTCATAGATAGAGGCCAAATCATAAGAACAAACAAACGTTTTCACCACTTTATAGCTCTTATCTAAAATGCGGTGATCTAGAGGACATCACCAAAAATATAAAACTCATAACTGACACTACACTGTTTCAATCTTCAGTTACCTACATTAGTGTTGTAAGGCCAATTAATCCTAACCATCTACTAACTAATTCATTTCTATTATTTTGCTGGATGTTTTGGGGATTTCACAAATCAAAGTAGGATTACTGGAAAATTATAAACCAGACTTTCACCCAGGTGAGTAGCATAGATTCACTGTTACTTGCCATTAAGTAGACTGTCCTGTTCTCAGTGTTTGTTTTTGTGTATTTCAGAAGTATTTGCTCGGCCTTTTCCAAATCTTTTGAAATCAGGGCTTATTACTGTTTATTCACCTGCCTAATCCCCCAAAATAGAAAAAAACTGTTTCCCAGTAATTACATAACATGTTTATTTGCAGTGATTGCTATAAAGCACATTTTAAATTTAAAGTAGAAGTAATGCAGGGGATGTAGTGACATTCCATTAGCAGTATATCTAACAGACTCATACTAGACTGTTTAAAGCATGGAAAGTCTGTGTATTGCACTCTCACTTTCATATCATTGCCATCTCACTGTCGATGTGCATTACAAATAGGGCTCCCGGGTTTTATGGTATTTATTTTTTCAACATTTCCATCTGTATTTATCCATATTTATTTTTTGCTCATTTTTTCTATATTTATCCTTTCTTATTTTGTGTTTTCTGTATAAATGAAGCTGCCATGGGTATTTTTCCACATTTATTTGACTGATAAACGTATACTCGTATTTGAATGTTCAAAAGGTTTCAGCAGTCTACAGTGCAAAAGCATCATCTGAAACCACTTGCCTAGTGGAATAGCATAAATGACTGTAGATCTGCACTTAATTAAGAAATCTATTATCTTTTTTCGTCTACCCTACCTCTCAATCTGTACACCTAATAACCTGGCACTCATGATGTACAGTAGAAGAAATATCCAAAGAAGGAATATTTTCCGTATTTTTCTGCATTTAAAAATAAATACAGACGGGTAAATAAATAGTTTTCTATCTGAATTTAGCTGTAAAATCAGTAAAAACAGAAAACTGGGAGCCCTAATTACAAACAATAGAGCAGTCACAATACATCGTGACTCCAAATACTTCGAAGAAGAAAAACAACTTGACGGAAGAAGTATGCAGAGCATGTGCATCTACAGCCACACATTCCTCAAACATAATATTCTAGTGACTTCCCTACACAACAAAATTATGGACCGGTATTTCTTGCGGTTACCTTCTATAAAAAAAGTTACATTATGTTGGCACTTTAGGACACAAATAAAAATGATTTATTTACTATTGCTTTCCTTTCTATGAATGGCATTTTAGTGTGTGGTGAGCAGGGGTTTATCAGATGTTATATGTTTACACTGATGAGGGTTGTTTACCTTTCAGTGGTGTTTTATCAGTTATTATAGGTTTACACCCAAGACAGGATAACCTACCATTAAATAATATCTCTTTAAGATGATGGATTATAAAGAGATGGCAAAGCTGATGCGGACGTCTCTGTACAACATGGATCACTATCATAATGTCAACTGACAAAGTTGTTCGGAATCTGCGTTGACCATCCTCAGAGAGATCATATTTATATTATGTTACTGAACAACAACATATTCTGAATAAGAAATTGCAATGTATAAACATTCTAGAACTTTGCTCCAACACAGTTAGAAGTCACTATTTATGTAAGCACCTTTCATCATCACTTATGTCAGCTGGCATGTAGGACTGCACGCCTATGTCAAAAACGCAAATTATTTTCAGAGGTGGAATCCAGTTGGTAGTGGCATAGTATGCCCTGAGGGAACCTCTGCTTAGCACCCCTCTCCCCTTTAAAGAAACAGGAAATTTCCAGATGATCCTTCCAAACAAAAAGCGCCAGGCACAACATGAAGAACACCACTTCTGTTGAGGACTGGGTGCAGAGATCAAGACATCCGCCAGAGTGTCAAGCAAATGAGAGCAGCACATCAAACATGGTGGCTGCACCTTAAAGCTTGCCAGAGATAAAACTGGGGGGACATCAAAAGGAGCTTTGCTGCACAAGACACTCCAGAGTTAAGCAGATTTTGGAAATAATGGAAAACTTTGCTCTCAAAACTGAAGCAACAGGACAGTTGCTCCCTGAGGCCCTGCCACTCTGGATTGCAGACATAACAAGGCATTGCAAGTAATAACCTATTACTTACCAGTAATCTTTATTACTCCTGGTCCCGTTGTCCTCGTGCCATTCCTTACAAAGTTGTGATGACCATCTCCATGACAGAAAAATAAAAGAACAGGAGAATGTTGGGACACCCAATCCCTCCCACTGGGAGTACATAAGCAGTACCAATCCAGCATTCAGCCTGAAATACCAAGCCACCAACCGGAAGGCTGGCTGGGAGGGAGGGAGGGAGGGAGGGAGAGGCGTAAGGAATGGGACGACGACAACTGGACCAGGAGTAATGAAGATTACCGTTAAGTAATAGGGCATTACCTCCCAGTTCCTCCAGTCCTCGTCCCATTCCTTGAAATAATGAAATATGAAATACCAGTATTTGTAAAGCGCACAGCTACCTCCGAAGTGGTGTCCCGGCGCTGGGGGCCCTCGGGAAGATTAGGCAAGCTATTGCCCAGAGTCACATGGTGCTGGGCTAACCTGCCGCCGGCACCGGGGATTGAACCGTGAACCTCGTAGTCCGGAGTCAGGCACCCTGGCTGCTGCGTCACACCTCATCCACAAAGTGTAGTATACCAAAGCAGAAAAACCCGACCTTCTGAACTCCCACAAACACCAGGAAAAAACACAACGAAAGCAGCACCCCAAAGAAAGCAGACGGGAGAGTCACCAGAACAAAAACACAGGCAGGCGCACACAACCCACAGCACCCGGAACCAAACAGTGCCGAAAACTCCTAAATAAACGGGGGACGACCCAGAAGAGCAAAACAAGGAGCCATACCAATAAGTGAAACCAAGAAGCCACCACCCACAAGGGCAGACAACCCACAATAGGAACTCCGAACCAATCACAGAGGAGGAGAACCCAACCAGAAAGGACCAGAGACTGCCCCCCCCCCCCCAAAAGGGCAGCGACAAAGCCATCCAAAGAAGAAGACCCAGGGCAACCCGACTCCGCAAGAAGCCAGGGCCACAACAAGGACAGAAAGGAGGCCAAGCACCGGGAACCAAGCTTCAAGGGAACAACCAGCGGGGCCGAAACAACCAGCCTCCCATCAGACAACCAGCAGAAGGGAGCCCAGAAGAAGCGGAAGAGTCCCAGGGCACAACAAAAAAAAATCCGGACGAGCACGCGACCAGCGAGAAGGCAGCAAAGGACAGAAACACCAGCAAACGGCCAGCACCGAGCAACAGAAAACAGGAGAGCGATACCCCCCTCCCCAATCAAGGGAAGAACACCACACACAGCGAAGAACCCTCAACAACCCCATCAGAAAGCCAAGGGGAAGACAGGAGTGACCAAGAGAACCCAAGTAAAACAGGGGACCAAGGAAAGACACGACCAACCACAGGATCAACCCAAATGCACCAGGGGAGGCCCACAGCAGAGCAGCACATACCAAAGAGGTCACACCTACTGAAAATCCAAGGCACCGACCCAGAGGAACCACCAAGGGCGGGCCCAAACATAGCCAACCAGGAAGAGAGGGAGCAGCAACCAAGAGCAAGCCCCTCCCAACCTGATAGCGCCGCCAAGAGAGAGCCCAGAGGACAGAACCACAGAAATCCCCAGAGGCGGACCAGGCCACGGGGCAGGACACCCAGCAGACACCAGTGGAGACCATGGGCCACCGGCCAACAACCCTCACACCCGGAGAAGGACCTGCGACACAGTGATAGGCCAATCCGCCAGGACCAAGGCAAACACCCTGAAAGCAGGAGACACTGGGACACAAACCCAGCACCCCGCCCAACAAAGGCCAGGGAGAGGCCAGAAGCGCAACCTCCCCAGACAAACGCAAACAACAACCGAACCCAGCTTAGAGAAATGCAAGCTATGGACCCCAGCAGACCCCGCAAAAGACCAGGGCACAACACCAATAGGGGGAGAAGCAAAACCCCCAAGGCCACCAAGACCAGGGGAACCCAAAGCCTAAACAGGGCCAAAAGGGAAGAAGGTGCCTAAAACAACAACAACTCCAAGAGACAACAACAGCGCCCGAACACGGCACCAGGGAAGACCAAACCCTGGAACCGGGAAGGAGGGAAACCTCCACTCGAACTAAGAACCAACCCGCTGGCCAGGACGACGAAGGAGGACACCAAGGAACCACCCAAAGCGAGACCCAAAATCAGCCGCAGAAGGGCAAAAACAGGAGAGAAAGAGAAGGAGGTCCACAGTCCAACCACGCAGGCAACCCAACAAACACTCAAGAAGCCAGCAGGCTGAACAGACATGCCAGCCAGACAGGAGGTCCAACACTGCGACCCCAGGGGCTGGAAGGAGAGGCAGAGGGCCAAACGGCCCAACCCCAAAAAAGAAAACAACCAAGAAGGATATAGGGGAAGGCACAGGAGCCAGCCGCCACACAGGGATGACAAGCAGCAGGAAGACAGGAAGAGAGCCAAGCATCCCACACAACCCAGCCAACGCAACGCCCTGCGCAAAAGCCAGGCGCAAAGGAGGGGCCAAAGGGAAAAGGACAGAAGGCCAGCCCCGGCCCCAGCCACTCTAGGCACAGGACCACCGAACACCAGGAAGCTGAAAGACCCCTACGCAAACAAGGGTCCAAGGCACCAGAAAAAGGGCAGACACCCAAAGGCGGCCCCCAAGCGACTAAGGCCCCCACAGCCAAGCTGGACACAACCAGGCAGAGCCGGCACCAGTAACCCCCCACCAAAGCAGAGGCAAACGAGGGGCCAAACACAGGGCCAGGAGGCCAAACCTGACCAAGTCAAAGCCCAGGCCCCACCAACAGACCAGAAGACCCGAGGCCCCACCAAAACCAAAGGAGGGGCGTGTTTGGATAACTCCAGGCGCACAACCCACGAGGGCAGAGAGAGCGGAAAGAAGGAGAAACCGAACACCGGCAGATCCAGCAACTGCAGAGCCAACAAAAGAGCAAGGACCAGAGACCTCCCAAGGCCATAACTACCCCCCGAACAGGAGCGACAAAGGACCACACCCAAATGACAGGCCCCAAGGGGAACGCAACAGCAGCAAGCCAACCCCTCAGACACCCCCAAACCGGGCCGATGCCAACCAGGGAGAACCCAAACAAAGAACCACTGGGAAGCCACAGCCCTAGAGCCGAGGCAAAGCCAGGGGAGAGAAAAGACAGAGGCAGAAACAACAGGGCCGACAAGCAGGAGTGAAACAGAAAGCTGCAACACGGCCCACACCAGGGGAGGCAGACATCAAACCCACACCAGCCACCCCACCAATACACCCACCAGCAGGACCAGATACGGCGAGGACGACACCCAGACAGGCATCAACCAGGCAAGACCCTGCCCAACCACAGAGAGCAAAGGAGAACAGGGACTGGCAGGGTGGAAAGGCCGTAGCAGGTGGAACTAAGAAGGGAGAAACCAAGGAGCCGCTGAGGCAGATGCCAAGGAAGACCCCCATCACCCAGCCACCACAGGCGGCAAAGGGACCTGCAGCTGAGAGACAAAGGACCCCCAAAAGTGGCCCAAGCCCTCAAAAAGGAACAGAATAGGAGAGACGGAAACCGCAACAGGAAGTCCAAACCCCACCATCCAGCCAAACCTAACCACAACCCAGCTCCAGGCAATAGGCAAACACCAACTCCAGCAACAAGGCATACCAGGGGCACCACCAGCACAGTCCCGGAGCCAACAGCCAACCAAGGAACACCGCGGGATACCAAGGAAAGTAGCACCAGCGAACTGCCACGCCAAGGACCATGCCAGGCCAGGCGGAGGGCACAACACCAACCCCTCCCCCCACCCAAAGGCAACAACGGAACCCAGAAAGCAGGGAGACTGGGAACCCTGAGGGCCCGACGCAAGAAGTGACCCACCCACAGAGGAGCAGGGAAAACCAAATGAAAAAGCTGCCGGGGGCAGAAGCCCCACAATTCTGCCAAACCAGGCAAAAGGTAGACACACACACACCCCTGCAACTGGGAGGCCGAGGACCCCAAATGACATGGCCCCAGAACAGGAAGGCAATTGCAACAGGGCACCCACCGCTGGGGCAGGCGGACAGCCAACACCCCGCTTGCCTACCGGAAACCCCCCAAAAATAGAGAGAGAAAACAAAGACCCTAACGCCGACCAAGAAACAGGGGTGGCGGGGACACAAAAAGGAAGCTTATTACTACCCTACTCAATGGCTCTCAGTTTATCGACTGCAGAAGGATGAAAGTCTGAGTGGACATGCCAGGATCTGAACCTGCAAAAATGAGGTCAACCACAGGCCTCTATAGTGAACACATTAGTTCACCGAGCCACCAGACCCATTCCAACAGCCACAGCGACCACCCACAAGCAGGGAACAAGCAAAAGCACAGGAACGAACCAAGGAGCCTACAGCAGCCAGTATACCCAGGCGGTCTCCCATGCAGGTACCAACCAGGCCCGACCCAGCGGAATTACCGAGAGCAGTTATGAACAGGAACGAACCAAGGAGCCTACAGCAGCCAGTATACCCAGGCGGTCTCCCATGCAGGTACCAACCAGGCCCGACCCAGCGGAATTACAGAGAGCAGTTATGAACAGGAGCCATCAGGGTGGAACGGCCATATGTCAGCAAAACATGAGCCACCAAAGCGTGCACCCAGGAAAACAGCACGCCACCAGGCAGACACCCCCCAGGAACCAACCAGGCCCAAACCCCCCTACCCAACATCTGAGAACATACAAGAAGAAGGGGAAACAGGAGGCATTTAAAACTGTATGAAAGGATCCATGATCCAAGCTGTAATGCCCACAGTTACAGAGCTAAGACGAACTTGCAGGCAGCTTTGTAAAAATGTTTTATTAGATTTGCTGCGTCCCACCAGACGCGGTGCATCCAGGCCCTGCTCTGAAGTGCTGGGGGCTGACACAGCTGGTGGCTGCCTCTGGTGCATTCCCTGCGTGGGATGGACATTGTTGGAAACATCGAGGCGCGAGATCAGAAGTCCAGTTCAGAAAGCATCCAGTGAGCATCGGGAAAGAGAGTGTTGTGTGTTTGCCTGGGGCCTAACCTTTGTAGATTGGGTCCCTTGCTCACTTTGCCACTGGATTCAAGCTAGCCTGGCTGATGACGGCTGATTAGCCAGAAACCGGTCCCAGGATGCTGGTTTCCGGTCCAGGGAAGACATGGCTTGGCAGTTCGGGCTGAACTGTTCCCATGAGGCACAGGGTCAGACTGATATGCATATGGCCATGTCTGAACTGGGGTGGCGGAGTGAGCTAAAGAATGATGATGGATTAAACCCAGATCAGTTGACTGGGGGTGAGTGCTTGCAATGTTCAACACTCCGTCCATCATCCCCTTTGGTTTTGATTGGTGAAGAGCCACAATACGTGCTTGCTGTTGTGAAGATGTCTGTTTTCTGCAGAGCTGCTGGAAAATTAAACTGGTGTCTCGTCGGAAGAGGTCCAGGATAGGGGGAGAGAACCAACTAGCTATACCTGGGGAGAGGCGCGGGAGTGTTTGAGGAAGTGTGGCAAAAGTCTTGTAATTTTTCGAAGACTACCTTTACACGCATGGGCCATCCATGTCCCACCTTTTGCAGGACTGTGTCAAAGTTGACCGTTTGAGGTGCAGTGTCATTAATTGGAACAGCGGGTTGCATAGGTCGGAGCAGAAATTGTAGTGGCTTTAGGTTCTTTCGCAGACCACGCCGTTTACAAATACGGTGACTGCTGGACATGGATATTATTTTATTTATGTTTGATGTAAGGAGGTTGACTGGTATTTTCCTTACATTTGAATACAATACAGCCTCAATGATAGCACTGTACATTAAAGAACCTTAGTTGTAACGTTTTTCACGAACTTGCTCGACGTCATGTGGTAAGCTGAGACCTCCGAAGCTGCGGCACTCTAAGTACTATGCGCAAAGCTTAGGCACATTAATTTGAGTAAGACGGTGAAACAGTGGGAAGTCCAAAGGCAAGGGTTTGGCCCGAGTCGGACAAAAAACAAAACTGGCTCTGGAGGCAGCGAGGAAACGGCGTAAAGAACAAGCACGCGAGTGGTGCGCCCGCGCGTGCCACAGCGAGCCATCTGTTTTGAATTATTGAGCAGGGCACGATAATTCAAAACAGATGGCGCCCGTGCGGGTAACCGCAAGCATTAGGCCGTGGGCTGAGCAAAGGCGGGACATGCACCCGCCTTAGCCCAATTGCGTGCTGTCTTTGTTAGAAAGACGCACGCCAAGGACAATAGCCTGTGACAAAAACAAACGTGTGGTCAGATTTTTGAAGCCCTTACATAAAGTCTCGCAGAGCAGCGCATGTGCGCTGTGCTAGGCTCGACCTAAAAACAGATGGGGAACATATATGCCAGACTCCACCAGAGATCCAGATCTCACAGCAGAAACTGAAAAATCCCTCCAGAAAGACCAGAAGGTGCACATCTTTTCTCAAGTCTAGAAAAAACAGCTGATTACACAAGTAGGGATAAGCAAAACAAGAGAGGCCACCACAAGTCGAAGGAAATAGACTCAAATGAAAACAAAAAAGGCAGTACTTTACATGCTGCCAAAAATGTCACATAGGGGAGTAGAAATCTGCAACGAAAAATACTCCAGTCGTACCCCAGAAACCAACATGCTTGAAAGCCCAACCACAGAGACACAGGCTCCAGTTACGTGATCTGTAGGAGAGTAGATTATGCTTTCATGGTCACCCCCACTTTTTGCTGGTGTAATTATGTTTTACTGACCAGTCTGATTGGGATCCTGCTAATCAGGATGCCATTCTCTGTGCTTCGCCCCCAAATTGGACATGGTGAGTACTTAGGTTCACTCCAGATTGGCTACTGGTGAACCCTTGTAAGTCCTTAGTATATGGTACTAAGGTACCCAGGGCATGGGTACACCAGGGTATCCCCCATGGGCTGAATGAAGCATGTATTATGCCACCCATTGGAGACCACTCAAATGGTGACTACAGGCCTGCCATTGCAGCATGTGTAGTAAGCCGGCGCTAGCACCACTTACAACAGATATAGGTTTCCTTTATATCTGAGGTCACTACACTTAAAACCTATAAGTCACCCTTAGGGCAGGCCTTTCAATCCTGAAGGCAGGGTGCTCGGTTATAAGTGGGAGAGTGCCCCTGCATAAGCAGGACACCCCTACAATCTTCGGAGTCCATTCTCCCAGGTTGTAAGTGCATCAGCCATTACGATATATAGAGTGGCCATGCGCCATTACACGATGGCTATCTCTAAACTGGCTGTTACGAACCCTGTTGTGTTTGGTATAAAAAATGTTGGAATCATACCCCAATAACGTTGTTGGAGGTATGATTCCATTCACTACAAAGCTCCTTCGGGAGGCCCTCAGTGCTCCCCGTACCAGTCTTCTAGACCTGGACAGCAAACTATGGCTGCTGCCGACCAGAGACATGATTTGGACCTCCTGCTGCTTAGCCAAGCTTGAGCAGGGGAAGGCAGGACAATAGGCTGTCAGAGAGGTGTGAACACCTCCCAGACATGGCTTAGTGTTATGTGACAGGGCGGTGGCACTTGCCACACCACTAGACTGCTCTGAAGGGCACATTTGGTGCCCTCCTTGCATACTCCAGTTGAAACCAGTTCAGGGAGCTGTTGGTTCCCGTCCTGGTGTGAAACTGGACAAAGGACCTGGAATTATCCTCCCCACGTCCAGCCTCTCCTCTGGGAGCAATTCTTGAATCGTTCCCACCCTTTGCTTAGGGTACTTAAGGGCTTACCTGTGGGTTGGTATCTAGATTAGTCATGGGACAAGATTCAGATTATCCAAAACCACTTCAACTTCAACCATCTGGGCACTTTGGACTTCGCTTTGGGAACAGAGACTGCAACTGGGAAGACTCCGGCTGCTCCTGGTCTCGTCATCCTGCCAGCATTCTGCAACGTCTGTGCCTGTGCTCCTTTCAGGTTCTTCACGAGGCCTGTGGACATCCAAGACACGCGAGGGACCCTCCCTTAAACTGAAGGAGTCACTCCCCTGCATTAGCAGCAACCACAACGAAGCTGACCTGGCTGCTGAATCTGAGCTCCTACCGACTCCAAAAGGTTCAGCAACACAGGTGGTGGTACTGCAACTCCCTCGAGGCCTATATGGGCTTCACAACAAGTTTGAATCCAGTATCCCTTGTAGGAACCGCTGGAGCAGAACCCCTGTGCACAGTGTCGACTTGCTGTTGCCCAGGCTTGTTGACTCTCTCCTACAGAGATGTTCGGGCTCCAAGAAGCTCCAGCCTCAAGCATCTCCAGCACCGCATCCTTTGCACCGTAGACATTCATCCTTCGGTGAGCTGCTCGAGGTCCTATTGCGACTCCTGTGCCTTCAGTCCGTGGGTCTTCTCGAGGCTCTTTGGCTACAGTGGGCTCCCCTGCTTGCTCAGGGCCTGCTCCGACTTGCCTGCTCCTGGTGAGTCTCTTGGACCTTCCTGGTCCCAACACTGCACCTTTTTTGATGACTATGTTGGTTGCCGTGGCCAAGGCTTGTTGGTGTCCTTGCCGGACACTGACACCCTGGCTCCTGACAGACGTGGGCCAGCCAGTTAACAGCTCCTGGTCTTCTACAGTGTTGCCTGGTATGCACAGCTGCAACTTCAAGGGCACTGTCAACTCTCCAGCATCCTGACATCGGTGGGCATTTGTCTTCCATGCCCCCTGGTCACTCCTGAGTGGCATAGACTGTCCCCTCTGCTTGCAGGTGCCTCTCATCTGGAATCTAACTTTAGGTTCTACCAGACTCTTAGCTTCTTTGCCAGCGGCATCCTTGCTTATGTCCTCCATTATGGTCTACTGAGGTTTCCGACGTCACTTCGCACCTATGCCCCCGGCTTCCCTGGTGTAGGAATCCTGGTTCCTGGGGTATCCATGGGAAGGGTGACTCTCCAACCTTCCATCTTCCACGGGGTGTCTTCAGGGTCCGCTGGCAAGGGTCCATTTTCTTTAACATTGCAAACGCGACCCATTGACTTGCATTGAGCACGCGGTCGTGTTCCCACTCTGCACACTGCCTCCGTGGTGTTGCTAGATACTCACCTTGGGTCCCCGGCTATTCTATGTCTTCTGGGTCCATTATCGACTCAAGTCGTGGCTCTCATTCCACTATTTTAGCTTATGGTTTGGTCTCCCCCCTGGAGTTAAATGTACAAACTGAGGGGTAACTGTTCCTAAAAAAAAGGGGAAGAGGAGGAGAGAGAGAAAAAAAGCCAGTAATGGGCAACTGAGACCACCCAATTCGAAGTCAATATGGGAGGAATTACTCCTTGAGTATTTAGTGCCCTCACACACCCTTGCAGGTGTCATGCTTCATCATGGGGCGTAGCTCCTCGTGGGGGTGGCGCTGCAGTCCCTCACGGGCCCCGCAACAGGGGCTCTTTAGCGGAGATCTTTTCGGAGTCGCCGCAGTTGTGCATGGGTGTGTGTGGGCCTAGACAGGTGAGGTAAGTGAATGTTAAAATGACTATATGGAACCCTGAAACTGAGTTTTATTCACGGGTCCAGACAGACGGTTAAAAACGTATTGAATCCTGGAGCTCCTCTTTGGAAAAAATGTAGAGGGCAGACGTGTAACTCACCGCTGCTCTCAGGATGGGTGCTGTGGTGTTAACGAAGTACATCTAGAATGAGGTCAACATGTTTCGCGCTCAGTGGTGGTCCATAAGGGATCCTATAGCGCTTCGTCAGGACTGATTAAAGAGATAAGAGTGTAGTGATGTCAGAAAAAGATAAAGGGAAAGGACAGGTTTCAGACAACTGTGGATCTGTGCTACTTATGTGCTCTATTTCCAAATTATTTGAGTGTAATGTGGATATATCTCCGGATAGGAGATAGTGCAATGTGTTAGTGAGTGTTTAAAACAAATACATATTTTTCTAACTACACTGTGTGGTTCTTTTTCACTTTAACCTATACAATAAGATAAAGAACTGGTCAAACAAGCTGCTTTACACTCCTTCTGGACTAAGAATGAAGGCTTCTCTTCACAGCTACCCTCTAGAGAACTTTCTAAGGTTGTCTGAGACTACTAAAATCACCATAACGGTTGTCAAAAGAGTATTGATGCTGAAAAATGTGGGTGATGCTAGAGGTGCCAAGACAAGGGGATCAGAAGCCATCTTTAAGATCTTGAGAACAACTCAATGTGGCACAATATAAATCTGCGAGGGGCCAACAGGAGCCTTGGGACATGTCAATCATCTGTTCCAGTCAGTTCTTCAAGGCTAAAGAGTGAAGACGTTTAAAACTCTATAAAACATACCAAGTGGGTAAAGCGGAATCTAAATCAAATTGCCCCTCTTCCCAACCTGCCCTGGTGAAGATATATGCATAGCAGAACACTGTGTACAATCTTGATGGAAGAAAACAGAATATGGATCTGTCAAGGCCTTCCGTCAATCATGCTTCCAAAATGTCAAACATTCCAACCTGCAATAGACTGAGAGGAAAAGGGGTTAAACACAGATAGGGTCACTGCTTCTAGCTCACATTCCAGTGTGAGGGAAATATCCACATCTGAGATCCCTCGTAGAGGCTCACCGCCTTCAGGGCTCGAGGAAAAGCAGGATCGGCGTAAAGAACAAGACCAACACCCCTGGACATTGAACGGTAAAATCCCAGAGACTCAAAAGATGTGAAAAAGCTGTTGGTGGAAATGGAACCCCAACACTATTTCCAGACGCAATGGCACAAGGGCGAAAAACTGTAAGACATAATGAAGTAGTCTGAAGATGTGGCGACAGAGAAGCAGCCTGACCAATATTCATTACAAACCTAGACTGGTAAAGAGTGAGAAGGAAGGGAGTCCACTGCGAGCACATTCAGCCGCAGGGGTGCAAATGACAAGGTGGAAAAAAGGAAGGGGAATAGGAAGAGGGGAGCAAAAGGCCAATGGAGAAGGAAGTTGGATGAGAGAGATGCAGTCTAGTCAAGAAAAGAGAACGTTAATATCCATTATATACAAAGAGCGGTAATGTTAAGATTGTTAAGCTTCCTCAAAGTGATGGAGGGGAGCGTCTGGTTATGTAATCTTATTTGTGTTATAACCACACAGAAATTATTCATGACCATATACAGTTTTGAGGCAGTTATAGACAGTTGGAGGGATCCATGGACCAAATATGCATGGAACCCCCCTCCACATATAACTACCCATAGCTTCAACATGGGAATGTTTAAGATATTGATCCTAAAAGTGTGTGGCCTCACAGCTCCATCTGAACAATTAGCTCTGCTATCTATGTCATGATACGGATCCGAGGTAGGCCTCTTACAAGAGGCACACATACTGAGGAAAGTGACCTCATGTGAGGTTCAAATGGTTCCAGAGATTGTTCTTTTGCTTGGGATTAACTGAAAAGGGAGGAGTCACAAACCTTATATCTAGCTCCCTTTGAGGAGATCTTCAGGGACTAGTTATGGAGGACAGCCCAGAGGATGGGTTAGTCCAGGGCCATGTCAGAAGATGGGAAGAAATAGATAAAGGAGCTGGGCCTCGCTGTTGCTTGGAACTCAACATCCAAGGGCAAGAGAATTTCTATTCTCCTTAGCATCACACTACACACACGGTTGGATCAAACCTTAGGGACATCTTTGATTATAGATAAAATTTCAAACATGGACATAGTGGGTCTCTGCTATCTCCGATCATGCCCCAATCCAACTGCTATCTATTTCTCAAGCCAGGGATTCAGAGATAACCTCCTGAAGATTTAACACATTAGAAACAAATACAGAAAGCAATCCACAATTACCTGGATGACAATGATAAAGGCAACATGGCAATAAACACCTTGTACTGTGTCTTCCAAGTATTAACAAGGGGGAGCCTGACTGTCTTAGCCACCAGTATCAATAAATCTAGAAAGGAGGCTGGCAGCTCAAGTAAGGAAACTAGAGATCCCTCACAAGAGAAATGGGGTGCATATTACAGGGGTCATATTGAACAAGTTACTTATCTATGGTAAAGATGTATCTGGTAGAGACATATGTTTGTTGTAGATTCCTTACCTTAGAATTTCCCCAAGGCGTCAGTCAGGATCTGGAGATTTTTTCTTCAGCAGTACCCCTGTGCTTCGGTATGTGGTGTCGGTCAACCCTGCATCCGTCGTCCCTGTCATGGTTGCCGGAATGATTTCCCCTGTGCGTTGATGTCAGTTATGACACGACTTTCCACGCCAGAAGAGCAGAGCCATGAAAGACACTGATCACTGGTGCGCCACAACCAGGCCCCTATAAGGAAATCCCTATCCCTAGAAATCAGTTTGCAGAGCGGGGCGGTAAGAAATCTACAACTAACATATATCTCTACCAGATACATCGCTACTGAAGGTAAGTAACTTGTTCATCTGATAGAGACTGTTAGTTGTAGATTCCTTACCTTAGAATAGATACCCCAGGAATACCATCCCTGGAGGAGGGTCTGCTAACCAAGTTCACATGAGAAAGTCCTGGAGGACTGAATGGGCAAAATAGCTGTCCCTCCAGACTTCACTGTCCAGGCAATAGTGTCTGGTAAATGTGTGCAGAGATGCCCACGTTGCCGCCTGGTAGACATCAAGGAGTTGGACTCCGCGTGCCAATGCAGTGGTTGCTGCTGTAGCCCTACTGGAGTGAGCATGCAACCCCACTGGAGGATCCTTTTACGCTAAAGCATAACAGATCTTAATGCAAAGGACAACCCATCGAGATAGGGTAAATTTTTTAGCAGCCTGGCCTTTCTTGGCACCCACATAGCCAATAAAGAGTTGATCATCCACCCGGAAGTCTTTAGTGCGGTCAAGATAGAATGACAGCACAAGTTTGGGGTCCAGATGGTGGAGTCTCTCCCCCTCCTTGGAAGGGTGTGAAGGTGGGGAAAAGGTGGGCAAGGTGATAGACTGTCCTATCTGAAACGGACTAACCACTTTAGGAAGGAATGAAGGCCTCGTTCTAAGCACCACTTTGTCCGGATGAAGAGAAAAGAAAGGGGGCTTGGAAGATCAGAGGCTGAAGCTCACTTACCCTGCGAGCAGAGGTGTTGGCAACAAGGAAGGCAGTCTTGAGAGTAAGGAGCCTGAGAGGACAGTTATGGAGAGGCTCGAAGGGAGCACGTATAAGAAATGAGAGAACAAGATTCAAGTCGCACTGGGGCATTATGAAGGGAGATAACGGAAACCGATAAGTAATGCCCTTAAAGAACCTGTTAACAATAGGAGACTTGAATAAGGATGGCTGATCTGGCAGCCTAAGGAAAGCAGAGATAGCTGCACAATAACATTTGAGAGTGCCCACAGCAGAGCCCTGCCGGGCCAAAGAAAGTATATACAAAAGAACCTCTGAAATTGGGGCAGAAAGGGGATTTACAGCCTTTTCTGTGCACCATGCTACAAACTTGTTCTATCTACAGGCATATGCCGATTTAGTGAAGGGATGCCTGTCTGCCAAGATAACATCACAGACTTCGGGCGGAAGGTCGAAAGATTTCAACTGTGGCCGCTCAATCTCACTGAAGGTGGAGACTGGACAGGTTTGGGTATACAACCGTCCCCTGCTATTGCGACAGAAGATCCCCCCGAAGGGGCAGTCTGATCGGAAGATCGATGGCCATGCTCAGAAGTTTGGGGTACCAGACTCGTACAGGAGGCCGCAGTTCCACTAGTGACGAAAAGCGACGCCGAGCGAGTCCCGCCTTGAAAACTCCAATGTGCAGTGCTGCTGACATTGTGTGTCTCTTTGGTGACGAACAGATCTAACCAAAGCTCTCTGAAAGAGACCTTGCACCACCTCCGAATGAAGACACAATTCGTAATCGACCAAGCACCGTAGGCTTAGTTCGTCCGCCTTGGCATTCAGAGAACCCACCAGGTGTTGAACCACCAGGGTTATACCCTGATGTTCTGGCCATGTCCAGAGGCGGAGAGCGTCCTGACAAAGGGTCAACGACCCCACTCCTCCCTGTTTGTTACAATTCAACATGGTGGTGGTGTTGTCTGTGAACACCAGCACCACTTTCCCTTTGAGAGGGGGAAGGCATGCCTTTAGTGCCAGTCTGATCGCCCAGAGCTCCAGCAGGTTGATATGGAGCCTAACTCCGCCCGAGACCAGATGCCTCTGATCTACGCCTTCCCCAAATGTGACCACCCCATCCCAGGAGTAATGCATCCATCACTACCATTAGATCTGGTTGGGGAAGGGGAAGATTCTGCCTCTGACTTAATCTTGGTTCATTAGCCACCACTGCAGTTGTTGTGCAGTTTTCTCTGAGATCTGAACGTAGTCGGAAAGATTCCCCATATGCTGCGCCCACTGGAAATTCAGGTCCCACGGCACAGCCCGCATATGCTACCTGGCATGATCCAGCAGCAGGAGGCAGGAGGCCATGAGATCCAGCAGCCTCAGAGCCACTCTCACCGAAAGCCGGGATAGAGGCTGAAACATCGGTATCATAGCCCAAATATTCCAGACTCACTGTTTGGGAGGATAGGCCCGAAACTGCACTTTGTCCAGAACAGCTCCGATGAAAGTGAGCCTCCGAGAGGGAGTCAAGTGTGACTTCGGCACGTTTATGGTGAATCCCAGCGAATGCAGGTGGTCCGCCGTAGTCTGAAGGTGGGAGACGACAGCTTGGGGAGAGCCTCCCTTCAACAGCCAGTCATGGCGATAGGGGAAGACTGGAAGCCCTGATCTGCGTAGATGAGCTGCGACCACTGCCATCACCTTTGTTACCACCCGAGGGGCACTGGTAAAGCCAAAGGGGAGTACTGTGAACTGAAAGTGCTTGTGGCCCACTGTGAACCATAGATAGCGTCTGTGGGCTGGCAGGATGGGAATATGAAGCGTCCTGCAAGTCCAACGCCACCATCCAGTCTTCGGAGTCAGGGTCAGATAGGACCTGAGCTAACACGAGCTTCTTGAACTTCTCCTTTTGGAGGAAGCGGTTGAGGACCTATAAGTCTAGAGTAGGACGCAGGCCTTTGTCCTTTATGGGCACCAGAAAGTAGCGGGAATATCAACCACGACCTACTTCTAGCGCAGAGACCCTCTCTATAGCTCTCCTGGCCAAAAGAGAGGAGACTTCCTGGCGGAGAAGTGCCAAATGATTCTCTTACATGCGATTGCACGACAGTGGCATGAATGGAGGGTAGTCTCGTAGGGGAGGGAGAAGCCCCTTCGGACGATTTGCGGGACCCACCTGTCCAACGTGATGGATTGCCAGTGGAGGAGATGATGGTGAATCCTGCCTCCAACTAGCTGAAGATGGTCCTGGAACATTTGACTAGGAGGGTTTGGAGGCAGTGACAGGGGGGAGATGGTGGACTGGCCCGTCCGCTGGCTCGCAGACCCGTGAGGACGCTGTGTCCCACGTCCGCAGCCATGCAGAGGCTGTACTGGAATCGGTGGCTAGACTGGACCGGACATGGTTGGGCACCCCTTCCGTAGCCACGAAAGGGATGAAAAGCAGATTGGAGTGGACGGGAAGGCGCAGAGAGGCCCAAAGATCTAGCCGTAGGTCGAGAGTCTTTAAAGCGCTCAAGCACAGAGTCTGCTTTGTTACCAAAAAGATGACAGACAGCAAAGGGCATGTCCATCAAGGTTGACTGGACATCCCCTGAAAAGCCAGATGTCCTCAACCAGGCATAGTGTATAAAGGCTGCAGACGTCACAATCATTCTGCCCAGTGAGTCGTGGTATCCAGTCCACACGGTATGGCAAATTTGGCTGCGTTTCTCCCCTCCGAACCTGCCTGTGAGAGAATGGCCCGGTCCTCCTCCAGGCACGGAGGCAGCAGCTGCGCGACCATATCCCAGATGGTATGTGTTTATCAGCTGAAGAGGCACGTGACATTCACCGACAGAAGTGCCAAGCTGGAGTAAGAGAATATTCGCTTCCCAAATGGCCCAGCTTCTTGGATTCCTATCTGGAGAAGCCAAAGAGAATGCGCCCTTAGAAGAGGAGACTAGGACCACCAAGCTCTCAGGGGAAGGGTGTTGGGTCAAGAACACTGGGTTGCCCGGGCGATTGTCCTCTCCAGATCTGTGCTAGGCTGATGCGAAAAAAGAAAGAACTGAATCAGTGCGCAGAGGAGGCATTTAAGTAGATACCGCAAAATCATCCTGGAGACCACGGCGCCGAAAGGGGAGTCAACTGATGCCACCTAAAAGATGCGCAGGGGTACTGCTGAAGAAAAAATCTCCAGCTCCAGACTGGCCCCTGTGGGAAACTCCAAGGTAAGGAATCTACAACTAACAGTATCAGACAGACACAGCTAGGGCCAAACTTAAACTACTTGATACAGACAGGGCTAAATACACTCTATTCCACACATTGCAGAGGTACTCAAAGTGCAGAAATAAAGCAGGTAGACTCCTGGCCTTCAAACAGAGACCTCAAATTGTTAAAAACAGAATACAGGCCATTACAACACATAACAGGGGTGCGATTAGAGATGAATCGCCCAGGCTGTCAGAGATTACTATAGTACACCAGTGCTTACTTTGAGCCAGGGCTTTCCGGTGCTAAGCACCGGCACTTAATTGGTTTCCGGTGCTTGGCACCACACCTAATTGTCAACAACATACCTAGAACAGTCTACCACAGGGTGGCGCTGCTCATCTAATTTAGAGAGGAGCAGAACAACGGTTGTTTAGGAATACAATATACATTAAAATTGCAAATACCTGCCTCCCCAGCCCTTTATCTTTGGGGACCTGGAATAATCTGAACTGTCGCATTTACACGCGAGAGAGATGATTAGTAGTTGTTTTGGCAGCGATGACAAGGGCGATGGGTGGTGCAAGCTGCTGTGGCCTCCCAGTAAGAATCCCCTGGCACTTAATAATATTTTACAAATTAAGCACTGTAGTGCCCTATACGCAGCAGAGGCCAGGCAACAGTACAACTGTTAGAGTTCCATCCCCCTATAAAGCTCAAAGGGAAACACTAGAGAAGTGATACTCAAACTACAGCCCAGGGGCCACATGTGGCCCTCCTCACATTTACATGCGGCCCCCTGATGAACAGCAGCGCTAGGTTGCTACTTACTCGACTCAGTACTAACATTAACAAGCATTGGCATAGCCAATAGGTCTCGCTTTGGGGACCTTATAAGTATTTAGTTATGCAGCACAATATCCTTGGTGCAACAACATCAACCGCTGCACGGCTTAACACTTATAAGGTCCCAAAGGCGAGACCTATTGGCTATGCCAATGCTTGTTTCTACAAGCCAAAAAAGCAGTTAGACCTGAATGAAGCGTTCTCACTCCATCTTGCAAATAAAAATTTGACTTAGCAGTCCTAAACGATTTGCTGAAGATGAGCAAACTTTGAAACTTACACAGTCAGAGCTAGAGCTGAAAATTCAAGCAGTTGGAGTTTTGGAAACAACGCTGTACGTTTGAAAGTACAATATAACTTTGTCTTTGTGTAAATTTTAATCAAAGACGAGATAATGACAACAGGGTGTGTTTCGAGAGGACTGTCAGGCAAAATATCGCTATGTTTACAATTGCAGTCACTGTGCAACTGACTTGTACCACATCTGAGAGTCTCTTGGAAAATCTGAGTACATTGTACATATACATTAAGACTCTGAATATATAGAGGAGCCTAGCGCGCAACCAAGATGGCCGCGTAGGTGCGAGGCTCCCGAGGACCACCACGACCTCCTGAATTAATCCTGGCTATATCCTGTCCTTGTTGAGGGGACTGCATCGGTGAACCCGAGCTGAGGCGCCATCCGTTTTTCCTTTTCGAATCGGACCCCGGACACCGGTGGGAGCACCGATTGAAGGTTGCGGCCTTCTCCGCGCTGGCCCCCCGGATTGGAGTAGTGGGGCGATCCGGGGACAAAGCGAACAACAGCGGCGGGCAGGGCTGGGCGACTCGCGTATCCCGTGCTTTCACTTTCGCTTTTGCGCTCTCCTTGCCCTCAAGCGAGGTAGGGTTGCGGAGCGGGGTGCGGTGGTGTGGCCTTGTCCAGGTGCCCGGCTGACCCGCCGGCCGTGAGTCGTCCTGCGGCCCAGTGGTTGCCCTCCCCCCCCCCGGAACCCGTGAACGGGTTTATCGGCCCTTTCGAGGAGATTGGCACGACGGTGGGAGAGCAGGCATGTCCACCAAACAAGATGGCGACCGGGCGAAGGTGACGACGACCCGCCGCGGCCCGGCGCCTCAATCCAACAGTATGGACCGCTACACCCTCCAGAAGGGATCTCCGGAGACATCGCGCACATCCCCGGCGGGCCCGACGGAGGCATCTGCTCAACCTGTGGAAATATGGATTTTTCTGGTCAGTTATGTCCCCTATCTTGGACCCCAACGGTTCTATGTGCATGTTACAAGTACATGTATGTTTCCTCCAGTTCCAGTTATGAAGACGCAAACACATGTGCGTCCACCGTCAACATGTCCTCTGTCAGATCCGCCATGAATAGGCCGGATATTCCATTCCTAAGTATGAAAAGCCACCGGTTTTATATGGTTCACCTATGCCATTTTACAGTCCAGGCAAGCAGGCCCTGATTCTGTCATCAAACTCTTTTTGCCTTCTGCCTCTGAAAGCTCCAGTCTGAGCCTGCATCTGTGACCATGAACTTTGTCTCATTCTCTGCGCGGCTCACGAAGCCTGACATCAGCCTATTCTCTGCCAAGAACTATATTTCACCTTCGAGTTATCTGCTTCACCCCTCAGCCGATGCATTCCTGTCTAGTAGTTTAAGTAAACATTCCTTCCAGCTACCGAGCAATGGCTCGGCTTCTCTGTCTTTATGCAAGTAATTCATAGTCCTGTTACCATGGAATATTCCTACCCCCTCGCATTCTAGTGTAGACACTTAGACGCTTGTACACGCACGCACAGTCAGTATAGAATAGATTCTGTCCGAGAGTCCTTCTTTTGTGGATAACATAGTTCTTTAAACATAGGATGTTAGATATGATTTGGGATTAGGTTGACTTGACCCCCAGACTTTTCGTCTCCACATGTAGAGCTAAATGTCAAGTCCCCTTCACCCCCTAGTTGCACGTCAATCACACGTCATGCTGCTGCGCGCGCATCTATGCCAAGTATTATCTTATAGATCCACCTATATATGACATCATAACCAATTATGTTCCTTTTTACTCCTTATTACACCCATTTTCGGTTACGCATATGAATCGTCATTTTCCTTATCAATTGTTACGCCTACCGCATCTATTTCATTGTAATGTATGTTCTATAAAAGTCATTTCTTGTCAATAAAGTATGTACTTCACTTCCTGAACCTCCGTGGTGATGGAACTTGGAGCAACCGATTATAATCGATCATTGGAATAAAGCCCATTCCGAACCTCTAATACCACGGATTCTGCCTCTCATTTTACTGAGCTATTTTTATTATGTTTCTGTATCAAATTAAGTCCCGGTAAAGGAATTTTATTTACCACATGAATGGCGCCCGAACAGGGACACTTTCTCATCTCACGCGCCGGCGGTGAGTTGCAGGCCCGGTCTCCTGCCACAGCTGGACGGACAATAACGCGTACCAGCAGGATTTCCTGTATCTCCCTCCGGTCAAGCGGGGGCGACTGAGGCTGCGATCAACACCCAGATGAGGCGGTGAGAAGTGCGAAGTATCCCGACCAGAGCCTAGCTGAGAGAGCAAGATCCGAGGTATACAGAGGCCCACCAGTTTCCGAAGTCCCAAGTCGAGTCCAGTCTCCGTAGTGTTCGAGTCGAGTCCAGTCCGGTTCAAGTTCAGTCCAGTTTCCGAGGCCTTCCGTTTCCGAAGCTACCCGGTGAGTACCATTACTGGGGAGGCATTTCTGACGTGCACATAGGTTGTGCCGGTCAAGACGGGTTTGGGTACACAAATCCGGTCTGCACTGTTTTAGCAGTGTATATGTACTGTTTAGCAGTATATCAAGTATTCCGAAGTATCTAGTTATTGTCAAAGAATTATGCTTGGTGATTAGTTATGCAGACGATCATCATTGTTGGTTATTTTAAAGGTTAAAAAATGTTTAATGTTTAATGTGTTAAACGTCCTGCATATTGTGGTATGAATGGTTGTTCATTATTGTGCTTTTGTACTAAGTGTGTTCAAGATTAAGTATCAGATCAGTTCTCAATATGCCGCTCTTTTCGAAACTAAGACAGATCACTACAAGAAAAGGGGTACTCGAAGAAGCCGTTCCTATTCCTCCTAGGGACACTCCAGGGTACTTCATGTATCATAAACATGGCTTAGACGCTATATTATTTCTTGATTTATGGGTAGACTACACCAAGGAATTACCAGAAAGTCAGAGGTGGCCCACAGCGGGAACCTGGGATGCAGAGTGCATCATGAAAGTAGAAGAAGAGTTATGGAAAAGGAAAGTCAGACAATCACAGAAAGACGCCATTGAATTATGGCGTAAAGAATCACATAGACGAACAGAAAAAGCACGTAGACAGGAAGAGAAGAGTAAAGAGAATTCTAATGAAGTCCGAGAAAATCTATTAATTGAGGAAGGTATCCGAGTGAAATCAGAACAAGTAGACAGACAAAGAAATGCCCTTATGAATGGTATGTATTCCCTTTTGGCCGAAGGATTACCTAAAGCTACTCCAGAAACACCGAAAGACTTGCCGCCCCCATTATTTCCAATAAAGGTACATCCTAAGGGGCATCCTAGAACCGCAGAAGATGTTTTTCTTTCCTCATATTTAGATGACGCAGCTCCCGAGTATGCAAATTCCGCCCCACATAGACCGCCTGCCAGGGAGGTTCAACGCCAAGATCCAGTACCCGTATCCCTACAGCAACAGATCGTGTCACAAGTTCCGACAAGCACATCTGTTTCTACATCTGTTCCTACAGCTGCTTCTATAGCTGTGTCCACACCTATAGTTGCTGTGTCACGTTCAACGAATCCTTTCACACCCGACACCCCAGATGGGGCTGCGGGAGGTGCTAGCAACATTTTTTCTACGCCACCCAGAATAAATAAACTTACGTTTCAAGAGTCAGCACATTCACGTACCCCCAAACTCGTAAATGCCCGTACGCTTAAGGAACTTCTTATAGATTGCAGATATGACCCTGTACCCGGCAAAGAGGACGAAATGATCCTGGCATCATTGCGTATCAGACGAGCCGCAGTGTACTTAGGGAAGTTACCAGGAATGACTGCGCATCTAGATAAAATATACCATTTTGTCCAAACAGGGAGAGATCCAGAATGTATTAACAGAGCTATGGAATACCAGAAAGTGGAGATACAGGGGGAACTGTTACGTTTCCTCATAAATTGTGTGATCAGAAATGAAGACCGACCGGGGGTAGACCCGGAAGCAATGCAAATTCTTACCAGATGGAGCCAGAATATATCAGAAGGTAGACATGATAAACAAAATTGTATAATAGCCATGTGCCGAAAGATCCGTAAAGAAATAGAACGCCTACACGAAGAAAGATTAGCGGTAGACGAGTTCGAACAAAACGAGGAAGAAGGGTCAGGACTGCCCGCAGGACAGTCAGACACCATAGCCTATGTAGGTAAAGGAAGATCTTGTAATAGTAATAGACGTCCTATTGACCCGATACGTCCGATATGTCCAGATAATAACAGGAATTTCCAAATACCTATAAGTAACATCAGGTCTAACGAGCATTCGTTCCAAGCCGCCGACAAACTACTCCGAGAACGAAGGGGTTATCATTTTCTCGATTCTATGGATGAACAAGAATTAGCCAGGTCAGCTGTCCATTGGGTGGACAGTCCCGGAAAATATAGTGATGATACAGTAGCACGCACATTTTTGAATCTCACCCCAGATGAACAGCGGTTAGCTGGGATTTATATGATTCAACAACTCATTATACTATATCAGAGTCAGCATTCGGACCCTGGTCCCTTACCTGATATATTGACTGAATTGCTTATGAATAGATGGAGGTTCAGGTACTAAATTAATTAAAGAAATTCTAGAATCAAGAAAGCAGTATATTCTTTTTGTATGTTCAGAACATGTCTTATTGCCCATCAAGGAAAGAACCACGTATTACATGGATAGACAGAATCCTTTAAGAGAAGTACACCCAATAAAAGGCGAGGACAATGAGTTTAAACGCGTATTTGTATATACGCCAATATCGAAAATAGAATTGTTAGAAATGAAGAAAGTGGTACCCAGTCATGACAAGGACCCAGCGGGTTTTCACCGAGAAATTAAAGACATGTTACTCATGGGAGAGTATACCTATCCCGACATTATGACAATATTAAAGGTATTAATGCCTGCTGGCATTTATGAGAAACTCGGGGAAAAAGAGTGGGAGGTAGGAGACCAAAAGATAGAATGGTCAGTATTAGAAGCAGAAGAAAAGGCCCGAACTGCAGGAGCAGGACTCGGGGATAAAACTAAAGCACTACCAGGTTTATTAGTACAGGTACTGCCACGTTTATTAACTACGAAAAAGGAAGATTGGGGTACAATTTCAGCCTGTAAACAGAAGCAAGATGAAGACACTAGTGATTACTATGCCCGATTTGAAAAATGTTTTGGTATAAATAGTGGCCTAAAAGCAAGTAGCGAATCATACCCACATCTGTTTGTAACAAAATTAGTAGAAAATGCTCTGCCCCAAGTAAAGAATAGAGTATTAAAATTCGAGAGTACCTGGCAAGGTAACACTCCATCACAAATGTTACAAATGTTACAGTACCATCACAATAGAATTAGAGAGGAACAAGAACATGAACACAGACGCATGAAAGACACGAAAATGAAAATGCTAGTTTCTCAGACAGTTCCAGCTGAAGGACATAAAAAGGGTATGACACATTCCGGTGATTCAGCCGGACCTGTAAAAGGGACATGCAATTATTGTAAAAAGCCAGGTCATTACGTACACGATTGTCCAGTTTTGAAACATAATATCACCATAGGTAAAACACAAGAAAGACCACGGCCACCTAGACAGGACCAGAATGAACAAGGAGCCCCGCAGCATGCACAGTCCATGCCAGCTCCACCACAGTCTGTACAGTTTGTGCCAGCTGCACCAGCGCTGCCTGTTGCTGCCACACAAACCACGACACGACAACTGTACCAGACCGCACAGTACGACTATCCTGATTACCAACGATACGCATGAACCAGCCTAGAGAGGGAAGTTGACTTACCCCTTATCGAGATCCCTGTAGATCAAGAAGGACCTTATGTACATAGTGAATTGTTAGGCCAAGACAGAAAATTTTTACTCGATACAGGGGCAAGTCGAACAACCATAAAACGTAGTGAAGTTCCAGGGGCACCCCTCTCAGGCTCACAGAATATTTCCCTTGGTTTTTCAGGAAAACCTATTGTTAATGAAGTATCACAGCCTCTCCCACTTACGATAGGACCTTTGACCCGAACTACAGATTTATTGCTTACTAAATCATGTCCAGAAAATCTGTTAGGAATAAAAACACTGAAAGCTCTAGGAGCTATAATATGTTGTTCTCCGGAAGGAGTAAGGTTGTTTTTACGTGATTTTAAAGGTCATTATGTGTCTAGAGACATGGATCCCCGACTGCAGACTTTACCTACACATCTATGGGCACAAGGCCCTACTGATGTTGGTTGCATGAATATTACACCATATCGAGTCACATTAAAGGCAGGAGTGGTACTACCACGAATGCGACAATACAAGTTACCACCAGATGCTGTAGTGGCTTTACTGCAGATCATTGACGAGCTCATTGCCCAAGGAGTAGTTGTGGAAACAGACTCCAATGTATGTAATTCACCGATAATTCCGATTCTTAAACGGACAGATCCGAAGGCCTCACCAGTATATCGATTGGTTATTGATCTGCGCGAATTAAACAAGTGCATTGTGCCACAATTTCCTGTGGTCCCAGATATCTCGTCATTACTGACAGCTATTGATTCCGAAGCGACATTCTTTACTGTAATTGATCTTAAGAATGCCTTTTTCAGCGTCCCAATAGATCCGGAAAGCCAATATTTGTTCGGATTTAGTTTAAATGGACGTAGCTTTAAATTCTCACGCGCACCTCAAGGATTTACAGAAAGCCCCAGCATCTATAGCCAAGCACTGAAACGAGAACTCGACAGTATCCACATGACAGTTAACACTGCTCTGCTTCAATACGTCGATGATCTGTTGATCACCGCGAGAAGTGAACCGGAATGTGAAAAAGCATCACTGACAGTTTTACAATTTCTAGCCGAAAAGGGGCACAAGGTGTCCCCTTCTAAGCTGCAATTCTGTGTCCAGCGAGTTATTTATCTTGGACACTCGCTGTCCAAGGAGGGAAGGCAGCTTACACCCGACCGCATTCAGTTAATAGCTAACATGCAAATACCCAAGACACAAAAGGAGGTGCGGGCTTTCATAGGCCTCACGTCATATTGCAGGCAGTGGATCCCTCAGTACGCATTTCTAGCAAAACCACTCATTCAGTTGACAACACAGGAGGCAGCCACATCGACTGTCCTCCCTTGGACTCAGGAACATACACAAGCTTTTGAAAGCCTAAAGAAAGCTTTATGTCAAGCACCTGTTTTAGCAACGCCATGTTACAGAAAACAGTTTACACTCTTTGTTACAGAACGCGAAGGTACTGCCTTGTCAGTACTCACACAGGAACAAGCAGGAGCACACAAACCATGTGCTTACTTTTCTAGTACATTAGATCCCGTAGCTCAGGCTTTGCCTGCATGCCTAAAATCAGTGGCAGCGACAGCTTTAGCAATCAGACAAAGCGATGCCATAGTGTTAGGACATCCATTGACAGTTCAAGTACCACATGCAGTAGAGGTTCTTGTAAATAGAACGCAAACACAACACTTGACTATAGCGCGACTTACAGGGTACGAACTTACATTGTTTCAGCCACACATAGAAATCAGACGCTGTAACACATTGAATCCTGCCACACTTTTGCCAGTAACCGGAACAGACCCACTAGCCCATGACTGTATTGAAGTTATTACAATAACGACGAAACCTAGACAAGATTTAACCGATGTCCCATTGTCAGACCCAGACCTGACATTGTATGTAGATGGTTCATGTATGAGAACAAATACAGGAGAGTTGGTGGCTGCTTACGCAGTCACAACAGATACTGAAGTCATTGAAACTAATCGTATAAATACTTTGTCAGCTCAAGCCGCAGAGCTTATTGCTCTGACACAAGCCTGTATTCAAGCCACAAATAAAAAAGTCAACATATACACTGATTCACGTTATGCATTCGGAGTTGTACATGACTTCGGCGTGCTGTGGCGAGAGAGAGGTTATTTAACTTCCCACGGTGCCCACATTCAGCACGGACCCCTCATTCATGCCTTATTAGATGCAATACATCTACCCACTGCAATATCAATTATGAAATGTAAGGCTCATACGAAGGTTACTGATATCATTTCTCAAGGCAATGATCTAGCCGACAGAACAGCTAAACAGACTGCTCAAACTCAAACATCCGACATGACAAAGACAATAGTCCCGATGCCGACACATTGTATGACAGTTAAAGATCCTACCCTTGACGTAATTGACATACAGACACATGCTACACCAGACGAAATAAAGAAATGGACGGAATTAGGAGGGATCCAAACGGATCAAGGATGGATGATGAAGGAAAAGTCTGTGTGGTTCCTTCCTGATTCAATGGTCCAAGTTATAGTTAACACTATACATAGTCCAGCACATCTAGGAGAAAAAGCTATGCTAGACAGCATTCAACACATTTGGTTCAATAAACATTTACGAGCAGCAGCCAAACAAAAGGTCCGTACCTGTATGATCTGTTGCCAGTTCAACCCAGGAAAAAGTGGTCCCGTAGAGCAAGGTGGATTTCATCCTCCTAATCACCCTTTTGAAGTCCTCCAGATGGATTATATCCAGATGGAACGATGTCGAGGATTCAAATATGTTCTCGTAGTTGTCTGCGCTCTGTCCCGCTGGACGGAGGCATACCCGGTTTCAGATTACACTGCCCCGACTACTGCCAAACAGTTGGTTCGAGAATTCTTCCCACGATACGGTTTACCACGTGTTGTTCACTCAGATAACGGCCAGCCGTTCTCATCCGAATTAATGAAACATGTTTCACTTCTGTTAGGTTATCAGTGGAAATTTCACTGTGTCCGACACCCCGAAGCAGCAGGTCTCGTAGAAAGACATAATCAGACCCTGAAAATTAGATTGTCCAAAATATGCAGAGAAAAAGGTGTCGACTGGGTAGTAGCACTACCAGTTGCACTCTTTTTCACAAGAATGGTAGCACACTCTCGAACAGGGCTATCCCCGTATGAGGTGATCTTCGGCAGACCACCAAATATGTGGGGGATGCCTATACCACGCAAAATAACTGATATTGACTGTAATATGCTGACAGATTACTTGGCTTCCTTGATGTCTGCACTACAATCTTGTCGTTCACAGGTAGCTGCAGCCTTTCCCGACAACACTGAGGTGAAACCCCATGACGTAATTCCGGGGGACCTTGTCCTTGTGAGGAATTTCGACCGAAAGACTCAGCTGGAGCCCAGGTGGAAGACACCCAAGTTGGTCTTGCTGACCACAAGGACAGCTGTGAAGATTGAAGGCAGGAAAGGATGGATTCATTCAAGTCATATCAAGAAATTTCATGGACTTCCTTCAGATGTAAACAGCCCACCTCGTGTGTCCTCACCAATTGACTCAAAACTACCTCTGGCTGAGGCCGACGGTAAAGAACTATATAAACTAAAATTAAGGCCTAGGCCGTCGGACGATTTGATTGTTTAAGTCCTCTCCTAGGTGAAGCGGTTGAATCTGTTTCCGACATGTATCGCCTAGACCTGAATCATGGACAGTCGCGAAAAATGATGAAACGACAGGCGTATTGTAAATCACTGCGTAGCCATTGCATAGTGACATTATTAATCTTGTTTTTCTTAAGTCTTTTAATAATTACTGCAAGTATATTGTTGCACATATATTACCCTATTGCCAGAAATGTTTACAATGTTACTGCTGAACATTCTTTTAGTGACTTACCCCCGCATGAATTGTCTTATAGACTTGCGCTGCGCAATAACACTTTCATTAGTATGTTACATCATTCCCATCAGACTAGTAATGCAACTAATTGTTGGGTGTGTGGCCGGCTCCCTCCCTATCAGAATTATGAAGGAGTCCTGCCTTTCTTTCCACATCCGTTTACACATAATGGCTCCTGTGGAGCATGGTTTAGTTTAATGAATTCCATAGACTCAGACACAGCAGTTTATCAAGACCATTGGGTATGGGGAAATCTGAACCTAGTTTTATTCAAAGTCTGTTACCCTGACAAGGAGGGTCGCCCCAAAGGAACAGGAACTGATCTAGAAAATGAAGTATATGGATTAGGTAACTTCACACCTAATCTCATGATTCTAAATGTCGAATCCGAAGTTGAACTAGTTTTACCAACCATGTCAGTATTCCCAGCGAAAGGTGAATTGTGTGTAAGAAAAGTTGGTTCCATACATATGGGCCATAGTAAATGCACTACTACAGTAGAATTCAGTGATCAAGGCAAATCTTCATTTAGAGCTTATCACCACTCCTACTTTATATGTGGTCAGACTGCATATATGCGTCTACCCCTAGATTGGGATGGTACCTGCTACATTGCATTCCTTTTGCCACCTGTTTTCCTAGCTCCTCCTGATTATTATAGAAATATTCATTTAGTACACAACAGAGAGCGGAGAGATCTCCCAATTGTCGATTACACTGAAACAGCATGGGAAAAATACACAGATTTCAATAAAGGCATCTTTCCCTATATAGGTACTGTTACTAATAGTAAGCTGATACGTAGATTAACTAGAACCCTTGAAGCAGTAGTGAATGAAACTATTTCCGCCTTAGGCAATTTAACAGAAGAGCAGTCTGCTATGCGGATTGTTGTGCTTCAAAATCGTCTTGTCCTGGACGTCATCCTGGCTGATAGGGGCGGAGCTTGTAGGGTCATCGGATCAAGCTGCTGCGTATTCATACCAGAAAATTCGCCATCTGTATATAAAGCTATAACTCGCCTTCATAAGATTGTAAGCCAGATACACCAGAACCCAGGCACTTGGACTTGGTCCGGTTGGTTTTGGAGTGTGATATCAGCCTGGGGATGGAGAGTTCTATCCTTCCTAGGTATTGGCCTTCTCATACTATTCAGTTGCTGTCTATGTCTACAATGTGGACCAGCGATCTGTGGTCTGTGTGCCACATCGTGTATTCCACCACCAAGCTCTCATTCGTCACGGAAGAAGAAAGAAGAACAAATGATGTTATATGAACAGATCAATGGATTGATGAAGATTGATATCTCTTAACGGGCAAGTAGGGGACAAGGAGGGAATGTGGAAATATGGATTTTTCTGGTCAGTTATGTCCCCTATCTTGGACCCCAACGGTTCTATGTGCATGTTACAAGTACATGTATGTTCCCTCCAGTTCCAGTTATGAAGACGCAAACACATGTGCGTCCACCGTCAACATGTCCTCTGTCAGATCCGCCATGAATAGGCCGGATATTCCATTCCTAAGTATGAAAAGCCACCGGTTTTATATGGTTCACCTATGCCATTTTACAGTCCAGGCAAGCAGGCCCTGATTCTGTCATCAAACTCTTTTTGCCTTCTGCCTCTGAAAGCTCCAGTCTGAGCCTGCATCTGTGACCATGAACTTTGTCTCATTCTCTGCGCGGCTCACGAAGCCTGACATCAGCCTATTCTCTGCCAAGAACTATATTTCACCTTCGAGTTATCTGCTTCACCCCTCAGCCGATGCATTCCTGTCTAGTAGTTTAAGTAAACATTCCTTCCAGCTACCGAGCAATGGCTCGGCTTCTCTGTCTTTATGCAAGTAATTCATAGTCCTGTTACCATGGAATATTCCTACCCCCTCGCATTCTAGTGTAGACACTTAGACGCTTGTACACGCACGCACAGTCAGTATAGAATAGATTCTGTCCGAGAGTCCTTCTTTTGTGGATAACATAGTTCTTTAAACATAGGATGTTAGATATGATTTGGGATTAGGTTGACTTGACCCCCAGACTTTTCGTCTCCACATGTAGAGCTAAATGTCAAGTCCCCTTCACCCCCTAGTTGCACGTCAATCACACGTCATGCTGCTGCGCGCGCATCTATGCCAAGTATTATCTTATAGATCCACCTATATATGACATCATAACCAATTATGTTCCTTTTTACTCCTTATTACACCCATTTTCGGTTACGCATATGAATCGTCATTTTCCTTATCAATTGTTACGCCTACCGCATCTATTTCATTGTAATGTATGTTCTATAAAAGTCATTTCTTGTCAATAAAGTATGTACTTCACTTCCTGAACCTCCGTGGTGATGGAACTTGGAGCAACCGATTATAATCGATCATTGGAATGAAGCCCATTCCGAACCTCTAATACCACGGATTCTGCCTCTCATTTTACTGAGCTATTTTTATTATGTTTCTGTATCAAATTAAGTCCCGGTAAAGGAATTTTATTTACCACAAACCGGTGGATCTGACCCTCCGGGACGTCATGGGCGCCATCGCAGAGATGAAGGCCTCGGTGGACCAGCGCTTCGACACCCTAGCGCAAAAGATAGACTCGGTCCTGGTGGATGTTAGCCTTGTGAGGGCTGACTTGTCCAAAACCAACGACCGGGTCGATTCCCTGGCCCACACCACAACGAGCCTCACGACGGACGTGGTGGCCCTCTAAAAGGAGGTGCGCCGGCTTGGCCAGGCGAGCGCCCTGATGGACCGGCGACTGGAGGATTCCGAGGGTCGGGCCCGGAGGAATAACGTTCGCATTGTGGGAGTGCCGGAGGGACGAGAGGCGGAGGCGGCAGATCTTTTTGTGGAAGAATTGATCCTTACCCATCTCCAGCCCCGGGGGCTGAGTAAGCTTTTTGCGGTGGAACGTGCTCACCGGGTCCCTGGGGGCAGACCTAAGGCCGGTGCCCCGCCGCGGCCTCTCATTGCCCGGATTTTCAATTTTCGGGACAGAGACGCTATCCTGCAGACCTCCAGGCAACAGGGACCGGTCAAGCTTGATAACATGGATGTGCATTTCTACCCAGACTTTACTCCGGCGGTCCAAAAACAGAGATTGAGTTTTCTCGGAGTTAAACGTCGCCTACGGGACCTGAACCTTAAGTACTCAATGCTTTTTCCAGCTAAGCTGAGGGTGGAGGTGGATGGGCGCACGCACTTTTTTGACCGACCCGAGGCGGCTGGGGACTGGTTGGACACTCTGCCTGGAGATCGGGGCCGAGGGGGTGGGGGGGGTGCGGTTGGCGGGGAGGGCCCGCCGGATCAGAACTGAGGGGTGAAGAATAGGCCTTGCTCTGGACAACATTCCTTTACCATTTACTGATCGTTTATGTTCCCCTCCGATGGAGGTCGTGTGGGGTCTGTTGGGGGCTTCCCTCCTCCTCTGGGGGACTAGTTAGTTTTTCATCTATGGGGCGACAGGCACACTGCACTTTGGGGGGGCTGTTCGGGCTCATGCAGGGGTGCAGGGAGGGGGGAGTTCTGTTGGGATGGGGGGTGGGGGGGGTGTTGTTTGTTTGCACCGCAAGGCAAGCCCTTTACTGTATTGTTGCTCTCGAGATGCTCTGTGGGGGACGACTGATTGCTTCCACGTATGATGGGGGGTAGGGATTGGACTGTGTTGTCATGGAATGTTAACGGCCTGGGGGACAGGATTAAGCGTGGTGTGGTCCTGCAGTACCTGAAACGTATCTCACCAGATGTTGTCTTCCTGCAGGAGACACACCTTATAGGTAACTCCTTTCATGCCATGAATCGGCGAGGCTATCGTTTGGTGGCCCATTCGGGCTTCACCTCGGGCTCGCGGGGGGTGGGTATCATGATTAAGAACTCGCTCCCGTTGGAGATTGATGAGGTGCGCCATGATGAGAGGGGACGCTACACTGTTCTGGTGGGTAGAATGGAGGGTAGAGTGTTTGTTTTTATATCAGTGTACGTCCCGCCTGGGTTACAATCTACTACATTTGCGGACTTGGGGCGCCTCCTCCTGGACCTCCCGGGTGGCCTGTTGGTGGTTGGGGGGGACTTTAATGCGGTAGTTTCTGGGTCTATGGATCGCCATCCCCCTAGGGACCTCCCCCGGGCACAGGCCTGGCTGTCCGGCCTTTTAGATACTCTGGGCCTGGTGGATTGCTGGCGACTAAAGCATCCCGCACAGCGGCAATACACCTTCCACTCGGGTGCCCATGGTAGCCTCTCGCGGCTTGATTACATCCTTGTCCCGGCGGCCTATGCTGGGAGGGTGGGAGAGGTGTGCCATCTGGCGCGGGGCATTTCAGATCACTCCCCAGTACTGTTACATTTCGATGTCTTCCCTAGGGGGGAGGGCAGGGTGGCTCCAATCAATGCTTGGTACTTGCGTGACCCCACTATTCGTGCCGACTTGATCAAATCCTTACAGAGATACTTTGATGAGAATGTGGGGTCTGTCCCTTCGGCCATCTCCCTGTGGGAGGCTTTTAAGGTAGTTCTCAGAGGGGAGGCCCTCTCCTTTATCTCCCATGCCCGGAGGCGCGAGCGGGAGGAGGTAACCCGGGTGGAGGCCGAAATTGCGGAGCTGGAGGGTGACCTGGGGAGCGGGGTAACAGACGCCAAGTTGCATGTTCTGCACCTCAAGCAGGCGGCCTATAGGGCCCTCGTCACGGAGGCGGCCAGGGGCCTCAGTAGAGAGCAACAGGGGCGACTGTATGATGTGGGTGATAAGGCTGGTAAATTGATTGCGTGGTTGGACAAGAGGGAGAGAGCGAGTCGTGTGGTTCCTTTGATTGAGGGGATGGATGGTGCGCCTGTCACCGAGCCGGAAGCCATTGTCTCCTGCTTCGCGGATTACTTCTGCGAGGTGTACTCCCCGGTTTCTCCCTGCTCGGAGGAAGATTCCCATGCCCTGCTTCGGGACATCGCGCTGCCCTTTCTTACGGTGGAGGACAGGGATTTGCTGGACGCTCCTCCCACCTCGGACGAAATTGCCCTGGCTATTCGCTCGGTCGCATCCGGCAAGGCCATGGGCCCCAATGGTATCCCCATCGAGCTTTACAAGCTGCGACCGGATGTACTGGCGCCCCACCTGCGCGCCATGTTCCTGGCGGCCCACTCGCAGGGTTCCCTCCCGCCGGACCAGCGTCTGGCCACAATCGTGGTGATCCACAAGGAGGGGAGACCCCGTGAGCGGGTTACATCCTATAGGCCTATCTCGCTCTTGAACGCGGAGCCCAAAATCCTCGCCAAGGTACTGGCCAACCGGCTGGTTGGAGTGGTGGGCGATTTGGTCCACCAAGACCAATCTGGCTTTATACCCCATCGCAAAACGGCTCTTAATCTGCGACGCTTGCATGGGGTGCTCGCGCGTGTCCCGTTTGTGCGGGAGCCGGCCATCTTGGCGTCCTTAGACGCCACCATGGCGTTTGACACGCTTGAATGGCCATACATCTGGGCGATGCTGGCGAAATTTGGATTTGGACCGGGATTCATTAGCTGGGTCAAATTGTTGTATTCGGGCCCATTGGCGCAGGTGGTGGTGAATGGGCGAGTTTCGGCCCCCTTCGCGCTGGGGCGGGGCACGCGTCAGGGTTGCCCCTTGTCACCGCTCCTGTTTGCATTGGCCTTGGAGCCCTTGGCGGAGTGGCTGCGGTGGCACCCCTCTATCCGTGGTCTCCGCTGGACCCCCGAGCAAGAGGACCGCGTGTCCCTCTACGCCGATGATATCCTTTTGTATCTCGCCTCCCCGCGTAACTCGCTGATTGTCCTGGTTGATGTTTTGCGCTCCTTCGGTCGTAACTCAGGCCTTGTCATCAACTGGGCGAAATCCTGCGTGTATGTGCTCTCCGGGGAGGCTCCGGCCCTACCACGGGACTGCCCGATCCAGATTGCCTCCCAGGGGTTCCGGTACCTGGGTATATATATTACTCTAGACCCGGAGGCCCGCTACGAGCGGAACTTGCTACCCCCCCTCCAGCGCTTGCGGGAGGACGTTGCGCGCTGGCGGCGTCTTCCGCTATCGCCGCTTGGCCGAGCGGCCTTGTTTAAGATGATGTCCTTGCCGCGCTTTCTGTATGCGCTTCAGAACACTATGGACTTGGTTCCGGCGCGCTACTTCCGTGAGGTGGAGAGCCTGCAGCGGCGCCTGTTCTGGGACGGGAGGCCGCGTATTGCTCTGGCTAAATTGACGCTCCCGTGGTACGACGGGGGGGTTGCCCTCCCGGACATTAAACGGTATTACTGGGCCTCCCAGCTCGCTGCGATTAATCATGGCCTTTACGGGCCCGCCCTGAACCCGGCATTTGAAATGGACAAGATGCTCCTGCCCGGTGGCGACTACAATCGAGCGCTCTACTCTGGCGCGCCCGACTCCCGTCTGACGGGACCGACGCGTGTCATGGTGCGTGTCTGGCACGCGGCTAATGCAGCGATGGGGTGGAAGGACCGTTTGACCCGGGCGACACCGCTATATGCGTCTGAGAGGTTGGGCTCCCTGTGGACATCGAAGGGCTTCGAGAAGTGGGACACGATCGGAATCAGCACAGTGGGAGATCTCTGGACAAGGGGTGGATTCAAAACTTTTGAGACGCTGCGGACGGAATTTCAGCTGCAAGGCAGTGAGTACTTTCGGTACTTACAAGTCCGCCACGCGCTGGGCTCCGTCTTCCCTGATGTCGCGTCCATTCCGGAGTCTTCCCCCCTGGAGGACAGAGTGCTGGATGGCCATGTCCCAGACAGCACGATCTCCCTTATATATAAAAAAACTGATCAACGACAGATCGTGCCTGCTGACTAGTCTCCGCGAGGCCTGGGTTGCCGACGGGCTGGAACTGGACGACGAGGACTGGATTTCCGCGGTGGCCTCTCCGAAGGAGGTGGCCATCCCGGCTCGCCTTCGCTTCGTCCAGCTTAAGATCCTCCACCGGGTTTACGTGACGGGGCCAAGGCTTCTACGTATGGGCTTTGTTGGTGACGGATTGTGTAAGCGTGGCTGTGGTGCCTTGGCAACTTTCATGCATATTCTGTGGGAATGCCCACAGGTGGAGCGATTCTGGCGTGGTGTGCATGAGGTCCTGCGTGTGGTGACGCGTGTTGCGCTGTTGCCTGAAGCGAGGAGATGCTTGCTGAATGTGTGGGAACCAAATGACTATTCGGTCCCGCAGACGCGGTGGGTGACTCTGGGATACATGATAGCTAAGCGCGACATTGCTCAATTGTGGGGATCCCAGTGGCCCCCAGCGGTGTTGGCCTGGAAAGAACATATGGATTGGTGTATGTTTCGTGAAAAGGTAGTGTATGTGGCGAGGGGTAAGCCTGGGGCGTGGGTGAAAATCTGGGGCCCCTGGAACGCCTATCGCGGGGGTATTTGTGAGCCGCCACTGCTACCGGCCGCCTCACCAGCTCCGTCCCCCTAGCCGACCCCCTCCCCCAGCCACGGCCGTGTGGTTCCCCTGTCCCTGATCTATTCCCATTCCCCTCTTCAGAGTTTGGCTGCTGGTTGGGATCCCCCACTTAAGGAGCACGTGCCGTCACTTTGGATGGCGGGTTGCCTTGCGGGTGTGGTTTTTTGTGTTGTTCTGTTTTGAAAAAAGGAAACCGTATTGTGGGCTTGGAGTTGTGTGGCCTGCGCTATTGATATCTCCTGATTTACCGATCTGCACCGCCAAGAGTCTCTTACTGTAGGTATGTCATGTGCTTCTGCCACTCTAGCGGCCGGCCGGATGGTTGTAGGCCCATACTTGTAACTTTTTTAACATGTAATAAACGGTTTCAAAAAAAAAAAAAAAAAAAAAAGACTCTGAATATAATTATCGGTTTCTTTTGGAAATATACCTCTTCTATAAAAATTTACTGTGTGAAAAATTTGAATAAATATTAATGCGAGGGCCATGTTGGGCTTTTAAGACTAGCTGCAATTTGACAGAGCATCTGCCAAGGAGTATTTCATCCACTAAATCGCGTGCTTCCATGAATAAAAGTCCTACTTATACTACATGAAAGACAATTTAAAAATGTATCTCACATTAAAGGCTAAAAACATCAGGCAGGAACACCACCCACTCATAAAACAAGAGAAAAGAATACAAAAGGTACTTACACTTACCAGCATCTAGCATTTTTCTCATGCACGGGTAGCTGATGGTCAGACGCATTATTGAAGCTTTGTCAAGATGGGAGCTCACGTGATGTGGAAGTGGTAACTGACGAGACAGTTAATAGAAAACCTCAGATTCCTTACTTCTTTTACATCTAGCGGCATCATGGGGATGTAAGGTGGGAAGTATTTAATGCGAAATAGGAAGTTGGAGAAAACTGAGAAATCAGAGGCAATAAACGTATGGAAATATAGCGGTGTAAACGTCACTGAGGCCGAACGGGATTCGGGTCTGAATGGCGGTCAGGAAAGAAATGAACGTATGGAAATATAGCGGTGTAAATGTCACTGAGGCCGAACGGGGCTAGGGTCGGAATGGCGGTCAGGAAAGAAATGAACGTATGGAAATATAGCGGTGTAAATGTCACTGAGGCCGAACAGGGCTCGGGTCGGAATGGCAGTCAGGAAAGAAATAGAAGGATACACATATAAACGAGGCAATCGAACAGGGCAAAGCCACAGGGAGAGCGAGAGGAAAGCCAGATGGCGCCTCTGGGCTGCGAAAGTGAAAGTAATCGCAATGCACTTAATGACCCGTGAAAGACAGATGGCGGCTGCGCGCGTGCACGCAAGCGCTAAGCCAGCCAAAGCATGGGGTAGCACTTTGAAAACCCACCTACTAAATGTCTCGCTGAGCATCGCATGCGCTGTCTCAGGCGAGACCTAAAAAGATGTTAAACAGTTAAGAGTTTATTTAAAGTAACCCTGGGCGTAGTTCACGAAGTAGCGCTACGTGTAGCTACGCAAAGTGCGCTTTGCACTACGCAAGCTACGCATAGCACTTCACGAACTGCGTAGTACCCTGTTCACACTGTGCAAGATGCCGTTTTCAATAATTGCACAGTGCGGACAAGCATCCGACACTGTGCAATCATTGAAAACGGCATCTTGCACAGTGCGAGCTGTAGTTTTCTGCCGCTCGAGTAGATTTTTACTCGAGCTGCAGCTTTCTCAACGCGGACTGGTAGTTTCTCATCGCGAGCAGTCGCGAGCATACGCGACCACTCGCAATGAGAAACCTGACCTCCCCGCGTTGAGAATCTCGCCGGGAGGTTTATTTTCCACGCTCACGATCGGCAACTTGATGTTGCTGATCGCGAACCAGGAAAAAGTCTCGCCGGGATGTCATTTTGCTTGCTCGCAGTCGCCAACTTGACGTTGAGGACCGCGAGCAAGCAAAAATTGACCGCTACGCGTGTTTGCACTGTGCTATGTGCAATTTGCGTAGTGCGAAGTAGCGCAAACTACGCGAGCGTAGCGTAGTGCTTTGCCCAGGCTTAATTTAAAGGTTAGTTGCAGTTAAAGAAGGGTGTCTTGCACCGCTTAGCTTTAGAAACACCTTCATTTGCAAAGCATTCTTGCAGCAAACATGTAAAATTATGATAGTCTCTCCCAAAAGTCAAAAAGTGTGTTTCAGCTTAGTAAATCAGATTCTGTCAGTGCATCGAGAAGCAATTTTGTTTTTTAAAGTGATGGGTTTCAAACATCAATGCCAGAACATTCATGCTTTCCCCCCACATTGACAACAGTGCCAGTAGTGAACTAAAAGGCAAGTCAGTCGTTAGGAGCATCCTTTGGGTGCTCCAGGTCGCTATTATACTTGAACAATAATTTAGTATATTAAATCCAACACAGTAGAAGGTATTGTACAGTGCACATCCTGAAGTCATGCATTTTGAGGTCCTCTTATACGCGATAATGAAAAAGAAGAAGGAAACGTGAAACAAAACAATTGCCTAGGATCACAAAATTTAGTCAAGTGGGCAATTCAGGATTGATCCCAGGTTTTCTCGGTCCACATTGTGCAATTCAATTCTAGCACTAGATGTACATGCTTTGCACCACCACCCCCTCCACCTCTACCATCATGCTGGCATTAGTATGACCTTCGGTCACACCACAGACCAAACGTTTTGGCCCCTCGGAAGATACCCATGCACTAGAGAAACCAATCACAGCGGAAGTAGTAATCTTGGCAATCACCATGTTGCAAAATACTAAAGCACCTGGGCCATTTAGGTTGACTCCTACCTTTTGAAGCATGGCACATGCACTGGTTTTTGCTGATGTGGGGAATTTCATGGAATCCATGTGAGACATCCATCACTGGCATCTCTTAACCAGGGAAAGACCCAACACTGTGCCCGTTTTCTAGGCTCATATCACTGCTAAATGTGAAGACCTGGTGAGCAGCGTAAACCCCTACAAGTGAAGGCTAATTAACTTAGACCAAGCCGGGCTTATCTAAGGAAGGAACTATGATGATAACACAAAGATCATTCTTCATGTGACTGACAATGGACAAAGAAAATAGCAGTCCTAGCATCTACTGACACAGAAAAGGAGTCTGACAAAGTTCATTGGCCATTCCTCAAAGAAACATTGAAGTTCTTTGGCTTCTGCCCCGAATGGAGATCCTTGGTACTAAATGGCTAGAGGGATTGTTTTGCCAGGGTCAGAACCAATGGGGTGTCCCTGAAGGAAGGTCTGTATTCAAAGGGGCATGAAAAGAGGATGTCCCCCGTCTCCATTACTTTTCAACCTAGATATGGAGTTTGTTGCTCAGAAAGCAAGACAAAACCTGACACATCAGAAGTGAGAGTTGCCAGGTATGTACATTAATATGTATGCATGCAGATGACATTCTTTTAGCCCAGGTGGATCCCATTTTTTCTCTGAAAGCCCTGGGAGAACTGGAACTCAATTTAACTATTTCACTAGAAACAACAAACTCTGATTCAGGCTAGATTTTCCCTACTGTGGGTTAGAGACCATTCAGCACTGGGTCTCAAGCTGGTGTCATCTCTAGACAAAGCAAAGAATATAAAAAGTGATGGATGGAATGCTTGGATTAATCTCAGCTGCATTGCTCAGGGCTACATCCCAGTCCATTGTCGTTTTGCCCACCGGGCTACCTCAGATTAGACCCAGTCAAATGCAAATCAGTTTTACTCCAGCTCCAATAGGAACACTCCTGCCTGAACTGACAAACCAGGTCTTCTCTGAACCGGCATGGTGAACCATAGTGGTCTTGCCCAAGTTGGAGTTACCAGACTTTTTGAAAAAAAAAAACACCTCTTTTATTTGGTTTATAGTAGTTTTTAAGTAAAGCATTACATTATTACCGATCAAGATAAACATAGGAGCTGGTACATACATTTGGTTTCAGTTATATACTATCTACTGTTATGTAGTAGGTCTCGCGTTTGAACTGGTAACCCGCTAATACCCAGTAGTCTTGTGATTGAAGTGTATTCAGTTTAACTGTACTTAATTTTGTCTTGTCGGCATCGCAAACATGGGGCGGGGCACCAGGAGTCTAAGTTTCAATAGGTTTCAGAGGAAGTAGCCCATACCTACTACTTATTTACAGGGTTATAGAACAATGAGGTGACCCAAGGTACCACTAGTAAAGTGCAGTACAACAAAAGGATGGTCACAGTGTAAAATAATTTTAACACAAAAAGAAATCAGAACAGCACCATAGCAAATCAATTAAATAAAATGTATTCTCTAATCATCACATGATTATAGAGGATAGCACGATTGTCTACATTTCTAAAATCAGTGCTCCAGAAAAAAGAAGAGTGCTCAGGAAGAAATGTGCGCTTGTGAGGGTTGTAGAAGAGGAAAGGCAATGGGCAATATTTATACATCATAGACCGATGAAACCTTTTCAGCCATATGAAGGAAAATCAATAGAGAAAGCATAGCAACTTCCTGACACAGAATTAATTTCTGTTGTCTGTGCTTGAAAGAATATAAAGGACCACATGGTAAGATGTAGGTTAGTTGTTTCTTAGCCTGGGGTCTTTATCAGAAAAAAGAGACACCAATTAGATCCAGCTAGATCAATCAGGCTGTAATCTTTCAAGATAGTAGGCACATAGGCTCTTTTTTCAGAAAGGCGAGAAGGGAGGGCTCACACTGCGTTCATAGTGAAATACTATGCCAGGACCAATCTCGTAGGATCCTCAGTGGGATCGAAGATGATCCAGCAGGTTTAAAAGACATGGATTGAATTAGCCTTCAAAGTAGCCAATGGTCCAGCGGGAGACCGTGAGTCTCACTCACCACCGGCAATGATTTGCCAACTTCCTCTTGGCCTGGGTTAAGCTATAAATTTATTTATTTACAGTTTTTGTAGAGCGCAACACTCATCCCAGGGGATATCATGGCGCTTATACCGAGCAGAGACAACTGGAAACTGAAGCTGGAGATTAGAGATTGGGAAAGAGATGGGTTTTCAACTTTTTTCGGAACAAAAGATAGTTTGTAGTGTGTCTTAAATCTAAGGGAAGCTCATTCCACCTCTTTGCTGCCAAGTAAGAAAAGGAACGACCCCCGTTCTAACTTTAAAAATACGTTTTGTCCTGGCCAGTGCTGATTGAAGTGATCGTAAGTGTCTGGTAGGGACATAAAATTCAATCTTCCCTTGAAGGATAGTGGGACCTGTCTTATGCAGAGCCTTATGAGCATGGCTAAGCAATTTGAAGGCAGCCCACTGACGCATCGGAAGCCAATGAAGTTTCTTCAAACATTCCGATGCCGAGTCTAGCTTGCCTTTGTTGCAAATAAGTTTGGCCGCCAAATTCTGCAGTACCTGTAGGCGAGAGAACAGATATTCATTCATTCCCTCAAACAGCGCATTGCCGTAGTCTAAACGACTAACCACTAGAGCCTGTGTGACCGAGCATCTGCAGTTCAGAGGTATCCAGGGAAATAGCCTAGCGAGAAGTTTTAAGATGGCGAAACCCTTGCCACATATGGATCGTACATGGTCCTTCATGGACAAGGCGTCGTCCATGATGATCCCCAGATTCCTGGCATGTTGTTTTGGAATGGGGGCCGAGCCTAAGGAGGGTGGCCACCATGAGGCATCCCATACCCGTTTGGCGCCACCAAATAAAAGAATCTCCAATTTTCCTGCATTCAACTTTAAATAGTGTGAATGCATCCACTGGGCCATTTCTGAGAGGCAGTCATGTAATTTAGTTTTAGTGATGTCAGGCTTCTCATCCAAAGCCACCATCAGCTGCGTGTCATCCGCATAAGAACAGATGCCAATGCCCCATTTCCTTCCAATGTTGGCAAGAGATGACATATAGACATTGAAAAGGGTAGGGCTTAGTGAGGCACCCTGGGGGACCCCGCAGCTGATGGATTTAGGGCTGGAATGGAACTGACCCATGTGTACTGCTTGAGTGCGATTGCTCAGAAAAGAATGCAGCCAGCTCAATGCAGTGGATTGAACTCTTTTGCTCCGGAGTATGTTCAACAGGCAATCGTGGGATACCGTATCAAACGCCGCTGACAGGTCAAGCAGAATCAGTGCCACTGCTCCCCCTTGATCGGTGGAGGATCTGATATTGTCCGCCACTGCCAGCAGCGTTGCTTCGGTGCTGTTGTTGGCTCTAAAGCCAGTCTGGGAGGGATCCAGGAGGAGGTTGGTTTCCAAATACCTCGTCAATTGTACATTTACCAATTTCTCCAAAACTTTGCAGAGATAAGAAAGCTGGGAAATAGGTCTATAGTTCTCTGGATTAAGAATGTCGGAACCGGCTTTTTTCAGGAGAGGGATCACAGAAGCATGCTTCCAAGCATCCGGGAAGATGGCAGTTCTAAGTGATTTATTAAAAATCCAGCACGCCCTGCAATATTGTTGCTGTCTTAATGTTTTAGGAGCGGTGATTGAATAAATTACTCCATCTGCTCCATCCATAGGAATCCTGAAACTGACTGGTCTGGATTTATAGCTAACCCAGGTCCAATTTACCGGGAATCAGAGCCAGGGTAGGAAGACTGCTAGTTGCCACAACGCCTCTTGTCACGAGTAACGACTCGCTCTGTTTAAACGCTCCCGTCAGCACTGACCTGCATTATTTGGGGTCTTCAATACGAGGTAAATCAGACATTGTATTCAATCGCAAATCTGGTAACTATTGAATTCCTTGTACTCTGAGCACCAGCATTGCAGTGGTGTAAGACTCATGATAATCTCTTTTTAACCACTGGTCCTGATGAATTGCCACTAGATCCGTTAGAGGCTACCTTAGGCAAGAAACATGGCGACCTTACACACCACACACGCCCTTTAGGATCATTGTACCCGGCTAGGGCGTCTTTGTTTTTAGTAAGGTTAGTGAACCCTTGGAATAAAATGTAGGCAATAGGGTCTCCCTAAACTTTTTTTAATACCACACTACTCTCACTATACTACTTATTCCACACGCATGCACCAAACGGCTTCAACAAAAAGACCTGCACCAAAGAGCCACATCGCGGGTGCCCGTCGGGCATTGCAGCGCCGGCCCGACGAGGAGCAAGCCCATATGATGAAGCTTGACATCCTTCGGGCGTGTGAGGGCACTTTTTCACAGACCTGAACACTCTCACTTACACTTAGGAACTGCATACCGAATAGTTTCTTACCTGTCGGTGTAGTTTTGCAGCTTGAAGATCTTTCTGGATTCACTATGCTGTGCATTATTCCGCGATCTGGTGGTTGGGTCCGTATTCGTAGTCTTTCCTTTGTGTTTTTTTTTTTTTTTTGTAGCCCAGGTGGGCGTCGACGTCCCACCATTTGGTGCACCTCTCGTGACGTCGTCGTGCTTCCTGCGGAAGTCCCACCTTTGGGGCGCCATCTTCGGGTTCTTTTTTCCTCTCGTTTTCTTTTTTTTTTTTTAACCCTAGGCGAATGATTAAATTATATGTCCACTTTTCTGTAGTATTTCATTCCTTCTTTTCTTCTTTGTTTTTCCCCCTCTTCCTCCAGCCTCATCTTCCTGGCGGAGGTGGGTGGGTTCGCTAGTGAATCCAGAAAGATCTTCAAGCTGCAAAACTACACCGACAGGTAAGAAACTATTCGTTTTGCAGCATGAATCTTTCTGGATTCACTATGTGTGCATAGACTTTGTAGCGGTTTGTTATCTTTGTGGCGGCTGGGTGGTAGAGGAGCGTTGGTCGTTGAATATGTGTTGAAGCACCTTCTGTCCTACTTGTGCTTTCTTGTTCATCTGTATGTCCACGCAGTAGTGCTTGGTGAACGTTTGCACTGAAGCCCATGTTGCCGCCAGGCATATGTCCTGAATGGGCGTGTTTGCCAGAAAGGCAATGGTTGCCCCCTTCTTCCTTGTGGAGTGAGCTTGAGGCCCCTCCGTTAGCTCCTGTCCTGCCTGTTTGTGGCAAAACTGTATAGTCAGTGCAATCCATCTAGCAATGGTGCCCTTTGTCACTGGTCTACCCATGAAACTCGTTGCAAAGGACACAAAGAGCTGCTTAGTTTTTCTGTGCTCCTTGGTCCTCTCAATGTAGTGCATCACCGCTCTTCTAGCGTCTAGAGTGTGTAGAGCCTTTTCTGCGTTCGTAGTTGGATTTCGAAAGAAACTCGGTATCTGAATACTCTGGTTCATATGGAACGCCGACACGACTTTAGGCATGAAGTGCGGGTCCGTTCTCAGGACAACCCTATCCTTGTGTATCTGTATGTAGGGCTCTTGTAGCGTTAGTGCTTGCAGTTCGCTCACCCTGCGTAGCGAGGTTATGGCTACCAGAAATGCCGTTTTCATAGTCAACATTTGCATTGAGGCCTTGTGTATGGGTTCAAACGGTGCCTTCATAAGCTCCGTTAGGACCACGTTGAGGTTCCATGCCGGCGGCGGCAACCTCTTAGGTGGTGCGATTCTTTTCGCTCCTTCCATGAATCTCTTTACTACCTGCGACGTAAAGAAACTTCCACCTTTCTCCCCTCTTGTGTAGGCTACTATCGCCGCTAGGTGTACCCTTAGGGAGGTCGAGCATAGGTAACTTTTGAGAAGGTGCGTGAGGTATCTCAGCACTGTTGAGTCCTTTGTCTTTATTTTGCAGCCCATTTTTCCTACATCATATTGTAAATCTTTTCCATTTCGCACTATAGCATTTGCGTGTAGTTGGTCTCCTTGCCTCCCGCAGCACTCCCATAGTGCTTGGAGGCAATCTAAGGTCCGCAAACTAAGTCTTCAGGAGCCATGCCACCAGGCTGAGGCTCTCTGGTTCTGGATGTAGAACCCCTCCGTTCTGCATGGAGAGCAGGTCCTTTCTTCTCGTGAATCTGTGTGGATTGCCTAGAGCCATTTCTAGAATTTGGGAGAACCAAGTCTGCCTTGCCCACTGTGGTGCCACCAGGATCAGTGTCATGTTGCTGGTTCTGCACTTGTCGAGCACCCTGTGTAACAGTGGTATCGGCGGAAAAGCATAGGCAAATGTCCTTGACCAGCTTATCCATAGGGCATTCCCTTGGGATTGCTGATCTGGTTGCCTGGACGCGAAGCTTTGGCATTTTGCATTCTGGCGTGTTGCAAACAGGTCTATTGTGGGAGTTCCCCATTTCTGGAAAAGCTTCTGCGTTTCGTGCCCAATGAGCTCCCACTCGTGTGAGGCCGAGGTCTGCCTGCTTAGCCAGTCTGCCTCCACATTGTCCTTCCCTGGTAGGTGAATTGCCAGCAGGTCTATCTTGAGAGGTATGGCCCATCTCCAAATCTCCTGTGCCAGAGTGGAAAGGGGGAACGACTGTGTCCCACCCTGTTTGTTGATATAAAACATGGTTGTGGTGTTGTCCGTTTGAATCAACACTCTCTGGTTGTACAGGTGCTTCTGGAATGCCTTCAGGGCTAGCAGGACAGTCTTCAATTCCAGGTAATTGATATGTCTGACCGCATCTGCCGGAGCCCACAGACCCCTCACTCTGAGTTTGTCCATGTGTGCTCCCCATCCCCTTTGAGATGCGTCCGTGGTGATGGTCACAGTTGGGTTTGGTGGTGCCAGGCTTTTCCCTGTAGGTATGTTGTCCCTGTTCCACCAAGTTCTCTCTTCCTGCACTGCGTGCGTAACAACCACTAGATCTTCCCAACTTCCGCTTGCTTGTGACCATTGCTGTTGTAGCCATTCTTGGAATGGTCTCATGTGAAGTCGTACATTTGGGACCAGGTGGATACATGACGCCATCATCCCCATGATCTTGCTCACTGTTCTCACTGTCAGAACTCGCCCCTTCTGGTAGAGGCTCGTCTCCTTCAGTAGGGCTGCTGCTCTCCTGACGCTGGGCACGACCGTACTGTTTATGGTGTTGATTTTTGCTCCCAGGAAAATCTTCACCTGTTCTGGCTTCATTGATGACTTCCCCCAGTGTATCGAGAACCCCAGGTTCGTCAGTGTCTGTCACCTGTGCTGCGTGTTTCTCGCACTTCTCGTGGGTGTTTGCTTTGATCAGCCAGTCGTCTAGGTAAGGGTACACATGAATCCCCTTCCTTCGTAGGTATGCTGCGACTGCCGACAGGCATTTCGTGAATACCCTTGGTGCTGATTTCAGACCGAAGGCCAGGGTCGTGAATTGGTAATGATCCTGGTTGATGCTGAATCTTAAAAGTCTTTTGTGCCTTCTGTTTATTGGGATGTGCAGGTAGGCATCTTTGAGATCCACGGTGGACATGAAGTCTCCGTCCCTTATTTGGGGCAGCACCTCCTGTAGTGATGTCATTTTGAACTTGTGTTCTGATGAATTTGTTTAGGTATCGCAGGTCCAGGATGGGTCTGAGATTTCCGTCTACTTTCGGTACCACAAAGTAGTTCGAGTAGACCCCTTTGTTCCTTTCCTTGTAAGGCACTGGCTCGATGGCTCTCTTTTCGAGCAGCTTCAGTGTTTCCTCTCTGAGTTGAGCAAGCTCTTGACCTGAGCGTTGCCTTCTTTTTGGTTTTCTGTTTGGAGGCGTTCCCTCCAAGTCCACGCAGTAACCGTGTTGCATGACGTTTAGTATCCACTTGTCTGTGGTTATACGTTGCCATTTCTGTAGGTAGAGGCCCAGTCTTCCGCCTACCGGTGTTGGATGCTCGTAGGCGATCGGGTCTCGTCCCCCCCCGTTGTTTTTGCATTGCGCCTCACCCCTGGGGGTATGTTGGGGGTGAGCGTCCCCATGCGTGCCGAGTCACTTAGATGAGGGTTGGTCACCCCCTTGTCTCCTTTGGCCACGTCCGTTTCCCCTCCCGCGAAAGGACTGGCCCCGAGGCTGGTACTGCCAGTTTTGTTTTTGCTGACCTTGCTGGCTGTGACTGTCACCCTGCTGTCCTTGCAGGAACATCTGGTGCGACGCTCCCTGCTTGTTACCCCTCTACCGTAGGGTCTCCTAGTTGGAGTGCCTCTTCTCATCCCCCTGAACTGTAGGGCCCCCATGGACCTCGCCGTCTCGTTCTCTTTCTTCAGCTGGGTGAGCTTTTCGTCCACTGTTGCTCCGAATAGCGTTTCCCCGTTGAAAGGAGTGTTTAGTATGTTGCTCTGCACCTCCTGTTTGAATCCAGAGATTCTCAGCCAGGCCTGTCTTCGTTCGGTGATCCCAATGGCCATCAGTCTGCTTGAAGTTTCCGCCCCGTCCAATGCAGTCTTAATGCATGAGTTGGCTGTATTTTTACCTTCTTCCACAAGGTGGGAGGCTCTTTGGCGGTACTCTTCAGGGAGGTGTTTGACTAGTTCCCCCATCTCGTCCCAGTGCTGGTACTGGTGTCGATTGAGAAGCGCATTGGAGTTCGCCATGCGCCAGTGCATTGCGGCGTTCCTTTCGACCTTCCTCCCAGTGAGGTCCATCCTCCTGCTTTCCTTATCGGGGGGTGGCCCCGAGGTCGCTGGCATGTTGGCCCTTCTCCTGGCCGTGGAAGCGATGATGGAGTCGGCAGTGACCGCTACTTTGATGTAAGGCGGGTCCAGGGAGGAGTGCTTGTTCTTCTTCTCCGTCCTGGGCGTGATGGACCGGCATGTTGCTGGTTCCTTAAAGGCCTCCTTCCCTTGCTTCATTACACTTTGGAGCATGGGAAGGAACTGGCTCCTCGTCTGAATGGGGAGCAGAGTCTCTAGAAGGAAATCAGCTTTCGGTTTCTCCTCGTCCAGTTTTACCCCAAAGGCTGCTGCAGCACTCCTGACGACCATATTGTACACTCCGATGTCGTCGGGCAGCGAAGGCCTCGAAGGATACGTGTCCACGGGCTCTTCGGCGTCGATGTCTTGCCATTCCAGCTCGTGAGTGGTTGATGGCGCCGAGACGTAGAACGACTGCTGGTCGTCTTCCTCGTCTTCATAGTAGGGGCCTTCTTCCTCCTCCTCAGGATCTTTCGGCAGCCCTTCGGCGTCGAATTCCTCCTGTTCCTCGATTTCGACGACGTCTGTCGACGGAGTCGTTGGAATTCTGAATTGTCTCATTTTGGCGTCTAACTCCTTCTTCCTCTGAAGGATGCTCTCCATCTCCGCCTCGAGCCTTCTCTTCTTTTTCTCGATCTCGGAGATGCTCTCGACGTCTACCGCAGGTCTTTTCGACGGAGCTTGCGTCGACGCTGGCTTGTCTTTCTGCGTCGAACGCCCCGTTTCGTGGGCTATCCTCGACGAACTCTGCCTTTCGGCGTCGTTCGGCACCAGGGAGTCCTTTTCGCAGGATCCGCTCGGCCTTTTGTCCATGGATCCACCCTTGGTCGTCGAAATTTTCAGCGCCGGTGCTCCTTTTGAGGCCTTTGACTCAGATTTTCGAGAGTCACTCTCAGGTTTTCGAGGCCCTTTCGGGGGTTTTGAACTCGACGATTCTCTTACCTCGTCATGCGTTTTCTTGTCAGTCTCTACGACCGTGAAGCTATCAGGTTCCTCGGCGATGTTGTCCTCATCGTCGGTGGAGAGGCCCAGATCGTAAAGCGACGGGGCCTTACCCTTGCCTTCCATGCTGAAGTTGGCTCTTCTCTGGCGTTCTCTCACCCGGAGCATCTTCGGCGCGAAAGCTGAACAGGCGTTGCAGTCCTTGCTCAGGTGGTCGATCGGTAGGCAAAGTTTGCAGACCGGATGCTGGTCCTTCTGCGCGAACTTGTGGTGGCAGTTAGAGGCTCTGAGCGCAATGGACAAGACACCCTTCAAATTCTGCCCTGAGTGCGCATTTTCCAAGGGCGTCGAAGAAAATTCGTGAAAACTCTTCCTTCTTCGCGTCCCGGATGTAAGTTATTCCTCTCTGTGATGTTCAGTAGTTCCTTCCTCGACGAAACTCGCGTTTTCTCCTTCTTCCTTCGATTGAAATCCTGGAGCTTCTCGATGACGATCCAGACCCAACGGCGGAAAAAAGAATCTGAAGATGGCGCCCCAAAGGTGGGACTTCCGCAGGAAGCACGACGACGTCACGAGAGGTGCACCAAATGGTGGGACGTCGACGCCCACCTGGGCTACAAAAAAAAACCCACAAAGGAAAGACTACGAATCCGGACCCAACCACCAGATCGCGGAATAATGCACAGCATAGTGAATCCAGAAAGATTCACGCTGCAAAACCTTCAGTTATAGCTAGTCCTCGGTTGGGAGTATGTGTGCAAGACTTGCTTAAAAAGCTCCCGGTTTCTCTCATTTGGATAAATAATGATTTTAAAGATGCTCAATATCATGATGCATCAATTGGAAGGGGTGGACAGGGAAGTAACGAACGACTGGATGGAAGAAATTTTCTGGTCAATGTCAGCAATCTGATTGCATTTCTCGTTGGACCTTGCAATAGGGGGACTGGAAAGGTGAGTCTTTCAGGAGTCTTATTAGTGAACAAAATTGCTTTGGGGAGGTGTGGGGCATTAAGAAATCTGTTACAATAAAAAACAACTTTAAATTTTTTTTATAGTTCTCTTCCATATTTGGTTCAGCGCCGACCATTCTGTTTTTTCACAGAGTGATATTAATTCTTATTTCCACTGCGTTTCAAAGCTCTGAGTTTCAGCATAATGGATGTAAACTCTGTCGTGTACAAATTGTCAGAAGACTTTTTTCAAATGGAACACCTTCAAAAGGAGCAATATTATCAACTGTCAAGTGCTGAAGATCACAATACTTATCAATCAAAACAAAAGGAGAAGTGGATTGACAAATAGCTGTAAATGGGGGAGATTGGGATTTTTTAGCTCGCATAGTGGGCTGACGACCTTCTACCAATATATGCCAACGGACAAGGTTGGACCCTTATTTTATAGAACATTTCAGAAAAGTACAGCGGAAGGGTACTCTGAAATTACTAGTCCAAGGCACTGGAAGAGTTAAGCCAGTATAAGCAAACAATATTGAGAGAATGCCCATGTATGTGGGTTCCAAATTGAGGACCCGTTCTGAGAATAAATAGGAAGAAAAGGTCAAGGCAGATGGAAACTAGTGTGAGCTATGGGAGTCAAAAAGGAGATTAAAATCTCTTAAAACAAGGAGATTCGAATCCACACCTGCCCAATCGGTCAGGGTAGAGGCCAGGGATTTAAAAGCCACCAAATGAAGAGTTATGAGGTAGTAATTTAAAATGCAGGATCAGAGACCCTACTGGATCACGAAACTTAATAGTAAGGAATTCCAAAGCAGGGTCGCAGCTTGAAAAGGTTTTGGTAGTGTTTAAGGACTCTTTGATAAAAAAGACAAGCTTACTGCCTTTGCAGGTGGTACACAAAGATGTAATAACAAAATACTCCTTTTATCCTAAAAAATGTCATAGGTGAAGTCCTAAAAGACATTTCGGTATTAGTAAGCATATTTAAATTGTAGTTTAATATAAACTCTTTAAGCGATGTGGCATTTTCAAATTGGAATGGTGCCTTAATAAAAAACGCTTTTAAATGTCCGAGTTCAGTATATTATATGCTATTCCATGTCCCAATGCCAAAAAGGGGTGACAGGTTCAATATATGATGCTTTCTCACATGCATTTGTTTATCAAGTTAAGAATAAAAATGTTTACAAGGCCAGAAATAAGAAAGATATTATATGATTCCTAATTCCTACAAAACTACGATATTAACGCACACAGAGAAGTGTAGTTTTGCTGCCTCGGTGATCCAAGGCAATACGATATCCAAAACCATTTTATAGGGAACTGGCACACTAGAGGTCTCATACATAGGTGACAGCGTTTTGTGGTAAACACGGATTATTTTAAAAGCACATGTATGTTTAAGAGGATGAGCACAATGCGCTCCAGCTGTTTTCAATACTAACTGCTTTTCTAACTGCATTCTGTAAGAAATTTTACAACATGGAAGCAAAGTTACATTATCAAAACGCTAAATAAAGTTATTATGGAACCGTTAAAAATAAAGCATTCCAACCACTTGCAAAACAGGACAGGTTAAGTTGACATTTAAGCTCTCCTAACAAAAGAAATATGCTCGGCAACGTACATGCAACATCTAATGACACCACTGTGTAAATGGAAAAGGAGAGAGCTTTACCTGTCTCCCTTTGGCTTTCGTTTCTGTACGATCTTCCCTTTGGGCCGTCGCTCGCTTCCTGAACAAGGGTTGCCACCGGGGCCCGTTACCCGTATTGATTCAAGGCCTTTGGAAGATTTCTTGAAGGTAAATTCAACCGGTTCGCCTTCTTTTAGGCTTCTAAACCCATCCATGTAAAGCTTGCTCTGAGAAAAAAAATAGATTATAATGACCATTACTTTCAGACACAAATAAGTAAAATGCAAAAAGTACAATTGCTGGACAGAACAATGCCAAACATCCACCCCAGTAGAGAGATATGAGACTAAATCCATCGGTTTTTTGCACATCATGCCATTCCAGTTTGGACCCAGCCACATGCAAATCAGTCTTGACCCTGATCCAGTCCAGCCCGAAAAGCTAGGCCAAGTCCTCCCTGGACCGGAAACAAGCATCATAGGACTGGTTTCAGGGTTTTCACACCTCATCAGCCAGTCTTGCTGGACTACAGTGGCATGGAGCGCAAGGGACCACATCTGGGCATACCCGTCCCACTCGGGTTGACAAATGCAAAAAGAACAATTGATGGACGGAATGCTGAAACAATGTCCAACATTCACCCCACTACAAAGGTTCGGGGCAAAATCCATCGCTGCTGCAGCACAAACAAGTAAAATGCGGTATCTAGGGGCGTGGCTTGATAGGCCAGTATGGCGGACGTGAGTTAAGCGAGCTACGACCAGCCCACTATTAATCCTGCATACATCCTGTTCCCCCCCGACATCTAATCGACTCTGGAGGAGTCTCTGCGGCGTGGGTCCACCATAGCTACCGCCTGATGTGAGCTGGCGGCGTGTCTGCAGGTTTTTGCCGGAGAGATCACACACGGAAGGCGGCGCGGCCTCCCTACTAAGACGGAGCCGGGGTGTTGCGTGATTGTCAAGTGTCCCGCTTGATCTCGCCCACGTGCGGAGTTGGCTGCTAGGGGAGCCGGAGGACTGCGGGGGACATCAGTGCCAGAAAGAGGACTGGCGGTGACCTGGCTGCCTTGTGGAGACGCTGGTGGAGGGAAGACCGGTGAGCAGACGGCGGCCGGATCAGGCTGCATGAGTGAGAAGGGGCGTAGCGCAGCCGGAGTGGCGGCTATGACCTAGTCTTCAATCTGGCAGAGCGCGCTGTTGCGGGGGAGCCCCGTGCAACGGCATCAGCGGTAACGGGAGTGGGAATTCTATTCTCTCCCCCCCCCCCCCCCCCGTTGGGGACCACAGCCCGGGATCGGCAGCACGATCGAGCCGCTGGGTGGGCTGCCAGACAGCGCGGATCAGTTCTGAGCCCTCCTCCTCCTCACTGCTACTGAGTGCTGGTAGTAGCGGCCGGCACGACATTGGCCCCCTGCATGTGTGGGTGGTGGAGTGCTTAGGAGGCCCTGGAAGCGCAGTTGATCGGCAGTGGCAGCCTTTGAGTCAGGCTGCCCCATTACAGTGCTATACAGGGACTTGAATAGACTTGGGAAGTGGGGCACGGCGGCCAGGTCGGGCCGCGCCAGCGAGAAGGGTGGAGGCGCACAGAGTAACGGCGCATGGTGGTCGTTAGAGGGGACCTGCTGGGACTGGCTCCCCTATACGCAAGGCTGTAGCAGACGATCAGTGGGGTAAGGTGGCAGCGGGGGATGGGTGGGGCAGTCGGGCCGCGGGGGGGAGGGGGAGTGACTAGGGGCTCTGCTGTCCCGCTGGAAGATCACCAGCGTTGGTGGCTACCTGGACCCTGTAAGACCTGGAGGTGAAGCATTTCGTGGGAGGCGAGTGGACCGAGACGTGCCTGGGGCCCGGTCTTTCCCCCCCCTCTCTCTCATCTAGCGCGTGCCCTGCTCTCGACGGTTACATCGGACCGCGTGCGGGCCCTGAGGAGACCCTGGTGACATTTGGGGCCCCGGGGCTGATTCTCTGGCCCAGGTGCAGCGGCTGCTAATCCCGACAATTACCCGTGACTCCGGGTGCCCTGGGTGGATTTGCCTGAACAACGATCCTGGTGTGTGTGTGTCCGGCTCGGCTTTTCCTGGGTCTGATCGGGACCCTAGAGGCGGACATGACGAGGGACAAGAGTGGTAGCAGGTCCACCAGGCATGGACCCATTGACAAATACACCGGTCCGGGGGTGGCAGCAAGCGCGTCTGGGGTCCAGTAGGAGCCTGTTCCAGATAACGCGGCCCTTATGGCAGCCATCACCCAATCTAGGGACATGCTGGATGCTAAAATCGGAGCTGTGGGGTCAGACGTCACGCTACTGCGGCAGGACCTGCACAATGCAGTGTCACGGATCACTGAAACTGAGACCCGCGTCTCGGGAGTGGAAGACAAGGTCGCAATTCTAAAGCAGAAGATGGCAAATATGGAGACGGTGCAGAAGGGTCTGGCACTCCGCGTTGAGGATGCAGAAGGGCGCGCCAGACGCAGTAACCTCAGATTTGTGGGCTTTCCGGAATGCTGCGAAGAGGGCAACATGGAACGCTTCCTCACGCGGTGGCTAGAAAGCTGGCTTCACCCAGAGGTTATGTCACGGAGCTTTGTCGTGGAGCGGGCCCACAGAGCTCTTGTGCAGAAACCACCGCCAGGGGCTCGCCAGCGACCAGTCATAGCAAAACTTTTGAACTATCATGACTGAGACGCCATACTGAAACAGGACCGGGCTAACGAACCACTGCTCTATGATAATGTGTGCATACTAATTTTCCCTGACGACACGCGGTTCGTGCAACAACTGTTTATGGCCGCGAAGGCCCTCCTACGAGAACTCAAGCTACAGTACGCCCTCCTGTTTCCCGCTCGCTTGCGGGTGGTATACCGATCCCGCACCCATTTCTTCGACACCCCGGAGGAGGTTTTCCGATGGACAGATGAAACAGTACAAGTGCGAGCGCATACGCCACCTGGGAGGGAATCAGACCCTTCTTCCACTGAGGTGGCCCGGAGGGGTTCCCCAAGACAGCAGAGGAAGGACAATAGACGGTGGCGATCCCGTAGGCGCTCCTGGTCGTGCGGGGTCGCCTCTCGGAGGGGACCCACTCCTGGGTGCCAGGTGTCGAAACCCTGATGTCCGAGGTGGACATAGTGCTGCGGAGCTCCATCTGGCTCAACATGTACTCTGGGGCTGGAACTCTGCCAGTCTGGGACTGGTTAGGGCCATGCCCAAGGACTATGGGCTGTAAGTTTGGGATCCATTGGTTGGGGTGGTTCCTGCTCTCCCATTGGGGATCAGGGGCTAGCCCCGCCGCAACAGATGCTTCAATGTTTTTGAGGTATGGGGTTTGTTGGGGGGGGAGCTGGTTGAAGTTCCGAGTCACACTTCTGCATGGGGTCCGCCATTTTATTTACGCGCGCCGTCACGGTCTGCCCACGATACTGAATGACACTTCCCTTTGACTGGCGGTCTAACTAGAGAACAGGTGACCCCCGGTGTCCTTTGCATTATCAGCTGGAATGTGCGCAGGGCCTTAGACAAAGTCAAACGTGGGGCCATACTGCATCAGGCGAAGAGGGCAAGGGCCAACATCCTCATGCTGCAGGAGACATCTTATGGGGACAGAGGCGCTCTGCTTGCAGAGATATGGATTTTAGCAAGTTTTGCATGCAGGGTTTGTGAGGGGCTCCAGGGGGGTGGCGGCGATCCTAGTTCATCGTAGGGTCCCCTATGTACACGAGCAGCAGTGGACCGACACACAGGGACGGTACCTGTTCATCTGGGGTAAGATTGGGGAAGATCCCCTGGTGCTAGGATGTGTATATGCCCCCCCCCCTGCAGTGGACTCTTGTGGAGCGGCTATATGCCATATGGGCGGATATGCCGGATGTACTCTCCGTGGTGGGGGGGGGAATGGAACGATGTTATGGAACTAGCTAGGGACAGGAGTGGGGCTGAAGGTGGCTCGGAGAGTGGTCATCCCACGAAATTATACTCGCTAGTGACAGGTCTAGACTGGGTGGATGTGTGGATGTGTAGAGGCGTGTCCATGGGGATAGACGAGAGTTTACGTACCTTTCGGCGGTTAATAAATCCTTCTCCAGGCTCGATTACCTCTTTATTCCCAGAGTGATGATTAGTAGGGTAGCGGTGGCTGAGATTCTGCCTCGAGGCCTTTCAGATCACTCCCCAGTGTCTCTCGAGCTTTATCAGGGTAGGGGGCGGCAACCCTTCAGATGGCGCCTCTCGGTGTGGCACCTACAAAATGAAGATTATGATACACATGAGAGAGGCTGTCGACCAATACCTAACCTTAAATGAGGGGTCAGTACCTGGCGCTGCGACGCTCTGGGAGGCCCTGAAGCCTCCCCTGCGTGGCGTAGATATATCCTGGTGTTGGGCGGCTCGTAGGAAGCGTAAATAGAAATTGATTCGGGCGGAGGCCGAAATAGAGGCGCTCGACCGCAGGGTGCGGGAGGGGGGAGATGACCGACATGTGAGACAACTTTTTCTGGCCCAACAGTCCTGCGCCGCCCTTATGATGGAGGACCCCCGCCAAGTTTGGTTGGCGACACGTAGCAGGTTCTATCAATGAAGGGGCGGGGGGGGGGGGGACAAGTCTGGCAAGATGCTCCATCGGCTGTGTCAGGGCACCTTTCACTCTCAGGCCCTTCCAGGTCTTCGGGACGTGGTGGGAATGCCGATTGTTGACCCAGCGGTTATAGCAGAGGGCTTCGCTGCATATTATGCTGATCTGTATGGCCCCCCGGAGTGTTTGCCAGCCTGCACTGTGGATAAATTCCTAGCTGACCTACTGCCCAAAGCAGTGTCGGACGAGGTGCGTGACCAATTGGAGATGCCCCTGACTTAGGAGGAGCTGAGCACGGCCCTGGGTGAACTCAATTCTGGGAAGGCTCCTGGACCGATCGGGTTCCCGAGCGAGTTCTTCAAGCGATACAATATGCAGTTGGCCCCTCACTATCGGACGGTGGTTGAGGAGGCCCGGGAGCAGGGTTTGCTTCCCCCAGACTGGCGACATGCAGAGGTGGTGGTGTTCCTCAAGCCCGGCCGGCCCCTGGAACAACAAGCCTCATATCGCCCCATCTCCCTCCTTAATGTGGAGGCCAAAATACTGGCCAAGGCGCTGGCCAATCGCCTTTTGCCGCATACATCCCGACCTGGTGGGCTTCATGCCCCAGATGGCGACTAGTCACAATATACGACGAGCAAATATTGCAGTGGCGGCGGCTCGACAGATGGGGGAACTAGCGTCACTACTCTTAGCTGACATGGACAGGGCATTTGATTCACTTAGTTGGGTATATCTCTTTGCACTATTGCGCAGACTTAACCTTGGCCCGCGCTTTCTCTCCTATCTCATGCTCCTCTATACAGATCTTACGGCTGCGGTACGGGTGTCTGGTGCGATTTCTTCCACATTCTCGATCCAAAGGGGCACCCGGCAGGGATGCCCTCTATCTCCATACTTATTCGCCCTGGCCATGGAGCCGTTGGCAGCATGGGTGCGTATCGATGCGCAGATTCGGGGATTCGAGTGGGCCCCGGGACTGTCCGACAGGATTGCGCTTTACGCGGACGAGGTTATGTTTTTTCTCACAGACCCAGACAGGACGGGGCCGCGCCGCTTGCGGATTATGCAGATCTTTGGCGAGACTTCGGGACTCTACATGAACCCCGCAAATCTACACTGTGGGTTCTGGGAGACCGATCGAGAGTGGGTGATTGGGCAAATACGATCCAGCTAGCAGCTGGGGGTCTGAAGTATCTGGGGGTATTCCTTCCAGACGTGCCAGCTATTGCCTGGGAGCGGAACCTGGCCCCGGTGTGGGAGCCAGTTCGTACAGATCTCAAGTCTTGGGTGCGTATGCCCTTGACATTGTATGGCAGATCAGCAATTTTTAAGATGGTAGGGCTTCCGCGGCTGCTCTACCAACTACGAATCAACCCATACCCGATCCCAGCTAGATGGTTTAGACTGGTGAACTCTGTGCTTGGACAGTTTCTGTGGGAGGGGGTCAGCGTCCGTGTGGCTCTGCAAACATGCTTTTTATCCACCTACTGTGGAGGACTTGCGTCCTCAGATATCCTTTCATACTACCAGGCTTCACACCTACTTGTCCTCAATGACTGGTGGTATGGGGATAGGGGAGACCCAGCTTATGCCTTAGAGCAGCGACTCATGGGGTCCAACACGCTCCATACCATCTTGTACTCAGCGCAGCTGCGGAGCAGAATGCCGTCGGCCACACGGGTGGTATTTGCAATATGGAAACAGGCGCTGCGCCGCATGGGTTGGTGGAATACCCTGACTAGGGAGACCCCCCTCTGGAATAATGGGCGCCTGCCTGAGCTAGCAGCTTTACAGGGGTTCCGGGGATGGGACGATATAGGTATCTCGACTCTGGGGGATGTGGTTAAAGGCACGACACTCAAATCTTTCCAGGACCTACAGAGGAAATTCTGTATGCCTCAATCACAATTCTATAGATACCTCCAGCTTCGTCATGGGCTGTCTCCTAGCTTGGAGGGCTTGGAATCTCTCACTGAGTTCAGTCCGTTGGTAGCAAAGGTCTTTATGGGGGACCTAGAGACCAAAAAAAGTTCCAAGATCTACCAATCCCTGGTCACACACTGCTCTACCCCACTCCAGAAGTTGCGCGGGGACTGGGAGAAAGATGTGGGCACACTGGAGGAGGAAGACTGGAGGGAGGCCCTGGCAGCTCTACGAGGGGCGGCTATAGCGATGCGCCTTCGCCTCATCCAATTTATAAACTTACACAGAGTCTATTTTACCCGGGCTCGACTCTATAGGGCGGGATTGGTTGCCTCCCCGGAGTGTCTTAGATGCGGTCGGGAGGAAGGTACATTCATACACACAGTCTGGCAGTGCATCTCCCCAGACCGATTTTGGAGAGGGGTGTTTTCCTGTCTCTAAGAGGTTTTGGGATGGGAGCTCCCACGGACGCCGCGGCTGGCTCTGCTTCATGTTATGGAAGGAATACGAGGTAACATTTATAAAAGGCACCTCATACAACTAGGCTTCACGCTGGCAAAGCATGATATCGCCAGGGCGTGGAAAGCGCCGCGGGCCCCATCGGTGGCCGCTTGGAAGAATGGGTTAGATTTTTGCATGGGGCTGGAACAACCTGTATTTGTAGCTAGAGTTTGTCCGCGTAAACATTATAGAATATGGAAAAAATGGGCGGATTGCCGGGGTTTGTGGCAGGAACCACCAGTGACTGTAGCAGCACATTAATGGGGATGTACATGGAGAGGTGGGGATGCAAGGTGGGGGATGGGTGGGGGGTGTTCGGGGGGGGGCTCGTGTTATACTATGACTCAATTGTTGGGCATAATGGCAGTGGCTAGGGCTATGCGGATTTGGTGTGACTTGAGGGGGGGGGGGGTGAGGGAGGGGGAGTTGGGGGGGGGTTTGGACGTATGGGTTTGCGTATTTTCATTATTTATTTGGTTGCCACCTATAAAAGTCAGTTGCTTCTGTGTCACTGTATGGTCTGATGTGACAATTGTCTTTGATATGCAGAGCCCTGCGATGTTTATGCAATTGACCAATAAAATACGTTTTAAAAATAAAATGCGGTATCTACAGTCTTTATTGTGAAAAGAAATACACTGAAGTAACCAAAATAAAGTAGTGTTTCTTAATATGAAGATGTGTTTTCCATAATACTCATGTTAAGCAATTTTTCCCAAACACCCACGTTATTTTTAGGTTTCATTTAGGACTACAGTTTGATAGTTTTTGTATACTTTACTATGACCCCCCCCCCCCCTAAGTGTGACGGGTATGCTCAGAAGTGGGTCCTGTATACACGGTCACTGGAACCAAGCTATACCCCGCTGATGAGCCCATAACAAGGGTGAAAGCGGTCTGGGCAGTTAGCACTTGATTGTTCCAACTGGAGCAGGGTCAAGACTCATTTGCATATAGCTGGAACCAAAATGAGGTGGCAGGGTGTGCAAGATAACGTTAAACTGGGATGCACCCCTTAGTAATTATCAGTGGCTGACATTAATTCAAGCATTCCATTCATCACTTTTTGTATACCATTGTTTGATAGTGCCATTGCTTTGTTCAGTCTAGCATGTCATAGGCTAAAAGGCAAACAAATAAAGCAACAGAATAACTATCACTGTACACTTTTATACTTTATGTAGTTGAGCTCTCATACAAAGAACCTTGGTTATGCAGGCCCCATAGAGTCAAGCTAAACGTGCCTTTTCATCACCCGATTGTCCTGTACTGTAAATGCATTTAAATAGCGTGGAGTTAAAAGTGGACAGGCAGAATGCTACACCCTTAAGCCGCTCTTAGTTGAAAGGTTCTTGAAACGTAGTTTGGCGTATGTGAGAATCATTGTTGTCTTGGCGTTACTGACAAGAGTGTGCACTTATCCTGACATCCGTTACTAGATCCAAGTATGTAATAACGTAACGAGGAATAGTGCGCTGCACTTTACATTCATATTTTTTCATGCGTCTTTAAATATTTTAATAACATGCTTGAAGAGCAGTGCAACGCATTCTTTCTGTTGCTACAATTTCGTAGTTGCCCATACACATGTACTGGCGCAGACTTGGGGTTCAGTAGCAGAGAAGTAACTCACAACAACACACCGATTAGAGACAAGCAGGGTAGCTGGTCTTAAGAGTACACCATAAGGTGGGGGTGTGGCTAGCGCCCGAGAGTGATCGCCGATTGAACTGCCAGCTCCACACTCCATCCACTAATATCATGCGCCCAACTCGCCCATCCTGACAGTAGTGTCCAGCAGAATGCCTCTTAGCACTGCCGACCCACGGCACTACAGCGGACATGAAACTCACTTTCCAGACCGGCAGTAGGTTGATTTTTCTCCCCTGGGCCCTCGGCAACGCGACGTCCCAAAATAGCGGTCGCCATCTCAGTGAGATCCACATTGCTGCACTCTCCTCATCTCGGCGTCCTGCCTCACCAACTGCCTGGCTTTCCAACACGGAGACTCTTAAAATCTGCGGCAACTCCCTCCATCAACAACTCCCGCTACTGAGGCTGCGACGACGCCAGCCTCAGATAAGTGCTACACATCACCTTCACACTTACTCTTACACGGGCAGGTCACCCAAAGCATATATACTGCACTCACATCCCTCAATACTGCTCCACACGCAGCATTGATGTCAGACTCAGTTAACCATCAGATGCCAACTGCACACCACCTACACGTGGCCTAATCGCCTCTTCGCGGCACCTCGCACACACCTCTTCGCATACTCTCATGGAAGGGATCGACCTTCTGTGCTCTAAGTGTCAAGCTTTAAGCAATGCTAGCATGAGAAATGTAAAATCAAAGGATATCAGATCCTGCACTCCAGAGTTTGAGAAGTACGAGTTACTTACCTTCGGTAACAATGTATCTGGTAGAGACGTTGTCTAGCCGCAGATTCCTTAACTTAGAATATCCCGCAGCAGCACCTCTGCGCGCCGGAGGACGGCGCCACACGACCCCGCCCGGACGTCGCCCACGTAGGGGACGTCAGCAAGGTCATGTAAGTCCCTTCCGGCGCGCTGACGTCAGTTTTCTTCGGAGAAACTTTTCCACGACAACGCGGTGCCACCAATAAAAAAACTGTCAAAGTATGGGAACAGTGTGCGATGGATGAAAATCCGTGAATAAATAAGGAGGATGGTGCAAGACACCATCATAAAAGACAGAATTAGACACTACCTACATATAGGTGAAAAAGCTGTGAGAAAGAACCTCGCAAGCTAAGCGAAGACCCTTCCCAAGTGCAACAAGGAAAGAATATCTCAACAGACAGAAATAGACTTATTACCATGTAGAACTGTGCCGTCCAGTAAGAACGGAGCACAGAGAGAACAACAGTTCACCGCAGGTATGAAAAGTCTGGCACTGCCCCTATAGTAATGGAGATCTGAAACAGATCCCCAAAAAAGACTACCGTAGAGGAGACCAGAACCCTGAGCCAATAGAGAAGGCAGAAAGGCAGCAGGAGAAGATAAGAAAATGAAGAGGAATCGCCTGGTGAAGGTCAATCGAAAAGGCATCATTTTCACAGATAAGAAACCCCTGAGAGGGAGGCAGCCGTATTATGGCAAATCTCAAAGGGACGCAACAATGTGAGCACCCATGAGAGAAAAAACCAATGCCAACTGTAACAGGCGGCCAGCGGAGTACCCCACTTGGCACGGTCCTCGCAGAACGGGGAGGCTGGGTGGGCGCCAAGGAATCTGCGGCTAGACAACGTCTCAACCAGATACATCGTTACCGAAGGGAAGTAACTCGTACATCTGATAGAGACATCTAGACACACATTCCTTAACTTAGAATAGATACTACAACCATACCCCCCCCAAAAAAGGGGGGTGGGTCTGCAAGAGAACAACAAAGTGCCAAGCTTCCAATCCGGAAACAGAGTGACGGATTAGGGGGGGGGGGAGCTGTGGCGGAACAGCCAGAACACAACCCAGCAGCTCGAAAGAGCAGAAAAAACAGGACAGAAGATATCCCAAAAACGCCAAAATGGCACCACACCATACCCATATAAAACTGACAGGTAGAACGGCAGGAGCCCTGTACCAGAGCAAGAAAGAGAGAGAAAGGAAGAACTCTCCGCTTATTGGCACCCGTTGAGTACACCGACCCAAGCTGGAAATTAACTTGAAGAGATGCAACCAGCCTAACAGACTAACCCAAGAAGGAAGTCAAAGGAGCCGGTGTCACGAGCCAAGGGCAAGAGCTAGAACCTGAGCCATGCGTTGGGAATAGCCAGTGGGGCAGGAAACATGTCAAGTACAAACACAATCCCCAAAAAGGGTAAGTAGAGGCAATTGGCATCAATTCTAAACCTGCCGAAGCAGGAAGAAATATGCAGTAGGCAAACAGCCAGAGAGAACTTAAAGTGGCTTACACAAGAAGTATAAGAGTGCCCGACCGGGCAATATGAAACCAAAGTGAGAAACAACCCACAATAGAGCTGCCCCGCAGTAACAATAGTACGTGAAAATGTGGAAAAGGGCATATCCGAAGGAAGTGGCCAAAAAACGTCAAATTTACGAATGGTGGGAAGAGTCTCTAAATCTGAGACCAACACTCCAGAAAAGACACGTACAGCGTTGAACACCCAAAAAAAGGAGAATATGTCAAATTGGGAAATTACCACAGTAAGCAGAAGCACGGAGGAACCTATTGGCAACTTGCTACAACATAGAAAATCTCCCCCATACATGGAGATATTGGTCCGGGCTGTGCAGCCTCGAAAGAGGTAGCGACATAGGAAGAGGAATTCCAAGGCAATCGGCATGTGTACAGAATGTATAACATATAATTATGTAGAGACAGAGCTAGCCCGGAGCCAGAACATGCCCATACCGGATCATACCTAGCACAGTAAGGGCAGGCAGGAGCCGTTGTAGAAGAGGAGACCATGAAATCTCCCAAAGAGGTGGATGACCATGGCGTAAGCAGATGACCCCAGGAAAAAACTGAGAACACCAGACAATCGGACCACCAGACGATGCATGGAGACACAGGCTCTCCAGGTCCAGGTGAAATAAGCAAAGCTATATAATAGCATACAGGTACCCCACATGGAGTATGCATACCCCAAACAACGGGGAACACCTCCTAGGGCAAGAAGCCAAGCTAAAAGAGCAGTAACGAGCTGAACCCATGAACCTGAGTTCTGAGCCGTATGACATTACCAAGCTGAGCCGCCGGCTCAATACCACAATCAGAGGACCATACACAGCAACCCATGGAATGCAGGCATAGCAGGCAGCTCAAAGCAAAACGCACCCAAGGGATGCCAATAAAAGGGTAATTACCCTTGACCACAGAAAAGAGGACGTAATGTTCACTGCCCATGTTAAACACAGAGCGCATCTAAGGGATGCAAAATGAAAAAGTACCACCACGGAAGATAGGCCTAAGAAGATTTAAGTAGGAGGACGAAAGCCCACAAGGAGCCGGTGAACCACCGGCTCGGCATGAGCGTCAACCAGTCGCTCCCGGATATTTTCAGGGAAGACTATCTCGCTAGCGTGATGCCTTAAGGCAACAGAGCGCGCCATAGCTCGGCTGAAAGAATCCGCAGTATCTAAGGCTGAGCGGATTGAGATTTCGGCAAGGTCGCGGCCATCCCGGAGGAGGTGAAGGAGATCAACCGAGCACCTTCAGAGGTGGCAGAAAGCAAAAACTATGCAGAGTCCCACAGGGCAGAGGTAGCCCGAGCCAAAACACACACTGTAATTAAGGACCGTAGGGCTGCACTAGTGGAAGCAAAGATGTTCCTACCCTATGACTCAAGCCATCTAGACTCCCGAGAGGGAGGAAGCGTTAGACGGGGCAGTGAAGGAAAGGCAGTCTGCAACACAAACCCCTGCACATCAGGATGCACAAAAAGACAAACAGGATCATGCGGAGCTGGACAGTGGCAGTGCAAAACTGAACGAGCCAGTGGGTCACCTAAAGCAGGCCAGACCCAGGTTCCCAAAAGGGTATCATAAAGGGAAGCCTCAAAGGAAAGGAGAGGCTCCACATTCCTGGACCCCCGGTGAAGGACCTCAAGTAAGGGGTCCACAGAGGAGCAGAAGGGGGTTGCATGTTTAAAATGCGGATGGCTAATGAGACCACTCTCAAAAAAGCTGCACCAGCCTCGGTAGCCCTCCGCGGAGAGAAAAACAACTCCTCAGTGGGGATGGTTGTAAGCTGACCCTCCCAAGACACTGAGGGTGCGACCAATGCTTCACGGAAGGAAGCCCCATTGAAGAATGAGGATCCTGACGTGGCTCCTGGGGAGCCTGCCGGATCTGGGAGCTCCTGAGGAGGCGCCACAAATTCCAAGGGGGGCACTGGCAACAGTACCTCCGGTGACGCCGGGCGAGAGGTCGGCGCCGAACTATCTCCAGAGGCCTCTAGAGAAGAGTCCATAATTCAGCGTCGAGACTGTGCCGAAACGACGCGCGTCAGCGTCGACCTTGCCTCGCCAGTCGCCGACTCGGCGCAGTTTGGCGCCGAAACTATGACAAGCTACCCTTCCGAAGAAGGAGAAGGTGCCGGAGCCGGCAAGGCAAGTTTTCAGCACAGACTCCACCTCATCCATGACAGGCTCCGACTCGGGAGAAAGAAGCTGAGGAGGAGCCGAGGAGGCGAGCCTCCGGCGCCGGTACAGCGCCGACCCCGACTCCAGACAGCCGACTGTCTGCCCGGGATGTGCTCAACGCAGGGCTATGAGCACCGGCAACCACCTGCGGCGCCACAGGGAGCCCAGCGGGGCTATGCGGCGAGGCAGAGGCACCGTGGGTCGTAGAGGGGGACCCAGGTGGGCCGCGCCCTAACGACTCCGCGTAGACTGTAGAGGGGGACCCAACCGGGCTGCGCCCGAATAGCACCACATCTCTGACGTTCCTGGGAGGCAAAGGCTCAATTGGCGGCAGGGGCGAACCCGCTGGCAAGTCCGTCAGAGATCCCACAAGAAGCGGAGGCCCTGAGGACGCCCCAGGAATGGGGGAGGGCCCAAGGAAGGCCTGCAGAGCCACGGCATATGCCTCCATTTTGGCCACAGTCGCCCCCACACCCAGAAAGGGCGGATAGAGGGGGAGGCGACTGTCGGGAGCGCATGTCCGGAATGTTCCAGGAACCAGTGCCCCTGACAACAGAAGAAGGGGAGGTCGTCCTCGGCGACAAGCGCCTCGACTTACCAAGTGGTGAACGATGATCCCGGAGGCCGAACGACGGCAGAACCGGACAGTAGAGGGACCTGCCGTTGAAGCAGAAGCCGGGGGACGAGACGATTCCGACCAGGAGAGCCGTGCCAAGAGGAGCTTCATACGGCGCTCCCGCCAATACTTCGGCTTCAGGTGTTGGCAGGCTTCGCAGTCCGTGGAGTCATGGTGCTCGCCCAGACACCACATACAAATAAGATGCAGGTCCGTCAAGGACATCTGCTGCGAACAGGAATTACAAGTTTTAAAGCCCGAAGACATCGCACACGGTCCCTCACGCTAAGCGTCGACAAGGCCTGAAAACAGGCTAGAGGAACTGCTTACTCCGGATCCGCGTTGCACGAGAAAAAGAAGGAAAACTGACATCAGCGCGCCGGGAGGGACTTATATGACCTCGCTATGTGGACGACGTCAGGGCGGGGTCGTGTGGCTCTGTCATCCGGCGCGCAAAGGTGCTGCTGCAAAAGTTTTTCCGGATCCAGTCTGACGCCTGGGTGTATTCTAAGTTAAGGAATCTGCGGCTAGATGTCTCCATCAGATAGTGTGAACCAGAGTTCTGCAATATAGAGGTTGTTTGAGGGAATACTCAGAGGTATCATCCCCTAGACCTGGGCATATTCTGGATAGTTCTGTTGCATCTCCCCAATGGGAAGTGTCCCTCGGGATGCACTGCGAGAGTCCAATCCGCATTTGTCTCCGCCAGACTGGTTTGGTTGTGAGCATCCTTTTCAACTTTTTGACACTTGGTCACCCTTTTCCAACCTTCACTCAATGCTTCCGGGTAAGGTTTCTGATCACAGCACGATTTTACTTTCGTCACTGAATTTCTTTCTATCACCATGAGACCTCAAGACACAAGTATGTCACGCATTATAGATGAAATGAATATCTTTTTTCTTTTGAATATGGGCGTCTCATTTGCTAGTTATTAATTTTTTTAGGAAGTTATCCCCTGATAAAGGGCAGGGACACACCCGAAATGCATTTGGGCCAATACATATGCTTGGTTCATTGATTATGGAAGTATACAGATTTGAAGAATGAAATATCTCATGAAATTGATGCGATTACAAACATACAGCTTACAATAAATGAGGTGCTGAAACATCAATGCGGAAATTTGATTATTATTTCTTAGATTTGACAAATCCTGATTGGACTCTGGCAGTGCATCCCGAGGGACACTTCCCATTGGGGAGGTGACAGAACTAGCATGAGAAATGTGCAATAACACTTCATGCCTTAAGGCCAACTCATAAAACATCCAGAGGCCAAATTGATCTTGCCCAACCTACCAGAATCCTACCTCATTTCCCACAATTCCTACCACACTGGTGCGGTGGACACAGACAGCAGCTGATTACATATACGCAGCAGTCAATGAGCTTAAAAAGCAGGAAGACGCCCACAATAATCTACAGTAGGTCCTCCTCCATATGTATCCAGCCACTCGGCTGAGTACTATTATATGAGCACATCCTAGCAAGGTCTATACTAACAACTCAGCATTTCCCAGATATAGGTACCCTTTACCTACTTGCCTAGCTACAATATCAATCTGCTCATCATTAGTGCCTAAGTGCATTTGTGCCTCAGTCCTCCGTTCACTCTTTGCAATCAGGACACCATACTATACGCTCAGGGTTATAAACACTCTTCTGCTCCATTATACGAGTCCAGCATGGGGTACACGCACAGCTTTGAATTCATGCTCCTACTACCGCACTAAGTGGAGGCTCTCCACCATCCAAATTAGGAGAGGATTCTGCCAGTGAAAAGGGAATCCATAAATAGCTGCTTTTGTGGTTCCATTAGATATGGGTAATGCCTCATTCTTGTCCCAATTAATCTTATAACCTGAAAAAGAAGAGAAATCATTAATAATTTGAAGAAGAGAAGGAAGCGACCGAGGAAGACGAGTAAGAGTGAGTAAAATGTCATCAGCATATAGGTATATTTTGGAATGTCCGATTGGGAGGGGGACACCTGAGACCTCATCAGATTGGCGAATGGTAGCAGCCAAAGGCTCCATAGCCAGAAGAAAGAGAAGGGGAGATAATTTATCATCTCCTTATTTATTGATGTTCTTGCTCTGATGTATTCTTATTATAAAACTCAATAAAAAATTTCAACACAAATTAGGAGAGGATGTGGCTAAACAGCTAGAGCGATCTACCTCGAAGATGGGAAACCAGGTTCGAGTCTTGGCAATCTCGAACATGTGGAAGCGGGTTCGAGTCTCGGCAGGGATACTCAACATTTTGCGAATCTGGGCAAATCACTTAGTCTCCCCGTGCCTTACAGAAAGAATGTGTCAGTCTGTAACGCAACTGATGCTCATGTAAAGCGCTCTGATACCTTCGGGTCGAGTTTGCACTATATAAAACAAAAAATAATTAAATACACCTGCCTCAACCGATCGCACTACTCTGCTCCCTCTGTCCGTTACCTACACTACATTCAAACTACACGATGGCCAACCACAAAGGCAGAGAGGCGAAAGATCACAAAGATAATAAAGCGCACCATAAATGCTCCAAATCGGACCTCCCCTAGTTTCAACCTCTCTGATCAAAGCCAAGCGAGACATGTCTGCCAACATCGAAGTATATCATACGTCGCAGGGCTCTCCACAAACTGGCGCAAGACACCAACGCCATGCAGCACAACATTAAAGCCCTCTGCGATGACCTCAAGGGTGTTTCAAACAGACTTAATGAAGCCAAATCTAGAATCGGCACTCTGGAAGACTCCAACTCTAAAGCTCGTGGTCCAATCCAACCACTCAAAGAAATCAGTGGCGGGAGAATTATCGGAACTTGAAGAACGCAACCGCAGAGGGAATCTACACATTTTCAGCCTTCCAGAAAATGTTGAAAATTATACCAACTCATGCACTGAATTCCTAGAATCATGGATTACTCGCACCGTGGGCTTCAGCTTCTAGAAAGCCTCTGAAATAGAAAGGGCACACAGGATTCCCTCGGGTAAACCCAAGAGTGCCGCTTCTGGTCACTCCATGTGCCCAAGAACTATCTTCAGTCCTTTATGCTACCATCACACAAACATTTCTGGCTCATATGAGGAAAGTACAACAAATTCAATGCAATGGGTCTCGCATTGCATTTGCTCAGGACTACTCCAAAGAGACTGTCTCCACAAGAAAAGGCTTTCTGGCACTCCGGCAAACTCTGCAAGATTGTAATATTCCTTTTTCCTTTACTGGTTCAGCCCGATTTTGCATTATCTTTAAAGGCAAAACTATGTTCTTCACCACACCTGCATCTTAAAGCCTTTATGGACACCTCCACACAAACTGGAATGGGTGCTTGATTATCCCTCTCGTTCCACATTTACCTACCTTTTGTCTACTCTAGTGCTCCACTACACCAGACCTACGCTGGAACTCAGTATTAGGCCTACGCTGGTTCTCTAACCAACACTATTTACTAACACCACCCTGGACTTGTTCACCCGGTCTTGACCGGACATGCCTTAAATCTAATCGTCTCTTACAATAAGGAAGTTAATAACAATTAATTAGCAGTTAATGGCAATTAACAGTTAATTAGCAACAGAGCTTATGCATCAGTGGAATCTCCCCCAATCGGGGTTGTTTGTAAATGTTACCTATTTCTCACTGCGTTCTTATTGTAACCTAAATCTGTTGACCTCGCAGGGTTATTCATCACTGCACTGCAGATTACATCTGTTTGCACTTAGTTTATTACTTGGTTCACAAATCTGGGAAAGTCTGCGCCATCCACTGTTTTGTAGTGGGGGAGGCACGAGTGTTATTACCTCGGCCTCTTCCTTTACTGTTATTCCCTCTGTATCCGCCTCTAAAATATCCTCTATTTGGGGATGTTTGTGTAGTGGCTTTAAACGAAGATGAGGTGTCAGCGTCCATGTTTCTGGAGGCTCCTCTGTAGAAGGTGCAACAAAAGGAGCCACGTGTTTGTGGAGACTGTAACGCTCCCATGGACTTAGCAGTCTCTGTGTCTTTTTTCATCTTTTCAAGTGCAGTGTCTACAGCCGGGCCAAAAAGCTGTTCTTGGTTGAACAGCTGGTTGAGGATGGTAGTCTGGACCTCCTGCTTAAAGCCTGAAATGCGCAGCCAGGCATGTCGAAGGAGTACACTGGTATTGATAGATCTAGAGGCAGTGTCTGCTGTGTCAAGTGTGTATTTAGTTGACACGTTTGAAATTAGCTTGCCCTCTTGGATAAGATCATTTGCCTGGGTTTTATACTGGTCAGGCAAATGTTGTAATAGGGTTTCCAGTTGGTCATAGTGGGCCCTATCATATCTAGCTAGCAGTGCTTGCGTGTTGGCTATGCGCCAGTGATTGGCTGCCTGCGCAGCTACCCTCTTGCCAGAAGCGTCTAGTAATTTGGATTCTCTATCAGGGGGTGGCGCATCCCCAGAGGTTTGTGAGTTGGCGCGCTTTCTAGTGCTGGAAACTACTAGAGGTAGCTGTCTTTAATGTAAGCAGGGTCTTCAGGGGCAGGTTTATATTTTTTATCGATTCTAGGGTTAAGAATCCTGGCACGGGATCTTTGAGCACTTCAGGGGCATGCTTAATGACTCCCTTGATCATTGGCAATATTTGCACTGTCTTTTGGGACTGTTCAAATGTAGCCAAAAGGAAGTCTTCCTCTGCTGCATCTGAGTGCATTGTGACGCCGTGATAAACTGCAGCCCTATTAAGCAGTTGTCCAAAACCAATATTGTCATCTGGGGGAGATGGTTTTGAGGGGTATGGCTGGGGACTTGGGAGGTCTGGCAGATCTGTTGGGACAGGGTACTCCCAATTATCTTGTGGTGGGTCGTCTGGATCTGTGTACGGGTCATTTGGGTCACCCCCCACCCCTTGGTCGTCGTCATCACCACCTGGAGGTGGTGTATGTGGTGGAGATGTTACAGGCAGAGGTGGTGTAACAGATATAGGGAGAGGAGGTGGGTTAGAAGGAAGTACAAGAGAAGAAGGAGGCACAGTTGATGTAGCAGAGTCCTTTTTCACAGGCACTGGAGTGGCAGGTGCTGTGTCTAACTTCCTCTTTTTACATGGCACAGCTGTGACAGGTCCTGTTTTAGGATTAATATAAATCTTTTTCTGACTAGGATCGACAGGATCCGGGTGAAAAAGTTCCTCTTCCTCGGTAACCACCTTCGGTGTCGATGTTTTCGGTTCAGAGCGTGGCTGGTGTTGATTTCTATGGTCTTTTGCCTTAGGCGATGTGGTAGAGTCCTTAGGCTTGTCTTTTGGTTCAGAGGGTCTTGGTTTCGGAGCCGAAGCGGGATCTTTAGGCTTGGAAGTGTTCAAAGCCGGCTTATCCATGCACTTGGATTTTTGCGGGGCCGATGTGTCTTTGGAGGTGGAAGACGTCGGAACCGATTTCGGAGCAGAGTGTTCCTTTGGCTTCGGTGCCGAAGGCGCCGGCGGGACGATTATGTGAGGTTTGCTCGGTCCTGAGCTACCGGAAGGCTTGTCTTTTTTCTTCGGAGCAGGGACTGGAGGAGGGGTTTCTGAAGTGTGTTTTCGGTCGCGACTGTGCCAACGGGCGAAGTCTTGACCAGTGCATTCAGGTTTGGTGGTGGGGGTTGGGGTAGGGGCAGTGGTACTCACTCGTTGACCAGGAGTGATGGGCACGTCTGAGTCGTCTGCCTCTGACACAATTTCGAGAGCTTCGGAATCTTCTTCTGGGACATCCGGGCCTTGGACGATGTCCTCTGGTTCCGGAGCTGATCTCTGCACCATGATGTGACATAGAGCCCTTCGATCTCGAATAGTCTTCTTCGATCGAAAGGATGCGTAGGCTGGACAGCTGGACTCGTCGTGTTCAGGTGAGAGGCACAGGTTGCAGACCTTGTGATGGTCACTGTGGGGGAATTTTGCTCCACACTGGGGGCATTTCTTGAATGGCGTCCTTTCCATGAGCTGTAGGCCTTACGGCGTGGATAGGCCCAGCAGCCCGCGTCGACGACCGGAATTGAGCCGATGAAAGGCGCGTCGACGATGAAGACGTTCAAAGTCAATCCGAAGAGTTTGTGTAAGTTTTGCGCGTCGAAAAAGTTTGAAATGGAGATTTCGAAACAGAGCACAAAAGTTGCATCCGAACCCAATGGCGGAAAAAAACAATCTAAGGTTGGAGTCGATGCCCATTTTGCATTAGCTGGGATAGAAGAAACCACTGCGGTAATATCCAGGACCACTGGGTACTGGGGCTGAACTATTTTGTAAATTGCCCGAATATCAACTACAGTATGATATTTAATTGTTTCCCATGCCATCATCTTATTTGACCACAGGTAAAATAGGGTTGTTACATATGTTTCCAGCCACACCTCGTATTATTTCCTTATTAAAAAGTCCAGTATAAACTCTTAATTCTTGTTCACCTTCTTTTGATATCTTGTATTGAGGTATGTGAGGCAGCACAGCATTATTGTTTACTTGTATTTGGACTGGGTCTATTGTCATATAAACAATGTCCTTTGGTTCTTGGGGCCCATAATTTTAGATCTATGGAGAGCAATTCTTGTGGCAAACCATTTGTCCCTGTCACTTATACAGCTCTTATTTAGTGCAACTTTTTACATGTAAGGTATACGCCATCTGGTGAACAATATATGGTGGGAAACAATTTTGTAACGCTTTTAATCCTAGAAGATTTAGGGACCATTTGTCTGTTAATACAAATGGCATTTGTCCTGTCAAAGGAGCAATAGTAAAATCAAGCTGTTTTGAAATGAGTCTAGTCGCAACAATTTTAGAGAAACCCAAGATCTATCTACTAGTCCTGAGAAAGACGCAGGAGGGAGCGAGTGGTGGAAAATAGAGATATTAATAGTGCCTGTATCTATTAGAAACGTATGCTCTTAACCACCAACTGTCAACCTAACATATGGCCCAGCCTGGTCCACAGGTAGTGGTACTCGCTCTTTTCTCTTGGGCCTCCTTATTGGGTACAGTGACAAATATCATACTCATCCAAGTAATCTTATGCGTGAAAAGCGTTATTACGACCATCAAAACAATTAGCACTCACATGATGTTCTACATTTTCTGTCCTCTGCCTCTACCTCTGCCGCTCAATTCTATTTGCAGCCCTTGTCCTCTTCCTTGAGGAGAAGGACATTCATTTTCCCAGTGCCCTTCTTGAAAGCAGTAGGCACAAGTATTATGGGCTATTCCAGTTCTCTGCGGCGGCGGAGCAAATCGGCTACTCCCTCTACCTTTCTCTAGCCCTCACATTACTTCCACGTCCCACCAAACTACCTCTTTCTGGATATGCCTGCTGCATAAATGCTTTCATTTTTAACTCTTATTTTCTTATTGGTTTTCCCCTGCTCAGTATTTCTCTCATTCCCGTAGTAACTTGCCATAGTTTCTAATTCTGCTGGACTCGTTGCTATCCATGTGCTCTTGTATGTTTTTATGCTGTGTCCCAACTCAGTCAATAAATTGCTAAACAGAATGGCGAATATGAGTTGCCCCGCTACTGTAATTAGATCCTGCCCACTGTGAGCCTTGAATGCTTCTTCAAGTCTACTAAAGACTTCCTCGCTCTCTTTTTGTTCACATGCTGTTAATTTATCCCAATCAACCTTTTCTCTAGGCAAAATTGCCATATCAATAGTTAGGGCAACCGTAAGATGCTTTGAGGGGGCAAATCTCCTGCATGTCTCTTTCTATCATCTCATTCTAAGTTAGTCAAAACTATGTTCAGTTGTGTGTGGTCATTCCGTCTTACCGCATCCCATTTTTCCAGAGGGACGACATAACCAAACATATCAATATTTTTGAGGGTCATATGGGCAATATTAGTGGCTTGTTCTAAATTGTCATAGAATCCCTTGAGGTCTTTTCTAGGATCAGGGAGATCCTTATTTATTGCCATTAATGCGGTCTTTGTCAAACCGGTATGAACAAACTGTGGGACAGGGTTTACTTGTCCAGCCGGAGGGGACAAAGGATGCATTTACCTAATTAGAAACCTGTTCTCTACACCATCAGCTTCCTTTTCACTACTATAATCCAAGTCTGGAATTTCAAAAAGTTGACAGGAGGCACGTGCGTGCCAGGCATAACATTGCTCAAACCAATCTTCACATTCACGCTTAGACAAAGGGTAAACATAAATGTTACTCCATAATTGTCTTAATTTATGTGGGATCGCCGCACTATCACCAGTTTGTTTCTCCAATTCCCTAAATAAAGCCATCGGGCGATGTGCCATACATTGGCGAACATTATTTTTTGTTCTGGGAGGCATTGGGGGAAATGTATTTAATGCATTTTCCTTCGTTACTACCTCTTTTTCCATCCATTCATAAGCCACTGCCTTAATTAGTCTCTTTTTGTGTTTATCTAGTTGTGAACGGGTACTCATTGGTGTACCTGAATCCAACGAGGAACGTCTCATGGGTGCCTTATGTTTTCTTGCAGACCACTGTAAAAGGGGAGACCTTTGAGTAAAGTCACCAGACTAGAAGGAATAGACCCTCTGTCTGTGATATGGGGTATTAATAATATTGGACCCTATCTGGGGATTCTCCGGTATCTCAGTATTAGATGTACTCTGAAAAACATTTGGCACTATAGAAACAGGTGGAGTAGGTGCGTTTGGAGCGCTCCTCACTGGTGGCGAAATCCGCTGTTGGGGTAATGCGGGTGCAGGTTGTCAGGCCATATTATGACTAAGATGGCTCAACCAAAAGGTCTATTAAAAAGGGGACTTCATTTTGGCACCTTTTCTCTGACTGGGATACAAAACAATTCCGTTTTCATTCCAATTTCCGTATCTATTTGTTCCATGTTTTCCTGTATTCTTTTAGGATCGTATTCAGATGCTTTTAGCTTGTTCTAGCATTTGTTGTTTTTTCTCTCTATGTAGTTTTTCCTTCATTGCTAACGGTCGTGCATAATTTTTCCATATTTTGAAAACATCCAACATTGCAGCAAGTACTTTACTTTGCATGAAGCATTCTTGTAAGTACTGCAATTTTGCAAGATCAAAGGTTCCATTACAAGGGAACTGCATTTCCTTCTTTTCTTTAGTATACTTGGTCCACAATTTGTTGTATAAATTCATGGAGTCTCCTCTCTTTACCATTAATATCCAACCTGGGCTATCTTCAAATGGTGTGGGGACTTCTTCGTCTAAACTATTCCCTGAACCAATTTAACATTTTAAAATGCATTTCTTCATCTTAGTACAACTAGTACACATATTTGTCGACAATTCCAACCAATACCAATAAGACAGGTCTATACCAATACCAATAATACCAACTCAATCAATGATAGCAACTAATGCAACAGAACAATCTCATCAATTGTTTTAATCTGTTGATGACGTCCGGCCACTGGTCTTTTAGACAAAACACCTACTCCAAAAGGATCAGTACGGGGACCTAATCTGGGGAAATCCTGTAGTCTGGAGGCCTGTTTGGGACTTCAGATGACAGCTGCTTGAGAAACTTAATTGCAGGTCGCACCAAGAACAGTCAGTCCCAGGTGGCACCTCCATGACCACAGCTTTTTAAGCCTGTTGGATATCTCTCTGCAAGATCCTTTTCGTGGTCACCAATTGTGGAAATCCGATTCTAGGTCAGGACCGGAGGCTTCAGATTATGTATTTCTTTCTCCATTTTATTGCTCAGCAGCCCAACAAAAACAATACATCACGATACAATCAAGACTACAAATCCCATGAGTCTTTGTTTGTGAACAGTTTAACCAATGAACCATAGAGTCCAACATATAAAACCTCCATCTAGGAAAAGCACTTCCTCTTAATTCGCTACTCAGCAGCCAGATAAGTGCTTTTTCTTGATGAATGTTTATGTAGTGGTAATAATGTTTAATGATACTTACGAGAGCCTCTCCATGGCTTCTTGCGCGGTTCGCACCAATCCAGGGCCTCTGTTCGCTCCGTTTGTGGCGCATAAGTTTAAGGCCTTTGGGCCGTGACACGGTCAATGTGCTTCAGTCACTGGGTTTCGAGCTAATCCGCCGCTCTGACCCTTGGAACAGTAAGTGCCCATTTACGGGGAGGTATTTTCTCTTCCAGAGGCTTTCGTTTGCCCATGAAGACGAGGAGACGCGAGGGGCAGAGCGCATCTTCCCTGGGCCGTGTCTTTGTTCATTGCGGTCGCGGGCATAGTTCCCTTTAACATGCGCGGGCGCACCTTGTCCTTTCTCCAGCGCGCACACACTGACCCAAAGTGCGCATGTCGTTAAGAGACCGCTTGCAGCCATATTCTTAAAGATCACAGGAGCGGCTCAAAAAACAGTCCTTTGTTGTCAAAGAGCGAGAAGCGGCGATGGCATTTTTGCTAAGCCAGTCGGAAGAGCAGGTGTTTCTGCTACGGGCACATTGCATTTGGAACATTCGAGAGCATGCCACCTCTACATCTGCCGCTTGCTCTGGTAGTTTTGAGAGCCAGCCAGGATTGTGCAGGGATCATTTAGCATTCTGATCAGGGCTTCAACTATGGAGCCATGGAGTCGGGTTCGAATTCCAGTCAGTATACATTTTGTGTTCAGTCCCCATAAAAAAAATTCAGAAAGGCTTCATAATTGCCAAATGTTTGCATTTTGTAATTGAGCAACTTCTAGTCTGTGACTATGTCCTGACATTCGGATAGCATGTCTATTTAACATGATGGCTCTAGGAGAAGCACTGCGATCCTCCTGTAATTTGAGTGTAGGCAGAACAGTAAACCCTGGGGCGGTGGGGGATTACGAATAGGTAACCTAAACTGCACTGTGCACATGCAACTTTCCTTCTTTTTCCAGTGACCCTGAGATGGAGGGAAGCAGGCTTAATCCACATAAAAAGTTGAAGAAACGTGATGGGAAGCTGTGCGTTCTCAACATCCTGTTACTTTGGCCCAATCACGTAATCTCAGAGTGCCTATGATTAATGAATGAGTCCTTGTGTAATGTAACAGGTACTCATTTAAAGTGCTCCAATGCCTTTGGGACACGTATGAAGTTATAATGAAAAACAAAACAGTAGCAGCATTTGGGAGCAGGCACGATGTAGGCATTAATGTATTGTCCATAGCATTTATTTATTGCAGTGGTAGTGGCCTGCATTTCAGCCACAGTATGAGTAGCATCTCCACTCATGTGATTGACTGTTTCTCGCTTCACTCTAAAAAACACTAACTTTTAATAAATACTTTCCAGATATTCTGAACTATGGAGAAATGAACTGCATGTTAATGAAATACACTATCTTGAACTTGGATAACAAGCTTATATTCTAGCATCATGTTTGCTGAATGATTTACATTCCAAATATGTTCAAAGCTTGTGCACTGGCTATTAGAGTCAGACTGAACTTAACATGTCTTTCTCTGTTAATGTCTTTGGACGGCCACTTATTTTCCCAGGTGCTCCTTCTGCTAATTTGCTATATTCATGTATACATGTAAGGAAATTGAAAGCTGGGCAGAAACACAAATAAAAGTGCAATCCTTTCCAAGTTACACTGTTTACATATGGTGCTGTTAGAACTAGTGGAAGTTAGGGGAATGAATGGTGCTGTTAGGCTGTTATCCTGTAGGTGCTCATCTTAGAACATCATGAACTTTTTTGCGATTTCACCAGGAACCCACTACAAAACCCTAATTGATGTGTGACATTCAGTCCTGGAATTAGAAAACATTTATGCATAAAGCACATAAATTGGTAGCCAAGGCATGTGAACAACAAGCATTGGCATAGCCAATAGGTCTCGCTTTTGGGACCTTATAAGTGTTTCGCCATTCAACAGTTGATGTATTTGCACAAAGGATATGGTGCTGCATAACTAAATACTTATAAGGTCCCAAAAGCGAGACCTATTGGCTATGCCAATGAAAATATGGTACTTCAATATAAAATTGCATGATACAGGTAATGGCGCATCATGAGCCAGTATGCCGATTGGTCTGCGATTCTCTACCGTCCAGGGCAACTTACTAGTGTAATTAAGAGAACACCACAATAATCAGACACCTAAACACAAAAACCTTACAGCAGCTTACATACCCACTGGGAATGGAAACACACTGGATACTACAGTAAGAAAAGTGGCCTGCACATCTTAATGCACTATGGGTGGTAAAATCATGCAAACTGGGTGGTTTTATACAAATGTATACATATTTAACATAAAGGAATGGCATTTTGTAGTAGAGACTGTGAATGCATTAAATTGTGGTAAGTCACAAATATTTTTCGAAGGGGTCTATGATACTGGTAGAGACCTGAAGGGCTAAGGTTGTGGGCACTAGGACTGAAGCATGACTATCGATGGCTATGAGTAGGCCCAATATGGGAAGCAACAACAACAACAAATCAATACTGACGTGTGTAGCGGCATTCTCGGCTTCAACCATGGAGACTACTGCACCCTTGGAGTAGGGTACATACATTTTTTTCATAGGTCTACAGCACCTGCACAACAACTAACCATTGCGAACTAAAACGATAACATGATACTTTAAAAGGGGCATTTATGATATCTCCTGACAAAATGTTCGATGCTGAAATAGAAACTCGGTATACAAAGTGAAACCCCATAGAAAAATGCAGGAGTACACATTGGTGGTAAAAACGTTTGGTGGAGTCAAAAAGATATTTGCAGTGGTAAAACAGAATAGAAAACGTGCTGAGTCTCAGAACCGGAAATGTGCATACCTGAGACATTGCCTAGTAGGTGAGGTACATTGCTTCATGTAGAGGAGGATAAATCAAAGCTTCACATTTTTAGGCATATGAGGAGACCATGAGAACTTTTTGCATTCTTTTTAGGACCTTACGACAATGTACTGTAGATCTATACTCGGTACAGATCAGCATTACAAAAGGCGAAATCAAATCCTGGAGAAACCTGGAATCACAGCCCGATGACTCCTGGCAAGTGCCTCAGGGAAGCAGAACTGGAGTACAGTTTCTTCAAAATGCAACTAAATCGGCAATGCACCCGTCAACGCCTTTATAAGGCAAAACTGCACAGACGCTCTAGGCAGTAGTAACGTAGGCATGATGACAGATGTTGCCGATGTATTTTGGTCTTGCGAAAAAATAAAAGAAATCATCAGATATCTTGGATATAATGAACTCAAATTCGGTCTACAAGTTAAAGAGTGCTCCAGGCTGGCAATACTGCACAAATCCTGGAAATAACAAGCAGGATGGGGCAAACAACGGCGTGCATAAGAAGAGAAAGGCGGCTCATGCTTTACGCCGCTACCGCAAGCCTGGGAGTTGTGTGTGCGCACGCAAATCATTTTTTTTTTTACAAAAACACGCGAGTGGTGAGCAAGTCCCGTATCCACTATGTGCTGAATTATGTCGCCATTTGCAGCCAACTCAGTTTAAACGTATCTAAACTATTCCTAAAGGATCACTAAAACAAAAGGGGTCTGGACTGCTACGTTCATAGTAATGGAAAGCATATTTCACACGTTAGTGCCAAGGTGTCGATATAATGTCAATTGAAGAAGGAGCAGCTCTTCCTTTACCGGGAGCCCGACTTCTTGGTGGCCCTGGTGGAGCAGGGAGACCCCGGGAGCGGAGGGAGCGGGTCGGGAAGAGCAGAGGGAGGAGGAGGGAGGAGGGAGGACGCGGCTTCTGAAGCGGGGGGGGGGGGGGGGGGATTCCCCTAGTGGGTGGATTGCAGGTCATAGCTCTAACCTGTCTAGTGGTTTCATACAGTTTCTCAAACCGGCTAAAGACATAACATGAAGTTTACATTGAATACATAGGATGGAAGGTGATTATTTTCTAGGAACAATTCTCCTGAAGCTTTTCCAAAACAGGGCATTGTTTACAGCACACGCTACTGTGTTGTATTCGCAGAGGATACATATAGGATAACTGCGTAATGTGGTCTTATATTGCCATCAAGGGCAAAGGTACATGTATTTCTGGCCCTATACTGCTTGGGTGTCTATAAAATAAACAAGATCAATAATTGCACAGTTAAAAATGTAATGTTTTTGAGGGGCGTGGCCAGCAGGATGGCCGAGTAGCTGTGTTTCTCGGCGGCTCCGGCAGCCCGATAAAAATTCTGTACTTAATCTTGGCCTAGGACACCCATTGAAAGCTTTAAGGGAACTGAATAGCTCCCTGCATTCATTACCGAGGCAAAGAGACCTGCAAGAGCTGACGGCAGGTGACATAGAGCCCATAGAGACTAATGCAGAAAAACAGCAAGACCCGCGGACGCCAGATGGCGGCGATCTGCCTGGAAACACTCGGAAGCCGGCGGTGGTGAGTAGCGAAGGAGGTGAGACAAGATTTCCCCCCTCCCGCTTTGCTATCTCCCCTTTGCCTACGAACGTAGAGGCTGATCGGGAGAGAGAAGCGGAGGACGAGAGAGGGACCTGCCTCCGGAGCCACAAGAGTGCCAGGGACGGTGGGCGGACCGGAGGTGGAGAGGATAAGGAAATACCTCGAGTGTGAAGGTCGCTGAGGGACAAGAGACGAGGGGCTGAGCTGTGAAAACACTGCTCTCCCGTGCGGCGGAGACAGAAAAAAAGACCACAACGGAGCTCTTCACGGGGCGAGAGAGGTAAGCGCTGGACGATCTGAGGTGCCGGTGTACCATAGTTCCCCCTTAATCTCCCAATGCCTAGAAATAACAAAAACGCGAAAAGAAAAAGTGAAAGTGATCGCGATCATGCGAAAACAAACAAGCCCGGCGGAGCGTGGCGCGCGCGCGCTTGGGGGCGGGGGAGCGAACCCTTTGAAGTGCTCCCAAAAAGCGGAGTGCATGGCGGCACCAAGCGCGTGATTGTGCGCGTGCTAGCAATGCAATCCGCTTTTTGGGAGCACTTTGAAATGCCCTTTTACAATAGTCTCGCTTTGCGATCGCTTACGCGATAGCAAGGCGAGACCTAAAAAAGGGGTTGCAGTCAAAAGGAATAGAGTAATGAAAAGCAGTTTTCTTGCTGTTATATGGCCATTAGGGTCATTGTCGCCATTGCTAAGATAGCATGAGCTCTGCTGCCATGATGCTGCTTTTGCACACGTTACTACATGACTTTATTTAGCAAGACTCTGTTTGTACCTTTCACATGAGAACTGTCTGCTTTCTGCGTTCGCCGTCTAGTCCTGGAGTTTAGTTTGAATGCGATGTGCAAGGTCGATAAACAATGCCCCTTGTTATTCTGTTCTGGTCAGTCCTTAGCACCTAGACAAAACATGCTGCTGGAAACTCGTGCTTTGATATTTCGGGGATGCATATTATTCAATACACACACTTGGAGAGGGACCTTTCCAGCGAGAAGAGCTATGCTGTTCCTAGGATGTAAAACTTCCATCTAGGCACTAAGGTACGGGTATGCTGACAAAGCCCAGATATCTTCCTTTATATAATAAACTTCACCTTACCAAGGGGAGGGTGGTTAGGTCTTATAGTCCTTTTTCCACTGTCTGTATATGATGACATCCCCCTTTATATTCTATGGAATTGTAACAATGCTGTGTTAGGTTCATGCATTTCACTGCTGGTAGTGGCTCGTATACTGCATTATAGAGCACGATAGTTAAAATATTTTAAACTATTACAGTGACTGACAATTCTTATTGTGGTTAAGTACGAGTGAGCGAGCGAAAGGGAATGTTTTGCCACCGATCTTCCTGAGAGAGTCGGCAGTGTTGTGTTCTGGGTTGTCTAATCATTTGTAGCTTCATGATTATGTAGGAGAACGAATTAGACACTATAGCTAGTCGGTTTTGTGATTTTGGGTACTAAGGCGGTAGGCAGGCTCAGCCCCTATACACGAGGTCCTGTTTTCCTGCTCATAGTTCTCTGTATGTGCAGAATCCCCGCAACATTGCCAACTTATACATTTAATTTTATTAAACTCTGCTGTAAAAAAATTGGCAACAAGAACAAATGTGACAGTACATTTGTTGAGCTCAATTGGTCACAAAGGCTGCATATTAAAATATCTTATGGGTTCAGGCTACTTCTGCAGAGGTATTTACGTGCCCAGCAAATCCCAGCCATAACAATAACGGTAAGATGGCTCTGTGGGTTAATGTAGTTGCTGGAGAGATCGTTGTCTAGCTAAAGATATCGCTCATAATGCTGCATAGATTGTCAGTGTGTTGCCTGTAAAACACATTGTGTAACATTTCAATCACAGATTTTTATTTTATGTAGATCGGTATTTTGGTTTTTGCTTTAGACGAAGATGCTTTAATTATTTGCAGTTCACAGATTGCAATCTTTCTAATATAGCACAGTGAGCAATGAACCAGCGTCAACAAGTTGCTTGCAAACTGCAAGTCAAGGGTTTGGAACATCATTGTTAGTTTTCTCAATTTTTCATAAAAGGGTGCTAAAAAATATTTCTTTGCTTTTCTGTGTTTAGTTTTGAATCCTGACTCGGTTTCCTACAGCTATGCATTCTTGATACACAATGCCTACCTTCTTACAGTAAATGCATATATCTTATATACAAGGGGTAAACAAAGTCAAAAACCTGCCTCAAATGTTTTTCTTCGACTCAAAAAGTTGAGCTGCATATCTTTGTTTCCCCTCCAAGCACCTAGGCATTAGGCTGCAGGTGGCTCCCAGGCAGAATCATTATTGAACAAAAGGAGGGCTGAGGGCCCTTTAAATGAGGCTTTTGTTTTGGGACTAACTTGAATTATAAATGAGAAAGCCCATTCACCATCCCCAGATTCCTGCTCGGAAGAGAAAGCAGAAAACCTGCGGGTACTGCTCACTGTGTCCCAGTGTCGGCAAATTACATTGGGAAACATTTAATGCATATTTCAGAGGGTCCAGCCAGAATCCCACTTCTGGCTGAATAATAGCGGTCTCATTCTTCTGGCTGCTTAGATCGACGCTGCTGCCCAGTAAAAGATTATTTATGTACAACCTTATGAGTAATTTTCTATATTAAATCTGGGATTTGGGTGCCACAAGAGTAAACAACTATGTGTGGAATGCACTTGTTTTCGCTCTTGTTGTAAACAAAAGTTTGGAGTAGTAATTGCCACAGATGTATATTGCCGAGTGCAGCGCTCACAAGCATATTCAGTTCCTTGGTGCACATAGCCTTGACTGCAGCGCACAGAGATCTTGCACTGCCGCACACAGAGGAAAAAAATTAGAGGGAACATTGGTCGCGGGTGCAGTTGCACATCGGGTCCGCAAGGGGCGCAGTGCATGGAACGCATTCCGGACATTCATGGAGTGCTTTCTCCGTGCATCTAGTTGGCACAGCTTCCCTCGGAAGGGATTTGCTGCCATTTTATGACCAGCACAAAGAGATTACACTCCTCGGTCAGACGTTTCACCTAGTAGGGAGTTTTGTGCCCCTCAGTGAGTTTCTTGTGCTCCTGCCAAGCGGGTTTTTCCTCGCAGAACAGTTCCTCAGTCAGCCCATTGTAATTAGAGGGCGCAGGTTACGAATAGGTTGAATCCCTGCCATATTACAGAGCATTGGGTCAGATAACCGGGCCGTTTTCAATATCAACATGTAGCGTCTACCTGTCAGGCACCTGGGAATTTATTACCCTACAGCACCTCAACCTGCACAGTATAACAATACTTACCAGATCTCCATGGCAGGCTATGGCGAGGAATACTGAGGGGCGGAGGACGAGGACCAGCCTCTCCTTCCTATTCCAATGGAGCTCGTTGACACTATTGACGTCTCTCTACAAAAAGCTATTTCTGCTGCCCTACAGCCCGAGTAGGCAAATCGTTCAATTGACGGCCCAGCACAATGTTACACCCCTGATAGGGGGAACTGGGGACAGACCACCACTGGAATCAAGCTATCCTGGCTGACGAGGGCTGAAAGCCCGAAACCGGTCCTAGGATGCTTGTTTCCAGTCCAGGGAGGACCTGGCTTGGCAGTTCGGGCTGGACTGTTCCCATGGGGCACAGGGTCAAGACTGATTTGCATATGGCTGGGTTCAAACTGGAATGGCATGGTGAGCAAAAAAACGATGGATTTAGGCCCAGATCTCTGTACTGGGGTGAATGTATGACATTGTTCTGCATTCTGTTTGGGAAAAAGGGGGTGGTGATGGACAGAGTTTCTGAATGATGCAGAATACTCTTACCAAGTCAAGAGATCATGGTTTTAATCCATCACCGTTTTTTAGCTCACTGCACCATCCCAGCTCAGAACCTGGCTACATGCAAATTAGTCTGTACCTGTCCCAGTGCATGATGGGAACAGGGCAAACCAAACTACCAAGCCAATTCTTATACTGGGAAGGAAACAAGCTTCCGGGGACCGGTTTCTGGCATCACAGCCTTCGTCGGCCCGGCTTGCCTGAATCCTGATGGTGCAATGAGCAAGGGACTCACGTCTGAGCATACCCTCCCACACTGAGTGTGGATAAAATCGATTTGGGAAAAAGGGGGTGGTGATGGACAGAGTTTCTGAATGATGCAGAATACTCTTACCAAGTCAAGAGATCATGGTTTTAATCCATCACCGTTTTTTAGCTCACTGCACCATCCCAGCTCAGAACCTGGCTACATGCAAATTAGTCTGTACCTGTCCCAGTGCATGATGGGAACAGGGCAAACCAAACTACCAAGCCAATTCTTATACTGGGAAGGAAACAAGCTTCCGGGGACCGGTTTCTGGCATCACAGCCTTCGTCGGCCCGGCTTGCCTGAATCCTGATGGTGCAATGAGCAAGGGACTCACGTCTGAGCATACCCTCCCACACTGAGTGTGGATAAAATCGATTTGGGAAAAAGGGGGTGGTGATGGACAGAGTTTCTGAATGATGCAGAATACTCTTACCAAGTCAAGAGATCATGGTTTTAATCCATCACCGTTTTTTAGCTCACTGCACCATCCCAGCTCAGAACCTGGCTACATGCAAATTAGTCTGTACCTGTCCCAGTGCATGATGGGAACAGGGCAAACCAAACTACCAAGCCAATTCTTATACTGGGAAGGAAACAAGCTTCCGGGGACCGGTTTCTGGCATCACAGCCTTCGTCGGCCCGGCTTGCCTGAATCCTGATGGTGCAATGAGCAAGGGACTCACGTCTGAGCATACCCTCCCACACTGAGTGTGGATAAAATCGATTTGGGAAAAAGGGGGTGGTGATGGACAGAGTTTCTGAATGATGCAGAATACTCTTACCAAGTCAAGAGATCATGGTTTTAATCCATCACCGTTTTTTAGCTCACTGCACCATCCCAGCTCAGAACCTGGCTACATGCAAATTAGTCTGTACCTGTCCCAGTGCATGATGGGAGTGTGGATAAAATCGATTTTATCCACACTTTGTGTGGGAGGGTATGCTCAGACGTGAGTCCCTTGCTCATTGCACCATCAGGATTCAGGCAAGCCGGGCCGACGAAGGCTGTGATGCCAGAAACCGGTCCCCGGAAGCTTGTTTCCTTCCCAGTATAAGAATTGGCTTGGTAATATGGTTTGCCCTGTTCCCATCAGGCACTGGGACAGGTACAGACTAATTTGCATGTAGCCAGGTTCTGAGCTGGGATGGTGCAGTGAGCTAAAAAACGGTGATGGATTAAAACCATGATCTCTTGACTTGGTAAGAGTATTCTGCATCATTCAGAAACTCTGTCCATCACCACCCCCTTTTTCCCCAAATCGATTTTATCCACACTTTGTGTGGGAGGGTATGCTCAGACGTGAGTCCCTTGCTCATTGTACCATCAGGATTCAGGCAAGCCGGGCCGACGAAGGCTGTGATGCCAGAAACCGGTCCCCGGAAGCTTGTTTCCTTCCCAGTATAAGAATTGGCTTGGTAGTTTGGTTTGCCCTGTTCCCATCAGGCACTGGGACAGGTACAGACTAATTTGCATGTAGCCAGGTTCTGAGCTGGGATGGTGCAGTGAGCTAAAAAACGGTGATGGATTAAAACCATGATCTCTTGACTTGGTAAGAGTATTCTGCATCATTCAGAAACTCTGTCCATCACCACCCCCTTTTTCCCCAAATCGATTGTTCTGCATTCTGTCCATCAATTGTTATTTGTGCATTTGTCACCCCGAGTGGGAAGGGTATGCTCAGACGTGAGTCCCTTGCTCTCCATGCCACTGGAATCAAGCTATCCTGGCTGACGAGGGCTGAAAGCCCGAAACCGGTCCTAGGATGCTTGTTTCCAGTCCAGGGAGGACCTGGCTTGGCAGTTCGGGCTGGACTGTTCCCATGGGGCACAGGGTCAAGACTGATTTGCATATGGCTGGGTTCAAACTGGAATGGCATGGTGAGCAAAAAAACGATGGATTTAGGCCCAGATCTCTGTACTGGGGTGAATGTATGACATTGTTCTGCATTCTGTCCATCAATTGTTATTTTTGCATTTGTCACCCCGAGTGGGAAGGGTATGCTCAGACGTGAGTCCCTTGCTCTCCATGCCACTGGAATCAAGCTATCCTGGCTGACGAGGGCTGAAAGCCCGAAACCGGTCCTAGGATGCTTGTTTCCAGTCCAGGGAGGACCTGGCTTGGCAGTTCGGGCTGGACTGTTCCCATGGGGCACAGGGTCAAGACTGATTTGCATATGGCTGGGTTCAAACTGGAATGGCATGGTGAGCAAAAAAACGATGGATTTAGGCCCAGATCTCTGTACTGGGGTGAATGTATGACATTGTTCTGCATTCTGTCCATCAATTGTTATTTTTGCACCAATGAGGATACACCAGGTGCCCGCAAGGGGGAACAAAAGGCAAAATCTAGCCTTAGGGCTGGGGCCTGCATGCCCCAGGCGGATGCGTTTGAAAGATTGCGCAACGCCTTTTTAAGAGAGCGCCTAAAATTTCTGCAGGAACCAAATTTCCTGCCTGGACCGACCCCCAATGACGATACCTACTCTCCGCAGGAGGCAGATGATAATATCTGGGAGGACTCCGAAAATCCGGACAAGGACTCTGGTGAAGAACCATGCAAGAGGAGACCTTGGTGACCGGAATGCGGCGCATAACGTCCCAGTCCGGAGGACCAGGGGGCAGACACTCATGACGCGGGGGACTACCAGGATCTTTTGGACCCTGATGAGATCTATCATCCCGCTCTGTAGACTGGTTTCCTGCCACCTAGGTGGCTAAGTATGTGGCGTCACGGATTTGGAAGCCAATGGACAAAGAGGCCAGGGGCCGCCTGAGGGCGGAGTGCCCAAGACAGTCTCTGATCGGCAAAGTGGCATGCACTCCGGATATAGACGGCAAGGTGGCAACCTTTGTCACCAAGTTTATCAAAGATCCAAAGAAAGGTTTGGATTGGTCCTGGAGGTCGTGCCAGGACAAGGTCTTAGATATTCTAGGGACTATCACGAAGATTCTGGACATGGCAGAAGCGGCTTGTGAATCAGGCGAGCTGATTGATCCAGTTATTCTCTCGGGCTTTACCAACAGAGCCGCTCTTTGTTAATTAAAACCGATCCCAAAACTGGGAGAATTGGCCACCACGGAGGCGGGACTAGTGGCAAATGGAGGATTGTTTGGAGATCCGTTTATTAAGCTCACCAATCTATTCAAAAAGTATTTAATCAAAAGGTTTTTGGCAGGCCGCTAGGGAGCCCTCCTCTGGCCGAGCGTACAACAACCCACACAAGTTGCAGACTTCAAGATCCATGCAATGGCAGGACCAGAAAAGTACGGCTGTTTCTACCCCACCCAGGGCAGTAGCCGTGGAGGCAGAGGCTCTTTCAGAGGCCCCTGGGGGGCCTAGTGGTAAGCGATACCCCTTTCTCCCTACCAGAGGTGGGAGGCAGGTTAAGATGGTTTCACCAGTCGTGGGCTTCGCTCACGGGGGACGCTTGAGTACTACAGTCAGTGGAGGGTTTCCACATAGAATTCTATGGTGCTCCCTGAAAGATACAGGACCCTCGAACCCCTAGTTTTCTCACAAGAAGGGAAGCAGGTAGTCGACAGAGAGGTTCAAGACTTGTTACACTAAGGGGCGATCGCACCCACAACCAGTCATCCCAGAGGGTTTTGAAGCAATATTTTTCTGGTTCAGAAAAAAGACAAGTGCTTCAGACCGGTTATCAATCTACGAGAATTCAACAGGTGGGTGGTGTGTCGTAATTTCAAAATGGAGGGGATCCACCTCCTTCAAGACGTCTACCTCACCATTCCCATTTCTCCGCCTCATCAAAGGTTTCTACAGCTCTTATGAAAGGAACAGGTCTTCGAATTCACATGCCTCCCCTTCGGTCTCTCATCCGCGCTATGGTGCTTCACCAAAGTGCTGCACCCAGCTATGACATGGCTTTGGACAAGAGGTGTCAGATAATGCATCGGGATCTTCAGACTCGAAGCACAGTTACAATTGACAATTTCTCTGTTACAGAACCTAGGGTTCCTCATCAATTGTCAGATGTCAGAATTTACTCCTGCACAACACTTGGTATTTCTGGGTTTCGAGATAGAAAGGGTAGACCAGTTTCTCAGACTGCCCCACAAGCAAATAACTCATTCGCAGGGAATTATGCAGGTCTTTAGAGAAAGAACGCATCTCTCTTCGTCAACTGGCCAGACTGGTGAGCCTTCTCTTGTCTTCCATACATACAATCTTCCCAAGACCCCTACACTATAGAGCACTTTAACGTCTCAAGGCTCAACATCTCAGGAGGGGCCGGTCTTACAGTCAGGAGGTCAAACTATGGACACAAGCAAAGATGGAAATTCGTTGGTGGCTTGACCATATGCAAGCATGGAATGGCAGAGTCTATTTTGGTTCGAAGCCAGACCTGATCATAGAATCCAATGAGAGTCAAAACAGATGTGGTGCCAGATGCGGAGAACTCACCACCGGGGGACCATGATCAAATGCAGAAGGGACTCTACACAAACTGTTTAGAACTCCTGGCGGGTTCATTACGATTCAGAGTTTAACCGCCAACAGGGTCTCTTGTGCCATACTTCACAAGATGGACAATGTGTCGGCAGTGCGATACATAAATCCTCTGGGGGTACTCGTTCAAAGGCGTTGGCGGATCTGGCCAGAGATTTCTGGGATCATTGTCTGGCGAACAAGATCTCAGTGACTGCAGAACATCTACCGGGCCGTCTGAACCATACAGCAGATTGGAACTCCTGTCACCTGAGGGACCTCCAGTGCATGGAAATTGAATCCGATCCCATTTCAGACGATCACGCTCAAATGGGGTCCATGTCAAGTGGATCTCTTTGCTTCCAGGCTGAATCATCAACTACCCTGGTTGTTTAGCTGGCGATCAGACCCATTAGTGCAGTGGTTCCCAAACTTTTTCGACCCGCAGCTCCCTTGACCCATTGGCCATGGCTTCCCACTGTTACTTTTTTGGGAGGGTGTTGGGGGATGTAAGCCCAGCCTCGGGAGTACTTACATTTCTCTCCTTGAAAATAATTGTGAGGAAGCTGATGAAGGTATTATAAACATATACGCAAGGTGTTTCATATTACTAAGGCGGCGCCTTTAATAAAATATTCCTAGTTCCACTTCTTTGCCCATGCCTCTCTTAGAGTACCCTATCAAACTTTTTTATCCCACTTACAGTGCTAGATAGCACCCCTATGGATGTAGGCCCCATTGCCAAAGTGCTTCTGCGCTTGAATATGTGCATGCACTTCCATTTCTAACCATGTCATACGTGCCAACACACCTGTCTCAGCAGGGTGACTACTGTTTGATCGTAGAGTCCGCCCAGGCCCTCTTGATGAGCATCGAAGCTTGCGAAGAAAGGCCTGGGACACCCCAACATCCCCTGTAATCCTCCACACCATCAGTTGGGGACTGACATTACGGACCAATTGGTGTAAGTTGCCGTGATCGTCTAGCAGAAGATGATGTGTCTTGGGAAGTGGGATTGGAGAATCCATAGACAGTTCTAGAAGAACTGGATACCAGACTTGAGATTTCCACAACGGTGTCACGAGTACCACCTCCTGCCATCTCACCAACGCTGTGAGCCTGCAATCATTGAGAAAGGCGAGAACGCATACCCCCGAAAGGGTTTCAAGTCCTGCAGGAAGGCATCTGTCGCTTCCGCTAATATAGGCCACTGTCCCTCATCAATACAGATGCCAAATATTCCAGCAAATGTACTTGCTAATAGGCTACTGCTATTGCTGCAGGATTTGGTGCGGCAAGATCAGCCAGGGTTTATATCAAGCAGATCAATTGCTTATATGAGCTGTTGATCTACCTGAAGAATCCTGCCTCATCTTGTGATCTCTCCCTCGTATTGCAATCTCTGCCTAATCTTGCGTTCCTTCGATGCCTTCTCACTCTAATGCATCAGTTAAATCCAGATATGGAGGTCATGATGGTCCTTTCTGGATACCACAAAGACCATCAACTGCATTGAGTGGGAATTTCTATTCACAATGCTGAGCAGAATGGAATTGCAGACAAGTTTCACAAAATGGATGTTTGCTGTACACTGACCCACCACCCGAATCCAGCTTACTGGCTTTTTTGTTAAACCCCACTTCTCTCGGGAAAGGCACCCACCAAGGATATCCACTTTCCCCTTTCCATACGCCATAGCCTCGGATCGTTCAGTCTTTTGAAACTATAGAACTTCATGCCGAGCGAGGCATACATTTTATCTCCTACAATATTATCATATAGTTATATGCTGATATTATCTTAGACTTGCACCGTCCCACCCAAAATTTCAGTCCAGTTATTAGAGAATTTATACTATTCAAAGAACTATCTGTGGTAATTATAAATGGCTGTAAATCCACAGTTTACTTAATTCCTGGTACACACCCTTGTACAATTGATTTTCCTCCCCCTTGGTACTAGACATCCGTTACATTTTGAGGCATTTGGGTTAGTCACGAAAGAATAACAGTTATATTTGAAAATTATGGGTGATGTAACATGAAAGGTGTAAGACAAAATTTGAAAAATAGAACCGTCTCTCAATTGTCGCAAGTGAGTAGACTTGCTTTGATGAAAGGATAATGTTACTTACCCAGTAAGAATCCGTTCTTAGCATATAGAGCTGTAGATTCACATGCTTTGCATACTCTTGCCATCTAGTGTAGGGTCCGGATGTTTGCAAGTTGTTTTTCTTCAAAGAAATCTTTCCAGTCAGGAGGTAGTTAACTCCTCCTTTCGGTGATAGCACGCATGGGCATCGACTCCATTGTTAGATTGTTTTCCCGCAGAGGGTGAGAATAGAGTTAGTGAGTAAAGAATAGAGATGTCCATACGCATGTATATATAGTAAGATAGAGAACTGCACCAGGTACAGGCACCGAGGGAGGCGGGTGGGCACATGTGAATCTACAGCTCTACATGCCAAAAACAGATGCTCACTGGGTAAGTAACATTATCGGTTCTAGGCATGTGAGCTGTAGATCACATGCTTTGCATAGATTATACAGCAGTATTCTCCCAAAGCGGTGGCTAACCTGTAGCTGTTAGAGTTGTCTGGAAAAGTATTTTAAGTACTGCCTGGCCCATATTAGCTTGTTGTCTCGCTAACACATCTACACAGTAGTGCTTGGTGTATGTGTGTGGTGTAGACCATGTTGCAGCTTTGCAAATGTCAACTATGGGGATGTTTCCTAGGAAAGTCATAGTAGCCCCTATTTTGCGAGTGGAATGCACTCTAGGTGGTATTGTTAAAGTTCTCTTTGCTTTTGCGTAACATGTTTGAATGCATTTAACAATCCATCCAGCAATACCGGACCTGGATATGGGATTGCCCTTGTGAGGTGGAGCAAAAGCAACAAAAAGTTGTTTAGTATTACAAAATGATCTTGTCCTTTCTATGTAATACAAAAGGGCTCTTCGAATATCTAGGGTGTGTAGAGCGTGTTCTGCCACTGAATCTGGTTGAAGAAAGAATACCGGAAACTTAACCGACTGATTGATGTGAAAGGCAGAAACTACCTTTGGTAGGAATTTAGGATTAATACGAAGAACCACTTTGTCTTTGTGAAGTTGGAAAAAAGGTTCTTCTATGGTTAGTGCCTGTTGTTCACCCACTCTCCTCGAGCAAGTGATTGCTATGAGGAAAGCAATTTCCCAGGAGAGGAACTGTAGTCCACATTTATGCATAGGTTCAAAAAGGTGGATCAATTATTCGTGTAAGGGCTATGTTAAGATTCCACACTGGGGCAGGTGGAAGTCTTGGTGGGATAACTCTTCTAGGCCCTTCCATGAAAGCTTTGATTACGGGCACTTTAAAAAGAGATAAATGTTGCCTAGTCTGTAGATATGCAGCTATTGCAGTGAGATGTAGTCAGAAGTGTAGGCTAAATGCGACTGCTGCAAGTGTAACAAATGATATTTTGTATTGAAGCATCAAGAGGATTGATGATGTTATTATTGAAATAAATTACAAAACGTTTCTATTTAGCTGCTTAACATGCTCTTGTAGTAGGCCTTCTGGCCTCTTTGATGATGTTCATAGTCTGGTAGGAGATTTAGATTACCAAACTATGATTTCAGGAGCCAGATCGCGAGGTTCAGTTGTTTGAGATCTGGGTGTCTGATTTCTCCATGGCTCTGTGTGAGGAGACTGGATGTGAGGTGTAGTTTTTGATGTGGAACTACTGACAGCTCCAACAAGGTTGTAAACCATGTTGGACGGGCCCATGTGGTAGCTATAAGGATCATTGTAAGGGATGTTTGCCTGAGTTTCCGAACCACTAAGGGAATGAGTGAGAGAGGCGGAAATACGTAGGCAAATATCTCAGTTCATCCATAGTGCATTGCCTTTGGAGAGCGGGTGTGGTTACCAGGAGGTGAAGTTTGGGCATTTTGGTGTGTGGCAAAAAGATCTATTTGAGGGACTCCCCAATGTTGAAAGTATGGGAGGACAACTTGAGGGTGATGTTCCCATTTGGGGGTTTGCTGTCTCTGTCTGCTGAGAAGATCGGTGATTTGATTGTTCACTCCTGGGAGGTGTTGCGCTAGGAGATAGATTTTGTGGTGAATGGCCCAATTCCAAATGTCTTGGGCCAATTGTGTAAGTTGGAGAGAGCCCCCCGTTTCTGTATATAATACATAGCGGTCATGTTGTCGGTACTAACTAGGACAGCTTTGCCAATCAGGTGAGTCTGAAATGCTTTGAGCGCTACACATATTGCTAGCAGCTCTAGATGGTTTAGGTGGACAGTTTTTTGGTGTTGACTCCACAGACGACCTTATACTGAGTGATGTTGAAGATGAGACCCCCAACCAGTAAGGGATGCGTCTGTTAGTATTGTCTGTGGAACCGGGTACATGAAGGGCCACCCTTTTGACAAATTTTGTGGGTTCTACCACTGCAGAGAGCAATAAGTACGGTCTGTTACCAACAATAGATTGGTTAAAAGGCCCTGTGATTGGTTCCATTGACTTGCTAAGCATTCCTGAAGGGGACGCATGTGGAGTCTGGCATGGGGAACAATCATGATGCAAGACGGCATCATTCCGAGCAGCTGCAAATACACTTGAGCTAGTAGCGAGTGAGTGGATTGAAAATGGCGAACTAGAGCCAAATTCTGGCTGGGTTGGGAAAGGTCAGAACCCTCCGAGTATCTTAAGTGGCTCCAAGATAGTTCTGAGTGTTGGAAGGTTGAAGATGCGAACCTTAGTTGATGCAGCAACTGCTGTGTCCTGCGAGTGTGCTGGAGACACCTTGGGCACATACTGACTTTGATGAGCCAGTCGTCCAAGAAGTGGAAAATATGAATGTGTTATCTTCTTAGGTGAGCAGCAACTACTGCCAGACACTTTGTAAAGACCCTGGGAGCAGTTATGACTCCGAATGGGAGTACTTTGTAGTGATGGCCCGCTACCACAAATCAGAAATTTGAGCTGAGCGGGATATATTGGAATATAAAAATAGGTGTCCTTCAAGTCTAGGGTAGACAGAAAGGAGCTCTGTTGTAGGAATGGGAGCACTTGTTGTAGTGTTACTGATGTGAAAATGGTCTGACTGTATGTAAAGATTTAATTCTCCGAGGTCCAAGATAGGCCCCAGAGAACCGTCCTTTTTGGGTATGAGAAAGTAGGAGTATACACCCAACCCGTGTTTGAGGAGGTGTAAGTGGTCTGGTGAGAGTTTGTGTGAACGTGGATGAATGTTTGGAGGATTGTTGGTAAACTCCAGGCAATAACCAGAACGGATAATTTCCAGTACTCATCGGTCTGTAGTTATTGACTGCCAGACCGGTAGGAATTGGGAAAGACACCCCCTAACAGGTGTTAAATGGTCGGGGGGGGCAGTATAGTCAAGTCATGGGTTGGTGTTGGAGGGGGGAGGCATGTGTGTTAGAACCTCTACCTCTACCCTTGCCATTGTTGCGTCTGTGACCCCCTCAGTAGAAACCCTTAGAGGCAGAGGGTTGATTGTTGCCTTTGTAGGTTGTAGAGGCAGTGTCTGAGCCGGTGTTTTTGGACCCTCTGCGATATAAGGAGCGCCGAAATCAATCACGGGGTGAGGGTGACTGAAGGACTGAGTCTACTACAGGGCCAAAGGGGTGTTTGTCAAATGGTGGGTTCAAAATGGAAGCCTGAACCTCTGGTATGATTCCCGAAATGCATAGCCAGGCATGCCTTCTTAAGAGAATGCTGGTGTTAACAGCTCTAGCCGCAGTGTAAGCAGCATCTAACGTGCACCGGATGGAATTGTTTGAGACGAGTTGTCCCTCCCGGACTTGGTCTTGGGCTTTCGACTTGTACTCATAAGGCAGAAATTGGAGCAACTGCTCCATTTTATCCCAATGCACCCTATTGTACCTAGCTAAAAGTGATTGGGTATTGGAAATGCGCCAAAAGTTTGCAGCTTGGGAAGCTATTCTTTTTCTCGAGGCGTCTATTAACTTAGACTCTTTGTCTGGGGGTGGAGCATTACCAGACGTTTGAGAATTGGCCCTCTTACGTGCATTAGACATGACTAGAGAATCTAATGGTAACTGCCCCTGGATGTAAGCTGGGTCTGATGGTGCAGATTTATATTTTTTGTCTTACCTGGGGGTGAGGATACGTGCCTGCACAGGATCATTGAAAATGTAATCTACATGTCTAAGCAAACCCTTGAGCACTGGAAGTGTGTACAAGGATTTTGGGGAACTGCTTAGAGTTTTGAAAAGGAAATCTTCAAGGGATTACTTATGTAACTGGACCCCAGGGTAATTAGCAGCTCTGCTTAATAATTCTATGTATCCTACACGGTTGTCTGGTGGAGAAGGCTTAGTATGGAACAGATCAGGATCATTTCCTGTGGGAAAATTAGTGTCATACTCTCTCCAGGGGTCTGTAGGTGTTGGGTCATTGTCCCCATCCCCATCATTCTAATCATCAGATGTATCTGGTGGTGGTGGTGGTGGCGAGTCAGCAGGGGAAATTAGTAATGGTTGAGACTCAGGAGAAGGAGGCGATGGAGGAGGAGGAGAAGGGTTAGTTTGTACCCACATTCTTCTTTTTTAAAGGGATGTGGGAAACTTCTTCAATCTCTGGTTTAAGTTTTAGTGTCACTTTGGTGGTAATATGTCCAGTTGTTGGATGAATGCAGAGTTCTCGGTTTCAGATCCGGTTTCGAGGCCGGAACATCGAAACGGAGCTCCTTTGCTGGAATCAGCACATACGTCTGTTTCAGCACCAAAGGTTTCAGTGCCGGTGTTTTGGATGCCGAGGGCTTCGGATCCGAAGACGTTTTCAGCATCGAAGGGGGTTGGGCTGAGCCTGACTGACGTCGATCCCGAAGGTTTGGGCTATGTGCCTGATTTAGAGTGATTCAGTTCGGAGCCGGGAGGCATTGGGGTGTGTTTCGGTGCAGATCCGGAGGGCGGGGCGTTGGAAACATGTTCTCTGTGCCGACAGTGGCCTTCAGGGGGAGGTTGGACCGTAACCTTCTTCTTAGTTTTAGGTGGACTTTGGGGCAAGGGAGGATCAGTACTCATGGGACGCTGCCCTTGCAGGATGTCTTCGTTCCCATCGGAGCCGAGATTGACTCCAGTTCTTCCTCTGCTCCCATGGCATCTGCAGTCTCTTGTTCCGAATCTTCTCCATGGAGGTCCGGAATGGAACCGGTGTGTTGGCTCTGCAAGTCGCGACGTCGAGCCAGTTGATCGTGAAGCCTCTTCTTCGAACGGAAGGCTTTACGCGCGTCGCAGTCCTATTCTTTGTGCTCCGGTGACAAGCACCAGTTGCACATTTCATGTGAGTCGGTGCGCGTGGATTTCGCGTGGCACAGAGGGCAGAATTCAAATGGAGTCCGTTCCATCTACTGCGAGGTGGCCCGCCGCGGGTAGGCCCAATGGCTTTCCACTAGCTACCCGATCGAAAGAGGGATTTTTGGGAAATACGATACTAGGAGAGTGGAAATGCGCGATCGAAAACTATACCGTCGAGGAAGAGTGTACCGAGGGGAACACAGGAAACTGTGTCTAACCAGAACGCATCGATTCACGTCTGAACCCGATGGCGGAAAAAAACAATCTAACAATGGAGTCGATGCCCATGCGCACTGTCACCGAAAGGAGGAGTCACCTACCTCGCATCTTCGAAGAAAAATAATTTGCAAACATCCGGTCCCAACACTAGATGGCAGGAGTATGAAAAGCATATGATGTACAGCTCACATGCCTTTAACACTATTATTCTGCACAAGTAGTTGTTTGTTGTACAATATTCCTATCCCATTCAATAAAGAATTATTTACAAACTTGAGATCTAGGACGATCACACTAGCATGGACAGGTAAACAACCCAGAATTCAAAGGGAGATCCTAATGCTCCTATATGAGCAAGGCAGTGTTGCGACACACATTTTCAAACTATATTAAAATGGCACACAAGCATAATTTGACAATTACTTGCTACGTTCCCCTCCAAATATGATATGGGCCACTTGGAGACTGAGCAAGATGCAGCTGGCCGGAACCCTCGTCTCAGTCACAAAGATCAACTCAGGTGCCATGGGAAGGACTTCTGAAAAGGATTACTAATTCTATTCTTTATACTTCGGATCAATCAGTGACTCGATCAATACCCAATTGTACCAACTGACCAAATGCAAGACGTACCTCCATAGGCTGCACGGTTGGGGCTGAACTAAAATCAAATTCATATTGCCTGATGGCAGTTTCAATGAGTGAACAAGTATTAAAGACAGGAGCAATAACTCAGTTATAAACACTTAGCGAATCTTCCTCAGAACCAGAGGAATCAAGGGTATGGGTGGAATCGCGTAAAGGAGTTGCGAGCTCCAATCCAAATGAAACACGTCCCCCAGCGCTCCCTGCATCGGATACTGGAGACTGCAGAACAACGGACAGTGCGCGTTCTCGTGAGTGGCAAACAGGTCCAACCGAGGAGACCCCTACATCTCAAAGATGTGATGGACCACCTCCGGATGAAGCCGCCACTCGTGATCAGCCGAGTAATGCCGACTGAGACTGTCCGCACGAACATTCAACACATCGGCTATATGATTTGCAAACACACATCTGATGTCCCTGAGCCCAGGACCAGAGTCGCAGAGCCGATACGACCCCACCCCTCCTTGTTTGTTGATGTACCACATTGCGGTAGTGTTGCCTGTCAGGACCTGAACTGATTGACAGGGAAGGAAGGAAAGTCTTCAGTGCCAAACGTATCGCCCGCAATTCCAGAAGGTTGATGTGAAGCAACCTTTCCTCAGGAGACCAAAGACCTTTGACCTCCAGATGAGCACCCCACCCGAGAGTGGAGGCATCCGTGATCACAGTGGCCACCGGCAGAGGAGGCTGAAATGGCTTTCCTTGAGACAGGTTGCCCCACACACTCCACCAAGTCAACTCCGCTGCAGCATGTCTGGAGATTCTGACCTTCTCCCCAAGATCTCTGTTGTGTTGATACCACTGCCTGCGGAGGCACCACTGGAGTGCCCTCATGTGCCAGCGCGCATGACTGACCAACAGTATGCAGGAAGCGAAGAGACCGAGCAGGCGTAGGACCTTCAGGACTGGAACAACCGTTCCATCGTGAAACAAACGAATAATCTCCTGAATGTCGAAAATTCTTTGCGGAGGCGGGAATGCCCGACATACAGTAGTGTCAAGTATTGCCCCTATGAACAGACTGCGTTGAGAAGGCACCAGGTGAGTTTTGGGTACATTTATCGAGGAACCCAAGTTGAACAACAGCTGCGTTGTTGTTTGCAAATGGCGCAACACCATCTCCAGAGACTTGGCTTTCAACAGCCAGTCGTCCAGATAGGGGAAAACAGGAACGCCTGACATTCTGAGATGTGCCGCTTCCACCGCCATCACCTTCGTGAAGACTCGAGGGGCGGAAGTCAGGCCGAACGGGAGGACCGCAAACTGGTAGTGTTGCGACCCTACCGTGAACTGGAGATTCTTCCGATGCGACGATGAGGATGGGAAGATGAAAATGCGCATCCTGCAAATCGATAGACACCATCCAGTCTTCCTGTTGCAGCATGAGAAGAACCTGAGCCAAGGTCAACATTTTGAACTGTTCCTGCCTGAGGTAAAGATTCAAAATCCTGAGGTTCAGGATCAGCCTCAACCGACCGTCATTTTGGGGTATCCGGAAATACCGGAGTAGCACTCCTGACACCTATCCTGCTCTGGAACCACCTCTTTCGCACCTTTCTGCAGCAAGGCAAGAACCTCCTGCTGCAAAAGCAGCAAATGGTCCTCTGAACACCAATCCTGGCGAGGAGGGTAAGGAGGAGGAAACTATAGAAAAGGGTGGGGGTACTCTACAAGATAAAACCCAACGGTCTGAAGTAATCAATTTCCAATCTTGTAGAAAACAGGACACCCGACCCCCTACAGGACCAACATGCTCTAAGATGTGGGATCTACAGCTGCTTTTCTGTGGCACCAACGGTGGGAGGGGGGGGGAGAAGAGGAGGAGGAGGAGGACTGCTGCCGAGCGGCTCCTCGAAGACGGCCTCTATTTTTACCCCTGTACGACTTGTACAAAGGGTGTTTTTGCTGCTGATTCTGCTGGCGGCCACGAAAGGAAGCCGCCCTTCCAAATCCTCGATACCGCTTGTAGCCATATCCTCTAGACTGAGTCTGAAGGCCCAGAGATCTTGCAGTCGCTCTGCTATCTTTAAAGCGCTGTAAAGCAGAGTCAGCTTTTGTACCAAACAGCCTCGTATCATCAAAGGGCAAACAGAGTTGCTTGAACATCTGGTGAAAATCCAGAAGACCTTAGCCAAGCTGGTCTCCTCGTCGCAACAGAAGAACCCATTACTAGGGCCACCGAGTCAGCAGTGCCCAAACCTGACTGGATAACCTGACGGGCAGCCGCCTGAGAGTCTGAAAGAGCTTCAAGAAAATTAACCCAATCATCTCAGGTAGTTTGGGGGCCACCTGTTTAACAGAGTCCATAAGGGCATGGATATACCTTCCAAATAAGCAGGTAGCATTAGCAGATTTCAATACCATACTTGCAGAGGAAAACACTTTCTTAGCTGTCTGCTCCATCTTCTTAGAATCCCTATCCCCCGGCAAGGAACCAGACGACTGTTTGGAGCAAGAAGCTTGAACCACCAAGCTTTCAGGAGATGGGTGAGTAGACAGAAAAGCCGGCTCCCCAGGAGCTGGCCTGTACCTCCTCGCAATAGACCTGGAAACAGCAGGAGCAGTCAAGGGCTTTTGCCAAACTTCTAAAATAGGTTCTGTCAAAGCCTCAAAAGGGCAGAAGAGGCTCACTTACTGAAGATGTATTGAGTACCTCAGTCAAAATATTAGATTTAATTTCAGTTGAAGGCAACTGCAGGTCTAGCAATTCAGCGGCTTTCCTTAGGACTACATAAGGAGCAATATCCTGTGAGATCCCAGGCTGTGGTGAGGAGAGTTCTACGGAATGGGAAGTATCCAACCCACTGGCCTCTTGTAGACCCTCAAATTCGTCAACAGAGTCGATAATCTCTCCCTCCTCCTGCTCCTGCCTATATTCTTCCTCTTCAAGCAGTCTCTGCGCATCCCTCCTAGAGCGATGCTTCATGATCGGCAGCGCTAGATGCGGCGCCGGTGAATACAGCACCGGCGTCAAAGGAGGACCTTCAGGATCAAGCATCGGCGCCGTTCGAATCAGAGGCGGCGCCGAATCGACAAAAGATGGAGTCCGAGGATTTGGAGTGGAAGACCTCGGCACCGGAAAATGCCAAGCCGGAGCCGTCGGCATGAAAGGCGCCAGGGGGTATTGATGGGGAACACCCAAATTAAAGGCCTACTGACCCACGGGACCCGAAGGCATACCGGTAGGGTGGGAGGCCCTTGCAAACATGCCAACATCGCATTTAAAAAATGCGTAGGATCAGTTCCAGGGCCCGGAAAAGGAGGATAAGAATACATTCCAGAACAGGATCTAGCTGAGGCTGAACTGGAGGCTGTGGAGCCAGCGCCCGCACGGGCAAAGCCACATGAAAAGGAGAAGACTCCCTGGGTGTCAGAGACATCCTAGGCGTCGCAGTACCTTTAGGCGTCGTAGAGCCCCTCGACACCAGCGACCTCGGAGCCAGTGAGTGGATCGGAGTCGCCTGCGGAGAAGGTGATGGAGACCCAGAGTCCTTTCTCCGACGCCGCTGAACTGGTGAAGCTTACCTCGAAGTCTTGCCCTTCGAAGAGCGATGTCGAGAACTATGTCGCTTATTCGACTTCTTGTATCTTGAAGTGTACGAGGTCAACGACTTCGAGAGTTTATGACCCCTCTTCTTCTTTGCATTAGCCATGAAGAGTTTCGCCTCGTGTTCTTTTAAAGCCTTGAGATTCATTTTCCTGCAGCACAGGGACTGCTAGGAAAAGAATTTCCACGGAATGGTGGCGCAGAGGGTATTCAAAAGGTGAGGAATCCACAGGCAGATGTATCCATCAGAACATGCAATTATATACAGCTGCTGATAATATTAAATGCCCTGTGCCAAGAATAAAGAACCATAAAGTTAAAAAGCCTCACCCAAAGAATGATAAAGATCTACTGTGTAAATGCAACTCCTCATGCCTATCCCAAATGTGTCTGAATGAAGAGACCAGCACTTACTCAGAGCTAGATCCACGTATAAGATAACAGCTGATAGTAATGTTGTCCTCCTATACACGTGCCTCAAGCTGCAACGATAATGAGAGTAAATACCTTATATTAAGAAACCTAAAACAAAAATGTCCAGAATAAAAAGTAAACCTGAACATACCTATTGAAGCATGCTCATGCGCACAGTGCATCTGTGTGTAAGAAAAACCACCCACATCGTAACTTCCGACAAAACTGTCAAAAAATATATATAAACATACTAAATACCGAGAATTGAAAGGGATAATACAAACAACATCTCCAGTCCCTCCTGCTCAAAAAGTTCTAATGTACATACCGGTGCAAGAGAAACGCTGGATCCGACACCGGAGCTGCAAGGACTACCAGACTACGGTGGTCGAGTCCGCGTGAAATTTGTGTACTTGCTATCGTAGTGTAGATGAAAATAGATGTAGGACTTTAGAGATAGTCCAAAACATTGCATCCCAGACTCGCCATATTGAGCAGAACGCAAAATGAATACTAATAAAAAAAATCACTTCATGTAGTTAAGTGACCGCGCCACTTACTAACTTAAATGCTAGCATAAACCCAACAACATAAAAATTAAAAATACCTAAACCCTTCAATTATGTACACAATTATATGTCCGCCAAAAAGATAAAAACAAGGACTAGAGAACTGTTCTAAAATAATACTATCACTCTTTAATGCCAGAATAATGATTCCGCAAAATTAAAGTACGGTAATAAGTTCAAAATGCGCTTGTACAACAAGTGCCAACCACAAAACTATGTCAGACCTTTGTTTGCTCAATCCGCTAATAGCAAAAAGTGATACTAAATAATGTGGATCTTGAAAAAACCATGGTCAATAATGTTCATATTAAGAGAAAAAACGTGAGCAAGCAATGTTCAAGGAAAAAGAATTTGTACTTGACAGTAAAGAGAAAGTATATGAAACTTGAATAAGATAAGCACATAGCAATTATCAGCATGAACATGATTTTCACGAGAAAACCTAATGTATATTCGTAATACCTACAATAAAATGAATTAAACAAGTTCTAACTGTGTGCAGTAATAGTAAGCCGAGTACAAAATGTGCTAAAGGCCACAGTCTATATATCACTTTCTGAGGTATACCCAATGGTATAGCCTTTCTATGATGTGTTTATATCAACATGATGCTGCAAATCGTGTATTCCATATATTTGACTATGTTTATATAAAGCAGCTCATGTCAATTTTTTGATTCAAACCCTTTGGTGATATAGTGTCAAACCGTTTAATGCAATAAAGCTCTCTCTGCAATAGGGATTTTGTGATGTTACTGCCAGGTGAATTCTTTAGTACTTCAATGATTTGGAAACGAAGTTGAGAGATCATATGTCTAGATTCCGTCCAGTGGACCGTCAAACAAGAATTCATATTCTTAGTTCGAATCATGCTCTTGTGTTCAGCAATTTTCCCTCTGTTCTACCAATGTACATTAGCCCACAAGGGTATTTTTCATGCTATAATCAAATTGTTGAACTTGCAATCCGCTGACTGGGTTAGCTTGATAGCCTACCCCGTCCTTGGGTGCATGATGATAGAACCTGTAACTACATAATTACAGTGAATACAATTAAGACACTTCTTGGTGCTTTCTGCTGGTTTAGAAACTGATTGCTTTGATGATGAAAATAACCCCTTTAGATTCCTGGATCTTGTGTAGGCATGCAGGGATTTATACTTGAATATTCTCCAAAATTCAGGCTCATTTTGAAGTAACTCCTATCTTATATTGATGATGCTTTTCATTCTTTTATAACTTGTTAAATATTTTGATACAAAGTCAATTTGTTCTGCTTATGGTTTGTCTTGCTTCTTCAACAAACTGTTGTGATCAATTGTCAAGTTCTTGATGCTGGATCTTCTGGAATCAGTACAGGTTATCGCCTATCTTTGGTTTTGTTCTTATAAAGGGGATATGCATGTGCACAAATCTGAAAAAAATATTTTGATTCTCCGGAGAATATAGCATATTGCGAATTAGAGAAGCTGGATGAAAGTTTTGATACATCAATGCATTATTTCTGTCTGCATGTTTACTACACAATTGTTTCATTATAACCACTGTAGTCTTTTCCATCCGGACATCCAAAAATGAAATCTGGGTCTCACTGACTCAGTGAGTAAATTGAATCCTGGGTTTACATGTGTTTAAATCCCAAATCTGATGTTCCAAATGTCCTTTGGTGGTCTGCCCAATGAGAAGATATCATCAATATAGTGACAATAGAATATTAAGTTCTCTTGCCTCGGAGTGGGTCTGTGGGAGTTTGAGTGGGTGTGTGAGTGTCTGTGTGAGTCAGTGAGTGGGTCTAAGTGGGTGTGGTGAGGCCACATTTGAATGGTGGAGGAGGGTTTGTGTGCACCCTGGGCCCGGCCACATTTGAATGGGCCACGCAGCCCTCCTCCCTGGGCCTATTTCAGCCCCAGAGCCCCCAGGACCAAGCCAAAATTCAATGGGGGAGGGGGGCTGCATGGCTCCCCTCCCAGGGAAGATTTAGGCCACGGGTACCCCATCCCCAGACTTTAATTGAATAGGGAATGGGGCTGCGCCGATCCCCCATCCCGGGCTGATTTCTGCCCCGGAGACACATTCCTCAGGGACCGGCCTGAATGCAATGGGGAGTGGGCGCAGCCCCTCCATTTTCCGGCTTATTCTTGCCCCAAGGACCCCATCCCATGGGACCAGGCACATTTGAACGGGGACACAAGATTCCCCTTCCCAGGCTGATTTCGACCCCAGGGAGCCCATCCCCCGGGGCCTGGACAAGATGTATTGGGAAAGGGGGGCCGCATGGCCACCCCACTCCCTGGCCCAGCATAAAAACAATGGGGGAGGGGGGCTGCACTGGGTCCCAAGCCCAGCCCTAATTGCATAGGGGAGGAGGCCACGCAGACACTCCCCACCCCCCTCCCCCATCTCCTGGGCGGATTTCAGGCACTTGGACCTCATCCCCTGTGGCCTGGCCTTTAACAAATTGGGGAGGCGGTCTGCCATGTGTGTCTGGTTGCCCTGGTCATAGCCAGGACATCTAGTGTGCACAATAGGGACCGCGGGGGAGCCTAAAGGCCTCAGCGGTCCCAGCCAGCTAGCTGCCTCCTGCAGGAGCGGGCATTGCTGCTTAATGGAAGGAGCTGCTAGAAAGGCACCTCAGTCGTGCAGGAGCAATTGTTTCATCTCTTTCCCTATCCACATATCTGGGGACAGGGAAAGAGATAAAACCTCCACTTACAGCAGGTGGAAGCACTTCGATTCCCACGGGCGGGAGCTGTCAGTGTGTTTGCAATTGCTTGGCAGGAGCTGTCAAAGTTAAGTCAACATAAACAGCTATGTCCTGAGGGTGGGCACCCCGGGACATAGCAGGAGCTGGCCTTGGGGGGTAACTGTCCCCAGCGCATTATATGGCTTCAGGAGGGGGCCATGTGCCCCCCCTTCTTTCTTGTTCAAGAACCTCCCCGGGGAGGTGGTGTGTGGCCTTGGTGGGGGGCTACGCTGCCCCTCTCCCATTTTTCAAAGAATATTTGACCGCAGGAAGGTGTTGGTCCCTGGGTCGAGGGGGCACGTGGAGGGCAAAGTTATTTAACCCCAGGGAGGTGGTGTTGGTGGGGGCGGGGGGGTCTGTACAGCCCCCCATCAAGGTTTGTTTAGCCCCAGGGAGGTGGTTGTCTCTGGGGTTCAGGTGGTCCATGTGCCACCCCTCCCCCCCAAACAATGTTTGTTTAGCCCCAGGTAGGTGGCTGTCCCTGGTGCTGGGGTCCCCATGGCCACCCCATCAATGCTTGGTAAGCTCTAGGGAGGTGGTGGTAGCTTATAAAACCTCAGGAAGGGGGGCTCCGTGCACCCCCTCTTAAGTGTCCCCGGGAACTAGCCCACAGGGGCCCTTTTGAAAAGAAACGTGGAAGCCCACGCTTTCTTTGTTTGTTTTTTGCTGTGAATTTCACAGCCAATTTTATTTTATTTAATGCTTTTTGCCCTGCCCTGGTCTCTCTGTGAACCCAAGACCAAAGCTTGGGGATCAGTGTATTCCTACCCTGGCCCCTTCATTTTCACATTTTCTAAGGGGATTCAGCTGAAACCAAAACAGATCTGCAGTTCTCGGCGTGAGCTCGTTATTATTCATGATTTAGCCTGCATCTACAAATATAGATTTCCTTATATTTCCCAACTACTTAACGGATTTACATCAAATTACAAAAAGCGTAATCTGCAAGCCAAAAACGAGCTTTCTGACAAATTGAGTGTCTTTTTATTTTTAGATTTTTATATAGCGCAAACTCGACCCCAAGACAGCGGGTTATCAGAGCGCTTTACATGAGCACCCGTTTCGTTACAGACGGACACATTTATTTTCGTTAGGCGCGAGGAGAATTGCCCAGAATCACGGCATGTTAGCGTCCCTGCAGAGACACGAACCCGGTTCCCCGCTTCGAGGTCGACCATTCTAGCTGTAAGGCTACGTCCAGATAGCTTAAGAGTCTATGGGAAATTACATGGGAACACACTTTTATTTAAAACCCTGCCCCCCCCCCCCCGCCCTCTTTTCTTAGCACTCACTCAACGGATCTTCCAAAAACGTTACGCGCACAACCAGATCCACCTGGGCACTTTAAAAAAATATTTCGTTAAGATTCGTCAAACAGCTCAAAAGATATAGGCCAGTCAAAAAATGCTTTTCCTATGGAAACATGGTCCTAACTATCACTACCTATTGGGGACCGCCAGACAGAGAGACACAGACACACACACACAGACACACACACAGACACACACACACACACACACACACAGAGACACACACAGAGACACACACAGAGACACACACTAAATTCACTGAAAACTCTGCAAGTGCTCTGTACTTTTTACAGAAGCAGTTGTTGGGTAAGAAGCGAGTCCCTATCCTCGCCAACACAGATGCACCCACCCTGAGTTCAGGTGGGACCTCCAGAAATGAATTTAATTACCATGCAGCTGATGGATCTTCCCGTCTACCAATGAAGGTCGTGAATTATTCAAATTCATGGTCGTCTAGCTAGTCGACTGAAAACAGCAGGGAGCATTTTGGTTTTATATCCAGCGGCAGTGACGAGGGGTATACAGAGGTATCGAGACATGGTTGTCGCGTAGGTGAGGAGATGTGGCAGCCCATTCGGGGCTTTATTTAACTGTAAAAAGACATAATGGCCAATAATGTCTGTTAGGGACTGTGACAAACATCAAAAGCCAATTGGGGAGAGAAGTGTAACTTGGGCAAAGATTGTGAATATCGTGGGTGCGGTTACAGTGGACAGATGGCATGGCAGCCGAAATTAAACCAACACAAGTACTGCAGTGCTCTCATTGGCTAAGAAATTACCAATGAGAATAGCCTTTATGTTTAAACCAACCGAAGCCTTTGTACCACATGGCTAGCACGTATGAGCATGGAGCAATGCAATCATGCCGAAACGAGACTGCTTTTGCTGGTAATACTCACTGAAAACCCTGTGAGTGTTAAATATTTTTCCTGAAGCAGTTATTGTGCAACAAACTAGACCCTACCCACCACGGAGGCACGCGCGCAGTTCAGCGGTTACAGGTGGGACTTTCAGAAATGAACATATAGTCAGTCAGAGTGTCTCTCTCTCTCTCGCGCACGTTTCGGCCTGTGCGGGCCTTGATCACATGACACTCTGACAACACTATTGTAACTAACTCTCTCCCCCCACACACACACCTCACTCATCGGCGTTGGAAATAAAGATCTCCGCTAGGAAGGCCCCATTAGGTGCCTGATCGGGCATTGCACCTGCCGGCCCGATAAGGAGCAAAGACCCGGTGATGAAGCAAGACACCCGCTTGTTGGGTGTGTGAGGGTCTTCTTTTCCAAATAAGGAGTTATCTCAACTCCTGTCTTTCACATTAGATCCCTTACACCACCTTGGTACCCTCCAGTTAATCTATCACACCCTGCGTCCACTTTAGGAACTGCATATCCTTTGTTTCCACTGACAACACTGGCATTTTTATAGTGCCCGTGCATACAATAGATAGCAACAACAGACTATCATGCTTTACGCCTGCTTCGAGACATCTAGCAGCAAGGGAATATCAACTGTTAAATTGTACTCAATGTTACAATAATTTATGTGCCAATATGCATAATTATAACTGTATAAATACAATAAACATATGTGCAAGCCATAATATAAGAGGAACCTCAGTACATCCATTAACATTGTATATGGATACCTGATGAAATGCCCGACCTGACATAGCCCATTGTACAAAATAGCGTATCCTACTGATTTGTATAAATACATAAATACACGCTGCAATAAATACGATAAACTGTATAATATCCTCCTATGTATCGATGCATCATATTTTCCTGATATTGACTGTTATGGGCTTGTTGTTATAACCACTGTTGATATGTCGTCCCAATCTGCTCAATTATGAATTCTACTGCTACATGATAGTTGGTGTTTTTGTTCAAAACTTGCTGCAAATGTGCTCCCTGTGTAACAAAAGTTGTTTTTAATATTCACAAACTTTCATTATATTTAAAAGTGACAGTGCTTGTGTGCAATTTGTTTGATAGTAAAAAATATTAAGGTACAATTGCTTTTCTAAAAAGAGGAAAGTGATAAGGCAGGTATTATGGAAGCTTTAAAATTCATTTTAGTTGACCATGTTTAGGTACCGATGGTTCACTTGGTGTTGATTACTGCATAATGCTGTTATTCAGGGATACTGATTGTCCCATGAATATCTCCTTACAACCATGTGTACAAATTCTTAGTGGTGTTTAACCCGTGAGGACTCTTGCTGTCCAGCTCCAAGATCTATTTAGTTTCAAGTTTCCTTAGGAGTGCCTCTCTATCTCTGCCCCGTCTCCGCGGGGGAATTGGGTCTATGGCATAATATTTTAGGTGTTGTATGTTGTTGCAATGAGACTCCCTAAAATGCCGGGCCGCCGGATAGGTTGTATCTACACTGGTTATGGCCCGCAAGTGCTGGAGAATTCTCTTGTGGACCTGCAGTTTTGTGCTTCCCACATAATGCAGTCCACAAGAGCACTCCAGCACGTAGATGGCGAACTCCGTTTTACAGGTTATCAACTTATTGATTTTAATAGGTTTTACAGGTTATCAACTTGTTGATTTTAATAGGTTTATCTCCAAAATGTGTCTGGAACAATGTCTTGTTGATGCCATGTTTGCAGGCCTTGCACGAAGAGCATCTCACAAAACCCTTCCTTCCGGACAACCAACTAGACCCGGTTTTCACTTCAGGGCTACAACCGACTAGGAAATCAATATATCACTTGAAGGTTAAAGTAATGTTACAGTTAGATGTGATGAAAAGATCGGTTTTTGTTTCCAAAAAACCCCTTAGAAATTCACTGAAGAAAACAAAAGGTTAAAGTAACATAGTTAGGTGAATATGTGAGTGACAATATTACTGTTTTGAACAAAAAAATAAAACGTGTGCCCTGCCATGCACTGCTTAGGACTTCATATATTACATCACTCATGACATATTCTATAACATCATTGATTACATCACTGATGACATCTCAAATGCCATCATTGATTACATCACTGATGGCATAATCCAATGAGAGTATTAATTTGTTTTATAGTTTACATAGTGGCGGGTAACTACCATATTGCTTTTATACCTTATTTTGTACAACCTCTGTCCAGCTAATGGATGTGTTTATGAAATGCATGTGCATTTCCAATGTATCATATGTGTGTAGAGGTATTGAACACATTATAAATCTCTGAATTCAAGACTAACTAGGTGCAGATGACAAGTGATGACGTGACAAGTATGTTCCACACGTTTTTTGCATCTGCAGGAAAAGATTTCAACAGAGCAAAGATTCTACCTAGTAGATACCAAGTTTTGTAAGCAATCTTCAGTTAATAGACAGAATTGTCTGGCATGACAATTTCTACATACCATAGAAGACCGTGTGCACTAGATACTAACTTTTTTTGCTTCAGAAGATGGGCTATCTGTAAAGTGTTCACCACAGTATGAAGGCAGCAGGTACTGTGGTCTTTAGCACCTTTAGACCTTGGTTATTTAAGCGAAGAGTGTCTTTTTTTGACAATTGTTGCATAGAGTGTACATTGTTCTTACTAGATACTTATTAGTGCTCTGTGGTGTATTTCTCATGAGGATTTCACTGGGCTGTCTATTCCTCCCTCAAGGAGCTGCCCGCACACACACTGTCACTATCTATTGGGCCCAGAGGGAGTGGGGGCAGCCTGGGGACTGGGTCAGGTCCAGGCTGCCCCCCTGATTTCATTATCTGACCTGGTTGGGGGCACGGGGGTCAGTCGGAACTAGGCCCCTCACAAATGTTATGAACGTTTCTGCAGCACAGGCGTACGCATATACATATTCCTGCACATTGTTCCGGAGCTGAGTTACTGGACTCTGCCTGGTCTGGCACCCTTCGTACTAGCTATCTCGACTCTGGACAGGCCACTTCTCCTGTTCATTCCAGTGCTGGTACCCTCACCCTCGCCCTCTTGGTGGCCCCTGTCATCCGGGCATGAGAGAGGCAGGGGTCTGCCTGCTTTTTCTGTGTGGGGGGTCCTCCCAGGGGTCGGTTCGGACCTAGTTCGCTCCCCTCCAACTTTCAGCCTACTAGACACTGCTCCACATTGAATTTGCAGGTGTGTGGGGTGTTGCTCCTTGCTTCAGGCGTATCCTCTACTAGCTACATTACCGGTCCCCACTTTGGTGCCTGGTCCAAACCCTGCATCTCTTTGTGTTGTCTGGAGATAGGCGCTGGGACCCTCTCAATGCCCCCCGCTCAGCAGCTAATCATGGGCCGCCTCCGTTCAAATTCTCCACATGCGACAATGCACTAAGAGGTCAGGGATGAGGCGTCTTCAAAGGAAGAGAGGAGTTTTGGCACTCTGCTCTTTCCTCCAAACTCGCCTCGGTCCTTGCAACTAGGGAGAGGATTGGAACGTCTCTGGACCAGACACGTGCCTCGCTGGAGGCAAAAATAGATACAGCGGCATCAGACTTCACACTCCTAAAGGCAGACCACTAAAGGTTAGCTGATCGGGTCCATGAGACAGAGCTTGTACTTACTGACCTGCAACGCATGTCCAGCAACCATACTACCGCCCTACGAGATCTCCTCGACACAGTGTGCACTCTCGAAGACAAGCTGGAAGAAGCTGATGGTTGCTCACTCCATAACAATGTCCGAGTGGTTGGCCTTCCGGAACGCTCGGAGGGGCGGGATGCGATCAACTACACCAAGCGTTGGTTGAGGGAGCTGCTTCCACCTAGAGTTCTGTCCCCCACCCCCAATTTTTGGTGGAACGCGCACACAGGGTGCCAGCTTGGAGACCCCTCCGTAAAGGGGGTTGAGGGGCGGCTGAGTCGACACAATCCTTCAAGCAACGCTCCGGACCCAGAACAGAAAATCTCCGAGCCTCAGGTGGCACTCCAAGCAGCTGCAACGATTTGTGGGGCAACACCTACCCCTACATCTATATCATCACCACCCAAATCGCCTAGTGCCATCGATTCTTTGCTGGCATAGTCCGGAGACTCGGACTCCAATTATTACCCCCTAGACCTCGGACACTATCATCTGAATGTTTCTAAATATACTGCATGTACCTGGTCAGGTTGACTGCATCCTACTCGGCTTAGTATTTTTCTCCACCTCCAGCCCACTCTCCTATTCCACAGAGTTGGGCACCAGGGGGGTGATGGGATGGCTTTAGGTCCTAGACACAGCTGGGCTTGATTTCATTCTGAGGTTTGGCGATACATAGAACGGGGCTGCAGTGTCCTACTGCCGCACAATATATGTTTTCCTTTCTTTCACGCTCACATACTGGGGGATAGACTGCAAGTATTCGGTTCACACGCTTGCGCCACCCTATCGATCACTAGTTCTTTCTTACAATAGTTGCCATGGTTTGGCACCCCTGTTTGGACCAACTCCCATTGTGAGCTGGCTCTTATGAGGGTACACAACACAAACAGGTTCTTTAATTTTTTCCCCATACCCCTTACTGCCCCTAGTGTGGTGCCTCCTAGCTGTCGGCCCCCCTCTCTCAACGCACGGCCAACTGAACCTCATTACTACTATTGTCCCCAATGGCACATGTTGTTGTTAACTGGAACGTGAGGGGAATCCACTCCCCCTCGCGTAGATACTTCATCTATTCTTATTTATAGCATAGATCCACTGGCATTGCCTTGCTTCAGAAAACCCACCTGACTAAACTCGAGGCGAATCAGCTACGCATCCGCTGACGTGGTCAGGTGTATAGTACTGACTTCTCCCAGACGAGGGGCACATAGTCAAGTCAAATAATGCTTTATTCGAGTTAACACTCATAAAAGCAGAACATACACCAATTAAAAAACAATTAAACTAGACAGTCGGAATAAAGCAAACAATTCACAGATGTCTCAAGTAATAAAATTAATTACAATAATTTCACCTATTACAAGGTTGGCAGGTAAGATAAAAGTTTATACAAGAATAAAATGTACTTGGTTAAAAAACACAAATAACTAAAAGCCATAACTCTAAACGTACAGAGAAATTATCCAGGCAGAGAATAGTCAGTTGACTAGCAGTCTCTGCCTGATCGACCAGGCCCATCCGATGTACTTAGCAGTGGCAATTGAAATCCAAGACAGAGTACTCGAACATTTAATTCGCAGGGCAACAGTACTACAATTAGTCCCCAGGTTCCTACACATTGGAGATAACCATACACGTCTAGGCACACAATAGGCCTTACAAGAAAATAAAAAATGGCCAAGAGTTTCTTTCCCCAAACCACAGGCTGGGCAGATATCACAGACCCCACCTCCCCATTTCCGTACAAGACTTCTTAGGGGGAGGGCACCGGCTCTCAACTGGAAGAGAAGTTTTCTATCACCTGGTTTGGTTATAATATCCCAGTAGGGTTCCAGGGCAGGATACAATTTCGCCTCAAGGAATCCCACTGTCATGGACCCTGTACTAAAGCTACTCATACTCCTAATGGCAACATAGTCCCAATAGATATTTTTCAAGACACTCTTGGTAGGAAATATAGCTCCTACTGGATCTAGCCAAAGCGAGCTCAAACCTAATTCAAGCAATGTTACCTTCAGCGATTTGAGCCACCCTATTTTATGGAATGAATCCGCTTTGATAACCATCAGCATAATGGGAAAGCTCGGGAGTCGTCCAGAGCCTTCTCCAGTATAAAATTGGGCGTAGTCTAGCTAGATCGGAAACTTGTTTCCTACCTAGATCGTACCTTAAAGGCAACAGCGGAGTACTTTTCGGGGTGCCTGTGATTGCCTGGAAGAACTTGTTTTCCGAACCTTGTAGGGTATTCAACTTCTCGAACCCCCACAGCTCCGCCCCGTAAAGAGTTGACCCAAGCGCCTTCGCTTCGTAAACCTGCAAGGCAGGCTTAACGGGTTTCGTCAAAGATTTTCTGTGTTCCGAGCTAATAGCACCTGATAATGGCTTATGCCTCAAGGTAGCAATATCTATATGCTGGCACCACCTACTATTGTCAGCAATGAGAATACCCAGATACGTAAAGGAGTTCACCACCTCAAGAGGACGACCACTCATGATAATCTTTGATTTAAAAGTAGGATGGGGATTAAAAATCATGAGTTTTGTTTTGGTCACGTTGACCTCAAGACCGTGTTCCCCACAGAATTGATCAAAAATGGACAGAGCACGCTGCAGACCACTTGGGGTCTTGGATAAAATGAGCGTGTCGTCCGCAAACATTAGAATGGGAATTTTTGTACCAGAAAGCGAGGGAGCGTCCACCTGCGCTGATAGCATACGGGCGACCACACCATTAATATACAAAGTAAACAAGGTTGGTGCCATTGAGCACCCTTGTCGAACACCTCGTTCAACAGGGAAATCCGCTGTGACCATCCCCTGACCACCCCACTGGATTTTAGCAAAAGTTAACTCATGAAGCTGCATTATCAGTGACAGTAGCACCTCTGGCACCCCCAAATCCTTAAGAACAGACCACAGCTTTGACCGTGGCACCAGGTCGAAGGCAGCCCGTAAATCGACGAAAGCCGCATAAAGGCTGCCCCCCAACACCACAGTCCTCCATTGCAGCAGTTGAAACCGGAATACCTGGTCCACCGTACTTGTAGCCCTACGAAAACCTGCTTGGAAGGGTGACAGAGCATTATTATCATTAACCCAGTCAAGAAGCCTGTTTACTATCACCCGCCCTACTATCTTTTGCACGGTATCAATGAGGCTTATCGGCCTATAGTTACCAGGCTTTGATCGATCGCCCTATTTATACACTGGGATGATTATAGCACCCCTCCAAGATTTCGGAACCTCTGCTCCTTTCGCAATAGTATTAATAAGTAGGTAGATGTATTTACACCACTGTTCCTTATCACTTATAAAAATGTCAGCAGGTACGCCATCTAGCCCTGGGGCGCGCCCACTATTTACTGAGCTTAGTGCAATCATAATCTCTTTATAACTAAAGAGATTATCTTGAGAAATCGGTAGACAAATACTATCTACTCTTGCATTCTGACATGTCTCAGCATACTGGGTGCTAAGGAATTTTACCCAATCATCCTGTGGAACATTGTTATTAGGGGGGTCCACCGCTCCCTCACCTCCCCACTTGACAATGGTCCAAAACGATCTAGAGTCTTTTCTATCACTAGCACGTTTTAGTTCAGTCCAGTGGTGCTCGTCCCAGGCTTTCTTAGCCTTCACTATACAAGCTTTATAATCCTTCCTGGCTAGCCAGATAGACGCGGGCTCCCTCCTCTTGATGGCACGACCTAAAGCAAGTTGTGCATTTCTACAGTTAGCATTGTACCATTTTGCACCTTTGCGGGCTCTCACCCCGTAACGCTTGGCAGGCTTCAAAAACTGATCTTTAATCATACTAAAGAGAGTGTCATGATTTTTGACCACACAACCCAGTCCAGCTACAAAAGAATTAGCGGATTCCATAGCTAATATCGCTTTATCTGTTTCAAAATTGATTTTATCAATGGCCTGATGATCGGTTGCTACCCTGTCCCACCTTAACCTCCGCATATCATTTGCCGGAACAACCAAGGGTGGTACAAGAGTATTAGGGCCTATGAAACCATTGGCAGCTAGCCACCATTCATGCTCCACGCATAAGGGGTTGTGGTCACTCTCACTTCTCCAAACAACCTCCATGTCGCAGACCCTAGGCCATAAGGTCATACTACAGAATACATAGTCTATTCTGCTTTTGTGCCGCCCATTGTCAAATGTCATAGCCCCTTGTTTATCGGATTTTGTTCTACCATTCAAGGCTCTTAAACCCTTTTCAAAACACAAGGCGTTCAGACCGACCACATCCTCAGTCCAGCATACAACTGGGGCCAACTCTAACCTAGGGATGCCCCAATGAGAATCCTCTTCGTCCCCAAGGGAGTCTTCACCAGCGACTAGGGGTTCAAAAGTCCGATTAAAATCACCTGCAATGACAATATTATTGTCTTGCGAATGCGTGTCAAGAAGGGTACCCAAGGCAATGAATACCTCTGATCTGCCTCCCTTGTTGCCTCTGGCGTAGATATTATAAATATCAAGTTTTCCTATAGTGCCAGTGGACATTTTAATTAACTGGATATCACTATGACTAGTTTCCATAGCTTTAATTGATAGATTTAGGGACTGCCGAACCCAAATAGTGAGACCCCCCATTGGTCTCCCCTTTGGGCACTTTAGAGCGGGCACAGAAAAATTCAAGTATCCCAACACAAATACGGGTTCACATGCCCAAGTCTCCTGAAATACACAAACATCAAAGGAGTTAACAAAGCTGAACCAATCACCAGAGTCAAGTTTAGAACGCAGCCCAGCAAGGTTCCAAGAAATTAATTTTCCCACCTCAGCCGCAGGACCAGCCAAGGCGTTCGGAACAGGGTCAAGATAAATGGCCTTCCCACTTCTGAAACTGCAACAATTGTTCGGCCTCCAAACCCAGCGGCAAGAATGTCACCCTCACCTTTCGGGTCAGTCTCAGAAGTACAGCGTTCAATAGATGCAACAGTATACAATTGAGGCTCAGCCGACACACTACCTGGCAATGTCTTCTTGCCACGTACATTGCTCTTCTTGGTGAGGGTACTTGAACTATTTGGGCCAGTTGGTTCACAAGGTACTGCACTCTTGCCCCCAACAAATCAGTCGCAATCGTTCAGGTTAGATAGAGCTGAGAACCTATTTTCTATGTTGAATCCCCACTCATTAATTTGGGTAGCCCTTCCCCGTTTGTTTTGTACCAAATTACATTTTGTCCTCAAAATGCTCGGATTAAGGCCACTTCCCCTCCTTTGATAGAAGAAGTCATGTGTAAGTGGAATGATATCGGTTGATCTACGCTGAGGGGGGAGTAAATTTGGTAATGTATTAGTCAGTACTGCAGGGTCAGTAAAGTTCAACACAACACAGTCCCCCCTAAATCTTTTTGGACCACTTCCTATCCAATCCACCCTTCTTGCCATGACTAGTTCATCCACTAACTGGTGCTTACCCCAGGGGGTTATTACCATGTTATTAGTTAACCAGTGCAGTGCTTTGGTCAGCAGGGAAGATGTGGATTCCACCTGGCCAGACGTCAGTGGTGGAACATTAGCTAAAACCAAAACTAAGGGGGAGGCCTCAACAATAAGTTCCACCGAGCCTTTCAATGAATTCAGGGCAGTAGGACTTACTGGGGGAACCTCACCCCCAGATTCATCTTCTCCTGCATTTATCTCGGGAGCAGTAGGACACTTGGGCAATGAATTCCCTCCCACACCTCCATCAGGCCTCGTAGTTTTCCTTTCGGTCTCGACTCTCTGTACTACCTCAGCTGGCATTTTTTCTATCTCAACTAAAGTTTTGTTCAGTAGCCCCCCTAATCTGGTCACTTCATCCGTTAGCTTATCTATTTTAGCTACCAGAGGCTTGACGATACCCCTAATCTTTGAGTCAATCATGCACAAACTTTTTAAGCTGTTCATTTATTAGGGACACACGCGCATCATCAATCAATCCACTTTCGTCCGCTACATCAATATTACTATGTGGGGAGGCGGGCCTTTTCCTGCCCGAACGTAATCCACCCCGTTTAGGCTGGACCTTTCTGCCTCCTCTAGTAGTTCGAGGGACAGGTACTGGGGACGGGGCTTTTTCCTCTAATATTTCTAACTCCACCTCCTCTTCACTACCGACAACATAATTCGTAGAGGTGTTCTGAGCAAAACCTTGGTCGTCTTCTTGATCGCATGCTGCTTCGATGATACCACTGTTATCGAGATCTGGAGGTTCGGCCCATATAGATTCAGGCGGAGCAGACTTAGAGAATGAACCCAAACCTAATGAGGACCTCCTCTCACTATTTATTTTAGCAACAACCTGAACTAAATAATTGTCCATGGTATTCGATACCGAGACCGCCCTTTGCTTAGACATTGAATGCCCCGATACAGTGTAATCCTACTTAAAGCTTAAAAAACAACACTTACATAGAGGTCAAAATAAGCGACCAAACCAGATCACAGAGCAAGACCAGTAAGATAAAATACAGTAACCCGACAAAAGGTTGGGGCGGTGCGTCACCAAATACGAGCAGAGTGCACGGCCCAGTCCAGTCTCTACCAGTCACGGGCTGCTCCCGCGCAGCGGTGAACGAGGTCACTTATGAAGGTGTGGAGGCGGTTAGGGGGCGTGGCAAGCAGGGAGAGCGTCCAGGTGCAATCGTTCACACAGGGACTCCTGGGAGATGGAGTCCCTGTTCTGTTGCTCGCAGCCCTGCCGCACTTAACACAGCCCACAGCGCGATAGCCTCACTCCAGGCACAGATGATGACACGGCGATGCGGGACCCGCGTAGTATGTCCGGCGGGCTTCTGACGAAGTCAGATGAATGCAGCAGAATGCAACAAGCAGGAACCAGGGCGAGGTAGCTTTCAGCAAGATCAGTGACCACATAGTTATGGGTGAAGTCAGGGTCCCTTGTGAAGTGGAGGAGGTAAAGGCTGATGCAGAAGGTAGGTACGTGTTTCTTAGGGGTAGGCTAAATGGCCAACCCCTCCTTACTGGTTCAGTTTACGCCCCCAACGTTGACCAAATCTCTTTCCTGCGTAAACTTTCTGGGGTCCTGGCACGTTGGAGTGGTTTGCACTGGCGTATAGGGAGTGAATTTAATTCAGTCCTGGATGTCTCACCGGACCGCTCTTTCCCTCCCCTCACCGTACCGTACTACTGCGACATCCAAAGCGCAGGCTCTGCGCACTTGGCTCAGTCATTTGTCTCTAATAGATGTATGGTGTTCTCGTAACCCTAACACCTGTATATACTCCTTTTACTCACACGTCCACAATCTCCATATGCTCCTGGACCGTGTGTTGGCCTCTCCTCCCTCCTTCCCGATTCAGGACACTGAATATTTAGGTCGCACACACCCCGATCAAAACCCCCAGCTTCTGAGGCTTAGATGGGAAGCGGGCCTCCTACGATCCCTACCTGGCGCCTTCAACCGACCGCACTGGAAGACCAGGCATTCAGAGGGTCTCTGGGTGTGGAAATCCCAGGCTACTTCGCCGCCAACGTCGGGTCTACGAGTTTACCAGCATTGGAATAGGAGGCCTTCAATGCCACAATTAGAGGACAATGGCTTGGCCTTACATGGAATATCCGTAAACAGTTGGACAACTCCCTTAGTGTCATCGAGTGCAAACTTCTTAGGTTCTAAACTGCCTCGGTCTCACAACCTGAGGCTGGCACCAGTTTAGATGAGCTGCGTGGTGAACACGCAGGGCTTTTGGACAGGCTCTGTTGCCATAATTACATAGCTCACTCAGCACGCTCGCACACTATGTACGACAGGGCAGGTAAATTACTGGCTAACTTGCTGTGCCAGGAGCACCCACACCGTCCAATCCATGCCATACGTGACGATTGAGGACATACAAATTACATGCAATACAACATACACATGGTCATTACCAGACACTATTCAACACTGTACAAATCATCTAGTCTAGGGGAACTCCAACAGATTAGCGCATTCCTGGAGTTGATGAACCTGCCCACAATATTCCTTGACCAATACATGATGCTAGATTCCCCCATCACGACTGATGAGGTGTGTGAAGTCTTTGCTGCATTGTCATCTGGAAAGGCTCCAGGCCCTGATGAGCTCCCAACTGAGCTCTATAAGACATATATGGATGCCCTGGTCCCACACCTACATACCCTTTACACCACTGCCCTCGAAGACTCTGTTCCCAACATCACTGTGCACGGCTAGTCTAGTTTCCTTACTGAAACCGAACAATGACCCTACAGCCCTAGGCTCCTACAGACCTTTGGCCATTTTAAAAACTGACTATAAAATTCTGGCAAAGATATTCGCCAATCTGCTTGCGCCCTTCATCCCTGCCTTGGGTCGATTCGGACCAGAATAGGTTTGTCCCTGCCCGTAGCACTTCCATCAACCTTCGTCACTTCTTCCAGGTTGCGAGGTACGCACTGCTACGCTGCCCACACTCCAGATGCCTGGTCTTAGACATGGAGAAAGCCTTCGACTCCCTTGGGTGGGATTATCTTTGTACAGTACTATCCAAATTTGGTTTTGGAGCGGTCTTTACTAGCATGGTCAGACTGCTTTAAAGCCACCCCACTATTCCTGTGAAAACAGGTCCCTACATTTCTGATTCCATTTCTTTAGGTCGCGGAACTATACAGGGCTGTCCCTTTTCCCCTCAGCAATGGAGCCGCTGGCAGAATGCGTTAGTTCCCGTGTTGATATGGGCATTCCTCTAGGTGACGGGTCACACAAGATTTCGCTATATGCGGATGACATCCTATTTTATCAATCAATCAATCAGTCTTTATCCTATTTTATGTGCTGGCCCATACCCTTTCGGCTTTTGTTGAGGTGTCTGGGCTGAGTGTCAAAGTCCTCTTTATACCCCTTTCTGGGATCCACTTCGAACCCTAATTATACCCTTAACAGGAACCAAGTCATGTGGTGCACCGACTGCTTCAGATATCGCGGCATCTGCATTTACAGGCCTGACTCCAACCTATTCAGCGGAAATATAGGTAGAGCAATGACCGCAATTGGCTCCCAACTCTCTTTTTGGGGCATCCTTCCATTGTCTGTTGCTGGTAGGATTGCCCTTACCAAGATGGTGATCCTTCCCTGGCTCCTCTACTATTTCACTAACCTACCCCTCTATATACCCCCTTCTTAAAGCAACTAGAGAGTACAGTGAGAGATTTTCTTTGCGGTACCTCTCACCAGTGTCTCCATTAAAAAACGTTATCTGTCTACAGAACAGAGAGGTCTGGTTGCCCCAAACCTAGAGCATTACTATCTAGCTGCGCAGCTACAATGGAGTGCCCAGTGGCTGGTCTCTCACCAACTCTACGACACGGCTAGTCTGCACCCCCCACCACCGCTTCACTCCCTACTCCATTTGTTTCACCCTTGCTCACATCCCAAGATCATGGACTCCCTTATTGCTCGCAATCGACCACTCGCTCTACAGCACCATACTCACCCGCTATCCCTCTACAGGGAACGTCCAGGGAGGCAGGAGGTCACCACTGCGACCAAGCACTGCAGCTGGGGGAAGAGCTGACATACATGACATCGGGGATCTTTTCCTGGACGAGACCCTCATACCATACACTACACTGGTCTCCGAGAAGGGACTACACCCAGGTCACTTTCTTTAACATCGCCCCCTAATAACAGCCCTTACAGCCAGTTGGGGTGATCTGACTACAGAACCTCCCACACCCCTTACAGTTAAGTATTTACACATGTGGGATACCGGGGGTCACCTAACGCATTGGTTTGCTGCCTCTCTCAGAAAGCATGCTGCAATTGCACTTGACCCCTTGAAGCTTCACTAGGAGGAGGACTTGGATCGTCCCTTCTCGGACAGGGAGTGGGCAGCGGCCCCGGAGAGTCCCACGCAAATTCCCCGTAATCAGCACTTCCGCCAGATCCAATTTTTTATACTGCACAGACCGTAACTCACCCCAGCTAAAATCAAGGAGTACTTCCATCGCACCGACACATATGTTGTGGCACTGCCACGCTCTTAATGTATATTGAAGAACATTAGCCAGCGCCCACTGAGCGTGACATTCGCTTTCTTTGGGAGACCCATATTTTGCATCTCTTTAAGAGAGGTAAAAAGTACAAGGTTACATTACGCTTCCTAGATCTGGGTTTGGCAGTCGCTAAGTGTCTCATTACTAGTAAATGGAAATCTCCTACGCCTCCTCACGTAGTGGGGCGGCGCCGCTCTTCTGCAGAGAAGATTTGCTGGGACTCCGTGCGCTCCCTCTAGCCACCAGTTGGGACGCAATACTAGAGGCCCTGCAGAGGTTCAATGTCGTGGATCCAGTAGGTTCACCCACCGACAAGGACCGAACCATTGGGGTGACAAGCTTGGGAGCACACATCTGTCGCTAGTAGATTATGAGATCCCTTCACCACTAATTTTGTAGTATTGCTATGCAAAGTCACCAACTACATACTCATTACATGTGGCAATTACCTGCTAATTTAGAACGGGACGGATGCCAGGGGGGAGTCTCGAGGGTGGGAGGTGTCTCGTTGGCGGAAAATCATTTTCAGCTAACCCATTCTTTGTTTCTTTGTTCTCAATTTGTTGTACATCATTTCCCCTGGTTAATATTTGTTGAACAGTGGTCTTGTATTATATACATGCGCATGAGAGGCACAGAGGTGCACACGCTGGTGTTGGTATCCATAACTTGCTGTAGATACTAGTTTACTTCTCTTGTTTATTGCATTTGAACTACAATGCCTTACAGTCCTGAATCATGTCCTTGTTCTGGGGCCTGCTCTGTATGTACCGCTGCCTTTTAAAAACAGATTTACAAAAAAAAAAAGGGGGGGGGGCATTCTTTGGAGATAGGGGCAGTGCTTAATTGGAGCCTGTGGTTTCCAGAGCTTGGCACTGGCAACTTAATCGTCAGCACTGACGCTTATGCAAGTCTGCCACATAGTGGCGCAGTCTGCCTTTTTTAGGTATGAGCTGTTTATTAATTCAATATACTTTAATATTGACCAATACCTACCACACAACCCATTCTTATAGCTTTGAGGCTTAAAATAGTATAAACTGACACCTTTGCAAGAGTGTGATGGTTAATAGTTGTGTTGGTACGTCATCGGCAGTGCTGGAGGGGGCACTGGATGGTGAAACCTGCAGTGGCCTCATGACAAGGGGCCCTAGCACTTATGTTTTCACAAATTAAGCACTGGATAGAGGCAAATTCACAGGAGACGGACTTGTGACCGGAAGAAACTAAAAATGATTGCCATCTTACCCACAACAGTTGAAATAGTGACTAAGGCCTATGTTGGAGACTCAGAGAAGGAAGAGAATAAATGTTTAACCTTCTCATCGAAAAATGTGGCCATGGGGGTGATGGCAGCTTCTGTCCCTTCAGAGGATACAAAAGCATTCACTATTTTAAATAATTCCTTAGGTGAATTGGCCGCAGACTTGATGTGGTGTGCAAAACATTCTTTCATAGCAATACAAGTTTTTTTGGCGGATCCTCCTTAGCGCCGCCTAATAGAAAGTCTTGATATTGGCGTCATACGATTTCCTCCAATGGCGTTCTAGGTTTTTGCACAAACTTTTCTCCATTGTTAGGAGTGGGGAAAACCAAAGTGCGGACGGCCTTGCTCTCTTTGCCACTTACTTTTATAAGGGAGCAAGGTGATCTAACGAGGTAGAAATCCAATTATAAAACAGCAGGATGTCAGATTTAACTGCTCCTAACAAAGGCGGAATAGAAGAGCGAAAGGACTGAGCTAGGGATTCCTCACACAGATTCTGCACTTACTTTTGACCTCCGGGGTAGGGGCACTCCTAGTCAGTATGGGGCACCGTAAAGCACAAAAGGCATACTAAAATGATCGGACCAGGCCAAATGTTACACATCATTGACCTACAGGCTAGAGACATTGGTAAAGATTAGGCCCACCCGGTAAGTAGTAGGCCTTTGCCTCTTAGGGTTTTTTTTAGGGGAGGGAGGCTGCACGTTCCCCCCCCCCCCCCCACCCTTAAGCCTTCTCAGGACCCAGGGACCACAATCCCGGGGCCATCAGTTTTTAAAGGGGGGTCACCTGGCCCCAGGGACCTCATTCCTCGGGACCTCATTCTAGTGTAGGTGAGTGCCCCCATATCTACAACTGGCACCTTGGGAGCCCCGTGCCCCAGCTGCCTCCCCGCATGGTGCTGGAGCTGGCATAGCTCCTGCTCGGAGGGAGCAGCTATTTATGCTGCTCCCTCCAGGCAGGAGCAATTTGTTGATCTGTTTCCCTGCCCACATCAGTGAGGGTAGGGCCACAAAGTCCAATGTAAAAGAGGCGCTCACTCAAGGCAGAAATGGTGTACCTCTAGCTTTTACTCCCTGGCTGGGTTTTTAGGTTTGACATAGAATGGCACTTGCAAAAGAGACGATTTTAGATCTGAATAGTACACTATATCCTAACGCACTTAATTCGTTATCTTATCCAAAGCAATCATTTTTACTTAAATTGTTTCACCTTGCAGCAGGCATTTTTTTATTGCTTTTATCAGCACTCTGGTGCAAATGTCAAACCTCTTATTTGAACCAATACTTAATATTTTAACTATTGATGAAATTGTGTCTCAAACCACGCTGTGGAATTATAATGCACAGCATATGAATCTGACAGGCTCATGCTTCAGAACCTTATGTTTCTCTATTTTACAAACTAAGGTGCACTGAACAGAAAAATTAAGAAAGGATGAAGTATCTGTATAGGCATGCACCTGTCCCAAACTTATACCAAAAATGCTGTACATGTAAAATCCTTAGTATTACACTATACCGTCCGCAGAGATCATAGTTTTATCATCTAGACTTGAAAATGCAGATCATTTTGATTACCATGTATTTTTTGCATTAATACTACTAAAATACACCAAACCTATAAATTGAACCAACTAGTATTAACGGACCCAAAATAAATTCGCCACACATTAATTCCACAATTAAGATTAACATCTCCATATTCTGAAATTTTTAAATGAACACCCACATCTGAATGAAAATACGGAGTTCATTTTCCAATCTGTGATTTTAAATTCGTGTTTATCTAACCTGAAAACATGCTAGATTAAGTAGCATGTAAAATTAATACATTTCTTCTTCTGCAAGTATAAATTAATTATCACCCAAGAGTTGAATTGCCCAGTCTTAGCATCTTGAACACGTGCCAATTCTCTATCCAGTTACTAGCCCAATCCAAACGTAACATGTTAAATGAAAGCCTGCTAAGAAAGTAAAATTCATAATGCTTGAAAATGTTAAATACCTTTGCAATCTGCAACTGTGCTAAATGACCAGCAATCCAACATGCAAGTCAATTAGACATACCAAACATCTTCAAAAAGTTAATTAACTCTCAATCCGTGAACAAGTTAAACGAAAGAGCACCCTACTTTCAAACCTGGTAAATGGTTAACAGTACAACCTTTAAAGTGGTCAAATGAGAAATGTTAAATCTGTGATACCATAAATTTCACCAAACGTCTAATCTGAAAACGTATTAACACTTGCCAGAGCTCAGCAAACACAGTAAGGAGCAACCCTGTTGGCATATATAAGGAGTGCCAAACGAATATGCAGACAAAATACATGGGCTCCAAAGCTTTTCACATGTAAGAAAAGCCCTTCTTATGAACATATATTCAATGAACACACAGTTAAATATCCACCAGTCTAAATGTATATCGGTGGATGGGATACCTACATCCCTTGTACATTCGGCAAACAAGCTAAATGTACTTCACCCAAATTCAGGATCAGATTATAACGTAGAGCCATCTTTCCTGTAAACTGAATAAATGGATAGTTCTTCAAAGATTCAATAAGTATGCGTGATGTATGTAGAAAAGTGTATTGGCATTAAAAGCATATTCAAACCAGCACATGTAAACATGTATGCTCAAGCCTACCCAAGTATCTTAATGTTTCTAAATGTTATAATTAATTTAGTAGTAGAAAGCTTCCGATTCTGAATATAGGATATTATTAGTAAAATTGTCCCCCAATTTATTAAAAAAGACTTGGAAACTACAATGAAAGGATGCATCAAAGTAAATATCCTTACTGTATTGATGTTTCAACTGAAATCTAAAAGAAAAAATATATCAATTGGAACTGTTCACCACTTTAAACAATGAAATGAGGCCATTATAAATAATGAAATGAGGGGAAGGTGTAGAATGTGCTACCGTCAATACACGCGGCAGAATGTTTCTGAAAAGTAAGTGGTTGCCCCACTTAAATACACCTAGATTCATATATACCAAGCATCTTCTCCCCTTCACCCAGTTTCCTGAAACACGTCAAAGTAGATATAATCAATACTTACATTAAGGGCTCAACAAATAAAGAAAATGTGAACGAGACTACGTAATATAATTAAAAGCAAACTGCAAATACGAAGCAACTTGAAGCCTTATAGCTAAATCAGGAACTCTACAAACCTTATCACTAGGAATTAACTAATTACAAGGGCCACATACTGAAGAAATTGCTTTGCTCCCAAACGAGCAAACTTGACAACAAAAATATCCATTATAATACATTCATCCTCATTTCTTAGACAGCGAGTGGTATAATATCAACGCAATCTGAAAAAAACTGGCCTTGCACTACTTAGAAAATACCCTTTAATATTTTCCAGAGAGAGCACACCTTCCCAATCTTCTATTAAATTGTGTGATAAAGGGATCAATTTAATTTTTCTTGTGATGTAACGGATTTACAGTTTATAGCCACAATCTATATTTTTTAATTGTATGTGGGTATTACAGAAAACTCGAAATGCATACCTGCATATTGACGATTTTATATCACTGTCAAAACATAGCACATACTTCAAAAACACTACCACACCTGCATGTGTTCTTATTAGGCTTCTGTAATTCACGGTCATGTGTTACTGTATGGATTCTGCATAATAAAGCTTAGGATCACTACAATTTCTTCAAATTGTTTAATTTTAAAGCACCAACCTACCCCTGAAGATCACTTTGCACCACAAACCTGATTTGTGTCTCACTAACTGAACAATATGGGGGACTGCATTCACAACCAAGAGGTAGTTAAAACATGCTTGTAATTAACAAGTTAGTAAAAGGCTCGTTTGCATCTTGAAGCATTAAATATATGCAATTATACAAACTATGTTCGCACTAAAAAAACACGATAACAAAATATCACCTGCAAAAACATTAAGAACATCACGTGCCATTCCTTGTCGTCAGTTTAAACTGAAGCAATGTGTATTAGTGCATTTATCATTGCTTCGTTTGCAGCAACTTAAATGCGTTGGTATTTTATTAGCTTTTCAGGAAACAACAAATCATCTTAATATTTATTCTTTGAAATAAAATAGCAAAACGGACAACTGATAAGAAAGGCCCACATTTTTCGTTCCAGGGAATGTAAGGTAGAAAATGCAGCAATCAGTGAGCCACGATTTCTCATCACGCCTATACTTTGAGGTCATAGCTTAGGGACTATGCAAATACTTACATTAACGAGTATTTTGATAATGGTACTAGACATTTCACTTATAATTTAAAATTCAAACAATCATATAAAATCACCCGGAAGACATGCTACTAGTCCTTTTTAACGGATGTGTTTTCTGCAAAAATAGAACGGCAGAAATGTGTACAAATGCCAAAACACATTTTCAATTTTATGAACAAGTAATGCACGCAAACGATTACATCGGGTTTGCAAAAATGAACAATTTATTTCAAGTGAACATGCAACCGAAACCGTGCCTAGAAACCCTAAATGGGAAAAGACGAGGCCAAGTGCTTGTTTGACACAAAGGGCAGAGCTGATTCTACATTATAAAGAATAGCCACGGTAGAGACACCACATCATTGCCATGGAAACTACAGCCAAATTAAGCTGAAATACTTGTGGCTGCTTCACTTAATGTCACCGGTAACGAAAGCAATCAAGCGCCTTAGCTAATAAACACTAATGTAACGTCTGTAAAATTACGTCAAGTAAACAGACGCTGTGTTGATTAAGGCAGTTTCATCTGTAAATTGTAGAAATGACTGTACTTTCTACATTGTTCGTATTTGGACAACAAAGCAGGTAAAAAAAAAACGTTATTTACTTTCCAAAGCAATCTAAGCGATAATTAAAGCTGTGTGAAACATATCAATTTTATTATAGGGAAACAAACATATGCAAAGAAAACTCAGCTGGGTTTCAATCGATTGAACCGTACCGTCTAGCTTCTGTGACGACTAAGCATCCAATAAAAACAATTTTACCGATTGTGGTGTATTTGTCAACGTAAACCTTTCTAGGAACAAATGTTCTGGCTCAAACTGGGATGGCACAGTGCGGGCATACTGTATTAATTTCCCAGACACAGTTGAAAGGCAAACTAAGAAAAGGAAAACACTAAACACCCCATCACATACAAACCGGTTCACTTCAGTGTGAAATCCACTAAGAATGTCACCGCCATCTTGGAACAACCGCTGCCACAATCTCCGTGCTCTAGATGTTGTCAAAGATAAGAGATCAAAGGTCACATATTCATTTAAGTGAAGTTAAGACTAATCAGCCTGTAAAACTTATGGAATTTATAGGAAAGACTTAATGTGACTAGTTTCTGAGAAAAGGCAAGTTTCTTGATTTTCTATCTAAACGAAACTGCCTCATTCCTTTATAGCATTTTGATAATTTCATTCGCCAGAAATTGTGATTTGCCACAAATAACAAAACTATATCTATAGTAATAGTTCATGTAGCTGTAACAACCATGCTATTATTTTCTTTGGTGTGATTAATCACCAGTAGATATCACAATTCGATTTCTATATTATTCACCAAAATATTTTAATTTTTTCTCCAGTTCAAAAAAGTAATTATAGTCATTCTAAACGCGTATGTAACTTAAAATATAATATGGGCTATTTTGATGTCTTGATATGTTTACCAAATACTAATGCATACATTCAAAAACCAGTCTCAGTTAAATGTGTTAAGTACATTTTACAGATGCCATGTGCATGAAATATTTTTTTTTTAAACATGAGATCTCGGAATTTAAAAACAAACCAAGTCTAAAAAATTATAGAAAAATATCGTAGACAAGAGATACATATTTATTTGTGGGCACAGAGTGAGTCAGACCCTCGTTTCTGTTTTGTTTTCTGGTGCAGGTTAGAAAAGCTTCTCTCCTTCACTATTAATGTCTGCTTAATGAAATCAAGCCAGCATTGTGCTCATTATCTCAACACAACGCCTGTGCTGTGTGGGTTCAATCTTCACAACGATATTGTTTTCAAGGACGCATCTGCAGCTACAGAAGGTACGCATAAATGTAAGCAACATATGATCTAGTAGAATGTTAACTTTCAGCCAATAAGAGAGTAGACACAAATGCATATTGTGTGGATTTGTCTTCTGTACAGTATGCTTTGAGTGAGCAAAGTCTACGCACCCTTTAATTTTACATTTTTACATTCTTTATTTTTTCCAGAAATACTAACAAATGTCAACAAAAACATTGTTTCATCTTACAGAAGAGTAATAAACATATGCCAAAAGATTAAGATAACAAGAAAAATAATACATCTCTTTTCTTCAATCATTCTACCAGGCAGACCTTTCAAAAATGTATCATTCTTGTTATATATCAAAAATGAAATAAAACACTTAGTAAAAAAAAAAAATACCGCAAGACCCTCAAATACCACTGAGAAAAATCTAACATCTCTCTTAGTTTATGTCACGTTTTCCAATCCAATCCAAAACAGCTTTATTCGACAGAAGTCATAAAAGCGATACAAAACAAGTCCAGGTACATAATACACAAATACGTTTTCAAGCAAGTGTAGCACTTAACTTTAATGTACTGCGCACTGAGAGTGTGATGTCATTAAAGAATACCAACATTTCTGAAAGAGTAATAGTTTAATTGTAGCCATAACTCTATTATGAAAAAAACAAGTCATCCACCTAAAGGATTCCTCCTTAAGAGAACAATGATGTACAACCAGCAATTATCCAACTGCCCGTTTTCAATTTGCCAATCAAGCTGTGACAGTGAAATGGAAAAAAAAATTACTCTATCTCAAGTATAATTACTTGCCTTGATGTGTCACTGAAACTCCTCAAAACATACCCATAACAGAGATAATCTAGGTCCATTGTAACTAGAATGTTAACTTCAGGCAAGACGAGATTTCTGTTGAACGACTGTCTCACCTACTAAATTTAGACTCCTGGAGTTCCCGTTTAGCGACAAAATAGTACTGAAGCAATTTTTGCTTCCACTGGCAGGCAGTCTGATTACGACTTGAGCATCTCACCTGAATCAACCATGGTTTTCACACTCTTTAGAATCGTCATACCTTACATTCATGCCCCTCTGAAAGTTGCCAAAACATCCAACTGGTGCAACAGTCACACAATCCAATGCAAGGATAACGTTATTTAGAACATCCATAGAAAGAAAAGTGCACCGAGCTTAACTTTTCCCTCCAGCCCTTCAGATTCCTGTTGGTGGACCACAAGGCTTCTCCAAAGCAGAAGTGCTGGGGCTGATTATGGAGTAAAACCCAATGGCCTTGGTCACCTTCATGAAGTCTCAAATGCAAAACTCTTGTAAAGGATGAAGCCCGAAAAGCAACAAAAGTTAAGTAACACAGAATGTGTGTTCGACAAAGAGGATACTGGAGACAGTCTATACCTTGCGTCCTAATCAAGGAACAGGGCAAGCGTGCTTCAGCACCGCAGCGCAGGGTCTATGCCGAGAAAAAAATTCCAAAACCTCAAGGCTCCCTTCCCTCAGCTATTAGGTTAAAGAGGAGAATAGTCGAGAAGACCATCATTATTCATGATAACCCTTATTCCCCAGACCCTTGATGTGGGTAGTATGTCTTCTGGATAGAAAGTAAGGGAGAACGTCAAAAATAGGTAAAGGGATCAGCTCACCTACTGCCCTCTGAGTTTCACCCCCCTCCGCCAGCATCAAAATGGCACCCTGCGGGTAGAGCCTGAAACCCTGGCGGCACTCTGACCACCCTGCAGCCGACCGATTCAGCCCACCAGGCCCACATGCTGTGAATTGGCAAATACATCCTGTCAGTGTGGGCGGGCCCTGGGTGCCCAAAGGGGCTACACCCTCTCGCAGTCGCAAGATCAGAGTGCTTCCACAAGAGGAACAATTGCACTACAGACCAACACACTCACCCCTAGACCATTTTAAATGGGTTGCATGCATGCTACAGCTAAGTGCAGCAAATACAGAGGTATAAGGGCTTTCGTCGGGTCTTGGACCGCTTGATGATGTAGCGGAAACAGGCAGTTCAGCAGGACAAGAGTCCTCACTCCATCAGGCTTGAAATGCCTGCAAATGACCCAAGAAATAACCAGTATGGAGACACTAGATCTTTCTTCAGAGGCAAACGAGTACTCATGCAAATATCGATTGGAAACTAAACAATCTCTGTCTAATCAGACACCATTTCGTGGTCCTGGTTTAGCGAGCAAGCCTGAACACATGATATGGGCGATGGGCATGTAGCTCATCTCTGTGGTTAGCCCATCTCTTTGGTTAAATGTAAAGCTTTGGCTATGACTTTGGCCAGTGTCGTTATACTTGCGTTGCTCCCCGCAGTCACTGTGGTACCGATCAGAACTTATTGCTGCCCACGTCAGGCAACCGGGCAATGGTCAACGCGGCCCGAAAGCCAAAAACAGCACAGGGGCAGCAATGTGCAACACATTCCAACACATCATACATTGACCCCTGTCCCACATGACCAACATTCACAACATAATTTCATAATACCAAAACACTAGAAAGGGGACGGAAACAGAAACCCACACAATGAAAGCGACCCAGGCAATGTGAGCACCTTGCTCTGACCCACTGAGCCAACCATCATACGATTACAATCGCCGCTATCCTGTGGCCTTCCGCCCTTCCAAAACTGTTGCCTCAAAACCTCCACAAACTCACATGCAGGGAGGCGAACCAGGCACAAACCAAGCCTCCCCACTCAAGCCCTAGTTGGTAGCCCAGGTAGGCAGCTCGACCAAGAACGACAAAGAAAACGCCCACGCCTGGAGCCGCACATCCCACCCTGCTCCCACCAAGCACATGCACCGCAACATTCATTGCCCTCAAACCAGCCTGGAAAGCCCAGAGGAATGAAAGTCTAGTTGACCCGCCGACCTGCAACACCGGTGCTGCCCAACTTGGGTGGAAAAACCTGCATTCCGCTCACCTGCAAGTCTGACTAGCCGAAAACCTGCTCCACATGTGACAAAGTGCTGCTAAAGCACGGCAGCAGTTTGAGAGGACGCCTCTACGACAACAAAGCCACCTCAGCTCCTTGAAGCCCAAACCTGGCAGTGAGTGCCACCGCCTCGCCGTACAGAACCGTGCACCACACAAAAAAAAGTGCCTTTGTTCATAGCAAAAAACCTGCCAAAGAGGGAGGGTGCCTGCAGGGGCCGGGTATTAAACTCCCCGAGCAGGCCCTCCCCTTAATGGTGCACGTTGCCCTGGAGGTGCCCACCTTGACCACAGGAGCGGGGCTGTAGGTAGGAACCAGTATTTGCCCCCCAAAACTGGATTGTTATTTTGTGGGGGAGCGAGTTGCTCAGAGGGGATGGGGATGCGGCGCTAGGCCACTGCAAGCCAATGTGGTTGCGCTGTGTACAACGCAGGCAGCCCCATTTAATTTTGTTTTTAATTTGAGCAATGTACTCTCATATCACATTAAGGCCCAATTCTCCACCCACATCATAACTTCAGCTCAACCACCATGGAAACAAAGAACCAGGAACACAAGCATCTGATTGAACAGGCTTACAACTGTTGATGGGTTAACAGCCATATAATCAGCTGAACAGTGTCTTTGGCCACCTTGTTGAACATTTCTACCTGTCCAAGATTTCAAAGTATCCACCCAACCGAGAGGGGTCATGGTTGGAAATATTCAGTTAACACTTTTCTGGAGAAGGCAACATCCAGAAACTCAATAATGGTGTCATCTTTCCCACTCATTCTGACCGCTGGCCAGTCTGAACAATAGTCAATGAGAACAATGCCAAGAGCTTGTTTAGCAGGTAACCCAGTAAATGCCTACAAGGCCCTTCCGGTCCATCCACCAGTTTCAATTCTACGCTCTATGGTACAGCTGACTTGTCACTGTTCATAAACGCTGTACATTGAAAGACTTTATTGTCAATGCACTCATCCATACCCAGCACCAAAGATATTTCTCAGACACATTTCCTGGTGATCTACCCTCATAAAAGCTCTTCACTGTTTTGTTTGACAATCCTCCTCCTCAAATTAAATGAAGTCACAATTTCGTCTCCCTGCAATACAATGCTATCATTTACACTCTCTTCATCCTTTACTGTGAAGTATGCGCGTCCCTCCCCTCTCAACATTTTTTCTTCCGGCCAACCCGAATTAGTTTACGCCACAATCATTTTGATGCCTGCTTATGCATCCATGCTGGTCATCCACTCTTCTTCCATTATACTGGTCTTTGAAAGATAATTCATTACGTGACATCACTGGAGACATCAAGTGGCATCCTGGATATGCAATTCGCATGCATCTTCTGTGTCTCCGGAATATACTAGAACACAAATCTGATGTTAACTAGGGGCTAAATGTCCACAAGTTGTTAAATATGGATTTGTCGTCTCAGTTTGTAAATTTAAGGCCCCAGACATACATCTTGTAGCATTCCGATGCCCAGGCACACCCAAGTAATTATCTCCTAATTATAGACTAATTCCTCTCTATTTCTGTCAATCCAACCCATAAGGGATTACCCACTCATTCTTTCAATCCTTCTGCATCAAAATGGTTCTGATTCCTACACACAAGCATCCACACAGATTAGTCAGTCTTTCCACACCACAATTTTAAACAAGGTGCATGCACCTAGTCTTCCTTCAACTGTCCAAATGTTCTACTCTGTTGTTTTTTCCAAACCATGCAATCTTCCTCATTAACTTGAAGGTTCTACATTTTATAGGGCATCATTCTTAAACTTCAAACAGAAATCTGTCAGTCGAAAGAAAGAAGCCAACTAAACTTTAGGACCGGTCACCAGAGATCCAACAATTGCTATAATTTGCTAATTTTGCGGTCTGATACCATCAGCAAAAATGCTGTGGCCTTAATATTCAACATGTCTACAGCCCATCTGGCATTTATCCTTTCTCGGAGTTAGTCCCTTTGAATTCACAACATGCAAAAACTCCCTCAAACGCTCCTGGTAATCTTTCCGTAAACCACAATGCCATCCTGGAAAGCCACTGCTCCCTTTATTCCTACCAGTATTTTCTTCATTAGTCCCTGGAACACAGCAACGGCACTTGCAGGGCCAAAAGGCATCCTTCTGTATTGGAAAATTCCATCTAGCATAATGTATGATGTCTTTGTCTCCCCATGCAGAACCACTTGAAGGTATACATTAGCCAAGTCAAATGCTGTAAAAACTGTGGCACCGACTAAGTAGAAACAATTCATGAGTGTTGGGTAAAGGATTTTGGTCCACCCATATAGCCTAATTCACAGTATATACAACAAAGTTCTCCTGGGTACTTCAAGGGTATTACCAACGTGGAAATCCATAGTGACAATTCATTTGATTCTATTGTGCTTCTATCAGACAAAGCTTGCAGCATACTCTTCAAATTCCCTCTGAGGCTAATAGGAGCATTCCTAGAATCTATGGTACAGCCCCTTCTCTGACAATTTTGTTTGGACCCCTTGAGTTTCCCAAATTGGTCTTCAAAAACTTCAGAAAACGCTAGCCTCACAAATTGTATATATTCATTTGAATCCTCTCCACCATTATCCGTTACAAAATACACAAGCAATATAGCACAGGGATTCATTCAGTCTTATGCTCACATTCTCTTGGTGAGACCAAGACTGACTTGTCCCCGCCAACAACAAAAATGTTGCCCTTGCAGCTCCTCCTCTTGCTTTCCGAAAATGCCCAAATTAATCTCAACATTCTGAGTCTGACCAGTGCACCCTTACTAGCTAATTTCTGCCAGAAACTATTTTCTACCTGGCCAGAAAGGCCAAATAACTTGGCCAATTATAGAATACTAGAACAAGAATCCACCATCATAAATGCATCAATACCACCCAACTTGATTACAGTCAATGGTAACATGCCTTGAATTTTTCAACCACACAAACTAAATACCAGCAGGGGATAAGAGCCTCCAAATCTGTAACCATTTTGAAATTCCTTAAGAGCACATGGACATGCGAAATATCCTCTTTCTTGCATTATCCCCACATCCGGTCAATAATTGAGCACCCTCTAAAATTTTCACACATGGTTAAAACTATCCCACCTATAGTTTGGGGGGGGGGGGGGGGGGGGGGGTTCAGATTCCTCTCACTACGGTTATCATCCTGATTTCTCCTGGTATCTTCATCTTGTTTCCTAACAACTCGATTGACTTAACCCTTTACTTCTTGTATGGATTTTTCAAATCTATTTCCCCTTTTGGTAAGTTTATTACAGTTTTCAATGTAAAGTCTGAGTGCATCCATATTGACTCCTGTATCTTATTGTTGGATGTCATGAGAACTTGATCCCCTAAAATGTGCTTATAGATTAAGTGTTCAAGGTCACACATGGCTTAAGTGTTCAAAGTCACAGGACGGGGCTACAGTCATTAATCCTGCTAGACACTGTTTGAGAGATTCACACTTTCATGAGTTGTGCCCTGGGAGTAAAATGTTTAGCATTTCACAATTTATCCATACCTTAAACCCAACTATTTGATCGCATCATCTAGTCTAAAAGGTGTGCTAGATTCTAGGGGATCTAAGTTCTTCAACTCCCGTCAAGACTCTTAACCTGGCCAATGTTTTATCCAGACTAATTTGCAGGTTTCAGTACAGTTTTCTCCTTCAAGGCCTTCCACATAAAATAGGAAGACCTTAGATCAACCGTCCCATGACATTAGTAATTCCTCAGAATGTCGCAGGAATGAAGTCAGTGGAACAACGGAAGCCCTAGTTAAAACTAGAAAACTGTTCAATTTAGTCTAGGTAGGATAGGATATCACTTATAGAGCGCGCTTATACCAGGGGGTGTCAAGGTGCTATAGCAGACAAGGAGGAGACAGGAAAGAAGTGCACCAGCAACAACCTAGGATGAAAAAAGCCAGGTTTTCAGATTTTTTTAAAACCCAGATAAGAGTCCGCACTGGTGTGGAAAAGTATGTCTGTTGTCTTGCCATTAGCTCAGCCATTTTGCGCTTCATCCTCCATTGCGACCTCTCTACAGGGGTCATAAGTGCTCTGTGGCTTCATATCTTGATTCACCTCACCTCTGCACTGCCCTGTTTCTGACCTGACCTACCGCCGCCTGCCTGAACTCATGCTAAACCAGTCGAGCAGGACTGTCCCTGCCCTTGTTTGCCACAATCTGACTGAACTCTTGCTAACCCCAGTTGAATAGGACTGTTCGCCCTCACTTACTGTCCTCACCCTGCCCTTCGCCCTGCAGGGCTTGACAGCTACCATCTTCGGACTTATCAGATTGACCGCTGCTTGTTGTGTAATTATGGGTTTCACCTATGCCCTGCAGGGGCCCAACAGTGACCATCTGCTAACTTATCAGATTGACCTCTCCTTGTATAATTATGGTGTTAATTGTTTTACTGTACACGTCTCCCTTTGTATAATTATGGTGTTCATCGTTTACTGTACACATCCCCCCCTCTGCATAATCATGGTGTTCTTTCTTTATTGTACACGCAGGGGGTGGGGATGAAGGGTATATAAGACGTGGAACCAAAGTACTCGGCAGATTGCCTCCCCAGACAAGCTGCGGGTGTCTGTTGCTGATGCTCTCTCTCCGTCTCATGAGATTGAAATAAACATCCTTTCTCTCGGTACTCCAGTGTTGGTCTCAGTTTGTATCCCGGACCCGTGGACGAAGGGTGGACCCTGCATCTTTGGGTGGTCTCCCAAGGAGACCCCCAAATCCACACTGGAGATAAAAGTAGGTAGGGAGTTCCATACCTTGGCGGCTGCTACCACAAAGGAACTGCCTCCCCATCCGATCCTATGAAATCTGAGGATCACAAGTTTTTTCAGTGAGGAGGATATCAGGAGCCTCCGTACCCTTACTATGCATGGCCTTGAATACCATGCTCAGAGCATTGAAGCAGATACGCTTCCTCCCCATCATATTCCTGATGGGGAGCAAATGCAGGGAGCAAATCCACTCCCTGGCTGGCAGGCGCTTGGGAATTTTCAGAATAAGAAGGGCCACCATGTTCTGTACCCCATGAGATTATTAAGAGAGACCACATTGATGTTCAGGTACAGTATGTTGCAATAGTCCAGACGAGAAGTGACCAGATCGATGATGATCGACTGGTGCAGTTCAGATGGAATAAAAGGTAAAACTTTCCTCAAAAGCCTCAGAATGTAAAACCAAGTACTAACCGTGCGGCTGACCTGTGCGTCAAAGCTCAACCATCATCAAAGATGACCCCCAGTTTTTTTGCTGTCCTAAGACGGACAGGAAGGGGAACACAGACTGCCAGCCACCAGGAGTTTGACCAGATGGAATTCCGAGAGCCAAACACCAACACTTCAGTCTTGTCTGCATTGATCTTCGGTGAATTGTCCTTCATCCAGCAAATTATGCTGGACACGCACTGATAGAACCTCTCCGATACAAGTTGCAGGTCATTCGAAATGGAGACGATAATTTGTGTATCGTCGGCATAGGATAACACCTGAAAGCCAAAGGACCGCACCAGGTCGGCCAAAGGAGTCACATAAAGATTGAAAAGGGTGGGACTCAAAGAAGAGCCCAGGGGCACCCCACAAGGAAGACTAAAGGCCTTGGCTCTAAAACCTCCACAGCTGACAATATGGGCCCGATTTGACAAATGAATTAAGAAGCTGCAAGGCATTCCCAGAGATTCCCACTTACTGCAAAAGCTGTACCATACGCACTGGGGAGACTGTGTTGAATGCTGCCGATAGGTCGAGCATTATCAGAACCGCCGCCCAGTGCCAATCTACCTTAACACAGATCCAGTCGGTAGCCACAATGAGGATAGACTCAGTGCTGTGACCGGCGCGTAATCCATTCCATTCTGAGAGCGATCCAAGCTCTCCTGGGATTCAATATATTTAATCAGTTATTTATTGATTAATTTCTCCAGGATCTTAGCAGCGGCAGGGAGAAGCGAGATTGGACGAAAATTCTTCAGACCTAGATGTCAGTATTAGATTTTTTAAGAAGTGGCGAAACAATGGCTTCCTTCCAAATGACCAGATAACTACCGGATTGAAACGTGTTTTTAAAACACCTTGCACATGAATTTGGCCACTGGGTCTGGAGACAGTTTAAGTATGGAGGGCGTACATGGGTCCGATGAAGCACCAAATTTAAAGCCCAACAAAGGTTCCTTCGTTTGCTGAACCGTAATCTGAGGAAAGGCAGTAAAAAGATTTTTCCTAGCATCCTGAATTAAGTTAGAAAGGGCCAGTTCCTGCCCTTCAGAGGGGACGAACCAGGTCCTTCTTAAGGACCTGGTCTTGAAAATTGACTGCAACCTTATCACAGAAGAGGAGTTCAGCAACTGTGAACTTGGTGACTCAGATAGGTCCTTTATGACTGTATACTAGAGGAATTATCAGCAGACTTGATCTTTTCTGTGAAAAAGCATGCGTTGGCCTGAAAAATAGCTTGTTTATATTTCGGAAGAAGAGTTTTCTGCTTTCCTTACTCACTGGGGCAGGGGCTATCACAAGATTTTCGTTCTTGTTTTTGGCAATCCCGCCTGAGGGGCATGAGCTCTGCTGAGAACCAAAGGGCTGGGGGTGTTCATTCTTTTCATAACACAGTTTTTATAAAGAGCGACAATATCTAAGGCCGCATTAATCCACTCATGAAAACCTTCTGCTGTAGAAGGGTGTGAACTATGTCTAGCGTTAGATACTGTGGCCAGAGTTGCCTTCCAGTCTCCAGCACTGATTTTATTCATGCACCTGCAGCGTATATGCCTGGGAGAGGGGCCCTTTATGCCCGTGGTAGGGTGTGATAAAAGAACTTTAAACCCAATCAGCCAGTGATCAACTCAACTAAGGGGCTGAACTGCCTCGATAACCAAATTCTTGCGGTTAGTGAAAATGCCATCCAGTGTGTGACCAGCTGTATGAGTCGGAGATTGAACTACTTGCTCATAACCCAGGTCTGTCATAAGATCCAAAATGAGAGCGGCGTCATTATCCTGACTATTACCAAAATGAAAATTGAAATCCCCTAGAATGGTATACTGAGCTGTAGCAACGAATGGTATTAAGATTTTACACCAGGTCTCTGCAAACTTAGATCGTGGACCGGGTGGACAGTATATTAGAAGGCCTGCAAAAGCTGCCCCCAATGAGATGCCTGGGTCTTTCCCACAGGGCTGATGGTACAACTAAGGATCTCACTGGCCACTAGGGCCAGGCCGCATCCTCTTCTACCTAAATGGTCACATCTAAGAATAATGTAGCCAGGAGGAACAGCATCTACCAAGTTGGACCAGAGTCGTCCCTAGCCCACGTCTCAGTAATAAAAAGGCAATCAAGGTTAAGAATTTGAATGGTCAAGGCAATTTAAAGTTGTTTGGACATGGAACGTGCATTAATTAATGCCCCACGAATGAAGATAGCCTTGGGCCCTTCCTTGGTCCCAGCCCCTGTCAAACTCTCCTCCCCCGGCCCCAGTGCCCTACTGAAAGTGCCCGGGACAGTGGTAGCACCATTGATAGGGCTGAGTTGACAGTGGTGACAATATTCAGCCTCCCCTGTTAACAAGTTAAGCTTCTCCACACACGCTTCATGCTTTTTCTCGGGGCGCAGATGTAAAAGTTGGGCCCTTGAATAAGTTATCAAAGAGCCTATAACCCCGAAGTTAAAACGGCAGCATTTCTGGTCCCGTCTGGGTGCAGACGGGCTTGCCTTTGGCGTGCCAGCGGCGCATTCGCTGCACGCCCGGATTTCCATCTGATTAATGTATGTATGTATGTATGTATGTATTTGATATCTATTGAGCGCATATATCACCCGTAGGTCTCATAGCGCTAGCTGAAAAACAGAAGATTGGGGGGGCCAGGCAGAGCGCTAGAATAGCAACGTTTTAAGGGCCTTGCGGAATTTTTTGTGGTCAGTTTCTAGACGGAGCCGTACAGGCAGTGCGTTCCATAGTTCAGGTGCAGTTCTGGAGAAGGACCTGCAGCCGTTCCTTACCGTGCGGACCTTGGGGCGGTTAACAAATGTTTGCTGTTAGAGCGGAGGGTTCTAACTGGCTGGTATTTGAGAGTTTCTTTGCTAGATAGATTGGTCCAGTGTTGTTGAGTGCTTTATGTACCAAGCAACATAGTTTAAAGTTAATATTTTTTCTGATGGGGGGGGACCAGTGGAGAGCTTCTAGACTAGGAGCCGATGGAGGGGGTGGGGGGCGATTTAAGACCAGCCTTGCCGCGGTATTCTGCAGAACCTGAAGTTTGGACAGAAGCTTTTCATTCATGGATGCAAACAGCGCGTTACCATAGTCCAAGCGAATAATAATTAATCCCTGGACAAGGGGCATACGAGAGCAAAGGGGAATCCATTAAAAAATGTTCCTGAGGGATCGCATTGGGCCGTAGCATGTACGTACCATGGAGTTTACATGGTCGGCTATGGAGAGTTTGTTGTCCATTACTACTCCTACATTGCGGACTGTTGTCTTGGGCGGGGGGCATGGCCGAAGTGAGGGCGGCCACCAGTCGGAGGACCAGATGTGTTGAGCATCGCCAAAGAGCATGATCTCTGTCTTGCTCGCATTGAGCAGTAGATGATTGTTTGATATCCAGTCGTTAACAGTTGACATTCACCGTTTAAATCTGTGTTTAGTATCGGTGTGATCAGACCAGAGAGCGATTAATAATTGTGTGTCGTCGGCGTAGGACAGTACCAAAACCATGGGCTTTGATTATTTTGGCCAAGGGCGACACGTATAGGTTCAAAAGAGTAGGGCTTAAAATTGATCCCTGGGGAACTCCCTTGACAATAATCTGACTTTGGACGAGAGACCACCTATTTGTACCTTGGAGGACTGGTCAGTTAGGTAGCTCTTTATCCATTGTAAGGCGGGGCCCTCTACACCATACTCCCGTAGGCGTTCCAGCAGGATTCCATGAGAGATGGTGTCGAAGGCGGCCGACAGATCAAGTAGGATCAGAATAGCGGATTGTCTGGCATCCAAAGAGAGCCTGATGTTATCTACTATTTCTATCGGAGCAGTTTCGGTGCTATGATGCGACCGGAAACCAGACTGAGATGGATCTAGAAGATTGTTACTTTCTAGATGTTTGGACAGTTGGTTGTTAATCCTTGATTCCATTACTTTGCCAAACAGGGGTAAGAGAGAGATTGGTCTGTAGTTAGATAGTTGTTTAGGGTCAGCTGATGGCTTTTTTTAGAATAGGTCTAACAATGGCTTCTTTCCAGTGAGGGGGTACTGTGGATTGTGATAGTGAGAGATTAAGAATTTTAGTTAGATTGGGAATAAGAGCTGGTGCAATCTTGGATAAAATCTGAGAAGATGCTGGGTCAGTCGGTGAGCCCGATTTCATCTTTCTTAACATGGCAGAGGCATCTTCCTCTGTTATTGTGATAAAATCTCTAAGAGAGTTGGCGTGCCGGGAAAGCGTTGCAATGGAGTTTTGTTCAGGCAAAGTATTTGTTGCTTGGGGAAATAATTTGTAAATGTCATTGATCTTATTTACAAAAAAAGTTGAGAGGTTAGGTTAGGTTAGGTTAAAATCTTATAAAGCGCAACAGCTGCCCCAGCAAAGGGGCGTCCCGGCGCGGATAGGAAAACTGACAGACAGCAAAGTTGACACCAACTAAGTTAAGGGAAAGAGAAGTCTTGATGGCCTTCCTAAATTCTAAGTAATTGTTAAGACCACGAATCTGCACAGGGAGTGTGTTCCATAAAGTGGCAGCTCTATAACGAAAAGAGCGGCCACCGGCCCAAACTCTTCGTATCCGTGGAACCATTGCCAAATGTTGGCCCTGTGACCGGAGGTGCCGTGATGGCACATATGGTGAAAGAAGGTTGGCCAGAATAGGAGGGGTAGCAGATTTCAGAACCTTAAAAGTGGTACACAAGGCCTTAAATTCAATATGCCTGGCCACGGGTAACCAATGAAGACGGCGGATGGCGCTGGACACAGAACAGAACTTGCGCAGGCCTAGAAGTGCTCTGGCTGCTGCATTTTGTGTCCTTTGCAGTCTCTGAACCTCCGCTTTATTGGACCCTAAATAGAGAGAACAGGCATAATCAAGTCTGGACAAAACCATTGCTTGAATAATGACCTGACGTGTAGAGGCATCAAAAAAGCCCAGCAGTGGTCTGAGCCCCGTAGCAGTCCAAAGCAGGTCCCTGCTGTTTTTTTTAGTTTGGACTCGATAGTTTAAAGAAGAGTCCAACCAGACCCCTAAATTCTTTACCGCTTGTTTTTTGGGGATGGGGGCATGCCCAGACTGGCTGGCCACCAGAGATCACGCCACAGACCATGGTCCCTACCTACCAACAGTACCTCTGACTTGTTGGAATTCAGTTGGAGGCAGTTAGCAGTCATCCACTCGGCCACTGCAGCAAGGTCGCCCTGAAACTTAAGGGCGTACTGCTCGGTGTTATTAGAGTGCCACCACAAACTGAGTGTCGTCAGCATATGAGACTATGGTCAAGCCCCTACTCATGGCTACAGCAGCCAGAGGATGAACATAGATGTTAAATAGTAGGGGACTGAGGGAGGAACCCTGTGGCACCCCTTGTTTGATGCAGTATTCACCAGAAGCAAACGGGAGGGGAGATACTGAGAATGACCTCTCATGAAGAAATGAGGCAAGCCACTCCAATGCCAGGCCCGTGATTCCTACCTCCACCCAGAGCCCAGCTTAAAAGCCTAATCACCCAGAAGTTAGGAAAAGCTGGACCGCCAACAACTAAAATGGCAGCCATCAAAGGCACAGAACTAGACACACAAAGGAAACTCTTCACTCAATCGGGAAGGCACCCACAGCGGACCGGAGAGTCGGGCGGCACAAAGGTGGTAAGATTCCCATTGTTAAAAGAGCAAGATTACCCTGCCTCGGATGCTCTACCAACTGCAGAATCATCCATATCCTATTCCCGGGGGTTGGTTCCGCCAAGTCAACGCACTACTGGGTCAGTTCCTTTGGGGTGGAGGGGTAGTGCGGGTGGCGCTGCGTACATGTTTTAAGTCTACATTTTGTGGGGGACTTGCCACCTCAGATATTCTCTCCTACTATATGGCATCCCACCTGCTGGTCCTGAATGAATGGTGGTATGGCGACAGGTCGGATCCGGCATATAGCCTTGAACACCGCCTAATGGGGGATCACTCGCTACATACCCTCCTCTATTCCGCTCCGCTGCGACGGTTACTACCTAGTGTGACGCAACTGGTCTTTCAGATTTGGAGGCAGGCGCTGCGGACGATGGGTTGGTGGAATCGCCTCACGGGGGAGACTCCGCTCTGGAGAAACTGGGGTCTGCCGCAGCTGGCGGCCCTCCCCGGATTTCGGGACTGGGATGCGATAGGGATTTCCACCCTGGGTGACGTTATGAGGGGGCCCATCCTGAAATCCTTCCAGGAGCTCCAAAAGGACTTTCATATGCCGCGTACCCAATTCTTTAAATACTTGCAGTTCCGGCATGCTCTTTCCCCCAGTCTGGTGGGTCTTGAGGAGTTGGACGATTTTAGTCCAACTGAGGCGAATGTGTTCATGGGGGACCTACGAGACCACAAGATTTCGAGAATATATCAGTCCCTGGTAACTCACTGCTCCCCGTCGTTGCAGCATCTCCGTGAGGTTTGGGAGGGGGATGTGGGTCAGCTGGAGGAGGAGGACTGGATGGAGGCTCTGGCCTCGCCGCGCGGGGCGGCTGTCGCTGTGAGCCTTCGGCTCATCCAGTTTAAGTATCTGCACAGAGTCTATTTCACTAGAGTTAGGTTGTATAAGGCGGGCCTGGTGGCCTCTCCGCATTGCCTCCGTTGCCTGAATGCAGAGGGGACGCTGCTACACACGATATGGGACTGCCCTGGGTTAACTAGGTTCTGGCGGGGGGTCTTGACCTGTCTGTCAGAGGTGCTGGGTTGGGATCTCCCACGGTCCCCCAAACTGGTGCTCTTGCATGTGATGGAGGATATAGGGGGCAATGCCTATAAGCGCCATCTGATGCTCCTGGGTTTTACTCTAGCCAAGCGAGATATAGCGAGGGCGTGGAAGGCGACAGTCGCACCTTCACTATCTGTCTGGAAGACCGGTCTCGATTTTTGTATGGGACTGGAGGCCCCCATCTATGTGGCACGGGGCTGCCCCCATAAACATTATAAAATATGGAAGCGCTGGGCGGACTACAGGGGACTGGACTTAGAGCCCATATTGGAGGAATAGTTGGGTGGGTGGTGGACCATCTCCCTCTAGCTTTAAAGAGGCATGGCACACTGGAGTACCAGGCACAGCCGGGTCTGGGGGGTATGGGTCATGGACGGAACAGAATAGTAGTCGTGCATAGATCTGCTGCTTTGACTGGATGGACAGTGCGATGGGTGGGGGAGTGGGGTGGGGGGTGGTGTTATGTTTTTTTAAGGGAGGGGACTGCTTTGGTTCTGCATGTCTCTTTTGTAGTCTGTATACGATACTTCATGAGAAAAATGTCAAAGCTGGTATGTTGTCTTTTGATATGGTTGAAGTCTCTGGGTCACAGAGCTTCGCTGAATGTGTCTTTGACGAATAAAATTTGTTTACAAAAAAAGAGCAAGATTAAATTAAACACACAAGCACAAAGAGGAATAGATAAAAACGAACGGTCTCAGTCATCAACTTTCAAGATGTTGATCCGAGACCGGAAGAACAGACAGTGAAAATGTGAAAGTTGTAACAGCACCTTACTCGCACATATGTGGAGAAATAGCAAACTAAAACAAGCATTGGCATAGCCAATAGGTCTCACTTTTGGGACCTTATAATTGTTTATCCATGCAACAGTTGCATAACTAAATACTTATAAGGTCCCAAAAGCGAGCCCTATTGGCTATGCAAAGCGGCCGCGAAAGTGAAAGTGATCGCAATCGCGATGACGATCAAGCGGCCGTGAAAGTAATCGCGGTAAAGCGCGCGCGCCCTCGCACTTGCACTGTAGCTCTAGGCTGGCCTGGTAGCACTTTTTAGAACCCTCTCAATAAGTCTCGCCAGACCAGCGCATGCGCTGGGTCAGGCGAGACCTAAAAAACACAACACAGTCAGCGTAGACTTGATGAATTATCCCTGATGCAGCTTGATCTTAGCCATAGCATGGTTTGCCACCACAAGCTAACCAACAGTATAAGATGACAGAATGGTACACAGAATGTTCTCCTCAATCTTCCCACTGACAAGAGAAATGGGCATTAGGTTCAATTCCTCAAGGTTCCAATGAATTAAAAAGCATCCGAATGTTCATGGTTGTAATGTTTTAATGCATTATGTACTCTCTTACACACATTACTTTTCAAGGTGTGCCTGACCTGTCACTGTTTGGCACAGGGTTTCTCCTTTTGCAGTAAGCAATCGCTGGTGTGCCTGTAGCCATACCGCCCAGGCAAAATGTGTCCACACCACATGCAACTAAAAATCCTACAGATACAATAAATGTAACGCTGTCCACTGAACTCAAACTTGCTGGCCCAGTCAAAATGGTGCCACGTAGTACTGTGTATGCTGAGTTCTACAATTGTCGGGCTTGTTTTAGGAGTCTGCTTGATGTAAATTTCTAAGGAGGGTTGGGCACTCATGATGCGCACTGAGCCACTGGTGAATAGTATAGGAGTTCCACTGCATGGGAGCGAAGGCTCAGATAGTGCCGGGCATTTTCCGCACTTGTACTTTAGTAAATATTTCCTACACCCTCAGGATGGCTGTATGCTCCAAAACTTAGGCTGAGCCACAAATATTTTGGAGCAGTTGGCGGAGCCCTGCCAAAATGTTTAAGGTGCTGCATTCTACACACTGCATCTCCTGGTACTCTTTGCCACTGTAACACAGGGGATGGAGACAGCTGTGGGTAGGAATTTAGGTTTATTTCAGGATACAGTATTTTTAAAGTTCAGGAAAAGGGGGTAATGCCACTGTAGACCAACTCTGAATCCCCATAATCTCAGTCTTGGAATTAAAAATCCTAATAAATGGTCAGTTAGACTTCGAAAGTGGTTCTAAAGCACTGAATAAACATTCCTGTAGTGGTAAAAAAAAAAATGTAAAACACCCTCTACAGGGTAAAAGTACCAATTTGTGAAGGACAATAGCACTTTCACACTTGAAGGGAAACTACCTGTATCTCACACTAGTGTAGATTTGTCTTCTTAAGAGTTCATCTGGACACCGCAGACTATTCTGGCGTACAGGTTGGGACTAATATTAGAGGTTTGACTAAGAAGAGTCTGCCTGCCTAGAATAGGCAGACCTACCTACATCCGTGGCCTGAGCCCTAAAGATATTTCAAAACATTGTGAAAGCCAAATAGTGCTATCCTCCAATGATAAGATTAAGAAAATGTCAAGCTACAAAAGCACAGTCTTCCATTGGAGTTATACAGGATTAATCTTTGGTGGATTTGCGCTCCCAAGTTTTAGTAGGGATTTAGGAGAGAACTGCAACAGTGGTCTCATGGGCGGTATTTGCTCCTGCAGACTGGCCTGTGTCGGAGGCACTTGAGGAGGCACTGGGAAGTAGGTCTAGTGCTACTTCACTAGGTTCAATTAGCGACTAAGACTAATATACAGTAACTTCATTCATATCCATCTTCCTAAGAACAGAGAAGGTCAACAAAATACCCCGCTTCTATTTCCTCTGCCTTGATTGCGCAGAAAAACATGAAACTCATGAAAGACATTCAACAACTAATTTGATACCAAACCATTAATTTCACCGGGCAGATATTTAATGATCAAGTCAGCACAAAAGGGAGATCTAACAAGGACAACGAGGAGCTTGAACATTTCTTAGAATAATCACTAATGGGGGAAGAACAATTATCTTGAAGGACAGCAAGACACTTTAGGCACACATGCTGAACAAATTCTCAGAACAGCGATATATCAAACCTGATGTCCAAACTGTAACCCCTAAGACACGGGGAGACTAGGTTAAAACACACCGAAGCCACTCATATCAAAATGACTGGACCACAAAGCGATGCTGAGCAGATAAAGGAGCCTTACTGAAAATTTCTATGAATGCTCCACTGCTCAAGAATTAAAATGTATCGTGTTAGAACAACAGAAGAACATGAATACATCCCACTCATCCCTGCTTTACTATTCTGTCTAACATTTAATAAAACCAACTCAAAGTCTGTCGCCCAAAAATTAAAAATATGATTGAAGTATTCAGACTTCATAGATCCACGTATTCAACATCTTGGGGTCAAAACCAAACGTGCAACATCTTGGCGTCAAAACCAAACGTGGAGATTGCGTGAAAATTGCACCATTGTTTAAAAAAACAAAAAGAAGTGTACAGGGAACTCGAATTCGTGCTCAAATACCAAAATTACACAGTAAGGAGAGACAGGTGGAGGAAAAGAAAACCTATGCCCAGCTTGGACCCCTTATTCTCAGTCTAAAATGGTTTAATTATCCAATTGATAGATAAGGGAGTGGGTTATACAATGTACAGGCAAGTGTCCTTGCAATGTGCTAGTTGAATACTTACTCACTTCACTACAGTGGTCGCCAAACATGATTATACCCATGAAATGTGACATGTTCTTTGGTCGTAGCTCAGAATACATTCTTACATTGTTTGCCCCGTGTATGTAAATACTGTCTTCTTAGCCCTAGGTTTGAGGATTACTGCTTGTTAAGCATACAAGGATATTCAGATTATATAGTAACGGCAGCTAAACTAAGGACAATCCAAAAATAAACAAACTAGGGACGAGGAACCCTCCCTTCACTACTTCCAAGCATAAAATGAAATAAACCCAGTTGTAGCCATTCACGAATTGTATGTGGAAAATTTTAACGCGTTTTATTCTTTACCACAAGGCATACAATAAGGTATCGCTTTGCACTGAGAGCTGGAGAGATGTCATTTTCAGCAGATCGTGTAAATCACCCGACTGACTGAAAGAATTAACTACTTGGACTTTTGCCAAACCTCTTTGACTCGTGTCTCTTGTGAGGTCAAACATAAATCGACCCCGTTTTTTGGAAATAGAAGCATAATACACGCGCAGTGATTAAGGACTCTTGCGCAGGGCTACATACACTCCTCCGTCCCGAAGAAGACCCGCCGTGACGCTTATTAAAAATGTTTGCGCCTTACATAGGGTCGAAACGTCGACGCATACTAAGAGTCTACGCAACGTCTCAGTTCAAAAGGCTATTCACATATGAACAGGAGGCGTATGCGATCAATCATAAGGACTTTACCAAAAATCGCACTTTCCCAATTATTCCTTTATTTGTTATACTAAGTGTACTAAGTGTATTGTCTGTATTTACTTCTACATGTCACCCCTCTTTCACAATTCTTTCAATTGTACCATTGTAGCCCAATTTATTTGTTACTTCTTAAAATATTGATTGAAACTTTCGCTTGGGTGTTGTTCTTTTCTCATCCTGAATCATGGATACATGTTACATGTAATGTATTTATATTGTGAACATCCCAAAGCAATTGTATTTCCCCGACAGAAACATTGTAGCCATATAGAACAAATTCTCAGAACAGCAAACCTGATGTCCAAACTGTAACCCCTAAGACACGGGGAGACTAGGTTAAAACACACCGAAACCACTCATATCAAAATGACTGGACCACAAAGCGATGCTGAGCAGATAAAGGAGCCTTACTGAAAATTTCTATGAATGCTCCACTGCTCAAGAATTAAAATGCATCATGTGTTAGAACAACAGAAGAACATGAATACATCCCACTCATCCCTGCTTTACTACTCTGTCTAACATTTAATAAAACCAACTCAAAGTCTGTCGCCCAAAAATTTAAAATATGATTGAAGTATTCAGACTTCATAGATCCACGTATTCAACATCTTGGGGTCAAAACCAAACGTGCAACATCTTGGCGTCAAAACCAAACGTGGAGATTGCGTGAAAATTGCACCATTGTTTAAAAAAACAAAAAGAAGTGTACAGGGAACTCGAATTCGTGCTCAAATACCAAAATTACACAGTAAGGAGAGACAGGTGGAGGAAAAGAAAACCTATGCCCAGCTTGGACCCCTTATTCTCAGTCTAAAATGGTTTAATTATCCAATTGATAGATAAGGGAGTGGGTTATACAATGTACAGGCAAGTGTCCTTGCAATGTGCTAGTTGAATACTTACTCACTTCACTACAGTGGTCGCCAAACATGATTATACCCATGAAATGTGACATGTTCTTTGGTCGTAGCTCAGAATACATTCTTACATTGTTTGCCCCGTGTATGTAAATACTGTCTTCTTAGCCCTAGGTTTGAGGATTACTGTTTGTTAAGCATACAAGGATATTCAGATTATATAGTAACGGCAGCTAAACTAAGGACAATCCAAAAATAAACAAACTAGGGACGAGGAACCCTCCCTTCACTACTTCCAAGCATAAAATGAAATAAACCCAGTTGTAGCCATTCACTAATTGTATGTGGAAAATTGGAACGCGTTTTATTCTTTATCACAAGGCATACAATAAGGTATAATTTCCACTTTCACTGAAATGTGCAGGCCCTCCATACTGATCATTTGGGCATTCTGTAGCGTGGATGCTTACTAAAAATATGGAGAAAGGGCTATTCATTATCAAAGCGTCTTTGTGAGTCTTTTATTCTATTCTTAAGAAACAAACAATAGTGCTAGCTTAGGCACTACACTCTAAAAACACAACTTAACATCTGGTGTACTTGAATTGCAGTTATAATTAGCCTAGTATCCCATGGTATGCATTTCGAAAAATCTAATTATTTCCCAGCATTTATTTTGCAATACTAAGGTTCAATTTTTTATGTGTGTTTCCATTTTGACATAAACCTGTTTATCCTGTCAATTTTTTTTTTTAAATTAGATTGTGTTTAGAACTAGGCGGCTTGATAAAACAATCAAATATAACACCTAAACTAATTTTTTTTAAAACGACTGAAACGGTTCTAGAGGTCTAATTTGAAAACGGTTGGAAATGCAACAAAAAAAAATAGCTGATAGCCACGAGTATTTTTATAAGGACATGGCTGACGTAACAAGCCTTAAGATGAAGCTTTGAGTAACGTCCTTTTTTGCATGTTTTAAGACGGACAGAAAGGCAAAACCTTATATCCCCAAAATACAGAAAGAAAATGTTGAGACGCCTCATTATCTATGAGAGAAATATGTAACACAATCGGTGTACAAGCCTAAAATTAGCAGTGTGTCCTTCGGTGCAATCGACCCCTTTTTGCTGCGACGGGGAAATGCGCTTGTTTATTATGGGCACAAGAGAGACGGCACACGGGTTTTTATTCGGTGAATAAACAGCCACACAATTTAGATTTTATAACAGGGCAGTGGGTGAGCGGGGACATTTTTTTTGTTTCAATTGGGAGTGTGTTTATCATCAGTCTGAAGAGCAATACCCCAACCCCCACCGCCAGGCATGGTGGGTGGGTCCCCTCCCCCTCTTTAGTTGCCATGTGAGTTCTTAGGAAAATATGGCGATGTTCGGCAACATCAAAACGTAGCAAGAAAAAAAGCACGTTTCTGAGGGAGCAGTGGTAGGGCCGATAGAAGAGGAGGATTGGGAAGACTTCGTTTTAGTCACATCCTGAATTACTCATCGAGCTCATTACTATAAAGCGGGCAGATTTTAAACTGGGTGCTCGACTAAAACAGAAACAGCCTCTTTTATTAGCACAGATCCTGTGCTACGGATACTCACACGGATCACTGTAACATGGATTGCCACCAGTGCAAATGTACGTTTTTTGAGTCTGAATCACCCTATGATTCACCTTCAACCCTATCTCTGAGTCACTAAAAAGGAAGTCACGTGACTATAGCCAGTGAAAGAGAAAAGAATTATGTTCTTTCCTTTCTCGAAGAAGAAAAAAATCCTTTTCCACAGTAGAAACAAAGGCTCGGTATTAGTTGTCCGGGGCCATTCAAGGGTAGGGCCGTCATGCCAAAAAGCGATAATTGGCGGAAGTTTATCTTAGTGGGACCCCACTGGCCTCCTGAAAGCACCAACATATATTTTTTTTAAATCACACAAATCGATCTACCTCTTCTTCCTAACAAAGATGTCCTCAGCACTTTAAAAAAACAACAGTCTGTTTATACCCACAGAATTACCGGGGCATCGTCCAGCATTTAGAGAAAAAAAGGGGCTCTCGCAATGCAGTCTTATTTGATTACAAACCCCACCCTTCTTTCAGAGCACTACGCCGATCTACTCGGATCCAATGTACAGGGACATGGGTGGTCTCCAGGGCTTTGTCTGGGCTTGGTTTTGGGACCGGCAGATAAGAAAGTGTCGTCTGTTTGTATAAACGCTGACCCCGTACTTGGTGTTTACATCTTTAATAGCACTTGCTATAAACACTACACCACTGATGAACACGAATGACCCTCCTCTGAAATACCAGAATGCTGGTCCATTAACACAAACAAAGCCCCATGCGCTTTTACAACACTCTGTAGATTATCTGTTTAAACAACTTAGCATAGGTAAAGAAAACAAAGCCTAAAACAGCAGCTTTTTTATTTTTTTATTTTGCTTGAGCAAATGATGCTAGTATTTCGTGTTCAAGCCCGGTGAGGGCAAATTATTAAACGTTCTCGTGTTGTCCACAACAAAACTAAAGGTGCTAGACTGGCAGAAGGCGGATAAAAGCAGCAGCATCCGAAATACCAAATCTTGGTCTGGAGGCGAGCCAGTGCCTATTTAAGAATCTAAAACACGGCGAAGCTACCTTCTTAATGTCTTGCTTCATACGGTTTTGGAGAACGGAGGATAAAATAGGATTTGCACAGCTTTTCATCAAATCATTAACGTTATTACGGAGGCGGGGCTATAGTCGGCTTGCTCAGGAAATGACAGGCAGTGGCTGGACTCATCTAACCCTTTGCTCCCCGCTCTGACCAAGAAGCGCTGCAACCTGAGCCTGTGTGCAAATTCCTCGCCATTCACAAAACATCAATGGGGTGGGGGAGGAGACTGCCGAGGAAGCACACATGCAAATCCTGTTGCATCCAGCTCTTGTTTTCGACTGCTGAACCGGTGATCTGAATTTATGGATTGAGAGGGCATACTCATTTCCGACAAAAGATTTGGCTTCAGTGTAGTTCCATGAGATTGTGAGCATGTGCTTAAAAGGTTTGTCACTGTATCTGCAACAACACGGAAATAAAGGAACATGCCCGATAAATGTGGATTTGAATACATTTTGCAAATTATTTACAAAATGATTTAATTACACGTCGAGATACTGACCTATAGAAGACATATATACGATACTATGAAACATACCGAGTTCAACAATCGGATTTAAATGATGTAGGATTTAGCATTAGGAAGCAAGATACTAACTAGCTCATTAAGACTCCTAAAACAATCACACACCCTGCCACAGAATTCCAATGTAATTGTTGTTTTACAGTCCTACTGCTAGTAGGTACATAGCTGTGCTAACATGTCCTCATTAAGGTACATATATCATTACAGTGGAACATCATGCATTTTAAGATAACCATGGAGCATCTGATTATTTAGTACTAATATGGAAACTATTTAAAAAGAGAAGGGTGTCCATCCTTTCACCATTTTCTATACCGTGAATTGCTACTATGTGCGATACAGCCTTGAAACCGTAATTTTCGGCGGAACGCATGCTGGTACACGAGCTTAAAATAAAACCCACATTAGCTGTATGCAACACGTGGAACTTTTATTTAGCATCCGTTTATTAGGTCTGTAACGTTAAAGAGATACTTTTATAACACAGTGCGAGTTCATGAATATAACCACTGTCACCTCCCTGTGTAGGGTTTGGAGACTTAAAAAACGGAATAAATAGTAAACTTCAACTTTAGATTCCATCAAGAACCTGAACAAAATAAACAAATAAAGCAAAAGTGGCGTGGTGCGTAATCTGTGCATAGAATCATGGAGGTATGGTTTGTAGTAGTAGAGCGGGACCAGCAAAAACAATGAGCTGCGATCATAGCGAACATTACATATTTTTGCATTGAAGGGACCAGTGTTTATTAATGTTTGCCCCATCCCAACATGCCCCTGGCAACAGGCATAGCCCTGTAGGTCAAGAGATGGTGTTAGTAAAATAACCGTGCAACTCATTTTCAAACATAACTACCATGAGATAAATACAACGTTCATCATTCAAACATTTTCAAAACAACCATCCTATCCTTTCTGTTTTGCAATGCATCGGTCTTTAAACATAGAACATACCGTTGAACTGGGTGTTTTAACGGACTAGAACGGTCTTCCTCCTTGAACACTTCTATTTTTATTTAAAAATGTAATTTCCAAGCGTCTTGCTTTATCCTTCTAGAACATCTTCACCCTGCCTGCCATTAACCATATTTCTATGGAGTCCTTAGCGACCCTTCCTTCCATTGTTCTCGCCCTTCATTCCCTTTTCTTTTCTCCCATAGTGCTTTGAAGCAGCCTTGGAGTTGTACAAGCACTGCAAATGCAAATAACAAGAGCACACCAAAATCTGTCACACAGAAAATGGGATGTGGACAATGACCTAGAACTAGTGACACAAGGTCACAGACACCACAATATAGGGACAGAGATACTACAAGTAGGACTCGGACTCTACCATGCAGGCACTGACTATGACACTAACATTTGAGGACTGGCGAATAGACACTAACAGAAAGATATCACATACATGGAAACGCTGAGACTCCGATAGTGCTATATTACTAGAGGCACACGGGCATTAGGACACTGACAATGGAACCCTTACATGGATACTAAGGGTCTCATCAACACAGTACACGGCAACAGGGGACAGGGCATGGACAGGAGTATATTGGCACAGGCAAACCCTTATAGGGCTGACGCATAGTATGGGGACACTGATGCGATAACACTGACTTTGGGGCAGGGACATAATGTCACTATGATGGCACCAGCACTTGGACACTTAAATGGGAATAATATTGGGACACGTTAACAAGAACACATAGTAATGGTGAACATTGTCAAAGAGGCAAGGACATAATGAACAAAAAAAAAAAAAAGCGGGACATGGACACAAACCCTAGGCTTCTGAACACTGATACAGGTACTGATAAGGTCTGGAAACGGCACTCAGAAATGCCCATCAGGAAGACAGAACTTCTTTGCTTCCCTCTCATTCAGAAAGGGATTCTGATCCGCATCCTTTACAATTCCCTCCTGTCAGTTCAGCAATTGTTTAGTTTAATGCAAGATTATGTTGAAGCCTGATAATGGTTTCCCAGTACCTTTCGCATCAATCCCTTTATAATATGGACTCATTCTTCCAAATTATTACGTTTTGACATGTACTTTGTCCCTGTAGTCTTCGTTTTAGCTAATGTTTTTAATTTGACGCCCCCCCCCCGATGTATCTGTATATTCTTTCTGATATGAGCAAGGATTTTGACCAAAGCTTGCTTTAATAAAACCTGAAAATGACAATATGACCAGAGTTTTTCACTTTTGGACCTCAGCTAATGAACTATCCTCCCCACTTCATCTGCAGAAGGATTAATTCTCTCCTCTCCTTTTGGAAAGTCATGAAGAAATCTAACTTTTGTTAATCTGACTGATACTCCTTTTCAATACTCATTCTCAACCCCCACATATTGTAAGTTGTATATAGTGCATATTAAAAAGAATGATATATACATAATTTAAATATATATACACACAGACACGTATAACAGTGACAGAAGGATACAGTAGAGCTGACCTAGGGAACGAGAAAAATGAACAATGAAGCATTAGAATAGGATACTAGCGGAGATGCACAGAGGAAACAGCCGCTAAAACATGGGGACAAAGACCCATGGGGACATAGACACAAATGGGCCATCTCACACGGGTACAATGACAGTGGCATGCAGACACAGATATTGGGCAACTGACAAAGAAGCAATGGGACAGTAACACAGGAGCATAGAGATTAGGTTTCAAAGGTAGCACCACGTACATCAGGAGATCACAGACATTGGAACACCTTGGATACAAGGAAGTGGACATCAACACAAACAAGGTAATGGCCACAGCTACATAACATAGTCCTAAAATAGCCTTGGTTATCAAGAAGCGGTACCAAGCAGTAGCAAACATATGTTACACTTTAAAATAAAACATAACATGTACTGTAATGGCAATAATAACTGAAGCTACCAGTGGCGTAGATGATTTTGGATAAATTCAAGGCTCATTTTTGCAGTCTTTCTGGAAAATTCCAGCTATGTCCATACCCGGCACATTTATTTCATGTTTTCTGAGCATAAAGAAAAGTGACTGCGGAGAATCTATTCTACGAGCACCTGCCCCTTAAGTCATTTACAGCAGTAAATTAGGCTATACATCTTTGGTGGTGCGCAACACCCCGCCCCCCCTCCCCACTCCCACTCCCCTGGAATCACAGCTTACTGGACTTTGGACGCAGCTCTGACTCGTCTACCAGTTTGTGTCCCCGTCACCCTCCCCCTCCTCTTTCCATGCTGTGTCTCTCATCCTCCACTTTCCCTCCTCATTCTCTGTCTACTTCCCCTGCTCTTACCTCCCCCTCCCCTGAATTTCTCCCCTTGCCTGCTTTTTCCCCTTACATATATGTCCTTTCTGTTTGTCTCGACCTTACTTGTCACTATGTTGCCAGGCTCTAATAACTGTGTAACCTTTGTAACGATGTAACCTGCAATTATGGTCTGAAACTCCTGTAAAGCACTCCGATACCTCCGGGTCTAGCCAGCGCTATATAAAACCTTTAAAATAAAATAATAACATATATACATACACACACATATATACACACACACACACACACACATATATACACACACACACATATATACACACATACATACATATATATATATATATATATATATATATATATACATATACATGTATAAACATATACACACACACACACACACACACACTATATATAAATACACACATACATTTTGATAAATGAAGCACCACTCATGTCAATGAAAGCTTCAGCAGGAAAACGTGTAAAGATGTTTGTGTTAAAAGAAAAATACAGGCCTAAGATAGTAGAATAGAAAGCAGAAATGGAGTCAGGACCTGGGGGAGGGAAACGTACACAAGCTATAGTAGAATAGGGAAACATAATTATCCAGGAGACAACTCGTAGAAGAGACACTCCTTCGACAAGTGATTTAGCAAGTTACAGTGCATTACCCAGAAGGAAACTTCCGGATGAGACATTCCTACGGCGAGTGCCCACAAGTATCCCGGTTAGATCTGGAGGGCTAGTGTAGAAATAGTGAGACGGGACTGGGTAACAAGTGTGTAAAGTCTGACAAGATAAAGAGACTGTCAATTGGTCAGTGCCGGCTGGCCTTATTCTGAAGAAGTCAGACACCTAGCACCCACATTTCAGATTTAAGATATCTGGAAAGAGTCTTTTAGGAAGAGCTACTGAGGCATCAGTTGGAAAGTCTGAAAGTTGGTTAACGGGACAGCAAATTACCAGACCCTTGGTTGCAAATCCAAAAAGCAGATTAGTTGCAAGTGGATATCCCTCTATGAATAAGGAGGACGACATAAAGAGTACAGTATTGCGTAATCACAAGGGACAAATTGTTCCTGCCAGTTGTCATACAGTCTGCTATAAATGAGGAAGAGCAGCAAGATCTTTGATATTTTTGATATTTCAATACAGGCCCTTAAGGTGTCCTGGAAGTGGGGAAACATTATTTCAGATAAAAATACAGGGAATCAAAAAAAAAAATGCCCCAAGACAAGCCCAAAGATTAATAATATTTCCCTATGAGTGCCACTGATAATTCACTGTGGCAGTAATGGATGAGATCAAATTAGAATGTACATTTATGTGGACCCATGGAGAACCCGGTGTCCATGCAATACCCCTCAAATTCATATAATAAGAGTCACCCATCATATTAGAGGCCCTTCATGATGCATTCCTCGCAGACATTTACGAGTCAGAAGTTTGAAATATTTATGAGAGTCCACATCCTCATGCCCGCAAATAGTCATTTAGATTCACGATAATATTATAACATGTATTGCGTCAGGCTCAAACACATGATAAAAACTTTCCCTACAGACAAAAAGAAGATACAAAAGTGCTGTAAACAATGGTATAAAGTTACCACGGGCAACCAACACCAAACCATGCCCAAAGGAACAGACATTCGACAAAGACATAACTAAACACAGATTGATGAGAGGAACTGACACGGACAGGCTTTGAATATGTGGGGAGGGCCTTGGGAGAGGCGGACAGGAACTATCGACAGCTGTGGGGCGGGGGGGCGGGATGATGTTTAGTTTTCTGTGATGATTTAAGAAGACAACTTTGTGTTCCCTAATAGGGTAAAGACTATAAGGAATGGCAAGATGGGCTGCACTCCTTGATAGAGATGCCAACTTACTACACGAGAAGACAGTGATGCCCAGCCTCCGGGATGTGGGATAAGCTGCGTTATGTAGTGATTATCAGAGATAAAGCAGCCGGCCTCAGGGTTGTAGGCCGGTAATAGTGTATGCCTGCATGATTGTTCATTAAAAAATAAATAAATAAAATAAAAATAAACACAGATTGACTTACATTTGCTCTAAGCAGAACAAAAAGAAAAGTCAGAAAAGGGAAGCCATCCTGTCATTATGGCGGGTACTCTGAGATACAAAAACAAACGTGAAACCAAAAGCACCAGAAGAGGCACAGTTTCCAGAAAAGCCCCTGCCCGTTGAACTTTACCCTTTTCTGCCAGCTGCCTGGAACCAAGATCCCATTAGAGTTCCACCTCAAGAGGAGATACAAAAATCAAAGGGAGACGAGGCACCGTCGGACCCCACCCCTACAACTCCTTGATCCGGTCAAGAACCGGACCAAAGAGACAGACTCATAAATGAATAGCAGCACACTGTTAGACAGACAACACGCTTTAGAAGCCCAGCTTCCCTTCAAGGGCAATGGACTACGGGACATGTTCTTAAGCTGGGAAGACACTTCTGCGGAGACTTTGAGAGAGGTAATTGAGGAATTGATAAGAGAAGAAGGATGGGAAAGGGACAGACGCCACAATATCATGAATCCCCAAATGAGTTACAACACATAGGGAGCCCAGAGAAAGATGAGGAGTGGGAAGCCCGGCCTAACAGGGGTAAAAATGCACAGAACATTAACCAGAGACAATATAATTTCTGCCTGCGAACTCCTAAGGGGGTAAATTATAGCAGTAAGAGGAAACTCACAAACATGTAAGAAAACAATCCTAAAAAGGAGAGGTTCGATCTGACAACCATAGAGGTAATGGAACATAAGGAGGGTTGTTACTATTACCAACCCTTTTCAGAAGAATTGGCAAAATGGACTAAAGAGGAGGGGGGAAAAAAAAAAGAGAAAAAAAAAAAAAAGATCAATGGCCCGAGAAGGATCTTTTCAACCCAGTGAATTAGCAACTGCCGAAGATTCTATATGGCAGGGACAGGGCAACCCAGATTGGAATTATCCCTATATGGAAGAGTGCCTCACAGGGCAACATGGGCATCAGTAGAATTTATGGATACAGCAGTCAAATTGCGAGACATCAGATGAGGAAATGTTTGATGATAGCTCATCAATTGAGACAGTGGTATTTCAAATGGAGATGCCTATTCGAGCACAGTTGCAATATAGGACAGTGCCAAAACATGCACAAGACAGTACAATAAGGGAAACGGATTTGGCAAAGGTACCAGAGAATCAGTGGACAAAGGGACCACAAGATGTGTGACAGATTAAAGGAGCAAAGCCTGTGAAAATAACACTGAAACCCGGGGCAATGCTACCCTGGGTATGTCAGTATCCGTTATGCAAGAAGCAGAAGAAGGTATCTTTCCCACAATACAGCTGTTACTTGAGCATGGAGTGATATATGACAGAGCATCATCTTGCAATACACCGATTTACACGCTAAAAAAATCTAAGGGGGGGCACTTGGAGGATGATTCAAGATTTCCATCCCCTGGACGATATAGTAATCCCAGAATTTCCGATGGTGCCAGGCCCATCAATCATACTGACAAATATTTCTACAGATGCCACCTAGGTTTCATTAATTGATTTGAAAAATACATTTTTCAGCATTTTGCTGCAACCATAGTCCATATCTAACAGGGTTTGCGTACAAACTCAGTATTGCTGTATAAGGCTCCCCCAGGGCTATTGTGAGTCCCCAAGTATCTTTAAAATGACAGTGAAAAAGGATTTAGCAAACGTAAAATGTAAAAGCACCCTTTTATAGTATGGGGACTACATTTTGGTGTGTGATCCTACTGAAAACATATGTAGGGACAATACTATTAGTCTGCTTTGCATGCTTGCAGAAAAAGGATACAAAGTGGACAAAGACAAATTGTATTATGTGCCGACATAAGATCATTATTTGGGAGAATAGCTAAAGATGGGAGGAGGGCGATACCTGACAGAGCAGCGAGCATCAGAGACACACCCAAGCTCACCATCACAAAACAAATGCAGCAGTTCCTAGGACTCTGCAATTATGTGAGACAGTGGGTATTTGATTATGCCACCCTAACTGAGCCATTTTTGACCGCTCTGAAAGCGTCCCATACCAATGGGAACAAAATAAACAGGACTGATAAAAGAGACTGCATTCTTCAGCTCACAAAATGCAATCACAAATGCTCCAGTGTTAGGTAAGCTTGACTACAGCAAACCATTCTACCTTTTCGGTCATTGAAATGGAAGGAGAATGATGGCCGTACGGACTCAAAAGACATCCATGGGACACAAACCAATTGCCTACTACAGTGGGCTGCTAGATTCCATCATGAAAGGTCACTACCCATGTGAGCGAGCACTGGCTAAAGCAGCGTTTGCAGTCCAGAAAAGCACCACAATAGTGATGGGATCACCTTCAACGCTGTATGTAGAGCATGTGGTATTTGCTATTTTACAAAATAGTAAGAGTACCCTCACAACTCAGAGAGAATCTGGGTACGAATTAATACTTTCAGTAACATCTTTACAAGTGGTTCGCTGTCACACAGTTAATCCAGCAACATTATTTGGACACCCAGTTACTGATTATGAACAAGTACATGACTGTGCTAATTACATACTAGGTGAATAAAGTAAGGTAGGAGATGACCCCAACCCAGGGAGCATGTTGCTCTTTGTTGATGGATCCTCATACACAGATCAGGAAACTGGGATTGGACATTCAGGAGTAGCAGTTGTAAGAGCTGAACAACAGGGATAATCTGAAACATTACACAACATTAGCCAGATGCCACTGCCTTCTTATTTTTTAGCACAGGCCGCTGAAGTAGTGGCCATCATTGACGCACTGCAGTGGGCGGAGGGACTAGAAGTCCCTATTTATTCAGATTCAGCATGTGTCACTACCACTGTATGTTCTAGCATTCATAGATGGGAAAGGAGGGGATTTCTTAAATCTGATGGGTACCCAGTGATTCATAAAGATTTATTGGCACAATTAATAAAAGCTTTAACACTTCCATCCAAAGTATCTCCAGAGGTAATGCTTTGGCAGATTGTGCAGCAAAAGAAACAGCTAAAGCGTCCTCAAATTATAGCCAATGTGATGAACACATTAGGTATGAGACAAGCAGGCAACAAGATGCTACAGAATTACCGCCTCCATATACAAAAACAGCAAAATTACATTTGTGTGCATTTCCAGAACAAGCATTACCACAATAAATGGAGCTGTGGGAACAGCGAGGCTGCATTCAGAAAACAATAGATTCCATTTATAGGCAAGAGAGTAGAGACAAGCTAGCAGAGGCAAGCTAGCAATGCCACAAGCCCTGTTGTAGTCTGCTCTAGAGCAACTGCACCTCCCCGCACACACCACAAAAGAGTATCTTCTTGCTACATTACAGGCAGATTGGTTAATTCCACAACTATCTGAAATGATCACTACTTACATAACAGAATGTGCAATATGTCAACAGTATAGTCCCAAGCCGACCTTGAATGTGATCACCTCAACACCACGCCCAACAGGTCCATTAAAAAAATCTACACTTACATTTTTGGAAATGAAAGAAAGATGTAACAATTACAGGTATCTTATGGTAGCTGTTTTTCCATTCTCATGATGGATTGAGGCAGGACCCTGTGTACATAATGATGCTAAAGCAGCAGCTAATTTTCCTATAAGAGAGGTGATACCGAGGTGGGCTGTGGCGGAAGCGATCAGCTCTGGTAACGGGCCCCATTTTGTCAATGCACTATTTCAATACATCTGCACCACTGTAGTAAGAAAACAAACTGTCATCTGTTTATTAACCCCAAAGTAATGGAATAGTGGAACTCCTGAACGGCCTCCTCAAATATAAAATAAGCAAACTATGTGCTACTCTGCAAAATATATTGCTGCACTGCCTACCACTGGCTTTGTATGCCCTCAGAAATCAGCATTTAACACAATACCAAATAGTAACTGGACGTCCCATGCCCACCCCTTTAACGATAGCAAGGCAAAAGACAGAAGCCTATAAGACAGCTGAGGTTTTAGGGGAAGAAAGGAGTTTTATTTGTCTGATTAAATGTAGTCTGTCAAGTTCTTCTCTAAACAGGTATTGTGAAAGAAGAAGACCGCTTCAGCCCAACAGACCAGTCTTATACCTGTTGGCCAACAAGTTTAAGTGCGGAATTTCATCCGAAGACTGAAGGATCCAAAGTTCCATGGCCCTTCTCAGTGGCAATGAGTATTCCCATTGCAGGGAAAGTGAATGGCAGGAAACCATGGATCCACATGCCATACGGACGATTGGGCCCCGCCTAGCCTCAGACACTTTCACAGACAGAAGGGGATCAAGAGGGGGAAAGCAAGACACAAGAGTAACAAGGTCTCCCTTTAAACCGCAAGTATTCTGTCGACTCTACTAGAAGACAGTTATGTACTGCTGTTTTGTTTTTCTTTTCTTATGCTGGCGGTTACATTGAAATGGTATTTTACCTCATGTATGGGATTATGTGTTAGTATTACGCGCTTGCAGATAGCAGTACCTGAACAGAAAAATATATCCCATAGTATGCATGCTGGCTTATTAGATAATATATTGCATCATCATATAACGAGATAGGTATGCAAACTTATAATTCCTCTTGCTTTGTTTGTTCTTTGATTCCACACGCCACTGACTCAAATAGGTTACACTTGCCTAAGGAGGCACCTCCAACTATTACCATGTGCCTGTTACATCTTTTCCTTTGTAGAATACAAGCACAGATGCACCCACTGCAGGTCAAACAGGGAACATTCCTAGTAAACACTGTGCAATATGAGAAAGAGTAAGCAGATGTAATGAACGTCCAAACCGACCGCAAAGAGCTAGTAGTGAAGTTAGATGCAATGGCCAAGAAATGGATTATGTGGTACAAGGGAAAAACGTGGAGAGCCAAGATATTGCAGCAGGGATTTTCAGGGGTATCCCGTCCTATGCTTTTCTGTAAGAATTACTCCGCCAAACCCCAGCTCCACAATTGTCAGGAAAGGCCATATTTCCTAATAAATACATAAGTATACGTTCATGGTCACTAGCACCATAGCACTGCTTTTAGGTGCAGGGCCCCATCTCTATGGAATAGGAACCAGACTGACAATAGTATACTACAGAAGTGTCAGGCGTTATTGAATGAGAATATAGCTAGACTAACTTGGGTAGAAACACCTACAACTCTTCGAGCAGGTAGAAAACCCATTTTTTCCCTTTGTGATTCAGGGGAAATGGAACAGTCCGGGGGGGGGGTAGAGGAGAGAGAACCTCAATTGCAATGTTACAAAATATAGCGCTCACAAGCAATAGGGCACCTCCAGCCTAATGGATTTTTACTGGAACTGTGGTGAGTGGCAGTATATGCGACTTCCTTCAGGATGGCAAGGCTTCTGCTCCATGGTGACTGTACACACTCCCTCCCTGGTGATTTCAGGAGTTGACATCTCTGAACTACATGACCATCCTATGCGCCGTCCAAAGACAGTGCTGCACCATCAGAGGACAAAAGCTGCAGATTATTACAGTACTACAGCCTGGGAAGACGTTCCGCAAGAGCATGGGCTGTTCAACGATGCACAAATCTTCAGCAGTATCCTTCAGTTCGTCCAAGCTAAAGCAACTGCATGTTGGCTCCAGATTACCCGCTGGGAGCTGATGAAAGCCATCAATGCCACTGAGGATGGATTCAACGCGATCAAAGAAGAGCTGAGAGCCAGGAGAGAAATGATCATGCAACGTCGATATGTTAGACTTAATGACGGATATAGATGGAGGATTATGTGCAAAGATTCAAACTGCCTATTGCACATATATTACAGCCAATGAAGCAGAAAGCTGAACACTAACAGAGGCCATACAAATTCTGCATACCTTGCAAAAGAAGATGGTAGGTAGACCAGGGAGGTGCCCCGATGAATGGTTTTCAGGGTGAGTCACTCGGGTGCCATCCTGGATGTCATGACTATTTAAGGTCTTATTGCCCGTTTTTGTGACGTTGCTCTTGATGTTCTACATTCTACAGATAGTGATAGGATGCTGTAAAATTGTTTATCAGAAGTTGGGAGGGATGTTTACAGCTAGATTGATAAATAAAGTGCAGGATGTTGAGGAGAACGTATACACATTGTCTCCAAGAAAAAGGGAAGGTGAGGAAATAGTTAAAAATCATCTAAAGGAGGAAAGGTTATAATAAACGTAGAAAATGAAGAAGATCCACTCATGTCAATACAAGCTTCAGCAGGAAGTAGTGTACAGATGTACGTGTTAAAAAGAAAATCACAGGTCTTAGATAGTAGAATATAAAGCACAAATAGGACCTGGGGAAGGGAAATGGACACAAGGTTTAGTAGAGAACATAATTAGACACAGGAGAAATAGAAAGTTACAGGCCAGCATTGCAATAATAGGTCTCTGAGAAATATGCAGATTAGGCCTTGCAGAGCAGCAGACATGTAGGGAGCAGAGCAAGAACACAGATAGTACAGCAGTGGTGTGGAAGTGTAACAAATTACATGCACATGGGACGCATTCCATAAACGCGAGATTAGCTGTTTTTGCAGGAAGTATTACCTTTTGTTATAATGTTGTGCTTAAGCAAATGCTGATTAAATATGTAAATGTATGATGTATCTACAATAAATATCCGTGCAGGAATTAATTGCAGTTTACCCCCTCTTCCCCAGGATAGGTCAAACTAAGTTGTAGTTGTTCCTGTGGGCCATGCCCTCCATTACACGTAGTCCTGGCCATGGGCCTGGTCAAAGCAGAGAGCCCTCCTTGAGATGAAGGTGTCTTGCTGGCTAAAATAAGAGATACAGAAAACAGAAATGATAAGGAGAGCAACTCAAGAAAGGATGGTTGAAGCAAAAATATGGGTGTCCACAACCACCAGCATAAGACAACTGAATTTATTATCTGGATTATTAAGATTTATTTTTTACCTGTGGTTTTTGTAAAGCAGGGACAACGTCTATTCAGGCATTAAGAACACTACTACAACTAATTATTACTAAATTGGCAATACCTTGGCCTCTGAAGATAGACAGACAAGGGCTGTGGGCCACTGGAGATATTTAATACTTGGTTGTAATATAAAGAGACTGAATAGAAGAATGTATACGCACACCCATAGTTATTCAAAGAGTATGAGATATGGTGTCTATTTTAATTTCTGACCATCCAACAACCATGAAAGTGAGTATTTTCGTACATCAACTATACTGGTCATATTTTTAAGGTTGGAAGTAATAGAACACAAAATTGTTTCTGGGTTAAAGGAGGCGCTGATGGCCAAGGGTGTAGATGTCGCAGTTATCAAAAATAAGCTGATACAAGCATTACCTTTTGCAGATGATGCCGTTCTGATCCCTAGGAAGCAGAGAGGTGGCTTAACATTTTAAAGGAGAGTTATATTGATATACGGCATTTCTGAAGTTAGCAGTTAACCCTAGCCGAACTTAAACAATGGCCTCTGGTCGAAGTAACCCTAAAATGTGGGCGCTGTCCATAGCTCACAAATCCATAAGAACATCATGTGAGTTTTTATCTCGCATTCACTTTGGATTAATGTGGCACCTGGTCTTCCTGTACAGCCAAAAGAGTTTTATACATAGCGTTGGGTTCATGACCAATTTAGCCTTTGCTGTTGGTAAGAAGCGGATTGTCCCCTTTTAAGAAATTTATAGGAGAACGTGTCTTCTGGTTTTAACCCATAGTTCCGGCCCATGGGGCTTTACAAAAATAGAGTCTACACAAGACTCCTAGATCTTCTGCCTAGTTGTCCATCCTTTATTTAGTATGAGGGAATAGAGCTTGACTATGTGGAGGATCATATTAACTTGGCCAATTTGTTGTTGTGGTGCTCAGTCTGGAGTAATCCACAAGCCCTGTTTAATAAAGAAGTTATTGAGGACGATCTGTCCTGTGATGGGGGCTTCAAATTCCAAGCTTAGGTTATATTAGGAAGTAGTGCACCTCCCTGGTTAGGCCATATTTTTTTTTTCTAAGCCTGAGGGCCTGCCAAAAGCTGAACAGTCTTGCATCAAAAATCTTTTAAGAACAGCAGACAGCGGGATCAGGAGGTGGCTGAGCTAGTCAAAATCCATAAAAAAACAATATGCTTTAATGCAGACTATACCCAGAGTAGAGCTGTGTCTGAATGGTGTACTCCATTTTTGGGATAGGATCCTTTTAATAAGATTCAGATAAGCAATTATTAGACAGCAGTTATGCTTACATTTTGGGCAGTACGACTGCTCATCTTTACTTCTATGCCCATGTGAAGATAACTTAGTGGTAAGATTGTTCCATTTTGTATTTTTCTGCAGATTTTATCCATGTTTTACTAGGCGTTTTTAATCCTAGTACTGACTGAGATCAGGTCTTATCAAATGCAGTCTGTCTTTGCTGTATTTGCAGAGGTTATTCACACCAGCGAACTGAGGTAGTGTCAGTTCTTTTCTTTAAAATGCTCTAATTGTAAACAATTGAATCGTTTTCTAATCTGATGGGAAGGTTGATTCATGGGTTTTGTTATATATTGGCATTCATGCTCTAATATTTTATTCTGACTATTATTCTGTGAATATTGTAATGTATTGCTTTTATGATAATTTTATAATGTTAAACTAAATGTATCGTAACATCGTTCCCCTTGCTAAATTAAACCACGGATCAGTACTAGCACTACAATTCATGTGATGAATTACAAATCGGTTAAGAGTGAATGGGAATATTGGGAGAACCTGTTGCAGGAATGGCAATATGCATTTCCCCGTGCCACATTCAGTTGTCATTTGGCGTCAGATATCTGCAGCAAGTGAAGCTCAAAGCAAATAAAGCCTGCTACAGCAAGCTCAGTTAATTACCGTGGAAAGCCGCTGCACAGCATGCGTTGCAGGGCATCCTATATAGCCCCCAATGTAGCGAACAAGAGCCTCTTCTACGCTGTAAAATAGGGAGACTCTGCTGTAAACACATAAAAGCCCGAAGGCTCAACACGCCTTTTCTTCACAAAATCCAGTTTACTAAAACAGACTGCACTATTCAAACCCATGCTTCATGGGACAATGTTATCACACACCAAGTGTTAAAAAGAATCTTGATTGCACAATGCTATCACTATAGTAAAAAAATATGATTGTGTCACCACCCACTGCCCTTTTCATCTCTTCGTAGGGCTCTGAAGCACACTCGTATGGCTGGAAGGAGACAGGCTGACCTTCCACAAAATGCCAAACGTAATACATCTTTGCCTTCCTTTTTCCTGCTTAACCCTTCACTGTCAGCATCAATTGTTTACACTCCTTTGCACCTCATCTTACTCACGCTCCTCCCCCGTCCTCTACACTATTACTATTGCAGTCATGTTGCGTATTTTCTGCATCAACCTTAGCAGCGACAGCAGGAGCACCACGATACAAAACTCACGAAATAACAGCAAGTCCTTTTATTGGATGAGCTGTGCCAGCTCTCAAAGTTCAGGTTTAGTTGAGTGTCAAGATTGGTTCAGATAAGCTAAAATGTCTAATTTTTAAGACTCAGTTCGGTACTAATCAAACTACAGTAACACCAGAAACCGATGTTAAATGATTTTCAACCAATGCAGCCATGGGACATTAAATGCAGGAAGTGGTATCCGAGAAATTAATATCAAAATAATATATCACTTCTCGATCTCAGGAAAAAAAAGAGGATATAAAACAGCATAGATCACATTAAAAATGGCTCAATGCTACTCCACAAAATAAAATACTAACATGTGATGCTTTTATAAGTATTTTAAAAAGTTGGTATAGTAATGTAGAGTGAAACAAACATCTACAAGTCGAACCGGTTTCGACTTGCCAACCCACTCTCCGAAGACTCAAGTCTTGGAAAAAAGGTAGCTCCACTAGGACGTTGAGAGAGGTTAATAAAGTGTGTACACATTACATATGTCATTTCCACTGGTTCCTCTCCTCTGAGCCTGCACAAATGTCAATCTATTCAAAACGATTTAGATTTGTGCCATAGCACCATTCACACCATGGTTATCCACAATATTCCAGATAGGTCACGGCCAGCATTTATGAGGGCACTGTTGTAAAGTGAAACAACGATGTGATTAAGCATTTACTAAAGACATTAATTCCCCTCTTATAGATCATGTTTTCTCTGTTATGTTGACCGAAGTTCGGACTCCATTTTGTATTGTCATGCTTCCACGTGTTCCCCACGAGAAGAGTCCAACCTCTGTGTTAGTTGCTCTTGTAATCTGCCTAGTAACAGTCTATAAATAGCTCCTTTGTCCATCTGGCACATGCCCAGACTTGACCGCATCTGTTATCAGTTAGCCTTGCTTGACCATGTTTTCGCGGGCTCAAGGAGTGTGTTAGCTCCGCCCACATATTGATTCAGTATCGAAAATGACCATAAATGGTAATGTTCTTCGGCCTCATGTTGTATCCACCCACTTATGAGCCCCTCTGTTGTGTATAAAAGGGGACTGTGTACGCAAGTTCTTTGTGCTACTCTATGCAATACTGAAGAGTGTTGTGTGGATTGTAGGACCACCCTTAAGGGTTAATAAATGCTGTCTTTGTACTTTGCAGTTTCCGTGCCAACTTCCTTATAGATTCCATTACAGGAGAGCGAACCCTTGTGTCCTGCGGGCCTAGCTGGGGCCTGTATTCATCAATTGGCGCCCGTCACGTGGGGCTCATCGGCGACTCGGATGCCCGAAGGACTGGTCGCGACGAAGGTGAGGAATTTGACCGGGGACGTGATCACTGCCCGCGGCGTCTTAGCCCTGGCATCCCGAGGTTTTTCTTTCTTCCCTTCCGAGCTGACCGTCTGGGTGGCGCCGGTCCTCGACTGAGACCTCTTCTGTCGGTCTTGCCGTGAAAGCCGTTTGGGCGATTGTGGAGCTTGGCAGTTGGAATCTGGACTCTTGATTGGTAAGAACCGGTGTACGGTACTTGCTCCGAGTTTTTGAAGCCTGATCTGGCTATTTGAGTTTGATTTGTGATGACTAGTCATATTTTGAATTTGTCTTTGTGAATATATATGCGTTGCAACACATATAGGCAGGTAATGTGGAGAGATTTCTCCGGAGCTGTGTAACTTTGAACGGCGCAACGATTAAGTGCCATTTTTCTATAATATTGCATATTTTGCATTATTTCTGAGCATGCCTGCTTTCAGCGCACTCCGTAAGGGGTGCTGCTGTTTCGGAAACCGGTTGAACCTCGAGGAATCTGCTCCAGCTCCCCCAGAGGGGACTCCTAATAGGGATATGTATGTGAAGCATGGTCTTTCTTCCATAATGTACAGCACAGTATGGAGGAAATATACAAAAAAAGATCCTGAGTTACGATGGCCTTTGTATGGATCGTTTGATATACGTAAGATTGAGTATGTGGAGCAGTGTATGTGTAAGCGGCGTGCTCGTCAGGATATGTTTGAGTGTGTGCGGTTGTGGGTGAAGGAGGTGCGTGAGCGAGAGAAGCGTGAGAAAGCGCTGTTTGATAAAGAACAACGGAAGAATGATCATGTGCGAGCACAGGAAGCGAAGCGTCGGGAGGACAGAGAGCAGACGGACAGGCAAGAGAAGGAGCGTAGGCTACAAGTTTCGGGTCAATACGCTGTTCGGCAGCCACTTTATCCTGTCCTTAATAATCTTGATGATGATTTTTATTTACTAGATCGCTCTCCGCCCCCTTATGTTGGCGCATCTGCTCCGAGGCCACAAGATTCTGTCCCGGGTCCGGGTAAGGTAGATACGCGGTCCATGTTATCGGCTGAGCATATGGCTGAGCTTCGGCAAATTTCCTTCCGTGCACTTAAGGGTAAGGTGTCCGTGGATGAATTGTTCCATACTTGGGGGTCGTGGCAGGATAGAGAGAGATTGTATTTTTTGAGTCATTTCGCTGAGGAAGTGATTGCTGCTTTTCGGAAATATTCTAGTGTCTTTGAGCCTGAAGAAGTGACATCGGATGCCAAAGCATTGCATGATGGTGTTTTTTCTCCCTCTAAGGCTCCTGATACGGCTCGGCGGCTATTCGCCTTGCGGGACGCGGTGCTGGCCCATAGAGAAAAAGCGCGCCAACGAGCAGGGGAGGAGACGCAGTCGGATTCGTGTACTGCAGAAGGCCACTCATCCACCTCTCAATCAGATAAGAGCGATCTAGTGCATGCTAAGCCAATGCGCGAGGCGGCGCCTTTGTATGTTCCTCCTAAAGGAGCGGGGACTAGCTCGGACATTACCTCCGCCGATGCTAAGGGATATTTTGTGTATAATTGGGTTTATACTCCGTGGCATAGAGCTGATGTGATGGCATTAAAGAATGCGCTGCCTGACCCCCGCAAGAATCCAGCGGCCTTCTATGAAGAAGTCGAGGGGGCCTTGAATTCTAGCGTCATGACTTTAGCAGATATAGATTTGTTCTTTGGGCTTATTCTACCACCAGACATGTGGCGATCTGTGCGGAAGGTAGATGATGTTGCCACTTTTAAGGCTCGATGGTCTGAATTGGAAGATGAGGATAGGGAGCGGAAGCCTGCGCAGAAACCGCCCCAGAGTATTTTAGATCTCCCTGCTGCTATTGTGACTAAGTTGAAGACAATTATCCCCCCTAAAAAGATTGACTGGAATATGTTAGCTGCATGTAAACAGAAAGTTGACGAGTCAGTTGCGGACTTTTTTACGCGCTTTGAGGAGACGTTTCATGATTTTAGTGGCCAGTCGCTTACTGACGATACGGGTCGCCACCTTTTTGCGGATAAATATGTGGCTAATCTGCTGCCGGCAGTTGCGGCCCGTCTAAAAGCGAGCGAGAGTTCTTGGTCCTCCGCTACACCGACGGCCCTCCTGACTATCGCCCAGTATTATGAGCGTCAGGAGCAAGAAGCAAAGGGCCAGGGGGAAAAGAAATCGAAAGATTTGAAAACAAAGGTGATGTTGGCACAAGTCTATGGCCCGCCCCGACGGGGTAGTAATAGAGGTAGGGGAGGATCTTATGGTCCTCCCTTGGGCCGATCTGATTTAAATAGGAACCAATGTGCGTATTGTAAGCAATCGGGTCATTGGGCTAGGGACTGCCCGGTGTTGCATGCATCGCGTCAGGGGCATACCTCTGATGGCCCGCGAGGTAGAGGGAGTTTCTCGAACTTTCGAGGGAATTCTAACGAACAGGCTCGTTTTGACTCTGCTGGGCAGCACCGAGATAGATCAAATGTTTTCGATCGCCAGCATCAGTATCAAGCATCAGGAATTGACCGGTCGGGGTGCCATGACTCTCAGCATGCATAGGATTGCGTTGGATGGGGGTTAGAATCAGTTGAGGTGCCGGTCGATCAGAAGGGCCCTTATGTATCGGCTGAGGTTTTGGGCTCTACTGATCAGTTCCTAGTGGATACAGGAGCGACACGTAGTGCGCTATCTAAGCAATTGGTTCCGGGGGCTCCCCCATCCGGCTTAATGGTCACATCGGTAGGGTTCGATGGTACACTCTCCCGAAGCCCTCTTTCACAGCCCCTCATGTTTAAGGTTGATTCTTTTTCTGCACCCTGTCCGTTTCTGCTTGCCCCGTACACACCGGACAACATTATGGGTCTTGATATGTTAAAGCATTTTAGGGCTACGATCCGTTGCTCCCCTGCTGGTGTACGGGTAATATTGAATGACAATTACCCCCGATCAGAACGAATGTGTACGATGTCAGAGGATGCGCTGTTAGCTACCCTCCCTCGTGCTTTGTGGGCAACTTCGGATACTGATGTAGGACAAATGGTGATTCCACCGGTCCACATCAGCGTCCAGGAGGGGGCGGTGTTACCTCGCCTCCCACAGTACCGTATTTCCCAGGAGGGTGAGGAGGCTCTCATACAGATAGTGCAGGATTTGATAACGGTTGGGGTAGTCGAGGAAGTCCCCTACAACATTTGTAACAGTCCGATTCTTCCTATACTGAAAAAGGATACGGATGCCAGAGTTTATCGGTTCATAATTGATTTGAGAGAAGTGAACAAGATCGTGATACCTCAATACCCAGTGGTTTCCGATATCACGACGTTGCTTACCTTGGTCCCGCCTACGGCGACCATGTTCTCAGTGATTGATTTGAAGAATGCCTTCTTTTCCATTCCCATTCACCCTGATAGCCGATATCTTTTTGGGTTTACATTAAATAATCGATCTTATCGTTTCTGTAGGATTCCCCAGGGCTATACAGAAAGCCCTAGCATTTACAGTCAGGCTTTGAAACGACAATTGGATTCTTTTGCTCTGCTCGAGGGGGTCGCCCTCATTCAATATGTCGATGACATCTTGCTGGCGGCTGACACCCTGGAGTTGTGTGAAAAAAGTACGTTATCCTTACTTTCCTTTTTAGCGTCCCACAATCATAAGGTATCTAGGAAGAAATTGCAATTCTGTAGACCAAAGGTGACTTATTTGGGTCACCTTTTGTCTAAGGAGGGACGTGCACTCACACCGGATCGTATCCAAGTAATTTTGGATACACCGAGACCATCCACACAGAAGGATGTGCGTGCATTTTTGGGCCTTGTTTCTTTTTGCAGACAGTGGATATTGGGGTTTTCGCACATAGCTAAGCCATTGTTAGCCCTTTTGACAAAGGACACGCCTGTCCCAATCCCTTGGTCAGATGAGTGTGATACTGCTTTTCAGCAACTACGACAGGCCCTTTGTTCAGCACCAGTGTTAGGAACCCCTGATTATGCAAAACCCTTTTCGTTGTATGTGCATGAGAAAGATGGATGTGCATTGTCAGTTTTAGTGCAGATGCACGGCGATAAGCAGCGCCCATGTGCATATTTTTCGGCTGTACTTGATCCTGTTGCCCGAGCATTACCAGGGTGTTTTCGCTCGGTTGCGGCGACAGCTGTGTCAATACGCCAAAGTGAGGGAATTGTGTTATCTCATAAGTCAGTGGTTCCCAAACTTTTTGACCCATGGCTCCCTTGACCCACTTGGCAGTTGGCCGTGGCTCCCCACCATTTTTTTACCAGCGCACCGGGGTGCCGCGGCGCACAGTTTGGGAACCACTGGTCTACATGAAGAATCAAGCCTAGACGTGATGAAGGATTCAGAGAGTAGCCATCACCATCATAAAACTTTATTTGCAATCAAAAAGATCTTATAAAGTACATCTCAATTGCTAGAGAAAGGCTCAAGGAGCTCTGTGGCGTTACAAGAAGTTTACATGGGGTGGGCTCTGATGAACCCAAGATGGCTCACCAGATCCCCTCTACCCAGTGTTTTAAGTGTGCTGGGTCCTGCTGGTGCAGTTCTAAAAGGCAGGTGTCAGGACAATAGGTAAGTTTTACAGACACATCAGAGGAGGTCGCGCAGTAGTATATAAGTAAGCCCAGCCATATCCAAACATATTCAACCATTTGCAAACCTATCCATCATGTATCCTTCCAGCTATCATTTCACTCATCCATCCATCCTTTCACTCATCCATCCATTATCAATCCATCCACCCTTTCACCCTATCCATCTGTATACGCATCCATCCACTGTTCTACCCATCCATCCATTCACTCATCCATCCAGCCATTTACCCTTTCACCCATCCAGCCATCCTTTCACTTACTCATCCATCCACCCAGTCACTCATCCTTCCACCCATCCACCCTTTCAGTCATCCATCCATCCTCCCTTTCTCTCTCCATCGACCCTTTCACTTAGCCATCCTTCCTTCCATCCATCCACCCACCCACCCATCTACTCATCCACTCATTAATCCATCCATTGACCCGATCACTCATCCATCCTTTCTCTCATCCATTTATCCTTTCACTCCTTCACTCATCTATTCATCCTTTTGTCCGCCTACTCTCCCTTTCACTCACCCATCCATCCATCCACCCTTTCACTCATCCATCCATCCATTCACCCTTGCACTTATAAATTCATCAATCCATCCATAATTTCACACCTCCATCCTCCCACTTACTCACTCATCATCCACCTTTTCACACATCCATCCTTTCACTCATCCATCCTTTCACTCATCCATCCACCCTTTTACCCATCCAGCAACCCTTCGACCCATACATCCAGCTATTTACCTTTTCTTTCATCCATCCTTCCACCCACTCATCCATCCATCCATCCTCTCATTCTCCATCTATTCAATCTTTCATTCATCCATTCACCCTTTCACTAATTCATCCAGCCATCCACCCATCCCTTCACTTACTCACTCGCTCACCTTTTCATATTAATTTTGAGCTGAGCCTTTTTAAGAAGAGGCCCATCAAGAACTTCACCCTCGCTGCAGGAGCCATTCCAGGACTGGGACAGAAACCACCCAGGGCGGAGACATGATCCACCATAGGGGGGGCGGGGGGGACAGGAGCCATCACAGGTTTTGGGGGGGGGGGGACAGGAGCCACCACATGGGGGGGGACAGGAGCCATCACGGGGGGGGCAGGAGCCATCACATGAGGGGGAACAGGATCCACCAGGGTGGGCACAGGGGTGGGCATGCAGTATTCTAGTATCATCTTTGTCTCTTTCAGAGTGGGGTAGGGCTCCTCACCCCCTCCTGGACAAGACAACGAGACGACAGGGTCTCTGTCAAAAATGTTAGTTTTGCCATCCCCCACTGTGATGTACAGTACTTAAAGGAGAACTGATTTAACGGATTGTCCTCCATACTTTGTTAATCAGTGTGGGTGCGATTGTGCCATGTCTATTTTATTACATTTTAAACTGCATGTTTGAAGAACCGAGGTTTTCTTACAATTTAGTAACATTAATTAAACTCTGTGGAGAGAACCACGTGCTGCCTCGGTGTAATCAGGGCCTGTTCTACGATTTTTATGGCCCTGGGGAGGAAGGGAATGTGTGAGGCCCCTCTAAATTGCAGTGACATGACACGACGCATTCAGGGTTGTTTGCATCTGAAAAGATGCCCCTGCGACCGAAGCTGCAGCCCCTCCCTCTCAGTCACCTTCAAACAGGACTTAACAGCTCATGATGGGGCTGAAGGTGTGAGTGTTGCCATCCCGCTGTGCCTCTCCAATGCTGCTGGGTATCTGAGCTGGGGCTGCAATCTCCCACATCCTGCGAGGCGGCGCGGCGCCCCTGGCTTCTAATCGCGGCGCACTGGGGTGCCGCGGCGCACACTTTGGGAACCACTGTCATAAGTTGTTGGTATTAGTCCCCCATGCTGTCGATGCCCTACTCAATCAAACGAAGACGCAGCATTTGACCAGCGCCCGTTTAACAGGATATGAGTTGACACTTCTGGCTCCTCATATTACGTTAAAAAGGTGCGTAACGTTAAACCCGGCAACATTGTTGCCATACCCCGAAACCCAGCCTGAGGCGCGGAAAGCGCATGATTGTATTCTCGTGACTGAGGAACAAACAAAGGGTCGTATTGATCTCCAGGATACGCCCTTTCCGGATGTAGATGGAGAACTGTGGGTGGATGGATCCTGTCTGAAGCTACCAGATGGTACGGCTTCAGCAGCGTATGCAATTACCACATTACAAACGATAGTGGAGACAGCACGCATACCACAGAAATCAGCCCAAGCAGCGGAACTGATAGCATTAACACGAGCATGTGAGCTCAGTACAGGACTATGTGTGAATGTTTATACAGATAGCCGCTATGCCTTCGGAGTAGCGCATGACTTCGGCCTACTCTGGAAGGAGAGAGGGTTTTTAACGTCACATGGAGTACAGATAATGCATGGAGAGTTAGTTCACAATCTTTTAACCGCATTGACATACCCAAAGAAAATTGCTATCGTTAAGTGTAGCGCCCATAGGAAAGTAGTTGACAAAGTTGGAGAAGGGAATGCGTTGGCAGATCGAGTAGCACGGGAAACTGCGATGCAGCCCGGTACTACTGCCGTGTATGTAGTGAAGTCACAGGTGGAAAGATGGCATGATGCGAAGGAGGAAGTGCGAGAAATGCAAAGGACCGCTTCTGACAAAGAGCGGGAACAATGGGCTACTGAGGGAGAATTGGATGATGAGGGTTGCTGGAGAAATAAGCAGATGGATAGATGGAAATTACCTACGGCTTTTGTACAGCCTATGGTTCAGATGGCACATGGGCTAGCACATGTTGGAGCTTCCGCAATTGTGAAATTGCTTACCCAAGTCTGGGAGCATCCAGAGATTGCTAGCACAGCGAAGAGGGTGGTGCAGACCTGTATGATCTGCCTGAGGTACAACCCAGGAAAGGGTACTCGAACCCCAGCAGGAGGATTTGTGACACCCACTGCACCCTTTGAGGTTCTGCAGATGGATTACATCCAGCTTGAGCGCCGTAATAATCTGAAGTATGTTCTAGTAGTGGTCTGCGCTTTCAGCAAATGGGTTGAAGCGTACCCTACGAAAGACAATACTGCGATGACTACTGCGAAGCTGCTGCTGAAGGAGTTTTTCCCCCCGATATGGTGTTTGTAGACTTCTGTGGAGCGATAATGGCCCTCACTTTGTAGCGGACGTTATAAAGTATGTCTTGAAGGGTCTAGGCATCACTCAGAAGTTCCACGCCGTGTTTCACCCTCAGTCTGCAGGCCTAGTTGAGAAGTATAATGGTACACTGAAGCTTAAGATCGCCAAAATTCAAGCTTCGACGTCTTTGACTTGGCCAGACGCTCTGCCACTGGCGTTATTGTCAATTAGATCGGTACCACACTCTCGAACTGGCCTTACACCTTACGAAATTGTTTTTGGACGCCCAATGAATATTTGGGGTCCACCAAAACCTAAGGCTGTGTATGATGTACCTTGTGTAATGATGAACGATTATCTGGCACAGTTAACGGATAACTTGGTTTCTATTCATCAACAGGTCCGAGAGGCGCTCCCTGATCGGTCTACCGGTGAAGGACATGGTCTCCGGCCTGGTGGCCATGTCATGGTGAAAGTTTTCGACAGGACGAACAGCTTGGAACCGAGATGGGTGGGCCCTGAGCAGGTCCTCCTCGCAACGAGGACGGCTGTGCGAGTCTCCAACCGAAAGAATTGGATCCACTCTCTGCACTGTAGGAAGGTGCCGCCCGGATTGGTGGAACCTGCCGTGCTGACCGATCAACGAGAAATTTTGGCTGCAGAGACAGGCCGTGCTGCGGAGCCCAACGCCACTAAGGAGCTCTTTCCGGACCACGCGACTCCTGGAGGAAGGCGATATCATCTTCGACCAAGGAAGTGAGTTTTCCAGTACCGGGACATACTGTCAGAACGGCCCTTGGGTTAGTGAAACGGAGAGCCGATGAGGCAAGGGGGGGGATCAGCCCTGCATTAGTGTAGTGACACCCGTCTTGGCCCGCTGGTGAAGAAATCAACCGCTGCCCAAGGGGAAGAGTTCTGACAGACTTCTAGTTTCAGGAAGATATTGGGTTTTATTTTTGCTTTGATATGGAGAAAAAGAAAATACTTTGCGCATTAGGGTTCATGTTGACAGTAGCCATTGTTGGGATAACCACATGGTTCGTGGAGGATGTAACTCCCGCTCGGAAGATTCTTGTGTTGACAACTCCGGTGCCTGAGGAGCACTACTTTTATACATTACCGTATCAAGAATTGAAGCATCGACAATCTTACTTGAATAACACTTTCATCCAGATGCTGCATCATACCCACGTTGCTACGAATGCTACGAACTGTTGGATATGTGGGATGATGCCAGCTCATCAGAAGAAAGGAGGAACGCCATTTATACCACTTCCTTTCTCTCATAATGGCTCTTGTAGAGCATGGTATACCTTGCTTTTTGCTACTCGGAAACCAACAGTGGGACGATTGCTCTTCAGACTCAATAAAGAATGCCATCAAGACAAAAATGGGTATCCACAAGCGAATGGGACAATTTGGGAGTGGGAAGAGTACCGACCAGACAATGAATCCATTCCCTACATCTTTACGAACACAAGAGACACTGTGGGAAAGGACAAGTTTGTAATTCAAGTAGCACAAGCTCAAGCGGACCTGTGTGTCCAGAGTGTGGGTTTTATTCCTGTTGGGGTTAGTGATTGCATTACTGTTTTGAATATTGATGGGTTGAACAATAGTACCTTCTTAGCCTCCCATAATACGTACTTTGTGTGTGGAAATAAAGGTTATTACCGTCTGCCGGCTGGGTGGTCTGGGGTATGCTATGTATCATTTCTATTACCTCCAGTAATCTTAGCTCCCGCATCTTATCATAAGGATTTGAAATTATTAAATAATGTGACTGTAAATAGGTATAAACGTACTTTATCAATTGATGATGTAGATCAGACTGACACCAGTCTGCAACAGTATATTGATTTTAACTTGGGACTGTTTTTCTTTGTTGGAGCTGCCCTGAACAGTAGGAAGATCCGAAGATTAACAAGAGTGGTAGAAGCTGTGACAAATCAGACTGCTGCTGCTCTTGGGAATCTTACGGAGGAATTACAGATCACTAGAATTGTTGCATTGCAGAATCGTATGGTATTAGATGTTATGCTAGCTGACAGAGGAGGAGCATGTAAAATTATTGGAAGTAGCTGTTGTGTGTTTATTCCTGATCATACGCCATCAGTTTATAATGCCATCAATAAACTGCATAAGATTGCAGCTGAGATCCATACGGAAAACGGCACTTGGTCCTTTTCTGGATGGTTTTGGGCGTTAATTACTGCCTGGGGATGGAAGGTTCTAACTGGTCTCTGCATTATTGTAGCGGTTCTGTTTTCATGCTGTATCTGCGTTCAGTGTGGTCCTTTACTCTGCTCATTATGTGTATCATTTTGTATCCCCGATAAGAAAGCTATTGCCAATGTCACTTATCAGAAACGTTTAGCTAAGGAAGTAGAAGAGATGATGATAATTGATATATATGATGATTATTCTAACAAGCCAGATGTCTTCAGTAAATGCTGAAAGGGTCGTCTGTTGTAAAGTGAAACAACGATGTGATTAAGCATTTACTAAAGACATTAATTCCCCTCTTATAGATCATGTTTTCTCTGTTATGTTGACCGAAGTTCGGACTCCATTTTGTATTGTCATGCTTCCACGTGTTCCCCACGAGAAGAGTCCAACCTCTGTGTTAGTTGCTCTTGTAATCTGCCTAGTAACAGTCTATAAATAGCTCCTTTGTCCATCTGGCACATGCCCAGACTTGACCGCATCTGTTATCAGTTAGCCTTGCTTGACCATGTTTTCGCGGGCTCAAGGAGTGTGTTAGCTCCGCCCACATATTGATTCAGTATCAAAAATGACCATAAATGGTAATGTTCTTCGGCCTCATGTTGTATCCACCCACTTATGAGCCCCTCTGTTGTGTATAAAAGGGGACTGTGTACGCAAGTTCTTTGTGCTACTCTATGCAATACTGAAGAGTGTTGTGTGGATTGTAGGACCACCCTTAAGGGTTAATAAATGCTGTCTTTGTACTTTGCAGTTTCCGTGCCAACTTCCTTATAGATTCCATTACAGGAGAGCGAACCCTTGTGTCCTGCGGGCCTAGCTGGGGCCTGTATTCATCAGCACCAACATGATCATAATATGTGACAAATTGCCATCATAATGCAGGGTCCAGCATTATGAAGGCGGTGTAGTTGCCATGGATGCCTACTGTTAGGCCAGGGAAAGCGTTAGTGTAGGTAGACACCATCATGCAGTGAATGCATAGTACAATTAGCACCATGATGAAGAATTCTACTGAAGCACAAATTTTCACAAAGTATACTCAACTGACCTTTAGCTATTTTTTTTTTTACTTGAAGTCTTTTTATTGAAAGTTTGGAACAAAGTAAACATCATTTGACATGCAATTAGTAAAATATCGCATTGATCAAGGCAGTTCACAGCAAATTAACATATTAAGAAGAAAATTATGTCTCACATGAATAGGTAAAGGAGGTGAGAGAAGGCTCTATAAAAGGTTTCCCTGTAATTCAACAAGTCACAAACTAAATCAGAAACAACAATTTACAACAAAGTCTGGTCAATATGCATCACAAGAAACTCCCGAGCATAGATATTGAGTAAGTAATGGGGAAATGTACCCCATAGCATGTGTAGTTTCAGGACGCGGCCTCCCTTGTCCCTCACTTCCTGCAGGACAGAGGAGCAGAAACCTGCCTTGCATAAAACGCCCACCCCCAGGGTTTTGGTAGGACCATGTGCCCAACAGCTGTGTGGATACCTCAGAGGGGTCATCCGATAGCTGTCCACCCCATGACCACCCCATGAGATGAATCTCCTGAAGGAAATGACATCTGGGTCTAGTTGCAGGAAGCACCTCTCACCTGCTTGCGCTTGCTAGGGGAGTTGAGACCATAGACATTTTAAGACAGCAACTTAGTGTATGTCTTCCACCCCATAGTACTGGGAGAAGCCCGCTGCTATAATGACAGAGTAAAGGTCCAGGACAGGGTCAAGAAGGCTCACTAATTGTCCCAGACCAGCACGGAGAACGAGGTAAGGGAAGGTTAAAAGGCCCATGGGAGGGAGGAGCCTAGCGCGCATCCAAGATGGTCGCGTGAGCACAGGGCTCCCCGGACCCTTTCTGCTCCTCGGAATAAATCCTGAGACTATCCTGATTTGGTGCATGGAATCTGGGAGATGAAGACCAGCGGATCATATATCTCTTTTCGAAACTCTAATCGGACCTGGGAATCCTGAGTTATCGTCGCCGGAACTTTTGGGACCCACCCGACGGAGGTGGCCGGGGTGGAGGTGACCCGTGGGGCCGGGCTGCAATTGAACAACAGCGGCCTCAGCGCGGTGCCAGTTACCGATTCTGCACTTTCGGTTTCGGTTTTGGCCTTCAGGAGATCGGCTGGCGTGCGTGCTTAAGGTGGCGAGGTGCCTCCTGGGCCTCTGCCCGAGGTTTGCTTTCACCTACTGGCGGGTCTGACGCCTCCGACCCCTACACCGGCAGTTTGTGGTCCTTTCGCTGGCACCCGCGCACCCCTTGATCGGAGGTCCCATTGAGTGACTGCGCTCACATGGCGGGCAAAGGGGGTCCGGAGGGGCGCAAGACCAAGGCTTCACTACGCGGGGGAGCGGTCCAGAGCAACAACATGGACCGCTATACCCAGGGCAGGGGGTCCCCTGGCGCTGCTGGCCTCTCCCCGGATGCTGCGGGGGGAGGCACGACCGTCGCTGCGGAACCTTCCCTACAGGACATTATGGGCGCCATCGAGGGCATCAGGGAAACTATCGCGACGCAATATGAGGCCCTGGCCCGTAAGATCGACACTGTCGCGATCGACGTCACCCTGATTCGGGCCGACCTCTCTAAAACCAACGAAAAGGTCCAGGCCCTTGACACACGGACCTCCACCCTGGGTGCGGAGGTGGCGGATCTGCGGGCCGCGCTTGGGGACATTAGAGTGGTCAACGACCATATGGCCCGGCGGCTTGAGGACTTCGAGGGACGGGCCCGACGCAACAATATCCGCATCATTGGGGTACCGGAGTCCTCCGACAGCCGCCCGGTGGACCTCGTGGTCGAGGAACTTATCCTGCAGCAGCTGTCCCCGGTTGGCCTAAGCAAATTCTTCGCTGTGGAGCGGGCCCATCGAGTTCCTGGCGGCCGGCCGCGGCCGGGGGCCCCCCCGAGGCCTATCGTGGCTAAACTGTTCCACTACAGGGACCGCGATGCTATTCTGCAGGCTTCACGGACCCGTGGCCCGGTCCGCTACGAGAACTCGACCATCAACTTTTACCCGGACTTCACGCAACTGGTCCAGAAACAGCGGATGGGATTCCAAGGGGTGAAGCGCCGTCTCCGCGAGCTAGGCCTGAAGTATTCGATGCTCTACCCGGCGAAACTTCGAGTGGAGCATGGAGAGCGGACAGTCTTTTTTGACACTCCTGTGGCCGCAAGTGACTGGCTGGACTCGCTGCCGGACGGGGGTGGCCGGCCCGGGCCCTCTGGGGGCACCGCAGGTGACGGGTCCCCTTAGACTGACTTTTGGTCCTTGCTTTTGCGGTTTTGCACTGTACAGTTGGGTCTTACTTCTTTTGCATACTGTGTTTTACCAGGACCCGTGAGGGGTGCGGGCGGGTTCGGGTCCCTTTCCTCCTCCGGGGTCTTTTTGTAGAATGGGGTTAGTGGGGCGACAGGCACACTGCAAGTTGGGGGGGGTCTTTGGCCCGCAGGGGTGCAGGGTGGGGGGCGTTGGACTTGGGGTGGGGTTGGGGGGGAAGAGGGGTTGTTTAGTTGTGTGTTTTTTGTTTACAGGGCGAGGTATTGATTTTTATCCATATTTGGGAGCGGTGCTGCGGGCTGGGGGCCTCTTGCTCTATTGGAGGGGATGGGGGGAGACGGGTTGAGGCTTATGTCGTGGAACGTCAATGGGTTGGGGGACCGTATTAAGCGGGGTGTTGTACTGCAATATTTGCGTCGTTTGACTCCTGATGTGGTGTTTCTCCAGGAGACGCATTTGGTCGGCAATGTCTGCCATGCGATGAACAGGGGGGGATACCGCCTCGTAGCCCATTCTGGTTTCACAACTGGCTCCAGGGGGGTGGGCATTCTCCTGCGAACCTCCCTTCCGGTGGAGATCACGAGGATAGTCTCGGATGACAGAGGGCGCTATGTGTGTCTGATTGGGAGGTGGGAGGGGCAGCCCCTTATCCTGGTTTCAGTCTACGTCCCCCCGGGCCTCCAGAACTCCACCTTTACTGATTTGGGTCGAATGCTGCTTGACCTCCCGGACGGCCTCCTGCTCATGGGCGGGGACTTTAATTCTGTGGTTTCGGGTGAACTGGATCGTCACCCACCGAGGACCCTCCCCGCTGCCCAGTTATGGCTGGGTGGGATGTTGGAGACCTTCGGCTTGGTGGATAGTTGGAGACTAATGCATCCGACCCAGTGCCAGTTCACCTTTCACTCGGGGGCGCATGGGAGTCTCTCCAGGTTAGACTACTTCCTTATGCCCGCGGCGCAGACTGGTCGGATTCGAGAGGTCAGACACCTGGCGCGTGGTATCTCCGACCATTCTCCGCTGTGGCTTCTCTTTGACACCGGGTCGCGGTCCGCGGGGCGGATGGCTCCCATTAACCCCTGGTACCTGCGGGACCCTGTGACTCGTGACAGCCTGGTTAAGGCCATGGACCAATACTTCAGTGAAAACGAGGGGTCGGTGTCGTCTGCATTGTCCCTTTGGGAAGCCTTTAAAACTGTTATACGCGGACACGCCCTCGCCCAGATAGTGGTGGCCAAGAAGGTTGGGAGCGAGGCGGTGGTGAAGCTGGAGACTGACGTCTCGGGGCTGGAGTCGGCCTTGGAGGCGAATGTTACTCCGGACGGGCTACATGCCCTTAGCCTGAAACAGTTCGAATATAGGTCCCTGGTCACTGACGCGGCCAAAACTATGTATAGGGAACAGCAGGGCCGATTGTATGACGCGGGGGACAAGGCGGGAAAGTTGATTGCGTGGCTGGACAAAAAGGAGAGAGTGAATCGTGTGGTCCCCGAGTTGCGTGCTGCGGATGGTGTGTGTGTGACTGAGCCGGATGAGATTGTGGAATGCTTCGCTGACCACCTCCGGGCGGTGTACTCCCCGGTGACTGACAGGGACGAGGATGACTCTCGCCTCCTACTGAGAGATATTGCTCTGCCCGGCCTGTCCGTTGAGGACCGGGAGCGGCTGGACGCCCCTTTATCGTCGGATGAAATAGCGACCGCGATTCGTTCCCTTCGCTCGGGCAAGGCTATGGGTCCTAACGGTCTGCCCATTGAACTATACAAATTGCGTCCTGATAAGCTTGCGCCCTTCCTCAGCCGCATGTTCCGCGACTCTCTTGCGGCGGGTTCCCTTCCGGCCGACCAGCGCTTGGCCACTATAGTCGTTCTCCCCAAGGAGGGCAAGCCGCGTGACCGCTGTACCTCTTACCGGCCTATTTCATTGCTCAATGCGGAGCCTAAAATCCTGGCGAAAGTCCTGGCCAATCGATTGCTGAGTGTCGTGTGCGACCTTATTCATCCGGACCAATGCGGCTTTATCCCGCACCGCAACACCGCTCTTAACTTGCGGCGTCTGCATGGGGTCCTCGCCAGGGCGGAGCTCCTCACCGAACCGGCCGTACTGGTTTCTTTGGATGCCACGATGGCATTTGACACTATTGAGTGGCCATTCCTCTGGGCCGTCTTGGATAAATTCGGCTTTGGAGAGGGATTTATTGGCTGGGTGAGGCTCCTTTACACGGGACCCATGGCTCAAGTGGTGGTGAATGGGCGGGTCTCTCGGCCCTTTGCCCTCGGCAGGGGCACGAGGCAGGGGTGCCCGTTGTCCCCGTTGCTTTTTGCTCTCGCCCTGGAGCCACTCGCTGCCTGGCTCCGTTGGGAGCCCTCGCTTAGAGGGATCCGGTGGGGCCCGGGCTTTGAAGATCGGGTCTCGCTGTATGCGGACGACATTCTCCTGTATCTCACCTCACCGCGGCAGTCACTCACCGTCCTCTTTGACGTTCTGACCTCCTTTGGGAACAATTCGGGTCTCACGATCAATTGGTCTAAATCCTGCGTTTATCCCATCGCTGGTGGTCCTCCTCTTTTGCCGCCTCGGCTCCCGATTCAAATATCTCTGAGCGGCTTTAAGTACCTGGGGATATACGTTTCGCTGGACCCGGTGGCTCGTTACGAGCAGAATCTTCTGCGTCCACTTCGGCGACTGCGTGAGGACACGGCCCGGTGGTGCAGGCTGCCCCTGTCCCCGCTGGGTCGGTCCGCGCTGTTTAAAATGATGTCCCTTCCCAGGTTCCTCTATGCACTCCAGAACTCCTTCGACGTTATCCCAGTGGCCTACTTTCGGGAGGTGGAGAGCCTGCAGAGGAGACTGGTGTGGAACGGCCGGGCGCGTATTGCTCTTGCCAAGCTCACTCTCCCCTGGTATGACGGGGGCATCGCGCTTCCTGACATTCGCAGGTACTATTGGGCCTCGCAGCTATCTGCCATTAACCACGCCACGTATGCGCCCGGCTTGAATCCGGCGTATGAGATGGACAAGTTCCTGCTTCCCGGCGGGAACTACAACAGGGCACTTTATTCCCGCCTGGCTGACCGGACCCTTACGGGTCCTACTAAGATTGCTGTGCGGACCTGGAGGGCTGCCACTGCGGCCATGGGCTGGAGTGAGCGAATGACATGTGCTACTCCCTTGTTTGCCTCCGACCGCCTGGGCAGCTTGTGGACCACCAAGGGGTTTGACCAGTGGGACACGATTGGTATCAGCAAAGTGGGAGACCTGTGGCACAAGGGCACGGTCAAGACTTTCGCGGTGCTCCAGGCCGAATACGAGCTGACCGACAGGGAGTTCTTCCGCTACGCCCAGGTTCGACACGCCCTGCTCTCGGTCTTCGGGGAGGGGACCAAGATCCCTGTTTCCTCGCCCCTCGAGGACCGCGTACTTGACGGACATGTCCCTGATAGTACTATTTCTTTAATTTATAAAAAATTGATTAATCACCGGGCGGATCTCCTGGTGCGCCTTCGGGAGGCTTGGACTGGGGATGGGGTCGAATTGGATGACGAAGACTGGCAGTCTGCACTGTCGTCCCCCAAGGAGGTTGCCATTCCGGCTCGTCTCCGGTTGGTACAGCTCAAGATTCTCCACCGGGTGTATGTTACGGGTCCGCGCTTGGTCGCGATGGGATTTTCCGACGACGGGCTCTGTAAACGAGGCTGCGGGCTCAGCGCCACCTTTCTTCATATCCTTTGGGAGTGTCGCGAGGTGGCGGACTACTGGCGCCGGGTCCACACGGTTATGGGACAGGTCACCGGGGTTGTGCTGCTGCCGGAGGTGCGTCGCTGTGTCCTGAATGTGTGGGAGCCCAATGACTACAATGCGGCTCAGACTCGGTGGGCGGCCCTAGGGAACATGATTGCCAAGAGGGATATAGCGCAACTTTGGGGCGCTCAACGGCCGCCCACCGTGTCAGTATGGAAGGAGAACATGGACTGGTGTATGTTTCGGGAGAAGACAGTGTATGTGGCCCGTGGCAAGCCGGGGGCATGGGGTAGAATTTGGGGTCAGTGGAATGCGTATCGCGGAGGCATCTGTACGCCCCCCCTGGTAGACACTGATATCGCCATGTCCCCCTGACCCTTGACGGCTCCTGGCGCTTTTTGTAACAACTCCATATGGACGTTCATCTCCCTTGATCCCCTTCCCCCCCCCCCTCCGTCCCCGGCCTCCCGGTACTCCTCTCTTTAGCGGATTGCTCGAATGTTCTGACTGGAGTTTCCCGGGGGGGGCCTGAACCGCACCGGTATCCTTCGTAACTCGCCTTTTGTTTTTATTGTTTTTTCTTTTGTTTCTGTTACTGTTGGACTGATGCTTGCTGTTCTTCGAGAACTATCTTGAGCCACTGCGGGGCAGTGCCCTGGGAACGGACTGCAGCCCTGATATGTATATATTTCCTTATGTACCTAGCGGCCGGCCCGGGTGGTTGTAGGCCCATACTTGTAACCGAATTATTGTTCAATAAAAACCTTTTCAAAAAAAAAAAAAAAAAAAAAAAAGGCCCATGGGAGATGGTGCGTCGAATTAGGGTGGGATGAGAGGAAGGCAAGTAGGGCTCCCCTAGCCTGGTGAGGTGGTATATGGTGTATGGCACCATGATACAGAAGACCTGAAAGGAAATTTAAAGAAAGAAAATTTAAAATGGGCCGACGAGGCCCAATTGTCATTCCCTTCCCGCAGAGATCGGCATGAACATGCATAGATCCCGCTAGAGTAGTCACCCTCCTGGACTGAGAATCAGGGGACTGGTAATCTAAAGCGTTCCATAGAGCCACATGCAAAAGGTGTCAAGAACTTCTCCGGACCACCTGGGTCATGAAATAGCCGGGGTCAAGAGGCAGTTGAGTCTCAAGAGATCGCTAGGAGGAGGCCCCCTCGCGCCGGTGCATAGCTGATCCCTTGTTACAGTGGTCCTGACAAACACTAGATAGCAGGAGCATGCAGCGTGCATAGCATGTGTATCTGCAGCCAACACATGCAACTAATACTGATTTTAAATCTACATGGAAAATATTTTTCCATCGGACGAAATCTCTTAAAACGCACCTAATCCTGTCATTTTTCTAAGTAATAATGCATGTTTACAGGATGAGAAACACCATGAAAAATGTTTACTATCCCAAATCCCAGAGCGTGTATGATTTCTACAAAATTTGCTGTCCACACAGGCACACCAACTTCCTATGCCTAACCCACTAGCAGAAGTCGTACGTTACATCAGTGGACAAAAAAAAAAAAAATCACACAAGATGATTTTATAAAAACATTCACCGAATTCCTATTGCCAGACGCCCAGGTCATCTTGTTTGGGGTCAAGGATAATGAGTTTTAATTTTTATTCTGACCATTAGACAAGCAGGTTGAACCACTTGTTGTACAAACCATTTTGCTGCCAATTTACAGTACCACATTATAGATCTGCAAATGTCTGCCACTAGGGCAAGATATGCATCCAATTGTACAAGTTGTTTGAACTTGTATACATGACTTATTAATACAAAGGCTTTTCTAGTAGAGTGAGTACTCTAAGGAAATGCAGCGCGATCAGCTTGTATTAATGCCTGCCGATCCATGCTACCAGAATGTGCCCACATTATATGTAAAATGCCCAAGTCGAAACGAAAGATTGGTGATTGTTTGCTTTCAAAATAAAAATAAATTGTGCACAAAAAAATGAAACAAAAAGTTTTGCTAAACTATTGCTCAATACCTCTTTCTTTGAAGCATCATTTAGTGTAACGTGTTAAGTCGATGCCAATTTAAAAAAAAGATTAATAATGGAGAATCAGTGCAAAACTAGTAGAAACATGAGGAAAAAAATTAGGGTTCTAACGCCCAAGGAAAGTCAAACATGCATCCACAGGTAATAGCCTTATCGGGGTGCAAATTTATGGCATTTAGGAATTAAACTACAAGTTACTTCCCTTCGGTAACGATGTATCTGGTAGAGACGATTCTAGCCACAGATTCCTTAACGTAGAATTATCCCCAGGCGTGAGACTAGACCCGGAAAACTTTGTTTGCCCCAGCATCTCTGTGCGCCGGGGGGCGGTACCACGCGACCCCACCCTGACGTCGTCAGCGGGCGTGACGCCAACGAGGTCACATAAGCCCCACCCTGGCGCGCTGACACGCCACAACGCGGAGTCATCACAAACAAAACTGTGGGGAGTATGGGAACTAAGGTACAAAAAGCCATAGCGGTGAAATCCATAGCAGGGAAAGAGCAGAGCACCGCTCTGAGGAACACCCTTGCAAGCTAAGGTGACATCCTCCCTGGAGGCAGAAAGCGTGTGAAAAACACCATAGCAGAAGAGAGAGAGAGAGAGAGACTGCAATCACAATCAACAAACAATGAAGGGCAACAAGCCCGGAACAGAGGAGTAACAGCAATTCACCCCCAGACGACACCATCAAGGAAGGCCGTATCCCCTGAAAGGTGCGAAAAGGCTGAGGTACAGGCAAAAATAAAAAAAATAAAACAACGCAGAGGACTGCAAAGGAATCAAAAACCCCAAGCAAGTAAAAGGGAGAAGAGTAAAAGTAGGCCCCTACTCTGGAGAAACAAGCATTTGCAATGCAATAGGTCTCGCATTTACGGGAGTTTGAGCTATTGGCATTGTAAATGACAATGCCTTTTACTTATGTTTTGGTTTTTAAAACATAAAATAAAAGGCATTGTCATTTACAATGCCAATAGCTTCCTCGCGTAAATGCGAGACCTATTGCATTTTCAATGCTTGTTAGATGAGCTTCAAAGACTTTTGAATGGAAGCATTAAAAGAAAACCTCTCATAACTGTACCAACAAATAGGTCCTTTTTCTCACCAGGCACATGGCATGCATGATTAGAAGCTGTGTAGAAATAGCGCTTCGCGGTACTGTGGTAAACACTAATGTACTGGAATCTTTATTTGAATCCCTTTCGGAGCAGTCAGTAAAAGTGGCAAATATAATTGAAAAATTGAGCAGTTAACATGCACCTTTTGGTATAACTTTACCAAAATTATCCTACATACACTCCTACTGAGCAATGTGCTGAGGGTTACTCACTTGGTGCACATGGGGTCTAAGTTTATACTTTTTGACAGGGCTGTTTTAAATTACCAGTCCGGCCCTGGACGTGTTCCAGAGTCGAGTCAATGACAAAGAAGTGGTCCAAATGCTACGTTCTGAAGAGGGAGGGTGTGGCTTAACGGCCAGTGCATCCGACTTGGGCGCTGAGAGATCCAGGTTTAAGTCTCGTCGTGTGCTCAACATCCTGTGATTCTGGGCAAATCACTTCCCCCTGCCTACGGACAGCGCCTAGTATAATTATTAAGAAGAGAAAGAGGCAGCCAAAAGACGAGGATCAAATGTCCAAGCAAAATGGAAAATGTGGCCTAGAAGGAGACTAGATAAGAGGCGGGGGGAGGAGGGGGGGGGGGAGGAGTGGCCCCAACGCTACTCTTACAAGCTGATGAAACACAACTAGTAGAAATGGACAAAGTATTGAGGAACTATATGCAGCCGTTCCAGGCGTTCTGAATTTCCGGTACCGACGGGAATCTCTGTACGCAATTACGAGTTTGCAGACCAATAATTACTTGGCATAATTCTGCATGGAAAGCTGCATGTTTAAAGCTACAGATTACATTTTTAATGAAACTGCACTACAGCAACAGCACCGGCCCTGATATAATATTAATGGCCGCCGAGCAGCACGGTATCAGCAGAAAGCCTTTTAGGCTCTTACGCAACACGTAGCTAAATTAATTATTTGCAGGGAAAGGATCCCATACCCTTGGCAGCCTCCGAGGGATCAGTGAGAGCCGAACTGCGGAGGCGCTCATTAGCGACCCTCAAATGTCAGACACCGGGAGGAAAGAAGAGGCCTGACAGGGAAGGAGACACAGTGACACAGATCTGGAAGGGAGGGGGCGCGAGAAAGACAGGGACAGCGAGGTACAATGATGAAAGAGGTGGCGACGGAGCGGGCACAAAGAGGGCACGAGGTAGACGGGGACTGCAGGTTAGACAGGGACAGCAAGGTACAATGATGGAAGAGGCAGCGACGCGAGAAAGGGAGCGGGCACAAAGAGGGGAGAGGGCGCGAGGTAGACGGGGACCACAGGTTAGAGATAGGAAATGATGGAAGGCTCGTGAGAGAGAGCAGGATTGAATGGGGAGAGACAAAGAGCAGTAAATTCAGACATAAGCGAAGAGAGAGAGAGAGCAGTAAATACAGACATAAGCGAAGAGAGAGAGAGCAGTAAATACAGTCATAAGCGAAATGGAATGGGGTCGTAAGAGAGACAGAGGCCTAGGAAAAGGAGGGGAGCCAGATAGAGAACAAATGCGTATTACGAGAAAAACAAGACAAGCCCGGCTTCTAAAGTGCTTCTAAAGTGCTCCAGACGCGAGCGAGCGCCCGCCGCGCGAAAGTGAAAGCAAATTTGTCACGCCGAGACGTGGCGGAGCGTGGCGCGCGCGCTTGGCGGGGGCGCGCATTCCTGGCGGGGGAGCGGACCCTTTGAAGTATGATGCCGAGGGCGCCAGTGGGCTGAAGCGCTTCCCCAAACGGATTGCATGGCGGCACGATGCACGTGATTGTGCGCGTGCTCGCCATGCAATCCACTTTTGGGAGCACTTTGAAATGCCCCGCTTACTAGAGTCTCGCATAGAGATTGCGTAAACGCAATAGCTAGGCGAGACCTAAAAACCAGGGTGGAGGGATGCAGAAGCACACATGAACCAACCAACCACGTTTCATAAAGGAAGGGGTGGAACAATCAAGCAGAACAAAGCATCCTGTCCGTGAGGGAGCGAAGCAGACACGCACAGAAGACAAGCCACCCGGAGGGAGGCGAGTGCAGGAAACCAAACTGAAGGTACTCGCAAAACGGGGAGGAAGGGCGGGCCGTGAAGGAATCTGCGGCTAGAATCGGCTCTACCAGATACATTGTTACCGAAGGTAAGTAACTTGTACATCTGATAGAGACTGCCGCAGATTACTTAACGTAGAATAGATACCCTAGTCATACCCAGAGGGGAGGAGGGCCTGCGAGAGAACCTCCCCAGTAGGATGAAACACAGGGCCCCAGCAGGGCACGTGTCATAGGGACAAGAAGGGCGGCCCAGACCCTACCAAGCAGAAGTAAGCAAGAACAAGGCGAAGGAAAGACCAGGAGACCCCAAGCCCATCCAAGGTACAACTGCCACAACCCCCGCAGGGACAGACAGCCGACGAAGGAACACCCAGGAGGAAAAGAACCACCCCAACTCCAGGGAGAAGAGGTAGAACCGGAGGCAGAGCCCGCCGTAGGAAAACACACAGCGATAGAGGACAGCTGAACAGGCATCAGCCACAAGGCAGCAGACTAGGCAGGAACGGCTCCACAGCCAAGAAGCGCAGGCGTAAGAAGAAAGGCACAGGTGCGCAAAGCCCCAGCAGAACAAGAGGCAGGGGCACATGGGAACACAGTAAGGGTCACGGCGATGGACCAGAACGAGCAGGCGTGCGCAGCCGGCAGCTGGTAAGACCATGGAGCAGTGCACCCAGAAAAAGCCAGGCACAAGCCGAGGGCAGAGGCCAGGGAAATTCAGACCAAGCCCCAAAGGAGGATCGTTCGATAGACACACACCGACCATGAAGAGAAGTGGGACCAGCCAGAAGAGAAGAGACACGGAGGACGGACCCAAGCAGTCAACCAGAACACAGGATAGCCAGGAGACACCTAGCCCCCCTGGAACACCAGACAGAGGACCAGGTCGAAACGCCAGACAGGAAAGCGGAAACGCCACAACACCATAGACAGAATGCCAGACTGTTCGAGCGATGTAGTGAACACCGAGAATGACAGAACCTGGAGCAGCGCAAGCTGCGCCCGGACAAGACAAAAGAGACCGTACCAGCGGTATACAGTGATACCAGGAAAAGCAGGAAACCCAAAAAGGGGGCAACCATACCTTCCCAGCGCAGGACAGAGCTATGCAATAGCTACAAGTACCCCACATAGGGTATGATACGTCCCAAGAAAACAAGGGAACACCTCTTAGAGAAAAAATCCCGCAGCAGAGGACAAGAACACAAAGGACCTGCAGATAGAACCACAGACGGCTTGCAAATCAGTCAAACAAAAAAACAGACAGAAGGCCCAACCAAAGAACCACAAAAGCTGAAGGGGCTGTACCAGCAGCCAACAGCACAAAGGGGTCAACCTAAGGACCCCGAAGGCACGCCAACCCACACAGAAGACACAGACGGTCCAACCGAACCACTGGACTCCTGAACAAAGGGCGGTATAATGCCGCCCATAAAGCAGCAGAGGACGACAAGCCAAGTTTACGTAGGGGGAGGAGGACGGAGCCCCGCAAGGAGCCGCTGAATGTCGGCATCCGCATGAGTGTTAAACTAAAGCAACCCATCAAAGGGCAGATCAACCAGACGCTCCCCAACGTTCTCATGGAAAACGCTATCCCTCAACCAAGCATGGCGACAGAGAGCTACCGAACTTGCCATAGTGCGGCAGAGAGCATAAGAAACGTCCAGGGCCGAACGAAGAATAAACGCGGCAAACTAAAGGCCATCCATCACAAGGCGCCGCAGATCAGCGCAGACACCTTCCTGAGAGGCAGAAGACAGAGGGGACTCCACAGAATCCCACAAGCTGGTAGTAGCCCTGACCAACACACAAAGCGCTCGCAAAGCAGCACTGGCGGAAGCAAAGAGGTTACGCCCCCATGAATCAAACCACCAGGCCTCCCGTGACGGAGGAAACAATACAAAAGGTAAGGAAGGGAAAGCAGTCTGCAGAAGAAGGCCCTGGGTAGAAGGGTGGAAAGGCATACTAGATCATGCGGAGCAGAATGGTGGAGGAGCGACTGGGGCACCAGATCACCCGTGGCAGGACGCCCCCAGGCCCCCAGAAGAGAATTATGGAGCGAAGCTTCGAAGGGAAGAAGCAGCTCCCGTCCACCAGAGCCCTGATGGAGAACCTCAAGCAAATGGTCCGTAGGGAACGGGGTGGCGGGGTCGCCTATGTGCAAAATGCCGTCGGCCGTGAAAATGGCCCGGGCAAAGGCTGCACTCGCCTCCGTAGGGCGTCGCGGTGTGGGGGGGGGGGGGGGGAGGGGGCAATTCCTCCGTGGGTGACGGCTGTAAACCATCCCTGAGTCCAGCTGAAGAAGAAACGGCCAGCCCTGGAACAGTGTAAGATTCACGGGCGAGTGGGGAACCCGAGGTGCCTCTGGGGAAGGCGGTGGCAGGCGGGGATGGCGAAGAGCCCTCCCTGGAAGACGCCGGGAAAAAGGCCACGACACGGCGTCCCGTCTCCGGGGAAGAAGAGACAAAAAGTTGACGAACTTCCGGAGAGGAGGGGGCCTCTGGAGACGAGTTGACGACCGGCGCCGTGCAGTCCGCGTTGGCTCGACGTCGTCTGGAGCGGAGGTGACACAGAGACGACCTCCTTCACCACTTGCGCCCCAGGGGAATAGGGCGGGGCCGGGTTGGCGAAAGAATGCCACCAAAAAGGCGCCGACTCGACCTCCGACGAAGCAGCCGCCTGCGTGGAGAGACGAGAGGGACCCAGGGGCGCACCCCGTCCCCTAGCCAGCACCAGCGGTGCCGCCAGCCGACGGTGCCTGAGCGGCATCAGCTCGGCTTTAGGCAAGGCCGCCGCCTGCCCAGAAGACCGAGGGGAACTCGGGGACGAGCCCCGACGACCTCCTGCGACACCACAGGGACCCCCTCGGGGGTTTGCAGCGAGGCAGTGGCACCGTGGGCCGAAGAGGGGAACCCCGTAGGGCCGCACCCCGACGAAACCACACCTCCAACACCTGAAGCCGAACCCGTTGACGCCGGGGCCGGAGCCGCCGGCGATGCTGCGCAAGGCCCCGCACGTGGCAAGGGATCCGCGGACGTCCCAGGAAGAGGAGGAGGAGCCAAGGAAGCCTGCAGAGCCACAGCATAGGCCTCCATTTGGGCCCTGGTCGACCCGACGCCAGGAAACGGCGGGTAGGGTTGCGACGAAGGACCAGGCCTCGGGGACAAGCTGTAAGACTTACCGACGGGCGAGCAACGCTAGGGGCCTCGGTGATGGGCGATGTCAGAATCGGAAGCGGTTATTCTTGGATTCTTCCATGGGGGACGGACGCGGAGACGGCACCGATCCGGACAACCAGGCTGAAAGGAGCTTCATCTGACGCTCCCGCCGGGACTAAGGCTTCAGATGCTGGCAAACGCCGCAGTCCGTGGAATCATGGTGCTCGTCCAAACACCACATGCAATAGGATGAGGGTCTGTCACCGATATCTGACGTGCGCAAGACTAGCACGCCTTAAAGCCCTTAGGCATTCGCACACTGTCACACAAGGCAAAGCGTGAAAAAGAAGGCCTGAAAACAGGCAGGGACATGATCCGGATCCGCGTTGCACGCGGAAAAGAAGGAAACTGATGTCAGTGCGCCGGGGTGGGACTTATGTGACCTCGCTGACGTCACGCCCGCAGAGGACGTCAGGGTGTGGTACCGCCCCCCGGCATGCAGAGATGCTGGGGCAAAGAACATTTTCCGGGTCCAGTCTCACTCCTGGGGATAATTCTACGTTAAGAAATCTGCGGCTAGTAGTCGCTATCAGATCGGAGTTTAAAGTAGTAAGACTTCAAACCAAACTTTTAACATATTTTTGTGAACCGTGTTATTGTATGAGCAAATATTCACAAATATGTTTACGGGTGCAAAAACCTGCTGAGCAATTGCACATTTCGCTACATCTGCTTTTTAACTGCTGTTCTTGTCAGGAGCAATTTTCCAACAATTTTATATAGTGTGTACAGTGGTAGGTGAATGCCCTTGAAAGTATATTTGTGGCAGTCTACAGACTCACAGTACCAACTTGTATTTAGATTTGTGTAAAGGTAGTTAAATAAGAGCTATACTAAAATTCAAAACATGATACAATAGGAGCCTTAACATTATCAAAGAGGATATTATCAGAGTTCTGATATAACAATTACACTGCAATATGTCACCTTCCTGCATGGCATCAAAGGGGCAAATTGTTTTCTTACAGGACAAGTCGATTTCTAAAGCATCCTGTATCTTAGACAAGTAGATATTTTATAAAATTCCACATCCAGTGGATTTAAAAATACCAGCATGCTAAATATTGTTGTCTAAAAGCCAGTACAAGAGGAACTTTGTACACCATTTTACGAACACGTGGACTAGTGGCCCATTTAGCAGGATATGTCCGAAAAACAAAAAAAAACACACACAAGGGAAGAACTCTAGGCATGTGTATTTCATACAGTAACATCAAGTAAGGCTCGGAATTTAAAAGGTAATTAAAGCCATTGCCTTAAAAAAGGGCCAAAACTTTACCAAATGTATCCATGAAATTAGAGCTTGACATCAACTGAAATGATTTAAACTGGTCTAGTATTCGGTTACCCTAGTACATGGGTCCTCGCAAACATTTCCCCTGGGGCCACAAAGTACTGTCTGTGGGATGTCCGAGGGCCGCACTGATGCCAGCAATGCGAGGGTCGGGTGATGAAAAATGGGCGCAGGGGGATGCGAAAGAGATGCATGGTGTGCACAACAAACCAAGCCTTTGCGTTACTGCGGTCTGCCACCAATGCTCTAGTCTCATACACCAAGAATTAAAGAAAAGGCATTAAACTTCTAAACCAAAAGGTGAGAGAGAAAGAAATTCTCATCTGGTGGCTGAACTGTAAAATGTGAAACCAGAAAACATGGTATCAGTCCTGCCTTCCCTACTTGAACAAATTGTGCTATCCTAGGCAATTGGTTAATTTAACTTTGGCTCCTCTTTATTCATTACCACATACGAGAGCCCCTCAAAATAAGAGTTTAAGATGTGTGCTGTACAAAACCTATTGCGTTTTATTGAACAAACTATAATGTTGTTTCAATTATATAACAACCAAGGATACTCACATGGTGCACCTGACAAATGACTTGCTTCTTGGTTCACTATTATCATTGTTTTCATAATGGGGGTGGCATGCATGTTTCCAAGATCATGTTTGAAACCTATCACTGGCGGTCGCCAGTAGATAGTAATAGTTAGGACCTATTTTCCATAGGAAATCCGCAACATTCTATTCCCAATAAGTCTGGCGCCGATTGACGAATCTTCGTAAAATTTTCCAAACTTTTGGCCAGCTCCGCTCTGCTCCTACCCTGAAAGTTTTGTGATGATTCGTCAAGCGGCGGCCGAGAAAAAAGGGGGGTCCCAAAACGCGTTTTCCCCATGCAATTTCCCATAGGATCTGTTGTCGCAGCTACAGCCCGAACCGCTGAACGGAATGACACCAAATTTGGCAAAGAGGTAGTCCTCAGTTCAGATTCGTGCCTTTTGCATAAATGGTGTGAATCTGTTCAGTAGTTCCTGGGAAAATTAGGGTAAAAAAGTTAGTGATATCTATGGCCGCGGAGGATCCGCGGACCGTACACGCACCGTAAGCGCATCCTCCCCGAACCAAGCGCGCACCCTCCCGATCGCGCGCTGAATGCTAATTGGCTGTCGAGTGTCTCTCTACATTCGAAACCAGGAACTGTTGGCGGCCATTTTCTGCCTCGGTAGAAGCGAGGCTGAAGAAGCAAGGGGAATAAGTGTGTAAAAGATATAAAGGGGACAGAGTGGAAATACTCTGACCCTCTAGAGGTGCTTAGGGGGTCCCAGAAGGACCCCCTGGGGCCCCCTTTTAAAAAAAAAAAGAAAATGGCGAAATACGCGCACGGTGCGCGCATCCTAACGCGTTGGGTGCACGGATTCTCACGCGTTGGGTGCGCAGATCCACAGCAATTTTTTTTTAAAAGACAAGAAATCATTGGTTGTATGACTACTTTCTACACTGAAAGGTAGGGTGTATATTTCTGTTATTTAAAGGTATGATTCTTATTGGTTAACAAAAACAGATTGTAAGGAACATTATATATGATAAGCTGATATGTTGAAAAGTCAAGCACACTTCCTGTCTTGTGTAGGAACATTGTGTGCTGAACTTGTGACCTGTGAGCTCAGTGCAGTGTTCCATGACCTGTTTCTATGGTAACAGGCAGAAGGCAGATTGGGGGAAGGGTTGAAATGTATTTCAGTTGGAAAGGGTTGAAATGTTTAACTAATAGAAATGTGTGTTTGCTTTTGAGTTTATGTGAGAAGGATTGTGATTTGATGTTTACATGTATATGTGAGGAAAATGAAAGGGAAACTTTTCCATTCTTTGTTTTTGCTGAGAGGTGGACAGTGCAGAGATTCTGTAAAAGGAAATATGGTGAGTTTATATTTATTTATTTTATTTTGTCAATTTATAGGGCGCAACAGCTACCCAAGAAGGGTTTCCCGGCGCCTAGACACAGCTAGAACAAGAGACAGAAACGGAGGGAGAATTTAAGGTGTTTATTGTTCGTACAGCCAGGTCTTTACAAGCTTTCTAAAGCTATAATAGTTATCTTCCTTCCGAATGCCTAGTGGAAGCGTGTTCCACAAGGAGGGTCCAAGGTAGGCAAAAGATCTGCCCCCTGATCTTGCACGTTTAAACCTTGGTATACAGAAGCATGCTGCTGTCTGGGACCGGAGGTTTCTCTTTGGCGTGTAAAGGCAAGCAAGGGATTGGAGGTATTTTGGGGCTCCTCCTGTTTTTATTTTGAACATGTAGTTCAAGGCCTTGAAACGAACTCTGTTCTCTATCCTGAGCCAATGAAGGTCCCGGCGATGGTTCGAGACTCCAGCGTTCCTAGGAATCTTACACAGGAGTCTGACCGCAGTGTTTTGCGCTACTTGTAGTCGTCCAATGACAGATTTATTAGCGCCTAAATATAGGATGTTGCCGTAGTCAAGCCTTGATGTAATAAGGGCATTGACTACGGTCTTCTGTGTTGACATAGGCAGCATCCACAGGATTTTCCTCAACCATCTAGCTATGGTGAGACACAAACCAGTAACTTTACTGGCCTGTTTGTCCATGGATAAGGCGTTGTCTAATACAAAGCCCAGATTTCGAGCATGGGACACCGGGGTAGGAAGGCTGCCCATCTGTTCTGGCCAATGCGCGGGGTTCCAGAGATCTTTGTCTTTTCCCAAAATCAGAATTTCCGTCTTGTCGCCGTTCAGTTTTAACTGGTTTGCTGTCATCCAGTTTAATATTTTTAGTAATCCTTCCTTGAGTAACGACGGGGAGTGGGGACAAGAATTCGACAGGGAAAAAATGATTTGGGTGTCATCGGCGTAGTTCATAAGCGTTAGCCCTAGCTTTTCAACAAGTTCTACCAGAGGTTTGAGATAGATGTTAAAAAACAGAGGGCTCAAGATGGACCCCTGCGGCACTCCATGATCTGCAGGTAAGGTGTCTGACTCGGCCTGTGCTGATGCGATCTGAAAGGTTCTGTTTGCCAGGAAGGATTTAATCCACTCCAGAGCCTTTCCTCTTATACCATTTGTGTGCAGTTCTCTAATAAGCGTTTCGTGGGAGATGGTATCGAACGCCGCACTTAGATCCAATAGCACAAGTGCTACCGTCTGGCCTTGGTCAAGAAGTTTTCTGATATTTTCAGTGACACCTAACAGGGCGGTCTCCGTCGAGAAACCAGCCCTGAAACCAGATTGCGAGGGATGGAGTAGGGAGTTTTCCTCTGCAAAAATGGCTAACGTGGAGTGCACGTGTCTCTCGAGGCACTTTGAAAAAGCAGGAAGCAGAGATATAGGCCTATAATTGGCCAGTATTTCTGGGTTAGCATTTGGTTTTTTCAAGAGGGGTGTCACCATAGCGTGCTTCCATAAGGCCGGGACAGTGGCAAGGTCGAGGGACAAGTTAAGGAGGTTGGCTATGATATTCAAGGACTGTTCATCCAGTTTTTTTATAATACTAATAGGGATGGGGTCCCTAGGAGAGCCAGATTTAACTGATTTGAGGATTCCTTTGAGATTCTCTAATGAGAGACTCGGCCAGGATTCCAACAGGTTTCCGCCTAAAGCAGTGGATTGAGGCAGGATAGAGTTAGATGGAGGGGGTGGATCAACGTCAGATATTTTAGTATTGATATCTGAGATGATTTTGTCAATTTTCTCTGTAAAGAAGCAAGCTAACGCCTGACAATGTTGAGCGCTTAGGGGGGGAGCGGCGGCTGTAGTATATGCGCCCGCCAATTCCTTGACTTTAGAGAAAAGAGTTTTGGGCATGTTAGTTGCTTCGGTAATTGTTTTTAGGACGAAGGCAGCTCTTGCCTTTATACACGCCGCATGATAGTGGTTTCTGGCATCATGATAGCATTTTTTGGCATTAGGGTCGTACTTTTTACGCCATTGACGTTCTAATGCTTTGCATTTTGATTTTTCGGATTTAAGGCTGTCGTTAAACCATGGGGCCGGGGGACGATGCCTACTCCCTTTGGTGTGAATAGAAGGCAGGCAGCTATTTGCTGCATTTGTTAGCCAATGTTGGGTCTCCATTGCTACGTGGTCGATGTTGGAGTTAGGGCTAGGAGGGTTTTGTTTGAGTACCGCATTTAAAGCATCGATGTCGACTGACTTCCAGTTCCTTCTATTAGTGACAATACTATTTTGTTTCACACTAGGGGAGGGTGGAGAAGAAATGCTAAAGCTGATAAGATGATGGTCGGACCAGCCAGAAGGTACGGTGGCGATGTGCGTGAGTTCACTGACATTAGATATTATGGGGTCCAACAGATGGCCAGCTATATGAGTAGGGCTGGAGTTGATAATAGATAAGTTCAGTGCAGCTAGATCTTCCAGAAAATTGTAGCATGAGGGGATGGTGGGATCTTCCAGGTGTAAATTAAAATCACCCAGCAGAGAGAAATTGCTAGATGACATATAGTAGGGAGTAATAAGATTTGCAAAGTTAGATACCCATTGAGAGGGGTTTCCTGGTGGACGATAGATCAGAAGGCCTGACATTGTGAAATTGGGGTTCAAGGTAATTTTAAAAAGACCCGCTTCACAGTCTGGAATTTGTACAGATTCCAAAGTACATTTGAAATCCCTGTTAAAAATGATGGCTATCCCGCCCCCTACCTGTTTTTCCCTGTCAAGTCTGACAATGGCATAGTTGTCAGGGAGGGCAATGGCAATATCTGGGCCGGCGCTGTCATGTAGCCATGTCTCGGTTAGGAAGACGGCGCTAGGACATTCTTCAATAAGGAGATTAAAAATTTCATGTTTATGCTTGGGCAGTGATCTACAGTTTGTGCTGTACAATACGTATGTTGGCTGTACATTTTTACGTAAAATTTTACATTTCCTGTGTCTCCTAGGTGGGTCGGAGTAGGGTTGAAGAACGTCAATGGATAGTTTACACTCGGAGCAAACATGGGTTCCGACTTTGTGAAGGTTGGATAAAGAGCAGTTCGGCTTATGGGTAGGGCGCAGCGCTCTCAAAGCGGAGGAGGTTCTTACCAATCTGGGAGGTGCTGTGGGAAAGTGAGCCTCGGCCTCGTGCCCCATCCTGACACGGACGGGCACAGACGGGCTAGTCTTTGGCGTGTCTTCGGCGTGCTGATGGTGTGCCCGCTGCGCTCGACCGCTGCGCTGTCGAGTAGTGAGCATGATAAGAGGGGATAGAGGAGTGGGCGTGGCTACGTGGGTGGGCGTGGCCCCGAGTCACGTGGGTGCAGTGACGCTGACAAGGGATTTAGGACTTCCCCCTCGGCGCAATTACTGCAAAACGAGCCAAGCCGCTGACTCAAAGTAAGTGTTTAGGTCTTTAAAACACACGAACACAGTGCAGTTTAAAAAGATATACAAAACACACAAGTCTAGCAGCACTAGCAAACACCCCGGCTTCCGCCTCAGGGTACTACGCTGGTCAACACCGGCTAAGGGCGGGCACGGCGCTTATCTGCTTCCTGGGGTGGGCGTGGCTACGTGGGTGGGCGTGGCCCCGAGTCACGTGGGTGCAGTGACGCTGACAAGGGATTTAGGACTTCCCCCTCGGCGCAATTACTGCAAAACGAGCCAAGCCGCTGACTCAAAGTAAGTGTTTAGGTCTTTAAAACACACGAACACAGTGCAGTTTAAAAAGATATACAAAACACACAAGTCTAGCAGCACTAGCAAACACCCCGGCTTCCGCCTCAGGGTACTACGCTGGTCAACACCGGCTAAGGGCGGGCACGGCGCTTATCTGCTTCCTGGGGTGGGCGTGGCTACGTGGGTGGGCGTGGCCCCGAGTCACGTGGGTGCAGTGACGCTGACAAGGGATTTAGGACTTCCCCCTCGGCGCAATTACTGCAAAACGAGCCATTGATATAAGTGATTGATATACTTCTTAATCTACAAAAGAACTTGAAAGATGAGTTATTTAATTGTGAGGGGATGTATGTAGACTATTTTGATTTTAATCAGACTAATGTATTTCTCCTGCTAAAGTGTAGGGAGTACTTTTTTTCTTTACAATGTGTGTGCATGTAGAAACCATTTTGTGATAAGCATTTGTGTTTTTCATGTGTTTGTAGACAGATAACTGTGCTGTTTTTATATTTTGGTAGAATTAGAAACCAGTCATTGTTTATGAATTTGTGAAATGAGTTATGTTATGTTTCTATACTAAAATGTAGTACTACTTCTAGATGAAGAAATGTGTTTTGGTATAGTGCAAGGGATAGTGTTGTTTGTCTAGAATCACACAGTGAGTCTGTGTGCATTTGGGAACCACTGTGAGAGAAGCATTTGGTAACATCGTGTATTTGCTGACAGATAACTGTTTTAACTTGTCATGTTGTGAAGTTTTAGTAGCATTAGAAGACAGTTATGGCTTATGATTTGATTAAATGAGTCAGGCTTTGACAGAAACGTGCAGTCCTGAAATATGAAGATTGTGTGCAGTTCCCTTACCACTTCCACAGTAGTGAATGATTTTTGGTAAACTCCTAGGTATAGTGGTTGTTGTCTAGAATCACACTGAGTGTGTGTGCATTTGGGAACCACTGTGAGAGAAGCATTTGGTAACATCGTGTATTTGCTGACATAACGAATTTAAAACCTCTCATGTTGTCAAGTTTTAGTAGCATTAGAAGCTAGTCTTTGCTTATGCATTGATAAAATGAGTCAGGGTTTGACACTAAGGTACAGCACCATGTACTATTCTGTTCACTGTGGAAGAACTGAAAATTTAAAAGTTTTACCTAAGCACTGTCCTAGAAGTAGTCTGATTATTTAGTCAGTTTCTAAGTACCAAATAGATTGCTTCAAATGTCTATGCAGTATGCATGTAGTGTTCTAACATACTATACACTTGTCTTTTACACCTTCAATTCCCTAGTCAGTATCCATACACTTCCAGGAAACACCCTGTCACTTCCTTTGCAGTCCTCTAGAGACCCATTCAACAGCATGTACTAATCCATTCACTGTGCCAAAACCCAAACACTTATAAATTCACCAAGACACTCTCTTTCCAGTACTCTAAATGATTCAGTCACTGCCCAAGTATTCATGCACTGAGCCAGGTCTTAGCACATGGACTTCTTCAAACCCCTATCCACTATGCATGCAGTCCTCTAACCACCTACACACTTGTCTTTCATACCTTCAATTCCCCAGTCAGTATCCGTTCACTTCCAGCAAACACCCTGTCACTGCCGTTGCACTCCTCTAGTGACCCATTCAGCATCATGTACTAATCCATTCACTGCGCCAAACCCTAGTAAATTCACCCAGGCACTCTCCTTGCAGTACTTTAATCATTCAGTCAGTACCCAAGTACTCATCCAGTGACCCAGGCCTTAGTATATGGACTGCTTCAAACCCTTATCCACTATGCATGCAGTCCTCTAACCACGTACACAATTGTCTTTCACACCTTCAATTCCCTAGTTAGTATCCATACACGTCCAGGAAATACCCTGTCACTCCCTTTGCAGTCCTCTAGTGACCCATTCAGCACCATGTACTAATCCATTCACTGTGCTAAAACCCAAACACTTATAAATTCACCAAGATACTATCTTTGCAGTACTCTAATCATTCAGTCAGTGCCTAAGTATTCATACACTGAGCCAGGCCTTAGCACATGGACTGCTTCAAACCCCTATGCACTATGCATGCAGTCTTCTAACCACCTAGACACTTGTCTTTCACACTTTCAATTTCCTAGTCAGTATCCATACAGTCCAGCACTTGTCACTGCCTTTGCACTCCTCTAGTGACCCATTCAGTACCAAGTACTAATCCATTCCCTGTGCGAAAAGCCTAGCACTTATAAATTCACCTAGGCACTCGCCTTGCTGTACGATAATCATTCAGTCAGTACCCAAGTAGTCATGCAGTGAGCCAGGCCTTAGCACATGGACTGCTTTAAATGCCTATGCAATATGGATGCAGTCCTCTAATCACCTACACAGTTGTGTTTCACACCTTCAATTCCCTAGTTAGTATTCATACTCTTCTAGCAAACACCCTGTCACTCACCCAGTGTGTCTCCTTATAGTACTGTAATCATTTAGTCAGTTAGCATGTAGTCTTTTAGTGAGGTAGGCTTTAGGGCATGAACTGCTTCAAAGTAGTATGCACTATGCATATAGTGTTTTAACGATCGTCACACTTGTGGTTCAGGGCTATAGTTTCTTAGTCAGTTTTTATATAAAATGTGTTTGTACAGTAATGGAATAGTATACATTTGAAAGTTATTAATATACATTTATTTGTGATTCTTTTTTACAGATACAGAACAGGAGTGTTTCTCATCTGTTTGCACTCTTCTCGTGCAAGATTGTTTGGATGAAGGGTCCTTAGGTGTTTCATCATACTTGCTGTGCCGCACGAGTATTTTTTGTTAGGATCCCCTCGTAACAGAACTCTTTGGCAAATCTTGCGAGTGACGAAGGTGGCCTTGGTCTTTGTTTGCCCCTTGGGAAAAGTAAAAAATTTCCTCACCACTGAAGAAAAACGTTGAGGGCCTGGTGCCTTCTGCAAAAAAAATTCCTCAGATTCGGTAAATATTTTAAAGCAGCAACATTTACAGTTTTTGTTATAAAATGTTGTTAGCTGTATGCATTTTATATATCTGGGATTTGTTTCTTGTGGTATTTTGTTGAGAATACCATGTTGGATTTTTTTTAAACAATCTTTCTGATTTTCCAGGTCTGTCGTCGACATCCATGGTCCCCACAGGAGTGTTTCGCCTTGTTGTTTTGTATTATTGATGTTACATTTTGTTTATTCGTTTATTGTTCATATATATGTTAATAAAAAAATAAAGTTTGAAAACAGTTTATCGTTTATATATTTATTACTATAAAAAATAAGGTTTGAAAAAAAAATTAATAACGTTTTTGGTTGTTCTCTTAACTGCTGTGTGACTCTTTCTTGTTCTTATTACTGTTATTTGATGGAGTCCACCATGGTATTAAATTTTGGGGCACTTATCGCTGGAATACTGATATCTGCAGTTTGCACCAACTTCTGAATAGTGTGTTAGATTTATCTCAACTTTACTTTCGTTAAAGTGCTGATCATGAAATGGAAAGTAGCCGTTGCCGTCCAAAAAGACACGAGGTGCACCCTTCCGATTTATTCTAAATACTAAAATCCTGTATTGAATTGCACTGAGGTATTGGCTGCACTTACAGTGTACACACAAAATCTATTAAGAAATCTCATTGTATTTATATTGATTGGGAATAGTGCGTCAGGTATAGATCTTGACGAGATACACTGCTCAGTTCGTATATTGTTCTGCACACGAAAAAAATCACATCACAACTTTCACACCAATTGCAATGCGAAACAAATTCCGGCGATAAGACACGTTAGCACCAGGGATTTTACACCTGCTTTCTGCTGGTGTTAAGCAGGACAACTACCTGCACCATGAAAGGGAACACAGCCAAGAGCCACACCAGAACACCCACAGGTGCCATAGTCAATGAGCATGATACAGGGATACCCATGAGGGTCAGAAGACTCATCTCAACAACTCCAGGACCGCCAATGCCCCCCAAACCCACATCTTAGTAAGTGTGTCCCTGTGGTCATTGTCTTAGCATGATAGGCACGAGCCCTGCAACATCACAGTGTGCTGTCACCTCAGCGTTGGCAGTGAGCCTGCATGTGAAGCTACGTACGCATCCTCCTGCATGCACAACTGGCGTGTGCTGGTCTGGGGTTCACAGGTCAGTGCAGGGGTGTGCCTATCCAGCAAGGGGAACGGGGTGTCTCGGACATGTCCGTGTCCAGGAAGTGCGGTAAGCGTGTCTCTGTGTTCTGGTGTGGCCTGCTACAAGAGCCGCAGCAGTCGATGTTGTAAAGTGGCATGCACCACCTCCAAACGGCACTGTGATGTTGTAGTTGGAATGTAGCAGGACATGCGCAAATAGGCATTACAATGGTGTGCCATACGAGTGCACGAGATACAACAGCGCACCGTACAAAAGTGTGGGGGCTCGTGGGAGGGAGGAGCAGCCGTTTGGCAACATAACACACAGTGAACTCGACCATGTGCCACATGCCGGGCATCTCATCCATGATGACCACGGTCGCAGACATCCCACAACACCAACGACTGGCCTTTGTACACATCCTGTATGAATGCAGCGTGGTTTTCACTTCTATGCTCGTTCAGTGGTGTGATGTTGGCGGGTTGTGTGACTTGTGCTCCTTGTTGGTGTGTTTCATTTTGGCCATTGTTAGTCTATATGTGTGTTGTACTTAATTGTGCATGTGTGCCATTCTGCCCATCTCTCCCCCTCCCCCCACTTCCTGCTTCTTCCTCTTCCTAGTGCTGTTGTTTCTATAATTGTTGCTGCACACATAAATACATGTAAAGAATAAATTAGAATAGTTCCTTGATTCTTTTAGGTTTCAAAACTTCTCTATTGGTTTTTTTTTTTAATTTTCCATATGAACCGTTTTTTTAATATTCAACAACACATAGAAGTCAGAAGTGCAACGTATTCTATCAACACACTTTCTAGAACATTCTACAACACGTGCAGGTTAAAAGTTCATCAATTTTTTAAAACTTAACGATATTTTTTTGCAACATTTTCATGAACATTGAACGACACGTGCAGGTTAAAAGTTCACGATTGTTTTAAGTTCGAACAGTGCCTTCCAAATGCAATTAGCAGGTGTGGTTGAGCTGAGCAAATTTTAGCCTATGATATGTACCCCACGTTGAAACTGCTTTTTCTTAACCAATCACAAAGATGCTTTTCCACAAAACTAATGTGCACCCTACTTTTAAAAAAGAATGCTTTTCATGATATCTTTAGAGATAAGTTATAGATAGGAATTGGCATTTAAAAAACCTTTGAAATTCACTGAAAAAACCATAGGTTTCAGGCACGTTATAATTAGGAATTAGCATTTAAAAAACCTTAGAAATTCACTGAAAAAACCATAGGTTTCAGGGGCGTTATAGTTAGCTGGACATTTCCCTCGTACAAAATCCTAGAAATTCCCCTGTTATAGTTAGTTCAGCTAACTATAACTCGCGCCCCCGCAATGCACTGCTGATGACGTCACATATTACATCACTCATGACATGGTCAGTGACATTACTGATGACATCACTGATGACGTCATCCATGTGATAAATTAGTACATCTTCTCACACCCTAATATAACCTTTGATACACCGACTCAAAATTTCAAAAGGCCATTTTGACAACCATAGATACTCCAATACCAATAACTACACACCCACTCATTGACTTTTAGGTCTACATACATGCCCACTCACTCACCTGTACAGTCACTCATACTTACAGTCACTCTGTGCATTTATATACCTATATAGACACTCACACACCGCCAATCATCCATTGAGGTACTGACACATCTAGTCAGTCATGCAAATAATTAATCACAGTCCAATTTACTCATCTATACAGTTAAACACACTCAAGTTCACTTACTCATAAAAATACTAACAAATTCTGTGTCTTCCTGCAGAAAAATAAACAGCACATGACACAGATATCATTGCACTATGGCGCATACAGCCACTCCCAAAATCACACACTCTCACATATAGATAGTTATATACTCTTACACACATATACACTGCGTTTCACATATGTAGTTACTGACACATGTACAACTGAGATATACATTCAATCACTAACACACCCATACGTACACTCACCCAACCATACAGTCCATCACAGATGCACTCTTAAAACCATGCACCCACTGAATCACCCACTCACACATCTAGTCACAGAGTCACACACACCCTACCCACACAAACACTCAGGCACCCATACAGATACTCAGACAACCAATCAATAACCCATATAGACACTCATATAGCTATTCACAAAACCATGCAGCCACTTATACACCAACACACAGACACATACAGACATTCACACAGTTTAGTCACTAATCAGCAGTAAGACACATTTAATGACTCACTTATAGAGTCAGTTACGCACCTAGAAAATCATCCATTCACACACTTGTACACCCACTTATTTTTCAACAGGCCTTTCCCTATATATATTAAACATAATAAAACTGTTCAGAAACACATACTCAATGGATGATGTCATCAGTGATGTCATCTGAGATGTCATCAGTGATGTAAATGACCATGTCTTGAGTGATGTAATATGTGAGGTCATCAGCAGTGCATTGCGGAGGCGCGAGTTATAGTTAGCTGAACTAACGATAACAGGGGAATTTCTAGGGTTTTGTACGAGGGAAATGTCCAGCTAACTATAACGCCCCTGAAACCTATGGTTTTTTCAGTGAAGCACTGGTCCAGCCCGCGTGTGTGGATACTGGAGCACTTTTCATAATATGTCTTCGTAAGTCTAGATGTTCGCCAATCTTAAGAAAGGCCTGCACAAAAGCTTAAAACATTAAAAGTCTGCAGATTATAAGAAAGGCTATAATGTCCAATTTCTTCAGATAAAATTTAAAAAAGGGTAACGAAATACATATGTACATATAAATTTAAGGCCAAATAATTGGCAAAAAGTTATTTGATTACTTAAATCTTTTTCACCAGCCCTTTTAAAAGGAGAAACAGAGGAAAAGAAACAAAGGAAGAGACAGTATAGCCCCTAACAAAGGAGGAAATTCAGCACACTAGGTTTGACATTCTTACATGCGAGACGCCTGGCTCCTGATTTCCCTTTGAATTTTAAATATGCCTTATTGTTGATGCCATACTTGAAAGCAATTTACAAAGAACGCCTGTTCACTACATACTTACCACAAGACCTACGTACCACCACAATAGCTGTGTTGCTGAAACCTGACAAACCACAGGATGAATGCTCAATGTATCATCCAATCTCGTTGATAAAGTTAACAAATTCAAATCATGGCACACATTCTGGACAACAAATTGGCCAGAGAGACGCACACTCTGGTTCACAGCAATCACAATGGTTTCATGCCAGGCTGGGGCACTCGCCACTGCCTCTATCGTCTGTACATGGCTCTGCCAAGAGATGACAAACTGCAGGGCTTGGCTGCATTGATGTCAGTGGACTTTGAAAAGGCTTTCAAAATAGTTCAATCTTAGTGATGATGACTTTTGGTCCACTCATCCTAAACTGTACTACAGCCCTAATAGGACACACCCTGAGCCCAAGTCACAATTAACTGCATACTCTCTTCACATTTACCCATGGAAAGCAACACCTTTCAAAGTCGCCCACTCGATCCTATGCTGTGCTCGTTGGCGACAGACCTTTTGAAGAAATGGTGTTGATAGGTGCCCAGTAAAGGGATTCCAATAGGTCAGTGGGCACAAAGACAGTGCCCTTGTATACAGATGACATGCTGTTTAACCAACAGCCTCACACTTCTAGCCACTGACTGCCTCCTATTACAGATCTATGAGGACACCTCTAGCCTTAAAGCGAATTAGGGGAAATCTCTAGCCAAATCAAGGGCCCTTGCTCGATTTGCATAGCACATCCTCAATTGCACAGAGTAAAAGGGCATTTTAAATATCTAGGTGTGTGCATAACTAGGGACCTGGATGAGAGCTGGGATTCCCACTATCTAAACGCATAAGGCAGGAACTGGAGGCATCTTAAAGGTAAGTTTTGTATTTGCATATGTGCATAGAAGAGTGCAACAAGCATGAAAGAAACCGAGAATGTCCCACTAGTCTCTACATCAAGACAACCTCAAAGCAAAACGTTTCTTTGAGAGGTCATCAGTTATCTGCAATCAGAAGTATTAGAAAACAAAACAGGCATAAGGAGCCGGAAACCTGTAAAGAGACTAGGACTAAGTATAATAGTCACTGATCTCTATGAACTGAGGGATACCAAACTGCTGTTTCGCAAAGCATTAAAGCAACTGGTCCTTCAGCAGCCAACGTATCTAGCTGCAAAGAAAAGTAGCATTAACACTTCCATCCTCACACACGTTAAAGCTAGTTGGCAAGTTTGGATAAAAAGAGACATTTCTGTAATTTATTCCATGACGAATTTAGTGTAAGTTCTTCGCACTCCACCAGTGGTTTTAGGAACCTTTGGAACTAACTTTCCAAAATAGGGCCAGCGTTGTGAGACACATGTAGGAACTGTAAGGAAAGCATAGCTTGCCTCAAGAATATGTTCTTCAGCTGTAAACCTACATGCACATTCTGGGATAATATCGGATTGTGTCTGAAATGCATTTAAAACCCATACTGACCTCTACTTTGTCACAACAGCACAGCATACAGACAGCTACCCTAAAACCTGCTTTAAAATCCAGGGAACTTTCACTCATCCACCTCAAGTTAACTGCTGCTAATAAATAAGCACATTTTCTATTAATATAAATATCCAGAAAGCTTAGCCATCCTACACATTGTGGGCATGGCCTATCTATTTAAGAGGTGCCCACCAGCCCATACAATGCCTACACGAGAAACACGTTGTCCTAACTAACTCTTGGATAAATTAGATGAATTTATTCATAAGACATAATTTCCCTCGATCTAGAGTTAATTGTGCGTGCTCAGCACTCCGATCTCTTATGCTGCTTGCTCTCCTGACCTGGCCAAATATCAGGACTAGTCTCTGCCAATTATGGTTACCACACTGCAGTGTCCTCTATCTACTCTACGCACCTGACCGGACCCTTGGAGGTGAGAGAGAGCAAGCACAGGCGGGCTCGCAGAGGTGGAGCGCACACAGCTGGAGCCCTGCTATTTTAAGTCCTTCTCTACTCTCCTACTGCCTGTAATTGCCGGCATCCTGCCTGCGGCCCTGCACAAGGCTCCCAGCCCTCTGGAGGCGCACAAGTTGAAAGCAGCCTACTGCAACGTGCCACATCAGGAGTCAGCGGAGTGGCGGCCTGCAGAGCGGAGGGCAGGGGACCCCGGTCACTATAAGACTTAACTATCCTGCCTGGGGCCTCAGTGTCCCCGCTGCCTATGATCAGGGGGTTGAAGAGGACAGCAAGGGAGCCCGCCCATCAGAAGCCCCCTGAAATCAGCCTGGGAGGTGGGTCTGAGTGAAGCACCAACGTGCCCGGGGCCCGGACAATTGTGACTCTTGTGCTGGAGGCTTGAGCCAGCTGAGGGAGGCCCGGCCTGTGAGGGAGTCTCCTAAGCTCCACACAGCAAGAACAAACAACACCAAGAGGCAAGTGAGGTTGGTCGCGTTGGTGCCCGCTGCAGCTCAGGCGGTGACTGTTTCCCCTGTGGGGCGTCTTCTGCGATGCGGGCCCTGCTCCTGGCTGACTGTATCCACAGATCATGCAGCTGGTGGCGACTTAAGCTTTCATCATATATAAAATTGAACCGCAGCCCTCCCTGGTCTGGCTGTCTAGCTTACCGTTGTGGCTGGCCCTCGTCTGCGCGGCCATACCTCTACAGGTGGTGGGATGAGACGCATTCAGAAACCTCATCTGCTCGACTTTCACCCAAGTAAGGCAGAGAGGACATGCCAAGCAGCAAAGGACAATCCAGTGACCTCCCTCTGGTCCAAGGCGTCCCTTCCCAAGCCTGGGCCAGCGAACTCCCCCAGAACACCAACGATGGAGCCCCCAACCACTGCCCAGATTACACAGGCCTTTATGGACCGCTTCTTGTAGGAAATCCACGCAGATATTGATTCCCTCAAGAACGAGTTCAAATCCTGCCCTAAGGATATGCGGAAGGAAGTCAGACATAGGAGAGAGAGTAAATGATCTGGAACGCACGGTCGATGTTCGCACAGAGGACCAAGAAATGCTATGGAAGCGGTTGGCTGCCATAGAGAAACAGATCAGAGATCCAATCTAAGCAGGAAGACTTGGAAAATAGAAGCCACCGAAATAACATATGGGGAGTCTGCAAAGGAGCTGCAAAACAGCCAATCTCCTCCATGAGATATGGGGGGACGAGGACACCGCTCCACCAACCCTTGAAAGAGCAGATCGGGTTGCTGTGGGACCAAGACCTAAGGACGCAATCCCAGATATTCTGACCCGTGTCCATTTTTTCGCGGAAAAGGGTGATCCTTTTGGCTGCAAGAGGTAAAGCAGTATTGATACCTGCCAGCCACACGGTGCAACTAATCCAGGACCTATCCCCCATCCCGTTACGAAAAAGATGAGAATTCAAACCGGTCACTGACAAACTTCGCAAACTGGTGGTCGGCTATCAATGAGGCCACCCCTTCGCCCTTCTGTTTCAGTGGGAAGGCAGACGTTGATCGCTCAGATCTCTTGGGAGACCTGGTGGGTCATACTGACGAAGCTGGCAACCATACAACCCACAAGTCAGGGTCCAGGTGCAACGGCCTGACAAACGCCAGGCGGAGGAAACCTCGCAAGAAACCTAACAGGACATTATTCATCACCTCCGGAGCATTGGAGGGGCCCTGTCACCAGCGCGGTCCACCACCAGCTCCCTGTGAACTGGCCCTCAATTCTCCCTGCGTCTGGTAAACACTCCTTGCATCACCCCGCCCTGAGACTCTGTATGGTGGCGGTGGTGGACCCAGAGTCCTGGAGGAAGACCACATTCCAGCTCCTCACGATGTGACCGGACTGCTCCCAAGCAGCCACCCGCAACGACCACCACTCCAGGAGTACCAACCATCTAGCAGGCCTGGCACATTTTGTGTCTGCCTTTGCAGGATGTGGAGGCCCATTGTTCTTTTGATTGATCAGTTTTTTTTCCTTTTTTTTACTCTGTTCTCACAGGTCAATCTCTCTAATGGGTAGCCATCACCATTACACACTGAAGTCACAGACGGGAATCGGGGTAATGGGTACCATGTGCAGTGTATTAGATCCCTTGATGCCCCCCTTAGGCCCCCATGTGAATTTTGGGAGACATTAAATTGATATCCCTGAATGTTCGGGGTCTAAATTGTCCCAATAAACGCAAACAAGTTTGGTGATACATACTACAGCATGGCCCAGACGTACTCCTTCTGCAGGAGGCCCACCTGCTGCAAACAGACTAACAGCATAGCACAGCCGTGTTATCCAAAGCGTTTCTGGGCACACATGACCTAAAAGACAATGCAAGTCGGGTTTTTATTTTTTGGTCACTATGGTAATGCGGGACAGGGAAGGACAATATATGGCGCTTCACCTCCTGAAGGGACAACGGAAACTTACTCTACTCAATATTTATGCCCCTAACACCACCCAGGACATTTACCTCAGACGGTCTTGAGAGAGCAGTTGGAGGGGCTGGATGGAGACATTTAGGTGGGAGGAGATTTTAACCTGGACTTGGATCTCGCCCTTGACCGTAGCGGAACTACATTCCAAAACATAGGGGCCATATCACAACAGCTCAGGCACGACGTAGGGAACCTGAGCCTGGTCGATGTTTGGCACTACAACCATCCTGACACAAGAGATGTACTCTTTTTCTCTCGTGTTCACTCTTCTTATTCCCGCATAGACCACATCTTTGCTACAGACTGCCTCCTCTGCTGCGTTTGCACTGGAGACATACCTGACATCTCCGTCTCGGACCATGCGCACGTAGAACTGATTTGTGAGGGCACCGGCCACTCGACCAATGCTCTGTTGCCCTGGCATCTGCTGCCACACATCTTACGGACCTCGTTGTTGCCAAAATACGGGAAAGCATAGCTGATCTCCCCCACCTCTCACCGCACTCTTTGGGATGGTTTTAAAGCCACCATCCGGGGCACAATCACATCTATTGCAATCGCACGGAGGAGAGAAGCCAGGCTAGTTGAGTCTAAACCCACCACTGAAATCAAACAACTAGAACAGCAGGACAAGGCCAACCCCTCTCGTCGCACCAAACGGCAGTTCGCAGTGCTGAGGGGCCAACTCCGTGCATATAGAACGGGGAAGGCGGGACAGGCGCTTCTGGCATTAAAACAGCGCTACTATGAGGGGGGGCAACAAGGTGGGTAGGCTCTTGGCCCACAGCCTCTGCCTACTGCTAAGGAGCATATTGCTAAGCTGAGATCAGAGGACGGCAGCTGGGTGACAGCAGAGGGAGACAAGCGTCTGAGTTTTTACGAATATTATCAAAAGCTTTACACGCAGGAAAAATCAGACTAAGATAATCAAGTCTTACTTGGACTCTTGTGTATGGGAGCCATTGCCCCCATTGCCACCCCACCCTTCTTGTTAAGCCGTCGGGGAACTGAAAAAGGCGGTGGGTGCTCTTCCCATGGGTAAGACACCTGGCCCTGATGGCATCCCTGTCGCCTTTTATCAGCTATCTATGCCTGACTTTCAACACCACCTGGATTTTTCCTATGCGTTGGAACTCAAACCCACAATGGCTTCTGCGGAAAGCTCTCTCATTCACAAAGCTGGCAAGGACCCTGCCTCTTGCTCTTCCTGCCGCCCCATTGCTCTGCTCAATACAGATGCACAGCTGTTCACTAAAATACCGGCACAGAGGCTGGAGACTTATCTCCCAGGTCTTATTGAGCCGGACCAGGTAAGCTTCATCCACCACAGGCAGGGAGTGGACAATCTCCGTCGAATAGCGCATTAAGTGGAAAAAGCAAATCGCCATAATTTCCCTGCATGCCTTCTCTCCTTAGACACAGAGAATGCATTTGACAGGGTTAATTGGTCCTTCCCATGCGCGATCCTTGAAAATGAAGGAATGATCTTGAAGATAATGGCCTCCTACATGGCTCAAGAGGCCAGAATCCAGGTCAACGGGAAACTAACTGACCTCATCACTATAAGGTGAGGCACGCGGCAGGGATGCCCTCTGTCCCCCCCTGCTGTCTGCGCTGGCAGTGGAGCCCCTAGCTATAAAGATCTGCAACTCGATGCTATCAAAGGTGTCCCCTTCAGGGGGCTGCAGTACAAGATTAGTCTATTCGCAGATGACTTTCTCCTCACACTTACTCAGCCTCAGATCTGAGCCTAAATACAACGTCCCTGCAACCTTTGTTTTTCTCTTTGAATTTCGAAGTTTTTTTAAAAATTTGGTCTCCTAACTATACCGACCCTGTAACCTTGTTTTTCATTGAATTTGTAATGTTTTTTCATTTTATTTCCAAACTATAATGCCTCTGTAACTTTTTTTTTTTCTTTAGCGAATGTCTTCGTTTTTTTTAAAATGTTATTTCCTAACTTAAAGGTTGCTGTAACCTTTGATTTTTTGAAGTGAATGTTTAAGTTTTTTAAAATTTGATTTCCCAACTGTAACCACTAACCTTTGACAGCAAGTGTGAGTGAGTACATGAGTGTCTCATTAAGTCTGTGAGTGCTGTGTGAGTCTCTAAGTGGGTCTGTGCGTGGGCTGCGTGTGTCTGGGCACTTGGCTTTGCCCCATCTACTCACTCTCTGCCTTTTTTCTGCTCGCTTCTGACCTTTATTCTGACTCTTTCTGCTTGTTGCTGACCTTAATTCTGACTCTTTCTACTTGTTTCTCATCTTTATCAGACATTGATCAGACCTTAATTTTGCCTATTTCTGCTCATATCTGAACTTGGTTTTGCCTCTTTCTGTTCATTGCCCCTTTCATCTCATTGCAGACCTTTATTTTGCCTCTTTCTGCTTGTTGCTGACCTTTGTTCTGCCTTTCTGCCCATTTCTGGCATTTATTCTGCCTCGTTCTGCTCGTTTCTGACCTTTATTCTCTTTTGCTGCTCTTTTACGGCCTTTATTTTGCCTCTTTATGCTTGTTTCTCACATTTTATTGGCTCCTTCTGCTCACTGAGGACTTTCTTTGCCTCTTTCTGCTGGTTTCTCATCTTTAGTCTGTCTCTTTCTGCTAGTCTCACCTTTATTCTGCCTTTCTGTTTGTTTCGCCAATTATTTTGCCTTTCTGCTTGTTGCGGACCTTTATTTTGCCTCTTTCTTCTTTTTCCCCCTGGGATCGCAGGAGAGACTCAAAGCTCCTGCGGTCCCAGACGGTTCCTTGCCTCCTGAGGGAGCCGGCATTGCTCTCACAGACAGGGAGCGGCTAAACATGAGGCTCCCTGTCTGTGAGAGCAATTGTTTAATCGGTTTCCTTGCCCTCTTGACAATGGGTTAGGAAACAGACGAACCCTCCGCTTCCAGCATGCAAGATCATTTTGTCCTCTCTCGCTTGCTGGAAGCGGAGTTTTTGCTCTGACTTGGCGGGAGCTGTCAAAGCTCCCGCCAAGTCACAGCAAATAGTTATGTCCTGCGACGGGCACCCCGTGATGTAGCATGAGTCGGCCCCAGGGGTGGCGGTCGCCAGGGCCATTATTTGCACCAGGAGGAGGGGGCGTAAGCCCCCCCCCCCTCCTTTCACAGGTCTGCCCTGGTGAGGTGGTGGTCCCCAGGGCGCGGGGTCCATGCAGCCCCCAGTTCCATTTTCTTTAATTCTCTTTATTGAGCATTTTCGTGAATACAACGAAATGAACAAAAATAACATGCACACTATCTCTCAGAGTTCCTGGAGGCGGATGACAAGGATCACATCTAAAAGAAAACAATATGTATTAGGCTGTGTCTTTCCGTTCCCAGAGCTAGAAGACTTCATAGTGCTGGTAAATAGTGGTGTGCGAAATTACAAGGTGCTCCATACAAACATTCTACGTATCAACCAGGAGAGGGGAAGGAGGGATACAAGACACAAGAGGGGGAGGGAGGGGATAAGGGGCCAGTGGCCTCCACAAGTTGTGCTAGAGGAGCGTGTACGACCAGCTGAAGCGCTGTCCGAGTTGTATGCTCTATACTATGCCACTTTACCAGGGGAATAAGGCTGTGAGGGGTCCTCATCCGCTGCGACTGACTGCAGGTAGGCTTGCAGCAGTTCCTATGTGTCTCTAGGCCGGGCTTGGGTGGGTATAAGGTCCCAGTAAGCGGACTGCTGACCCTGGCAGTGCCACATCTTTGAGCCACTCCTCCCTACGTGGGACTCGACGTCTGCCCCAATACATTGCAATGCGTCTTTTTGTAAGCAGTAGGAGCAGAGCCACCAATTTTCTGACGCCCGTTGGCAGGTATATCCAAGTAGCGCGGTCGAAGGGGAGCATTCTATTCGCAGGTCAAGCATCACGTCTATTGCCTCAAAAACGGATTCCCAGTATTGATGGATACTAGGACATTCCCAGACGAGATGGAGGAAGGACGCGTCAGAGGATCCGCAATATCGGCAGCGCGCCTCACCGATCAGGCCGATTCTGTAGAGCTATTCAGGTGATCTGTACAGTCAGCGTAGAAATGTAAAAATGTATAAGGCGGTGCTGGTAATTTGGGGACAGGGATCGCACTGTTCCGGCATGATCGATGTGCCAAGCAAGGCTTCCAACTCCCTCTGGGCCCTTGGGGTACAGATGAGCACTGTGCGCTGCATGTCAGAGTATAATTGTGTGATCAGCTTGCATGGGGAAGGGTCTTTTAAAAAATGTTGGAGTGCGTGGAACGTGGGTGGCCCAGCTGGAAAGGAGGGGAAATACCCACATAATGCCACTCGCAGTTGGTAGTAGGTCATTTTTAGGACGAGCCTGGGCAACGTATGCACTGCTCTGCAGGCCATGCTGTATTGGAGTATGAACTTGAAGCTCCACCCACTCTCCGCCCATATTGGTCATTGGCTTGTATCATTGTCCTTAGTAAATGCTGGCTTCTGATTTGTTGATAGGCCCATTAATCCCTCCTTAGTACTGCCTTGTCTTCATTTGTAACCTCCCATGAGGATTGGCACCTTTTACTTTGATTGTTGCACGGGACGTCTTATTTACTCTGTAAGCACCATTTTCTTTAATGGTTTCTCCTACTGCATTCGTGCTTTCACGGGGGGCTTTTACAAAACAAGCATTTGTCAACTTGACAAACAAATGCTTTTTTGGGTGAAAGTGCCCCATACCGCGCATTCACTTTAATAGCGGCCGCAGACCATCATTAGACACTCGTCTAAAGAAAGGGGCCTGGCCTTTATTAACATGAAAGCGCAGCATGGGGCGCTTGTAAACAACAAGCATTTGCAAAGCAATAAATCTTGCATTTTGAAAACTTTGACCTATTGGTATCGTAAATGACAATGCCTTTTATTATTGCAGGTTTTTTTAAAACACCAATCAAAGGCATGGTCATCTTTAATACCAATAGCTCAAAGTCTCGCAATTGCGGGACCTATTGCATTGTAAATGCTTGTTTCTAGTACAGTCAGGTCCTCTCCTTCCAGCACCTGATGAAGCTCTATGTAGGGCCCCTTCCAGAAATGTGTCACCAATTTTGTTGAGCTAGAGATTCCGCATCGCGGGCAGGGGTAGCCTCCGCCAGGAAGGGTAAGTGGGATGCAAGGGCAGAGGAACAGAGTGGGCGTATAGTCCCTCCAGCCTCCATGCCCACACTGTACACCCCACCGTGTCTATTCGGGATTGCGGCAGAGGCTGTGCTCTATATAAACCTAGTGTAACAGGTGCGGTGCTGATTGGTCATGTTGAGGCACGGTGTGCGCCATGAACTGTGTTGGGAACACCCAGTGAAATCTAATCAGCGCCTGGGCGCAACAATTTTATAGGTCAAAGTCTGGCGTACCCAGGCCACCCTGCTCAAAGTGTAGTGTTAGGGTTTCCCAGGAGACTCTGGGCTGTTTCCCATCCATACCAATGAAATCATGTTGGAACATAATCTGCACCTGAAACTAGTGTTGAGGGGGAAGATTGGTGAAAATATAAAGGAATTTGGGTAAGATCACAATTTTGCGATGGCTAACCGCCCCATCAAAGATAGGGGGAAGTCTTGTCCAACCCCTTACACAAGTCTCGAGCCAGTCCATCAGTAGACTATAGTTAGAGTGCCATAGTTCTTCGATATTGGACTCACCCACATGCCCAAGTATCTCATAGGGCCCTCAGTCCACTGCATCGGAAATCCCGATTGGAATTGCGCTGTGACCTCTGTCAGCGGGAAGATCACCAACTTTGCCCAGTTTATAAGTATTCCAGAAGGCCCACCAAATCTGAGGGACTCCCTGATCAGGGGGTCCAAGTTCTCACCAGGGCGCTTTATGTATAATGTGCCATCATCTACAGATAAAGAGACAAATATCACCCGCAGAGTGACCGCCAGTCCTCGATGTGCGTGGAGATGTTGCAGGCAGGCCGCCAGGGGCTCAATGGCTATGGCGAAAAGTAGGGGCGACAGAGGGCACCCCTGATGCATGCTGCGAGAAACTGGGAACGGAGAGGATATCACGGCGTTCACCCTTATCCGTGCGGATGGGTCGGAGTCCAAGAGGGCAATAAGTTGGATGAATTTAGCGCTGAGCCCTATGCGAGCAAAAGCGCAAACAGATATGGCCACTCCAGCGAAACAAATTCCATGGTAGCTTCTAGGAAAATCGCCACAGCTTGCAGCGTCAGGTCCACCTCCTGCATTATGGCGAAGAGTGTGCAGATTATGCGTGGTGGCCCTACCTGGAATGAAAATCTTTTACAAATACATGGACTTGCTGGTAACGTGCACTGTTCACTGGGTAATCATACCCGAATCTCAGAAGAGACAAAACATCAAACTATAAAAAACATTAATCCATTAATACATCTGCATGTCCGATTTATATTTTCACACATAAAACGTAAAAGTAATACATGATTACGAAAACACTCAATACATGTTTCGTTGCATGAATATCGTAAGTCGATAACAAAAGATTTCCAATTGGTAATTGTACATAAATCAATCCATTAACATAACAAACGTTGTTTTCATAGATGCCCGATGCATTTCGGGACTGAACAAGTCCCTTCGTCAGGGGCCAACCTACAAAAAATACAGTTTATTATATTCATATGAAAGCATTCGTAATGACTATTACACATATGGGACTTCAATACCCAACATGCCTCAGTGCTCTGGTACGAGTAGATGTCATGCATACTCGTATTGTCCTAAATAGGTAGAGGTGCAGATATGTGAGTGTACAGTGCCAATAGAAAAACCCATCCACCTTATGTGCTGAATGAGACTTGTACGAAATTATACCGGTTATTGATGAACCCCGAAGTGCACGAAAAAATCCCTGCGGGTAGGGCTGGAAAACTAAGAATAAAAACGTATGATCATGAAGGACTGTATGCCCGGTGGTGAAATAAACCGGCGACATAAGGAAAATTATACTGCTGCCTTGTCAGTCGAATTTCGCTAACCTAAATGGATGCACGGTGTACGTGCCTCCCTGTCAAAAGGCTGCGATGAAAGAATAAAACAAGCATTGGCATAGCCAATAGGTCTCGCCTTTGGGACCTTATAAGTGTTTAGCCATGCAACAGTTGCATAACTAAATACTTATAAGGTTCCAAAAGCGAGACCTATTGGCTATCCAAAGCGGCCGGCAAAGTGATCGCGATCACGATGAAACATCAAAGCGGCCGTGCGGCTGCTAAAGTGAAAGTAATCGCGGTAAAGCGCGGTGCGCGCGCCCGAGCACATGCACTGTAGCTCCAGGCTGGCCTGGTAGCACTTTTTGGAGCCCTCTCAATAAGTCTCGCCAGACCAGCGCATGCGCTGGGTCAGGCAAGACCTAAAAAGAGAGTCAGACACCTGTGGCCCATGTCCCGTTATGAATAAAGACTGTCAACCATGCTGAGACGCTTACCGAAACATAATAGTCGATAGTAGTCGACTGATATTTGGGTATACTTGGCCGTGCCTTGCGGAAAGGGATGGTTATTCAGAAATTATTTTGATAACAAACCTAGGTACTCGAAATCTCAGAAAAATAAAAACGGCGGGATTTGCCACCACTTACTTCGAAACTCGAATGAAGAGACGCGTCTTCGTTCCACTTAAAGTTTGTGGCTGTAACAACAAAAAGTAACCGTCACATACTTAGAGAGTGCGGCTACTGACGTGTGTACGAAATAGCGTTAGCGCTGTAATACATCTGCGATTGTAGATCAATTAGGTATATTCTTACCGGTAGTCTTAAATTGCTGTGCAGAAAGTGATGTGTCCTCAGGATGTAAACGCCAAAACGCGGCGGCGGGGTTTTAAAAAAACACCCTGTAATACCCATAGAAAGAGCACTCCTGAGTAGCTGAAATGGGCGCCATATTTGTTTAAAAGGTTACAAAAAACACGACAGCAAGGGAATATATGAACTTCCCATATGCCATAACCTATGGAAACGCGTAGCTTGTGAATGCAGAGTTGTAAACAATGGCCTTAAGTGAATTGTGCAGAAAAAAGATAAAGACTACTCCTTCGATTGATGGACGCTGGGGAACCAATCACAGTGACCAGTGTACAATCTGAGAGATATGTAAACAAAAATAAGACAGATCATAATTTTTTTTTTACGGTGTACCAAAATGTGTAGATTCTGCTAAGAACCGAAGAGTAATAAAAAACGAAACATCATGTGGGGAATTAACTGGGAAATGTCCTGACTTGCCAAGTGTAGTAGATACATGTAACTGTCGCCTTTCCATCCATTTTAAAGGAAGCAATTCATACCCAAACGATCGTTAAGACCGAACGGTATCATGGTACCCAGTTTTTTAATCCAAAATACTTCTCTGCGGAGTAACTGTTTGGTAATGTCCATGCCTGCACAAGGTGTTACTTTCTCTATAATCTGAAATCTAAGTTGTGCTATGTTATGTTTGGCCTCCTCCCAATGTAATGCCAGGCTCGAAGATATGCTTTTAGTGCAAATTTTGCTCTTATGTTCAGTGATTCGCAGTTTGATTTTGCGTTCAGTCTTTCCGATATTTGCTTTGCCGCAAGGGCATTTGATGCAGTAGATCACGTTGTGGGTGTTACAATCACTGGTGTGATAGAACTGTATCTGCTTGCCTGTTACAGGGTGAGTTAATTTGTTGCCGATGATAACATTGCCACAAAGTATGCAATTATTGCATTTGATGGTGCCCCGGCAAGTAGACTGTTGTGGTGGACATTTGGAAGAAGCTAGTATCGCTCTCAGGTTTTTATCTCGAGTATATGCAAAAATTGGTTTGTGTGTGAAGATGCCATTGAAGTCTTTTTCCTGTGCTAATAATTCCCATTGTGTATTGATAATGTGTTTATCCAGTGGTGATACAGTGGAATATTTGGAGATGAATGCAATCCGTTTGTGCTGAGGTTTAATAGATGGTGTTAACAACTCTTCACGTGTATGGGCTTGAGCTCGGTCAAGACAATTCTCTAAAATGGCTTGTGGGTATCCTCGTGTGGCATACCTCTCTTTGTACTCCATCAATTTCTGGTAACGGACATCATTGTTGGAACATATGCGTCTAACTCGAATGAATTGGGAGTATGGCAGATTTCTGATGCAGGGGTTTTGGATGGAAGCTCGTGAAGGCTAAAGCATTATTCCTATCCGTGGGTTTGGTGTATACTTGCGTTTCAAAAAAAGTGTTGGGTCTAGTATAACTGATCAACACGTCCAGAAAATGTATTTGATTCATGGAAATGTTAAAACGTAAATTGAATGCGTGGATTGATGGTATTCAAAGTGGTGATCATAGCCTCAAGTTCCGCTCTGCTGGCTGTCCATACAATGAAGATGTCATCGATGTAACGACAATATAATTTGATGTTACTCCACCACTGTATGTTGGAAACAATACGGTCCTGTTCAAATTGGGCCATGAATATGTTGGCATATGCTGGGGCTCCAGAAAAGCCCATAGAAGTGCCCGTAAGTTGAGCATAGAATTGGTCTTGCCACTCGAAGTGTCTATGATGTAGACAGAACTCAAGTAGTTGTAAAATGAAAATTTTATCAACCTCAATGTCATTCATTTGTAATAAGACCCATTCAATAGCTTCCATGACGGCAGCGTGGGGTATTGATGTGTACAATGCAGCTACGTTTATGGTGCAAAGAAGCAGTTCTTCATTGATATCCAGGTTGATGGAACGTAATCTATTTAGAAAAGGAGTAGTGTCTTTAATATAAGACTTCCAACCTTGCACAAATTGTTGTAAGAAATGGTCCAAAAACTTGCCTATCGGGTCAAAAATTGAACCATGTGCTGAGACGATCGGCCTGAAGAGAGGATCGCTTAGACTTTTGTGCACTTTCGGAAGCATATAAAGTTGAGGTCGTCGAGGATTAGGTGTTGTAAGATACTGTTGGGTTTGAGAATTAATCCACTTGTTGTCAGCGGCCTGTGTTAAAATGTGACTCAAAATCTTTTGTAACTCTGAAGTAGGGTCCCCCGGAAGTTTAAGGTAAGTGTCATCATTGTTAACATGTTCAAGTACCTTCCTGTTGTAGAATGAGGTGTCCATGACCACTATAGCTCCTCCTTTGTCTGCTGGTTGTAAGGTCAAAGCAGAACTGTTCGCGATGTTCTTCAACACTTACAATTCGTGAACAGAAAGATTTTTTGCATGATGTTTTTTAAAATTAAGATGTTGCAAATCCTTCTGTACTAGGATTTCAAAAGTATCCAGCATTTTATGTGATACCGGAGGTTGAAAAGAGCTACCTTGAATGAAGCCACAATGATCTGGTCGCAGAACCAGGGGCAGCAACGGGAGAAGCTGTGCTGCTATAAGTTTAGGCAGTATCTTATTGTCCAAACTGATCATGGATAGCAGCCTGTACGAGTCACACCAAAGGGCCTTTATACAGTCTCAGGATCGTGATAATGAGGGCCTCTCTTAACAGAGGGGGGAGCACCCCACGTTCTAGGGATTCCTCATACATATTTTTGAGGTGTGGGGCTAGTAGGGTCACTTATTCCTTGTAGAAAGCGGCTTATGGGCCATCGAGGCCCGGGGTTTTGTCGCCTGGCTAAGCCTGACTGGTTCTGAACACCTCCTGCTGCGTGAACGACTCGTCCAAATGGGATCTATGCCCACCTCCAACCACAGCAGTTGTATAGAGTCAAAAAATGTATCTATTTCAGGGGAGGCGTCCTTTGTTGAGTGCTGTAAAAGGACGAGTAGAAAGAGACCATTTTGACCTGAACAGCTGCCTGTCCTACCGCCAGATCTTACCCGGAGGAGCGTAGCTCTGAGATAATGTTGCTGGCCCAAGGCTTCCTAAGGAGGCCCACCAGTGTCGTCCCCAAGCATTTTCCCTCGCCATATTTCTGGGCTCTTGTCTTCTTTCTGAGGTAGTGGGTTTCATGTGTAGTTGCTTCCTCCAAGTCGCTTATTTTTCCCCTGATTTGGCACAGTGAGATCTCATTTTTAGTGTTGAAAAAATATTGTTCCAGGGCCTGTATTTCTTTTTCAAGTCGCTTAAGGTCCTTCCAGATCGAGCGCAGGACACCGGCCTGCGTGGCAATGCATTCTCTCCGTTTGACTGTTTTGAACGATTCCCATAAAGCCAAGTGGGAGTCAACTGTGTCCAGCTAGGTGTAGACAAGAACGCCTCATTGCCATTGAAGCGGAATCAACATACTTTAGCTATTGTTCAAATAAAGGAGGAGGTAGTCAATGTTCTGCAGGTCGCCTCTTGTTGCTGTGGAGATGCTGGCATCGGCACAACCTCAGGGGTTAGTAGAATTACTCATGCTCAATCATTGTCACTGGTGCGGCCTCCCTCCTCCGCGTCCCTTTCAGGTTGTGAGGTCTGTTTGGCCGGACGGAGGTATCTCACAAACCTGCCTGCACACTTCGGATCCGTAAAGTACAAGGTTTTTCCAGCATGGAATACTGACAGCTTCGCCTGGTACAGTAGGGAATATTTGACATCAAGTTTCTGCAGGGAGCACTTGACTGCCAGGAATTCTCTTCTGGCCGCCTTCCCCGCTAGAGTAAAATTGGGATAAAATGATACAGAGTTCCTTTGATACACAACGCTCTGCTGGTCTCTTGCTAGCCTTAGCACTGTGTCTCTGTCCCGGTGATTTAACAGACATGCGCTAATCGGTCTGGCAGATATTTCCGGCGGTAGTCTGGGGCCCATTGATCTGTGAGCTCTTTCGTCGATACACATGGATGACAGTGAGTCCCGAAAAGAGCACACAACATTTCCTCTACATAGTCTTCGAGCCATTGCGGTGGACCCCGGTACTCCCACGATCCGCAGGTTGTTGGGCCGTGACCTGGCTTCAAAGTCTTCATTCTTGTTTCCAATCACCTCGAGTACATTCTCCATACTGATGAGTTTTTTGTATGTCATCCCACTCATCTTCCAGCATGGAAGTGCGTTGTTCGACCTGCCTGTGTTCTTGATAGTTCGTTACCTTCTCTTTTAGACGGTCAAACCTCTCTGCGAGAGAGTCCATTTTGTTGTCGATAGCCGTGAGAAACTGTCTGAGGTCCATGAACATTTCTCAGATGTCCCGTTCAGAAGGGGCCATGCCTCCCATTTCTGTGTCCTGCTGGCAGTCCTCCATGACGATGGGGACCTTGGGGGGCCTGCGTTGCTAAAAGACCAGTTTCGATTGCCTAGTGTCGGCTTTCCACATTCTGCTGACTTACTCCTACCCTCCGCAGGGCTGTGTGTTCCCAGTTCTTCTAAAGATCCAGATCGCAGAGCGAGGCTCAACAGGCAACCTCGTGGACATCCCAGCCCGGGGAGCTGCCTGCAGGTCTAGTTTGAGTCTTTCCCAGCTCCGAATCTATCCAGGGGTGCACAGTCAAAGAAGCCCCCGCATGGCTCCAGGGGAGGCAGGGGTTGCTGTCAGGCTGTGATCAGCACATTATCTATGCATGATCGTATGTCTGGTTCTCTTCTTAGTACCGCGATTAATCAGTTCTTAGTGTAGTTTCTCTGCCCCACGCTGCTGTTGCAATGGGCGAGTCTCTTCACAGCGGCTTAAGGGCGTCCCAGTGCCGTGGCTTGCTTAAATACACGCAGTTAGCAGGCTCTGCTCGCTTCAGTCCCGGGAGGCCAGCCGGTCTCCTCACGTTGAAGGCAACCCCGCTTCACCATGTGTCTCAGTTCTCGCCCGCACTGGAGGCCCCATCTCATCGGCCCCCAGACGCACACCACGTCAGGCCCGCGGTCCTTGTGGTCAGGCTGGGTTGTCTAATGTCCGCAATAGCAGCCCAGCGGCGGCCACTCGCAGTCCTTCTACCTTATGCTACGGTCCACGACGGCCGTCGGGCACTTTCAGCAGTCCTCTCCGGTCCTTAACTGCTCCGCCGTGTCTCGACACAGATTTCAGTCGGGCCGCAGCAGAGCGACCCAGCTTTGGCCCTTCACTCCTCCAGAGAGGGGGGCCACACTTCAACCCCCGCCAGCAGCAAGTGCAATCCACCCCCTCCCCCACTTGCCTTGCGGGCTGCACCGCTACATCTCTGGTCTCAACCAGGCCACGTCACCTCTTCACGGCAGCCAGGCCAATCTCCTTTAATGGGCGGTTGTGCAGCGTTGTTTTGTGCTCAGGCAGCACCATTCAGGTTCCACTTGGCGCCCTGGAGTCTATTTTACACATGTCGATACAAGCTGCAGGCACCAGACATTTGACGCATTTATTGCCCTGCCTGCAGAGCATCACCAAAATGGTGCCCATATTGCTGAAGGGCTCTCTAGTACCCCCAGTTCCATATTTGAGTGAACCCTTGGGAGGTGGTGGTCCCTGGGGTCTGTGCAACCCCCGCCTCTTAATAAAATTAGCACTTGGGTGGCAGTGGAGGTCCCCGGGGCTCATTTGAGCTTATAGAGGATGGGTCTGCGTGGCCCCCTCCAAAATGTAAACAAAGCCCCAGGGAGGTGGTGGTCTCTGGGGCTCAAAGAGCCTCAGGAGGGGGGCCCGTCCGCCCCCTCCTTTTTCTATAAAATGCCCTGGCCCATACAGGGGCCCTTGTTTTTTTTTTGTTTTTTTTGCTGCGAAATCACGAATGTTGCTACCATTTTTTAAAAATGCTTTTATGGCCTGGCGGGACCCCATGACCAAGTTTAGAGGGTCAGGGTATTCCTACCCTGCCCCCTTTTCTATTTTTTCATTATTTATTTGGGGGGGGGCTCAGTTTAAGCCAAGTCCCAAGATGGCTTCCAACACTTCCTGGTTGAAGTGCTGGCAGCCAATCAGAGCTCTGCATTTTCCTGCACAAGTAAATATGAAACGGAAGAAATCTTCACTTAAAATTAATTAAAGAAGAAAAAAAACTTTACATGTTATATGTGTCGTATGCTTTATCAGACGTTTACTTGTTACCTGGAAAAGATACAAAAGTGTATAGGTACTTGGAGACCTTACGAAAGTACATAGTGCTGAACCTCCCGTGTATCCATATGTTGTTGTAGGACTTTGTCCCACATCGTTGAGAGTAAAGAGGGTAGTACTCTCTGGTTTCGTGCACTATCTGAACTATTTACGTTATCCACTAATATTTGTTTGGTGCGGTTCTAATCAGCCTCCACCCTCCCCATTTGTATGTATGTAGTCCTTACTATGACTACCTACTGGCTACCGCCAGTCTGCGTGGTCCTCGCATGTAGGCGTGAATATTCAGTGCCTTTGACAATCGATGAGGATCCCCTGAAGGAGAAGGAACTTTTCAAGTTACTTTTACTTTTTATTAAAATCCATCTCTCTTATTGAATTTCTTTTTAATAACTATTAAAAAATAGTTGCTTCATTATTTTCTAGCTGGTCTCATTCCCAAAATTCAGTATTAATATTTTTAATCAGCACTCTGGTATTCTACATAGGACAGCTATGCCTGCCACAGTGAAAGTAGTATAAATTTGTTTTCCATGTGTCCCACTTTTTTTATTTAGTGCACCCTCTCTTGTGGGCTACAAGGCTTTCAATAGGGAGACTTGTTAATATTTAAGAGATTTCCTCCTGTCAAAAAATTCATTTTGACAGATCAGCCTGCAGGTTTAAAACTGCAAGTCTGGCAACAATGGCAGTCCTAAAGAGAAGTTTGTACTGCCAATGTACTGCACGGCACAATTGGAACTGCAGTCCACTAGTGACATTTGCTTTCCAGATACTAGGGACTCGTAGGCAAGTTAACTTTACCAAATCAGTAATGTGCCAATTCAACCATGCTTAAAAGTGGAGCCAAGGCACTTCACTACTGGTTCTCGGGGTAAGGTGCACAGAGTTCTAATGCCAGCATAAACACATGGTCCAGAAAAGGCGAAAAGTCTGAGGTGCCCACTCAGAAAGGGCAGATTTCCTACATATTGGAAAATGAAAAAGTGCTCTACGTTACCTGTAGATCTGCATCTGCCCACTGTACAGAAATCCTAGACTACTTAAAACATGAAGCACCTCTTATGGTGCTAATAAAACCTGGTACACTGAGACTTATGAAGATCATAAGGACTCGCCCTCAGGATATGACATCATGAGGCTGGACATTCAAAGTAGCCGCTTTTATCCAAATGACCTCACAGGAATGTACTAAAATATACACCTCTATCTTCCATTTGTACCAGAACATGGACATACCTGCACAGAGTGTGTAAGACTCCACCTAATCAATCATACCAATGTTGAAAAGGCGAACGTTGCTGACAATTGTTAACATATGGTAATCCAACTGCTCACAAATAATGTGACTCTCCCACAGGTCATTATTAATGTCTCCTGAGACACTAAAAACACCCAATCATTGCAATTTCATAACTGTTCTACACTAAAGTGACCAACAACAATTCTTTGGAAACTAAACTAGAATTAAAAGTGTTACAATTCCTGTACCCAAAGGCGGCTCTCCGATTACAGATGACTTGCAAGTTGACAGGTCAGACCACCTACAGATTGTTCGTACCCTTCCATAATGCAAGTCAAACTTATTACACAACCAAAAGAAACAGGATTTGGACTTGCACTATCTAAGCTACCAGGGCATACAGATGACCTAACCACAATGTACACTTACATTACCCAAATACACTTTTTAAATTAGTTTTTATTGATTTTCAAGCAAAGTTAAGCAGCATCACTACCATGCAAGGCACCTAATGTATAAACCAATTGGAAAATAACTGTGTGATTTATCAACACCGGGGGACACAAGCATTACATATCATAAAAAACTCCAGCGTAGATTGGGAATGATAAATCGTTCCCTGCATGGGATTAATCTGCTCCAGATTGGGAATCAGCCATGGCTTGTTGCTGCAGAAATTGACGTGGGCGCCGATATATCCTTGGGCTTGGATGCCATCGGGAGTTCTTCTGCATATAATTCCATATTTTCTTTGCAGTACACCAAGTCTTTAAGCCAATGGTCAGCTTTTTGTGCCTGTACCCCTTACCACTTGATAGCGACTCGACGCTTGGCCATCAATAGCGCAATTCGCATGAATGTTCGCCGTCAGAGGTATAACCATTGACTTGTCCCAGTTAATAGTGAGGCCTGATATTAATCTAAATCTGATATACTCTCATAACACCTATGCCAAATAACGAGTAGGTTCTCTGATGAAGAGCACCATGTCATCGGCATAAAGGGAGATACCGACCAATCTATAATTAAAATTTAAAGTCACTTCCCTGTGCCGCTGGCGTATCACGCAATCCAGAGGCTCCAGTGCAATAGCGAACAGCAACGGTGACAAGGGGCACCCTTGACGAGTGCAGTGTTTGATAGAGAAAGTTTTGGATGTTAGCCTCCCACCCGGACCCGTGCTGAGGGATCTTCATACAGTATTCTCACCCAGCCCAAGAATAGTGGTGGAAACCCCATACGCTGTAAGCTGTGGAACATATAGCTCCATTCAATGGAATCCAACGCTTTAGCTGTGTCGAGCAACACAGCCGCAGCATGTAGTTGTGGGTTGAGGACATGTAGCATCGCAGAGATGGTCCTCAGATTTTGAGATGTGGAATGCTCCGGGATGAAGCCAGATTGGTACTGAAGGATTAAACAGGACATCAATGGCTGGAGCTTAGTGGCCAATATTTTTGCTAATATTTTAGCGTTGATGTTAATCAACGAGAGAGGCCGATAGGAGTCACATGAGTCAGGAGGTTTGTCCTTTTTTAGAAGAGTGACAATCAAAGCCTGACGAAAGGAGGGAGGGAGGACCACGGTCTCATGCGCATCCGCATATACCTCAAGGAGGTATGGTGTGATGAGATACGCGTATTCTTTGTAAAATTCTATAGTGAGCCCTTCTGGCCTGGGCGCCTCTACGTTGGGCAGGGCACTTATTGCTGCTTGTACATCTTCCTCAGCTATCAGTTGATTCAGATAGTCCCGATGGCCATCAGCTAGAAACGTACAGGCAATGTCCTCCAGATATTCTCCCACTGCATAGTCTGGCCCCGTTCTCTGTGAAGTGTACATTTTAGCATAATATCCCCGAAATTGTTCTATGTCCAAAGGATTGTAAAGTTCCACACCCTTAGAATCTGTTATTTTATCTATATCATGATGTTCTGGGCGCGCCTTGAGCTTCTCGGCTAGAATGCGGCCCGGCCTCCCACTCTCACCATATTTTCTTGCGACTTGTCGCCGTGAGATATACTTAATTTCTGATTCTGCTAGTGTGTCATATTCCAGGATCAGCTCGTGAATTCGCGCCAGTGTATCAGAGGATGGAAGAGCAGTTGTGGATTTGGGGGGGGGGGTTGTCAGCAGACCACCCAGAGGCGCAGTGTCACCCTTCGTCCACGGGTTCTGAATACAAACTGAGACCAACACTGGAGCACGGAGAGAAAATATATTTATTGCAGTCTCATGAGAGAGAGAGAGAGCGCATCAGCAACAGACACCCATAGCTGTCTGAGGAGGCAATCTGCGGAGTACTTTGGTTCCGCATCTTATATACCCTTCATCCCCACCCTGTGCGTGTAAGGAGAACAAACAAAAACCCATAATTACACAACAAGCAATGGTCAATCTGATCAATCAGCAGATGGTAGCGGCTGGGCCCCTGCAGGGCGTAGGCGAAAACCAGAATTACACAACAAGCAAAGGTCAATCTGATAAATCGGCAGATGGTAGCTGTTGGGCCCCTGCAGGGCGTAGTGCGCAGGGTGAAGACAATAAGCATCTGGGAAACTCCCTGTCCGACTGGTTGAGCATGAGTTGGTCTGTTTGTGGCAGGCCGGTGCACGAACAGGGCGTGGGCATCCGAGCAGGAATGAGGCAAATCAAGATTGAAACCCCAGAGCGTGTGTGATACAGAGAGAAGGTCAGTAATGAAGGGTGAAGCGCAAAATGGCGGAGCGAATGGCAAGATAACAGACATACTTTTCCAGTCCCTCCTTTTGCCATAAGCGAAACCATTTTTAGTCAATTATAAGGTTCATCAATAGCTGTGTCTCGCGTTCAGTCATTATTTTATCATTCTTGACATTTGCATTTACGGGGACTGGCTTGATAGCCTTTGTGCAGAGGCCGCAGAGTGGGTGACCACATTGTAGGCAAAGATAGCAAAAGAAGATCAAAGCAAAAGGTATTAGGATAATCATTAGGACCTTCCATCCCCATGTCAGTAGAAGTTGCCATATACAGGAACCAATGGACCATGGGCCGGTGTCTTGATGGAGATCAGAGGCGATTTGATGAAGCGTGGAAATAGCCTCGTAGACAGATGAGGAATGATCTGGGACGTACACGCAACAGTTGGTGCCGATGATGCGGCATGCTCCTCCGCGGTCAGCGAGGATGACATCAAGGACCATGCGGTTTTGTAGAGTGACAAGACATACCGCTTGGAGCTCCACCGGGTTGTTGGCCAAAATACCAGCTGTGATGTTGACGGTGGCTTCCATGACTCTGGTGAGGTGGCGAATGGCTCCGCGGTTTCCCTCCGGTCCCCAGTAGGGAAGGAAGCCCTACATGGCATCCAGGAATTGTTGAGAGGTGGGGTCTGTCTGGTCGACCACATCGTTGCTGCGGCGGGCGCAATGATTAAGAGGAAAAGCAATATAGACAGGGGGAAGGAGGAAAGCTATATAACATGTGCCTACCCAGTTTTTGTGAAGCCAGGTGTATGCCTTTGTCCCACACACGAAATAGGTGCTTCGGGAGGCAACAAGGGGCGGTGGAGAGTTTGTGTTCAGAGTTGTTATGACACAAGAGCTGTCCCCAACGTACTCAGTGCCTAAGCCTCTGATACATACAAGTCCAGGAATGCAAACAACAGCTAGCGGTGGCGTCTGCTTGGCGGGTGTCCTTGCTTTGAAGCTGGAGAAACGAGGTCTATTGGTAGAGTGGAATACCAGCATTTCCTCCTTCTCGTCCTCAGACATGCGTGTAGAATCGTTAGTTGGACAAACAGCGTTGCCCGTTTTGTTCTGCCAGAACTCATCTTCAGCAATTGTTGGAGAACGATATCGGCAAGGCCGTTGGACCAATGGGTGCCCATGATGAGCGACATCCAGGCAGCGCACGAGGCGTGTATATAGAGTAAAAGTAAGGGAGGACGGGTATGTTATTTTCCGTGGAGTGAGGCAGGAGACCACAGACCCAACAGTTTGTTTTATTCAATATCGCATTATGTTGATTCAACATTTGGATGAAGGTGTTGTTCCAAAACTCTTGTCTCCTATTTTGGAGATAAGGAGAGATGGGAGTGTTCAGGAGGCGCGGCATCACTTGGCAATATGGTATCCTTGGCTGGTGCCCCTTCCTCTATGATCCAGAAGAGGATGGCAAAGATAATAACAAGGAGAACTGTCGTCAAAGCTATTGACCTGTTATTATGCAGTTTGTTACATAATGCTATCTTCTTGTTGGAAAGTTCCATTGTTTCGTCATTGGTCATAATCAGTCTTCTTTTGGGCTCTACAGCTGTTGGAGGAAAGTTGAGCCCTACGTATCGCTGGTAGCTGGTGGTTGCTTCACTGGCTAGGCTTCGTGGTACCCCACTACAAGGAGTACCAATCCACCCTTCCAGCCTGTACTACCGTCTTGCGACTTTTGGCTCACTTAAACTGTCCGGTCGCTGGAGCTCTAGAGGCCGTGCGTGGATGGAGGTTGTTTTCTTCTTTGGTTGGCATGGTAATCTTCTAATGATTTGAGTTCTGGTTCTTGGAGGCCATACACAGGGGGGTGGTCCCACGTTAATACTTCTTGTAGGTGGACAAGGTGGTATCAGTTTGGGTGATACTGGTGACCTTATGGCAATGTACGGCATGTATCCAGGATTTCTTGCTTTCCACTCGCAGGGCCGTTCTAGTTGTCAGGAGAACTAGCAGGGGACCCTTCCACCGGGGTTCCAACGTTTTTTTGCAAGCGAAATTCTTTATCATCACGTGATCACCGGGTTGGATGGGGTGTCCTGGACCAGTGCATCGGTCAGGCAATGCTTCCTGGATCTGTTGCTAAATGGAGGACAAAGTGCGTGTAAGTACAGACAAATAATCACTCAGCAATTCACAAGGGGCATCAGACAATGTGGGAGCAGGGGGCGCACCCCAGATGTTCATTGGGCGTCCAAAAACCACCTCGTATGGGGTTAACAAGGAGCGAGAATGCGGGACAGATCTTATTGATAGAAGGGCCAGTGGCAACGCATCTGGCCATCTAGCCCCGTAGTTTCTACTATTTTGGCTAATTTAGATTTGATCGTGGTGTTGTATCTTTCCACTAGGCCTGCCGATTGGGGGTGGAAGACGGCATGAAATTTCTGCTGAACCCCCAATCCCGCTAAAATGTGCTTTACTACTTCTCTAATTAAGTGACTCCCGCTGTCACTCCAGAGGGCTCGTCAAAGGCCGTAGCGGGGAAAAAACTCCTTTAACAATATCTTGGCTGTAATTAGGGCAGTGTTGGTAGGCCTCCACCCATTTGCTGAACGTGCAAACCACCACCAAAACATATTTAAGGTTGTTGCATCGTTCCGTCTGGATATAATCCATCTGCAGGACTTCGAAGGGTGATGTAGGGTGGCATATCCTGCCCGTGGTACCAGAGTCCCATTTCCTACATTGCAGCGGAGGCAAACCAAACATTGTTGGACCAGCCTGGTGGCAGTAGACCGGAGTTGGTTATTATCCCACACTTCCTGTAATATTTTAGTCATGGTGGCAGCATTGGTGTGGGCCAGTAAATGAGTCATGTTCAGCAGTGGGAGGAGATAGGCATTTGGCAATTGCCAAAGCTTTGTGTCCTTGGACCGCCAACAATTTTCTTCGTCGAGCATGCCCTCTTTTTCCCATTGTTTAAGTTCTCCAGGAGTGGCAGTAGACTGGATATCCCGGATCTGTTGTCTAACGTCATGCCACTTCTCTGCTTGTACATAGTGGTATGTGCTCTTTCTTGTGCAGTAGCCCGGGCTGTCTCGTCAGTAAAGGCATTTCCTAGTCCTATTTCGTCTGTGACTTTGTGTGCGTTGCATTTAACAATAGCTAGTGCTCGGGCAGTGTCAAGGCTTGGAGCAATGCAGTTACTAAGTCACCATGTTGGATGGGTGTACCATGGGATGTTAGGAACCCTCTTTCCTTCCAGAGGATACCAAAACTGTGGGCTACTCCAAATGTGTATTGGCTGTCGGTATAGATGGTGACAGAGAGACTCTGGCTAAGGATACAAGCGCGGGTGAGAGCTATAAGCTCTGCTGCCTGGGCCGATTTCTGAGGTATGCGTACAGTTTCAACATCGGTGTTGGTAGTAGCGACGGCATAGGCAGCAGATGTAGTACCATCTGATAGTTTAATACAAGACCCGTCCACCCACAATTGCCCATCTTGTTCCGTGAGAGGGATCTTTTAATCCACCCGCCCCATAGTCTGTTCTTCTGTTTGAAAGAGGCAGTCATGTAGAATGTTTATGGCGTCAGAATCTGGTGTGGGCAGGAGTGTGGCGGGGTTTAAGGTCATACATCGATTTAGCATGACATGGGGTGCTAACAACTTAAGTTTGTATCCTGTCAGTCGTGCGCTAGTGAGGTGTGTCTTGGTCTGGTTCAGTAATATGTCGACTGCGTGGGGAACTAATACTGTCAATTTGGATCCGAAAACAATTCCCTCGCTTTGTCGTATGGAGGCAGCCGCAACCGCTCTAAGACAAGGGGGCAGACCTCGGGTCACAGGGTCAAGAGTGGCCGAGAAGTAGGCGCTTGGGTGTTGTTTGGTGCCGTGAACTTGGGTCATGATTGAGAGAGCGCATCCTAAGCGTTCATGGGTGTAGAGGCAGAAGGGTTTAGAGTAGTCAGGTGTGCCCAGTACTGGTGTAGAGCAAAGAGCGTGGCATAAGTCTTGAAAGGCTTGGTCATGTTTATGTGTCCACGGGAGAGGTGTGGGAGTGTCTTTTTTAAGTAAAGCAAGGAGTGGCTTAACTATGAGGAAACATTTGGAATCCATTGACGACAAAAGGAAGTAAGACCAATTAGTGCACAAACATCTCTTTGGATAGTAAGAGAAGGAAGGCGTAGTATTGTTTGGATGCGGTCAGGTGTGAGAGTACGTCTCTCCTTAGACAGCATATAGCCGAGGTAGGTCACCTGCTGTCTACAATACTGTAGCTTATTCTTGGACACCTTATGGCCCTGTGATGCCAAAAAGTTTAGAGTAGTAAGTGATGTGGTGCGGGCCAGGGTGGGAGTGTCTGCAGCCAGAAGTATGTCATCGACGTACTTGATGAGGGCAGTGCCAGGTGGTAATTTTATCTGATCCAGCTGTTTAAGAGCTTGTCTGTATATGCTCGGACTCTCAGTGTACCCCTGGGGGGGACCAACAGAAATGGTAGGATCTGTTCCTGATGGTGAAGCCAAAGAGGAATCGGGGAATCTGGATGGATTGGTACGGAGAAAAAGGCATTCTTGAGGTCTATCACTGTGAAGTTGGTAGCAGTTGATGGGATCATTGTTAATATAGTTATGTCAGAAACCACAGGATATTGCGGGACCACTATTTTGTTAATTGCGCGAAGGTTAATGACAAAACGGTATATTTTCTCAGAGCTGGACGTACGTTTCAAAACTGGGAGGATAGGACTATTGCAGATGCTGGACTGGACTTCCTCACTACCCCAGCTGCAATCATATCCTGCACTATAGTCATGAGGGCTTTTTCGCCATCTGCAGAAATTTTGCACTGAGGGAGGCGGGGAAGATGCACATTCGGTTTTACTGTTAAGTTGACAGGGTCCATACAATCCCAGACCCTGGAGGTCCCGGGCACGGACCTACATACCCCCGACACCGTACAGCCTCACACTGCACAGGCTCCCGAGGCAGTGGATCCCCCTCCACGACTTCCCGCGCCACTCCTAGACCCACCGGGTCTGTCCTCGCCCGTCTGCCACACTCCACGACCCCCCACGTCGGCCCGCGCACCTGCTTCCTCCCAGGTGAATAGTAGCTGCACTAGCGAGTAGGCAATAACAGACCCACAGTACACGTCTGGCCTAAAAACTGTAAACCCCATGGCACATCCCAGTTTAGTTTTCCCCCAGTTTTTCTTAATGGCGAAGACCTGCTGCAACACAGACCGCATCCACACTGAATAAGATGTAAAACGTACTCTATGTATTGATGATGGTCTACTCTGCTACTTGTGTATCACAGTCCTCTTTACGAAACACGATGTTTGTACGCTTAAATTACCAAATGCCAATAAAAATAATTATTAAAAAAAAAAAAAGTTGACAGGGTCCATCACAATTTCCCCCACGTCGGTGTCCGTTACGACCCATAGGGCATCTGGTAATTGGGACAAGTCCTGCTGCCCAGACTCAGTGAGACAATGAAAACGGGATTCATAATCGGGGGTACAATTATTGTCAAACAATATTACTCGGACATTTTGGGGAGAACAGCGAATGGTGGCTCTGTAATGTTTTAAGAGATCAATGCCCATCAAATTTGAGGAGAGCAGAAAATATGCCATTATTGTGTTTCCTTGTATGTCCAGTGGCACTTCAGTAGAAAGGGGGTTGGTGGAGGGCATGCCGTCAAATCCTACGGATGTGACTGATAGGCCAGACAGGGGCGCCCTAGGAATCAGCTTTTGTGAGAGGGCACTTCTAGTTGCCCCTGTGTCGACCAATATTTTTCACTGATGCAAAAACAACAATTGATGGACAGAATGCAGAACAATGTCATACATTCACCCCAGTACAGAAATCTGGGCCTAAATCCATCGTTGTTTTGCTCACCATGCCATTCCAGTTTGGACCCAGCCATATGCAAGTCAGTCTTGACCCTAAACCCAATGGGAACAGTCCATCCGGAACTGCCAGGCCAGGTCCTCCCTGCTCAGAAAACAAGCATCCTAGGACCGGTTTCGGCCTTTCAGCCCTCATCAGCCAGGATAGCTTGACTCCAGTGGCACGTAGAGCATGGAGCCCACGTCTGGGCATACCAGTTCCACTCGGCGTGACAAATGCAAAGACAACAATTGATGGACAGAAAGTAGAACAATGTCATACATTCACCCCAGTACAGAGATCTGGGCCTAAATCCATTGTTGTTTTGCTCACCATGCCATTCCAGTTTGGACCCAGCCATATGCAAGTCAGTCTTGACCCTGCGCCCAATGGGAACAGTCCAGCCCAAACTGCCAGGCCAGGTCCTCCCTGGACTGGAAATAAGCATCCTAGGACCGGATTCGGGCTTTCAGCCCTCATCATCCAAGATAGCTTGACTCCAGTGGCATGAAGAGCACGGGACCCACGTCTGGGCATACCTGTTCCACTCGGGTGACAAATGCAAAAACAACAATTTCCCTGAGTTCCAACCACTGAAGCTGTGACATAGGGGCCAGATTGATCGACTGGAAGTTCCACTGGTTCCTTTTCCTGTCCCGGGCTGTCTCATGCAAATTCACTGTTGGGGAAGTGGTCAATTGTGAAATCGTGTGCAAAAGCCTGTCTATTGTAATCAAAGACATTGGTGCGTTCGTTGGATGGTGAGACTCTTCCCCTCCCCCTACACAGCCCCCTTCCCCGACCCATGGTATTTCGCTGTAAAATAGGACAATCTGCGCACCAGTGGCCCGTCTCTTTACAGTACGCCCATTGATACTGGGACAATTGGCGTGGAGGTTGGTGTATCCTAGCAGCTGCAGGTTGGTATAAAGGTTGTGGCCCTCTATTCATACCCCCTCCTCTAGTACTTATTTGAGACGGCATTACCTTTTCTTTTAAATCACTGCTCTTTTTATCCTTTTCCTCCTCTATTTTATTCTGCAAATGTTCATAATATTGGTCCATTGTTAATATTTGTGCTGGCGTGGACGCTGGCCATGTACTTTCACTACTCTGTAACTTGGTTGAAATGGGTGGCAACAATCCTTTAACAAAAGACTGAACTAGCAAGTGTCGGCCTGTCTCAGTTGTCGAGTCCTGTCCGCTCTAGTCAATGAACACCTGGCTGATGCGGGAGAAGTAGTCAGATGTGGTTTCCTCAGATTTTTGTTTACAAGCCGTGATGACTGTCCAATCTACTTTCCTGGCCGGAATTGTTGCCTTCAACTTCTTCACTATGTTACCTGGTAGTACTAAGATTGCTTCTGCAGGCCTTTCACCTGTTTTTCAGTCCCTATCCATTGTTGCCAAATCTTCCCACATATGTCCGAACAAGGCCTCATCGTAAACTTTCCTTTTGGGCCTCCAAATATCTGGCAGCAGGATTAATCCAAAGAACTGATCTATGTCAGTTAGTGTCATTGTTTAAGTGGTAATAACCGTGTCCAGCCCTTCGTAGAATCCCGAAGGATTCTTCCGGGGGTCAGGCAGGTCCTTTTTAAAAGCCAGGACATCAGCTCGAAGCCATGGAGTATACACCCAGTTATATAACGTCCTGCTCTTCGCATCCGGACTATCTACTCCCTCAGCAGTAACCTGTCCTCGATCAGGGACAAAAACTGGGGCAGGCTTTGTTATTGGCGCCATAAGGCCTCCTACTACTGGTAACTTTTCCTCCCCGTCCTCGCTCTTTCTTAGACTTTCCATCATTTGTAGCGTTAGTGCTAACAAATTGTGGCTTTCTTCAACACTTTCTCGCCCTTCTATCAGCTTACGGTACAATCCTCCAACATGCTCTTCTGGCGTTACTCTGTGGCGTTTCTCATACAGGGAGAACACTTCATAAACAAATCGTTGAAGGAAATAACCCTTCTGTGGTGATGTATAGGCTTCATAAATGGCGCAAATCTGATTAGGGGTGGAACGGTCCTCCAGGCAGGTGCGGGCTTGGCCTTCAAGGGCAAGTTTTTCCGTTTGGGTGACACAAGGTATTTGGGATCGGGCAGAGGGCGTTGGTTCGGTGTCAATTTGGGTGGGAGGAGCAGTGAGATCAGGAGGTGGGGGCTGAGCATTCTCGGGGTGTCTTTGCTTGTCCATCTGTGGGGGGGGGGGCATGTGGAACGTGAGGGACATGATATGGTGGCGGTAACGGGCGGAAGAGGAGTTCCTCTTCATGGAGGTCAGCTCGCGCTAGTGGCGCACAACGCACAGGATACTGACCAAACGCATTCAACCTGCGTTCCCCATCCGCATATGCGATGTTGGACGCAACTTTTTCTTGTAATTCTATCAACGCCTGGTTATCGTTTTTGCAACTTTTCTTGTTGTAATTCTATCAAAGCCTGGTTATCGTTTTTTCGAGCCTTTTTCTGTAGCCTCGCCTGGGCCCTTCTTGCTCTCTCAGCTCCCTCATTCTTCCATTGGCCTAGAGCGTCAAACATAGCTTGTCATGACCTTCGTCTATGGAGTTGTATTTCTACGGTCTCAATTTTTTGTGCTTCAAAAGAACCGTATATGGGCCACTGGGTCTCTATATCTTTAGATGTGTATTTGTGCCACACTGAGTTATATATTATGTGGATTTGGGGGTCTTTTTAGAGCCCACCCAAAGGTGCAGGGTCACCCTTCGTCCACTGAGTTCAGGATACAAATGGAGACCAACACAGGAGCATGAGAGAAAGGGTATTTATTATACTTCTCATGAGAGAGAGTGTATCAACGACAGACACTCAAAACTGTCTGGGGAGGCAATCTGCAGAATGTTCTTACTTTACGTCTTATATACCCTTTATCTTGCCCCAGGCATGTAAGGGAGTTGTAACAATAATACTTTATTATGTTCATAAACAATGGTCAATCTGGTGGATCAGCAGGTGAGTAGCCTTTGGGGGTTTTCGCAGGACATGGGCAAAACATTATAATTACATGCTACACAGAGGTCAATCTGATAAGTTCGTAGGTGGTAGCTGTGGGCCTCTGCAGGGCATAGTGTGGTTGCACAACAAGCCAGAGCCGATCCGATATGTCCACAGGTGGCGGTTACTGGGCGCCTGCAGGCCGGAGGACACAGGATGGGGACGACAAACATCTGAGGAAACTCCCTGCCCGACTGGTCGAACATGTGCTGGGCAGTTCCAGGCAGATCAGAGTGCGGATACGGTGTGGATGTTCATGCAGGGGTGAGGCGAGTCAGGAATGTGAACCCAGAGTGTTCGAGGCACAAAAAGGGCAGATGAAACGCAAAATGGCGGGCAAGTGGCAAGACAGCGGCAAATGGTAACACAGAGTAGAAAGGAGAGTGTGTCAAGGTAAAAAGGTATTTTACCACAATTATGGGAGAAATACCATATCCTATGTACATATCCTTACTCGGGATACCCTCCGGGGGGGGGGGGGGGGGGGGGGGGGGGCTGGCTGGCTGGCTTTCTTCCAACACCTTTGAGCTAGATGTGCAACAACAGCACCATCGTACAAATTTACTAAGCACGGGCATGTTTCTCTATGTTATCTTTACAGGAAAATAAACCATCTTTTACAAGTTTCTAAGTTGGGACATAAAGTCCACATTACCCGTCTACCTTCACTTTTTGCAAAGAGTAAACGAGAACCAGACAACAAAAAGGCGTCGCAAATCAGCGACCCTATCAGAATCCTTTGTCTCGTTCTCCAGGCGGTCTCCTGACTACAAGGATCGTCCAAGTCTATTGGGGGCCCGAGTCAGGAGGTGGCTACGAGGATAAGGGTCTTTTTCGCATAGGTATACCCCACCACCGTCTGTTCAACTTCCTCGTTGGGACCCCTCGACCAGGCAGCCGCGTCATTGATGGGGTTCCATGTTGGGCGCCAATTGTGGATTTGGGAAGGCTTGTCAGAAGACCACCCAAAAGGTGCAGGGTCACTCTTCGTCTACGGGTTCTGATTACAAACGGAAACCAACATTGGAGCACGGAGAGAAAAGATATTTATTGCAGTCTAATGAGTGAGAGAGCCTCAGCAACAGACACCCATAGCTGTCTGACGAGGCAATCTGCTGAGTACTTTGGTTCCGCATCTTATATACCCTTCATCCCCACCCTGTGCATGTAAGGAGAACAAACAAAAACCCATAATTACACAACAAGCAGTGGTCAATCTGATCAATCAGCAGATGGTAGCTGTTGGGCCCATGCAGGGCGTAGACAAAAACCATAATTACACAACAAGCAGAGGTCAATCTGATAAGTCAGTAGATGGTAGCTGTTGGGCCCCTGCAGGGCGTAGTGCGCAGGGTGAAGACAATAAGCATCTGGGAAACTCCCTGTCCGACTGGTTGAGCACAAGTTGGTCAGTTTGTGGCAGGCCAGGACACGAACAGGGCATGGGCGTCCGTGCAGGAATGAGGCAAATCAAGAGTGAAACCCCAGAGCGTTTGTGATACAGAAAGAAGGTCAGTAATGAAGGGTGAAGCGCAAAATGGCGGAGCGAATGGCAAGATAACAGACATACTTTTCCACACAGTGTAGGTCCTCTCTAACCACTGTAAGGTAGTCTCTATCTTAGTGAGCTGAGCTCGGAGGTCTTTTAGGATGCTGGCTGTAGTGCTGATGCAGACCCCCCGGATCGTCACTTTAAATGCCTCCCAAAATGTCGCTGCACTGTCCACCGTGCCTTTATTGACCTCGAAATAGTGTACTATTGCTTTACGGATGGCGTCATTATAAGCGGGGTCCACTAGTGCCGACGATCTAAATCGCCATATAAATGGCCAGTGGATCACAGTTGGAATGTTAAGAACCAGCTGCACCGGGTTATGATCGGATAGTGCGCGTGGTGATATCAGTTACCCAAGCAGCGGCATCCTCACTCAAAAGCCAGTAATCCAACCTAGAACAGCTGTTATGTGCAGGGGTGGCGTGCGTTCCTTCCCGCGTTTCGCCATTACGAAGCCTCCAGACATCCACCAGCCCAAATTCCAGCATGGCATTGTTAACACTTTGGGCCACTTTAGGCGTGCGACTGCATTGCGGGCTCGATTTTTCTAGGTTAGGGTCCAGATAGGTACTAAGATCCCCACACAATGGCGGTCTCCGGCCATTCTCGTAGTGTGCTATACATTTGCTGAAATACTTCTGGCTCATCTGCTATAGGACAGTACATGTTTATAAACGTGACCATTGAGGCTCCAAGCTTGCCCTGAACCATAGCGCAGCGGCCCCCATCATCTATGTATGTTCTATGTGGCGTGAACGGGATGCCCTTCTTAACCAGAATGAGGACACCCCTAACATAGGAGGAATAGGATGAAGCTAATTTAAACCCAGCCCATTTGTGTGCAACCTTCACCTCTGTAGACTTTGTCAGGTGGGTTTCTTTCAAAAAAACAATCTGTGTGCCATGCCTGTTTATATATGCAAATGTTTGGCAGATTTTTTGGGGGAAGAGTTCAGCACTCTAGTGTTCCACATCATTTACCTGTATCCATCACCCATGGTCCCCTTTAGCTCTGTGTACCAAAGATGGAGCAGTCACCTGATAGTCATAGTACATCCTGCTGAAGATGCTCTTTCTACACCCAGTGTTAATACAATCACAATAAACAAACCTCTTAACTACAAAATCGAAACCAAAATCGCCTTCAAATGCAATTAACCCACGCCTCCACCCCCCTCCCACTACAACCTCCCAATTAGGTCGAGAATGTAAACCTCCCTCCCTCCCTTGTCTTACTCCGAGCCCAATTTTGAAGTTCGAAGAAATAGGAGATATCCCATTGGGGGTAAGGAACAACGGCAAACACCTACCATGCGGTAAGGTGGCCAGGCTGTTATAGCAGAAACACCCCCCAGCTCAACTAGAGTAAAAGAGTGAGTGTACCAACAGCGTAACAATGATATAGACACAGTATACCATCAAAATATTTCCCTTTGCGCATACGCGCAGCGAGTCTGTGGCCTCATACTGAATATTGTAATCCAGCGCATGCACAGCGACAGTGTATATGGATCAGTGACCGTACAGTGCAATCTGTGAGAAAAGCATTCGTCATTGTCACTCAAATTTGGGGAGCTCGTGGAACCTTTAGAAGTGATCGTAGGAGCTTTGCGATGGCAAATGTGCTTCGTGACTTTCAAGGCCGACTTGTGATCTGTAAAGAGATTAGCTTGTCTGTCATGAGTAATTTTCAGTTTGGCAGGGTAGAGCATAGCGTATGGAAAGGAAGGAAGACTGTAGGAGCCTTTTTACTGGTACAAAGTCCCTGCAAGCAGCTTGCACAGCTGGGTTGTAGTCCGGAAAGAAGGACCAGCTATTACCTAGATGTGTGATGTGGTTCTTAGCCCTCGCATCTCTAAGAATAGCGTCCCTATCCGCAAGTTGAGTAGGTGTGCGATGATTGGGCGCGGCGGCGCACTCGGGCCCCAGACGAGGTCCAAGCAAGCGGTGCACCCTCTCCACGGTCATGACTGGGGAAAGCACCAAATAGCTCACGCAAGAGAGTCTCAATGAAGGGCTCCATTCTTGAGATGGCTGTCGACTCCGGAAGGCCAATAATTCTTAAGTTGTTCCGTCTGGAACAAGCTTCCAAGTCTTCATTTTTCACCTTGATCACCTCCAGCACCTTTTCCATACTCCACATCTGCGTTCGCGACTCAGCCTGAGCGTCCTATGTATCAGATAGCCTGTTTCCCAGGACATCAAGGCGGGTTTCGTGAATGTCTACTTTTTTCTTGACATCATCAAGGCTGGAAGTGAGCACGTCTATCTTACAGTCGATGGTTTTGAGACTGGAGCGTACCTCCAATAGAATTGACTGCATGTTTTCTTCAGGGTGATCTACAGTGTCAACTGGACTTTGGGCAGCGCCCATCTCTGTGGGCGAGTCCATTGTGCGTGTCTGACGTTTACTCTCAAACGGAATGTTAGGCTGTTTTGGATCTCCTTTGCCCATGATCATAAAGAAGTAGGGTCATATATGGTGGTGCCTGTAAGTTTATTATATTCCACCGCACCAGACACCAGCGCAGTCCCAACTTAGATCAGCCACTCTCTTGCCGCATCCCAATGATACAAGCACTTCGAGCTGTGACGAGCACCAATCCCTCTCTCCACAAAATTAGGGGGCAGCATACGCAAAGCAGCACAGGTAGAGTTGTCCCCAGCGTGCCCCCACCGTGGCATGCGAGGCAATGAGGGTACTAGGACAATGGGTCCGGAGCACCGCACCCAGTCTCAATGGCAGAGTTGTACCTGCAGCTCACTCCGCCCGCACTAGCCAATGACAATATGGGCCCCGCTGTGTTGTATCGTCTCTTGCGATTGACTGTTATTGAGGTCTGCTCCTGCTCTTTGCAAGAAAATGTCCAGCATAGACTCACAGCCTAAGGATCCAGTGCATTTCCAACTTGCCCAGGGCTATGTTACTAGAGACTCCAGCTGAGCCACGATGCGAGCGGCCGGCAGGACCGCACACCGCCTACGCCACCCCCGGCCTAGAGTGCCGAGAGAGAGCCAGGCGCTGCCCGCTTCCCGCCTCAGATCGCCCCTCACACCGCAAAGCCCCACAAGAATCACCCTGGATGGAGGGAGCAGGAGAAGCCCAAAAGTTTAACAAGGGCCGGCCAGCACACTCCGCCGCACCCAGGCCCAGCAAGGTACAAGTACCATAGGTCGGCCCAGCCCTACAACCAGGCCTCGCCGCACTCGCCTCTCTCACGCCCGGCTCCGATCCTCCGCAGCAGCACCAGCAGCTACCGTCACCCCCTCGTCACCGCCTGTGGCAATCCACAGCAGTTCACACGGCAGTCGACCAACACAGGGCTCCAGCGATGGGCTCCGACCACCTCCAGCGGCCCGCCCACACCACAGGGAACTGTGCAACACCGTGAGCCGCTCCACAACTCTCAGCACTTGGGGTTGGAGTTTCCTTCCGCAGTCGGCAGGAAATTAATGGGGCACCACTCTCGCTCCTAGTAGAACTGCGGCGACCGTCATTCCATGTGCCAGCTACAAATCATCGAGAGGCAACCCACATCATGGCGGCCATTTTCGCCTCGGTCCCCGCCGCGCCTTTTCGCCTTCAGACAGGTCAGTAGACTGTCAATTTCAGGCGTTCCATCTACCTCTGTGCACTCCTCAGATATGTGGCCGTCGGCACAGTAACTTGCAGCACGCAAGGTGCGGGCTAAACGATGGTATTTTCAGGGTTACTGAGCCCGGCCCGCGGAGCTCCTTCACCAGGCAGCCATTCTGCAGCACGCCGTGACCACGTCCCCATTATCCAAATACACTTTATGAGGGTAGTGCCATTAAAACTGGAAAGAAAGAAAATCCAAGTCCACTACCTAGTACTCTGCCAATCTAAAAATAAGAAAGGCTCTTCAGTACATTTAAAAAAGGAAAGGAAATGCCTTTTTGCCTTTAACTGACATTTATGAAAATAAAAAAGCAACATGTATGAAAAAGGTCCTAAAAGCTTAACCATACTATTTTACCAACCAATAAAATGTGGAAAAAACAAATCTAGAAAGTTTATTTCAAAAGTTGAATCTAACACTCGAGTAAAAAAAAAAAAAAAAAAGCAGAGCAGAGATTGGGATGAATTTTTCAGTTTCTTCCATAATGAAATTTCCGTCAGATTGGAAATTTGTTCATCCATTAAAAAAAAATAATCAAGACATCTCAAAAACCAGAGACAAACATCTTGTGGACAAATTCTGAGATTCACTCAACACTACACTTACCGCCCCAAAAAATGGTTTAATAAGTCAATCTGTCTCGCCACAAAAAAAAAAACATATTGACACATAATATCACCTGCAATTAGGACATCAACTGTGGAAGCATTATTTATTGTAATTAGGCACACCCTGCCTTCAATCAAGAGCGTTAAGGTGGGCGGTGGTGTTTTCAACAAGGTATGCGATACTAAATGAGTTGGCTCCTAATTCAGCTTTGGCTGGTGCTCCATATTGTAATCAAGCATACCCCCATAACCTAACAATACGGACATAGACTTGAATCACTTTGAACAAACCCCTGGACACCGCCATTGCAAAAATCTTTGTTTTGTACTGTTATGCAACGTCCTATGTATTTTAATGTTTATATTTGTGACACTTAGCACCCATTGTATATAAAGTACTGATTGCAGTTTGCTCACTTGATGTGTATATGAACTCAACAGCCTTTGGGCTAGTGTAAGCACTTTTGGTATATGAAGGTTAATGTACCTCAGGTTTCTCTAACCACCTCTGTTATCAGTGATTCATTATAAATATCAAATTGTACAAATGTATTTGTGTAGACAACTAGACAATGGGTGGCTAGGCTGAGTTGAAATATAAGCTTATCCAGTTAGTATCAGATACCCTAAAAAAAAAATTGTTGCTCATATACTCAGATACTGGGTTACCCTATTCACTTTAACAGTGTTTTATACACGGGTAGGTAGGCAACCGCATGATACTCCATACACCAGGCTCGCTATGGAGTACGGATGTTTTGTGGCAAACAACCACCACCTCTTTAAGGTACATTCATCAAACTACTGACAAGAATGGTTATCTACTTCTTAGGATACTGGGGTTTGGCCAGAGGGCTTTGAGGAGCTGTTCTATTCCATTTCGTTGTATTCTAGGGTCCAAATTACCCATCTGTATCAGATCAAAAACAAATAACATGCACTCATGTTATCCTTTTGCCTTCTTAACTGTTTGTACTAGGTGGCATTAGCTTCAGCCTGTATGGACATGGCCACTCAGGTTTAAGAAGAGCAGAGGTTGGGTTGAATCTCAGCAAGCTTTAAAGTAATTACACCTGGCCTCCGGATGCACAGAGCTGTTGTGAGGTAATTCCACCAAGAGTAGGATGCACCAACTAAACAAGAGGACAGCAAGTAGGGTGCATCAGTCACCTAAGCACATTTTTCTGTACAATTAGGTCATTTCGAGGCGAGTTGGACCTGAGATGTGATTTTACTGATTGGGTCTGAGAAGTTAACTTCGGGATGAGAAGGTTTAGCTGTGAGGGTCTTTCACATTGAGAAATGTCATTGGAAAGGTTTGACCAATGAGGTTTTACACCTACGGTCATGGTTATCGCTCGCGGAAGGTAATGATCTGGCTGACTAGTCAAACAGTCCTGTAAACTGATAAATGGCTAGGTTAGCTATGCGTTTTGTGATGCAGTTTTGCTTGCTACCTATTCCCTAGACATGCCGCCATGGCAGTTTCCCTGCTCATGCACTTCAAGAATTTGTAGGCGCATGAGCCGAAAGATGCCCAGGCATCTGAATACACCACGTCTTGGGTGTACATTGCCTACCCCCCCCCCTTGTTTAAATTAGGGGGAAGGCAAGGTTCTTTCCTCCCTGATGCGCTACATCTTTTCCCAGACAGTTAATGGCTGGTTTTCTGGAATGTTGTGTTGTCATTCTCCTTTCAAGCAACAATCTAGCTTGTGGGAGGTAGGTTTCAGAGGCTTTTGTGGCCCTTACCTGCCTTTCCATGCATGTGCAGTTGCACTAGAGATTGAGGCTTTTTGGGGTGGTTGGTGGATACAATCTGCGCCAGAAGACCAAGGCATGGCCCGATTACCCAGGTTAGCTCTCTGGCAGGTGGTTTGAGGTACCCGAAGTAGGGTTGCCATGGGCGATAAGGCCTACGGCACAAGTAAAGAGAGCAGGTGATCACGTAACAGCGATTGTCTGTTTCTGCTCTAGGATAGGTTGTTAGTGGGTCCAGAAAGGTCCGGGTGCCCGGGAGGGGGGGGGGGGGGGGGGGGGGGGGGCACCCGGACCATGAATTCCCGAAAAGGATTCATTAGAGGTACTGGGGTTGTAGGTGACTCGATATACAGCAGACTATGTATGTGAAAAATAACTTTGCTTCAGCCATTTAAATGTGAGTAATGTGTACTATTATGAAATTTTGCCAAGTTATGATCATGTAACAAATGCAGCCCAAGCTTTGGTATCTAACCAAGCCACAAAAATGGGTCCCGGGTTTCCTTTGGAATGGTTTTGGGGTGAAGGGATTGAATCAGAGGTCATCAACATGAAATTAAATGAAATACCGTATTTAATAAAGTGCACAGCTACTCAAACTAGAGTGTCCTGGCGCATAGACAGCAGAGGGAGAGGAGTGGAGGAGGCAATTATTGATTAAAAAGCCACGTTTTTAGATTCTTTCTAAATGAAAGTATGTCAGTAGTTAGCCTCAAGGACTTAGGAAGGCTATTCCATTGTTTAGCGCCCAAGAAACCAAAGGATCTACCTCCAGTGCGGACATGGCAAATTTTGGACACAACAGCCAGGTTCGCGTTGGAAGAGCGTAGGGGTCTTGAAGTAGAATAATGGTTCACTCATTTAATTAGGTAGCCGGCTCCACCCTAGTGGAACGGTTTTAAAAAGATGGTGAAAGCTTTGAAGTTTATTCTCTCTTTAATGCGGAGCCAGTGAAGAGATTTGAGAATCGAAGTCATGCTAGATCTGGGTTTAGATCTTAGGATGGCTCTGGCTGCTGCGTTTTGAACCACTTGTAGGCGCTGGGTCAAGGATTTGGGGAGACCAAGGTACAGGCAGTTGAGGTAGTGAAGTTTTGATGTCACTAAAGCCTGCACCACTATCTTTCTACTCTTGAGAGGTAGTAGTGGCAGAAATTTCTTCAACATTCGGAGAGTACTGAAGAAAGCGCCAGTGAGGTTTAAGATCTGAGAACACATCGAAAGTGTGTTGTCAATGACAATTCCTAAATGTTTTGCTTTCTCTTTTTCTTTTGGCAGGGACGGCAGATCCTTGGGCCACCAGGAACTCCAGTCGAGTGTTTCTGGTTTTTAAAAGAAAACAACTTCCGTTTTGTCCGGATTACACTTGAGCTGGTTTACATTAAGCCAATTGAAAACCTTCGTGAGGCAGGACTTGATCTTAGGCCCATCAAAGTCAGATCCTTTATCACAAGAGAAGATAAGCTGAGTGTCGTCAGCATAGGAGTCCCTTAGATATGTTCAAAGGCTCTCCCCAAGCATGGGGCAAGTAGACATTATGGAGGGCACAGCGGGGACCGACAGTGGGGGCACGATGACAGGACAGCAGACGATGGCCCTACATTGGGCCTGGCCTGCCACCTTCCCTCATGAGGGCATAGCATTGCATGGAGATCTCACGGTGGTTGGAGGAGGTGGTGGTAGCAGGATCTCAGGCCAACACAATTAAAAGGTGTAGTGAGGTAGAGCTCTAACTCTTTGTCCTTGTCCTCCTCACCATTACCACTACCTCCAGCTGGCATGTGACTAGCAGCACCCAGAAGCCACTGCGGGCTGGGGTAATATTTTTTCCCACACCCTTAGTTCAGAAGAGTTGATTGGGTGCAGATTTGTCATGCTAGGTTATTCCTTGTGTCTTTAGATCTCAACTGCTAAAACGCGGTGCCACTTTTTACAGTTGACTCCAATAATGTTTTCTGTTGGTGGAAAATTGTTAAATTATGTTATACCTCCTGTTGTATTAGGGCGGGTGAATTCATGGTTGGCGGGGACACTTCTGTCCTCCTTGGCATTTCATAGGGATTACGCCACAGAGAACACTAGTGTCAGGTGGACCTCAAAGGTGGTGCTTGCAGCAATTGGTAAAGAAGCTGCAATTCTGGGGGGCTGAGTCAGTCGCTTTTGGTGCCCTTAACCACCTTACCATGCTTGCTCAATTGAATTAAGGGAAAGAGGCTACTGTCTGCGCCAGGAGACCAATACATGGCCAGGTTGTTTAAGCTAGGTCATTGGCAGGTGTCTGAGGCAACACAGATAGGATTGCTCTGGAGTGAATGAGTCTCTGGGACAAGTAAAGAGAGCATTGATTCGCATAAAAGTGATTATACTTTTCTGCTCTGGGATATGGCCATTAGTAGGCCCAGAAAGTTCAGACGTGCAAGGGGAACTAGGTCGAAGGGAAAACCACAAGTTCACCAAAAGGATTTTTATGCAGTTACTGTCTAGAGGGCTATGTATGCTAAAAAAGGAATTCTGTTACAACTTTGTATATTGAAATGATGTGTACTATTATGCAATTTTCAAGTTATGATTATGTAATAAATACGGCCTAAGATTTTGCTATTTGTAAACAAACAACAAAACTGGATCTTATGCTGTCCTTTGAATGGTTTTGGGAAGTCGGATGTCATCAACGTGCCCCCTCCATATGCTGTTGTGATTGGGAAGAGGGGAGCACAGGTTGGGAGTGGTTCACTTGGGAGACAGTTGCAGATGGGTAAGAGCTCTTGGTGGTATCTGTATGACAAGAGAGGCGATGATGGTAGAAGTGACTAGGTAGCAGGTGGAGGGTCACAGAGCTTTCTGGTCGTATACATGTACTGAGTTCAATAAAAACAAGCACTGACAGCGTAGTGCACCGTGTGCGATTTCAATGTGTCTAATAAAAAGACCATTATAACATTGCTGACAAAATCAAAGCAACAAATTGAGACACCGCCACGTACATCATGCAAAAATTGGCTTGGGTTATATTTTAGCTCTAGGCAGAAAATTAATGCTGAAGATGCACACTACATAAGGTTTTTACTTCAAGCACAACCATATCTTTAAATAAAGAAACTTCACATTAGAATGGCAATATTTACAAGATTTCACGCTACGAAACAAGTAACTGCTTAATAACCGTGGAAGCTTTGCCCACCATCATGCATCAAAAAACATAATGCAACTTTCACAATACTCCTCTTTTACATGACAATTCAGTGAAACGTTTTAGTGTAGCATCTGGTACACATTTTGACAGGTGCGGGGAGAAATGAACCAATGTGGAACACAACGATTGGGAAAAAAAAAAAACCTTTAGAAGACTTGGTGCCTGCCATGTTAGGAAACAGATTATTTGGGTTTTTTTGTGACCGGTTACTGCTGTGAAAGGTATCAAAAGCGTCTACACTGCGTTTACAAAACACCTTGTTTTATTATAAAATGGAATCCAGCTCTCCTCTTCCACTTGTACAATGGCTCCATCAATTCCCGAGAGCAAATACAGCGTTTTTCACTAGAGCCACTAAACCGGTCAAATAAGCCATTGCCTATTTGGAATCTGAAACACAGATGTAGAATCAGTTTGAATAACGCAGCATCTAAAATATACAGCAAAAAGAGACAAGTGTGAAGTCTGTTTTGCACTGTACATGAGATCTTCCTTTCAGATGGTCACAAAACTGAGTTTCCATTCTATCAGCGTGCATTCGTCATCAAGGTTGCAAAAATGAGAAACATAGATATTGTGGACCCACCTCTCATACGGTAGGAATCTGGCACCAGGAGAATTCACGCCTGGGCTGGGCTAATATCCTCACAAAAGCGACGCCACTGTGGCAAAACGAGATACTGGGCACTCTATGCCACCAACCAGGGGTTGACAAGTGGGACATGATCGGGATCTCAGTGGTGGGAGATTTGATCAAGAAGGGTTCTATTCTTAGTTTTGAGGAACTCCGGGGGTATTATCAAATGGCGCAAGGGGAACGGTTTCGGTACCTACAAATTCGACATGCCCTTATGGCGGTTTTTTCAGACCTCAAAGACATACCAGTGTCGTCGCCGTTGGAGGATCGACTGCTGGATGAGCCATTGCACTCGAAGGCCATAACCTTAACCTATAAAAAACTATGCAACAACCTGCCTGACACCTTCGATAAACTTAGAGAGCAGTGGCAAAGTGACCTGGGGCCAATTGATGACGACGACAAGGCAAGCGGCCCTAATGTCCCCTAGGGAAGCGGCTATCACCCTCCGCTTCCAATTGATTCAAATTAAGATTCTACATTGATCCTATCTGACAGGGGTCACTCTGGCTAAAATAGGCGCCAGGACGGATAAGCTCTGTCTTAGTAGCCACCTTTTACCATACGATGTGAGACTGCCCTGCTATAAAGCATATGTGGGAGTAAGCCACAACTCGTATTCAAACTGCATTGGGGAAGGAGTTAGCTCTCACACTGCAGCTGGGCTTACTTAACATATGGGCAGCCACAGACCTCACAGAAATCGAACAACAGATGGTAACATTAGGATTTACATTAGTTAACCCCTTCTGTGCCACGCCCTTTCCCCCTCCTGTGCCGGGCGTTTTATTAGTGGGTGGGGTTCATGACGAGATAGTCTCGTCATGGGCACAGCGCGACCGTGCTCCATGACGAGACTCTCTCGTCATGGGCACTGAAGAGCGAGAGATTGTGGGAAACTGGGGGGCGACGGACCCACCGTCCATTCATATATGGGCGAAAGAGCAAGATAAGTGTATGGTAGCGGAAAAGGAGGTATTTATAATACGCGGATGTCCTAAAAAGTGGAAGAAATGGAATGTATACCAGGGAAGTATATGTGTATCCCCAATGGCGGAACTAAAAATGCGAAGAAGTGGAGACGGAGCTGTGACAGATTTGTAATTGTGAATTGTGATCCCCTGATTCTTGTATAATGTGTTGATAATTCCAAAGAATAATTAACGGTACAATGTATATGACCATTGTGAAAATGTAATAAAACGATATTAAAAAATATATTTATGTTGCGAAAATGTCAAGACGCTATGTGCCTTTTTTGTCCTGAAAGGAGGGGTGGGGGTATTTCTCGCGCTGTTGCTCATCATAACCTTTAGTAGAAACAATACCTTTGTGGCCCAAAAATGTGCTTACTCACAGTAGCATCACGTGTTTTGCCTCCCATTTCTAAATGACTCAGATGGTAGTGGGCCTGTCTCAGATAGGGGTAGGGCATAAAATGGAGAAGAAAAGGACCTGGCAAATAGTTGTCCGTTAACACTGTAGGATCAAACACCATATACATTAAGTGTGTGGTCAATAAAAACCACTGTTTAATAACAAAAATAAACTGACCGGTGTGAGAAGTTGGCCTGGCATATGCTGTCCACTAGTTATAGTGGGCACTTTGCACCAGTCCAAACAACCCTTATTGATGATAGGTTTAAAGACAACCTTTATTGAAAGCTATCCTAGTGGTAGCTATGGAGAGCAGCCTTCAGGCGAAGTCTTGAAGGAGTGTAAAGCAGCTTAGTTTACCAGATTATAACCTCTTGAATTACCAAATGAAAGGAGAACCACACAAGGTATATATAAAATATATGTATGTATTTCTAAACACTCACTACTAATCTCTTTATGAGATTAGAGTCCAAGATACAGAATAATACAGTTCTAAAACGACAGTAAATAGCACAATATACAATGGGCCCTAGGAGCGGACCAAACCATATATTAAGAAAGTGGTATAAAGTCCTTGCCAATCGTTTGTTGAGCGTCGTGTGCGATCTTATTCATCCGGACCAATGCGGCTTCATCCCGCACCGCAACACCGCTCTTAACTTGCGGCGTCTTCACGGCGCCCTGGCCAGGGCGGAGCTCCTCTCCGAACCGGCCGTGCTGGTTTCTTTGGATGCCACGATGGCTTTTGACACCATCGAGTGGCCATTCCTCTGGGCTGTCTTGGCTAAATTTGGCTTTGGGGAAGGATTTATTGGCTGGGTGAAGCTTCTTTACACGGGACCCATGGCTCAGGTGGTGGTGAATGGGCGGGTCTCTCGGCCCTTTGCCCTTGGCAGGGGCACGAGGCAGGGGTGCCCGTTGTCCCCTTTGCTCTTTGCTCTCGCCCTGGAGCCACTCGCTGCTTGGCTCCGCTGGGAGCCCTCGCTTAGAGGGATCCGGTGGGCCCCGGGCTTCGAAGATCGGGTCTCGCTGTATGCGGACGATATTCTCCTGTATCTCACCTCACCGCGGCAGTCGCTCAACGTCCTCTTTGACGTTCTGACTTCCTTTGGGAACAATTCGGGTCTCACGATCAATTGGTCTAAATCCTGCGTCTATCCTATCTCTGGTGGTCCTCCTCTCCTGCCGCCTCGGCTTCCGATCCAAATATCTCTGAGCGGCTTTAAGTACCTGGGGATATACGTTTCGCTGGACCCGGTGGCTCGCTATGAGCAGAATCTCCTGCGTCCACTCCGGCGATTGCGAGAGGACACGGCCCGGTGGTGCAGGCTGCCCCTGTCCCCGCTGGGTCGGGCCGCGCTGTTCAAAATGATGTCCCTTCCCAGGTTCCTCTATGCACTCCAGAACTCCTTCGACGTTATCCCAGTGGCCTACTTTCGGGAGGTGGAGAGCCTGCAGAGGAGACTGGTGTGGGACGGGCGGGCGCGTATTGCTCTTGCTAAGCTTACTCTCCCCTGGTACGACGGGGGCATCGCGCTTCCTGACATTCGCAGGTACTATTGGGCCTCGCAGCTATCGGCCATTAACCATGCCACGTATGCGCCTGGCTTGAATCCGGCGTATGAGATGGACAAGTTCCTGCTTCCCGGCGGGAACTATAACAGGGCACTTTACTCCCGCTCGGCTGGCCGGACCCTTACGGGTCCTACTAAGATTGCGGTGCGGACCTGGAGGGCTGCCACTGCGGCCACGGGCTGGAGTGAGCGACATGTGCTACTCCTTTGTTTGCCTCCGACCGCCTGGGCAGCCTCTGGACTACGAAGGGGTTTGACCAGTGGGATACGATTGGTATCAGCAAAGTGGGAGACCTGTGGCATAAGGGCACGGTTAAGACTTTCGCGGTGCTCCAGGCCGAATACGAGCTTACGGACAGGGAGTTCTTCCGCTATGCCCAGGTTCGACACGCCCTGCTCTCGGTCTTTGGGGAGGGGACCAAGATCCCGGTTTCCTCGCCCCTCGAGGACCGCATACTTGACGGACATGTCCCTGACAGTACTATTTCTTTAACTTATAAAAAACTGATTAATCATCGGGCTGACCTCTTGGTGCGCCTCCGGGAGGCTTGGACGGGGGATGGGGTGGAATTGGACGACGAGGACTGGCAGTCTGCACTGTCGTCCCCCAAGGAGGTCGCCATTCCAGCCCGTCTCCGGTTGGTACAGCTTAAGATTCTTCACCGGGTGTATGTGACGGGTCCTCGCTTGGTCTCGATGGGATTTTCCGACGACGGGCTCTGTAAGCGGGGTTGTGGGCTCAGCGCCACCTTTCTCCATATCCTGTGGGAGTGCCGCGAGGTGGCGGACTACTGGCGCCGGGTCCATACGGTTATGGGACAGGTCACTGGGGTTGTGCTGCTGCCGGAGGTGCGTCGCTGTGTCCTGAATGTGTGGGAGCCCAATGATTACAGCGCGGCTCAGACTCGGTGGGCGGCCCTGGGGAACATGATTGCCAAGAGAGATATAGCGCAGCTTTGGGGCGCCCAACGGCCGCCCACCGTGTCAGTATGGAAGGAGAATATGGACTGGTGTATGTTCAGGGAGAAGACTGTGTATGTGGCCCGTGGTAAGCCGGGGGCATGGGGTAGAATCTGGGGGCAATGGAATGCGTATCGCGGGGGTATCTGTACGCCCCCCCTGGTGGACACCGATATCGCCATGTCCCCCTGACCCTTGATGGTTCCTGGCACCTTTTGGAATAACTACATATGGACGTTCATCTCCCTTGACCCCCCCCCCCCCGTCCCCAGCCTCCCGGTACTCCTTCCTTTTGCCGGCTGCTTAATGGTCTGCACTGGAGTTCCCCGGAGGAAGCCTGACCCGCACTGTTTGCCCTTATGCCTCGCCTTTTGTTTTTCTTTTAGTTTTTGTGTCTGTTGGACTTAAGTCTCCTGTTCCTTTAGAACTATCCGGAGCCACTACGGGGCTGCGCCCCGGGACTTGACTGCAGCCTTGATCAATGTATATCTCATTCTGTACCTAGCGGCCGGCCCTGGTGGTTGTAGGCCCGTGCTTGTAACCGAATTATTGTTCAATAAAAATTTTATAAAAAAAAAAAAAAAAAAAAAGAAAGTGGTATAAGAACCACGACTTGACTAGACGCAGTGCCTAGAGCACGTAGAATCGCTGGGACTCTAAGGAACCACCCACGGTAGTGACACAGAAGACCCACGGGGGACGCGAGCAGAGTGAGAACACAGGCGCGAGCCCCGTGCTATTCTATGGGAAAGTCGCTGTTGGAATTTTAGAAGTTAAGGACACTTAGGAGAGGACTTTGAGCAAACCCCTTTAGACTTAGGGGGTTCTAGGGCCAGCACCCACGGGAGCACCGGCGGACTCGAGTTACCTCACCCAGGGAAGCCGGGTGCATAGGTGTCAAATGGTGTCAGGAATCGTTGTTGATTTCAATGGCGATCTCCTGCAAAGTGCTGCTGCCGGGAAGGAGAACAGTGTCCGGTGTGATCCAAGCCTGGATCGAAGATCAGAAGAACCTGAAAGCAGAGGGGGCAGAGTCTGGGTCACTTGCCAGTGACCAGGGGCACGATAGACAAATGCACACCAATGTCGGATGTTTCAGGTGCAAAGAGGTGAAGCTTGACTCTGCAGCCACGAGGACCAGGAGGCGTCGACGACTACCAGGAGCTGGATTTGAGCTGTCCCACGAAGGATGTCGAGTGCTGTGGTGTCGGTGCCCGGATTGGACCCAAAAAGCCTTGGCAACAGAAACCCACGCAGAAAGAGAAAAGATGCTTCGGTGCAGACCAGCACGGTCCTGGGGTCTTCCCAAGCGATGGAGAGTCAGGGCACCTCTGGAGCAACCAGGTAAGCCCAATTAGAGAGAGTTGCCTTCACAGGGACCCACCAGTCGACAGACTAGGGATAGCAAAGGGACCTCGAGAGAAAACACAAAGGGCCAGCTCACGGAACACTCGTGGAGTGTAGGCAGGCAATCTTCGGTGGAATTGCTGCTCGAGGTCAGGGCTACAAGTAACCCAAAGCTCAGCTGCAGGAGTCGCTAGAAAGCTGATGCTTCTGCAAAGTGACGCGGTGTCCAGGGGTTCGGGTTGCACGGTCGTCATGAGGGATACGGGCCTCGGACTTTCTGTGGGTGCTGATTGGCCTCTAAGACCACGGAAACCCACCTCCTGTGTTGCAAAGTTCTTCGGAGTCCTCAGCAGCTTCGGAGATGCAAACCGGTCAAATGCGTCTTTGGTGCCTGCCTTGCAGGGGAGTAACTCCTTTTACTCCAAGGGAGATTCTTTAGTCATCTAGTTCAATGTAGATCGTCGAAGTTCCAGGATTCTGTATCAGAGTTTCATCCAGGTATAATCTAAAGTCCTGTAGCCAGGGGTTCCTATCTTATACCCAAGGAAGGGGTGGGACAAACTCCGATGGGAGGGTCAGGAAAGAGGGCTGGCTACACCCATTTCCTTTGTCCAGTTTCGTGCCAGAGCAGGGGCTGGTAACCCCTACAACCGGTTTGAGCTGGACTATGCACAGGGACACCAAATGTGCCCCCAGTGCTGACTTCAAAGCACTCTTGGAGTGCACCCACCCAGCCCCAATACACTAAAGCCAGTCTGAGAGGTGGTGACACCTTCCTGTGACAGGAAACCTATTGTCCAGGCCTTCCCTGCCGAAGTTTCGTCCAGCAGTAGGAGGGCAGACTCGTGTCTGTGGCTGGCAGCATCCATTTTGTGATGCCAGGGTCTGTTTAGCTGGTAACGGGTATACCGGTGCGGTCATGTCTCTCCCTCTAGAAGGGTGGGATTATACTCCCACACCAGTTACTGGTGTGAGGGTATGATTTCAAGGTGTTTGACACCAAACATGGCATGTTTCCATGCAGACATCCCAAAGTTAGCATTTACCGTTTGGTTATAATGCACTCAAGAGTATATGGTTTGGCTGCATCACAAACAACCCCGGAATAAAGGTTCCGAAGGCTGCAGAGGGGCTCTGCTCATGTATGGGCACTCTCTCACATAAAACCCAGCACCCTGCCTTCAGGATTGGTAAGGCCTGCCATAGGGGTGACTGATAGGTTTATATGTGCAGTGATATGGAGAGATATAGTGAACCTATATGCACCACCTTACACAAGCAGCTGTAGCAGTCCTGTTGTCTCATTTTGGATGGCTTCTTAGGGGTGGCATAATACATGCTACAGCCCCTGGTAGGCCTCTGGGGTACCTATGCCCTGGGTACATAGTATACCATATACTAGGGACTTATAAAGGTACCCCAGAATCCAATCTTGAGTGTACCTAAGGTACTGGTAATCAATTTAAAGGGGAAAGCAGATAGTTTGCTGAAATCCTGCTATTCAGGACCCCAGCCTAAGTTGAAAACCAGAAAAACACCAGGAAAAAAGTTGGGGCAACCATGCAGTCAGATTCCACCTTCCTACAAACGGCACACAAAATACCATTCAACACCTGACTGATTAGTAAAGCACATCTAGGATGCATGCCCAACAAAGTGCATCACTTCCCAACAATTCTTAGGCAAGCCAAACTTCAAAGCAGTCATTTTTGTCAATAACAAACGCTCAATTCATTCCATTTATACAGTTGTTACGCTCATTTCGTTGGTGTTGTGACCAATGTCAATGTGATCACTTAGTGTTGATTTAAGTCGGGTCAGACTACCACCGTACCTCTCAGAACTTAAAGATCAGCTGCAGAGTGCCCCCTGGGCTCCTCCTTGAGCCCCACCCTCTTCGACGTCTATATGGCCCCACTAGCACCATCGTCAGGAACCACAGGCTCAACATCGCCTCCTACGCACACTCAGCTTATCCTCTCCCTCACCAACGAAACCAAAGTCGCCAAGAACAACTTCCACAAAGGGATGAAAGCCGTTGCAATCTGGATGAGAGACAGCTGCCTCAAGCTCAACACAGAAGTCCTCATCCTGGGATCCACCCCCTCTGCTTGGAAGAGCTCCTGGTGGTCTGCTGCACTGGGAATACCCCCACACCCAAGGACCACACACGCAACCACTGCATCATACTGGACTCTGCGCTCATTATGAACCGCCAGATCAACGCTATCTCCTCAATGTTTCAACACACCATGTCTGCTCCGAAAGACCTTCAGGTGGATCCCCACTGAATCCAGCAAGACTGTCACCCACACCCTCATCAGCAGAACACTCAACTACGGCAACGCACTCTATGCCGGCATCACCCAGAAACTCCTACAGAAGCTCAATAAAGTTCAAACCGCCACATCCAGACTTGTCCTAAACATACCCCGCCGCAGCGACATCTCGTGAACTCCACTGGCTCCCATTCAACAAAAGAATAACCTTCAAGCTTCTCATTCACGCGTACAAGGCCTCCACAACGCCAGACCAGCATACCTGAAGCACCGCCTCTCATTCCACACACCCAACAAATCCCTCCGCTCTGCACAACTGTCGCTGTCCACCATCCTATGGATCCGCAGGACCAGGCCAGAGAAAGATCCTTCTCGTACCTCGTCTCCAAGACCTGGTACACCATACCCCTCCGCCTCAGGCAATCCCCATCACTGTCCCAATTCAGGAAGGACCCGGATTCCAATAATGATTCAGTGGGGGTCCCAGTAATGATAAAATGGTGGTCTCCATTAGTCAAAAAAATGGTTTAAAGGATTGCGATGGGGGTTATTGGCTGAAGAGTGAAGTATTTTAATGTGTAGCAATATTTATATAGCGCTTCATATACCCGATCAGTTGCTGAAGCACATCAGCAGATGGCAACTAAGCTACATTTGCTTGGTTCGGAGGATGATGGATTGTAGTGCAATGTGTTATGGATCAAGCATTTTGACGAAAATGACTCGTATTCAGTTATGTATCGCTGCCCTCAAGCATATATTGGACCGAAAAAGAGCAAAGGTTAAAGGCTTGATGCTTTTTAGATTACTGCAATTGTTACAAGGAAGGTCTTGTTGCTTTTTCAAAAGTCAATGTGGTGGTGTAGATTTGGCAGTAGCCGATTCCTCATGGGTGAAGGACTGGAGCGGGCACTGCTCTTAATGACTAAATTTATGTCCCCTCCACCACACCTCTTAATTCACCCCAAAACTAATGCCAAGCAAAAGGTGTGCATTAATACAGTACATATGTTAATATTATGTTGGCTATGTACACTAAAGCATCAAATCAATAAACAAAAGACTGTTTTACACATTCCATCAGCGACAGTAAATGACATGCCTTATAAATTCTGCCTTTGCCCAAGAACATGAAACATAGGAAGGTGCAAAATGCTTCTTCTTCATCTTACATATTACAAAGATATAAAGGACCCAATAGCTCATTTACATCAGAGAGATTTAATTTCCACAAATAGGCTGGCCACCACACCATCCTTTTGATACAGTTCGGCTCTTTAGTGTCTGGGCGCATTTATGCCTCATGAGTAACTGGTCTATATTTGCTGTCAGTAGCTTCACAGTGAGTAAGTATTGTGAATTACTCATTAATTCGAGACCAATCTCTGTCCCATACTGATCCTTGAACTGTTTGCAGACTCGCTCTCTGCTGATGCATGCCTAGAAGCACATCATAGTTGCTTCACAACCAAGGGTCTCTGTTTTCTAGTCTCTGAACCCCATCTCAGATTCAAGAGTGAGACATAATATATGCCCTACTTACTGTACAGAAAAGAACATTAATAAATAAAAGAGACCCATCTCAATCAGATGTGAACCTTTGTGGCACCAATCCACAAGTCGTCTTGGGTGAAGGTCAGTGATGAAAAACGTACATACCTTGCGACAGTCAAAACTAAACACACGCTGCAGCCAATCGTGTACCTCTATGTTCACTTACTAGGCTAAAGAAATGCTCCAGATAGCTCGGAAAGTTAGCATGCATTAAAAGAACAAGCACTGAAATCACATTGAGAGCTATCTGCCAAACTGCGTGGGCAAAAAAACAAAAACAAAACATTCCTGTAATCCTGCTAGTGCTGGCTGACCATCAGTAAAACTCTGGAGCTACTAGCTCCAATTGCTAGAAATGTACCCCCAACACAATCTGGCTACATTTTCCAAAGTAGTCAATATAACATGAGGCACACTACAATAAATGCAAACACATTGAACGACAAGACTGATGTCAAAATGCCTAATTACACAAGTCCACAGCTCAGACACCCAAAATATATTTCTCGTTTTAGTTTTCAGGCTTTTGCTATTCCTTAGTTTGGTAAAACACCACAATAATACCACGTCATCAAATAAAATTAAATCGGCAAGGCCAACTATAGGGGTTCGTTTTGAACGCGGACATAAGCATTTAGGTTGCATTATCACTTGGTTAATATTTATGAAGAGATCGGGGCCATGACAGAATTCAGAAATTGAGGATTCAACATTTATTGCGTACATTAAATAGATGCAGAATGGTTCGCAAAAAGTATCATGCATGTCCGTATGTTTTACAACATGGCTTGTTTACAACCAATAAAGCAGTTCTATCGGTAAAAGGGATGGATGCTCGTGTATTCATGAAGACCAACAATCAGCGTTACTGTGGCTTTTAGCATGTGGTGCAGCAAGACTGCACAAGTTTAATTAAGAGGTAACGTGCATTACTTCCTGGTTGTCCTTTAGAAGGGGAAGAAAACATACAAGAAAATACAAGACAGAAGCTCTGCTAGGGTCTTGCAATGAAATCGCTATTGAAAACAGCGTTGTGCTGCAGAACAAAAAGGGGATACACAAAACTTCAAAAATTGTGGCCAGAATAAAATACATCAATAATCAACTACCATATTGCGGAAAACACATTACATTCCCCATGCACTACAAATGTTGTTTGACGAAACGATCCGAGGTTGATAGTGTGTCCACACATACAAAGGTATTTTGAAATTGGGGTTTTTAGGCCAGGACTGCTAGTGCATATTTTGCAGTCCTTCCTCGTGGCGCTAGCTGCAAACGGCGTGGTCCATTAGAAACCATGCGTTGATAAGAGCAATCCACAGTCGGAAACCAAGGCCACTACACCGGGCCTCAAGGCGATAAACAGTCAGTACAGGGTTGCAAATAAAAATACAATTGGAAAAGCGACATTCCAGGCTATATAATCAGCATGAACATTTATGTAATCTTAATATGTGAACATTTTACAATAAGAGAGAAAAATAGGAAAACACATACGATCAAACAGTGGAAGGGGACGTTTTACACCTTCTATCCATCTGTAAAAGAGCTTTATGAGGTCGTAAAGAGCAATTTAACGACCAGGAAGGTTCAAAAGAAAAAAAATAAGGAGCAGGGATAGCAATCAGATCCGACAGCGATCAGATCGAAGCCAATTTGAGATGGGGGTGTTAAGCGTGGTAACAGTGGCAAGGCTTCCACCCTGAAACAGGAAACTAAAAAATGCAAAGAGCGCGCACGGCACCCCTCCCCCTGCGGGGAAGCCATGTGTGTTTCAGGTTACAGCGTTATGCAAGCGTACACGGACATGCAGCAAGAGTACCTGGGTGCAAATGTTGTTTTTGCGAGGAGTCAGGTCACCGAAAGCAGACATGCAGCATTGTCAAAATACACTCGTGAATGAAAAGGAAAACGATGTACTCTGCTGTTGCAATTAGAACACAACAGCTCAAGGAGGACTGCAGGCATCACATACAGGGCAGCACAACAGCAATGTGATGTTCCCAGGTGCTCCCATCATAAATAAGGCACACCAAGATATCCGCTACCTGGTGAGACACCAACTACACTGAGGGTTTACCAGCGATAACCAGCCCAAGGAGCATGGTAAACAAACCCCGGTCACCTCTAGTACGTAATATTGCCCTGACGAAAATGTTGACTGAAATGTGTCCAGCTGTGCATACCCCCTTCCCCTGACAGCATGCACTGATGGTCCTATCCAGGAAATTATAAGAAGTGGCAAGACACGTTCCCGTGATAGAGCCCGAATGGAGAACAAGAACGATGCAGCAGGTTCGCAAGAGGTGCCACATGCGTTTCTGGTGTCGGTGAGCACTGTCAACAAGGCGGGGTAGCAGCCACATTTGAAGGGAGCTTAGGGGTTACACGCTGTGGTTGGTTCCTTGCAGTTTGGCCTTGGGTCTGCCACCAAGGAGCATCGCCCCAGTGTTTTAGGCTTCTGGTGTCGGGGCATACATGTTACACGTGCAGCTAAAGCAAGATGGCGGGAATGTAAAAGTGTACGGTGTTTCGATTTGAAGCTGTGATCACTCTTCCCATTCTATAACGGGCACACAGTGCGCTAGTGGGAGGGAAGCGAAAGCTGCACTGGAAAAACTATACCTGGGGAAAGCTTGGGCCCTGGAAGCAATGCTTCCTTTTATATTGTGGATGTTATGTTTAAGTGTGGAAATGTTGTGGCAGAAGATCATTTAGAACGGTGTTTAACCTGACGAGAAGTCCACAACACAAGGAATGGGTCGATTCTGACACTATGCACATGTTCATAACATAGCCACGTCGTGTTTTGGTGTGCTAAAGCAATACATGGGTGGGGGGACGGTTGTAAAGCTTTGTCGATGGCCTACTGAAAGCATCGGGGTAGGCGGGGCTTCAGCGCAAGCAATGGTATTTGTCCTAAAAAGGGGGCGAGGGGTCAGTGCTTCGAGTGTTGATATCAAACGTCCTCGGCTCTTACTTGGTGAACGAACACATCAACAGGGTCGTCCAGGGGGCTGCCTTGGCGACTGTTCATGGAGATGAAACCAAAGCCCATGCGCACGTTGAACCACTTGCAATGACCGGTGCCTCGCAGCACGGCTCCTGGGTCCTGCTCCTCCGGCTCGACCTCCTCAGAGGAGGACGACTCCCCAGCCAGCCTCCCGGGCTCCCGCTCCTCTCCGCCGGCGCCTCCTCCTAAGGGGGAAAAGACGAGGTGGTCAGCAACCGGGCGCACATGGGCAGTCGGTGCCCCAGGAAAAACGCACGCCCCCCCCCCCCCAAGCACACAACGGCATAGACCAAGTCTCCATTTCTCTGTATTCTCTTAACCATTATAACCAACATTTCACTACTGAGCCCCCCGTAGTTTAAAGCGCTGTGTGGGTGCGGGAGATAGCAAACATGCAAAGTCAATTGAATTGAATCTCCCCCCTCAAGCGAGGATAGCGATGACGCGATTGTACAAGTGTAGCTACAGCACGATGAAGGGATCAAGGGGCTGTAATGCGGTGTTTGGTTGTCCGCCCCAGTGTGCAGCCAAGTCCAGTCTGCAGCGAAAACTCGGGCAGGTGTACGCACACATTACTCCCACATCTCTCATCTTTCAATGGGGTCGCATTTGGGGCAACACGCGCACATACACCACACGCTTCAGAGAACCTTTTTTTAATGCTGCTTGCACCTCCGAGGGTGGGCTGAGCAGGTATGTAGTCTTAGGCATCACATGCGTAGTTAAGACGCAGATGTAAACAAAATATCCCAGGGAATCGTAGAAGGGGAAGAATCAAAATGCACCTTCGGCCATGTTGGCAGCCGGGCTTGCTGCTCGGAAGCGGTGGTGTGCGCGGTTCCCCCTCGCCGCTCAGCCTCGCATCCCGCCTGCTCTGAGCGCCCCCGGGCAGAGCTCGCATGCTCTGAGGCGCTGCCCCTGCTCTGGGCTCGGCTGCCTGCGGCTGCCTCCCTCCCCCGGCTCCCGGCCCCTGAGCACACGTGACTCGCCCAATTACACGCTTCCTCGCTGCTAATTTCGCGTCGGGTCTTGGAAGGGGCTGTCAGGGAGAGGGAGTGGTGGCGGGTAGGGGGGGGGTGAGGCAGACAGCCCGCCCCGGCCGGGGTTGGATGAGGGGAAGGCACCGGGACGCGACGCCACATGTAAACACACTCGGCTGCCGCCCTCAGTGTAGGCGCACGTGTAGCCTGGACCGCCATCCACCGCGCAAAAACGGAAGCGCGCTCGCTGCTTTGTTGATTCTTTAGGTCAGTGTTTACACTGCTGCGTCTTGTCACCTCGGTGCTAGCTTCGTTTGCTATGCCCGTCCGATCGCAATGAAGGACAGTTATTTTATTAATAAAATGGTTCAGTAGCTATCACGAGTGCTTTGTGTACAATGGGGCCGATGCACGTGTGCGCATCTGCTGCACAGCCTGCAATCTTTGAGCATTTCAAAAAAGGGATTTCACACCAAGCAGTAGAATCTGGTGCATCCACTGGATTTATGGACGTTGGCAATAAATAGGAAGAGAGAACGTACGTTTTCTCCATTGTGTAGCAGGATCCGCAGACTAGTCACTTGGAATACACACACTATTGCAACTATCTGCCATGAGCAGTGTGCAGGCACAGAGGGCGCAGTAATCACGCTTCTTGTGCAAATACACACTCATGAGTGCTCTAAGAGGACTCTAGGTGGGCGTACTAACATTCTGTAATGTTGATTTACATTGCGGGGAAGCCTACATTTGCTCACCCTGGTTGTTGCATTTGTTGCGGAGGGGGCTCTTACTCCACGGGTTCCTCCACCTCTTTCCGGGGAAGGATATATGATTAATGACTTCCTAAATGAGAGCACGGCATTGCAGTCGGAGCGGTAGCACCGCCTCCATCATTGGTGGGTGCCAGTAGAAAGAAAGCGAGCAAGACGAGCGAGTCTTATGGAGGGCAAAATACATTTTACCGATATTAATAACTACCACTGGCTTCTTTAGCACAGATTTACGGCATCATTTTATTTGACCTTCATCTGGCCGGGCAGCAAAGATATCGATGCTACTTCGGTAGATCTCGTAGAGGAACGCGTGTTCCACAGAACAGGATCTATATGGAACGGGGGAAATCTTCCTCGAACACCAAGTAGTGCATGCAAAGTTCACAACATTCTTATAATTGAGGGCGAGGGGCAGCGCACCAGCGGTCTCGAAGTCTGTGGTGTCATGGTCGTTTTACTAAGTGCTCCTCTGTGACTTTGGAAGGGATGCGGAGGGGTTTCGTGAGCTGTTGAGGTAGCTTTAATGTTATTATTTGCAATTAAAAGCAGGTTACAGACGCCAACCCACTACGCTATCTTGATCGGTTAGACTGCTACAAAGACACACACGTTCTGTCACCTGATCCGGTTAGCGTTGATTTTTTAAAAATAAAAATGTATTCGTGTGATTCACCACCTCTCCACACTAATGCTCTTCCTATGGTGTTTGGCGTTCATATTTTTACAATCAAATAAGACTATGATGTTTCTGTACCCAAGCTATGTTGTATTTCTAACAATTTTTGTTAAAATAAAAATCTATTAAGGTGCTATTACGTTAAGCCACAAAGATCCGCTACAAAAACAAGGGGACCGATCCTTTCTTTTTTATACGAATTCTGTCAATTTAATGTTCACTTCAAAATCGAAGTCATACAAGCCAACTTGTCTTGTGGCGGAGTCTTCCGCCTATACCTGTTTCGATACAAAAGAAAAGACAAACACTGAGCTCTGTTTTGAAGAGCTCCCTCCCTGGGTGTTCCAAAATGTAGCATGAATGCATCACAAAGACATGTTTTCTTCCCTGCCCCCTCTCCTGTTTGTCACAGGAGGGGGTGGGGTGGTGTTACACCGGTTTTTCCCGGTTTGATGCCATAAAGCGCTTTTAGGAATTCCAAGAGTGGCGTCGATCAGTCTGTCCAAAGTTTGGTACAAAGGTCCCTTTGCTCCCAAAGTCTGTTTACTCCTTTGTTGGCTCTCAAGACAGTGTTGCAATTTGGTGCTGGCTAGGAGAGCATTTGCTCTGAATGAGAAGGGGCAACAAAAAAGTGAAAAATACAAAAATTGTGTCAAGTGAAGCAGAGTCTCCAAATCCCTACATTCCTTTGGAGTTTCATCTGTGGACGTTGAACTACGTATACGGACCCTGCCCCCACATGCAAGCTGTGGGCAGCAGCGAAGAGGGCGTGCCACCGCCCCTCCCCCTTTTAGCTGTGTGAGCTAGTTTCTTCTCAGTTCACACATGCAGGTCTCCACGTGTGCTGCACTGACGCGCCTTTACAGAAAATGTGATGAGGAACACTCTTGTTCATCTGCTTTAATTTGTTTTCACATTGCACCCTTTATTCAGATTCATAGGACTTTATTGTAGATGCAAATTATTTTCTTTTTTTTTCATACCACTAGAGATGTAACGATTTTCTTTTGGGGCTCAACTGTGGGGTGAGAGTATGTATACTTTACAGTGTTACAAAACTTTTCACTTATTTTCCGTCTCGTTTTGCGCTAAACATTGATTAGGTAAGTGCTTGAATAAATACATCTAATTTAATTAAATAATCATTTTAATTAAGGATCTCTTGCCAAGACTCACCATTGCTTTTATGTTGTGCTTCAATATTTTATTGTAGATTTGAAACAATTGCTAAGCATTATAAAAAGTGGCAATCAAGTTCTAATGTACCCGCAGAAATGTTAAAATATAGCACATACACATCATTCACTCTTTGCATGGCAGAGAACACATCCTACACATGACCTTCGCTTAACATAGCCACTTCACAGTTAAATACAACCTTACTGAAAAACAAGTTATCTATTCTTACAACTGAAAAAATAATGTTAATCCGTGTATCATGGATTAGGGGTTTTCAATTTCTACTATCATATATGGAAAGAAATGCAAGGAAGCAAGTCATTATTTGACAGCAATGATTGAATGAATATCACTAAGAAAACTAATAACGTGTTATGCGTAGCATTAAGAAAAAAAACCTAAAACTTTTGTTAGTTATTTTCACTGCCCACAAAGCAAATATAGCCCCAATCCAACTGTCTTTCACCTAGACTTTCTCTGTCCGTACTATGGTTCTGTTGGTGTCCTGACCATAACCGATCAATTTTGTAGTGTTTGTTAATTTTTAGATATAACAAGAACGTAATTAGACATACATTTTCTCGCACAATGTGACTGGTTTTGTGATTGTGTACAAATCATGTTATACTTATGGAAATGCGCCCATAATCTGAAATGCAATACTCGCACATCAAAAGTGCCTCCTCCTTTTCCACCTTTAAAAACAGCTTCCAAAAATACCATTTTGACAGCCGTGCAAAACACTAATTTTTTATAGTATTATGTGTATGACAGCTGTTTTCCATTCTTAGCTCTTAAGTTACGATACCTTGCTATGACACAGTGTATGTACTCCCTAACATCTCTGTAACACTTATACCTTACTATGAAAACCAACAACCCAGGCTTTGGGTTCTAATCATCTCTATACACAAAATACAGTAACAGTAGTGCTCCCATTAAACAACACTGCCCTAACATAACTTATTTAAACATAAGCAGGTAAAAGATTTCTTTAAGGTATGCTCATCAAATGTAGAGATGAACAATATAGGATTCATCGTTTTGCTGAGTTTTATGAAAGATGGCATTCACATTACAAACCATCAATTTTTGGGGGGGAAACTCTTGGTGGTATCGGCTACTTGGCAAAAAAATGGATGGAAAAGCTAGATACATTCAAGATGCTATAGATATTGGTAATAGTGTGTTTAATGCTGTAAATCTACTACTGCAACAATTTAAGAATTCAAAAACCATCCTATATTACACTCCAGATAATATCTACAAATAGACACTTAGAACTTATGCAGGGTGCCCCAGGTGTGGAGTGGAAGGAGCTGGTGACCTGCATCTTTGTTGTTTGCTCTCAACTGGTAACATTTTCAATGAATGAAGCAAGAGCAGGATCTACTCTAGCTCAGTATAATGCAAGTATTATTGATAGCAATATTATGTTGCGTTTGAAGAAAATATACAGAGCAACATCTCACTATTTCTAGTCACTGTTGTAACTATTGTTAGGCTCTGTGTTGCATAAGACCAGGTCAACAGGACACCTGAATATTCATTAATGGTGGAACTACTTAAAAAAAAAAACCTGATCTTACAACACGCAAAAGGTCTACTTTGGTAGAAAGCAATTCTTAACAACTTGGGGACCAATCATGGACCTTTGAAGTCTGAACTAGGGTGCCTTATAACAAACCGGTGACAGTCATTCATTCCTAAAACTGATTCTGGCAGCTTTACAAAATTTGTATAACGGCATATATGCATGTATTCATTAACCTGTAATTGTTTTTAAAAAATCAGAGCATGAAGCTAACAAACTTTGAAATTAAGCGATTCAGCCTTCAGAAGATCACATACTTTTTATAGCAAAGCAGGGCGAATTGCAGCATTTTTAGATGAGTGGTGATGTTCAATGGGATACGTCTGTTGCTAGCTTACACGATACAGACATATTTTGTTTTCCATAAGCAGCATTTTGGAGATTTTCAGTAATTACCTTATATTTGGACATAGCTCAATGAGAGCCAATGGGCTTGCAGGATGTCTCAAAGACCACAATCTTCTAGAAGTGGTTTACCATGCTTGCTCAGAAACAGCCTTTAAAGCCAAAGCAATTATTTTTTTTACATCAAATCTGGAGGAGCATACAATAAAAACTGTCCTTAGGGTATTGGATGGCATTCTGGTGAGCTGTTTTTGCGCTGACTGAAAGCGAATAATTAAATGTTGTTCTCTTCTCCTCCGTTTTGCCCACCTTACTTTAAAACTGTTGAACCCCCTCAATCAATCTGCGCACATTTTCAGAGTTTGAGCTAAAGTGGATTATGTTTATGTGAGCAGTTTCATGTAGATTTATTAAACGGTGCAGAATGTATTAGAAAAAAGTGCTAATTCAAAGGAACATGGTATGTAACCATAGCTACAAAACCTACTATTTTTATTTACGTATTTTAACTTTATATAGTGCTGAAATGGTCCTTATACATTAGATTGCTTTATAATTATAAAATATAGATAAGTATAAAACACAATTAGTATATTATTACATTTGAAACATGTATGTAAACATGAATATTCAGCAACAATATATGTATATACAGATTGCATAGATCATCTCCATATATAATAAGTAAGTTAATATCCACAAGTATGTAAAGATTGCATTGATCATTTAAGTGTTGGTTTGAGAGAAAAAACCCGATGTTGAGTTGTATGGTTGAACAAAACTTTATAGTAAAGTTATGTGAAGTTCCCATATTAAAGGGCCTGTACACCAAAGCTTTGCTTTATTTCGAACATGTACAAGCGCGTTTGTGCCTATGATAAAATGTAGGTGAAATATTGTATGGCTTTCTTTGTTGTTGTGATATTGAATATATATATATTTAAATATTGTGCATTTTTATTTAGTTTGTTTGTGGTGTTCAGCACACTAATGTTTTTCTAGTTTATAAGGAGGGAGGTTGTTAACGATTCAAGACTTGGAATCTGTGGTGATTCAGGAAGGGGGGGGGGGGTCTGTCCAGTGCCTCCTCTGGCATAGGACTGAGCAAGTCAAAACAGGCTCGAGACAAGAATTTATATTCTCGTTTACAAGTGTTATTGATGCACTGAGGTGAATATTGTGAGTAAGTTCCATGGTACCCTCTTGTGGATTTATATTCTCTTGTTTACAAGTGTCATTGATGCACTGAGGTGAATATTGTGAGTAAGTTCCATGGTACCCTCTTGTGGATTTATATTCTCTTGTTTACAAGTGTCATTGATGATACTGAGGTGAATATTGTGAGTAAGCTCCATGGTACCTCTTGTGGATTTATATTCTCTAGCTTACAAGTGTCATTGATGCACTGAGGTGAATATTGTGAGTAAGCTCCATGGTACCTCTTGTGGATTTATATTCTCTCGTTTACAAGTGTCATTGATGCACTGAGGTGAATATTGTGAGTAAGTTCCATGGTACCCTCTTGTGGATTTATATTCTCTTGTTTACAAGTGTCATTGATGCACTGAGGTGAATATTGTGAGTAAGCTCCATGGTACCTCTTGTGGATTTATATTCTCTTGTTTACAAGTGTCATTGATGCACTGAGGTGAATATTGTGAGTAAGCTCCATGGTACCTCTTGTGGATTTATATTCTCTTGTTTACAAGTGTCATTGATGCACTGAGGTGAATATTGTGAGTAAGCTCCATGGTACCTCTTGTGGATTTATATTCTCTAGCTTACAAGTGTCATTGATGCACTGAGGTGAATATTGTGAGTAAGCTCCATGGTACCTCTTGTGGATTTATATTCTCTTGTTTACAAGTGTCATTGATGCACTGAGGTGAATATTGTGAGTAAGCTCCATGGTACCTCTTGTGGATTTATATTCTCTTGTTTACAAGTGTCATTGATGCACTGAGGTGAATATTGTGAGTAAGCTCCATGGTACCTCTTGTGGATTTATATTCTCTTGTTTACAAGTGTCATTGATGCACTGAGGTGAATATTGTGAGTAAGCTCCATGGTACCCTCTTGTGGATTTATATTCTCTTGTTTACAAGTGTCATTGATGCACTGAGGTGAATATTGTGAGTAAGCTCCATGGTACCTCTTGTGGATTTATATTCTCTAGTTTACAAGTGTCATTGATGCACTGAGGTGAATATTGTGAGTAAGCTCCATGGTACCTCTTGTGGATTTATATTCTCTTGTTTACAAGTGTCATTGATGCACTGAGGTAAGTGGCTTCTTCTAAAAACACTACTGTGTATGTTAAGTTACGGAAAGACAGTGGAATTAAAATATAAACCTAGTGCTCTGATTTCGTCACATTTAAATGTGTTCTGTGTAGAATAAAACAGATGCACTTGTACTAATCCCTGTAATGTATTTGCTCTATTGTGTTATACACGTTTGACCGATAATCTATAGTGAATCAACCAGATTTAGTTTACCCAGCTTGTTCATCAAAATATCTTCTTATATGTTAGCAGTTACATTTATGTGATTTGTACACTTAGCCAAGACTGTCATGCAACATGCTGAATATTGTGTGCAAATATAGTTCTCGGAATACAGTCCTTGTTCTTTCCTGTCAAACAAGAGGTCGGCGGAGAGAACTCCATGGCAGATTATCGGTGTATGTGACCGGAAATCCCTTGTTCCACGCTAGATCGGCGTAATACAGCACACACATCTCTTCTACGCTATACCTCATATAGTAAATCAGATCAATCCAAACAACACAACTAAACCATAGTGTGTGTGTGTGTAAAGCAGCTCAATAAGAGTGTTATTGACTACCTATATACTGCACACTAAAGTTAACATTGTCCATTGCTGACACTTGTTTAAAGGTTCATATATTGTGCAATGTATTTGTTCAATCGTTCGTTGGCTCGATTGTTCTCCTCCTCCTAGGGTAAACTGGTTTAGCCCTTTCAGCGAACTTGCTCGGTCGCTCATCTCGAGCCCTATATAAATGGACACATCTCTCTGCCTCTTCCCGTTGGCGGGGACCCTTCGCTTTTAAAGAGCGGACTGCTGTGGCGATGATTTCCTGCGGGGAATGCGGGTTTCGCTCCAGGGCGGGGCGGAGCGAGGGCTCTCTGCTGGTTTTGCAGGCCTCCAGTATTAGTGGAATTAAGGTTGGGGTCACTGGACTGGTCACTGGTGTCAGATGTTATCGACTCATTCATTTCCTGCCAGGGGCAGCGGCCTTTCAAGTCTCCCTGAAGGTAAAGCACTGCTGGCAGCTGGGAGCTTTCAAGGGGGAGGGGCACGCGTTATTCGCGGAGTCGGGGTGTGTGGCGAGGTTTCGGACGGCCTAAAGGCACGTGTTATTCAATGAGCAATGCCGTGAGAAGCGGGGTTTTTTCCAGCTGAGATTCCCGTTTTAGTCTTGTATAAATGTAAACACGTGAGTTGATGTCAATGTATCTTTTTTAATGGATGTCACCGGTTTTCTGAAGAGTAAAAGTCATGCAGTCATGTCCCCTCCAGAGGCGTGTTAGTCAGAGCTGATGTCTCTTGGAGTTGTAGGGTAAGTACGGCTGTGGGTGTGCATCAGCCCCGTTCAAGGGCGGGGCCTATTTTAAGCCCCTCCTGACATTTTGAATAAACCGGCGGGAGGTCACATCTCAGTTTACGTTTTTGGAGCAGATGAGAGATTTTTAACATAAACGAAGGTGAGGCGTTTGTAACACGACCAGTTGTGTGGTAGTGCACTGAAAAGGGCGCGTTGCTGGGTCCTATGAATTTAGCAAACACTTTTACCCCCGAAGAGCAGCCCCTGCCCACAGAAAGAGAGAGAACAGGACACCTAAGCGCTTCCTATGTAGAATCACAAGTAAATAAAAACATGTGCTTCCCCGGAGCGTAACGAGCTACGCGCCCGACAATGCCTTCTGCATCCCATAAAGGGGTGAGAAGCACACACAAGGGTCCTGGTTGGGGAATCAGCCGAGCGTGAAACTCTCTAGCCTGCCCATATCACGTTAGTGTCCCGTTCACGGGGATGGTTGTGGGCCACAAGATCGCTCATCTGCCTGGGTGCAGGTTTATTACCCCACCCCTAAAAAAAGACTTCCGTGCCTAACATCATTTCCTTACAGCACACTCGCTGTTTCCTCTCGGCACAGGAGCCTTCCCGTCTTTTAAACTGCACTAAATGTCCTAGCCACCCACGCCCCTACCTAAAGTCCTCGCATTGCATCGCTTCCACCATCTATGTGGGGTCGCTCCGAGTTCCCTCCCATCACGATGGTCTGTGAAGAACGGAGTCCAATGTAAACCGATGCCGTCACCCTCCCAGCGTAACACCTCTGAGAAGAGCGGGGTCACTCTACCGCGTGCTCTTCGTGGAATTTTCCCACCACAAGCTATACTTGTCAGTGGGCGACTACGATGACTGCTGTATCGCCCCACAACGTTGTGTAGCTGTCCAGACTTTTCACTTGCGCTTCCCTGGATATACAACATGACCACGTCATTCGGTTGTTACTTGTTCCCCCACCCCCGGTGAGTAAACGCTAGCGCCAGGTGCTGTCCCCAGGTTGTTGGGGTATGAGGTGGAATTGGGGTGCAGATTGTTCTCCTGCCCAGAGTGCTTGAGGCTGCCTGATGGTAAGAAGCAGAAGCTCGATTTCTGCCCCATGTGTGCCGAGGATAACCCCATGGGCATTCGGAAGATGATGCGCAGCGTGTGGGGTGGGCATCCTCACAGCCCCTCCCCGCCTGGCACTGCGGTCGGAAGTGCACTTCTGGTGTAGGCGGATGCCGCGCCCCTGCTGAGCGGTTTTTAGCTCTGCTGAGCTGTAAACACCTCCCCGTGGGGAGCGGCTTTTCTACAGTGGGGGGCAGTGCAGTCCGGTTGCACCCCGGTGTTCTTCATTTACGGCTAGGCATCACCTCTTCCACGCCCCCATGAATCCCCAACCCGCCAAAGGAAATCTTTCTAGCACCACGCCCCGCGGAGACGGAGCTGCGCTGTTTGCAACCCAAGACGACTCCCATGATTGCGGGTCTAAGGACAAAAAAGGCGCTTTCCAAATCTTTCCGATTCTACACAACATCAACGTATAAAACGCCATTGATTCGTTATAAGCAGCTATTATCGATCTCTGCATTCATGGAAAGACAGTTTCTGTGTCTCACCAACATTTGGGGATGCACACTTGTTGAAAAGTTGGTATTCTTTTATCCCCCTTCTTGGGAGGGCGTTGTACGTGTTTCTATAAAGAGTTTTCTTGTGGATCCGCAATTAATGTCTGCTCCCTACACGCAAATTAACAGTAACAGTCGCCCAAATGTTCTTTTCTATTGATTACAAATTGCACGGGGAATATTCCAACGCCACATCACCGGTCTCCACGTGTAAGCGATCACGGTTCCAGAATTCGTCCTACCAGAAAACCTACGCGGTATTTAAACCGCACATATATAAGAAGATGTATTACTAATTACCGCGAAAAGACTACGCAGAAACCAATTCAATACTCAGAAATAATACTTAAATAAACGTTAAACAAGCACAACAGCTGCAATGCAAAGGCACCACAACAACTGTCTTCATTTCGTTTTGTTCTAATTACATTTTTAACGCCGTTCCAACCGCAAATTAGTATTCATTTTCAGATACAGAAGGAGGAGAAGATAAAAGGAAACGGTGCCGCAGAAGATGCAAATGACGCAGTCACCTCGCTCGATATAGCCATGTATATTTGAAGTGGTTTATTCTGGTAACTGTTTACTGTAAGGAGTTGTGTGCGAGCGCAGATCATTAAAGGGGAGATTTACAATGCATCAAGTAGAGAGACTGACAGCGTTATTAGCGGGCAAGCTGCGGCTTGTGTCTTTATTGCCCCATTCACAGCATTGTTCACGCCTGTTACCAGAGCCGCTAGACTCCAACTCCCTCTTTAATTAGAAGCGTTGAATGGCCACTAACCCGAGGATTCTAGGGCCGCAGCGCCTCGCAGCCCTAGATGTGGTAATGAGGTGCTCGGGACGAACACGCTGAACAATGAAACGCACTGGCCAAAAACCTACGGCTATGAGTTTAATCATCATTTTTTTGAAGGGGCGGGGCGCCCGCCAGAAAAAGGCTAATTACTAGGAATAAACAAAATAGGACAGCGTGGTGGTGTGAACTGTGTCGGCAAGTGTAACATTTGTAACTAAGAATGTGTGCGAATATGCCCCGTTTCAATCACAACTAAAAGAACCACCGTTTGGCCGGCTGGCCCTTTCCAATAGAATAGGTGGGTGCAGCTGATAAAAAAGCTCCATGGGAGAATATATCCCTGTGTTCATATATAGTATACATCTATAGCGAGGGTTGGAAGAGAAGGCGACGCAGTATAATTCGTGCAGCTTCCTTCCAAATAAATCTTATCTGAACCTGTGGCTTTCCCTGAATAAGATGTAAACACGGTCCTAAAGACATACGACCACACAAGCACAGCAAGCACGCAAAGGTAGGGGTGTTTCTCTGTGTTGCGAACTATTACATCTAGCACAGATAAATATTACTGGATCAAACATTTTAAGTCACAGTGGATAACTTTCATAATGGTTTTTCGTTCTCATGTACCACTTTAAGGCAGGAGTGTGAGGCATGTGAAGAGCAACGACACGTCCCTTTTATTTGTGCTAACTTTTCGTTTTGACTAAGGGGGTAGCAGCCTTTTCCCGCCCATGAATCATCTGATGCACTTTTTAATTGTTCAGTCAGTAATGAGCATTCGCACCATCAAGTTTAAATAATGTTTTTTCGTTTTTAAAAACCATTCATTCTTGTTGTGAATACTGCATGTGCCTGTCTGTCCCTAAAACGTGGCTGAAATATGACTGCTGACATGTTTAGTCACGATTTGGTGCTTTAAACTACCGAATGTCTTAGTGGTAATATACACATACACATATGCAAAATGGTTTCAGGTGCTGAGATGCTACCCAAATCACTTGTTCTTGCACGCTCTTATGTGCCACTTGCATGTTTTGCTTTGCTTTCAGTGTGTTATGGGGTACAAGGATTAACCAATATAAGGTAACATGTACACAATGCATGAAGCCCGAGGAGCCTTTTGAAGGATATGTTTTTTATATAAGCAAATAATAAGGAGATGAACATTGTACCAAAAATACCTAATGCTTTTGAAATTATCTTTTTTTTAAATTTAAGTTTCTTTATTGATCACCTTTTTTTGCACCCTTCATACATCATACTTGCACTACACATGTTGATGTTGGCTATAGAACTCACATGGTCTCGTTCCTATGGACCATAAAGACACCGTTTGAAGTACATGTGAAGGCTGAAACACGTAGACCTTCATAGGAAGGGTATTTGCTACCCTCTACATCCTATATATCTATTTTAATAATCATACCATGGGCAGACAATAATAAAATAACCAAATCTACCCCAAGTTGTATCCATTTAGGGAGTCCTTCAACCCTTTCAAACAATTCACATGATTAGGGTCAGCACTTCAAAACAGGGCAATCTAAAAAGACCACCCAATAAGAGCTCTTATTTAGGGCCACGCCCTGACTTGTCACCACTGTCAGGGCAGAAGCAGGCCCTATGATGAAGCATGCCACATTGGTGGGTGAGGGCTACTTGGGTCCTTATTAGAGAATCATCATTAAATGACATCCTGATAGTTACAGAAACAAGTGAAAACCAGAACTCCATAGTCCCTCACAAGTTTACCTATAGCATTGGTTTGTCTCATTATAAGAGCAGGGTTTTGGACGTTACTCAATGGCATTAACACTTTGGGTTGCATGGTGAAAAATGTCATATCCTTTAACAATTACGTGGTGGTATGAGGTGTACACATACAAGCCTACACGACCTCCATCAAGGGCATTGGAACCTAGTGAAATAAAGAACAAGCCTCATCACCATTGCCAATGAGGTCATCAAATGTTATCTGCTTGTCTTCGTGCTCATTTCCCACTGAAGGAAAGCTACCTTGTTGTGGGATTTCAACATCATCTCATCCCATCTTGTACTCACACCAGTTTCGGAAACATAGGAGCTTTGTGGAAGATGCACTAGTGAGTGGCAATCACTATGTCTTTGCACTATGCACGATTTTCCTGCAAGAGAAGCTTTCTCAGTTGAAAAGGCGCTTCACAAAATTGCTAAAGTCCAATTGGTCGCACACTGCTCTACCTAACAGCGTGTTGCCCCAAAGAATTGTGGTCCCTGAAGTCAGCGACGGCGGGTACGCCTATGCCCGAGTGTTGAGTGCAAGTAAGTGTAGCGTTAGCCATCCCTGGACACGTGTTTCGAGGTAGTTGCCTCTCATCAGCAGGGAGTAGGTGAGTGTGTAGGGTTGCTGTGTAGGCTGCTAAAATAAATGTTATCAGGTAAAGTACCTCTCGTAGCGCGCAGGTGCGTCACCATGAGCTCGTCAGCTCCACCGGCTCAAGGAGCCTGAATATTAACAAAAGTCCAATTGGTCGCACACTGCTCTACCTAACAGCGTGTTGCCACAAAATTGCTGTTCGATGCTCTGAGCCGGCAGAACAAAGATCTGTTTTCTATTGACCAGCTCCTCCCGTATATAATCGGCACAAACCAAAAAAGTCCATATTCAAAACCATTCTTACCTGATTTGATTGGTAGGCAAGTGCACTGTTCTTCGTTTTTATTAAATTTTTTAATTCTCCAACTTTTCCCCTGGTTTTTGCTCTTGGTGGATTGGTCTTTGAATGGACATTTTCCTTATCACCGAATTAAGTTTTCAAATTATACAGTCTTTCATGACTGTATTTTGATTCATGTTCTATTTTTACGCCGGTGATGCACTATTAGGAATGGTAGTTAATATACGTCACATATCAGTATTTCTTTGTCTTTACTACTCACATTTCATATTCAAAATCTCTTGCTTCTTATTCTTATCTCTAAGTTTGGGCTCCAAAGCTGTGTGTTGTGTTCGTTGTTATTAAACCAAACGATGAAAAACATAGAATTGTAATACAGGTCTTTTTGTGTGTTATAAATTCTAGCCCTGAGGAAGTCTGTGGTTCACACCACAAAGAGACAAAACACATGTTGGCTAGGACTGCTCTTGGAGAAGTTTTAAGAAATCAAAGAAGATTAAGAAGATCTCTTGGGGTTGATTCATTAAGGACTTTGACTAACTGTGGAATATGCTCAGGATATATTTATTTTTTAGTGTAAATGGTGTAGTATTTCTATACCTTTTGGTATATGGTGGATGGCCGTGACCATATCCTTTGAGCGACCCAAATTGTGTACCTTGATTGTCACACAACTCTGCGCAATTATCACCCAGCCATCCGTTTTGTATAGTATCCTCCAATATATAATCGGCACAAACCAAAAAAGTCCATATTCAAAACCATTCTTACCTGATTGATTACCTACTTTTCTTTCAATTCCCTGCTCTATCAAATGCCTGAGCATATTCTATGAGGGACAATGGATAATCTGGGAAAATCACCAGACATGATCCTAAAAACAAGTACTGTAAGTGTGAAGTCCAAATGTGTGCATAGAAAGAAAATATGACTGCTTATATGCTGCGATGCAGTGAGAAGCAATTTCTGGTCCATCTATAATGTGTCATTCAATTCAATAAATTTATGATTCAGAACTCCAATGAGTTCCACATAAAGATATACAAAAATGAAGAACATTTCTAATATATCATACTGTTTTTAATAAAAGAATAAAATATATCCGGGAACATAGCAATTATAATTTCACTATACAATTAAAGTTAAAAAACATTATTTAAGAAAAAGCAAACATGAATCCATTTAATCAGACTACCTAGGGCATAAAGTGCTAGTGCACATAAATAGAAACCTTTACACAACCAATTATGAAATGGTGCAAAACTGCATAATACTTTGTCCCAATTAATATTCTGACATCCTCCTTTATACAATTAAAAAAACAAAGGTGCACATGCATCAACATTCTGAAAAGCGATTCCTTAATAGCGAAAAATAAAGATTCGCTAATGAGGAATCGCATTTCGGAATGCATTAACAGATTCGGTAAATCTTAGCGTTTCCTTAAAAATCGCTAATATTTACCGAAAACTCAATAGCGATTCCATAAAATAAAGATTAGCAATTACCGAATTCGGTATTAGAGAGTTCGGAATTAGCAAATTCGCATAAAACGGGTCGCACGAGAAGCGGGCTGATGACATCACAACGAGGAAGTCAACCAGCCCCTCCCTCATTCACTGCCCTGAGGAGCTCACAGGAGGAGGCAGAGCATACAGGCTGAGGCAAGAGACTTCACCCACTGAAACCATCCACCCTACCTTCATCCAGGATGGACAAGGATGCACCTGCCACTTCAGACACGCCCAGGAAGAGGAAGAGAAAGTTCTCTGACAGGGAACTTGAGCACTTGATCGAGGGGGTGAGCAGCAAGCATGACAAGCTGTTTGGGAAGCTGTCACTCAAGGTGCCCGAAGCTGAGAAGAGGAAGATTTGGCGTCGCATCAGGGAGAGGGTGAATGCTGTAGGAGTGACGCACCGCAGCATCGACGACCTAAAGAAGAGGTGGTATGACCTCAGGAAGAGGGCAAAGGAACAAATTGCCGAAAGGGTCAAAAAGGCAGCTGGCACAGAAGGGGGGCCATCCACAGTACCTGCCAACACTGCCCTTGAGGAGCTCGTTGAGGGGACCATTGAGCCAGAGGCAGTCGTCGGAGTAACCCAGATGGACACCTCCGGCGCAGCTAGCACAGAACAAGGTAAGATGCATGCCTGCGCCCATACGCTGCGTATCGTATACCCATCCCCATCCCCCCAGGTCAATCACAGTGTGCAGGGAGAAGTGCATAACACATATGCCCTCACATTAGTATTCCATCATGGGAGTCGTAGTCATGTCAGCCAAGTGTGCATGTATAGTCACCAATGCACAATAAATTAGATCAGCAGTACAGGGCCAACAGAGTGTAAAATCATGTAATTCATTGTAGGAAATAAATGCAGAATGACAAACAGATGTAGTCACACAATAAACTAACAATGCACTGTTTCATACACAGATGCATCTCCTGGGGATTCTGATGACAGTGAGCACCTCATCATCTCCGAGACACCGGCAGATACCGATGGCGACACTCTGCAGGAAGGTCAATCCCCACCACCACCACCACCACCAGCGACAATACCAACACCAGCGACAATACCACCAAGACGCAGGGCACATGTCCCCTCCCTGCAGGTGATGGATGCAGACCCAAGTCCTGCACCCACAAGTGGCCAAAGTCAGACACGTGTCACACCGCCAGCACCACCACCAGCACGTGACAGAGTCACACAGCGGCGCAGGTCCATGCGCAGTACTGCAGAGGGAGCCGACTAGCCAAGGAACATCTATGGTGGTGTCGAGGCCCAGATGCTGCGTGTTCAGCGCCTGCAGGGGAGACACATGGGGACAATGAGCCTCAATATTTCAAAACTCGCAAAACATATGTGCACTCTAACTGACGCTGTGCAGCACATGACCACAGTTGTGGCAGAGGGCAATAGGGACATAAGTCAGAACCTCCAGGAGCTCACCCGTGCCATCTGAGCAGGAAAACACAGTGAGCGCAGGAGGCATAGGCAGAACTTGCTCCGTACCACTGCATCGACCAGGGCCATCACAAAGCTCTGCAATAGCACTGCTGTTTTGTCCCGCCGCTCCGTGTCACTGCAGGTGGACCTCGGCCATTACTGTGGGGACGTGGCGAAGGCCTTAGGCCAGGTGACCACTGCAGTGGAACACTTGCAGTCAGGGACATTCAGTGGCAGCAACTTGGGAGGGGAGGAGGGCAGTGAGGCTGCATCCAGTGTGAGCAGCGTGTCGGTGCTGGAGACCTGCACCAGGAGGCGCAGTTCACGCTGCTCCACAGCCACAGAGACACAGCGTGGTGAGGTGGAGGAGACACGCGATAGGAGGCTGGGGGTTCGTGGGAAGCGCCACTAGACATTCAGTCCTGCATCCCTGACCATGGTGGGGTAACCATGGGCCACTTTCATTTTGCCTTAGCACTCTTGTGATGCCAACGGTCATGTTTTTGCCCACAATGTGTGGGGGAACTGTAATTACCATGTTAATGTAACATTACTTACAGAAGTGCTCATGTGAAGTAAACAGTAGCACTCCTAATGATATCGTCATGGCTCATTCTTACCTGGCTCTGAAATGATGTTGTGTGATGTATGTCCGCCTCCTTTGACCTTCAGCTGTGTTTGGAATGTGTGACTGTCAGTGTTGTGTGGGTGGTTGATCATTCCGATAGTTGTCATTTCTGTCCACCTCTATAGGTATCCCCCTTCTGGTTGCAATGTTGTGCAGCATGGCACATACTGCTACAATCCTGCAGCAGGTGTCTGGTTTATATTGCAAAGCACCACCAGTCTTATGTAAGATCCGGAAGCGACTCTTCAGGATCCAGAATGTCCTCTCAATCACATTTCTTGTGCCAATATGGGCCGCGTTGTAGCGTTGTTCCTGTGGTGTAGCTGGATTGATGTAGGGGGTGAGGATATATTCCCGCAGGGCGTATGCACTGTCACCTACAGGGGGGAAGCAAAGGCTTAGCGTCAGTTATGATGATACATGTGTGATACAGATGTTATGAATAGGTATGAGTACGTACTAAGCAGGAGTCCCTCTCCGAATTCTCCATTGAGCAGACGCCTGTGGATGCCACTGTGTCTGAATATATAGGAGTCGTGTGTGCTCCCTGGAAATTGTGCCACTATGTCCGTGATGATGTGCTTGGCATCGCACACGACCTGCACGTTGATGGAGTGATAGGACTTCCTGTTATGGAAGATGTACTCATTGGCTGAGGGGGGACAGATGGGGACATGCATGCAGTCAATCAATCAATCAATCAATCACTGCATTTGTAAAGCGTGCTACATACCCGAGAGGGTCTCAAGGCGCTGGGGAGGGGGGGTGCTACTGGTCGAAGAGCCAGGTCTTGAGGAGTCTTCTGAAGGCCAGCAGGTCCTGGGTCTGTCGTGGGATGGTGGGGAGAGTGTTCCAGGTCTTGGCGGCGAGGTAGGAGAAGGATCTGCCGGCAGCGGTGGTTTTTCGGATGCGAGGGACTGTGGCGAGGGCGAGGTTGGCTGAGCGGAGGCTTCGGGTGGGGGTGTGGAAGCTGAGTCGGTTGTTGAGGTAGGTGGGTCCGGTGTTGTGCAGTGCTTTGTGTGTGTGGATCAGGAGCTTGAAGGTGATCCTTTTGTTGACGGGGAGCCAGTGCAGGCCTCTCAGGTGGAGTGTGATGTGGCTGCGGCGGGGGACGTCGAGGATGAGTCGGGCCGAGGCGTTCTGGATGCGTTGGAGTAGTCTCAGGAGCTTGTTTGTAGTTCCTGAGTAGAGGGCGTTCCCGTAGTCGAGTCTGTTGGTGATGAGGGCCTGGGTAACGGTTTTTCTCGTGTCGAGGGGGATCCATTTGAAGATCCTGCGGAGCATACGGAGGGTGTTGAAGCAGGACGCGGAGATGGCGTTGGCTTGCCTGGTCATGGAGAGAGTGGAGTCGAGGATGACCCCCAGGTTGCGTGCGTGGTCCATGGGTTCCGGGGCTGTGCCTAGTGACGTGGGCCACCAAGAGTCGTCCCAGGCTGATGGGGTGGGTCCGAGAATGAGGACCTCTGCCTTGTCTGAGTTCAGCTTCAGTCTGCTGTCCTTCATCCAGTCGGCTACGGCCTTCATTCCTCTGTGGAGGTTAGCTTTGGCGGTGTGGGGACCTTCGGTGAGGGATATGATCAGCTGGGTGTCGTCGGCGTAGGAGATGATGTTGAGGTTGTGTTGTCGTGCGACGTGGGCGAGGGGGGCCATGTAGATATTGAACAGCGTCGGGCTGAGGGAGGATCCCTGTGGGACGCCGCAGATGATCTCGGTGGTTTTGGAGCGGAAGGGTGGGAGGCGGACGCTCTGGGTTCTGCCGGAGAGGAAGGATGTGGTCCAGGCCAGGGCCTTCTCTTGGATACCGGCGTCATGGAGGCGTGCTGATAGGGTGCGGTGGCAGACCGTGTCAAAGGCTGCTGATAGTTCCAGGAGGATCAGGGTCCGGATGTCGTCAGTGGCGGCGATGAGGGCGGTCTCGGTGCTGTGGTTGCTGCGAAAACCGGATTGGGACGGGTCCAGGATGGTGTTAACTTCGAGGTAGCGGGTCAGCTGTTTGTTGACTATCTTCTCAGTCACTTTTGCCGGGAAAGGGAGCAGGGAGATGGGCCGGAAGTTCTTGAGGTCCTTGGGGTCCACCTTGGGCTTCTTCAGAAGGGCGTTGATCTCGGCGTGCTTCCAGCTTTCTGGAAAGGTTGCTCTCTCGAAGGAACAGTTGATTGTTTTCCGGAGGTGGGGCGCGATGGTTGCGCTGGCTTTGTTGAAGACGTGGTGAGGGCAGGGGTCCGATGCGGATCCGGAGTGGATGGAGTTCATGGTTTTGATGGTGTCTTCGTCGCTGACGCTGGACCAGACGGTCAGGCGACTGGTGAGAGTGGTAGTCGCAGGGGTGGTGGACTCGGTGGTGGGTGAGGGGGGGTCAGAGTTGAAGCTGTTGTGGATGTCGGTGATCTTGCGGTGGAAGAAGGTGGCCAGGGAGTTGCACAGGTCTTGAGATGGCGGGATGTCGTTGGTGTTGGAGCTGGGGTTGGAGAGTTCTTTCACGATGCTGAAGAGCTCTTTGGTGTTGTGTGCGTTGTTGTCTAGGCGGTCCTTGAAGGCGGTCTTCTTGGCGGTCCTGATGAGTTGGTGGTGTCTGCGGGTGGCGCTCTTGAGGGCTGTGTGGTTGTCTGGTGTTTGGTCGTGGAGCCATTTCTTCTCTAGCTTCCGACAGGTGTGCTTGGAGATCCGGAGGTCCTCGGTGAACCAGGCGGCTTTCTTGTTGGTGTGGTTGGTTGTAGAGGTCTTGAGAGGGGCGAGGGTGTTGGCGCAGTCGTTGATCCACTGTGTGAGGTTGGTCGCGGCGGTGTCTGGGTCTGTGGGTGGTCTCAGGGTGAGGGCGGTAGTCAGTTGGTCCTCGGTGACCTTGCCCCAGCAGTGGCGTGGTAGCTGTTGGGTGTGGTGGGTTTTCTGAAGGTGAAGTGGACGCATCTGTGGTCGGTCCAGTGTGGTTCGGTGGTGTGGTTGAAGGAGACGTGGGGGCTTGTGGAGAAGATGGGGTCGAGCGTGTGTCCAGCGGCGTGAGTAGGTGTCGTTACGAGCTGTTTGAGTCCGAGGTTGGCGAGGATGTCGATCAGGGCGGTGGAGTTGGCATCGTTGTTGTTCTCGAGGTGGACGTTCAGGTCCCCGAGGAGGATGTAGTCCGTGGAAGCGAGAGTGTGGGTGCTGATGAGGTCGGCGATGGTGTCACTTAACTGTGGGCGGGTTCCGGGAGGTCTGTAGATGAGAGTTCCTCTGAGGGTGGTGTTGGGGTCGGTGTGGATCTGGAAGTGAATGTGCTCGGCGGTGGTGAGTGTCATCTGTGTTTGTTGAGATCTTGATGGAGTCTTTGTGGATGATGGCGATTCCTCCTCCCACTCCGTTGGTGCGGTCTCTGCAGGAGATCTTGTAGCCCTGTGGGATGGCTATGGCGATGTCTGGTGCTGAGGTGGCGTTCAGCCAGGTCTCCGTCAGGAAGGCGACGTCGGGGGCGGTGGAGTCTAGGAGGTCCCAGAGTTCGATGGCGTGCTTGCCAGCGGAGCGGGTGTTGAGGAGGATGCAGCGGAGGTGGTTGGGTTCTCTGGCTGGTGGTGTGGAGGGTTGGATGCTGGTGAATCTGCAGTTCCGGCAGGTGAAAGGCCCCTGTGTGCGTTTTGGGGTGGCCCGGTAGCAGGGGTGGTCTCGTCTGGTGTTGAGAGCGTGGAGGGTGCTTGCGTCGTAGTGCAGTCTGGCGTTGCGGGGGGTGCGGGGTCCAGGGGTTCTGGCGCTGGGTGCGGTCCAGGGGCAGACGGGCGCAGACGAGCTTGCGTTAGGCGCGCCTTCGGCGCGGCCGCTTTGCGGCCTCCATATGAGGGCAGAGGGAGGGAGGAGCAGCTGGGAGGTGGGAGCGGGGCGGCCAATGTGAGTGAAGGGGGCGGGGCCGCAGGGGCTCAGCGGCGGGGGAAAACCCGGGGAAAAAACAGCGGGAAAAGACGGCGGGAGAGGGACAACAGAGCACAGGGGTACAGAAGGCAAAACACAGGGGCACAGAATGAAAAAACAAAGTGGCACAGAAAGCCAAGCGCAGGGGTACAGAATAAAAGAGGGAGCGAGCAGTCAGGCGGCAAAAGCGGCAACGGAGGTTCAACCCACAGGGGGCTGCGTGGCGGATGGGGGGAGCGACCTGCCTGGTGACAGGGTCAAAGGTCACTCTCTACCACCGCTTCGCGGCCTCCATATGAGGGCAGAGGGAGGGAGGAGCAGCTGGGAGGTGGGAGCGGGGCGGCCAATGGGAGTGAAGGGGGCAGGGCCGCAGGGGCTCAGCGGCGGGGGAAAACCCGGGGAAAAAACGGCGGGAAAAGACGGCGGGAGAGGGACAACAGAGCACAGGGGTACAGAAGGCAAAACACAGGGGCACAGAATGAAAAAACAAAGTGGCACAGAAAGCCAAGCGCAGGGGCACAGAATAATAGAGGGAGCGAGCAGTCAGGCGGCAAAAGCGGCAACGGAGGTTCAACCCACAGGGGGCTGCGTGGTGGATGGGGGGAGCGACCTGCCTGGTGACAGGGTCAAAGGTCAATGCATCCTATGACATGGGGGAATTCCTGTTTGGTGTGGTCCATCAGCTGTGGGGTTGTGGGGAAGCTGATGTGGGTATGTATCATTGTCAGCATGGCATCAATGAATTTACGGAAGAAGCGTGAAAGTGCGCTTTGTGATACGCCTCCCGCTACCGCTATGACCCCCTGGAAACTTCCAGACACCAGAAGGTGCAGGCTGCATAGGACCTGGACGTGCGCAGGAATGGCATTGTTCCTACGTGTCTGGTGCTGCAGTAGTGGTTCCAGGTCAGCAATTAGGCGCATTATCATTGCACGATTGAGACGGTACTTGTCATATACTTCATCCTCATTTTGGCCCAGCAATGTAATGCGCACTCTGAATACCCTCTCCTGGATCCTTCTCCTGCGCTGTGCTGCTGCATTTATTCTCATCCTCCTTGCAAGCACGTAGAGGGCTGCCATTTTGTGAAAGGAAACAGGGTCTCCAGGCCCAATTTTTATGGCTTTCTGATTGATTACATCTGTGGTAAACTTGTCAATTTTCTTTTTTTTTTTCTTTTTCTGCAACTTTACCTCCTGGTTCTGATTCCCCTTAATCTGCTCATGCTAAATAGAGATTTTGGAGATTTTCGGTATTTGCGAGTTTTGATGCATTCTTTTGCGATTCTTCATTTGCGATTCGCTAATGCCAGGCGCTATTTGTATTTTCGGTATTGGCGATTCTTTATTTTGCGATTCTTTATTTTCACGGGGTTATTTTTAGCGATTCTTTATTTTAACGGGGATTATTTTAGCGATTCTTTATTTTTTCGCTATTGGCGTTGATGCATTGGGATTTGTTGTTTGCCACTCGCTAACGGGAGATTTTAGCGATTCGGTATTTTTGCGAGGTGATTTTTGCTTGATGCATGTGCCAGAAAGTATCAATTTATAATGCAAAAAATATGCTACACAGCAGTGACCATGTTTGGCCTATTAGAACTAAACATGGGGGTGGACAAATAGCACTTGATTATACATCTTGCCCTAAGTTCCAGTATATAATGCGCAAAATATGCTACCCATCAAGGACAGTTTTTGGCATACCGCAGCTACGCATGACGTTATACATCTCCCTAAAAATGTTTAAGAATTGTTGAAAAAAGCTAATAACTTTAAAACATACTAATTAAGAGGAGGTGGGCTAAAAGACATTTCCAGGCCTCCTCTGCGGTATTGATGTTATACTTTAGAAATACGGGTCTTATTAAACGACGTTGTAATGGTTGTAATAGGGGACAAACAAATAACATGATTTAAATCTTACAGCCAATTTCAGCATAGATCACAAAGTCTATTGTCCCTAGGTAAACCCTCCCATGCCCTTGTTATAATACGCTAAGGGGGCATATTCATTTTTAACAACAAAATGGTTCTGCTCACTCCATGGGGGAGATTCCATACAACGTACGGTTGGGTTTTTATATACATACAATTCCCAACTATTATGTTGTTTCTAGAGTGCTCTGAACACAAAGACAGATCTCTCTTGCGACTGACTTCGTATATTACTTTTTTGATTAGGGTTTTCAATACAGATTTTGGGTGAGGGCATATACCACTATGCCCAATTTCAAATCAATCTAAGGCTTTCTCATAATTTCTAAAAACAACGCTTTTCCCCTTTAAGCTGGAAAAGAAATGTCATGCCTAAGCGCAGCCCGAGTAGAACTTACATCATTTTCCAATAAAGCATTACCCCACCTTAAACATGCTGCAATGGCGAACACATAAGTTGAGAGCAGCCCAAATTCCAGCCGAAGGGCTGCTATACTGGCTGCACAGTTCAAATTACAGATCTGGCGCCAAATGTTCCCTTCCACCTTCTCACATAAATCCCACTGCTGTGCATCCACCGATTCCCATGCATAACTCAATGATGCCGTGATTTTGATTTTATAGACAGATAAAACATGTGCAAAGTGTCTTTGCCAACAACATTTGTATAGCCTACCACGCTCAGAGTCTGGGATATTGCTTTACTTCTGCACTGGTCAATGTGATCACTGCTGGAGCACTTGCTTGTTCTTCCCAGATACGGGTACTGCTTCACGACCTCAAGTTTGCTTGTCCCTAAAAACCAAGGAATATATTTTCTAACCCTACCTCCCTGAAACCTAAAAACCATGATTTTTCATTTTCAAATATTAAGTTTCTAAACAGTGATCATCAGAGTAATGACCTAGAAACATTAAGTGGCCTTTGCAAACCTATTGAAGTTGGATCCAATAGGATAGAGTCATCCGCATAAAGTAGACAACACAATTCCATAGGACCTAATTTAGGCGAATCTCCTTTACAATGCCCTACCCGGCGTGGCAGATCATTGATGTACAGAGAAAAGAGGAGAGGGGCTAATAGGCACCCTTGCTTCAGCCCATTGTGAGATACAACTTAACTTGACAGGCCCTTGTTGCCTCCCATTAGCACCTGTGTCAATGTAACATAACGTGTATTTGTAAAGTGCACGTTCACCCCCAAAGGGGTATCTTGGTGCCGAATAACAGATGTTTGTTACTCAACTCTCTTGGGGGATTTTAATTTTCACTTAGATAATATTCAATGTAAAGATACCCAAAGTCTTTTGGAAACCTTGAGTTGCTATGGTTTCTCACAGCTGGTCAGAAAGCCCACCCATATAGCTGGGCACATACTTGACGGTGTCTTCTCTAATGACCCTCGGGTAAAGGTGGGGATCCCATCCCCCTAGCTTGGTCTTGCCATCCCTTTTGATTTACACTGCATGGCATCAGCGATGGCTCTTCCTGGCAGCAGGACTCCGGAAGAAAGGAGGAACTTTAGCCTCATTAGTAAGGAGTCACTTGCTGATCTCCTTAATAACCTTGAGCTCACTAAGCTTCACAATGCAAATTTGGCAGCTGCGGAGTTATCACATCAATTATCAGCAGCAATGGACATCCTTGCACCTCTTAGTAGGCACTACTCAACAAGGAAAAAACCCTCTGCTCCCTGGTTTACGGAGAGACTCAGAAAGTTGAGGCAAGGCTGTCGTTAACAGGAGAGGCGCTGGCGTATAGACTTAGAACCGTCAAGTAGGGAATTGCACAAACAGGGTCTAAAAGAGTATAAAACCGCTCTCATGGAGGAGAAGAGATTATACTTTTCCAAGACTTCTAAATCTATGAAATCCTCCAGGGATCTTTGCAAGGTAATAAACTCTCTTACCTCTCCCCATGTCACTGACCCCTCAGAATTTTCCCAGGAGCACTGCGATAATATATCTGAATTTTTCCTTACAAAGATCTCAGACATTTATTCCTTGCTTGAAGCATCCAACTCCATTGCGGGGTCGTCTATTCAACCTACTCTCCTCTCTAATGAGGCCTCACTCACGGAGGCGTCTCCCAGTCTTCTCACTTTTCCTTGCATGTTCTCTGAGGTGACTGATCAGCTTTTAGAACGGGTCAAATCGGGCTCCCCACTGGATCCTTGTCCCCTCAAGGTGCTAAAAATAGGCCTTGAAATCATCATTCCCTATCTCACCGATGTCTTGAATGTTGCCATCTTAGAGGGGCAATATCCCACTCAGTGGAAGACTGTTGTAGTGAAGCCACTTTTGAAGAAACCTTCTTTGGATCCCGGCGAACTAAAGAATTGTCGGCCGATCTCCCTGTTCCAGCTAAGATCCTGGAATCCTACCTAAACTCTCAACTTAGCACCTACTTAAAAGAGCACCACCTACTTGATGGTTCTCAACATGGGTTTAGGAGCCACCATAGTACGGAAACAGCATTGACGGCTGTATTTAACAATATACAGACTCAAGTGGACGCAGGGCACACTACCCTGCTTGGTCTACTTGACCTTACCACAGTCTTTGATACCCTGTCTCCTCACAGGCTGATTTATCTCCTTAGAGAGATAGGTATCGGGGGCTCGGCCTTGGGGCTTCTTGCTTCCTTTCTTAGTGAGCGGGCACAGACGGTGAAGCTTGGTCAATTCTACTCAGACCCCAACCGCTTGTTGTGTGGTGTTCCTCAGGACTCCTCCCTGAGCCCAGCTCTTTTTAACATTTATGTCGCTCCTCTTGCTAAGATTGTGAGATCCTTCAGGGTTAGAGATGCTGTCCTATGCGGACGACACCCAAATAATGGTGTCCATTTCGCACAGTATAAGCGATTCAGCCCTGAACTTTAGGAACTGTATGCAGGCAGTCTCCTCCTGGATGATGGAAAACTTCTTGAAATTAAAAGGAGAGAAGACGGAGGTCTTTATTTTTGGGAGTGCACAGGAGATCTGGTCCAGTGACTGGTGGCCGGATGCGGTTGGTATTTGTCCCTGCCCGGTCTCCCATGAGAAAAACCTTGGGTTTATTGTGGACAATTCTCTGTCACTAAGCCTTCAGGTTAGCAGGACAGTCTCCTCTTGTTTTGGGATCCTTAGGACCCTAAGAAAAAACTCCCACTTCCTCTCCTTCGACGCACGTAAGCAGGCCGTTATTGCTTTGGTAACGTGACTATTGTAATGCCCTCTATTTGGGCATTAACAAATGTTTAGTGCGACGTCTGCAGATGGTGCAGAATGCTGCAGCCAGGCTGGAGATGAACTTACCAAAATATTATTCAGTCACAGCCTTTATCAAGTTGCTGCACTGGCTGCCAATGGACCGTAGGATCCTCTTCAAGACTCTTTGCATGACTCACAATGCCTACTACGGTTCAGGCCCTGAGGCAATTAAGGCTATTGTCCATCGCTATGTTCCTAGCAAGCGGCACCGGCCTGCAGATAAGAATCTGCTAACAGTACCGAGATTCAATAAGGTTAAATGGGGTGGTAGAGCTTTTTCCACTGCTGCTGCTAATCTGTGGAATTCCCTCCCGGAAGAGCTCTCAAGTCAGGCGTTTCATTCTCTTTTCCGTAAAGCCTTAAAGACCTAGCTTTTCTTACAGCCCTCGGCATAAGCAGGTTTTTCTATCTGCACCCTTATGCTCCGCTTTAGCGCCTTGATGCCCTTGGGCTAAATTCGTGCTCTACAAGTCCAATATTTATTCATTCATTCAACTCAATGGTGCTCATTTTATCGACCTCAGAAAGGATGAAAGGCTGAGTGGACCTGCCGGGATTTGAACCTGTGACCATGAGGCAAGCGTATAGGGTGGAGAATCATTCTAGAGGTTTTTAAGTGTTTTTACCTGCTATTATAATCAAAGAAAAATTGACCTTTTTTTAAAACTTGTACTCACCCACTGTTCCCTGCTCACGCAACAAGCAGCACCGCTCCCCGGTCCACCTCGGGTTGTCCCGCTTGAGTGGAGGGAGTATCCGGCTTAGAATTCACTTTTCCTCACTTCCAGGCAAGAGACCGGAGGGGGCGGAGCCTCACTGGGATATTTATTTCTCATGCCAGTCTCTTTGCGCAGCGGACGCACGCTGACAGAAAGGCAAGCGTATAGGGTGGAGAATCATTCTAGAGGTTTTTAAGTGTTTTTACCTGCTTTTATAATCAAAGAAAAACTGATCTTTTTTAAAACTTGTACTCACCCACTGTTCCCTGCTCACGCAACAAGCCGCACTGCTCCCCAGTCCACCTCGGGTTGTCCCGCTTGAGTGGAGGGAGTATCCGGTTAAGAATTCACTTTACCTCACTTTCGGCCAAGAGGCCTCACTGGGATATTTATTTCACATGCCAGTCTCTTTGCGCAGCCCGTCTGCGCCCGGATAGGGCCAGGGGCCACAACCCCTGCCCGTTTTCAGCCGTATCTTAGGTCCTATAACCCACACTCCCTCCAAGACCTCAGAGGAACGACACACGATAGTTGCCGACACTCCTGGAATGTGGCAGCTGAGCACATTACTTGCTCACACTGTGGGTTTCACTTTCAACCGAACAATAATACACCCAGCCCCCCCCACCAATCATGTCAGCCTAAGCATGTTCCTGCTGATTTGCAGATCACTCCCTAAGCATGCCACAGAAATTGCCCTGTTACTACACGGGCCGTCACTGCACATGGCTCAATGCAGAGTCAGAGCCAGACCTCATTCAAGCTCTCCCCCACGGCTATCTCATACAACGAGAAGACTGCAAAAAGGGCAGAGGAGGAGGCTTAGCGGTCATTTTCAAGGACCACTATAACTGTCGCATTCTCCCAGACCAGGTACCAGACTGCGCGAGTCTTTTTTTCACCATTAATTTCTCCCCGAGTACCTTCTCTGGGCTACTTATCTACTGCCCACCCGGGGCCTTTGGCCAATTCTTTAATACCCTCCCCCCAACCATAGCGAATATAGCCTGCTTGCCATCCAATTTCACAGTATTAGGGGATCTCAATATTCACCTAGATGATACCTCTGACCACATCACTAGGGAACTGATCATGAGCCTTTCTGCACTCCAGCTAAAGCAGAAACTACTTGAACCCACTCACACTAAAGGCCACCTACTCAACCCTGTTTTTAGCAACTGCACCGAACTTATAACAGGAGTGCCTTCCCAGGTCCCCTGGTCTGACCACTTCCTGCTCCCCCTGTCCTGGGATAGCCCCAATCCCACCCTCCCAACTAACACGGTCTCACGTAGGGAACGTAACTGGTCCAAGCTTCCCATGGAACAATGGATCTCTGCCCTCGAAGTCACCAGACCTGCTAGTAACCCCAACCCTATCTCAGCCAATGAGAAATTTAATCATTGGGTCCAGAGCGCCCTAGATGTTGTGCTCATCATAAAGTGCTCTCAAAAAAGATGTAGAGCTAAAACGTCCCCATGGTATTCCCCTAAATTATGGGAACTCAAACGACATTGTAAAAAGCTAGAGAGGAAATGGAGACTCGACTATTCTGCCCCCAGTAAATCCGTTTATAGGGAGGCAATAAAAACCTATAAAGGCGAAATCAAAGCCGCGCAAGCGGCCTTCTACGAAGACAAAATCAATGCAGCCTCTAACTCCCCCAAGGAAATCTATTGGATTGCGAAACCCTCCTAAAACTGCCTCAGAAACAACCTAACCCGATTGATGCCCAATCCCGCTGCAATAATCTGGCGGGATTCTTCCTCCAGAAAATACAAAAAATATACTCCACCTTTTCCCCAATGCAATCCAGACCAACCTCGGTTGCCACTACTAGCCCTGGATCCGGATCTTCGGTCACCCTGGACGTCCTCCCCCACTCTAGACCTCACTATCTTAGACCCCCTCATGCACCGGGTAAAATCTGGTTCCCCCTTAGACCCTGCACCCCCACGAGCCCTGGCTTTGGTCATAGGAAACATCCTGTCTACCATCCTCGACCTGCTGAACGCCTCCATCTCCTCGGGCGTTGTTCCCCTTCCCCCCCCAGAAACGCACCATGGTCAAGGCTCTCTTAAAGAAACGCGACCAAGACAACCGTCCGATTTCCTTCATTCCGTGGCTGAGTAAGATTTTAGAAAAACATGTCAACTCGGTGCTGGTAGAGTTTCTAGACTCTAACAACCTACTTGATCTCTCTCAGACTGCTTTCCATCCCCAACATGGAACCGAAACCGCCCTCCTCGCAGTAACCGAGGAGGCCAGGAAAATTCTCGACCAAGGGGGCTCTGCGGCAATTATCCTTCTCGACCTAAGTGCTGCATTTGACACTGTAAACCATGACATGCTGATTCACAGACTTATGAACTTAGGAGTATCAGGCGGTGCCATCGCCTGGTTAAGATCATTTTTAGCCGACCGCTCTTTCAAGGTCTTTGAAGGCGACATTGTTTCCACTAGCATGCCTCTCAGTTGTGGTGTGCCTCAGGGCTCCTCCCTGAGCCTCACACTGTTCAACATTTATATGAGCCCCCTAGCTGAGATTGTCCGCCCTTTCGGCATAAAAATCATCACCTACGCTGACGATACTCAGCTTGTGGTGTCCCTAAACCACCCAGAGAAGACACCAAGCAAACTTAGAAGTTGCCTTGATGAGGTTGCCAACTGGATGGCACTCTCCTGCTTAAAGCTCAATGGGGACAAAACCGAGCTTATGCTCCTAGGAAACACCCCCTCCTTCAACTCGGAATTACTCTGGCCAAGTTGCCTTGGCCCTGCCCCAGTACCCAAAAAACAAATTTAAAAGCCTCAGCATCTGGCTGGACCACTCTCATAATTTTAATCATCAAGCAGCAAAACTCTCGGCCTCTTGCTATGGAATACTGAGGTTGTTACATAAAATACTCCCCCCTCCTCCTGTTTCAGGCAAGAATAATCATGGTCCAAGGCCTTATTCTATCGCGCCTAGACTACGGGAATGCCCCATATCTAGGGGCCCCTCAATCCACCACCCGCAAGCTCCAGATAATTCAAAACTGTGCAGCCCCCACATTCCTCCAGACCCCTCATCGACATTCAGCAAACCCGGCACTGAGGAGCCTCCACTGGCTGACGGTAAGGGAGAGAATCCAATTCAAAGCCTTGTGCATTGCCCACAAGGCCTTCTGGAAGAGTGGTCCGGCAGTCAGCCAATCGCTGATTACCCCCTATCAACCTAACAGACCGCTTCGATCAGCGTCCTCCTCTCTCGCCTTACTCCCCAAAATAAAGAGAGCGAGGTGCGGCGGACATTCCTTTTCCTATAACTCCGCCAAGCTATGGAACACCCTCCCCCTATGCATGCAGTCGGAGCCCAATCTCCTACCCTTCCGTAAACTTCTAAAAACCCTGCTATTCAACAACCGCCCCTAAACCACTGTACCCTCCTCTCTTGTCCACGTTCTTCCTCAGCGCTGGGATGCTTCAGGGTAGCTATGCGCTATATAAATGTTTTTTTTCATTTAATTCGAACAAACACAGGCCCCTGTAGTGGATGCATTAATCCACTGAGCCACCAGACCGGCATGTAGAGTGATGCAATGCAATGATCAATCTTAACAGATGCCCCGGAATCCCCATTTCGACAAGTTTCTTCCACAGCGTCCCCCGGTCGAAGGCCGTGGAGAAATCTATAAAGGCGGCATAAAAAGAAGGCCATGCCTTTACCTATTGGATATTTTTCAATCAAAGTTTGTAAAACAGAGATGTTATCCAAAGTGCCACTATGCTTACACAATCCCGCTTTTTCTACAGGTACAAGATCATTACCAAAAGGACAATCTTGAAGGTGAAGAAGTATGCTCTTGGCAAACAGTTTTCCGGTTGCATCCGATAAGGAAATCTGCTTAGAACTGGCAGGAGAATTCTTAGGGCCCTTTTTATATAGTGGAATCACTATGCTTCTTCTCCAAGAGGGTGGAAAAATCCCGTAAGCATAGCAGTAAGAAAACATCGGGTAAAGGAAAGGAGCCCATGCCAAGCTAGCTTGTTTAATGATGGCTATCGGGAGATTGTCCGGGCCTAACGCACCAGGGTATCTTGCCCCTTTAATAAAACTATCTATTTCCTTACAGGAACGAGGACCATAAGTATTCGCCAGGGAGGGCTCAGAAAGTGACTCCAAATTGAAACTGTTCCTAGTGTTTAGTGCATATAGCTGTTAAATATATTGGGCCCATTCTGCATCAGATGTTAAAATGGTTTCTGCCTTAGTTTAGCTATCACAGAATTCAGCAATTACGGCCCCCCTACGTTCGGCAGCCTTAAGTCTAGTTCTTACCCGCTTTATTCTAATTATTTCCCTTTGCCTAGACAATGATGCCTGCTTAAACTGGTCCCTTACTAAAGCATTCAATTCCCGATTTAGCTTATTTACCTTCCACGAAGTAACCACCGGTTAGTCAATACCATTGCCTAGTTTTTTTACTTCCACATAATCTAAATAGAGCCAAATACTTCTCAAACCAACAAATGAGATTTTCCTGATCAGGACCAGAGCTCGCATTTTTAACATATCTTCCTAAGCTTGTCAGATTTCTATTCGACTAAAAGGTACGCCCATTTGTTCTATTGCACATAATAGTATCATTTCTCGAGTTCCAACGATCAAGAAACTTAAACTAAAACATAACATCCACTGATAAAATACTGTGGTCACTCAGACCAGTCCCCAGTATCTTAAACTGAGTGCGTGCTCCAGAGAATTGATATGCTACCACCATATAGCCAATTCATGACTGCCCCCGAGCCGCATGGAAAGTATGGGATGCAGGGGAGTCCTCTGGAAATCTCCCATTTAATATAACTACGTCATTGGTTCTCAAACAATCCAGGAGACTCAACCCTCTACTATCCGATCAGGTATAGGCTGGTAACAAAATTTCAGGGATAGACCATACATCTTCCAAATCTCGGTTGCTTAAGGCCAGCGAAGAACAGTTTGAGATTTTAGCATTAAAATCACCTTCCAAATTTATCAATGTTTAATCTTCAGAGATACTGATTCTATGCACAAAAGAAAAAAATTGAATCAACAAGAAAATCAGAAGCCCTACCAGGAGGAATGTATATGTTTACCAATAAAAGGTATGAATACTGACCTCGTGGTACATTACCCAAGGTCAATTTTAAACATATACAGAGTTTTGACAGGTGAATAAAAACCAAAGGGTTCTAATTTATATTGTTACTAAGTAGGATAGCTAAACCCCCACTGGCATGACCTTTTGCTGAAGGTTTTGCTGCACAACAAAAGACAAAAAAAACCTAAAACTAAAATCTACACAACTCCATATTTCCTGAAGGCAGATTATCTTTGGATCATAAATTATTAGGGGGCTTAATTTAAAATGTGGGTTTCCTACACCTGCCACATTCCAGGACAGGATCTTGCTCAGGGGGCTACCTCTTAAACATAGGAAGTGTTTTATTTCCTTTAGGAGCCTTCAATGAACTTGCTACCCAACTCCGTTGTGCCAATTCAGCTTCCCCCTAGATTTGGTAGCCCTTTGATCCTCATGTCCCGCAATATTAATCACTCTTTCCCCTGTGCTACCAACCCGATATTGTGATAATATCTTTCAGGTTTATGGACCCCCTGCTATTCATTGTCGTTCTACATAAGGCCAGGTGATCTCTTCTAAAAGATTCAATCTAAGCAGCTACTGGTTCCTTATGCAAAAATACACCAATCTAATTTTTCCTGAATTTATCGACTTTCACCAAGACTAACATTGCAATTATCCCAGAGCTAAAAGTAACTTTGGAATTTGGGAGTCCATTTCGATGGACCAATAAAACCCGCTCAAAATCTCCAGTTGTTATCAATTTCAAGTCGTCAATTTGGGATTGTAACTGCAGGAGGCAACTTCTATTAAGTAGGCCCAGTTCTCTGTCAAACAGGGAAGCAAAGATAAGGGTTTTAGATATTTGTCCTGGCCTACACCTTATTAATGCCTTACTATGCTTTTGTTCTGCCTCCTGTTCCACTCTCTTTGCCGATGGTGAAGGAAAGGAGGGAAAAAAGGAAACTGAGGAAAAACCCGCCCACCCCCCTCGTACAACCCTCCATGAATAGGGACTACCCGTTCGTGGAGAGTATCCGTACAGGAAAGGTTTAGGCAAGAACTATCCACAATCAGCCCTACCACTGACAAGGTATTATTTGTTTTTACTCCCATGTTCTCCTTAACATCCGGATTTGACCCTAGCTTTTGGTTCTCCCATTCAGATCCCATTTCTCCCCCTTCATTATAGCCCGCTATTCTTAAATCCTTATACCCCTCCTCTTGTCCTAACACCCCCGCCCCCCGCAATATGGGCACTTCTAATAATCGAGGAGGAGCAGGGAGGATTTTCATCTAGGCAGTCAAACTCCTGGCAACAATGGGACCCAACAGCCTCCTTAGACTCTTTACCTTTTTGGGGCAAAATAGCATTATCAGGTTCTACCAGGCCCTTGGGTTTACGTTTTGTAATACCAGTACTTTTTCTTCTTTCCCTTCCGTGCTTTTACCCCATTACACTCTGAGAGGCACCCTCCCTAGGGAGATCAAATACCGATTCAGCCTTAGACTGTTTAATAAAAGAGGGAGCAGATGTAAAGGCTGGGTCACCAGATGTACTGCAGTTTCCTTTTTAAAAATTTGATAGATAGATGAGGAATTCTTAAGTGTTGATCCCTTTGTATTTTCACTTGAAACAATGAACGAGGATTATCCACAGACAACTGATTTTGGGGGGCAGTGCAACACATTATTTAGTGCTATATCTCCAACCAAAATCAGGGACATTACATACAACACATGATCAGAGTTAGCAGTACATTTTTCTAACAAAGTTAAAATTGATGACAGCATCTTTGTAAGACACTTAACATATCAGAATTGTTCCTTCCTCCCCTATTCACATTTACACCCTCATTCCCATTTACACCGTCGGTCATTAGCTGCCATATGTCATGTGTCCCTTTACTTAGGGTCGCCTCAGAATTCAATAGCCCTGATGATCGAGAGAGGAAAGCACTTGAAGGAGTACTGCTATACAAAGCTGGCATTCATGGGCAACTAGCAGGACAATCCATTGACAGTTCCTTTTGCGGTCAGTGAGTTTAAGTTAGTCTCCATTACTTGGTTTTTCCCCATCGTTATAGCAATATCGAGTAGTGTGATGTCCTCAGGGTCCAAACTGCATTCAACCCCACAGTGGGTGTTCTGGGGTGTTTGAGAAAACTCTCTGAGTGAAAACAATCCTGAGTTTGACTCTGCCACTTTTACAGTGACCGGTTTAACCACAGAGCTCAATGGCTTCAGCGAAACCGCAGATTCAGGCAACGGCTATTTACCAGCGTCTTTTATTTCAAAATTAGCCATAACATCTTCCATGCCCGTTTCCATATCTTTAACTAGTATAATTGACAGATGATGTTGAATTAGCAGGATTGGTTGAGTTAAAACAGGGGTTTCCACCAAGTTCTGCACAATAAACTTACTCTGGTGCGGAACTAACAATGGTGAGATGACTGTATCAGTGCTCAACTCATCCACATTAGCCACACTAGGGGACATCCTCACTTCATTAGTCCGTGATGTTTTGCTCCTCATACCCTTGGTTAACTTAGCTAATACCGTAGGATGAGGTTTCAAAAGGGACCAATGGTCTTGGGGCTTATTTTGCTTGATGTTTTTAATTAATTTAGGGGAACTAGAGCAATCAGATATGCTTCCAACTAATCCAGAGGTAGGCTCTAATCCTGGCCCAGATCGCAAGCATCTAGAGGGCATCTTCCGTCTATATGGACTATTCTTAATCACACTCCAGGGCAGGAGAAAGGAACACTTGGCTCAAGCTTCCGATGGATCAAAAAACCAATGGCAGCAAGTAACGTGATAACACGAGCTCTGTTGATCAAAGACCTGGACCTCTATGAGCTCAACTGAATCACACAGGACTGTGTGAAACTCTGGTGGTGGATAAGGATGGGGCCAAATGACATACTCCGCAAGCTGCACCCAGAGCCTACTGGACCGCTTCCTTGGGGTCACAGGTCACACTCCCTCCAACCAACTAAGACTGCAACGCTCGTGTCAATCTGCAGATGATCACAGTGGGTCAAGTTCAGGGATTAAGTTCGAAATCAGGGCCAAAAACGAGGCCACCTATGCAACAGCTTAAACAGCAGGAGAGAGTATTGGGCAATGGCTGAGGCTGTAAATGCGACTGTGGCTGTAGGCTATAGCTGAAGAACACCGTAAAAAATAACTGGTCCAGACAACTAAGGCTGAGGCACTGAGGTTCTGAGGCTGTTCTGTGGCAGTTCTGAGGCAGTTCTAAGGCAATGGGATGGAGGAACAGTAGACCACGAGGGAGCACACTAGGCCACCCACAAGCTGCACCCAGGCCTACCTGGGCCGCATCTGCCGGAGCCCAGGCTCACACTCTGCAAAGCGGTATCTACCACCACCACGATCGGCCCTCACTCCTTACCTTTACTCCTGCCAGATCTTGCTGAAACTCGCCTTGCTGGAGCTCGCCGATACCAGTCCAGGCCGAGACGTAACTAAGCACTAGGTACGCAGATTACAACTGCGGTTGACCCACTAAACCAATACTCCAATGCTGCCTCGTCCAGTGCCAGCATTCGCAGCGGTCACGTTGCGTTCGCTTTCACATACCCCACCCCATTTACATCTCACATCTCAAGCCTCCCGTGCAACAGACATTTTCCCTGAAGCCACAGCTGGAATGGAAGTCTGCTCCTTGAAACAGTTGCTCCACCCCACTCCTTTGTGAGGTGAAAAATGCTGAGTAGTGTTTGGAGCACAAGCACAATGACAAAGTGGAGCACAGGTCCCAACTCTCTAGGAAGATTATTTCTGCAGCAGCATAGAAGGTAAATTGTGGAATTATTTTTTTTTTAACTTTTTTCATGATTTTCTGCTGCAGACGAAAGTATCGCAAGGGGTCTTCTGGGGCGGATCCTGACGGACCGAAACAGGCTCGGGTACGGCAGGTAGCAGCTCTCCTAACCTCGAGCCGCCTCGGCCTCACATCGACCTCTGCGGGCCAGGAAAGTACTGCTGCTCCACACGCCCGCTCACTCCCTGCCGTTCGCACTTGCCTTCAGGAACCTTTGATGGTTGCTGGGGACAGTCCCCGCAACCACCAAACACGCACGCAACCTGGGAGTCATCCTCAACTCGAAACTCACCATGACCAAACAAGTCAATGCTGTCTCCTCCACCTGCTTCAACACCCTCCGTATGCCCCGCAAGATCTACAGATGGATCCCGACAGACACAAGGAAAACAGTCACCCAGGTCCTAGTCAGCAGCAGACTCGACTACGGAAACGCCCTCTACGCCAGAGCCCCGACCAAGCTCATCAACAGACTGCAAAGAATCCAGAATGCCTCCGCACGCCTGATCCTCAATATCCCGCGCCGCGACCACATCACCCCCCACCTGAGGAACCTGCACGGGCTCCCTGTCGACAAAAGAATCTCCTTCAAACTGCTGATCCACGCACACAAGGCACTCCACAAGACCGGCCCAGCTTATCTCAACAGTCGACTCTCCTTCTACGTACCCAACAGGAAACTCTGCTCCGCAGACCTCTCCCTGGCTACCATCCCACGCATCCGTAGAACCACAGCCGGAGGCAAATCCTTCTCCCACCGCGCCGCCAAGACCTGGAACACCCTTTCCCATATCCTACGACAAACCGAAGACCTTCTAGCCTTCAGGAGACAACTCAAGACCTGGCTGTTCGACCAGTAGCAACAGCACCCCCCTTCTCCCCACTCTCAGCGCCTTGAACCCCTTGCGGGTATGTAGTGTGCTTTTACAAATTATTGATTGATGGTCTTTTGTGGTACTTTCGAGCTGCCTTGCCCGCCTTGGCCTCAACGCGGCCCACGACAGGAGCTGCTCTCCTCTCATGCTCGCCTTGCCTACACGTCGGTACGTCTGCACGTCAAAACTCGCCTAACAGTACCCATTGTCTCGGGAATTGCAAGAGTGGAAAGAGTAGGAGACACTGGGTCACTTTAAAGGTTTCTTTATCCTTTATCCTTCATCCCACAACCCACTACTCACTTTTCCATTCTTGGTCCAATCTCCTTTCATATACTCAAAGACCGTATTCAAAAACCTGTCCCCAGTCTCCTTTTCCCAGAACTCGCTTCTAATGATGTCAGCATCCCCAATCTAAAACACGTGCTTTTGCAAATCCACACTACCACTTCCAAAGACCACTAGCTATATAACCTAGCGGCTGATACTGAATGACAAATGCTTGCTCTCTCTACATATTCTGGGGGGTATACTATGAAGGTCATTACTGGTAGACATTGCCTTCAGTGTCTAGAGGTCAGTGCAACCACAAACATGCTGGCCAGCACAGAGGTTTTAAACTTTTACCTGCCCCAGAAACAAAATGCAGCCCATTTCTCAACCACCAAATATTGGCATTTGGATCCTTTCAAAGTACGTGCTAAAATCCCCAAACTACTACTCTGCAATCATGTTACTGAGTTAAGACTGCACACAGGCTACACATGCTTAGCACATTTGGTGGCTAGCCATAAATTAACTGGAAAGTTTGTCACCTTAAATACCACAGTTCAATTCAGATTTTAACTGCTTGACTTCATTTTAACCACTATGTGATAGGTCAACCGTTCCAAATAGTCCTTCTTTTTTGCAAAACATGAGCAAACAATGCTACCATTCCTGCAACTGCCAAGCAGATGTCTGCTGCCTCTCAGTGACTTGAATAACTGTTCAGTTTTGGGATAAAACATAGATATCCCACCAAGCATATTGTTCAGCAATAAAGCCAGACAACCCCAATGGGTGCTTTACCACAATTTTTAGCTACAATATCGTAGTTTTCCAATTTCAAACCATTATTTTCACAAAATAAATGTTTTTTAAACATCGTAGTTTACCTCTAAATCCACCATTAATCCAGTCGCTCCGACCTACTGGGCAGGAGGGAGTGTTGGAAAGACTTGGCATGCCCTTTCTGTACTTGCCATCCGAGCAGTTAGTTAACAATTCACTATTGCCATTGTCCAGTGAGAGTATAGTTCTAGACTTGACAATAGAGCGGACATCATGAAATTGGAGCAGCTGTTTAGAGAAGGCCAGTCCATTATACTAGCCCAGCTAAGGGATATGTTTGAAGTATCCCCGCTAGATATTTTAACACATTACAGGATTAGACATACGGCTAGAGAAAAGATACCTGGATTCCCAGCACATCCACAAGAGCTAGCATCTCTCACCCAATTAACTAAATCACCAGATGCAATAAGGTGGGTTTCATGATTATACAGTCTAGTTTCTGAGATGATGCGGACGGGCGATCAGCGTCATGCACAGGCATGAGAGGCAGACCTGGGAGTTGAAGTCACGGATGCAACCTGGAACTATTGCTGTCTTCAGATGGTACCTATAAATCACAGGCACAAACTACTACATTATAAATTCCGCATGTGTGCCTACCGCACACCAGAAAAACAACACAAGAAACACAAGATAGACCCAGGAAGCCTGAACCGCTGCCCTCCCTGCCAGACTGAACAAGAAAGTATAATTCACATGGCTTGTTCCTGTGCAACCACATATAAATACTGGGAGGACATCTTTGACCACATAGCAAGAATAATTGACCATAGAATTAGTCTTAATCCTGGGACTGCATTGCTTGGCTACATAAAGCTACTTCCAGGACACATTGGGAGATTCTTGGGCCTGGCTTTATTATCCAGAAAACGAAAAACTAACTACCATACATGGGGGGGGGGGGGGGGGGGAGGGGGGGAGGCGCAGGACGCCTAAGATAACGAACTGGCTGCGAGATACGGCGGTGTGTTTCAAGAGGGCTGAGGCCTGCGTTGCTTTGACAACCTCCCACATCCAGGCCTGTGGACATCTGGGGCCCGGTATGCTCCTTCCTGGGGAAGAGTGAGGCCTTGATTGCTCCGGATCAGGAATGGAGCACACAGCACAGCTGTGACTCTGAAAAATGGCATACCAGAGGGAATCATGCTGAGAGGTATGGGCTTGGCACAGTGTGCAGGCACCTACCCCAAAACGGACCACTGCTGGATTATGCATATGTGATCATGCAGCAGTTTAGGGATTTCATCCCTTTGATCATACACCCTTTTGATCCGCTACCGTTCTATTTGGTATCCAATCCATCTAAGGTAAGGAAAACTAGGAAGATAGAAACAGATATTCTGCTATCATTCTCGGCATCATGTGGGGTATTTTCAGACAGTATTAGTGTGCCTTGTTGTATGCTATACTGTTGCAGTAAAATTAATGAAAAGAATTGGGAAAAAAGAGTAAACCTCTAAATCACCAACAAGTTCGCAGTGCCATCTGTTGACCAACACTTTACCACATATGGTAGAGCCGTCCTTTGGCACAATTGTTGACCATTAATACCTAACTCCTTTCTCACCCTCTGCAAGGTCTGTTAACAACTTGCCACTGGCATTTCTAAAGTCAGCACAATGCTTACAGTACTGGCCCTTTTTGCACGAGGTCATGCACAAAATTGTAAACTCAGGACACTCATTTCCATATGCTAATGCAGCCACAGTAGCATAAACATACACTTGTGCTGCTCTTTACAACTTTATAATCCTTCTCACCTTCCTTCTGCCTACTTTCTTCCTAATACAGTGAACATTCAGCCATTCCTCTCTGCTCTGGCCTTAGTCAATTTCCTCTACATTGGAAAACATAACAGTATAGATGCAAGCCCTGAGCGCTGTGTTAATAATGTTAGTAATAAATCTCTGCAATACAGTTTAGCTCTTCTCACTCACATAACTTCATATATATTTTGGAAATTCACCCATTTTTCTCTGCAAACCAGCGTATGAGCTATGAAAATATACACATTTCCATCTGAAATAACCTGCTTCTCAATTTGGATACACATATATTAGTTCAACCAAGCACAAGCTTCTAATTTAGTTGTTTTAGGCTCCACACGGAAGAGCTACTCCCAGGTAGCTGGAGAGCTGCTAGTAGCTCACGAGCTACTGGTTCGGAGAAGCCCGCTCTACAGCCTCTGCTGACCTGGGGACTGCCACTTACCTGGGGACTGCCACCGTCCCAGGGCTAAATTAAATAATTGTGCGCGGGGGCCTTCAACGAAGAGGCCCTGCCCCAGGGGATGGGAGCCGAAATCAGCCCCAGAAGGGGGGCCACACGGCATGACATGATCATGACATCATCCACAGAATCAGACACACCCACTCACACTCTTATTGAACCTTTCATACACCCACTCCCACACAACCATTCACAAACCCATTCACACACCCATACCAGTACTTGCACACCCACTCACTGATTCATAGATCTACACACACATCCACTTGCTCACCCATACAGTGACTCTTACACCCACTCAGTCACTAGTACAGCCACTGACGTATACACTCCTACACCCATACAGCCACTCACACACTGAGTCAGCCACCCATAGAGCTAGTCACTCACCCATACAGTTATTCACACAGCCACTTACTCACCCATACAATTACACACACACCCACGTACTTACTCATACAAATACTAACACGTACTCACTCACCTATAGTCACTGACAGAAGCACTTACTCACCTCACCCATATAGCCACTCTCACATTCACTCATCACCTACACAGCCATAAACACACTCATTCACCCACACTGCCCCTCAAACACACGTTCTCACTAACCCATACAGCCAATGACTCACCTATCCATTCAGGCAGTCACACACATCCTCACCTACCCACACAGACACTCATAATACACCCATACAGGTACTCAGACAACCAATAAATCACCCATACAGCCACTCAAATACAAATTACCCAGCCCACACAGCCACTTAGACACCAACTGACAGACTGACATAGACATTCACACAACCTAGTCACTGACCCATACATTCACTGAGACACCTAATCACTCACTTATACAGTTAGTCACGCACCCACTGAATTATTCATACAGGCACTCATACACCCACTGATTCACCAATGCACCGTGGCATATATATTTAGAACTCAAACGTTTTAAAAACATTCACAGTCACTGGATGATGTAATCAGCGATGTCATTTGAGATGTCATAAGTGATGTCACTGACCATGTCCTGAGTGATGTAATATGTGAGGTCATAAGCAATGCATTGCGGGGGCACACGTTGTAGATAGCTCAGCTAACTAGGACTGCTGAATTTCTCTGGTTTTGTATGAGTGAAAAAATGTCAGCCTAACTATAATGTCCCTGTAGCCCTGTTCCTTTTCAGTGAATTTCTAAGGTTTTTGTGATTCTATTTGTTAACTATAACGTCACTGTAACCTATGTTTTTTTCACGGAATATATATATATATATATATATATATATATATATAGTTTTCCCAGCTATGCTTGTCTCCACGTGCGCTGGTGGGAGGAATTGGTCCTCATGGCGAAGTACAAGGAGATTCTGGATAAACATGTAATCGTATGGCTGAGATACACTGACTATTTATTTGTCATATAGAAGGGCTCTAGGCACAGTGCACTCAACTTTGTGTCTGAATTTAATGTCAATGATGTTAATCTCATTTTTACAGCATCAATAAATTCAGAATCTTTTTGGATGTTGTGGTTTTTGTTGCCAACAAGCAGATCGAAACCAAGTTGCATCGAAAGGAGATGGCTGGCAATGCTGTACTTAACACTACCAGTTTTCATCCAAGTCACCTTATACAAAGTATCCCCTATGGGGAAATGCTCAGACTGAAGCAAATCTGTAGCAATGACTTGGATCTTAAACTAGCTGAAAGCGAGAGCAAAGCAAGGTTTATGACACAGGGATATTCTAAACAAATGATTATTTAAGCGATTAAAAAAATCGCAAGTTGTAAGTAGATCAAATCTTTTGTTTGATAGAGTAGCAGCGGGGTCACAAAAAAGATGCTGAAACAGGAAGGTGAGCATGAAAATAGGCTAATTATGACCTACAATAAACAAGAGCGCCACTTACGAAGTATTGTCAGAAAGAACTGGCCGCTCATACTTAGTGATCCTGTTATTAGTCTCCTCCTACCAAGAGCACCCTCTATAAGATTCAGGAGAGCCACATCCATGAGCAATGCTCTAGTAAAAAGCAGTCCAGAAATATTGGATGTTAGTAGTTGCTTGACAACAAGAAAGGGGTTCTTTAAATGCAATGCATGTTGAGCCTGCCAAATTGGGGTAAATGTTTCATTTTATTAAACCCCATTTCAAGATAGACCCAATAAAATCAAGAAATTTCTTACTTGTAAAACTGTATTTGTGATACTTGTTGGAGTGCACTTGTGGGCTGTGTTACCTAGGTAGCACTAAGCTGCAAGCCCACAAGCGGATACTCCAGCACATCAGTGAAATCACTAATTCTGATCCGACACACCCTGTTGCGCTCCATTTTAAAGAATTACAACAAACAATTGATGGACGGAATGCTGACAATGCAGACATTCTCCCCCAGTCAACAGATCTGGGTTAAATCCATCGTTCTTTTGCCCACTACACCACCCCAGTTTAGACATGGCCATATGCAAATCAGTCTTGACCCTGTGCCTCATGGGAACAGTCCAGCCCGAACTGCCAAGCCATGTCTTCACTGGACCGGAATCAAGCATCCTAGGACCGGTTTCTGGCTATCAGCCGTCATCAGCCAGGATAGCTTGACTCCAGTGGCGTAGAGAGCACGGGTCCCACGTCTGGGAATACCCATCCCACTTAGGGCGAAAAGCGTTACAACAAACAATTGATGGACGGAATGCTGAAAATGCAGACATTCTCCCCCAGTCAACAGATCTGGGTTAAATCCATCGTTCTTTTGCCCACTACACCACCCCAGTTTAGACATGGCCATATGCAAATCAGTCTTGACCCTGTGCCTCATGGGAACAGTCCAGCCCGAACTGCCAAGCCATGTCTTCACTGGACCGGAATCAAGCATCCTAGGACCGGTTTCTGGCTATCAGCCGTCATCAGCCAGGATAGCTTGACTCCAGTGGCGTAGTGAGCACGGGTCCCACGTCTGGGAATACCCATCCCACTTAGGGCGAAAAGCGTTTACAACAAACAATTGATGGACGGAATGCTGACAATGCAGACATTCTCCCCCAGTCAACAGATCTGGGTTAAATCCATCGTTCTTTTGCCCACTACACCACCCCAGTTTAGACATGGCCATATGCAAATCAGTCTTGACCCTGTGCCTCATGGGAACAGTCCAGCCCGAACTGCCAAGCCATGTCTTCACTGGACCGGAATCAAGCATCCTAGGACCGGTTTCTGGCTATCAGCCGTCATCAGCCAGGATAGCTTGACTCCAGTGGCGTAGTGAGCACGGGTCCCACGTCTGGGAATACCCATCCCACTTAGGGCGAAAAGCGTTACAACAAACAATTGATGGACGGAATGCTGAAAATGCAGACATTCTCCCCCAGTCAACAGATCTGGGTTAAATCCATCGTTCTTTTGCCCACTACACCACCCCAGTTTAGACATGGCCATATGCAAATCAGTCTTGACCCTGTGCCTCATGGGAACAGTCCAGCCCGAACTGCCAAGCCATGTCTTCACTGGACCGGAATCAAGCATCCTAGGACCGGTTTCTGGCTATCAGCCGTCATCAGCCAGGATAGCTTGACTCCAGTGGCGTAGTGAGCACGGGTCCCACGTCTGGGAATACCCATCCCACTTAGGGCGAAAAGCGTTACAACAAACAATTGATGGACGGAATGCTGACAATGCAGACATTCTCCCCCAGTCAACAGATCTGGGTTAAATCCATCGTTCTTTTGCCCACTACACCACCCCAGTTTAGACATGGCCATATGCAAATCAGTCTTGACCCTGTGCTTCATGGGAACAGTCCAGCCAAAACTGCCAAGCCATGTCTTCACTGGACCGGAATCAAGCATCCTAGGACCGGTTTCTGGCTATCAGCCGTCATCAGCCAGGATAGCTTGACTCCAGTGGCGTAGTGAGCACGGGTCCCACGTCTGGGAATACCCATCCCACTTAGGGCGAAAAGCGTTACAACAAACAATTGATGGACGGAATGCTGACAATGCAGACATTCTCCCCCAGTCAACAGATCTTGGTTAAATCCATCGTTCTTTTGCCCACTACACCACCCCAGTTTAGACATGGCCATATGCAAATCAGTCTTGACCCTGTGCCTCATGGGAACAGACTGTAAAAATCGAATAGCAATTTATATAAGTTTTTACCTTGCTTTTTAATGTGATTAAAACAAATTTACCAACAGACAACATCCCGCTACATTGGTAGTTGACAGTCAATATCAGATGTTCGAGTGTAGCTATACTTAACGGTCGCAATATGGCTGCAGTCTGTTCACTTTGTCTATTGCACTCTTGAAAATAAAAAAATTATCAGCACGAGATAATGGGAGTCTGTGTCTGTTCTTTCAAACCCAGGGAATCTACGATGTGGAGACCAATGATTGATTAATATATATAAAAACATATTACATTTCCTACTAGCATTTGACGGTAGGTAGTCATAGTGAGGACCATGTTTCCATAGGATATCGTTTTTGACTTGCCTATACCTTTGGTGCCTTTTGCAGAATCTTCACAGCATTTGTTTTTAAAAAAAGTGCCTGAGTGAAACTTGTTGTGCATGGAAAGTTTCGGGGTTATCTGTCAAGCAGGGGCCGAGAAAAAGGGGGGAGTCATAAAAGTGTGTTTCCCATTTTAATTTCCAATTGGAGATTTGAACACGAGTACAGCCTGAACCGCTGAACGGAATTACACAAAATTTGGCAGAAAGATAGCTTTTGGTTCGCAGATCATGCTTTCAGTTATTTGGCGTAATCCGTTCAGTAGTTGGTGGGAAATGTAAGGAAATTCAAATTTGTACATCTGAGACCGTATCAATTTGTGACGATTTTGCGATTAATCCGAAATGAGCATGCCAACAGGAAAGCCGTGATTGACTGGCCGCAACCTGGGCACAGAGTTGCGGCTGCCATTTTAGTTAATCAAAACAGTTCCCGGGGCTCAAACGAAATGTCAGAAAGTGGCATAGGAGTCAGATTGGATGTGACCGGACCTCATGGATGAAATATAGGGGTGTTTGAGGGACCCATGGTGAGTATTATATGTTGTGAAACAGGTTACTTTTCCCACGTGCGATATTAGTTGCGGCCCCCCATGTAATGTCACCACGAATTAGCGAATATTAATGGGAAATAAAAAATAATATATATATTCAGACACTCACCCTCAGTCTTACTAAGGCACTGACACAACCACTCACAGACTCACTCTGCCACTCAAGAGACCCACGCACCTGCTCATTGACCCACTCACAACTCCACTCAGAAACTTACATACCCGCGCAAGACACACTCGGACTCACACACCTGCTCAGACACTAATGTACCCACTCACAGACTCACCCAGATGCTCACACACCCACCCACATTCTCATACATTCAAACATCCACTCACAGACTCACTGAGACCGACTCACCCACCCGCTCATAGATCCACTCGGATACCCACGCACCCATTCAGTCATACACTCAGAGTCATGCACCCACTCAAAGTCCTAGTCAGACACCCATGCAATCATTCACAGACCCACTCAGAGACTTATGTTACCACTCACAGACCCAGTCAGACACTGATACACCCACTCATAGACCCACGCATCCACTCTCAGACCCACTCACATACCCACTCAGACACTTATGCACCTATTCATAGATCCAGTTACGGACACATGCACCCACTCACATACCCACTCAGACACATGCACCCACTCACAGACCTACCCAGAGACACATGCCCCCTCTCACAGACCCACTCAGAGACACACATCCACTGACCAACCCACTCAGACACTGATGCACCCACTCACAGATCGCCACAGACTCATGCACATGCTCACATACCCACTCAGATACTCATGCACCCACTAAGGCACACATGCATCCACTCACAGACCCATGCACCTGCTCACAGACCCACTAAGACAGTTATGCAACCACTCACACTCACACACTTGTACCACCACTCACAGACTCATGCACCCAGCCACACTCATTTAGATATCCACTCAAGAGACCCACATACTCACTCACAGACCCACTTAGACTCTCACATACCTACTTACAGACCCAATCAGACACTCATGCACCCATTCACAGACCCACTCAGAGACTCATGCACCCACTCACAGACCAACTGAGACTCATGTACCTGCTCACAGATCTGCTAAGAGTTACACACCCACTCACAGACCCACTCACTCATGCATTCTTCACAGACCTACTGAGAGACTTATTCACCCACTCACAGAACTCTGAGACTCATGCACCTGCTCACATATCCACTAAGACACTTATGTACCCATTCATAGATCAAGTTAGACTCATGCACCCTCTCATAGATCCACTCACTCATGCACCCACTCACAGACCCACTCAGACACATGCTCCCACTCACACACAAACTCAGTCAGTTATGCACCCACTTACAGACCCACTCAAACACGCTTATACCCACTGATAAACCCACTCAGACACTCATGCATTCACTCACAGACTTATTTGGAAACATATGCACCCACTAACACCTACTCAAACACTCATTCTGATACCCTCACCCTGTGATAGACCTACTCAGAGACTCATACACCCACTCACAAACCCAGACACAGATGCACCCACGCACAGACCTACTCAGACTTGTGCACCCACAGATTCACTCACTCATTTATCCACTTACTGTCCCACTCAGACTCATGCATTCTTCAGACATATTGAGACTCATTCACCCACTCGCAGACCTATTCAGAGACTCATTCACCCACTTATAGTCCCACTCAGAGACTCAGGCATTCTTCACAGATCTACTCATTCATCCACTCACAGACCCACTCAGACTCATTTACCCACTCACAGACCCACTCAAACACTTATGCACCCACTCACAGACCCCCTCAAACACTTATGCACCCACTCACAGACTGACTCAGTCTAATACACCCAATCACTGATCCACATAGACTCATGCACCCACTCACAGATTAACTCAGTCATGCACCCACTTACAGTCCCACTCAGTGACTCAGGCATTCTTCACAGACCTACTCAGACTCATTCACCTTTTCACAGACCCAGACTCATTTATCCACTCAGACTCATGCACCCACTAACACACCTACTCAGAAACTCATGTCCAGTCATAGCGACACTCAGAGACTCATGCACCTATTCACGCATCTACTCTGACACTCATGCACACACTCAGAGACCCACTTAGATTCTCACATATTCACTCACACCACCTCAGAGTCATGCATCTATTCACAGACCTACTCAGAGACGCATGCACCCACTCACAGGCCAACTCACTCATGCACTCACTCAAAGACCTACTCAAAGACTAACGCACCTGTTCATAGACCCCCTCAGTGACCCACGCATCTGCTCACAGATCCAGACACTCATGCACCCACTCACAGACCCACTCAGAAACACACATCCACTCACAGACACATGCACCCATTCACATACATAGTCATAGACTCATGCTCAGTCATATTGCCACTCAAAGACCCATGCACCTATTCACACATCTACTCTGACACTCATGCACACACTCAGACTCTCACATATTCACTCAGACCCAGTCAGTCATGCATCTACTCACAGACCCATTCAGGCTCTTTCATCCACTCACAGATCCACTCATTTATTCACCCACTGACAGACTCACGCCATCATGCACCCACTTAGTGCCACTCAGACTCATGCTCCCATTCACAGACTCATGCACCCTCTTACAGACCCACTCAGATACTCATGCACCCACTCACAGACCCACTCAGACTCATGCTACCACTCACAGACTCACTCAGAGACTCATACACCCACTCACTGATCCGCTCAGAGACTATTTCACCCACTCACAGAACCACTTAGACACTCATGCACCCACTTACAGAATCACTAAGAGACTTGTGTACCCCTTCACAGTCACTCACACACACTTCATAGACCCAGTCAAACTCTCACACCCTCTGACAGAGCTTCTGAGACAGTTCTGCAGAGTGCTTAGTTTGAACCGGCGCTTTCCGGTGCTCAGCACCAGCACTTAATTGGTTTGTGGTGCTCGGTACCTAATTGTGAACACCATACTTAGAACAGCCTACCACATGGTGACGCTGCTCATCTAATTTAAAGATGAGCAGAACAACGGTTGATTAGGAATACAAAATACAATAAAATTGCTAATACCTGCCTCCCAGCCATTCCTTTAGCATTGGGGACCTGGAATAATCTGAACTGCCGCATTTAAGTGCCAGAGAGATGGTTAGTAGTTGTTCTGGAAGCAAAGACAAGGGCGATGGGTGGTGTAAGCTGCAGCTGGTCAGAGCCCTGGCACTTAATATTTTACAAATTAAGCACTGGTTATGCACCCACTGACAGACCCCACTCAAACTCTCATACACACACTCACAGACACACTCAGAGACTCATACTTGTTTTTTAGACATATTTCAATTGTGATGTATCTAGAGTGATGCACAGAATCACATATAGTTATACATTTTGAATGTGCTGGTGGCTATTGAATCGAAATGACAGAATGGACGGATTTTCATTCGCTTGATCTACTGAATTTCAGAGAGCCGTAGAGCGTTGGGTGCTGCTGGTCATCACTGGAGACAGAAGCTTCAGCCAGAGCAACAAGAGGGGGAAGAGTGAGGGAGGACACAGTAAACCTGAATTATGGTGAGCGGGCGCTGCGGGTTCTGACAGTCGGGCGTCTAAGCTTACGCTTGTTTCCCGGCCAAGATGGTGCTCTGCGGGACTCAGATCTGGCATTTCCAGCCTCCCCAGTTACTCCAGCCACCGCACGTTGGGCGCGAGTGGGGGGGAGCGCAGCTTCTTTAGTAACTCGCCACAGCGTGTGTGCCCCGAGGACTCCATAGAAGCGGCCCAGCTAGGTCTGGGCATGGCTTGTGGAGTCTCAAAGAGCCCTGCTCAGCCCAGCTGCAGCACCTCTGGCCCCCTTCTCTGGAAGGTAATCCTGAAGCTGGGAGGCGGCAGTACGGACAGGCAGAACTCACTTTCAGCCATGTCTGACATACCGCAGCAGGAGCCAAAGAACAGCAGAGGAACCTGGCAGTGTGAAAACTACCCCACTAAACTCTGGGTTTCCTCAGGATAGTAAGTACACAAGCTAGTGCGGTGTCCAGAGCCGGCTCCCGCTGAGAGAAATCTCCTGTACCCTGTAGGAGCGGCTCATCAAGCCAACAAGAGCCATCACCAAAATTTAAGAGGGCCGCAAACAGCAAGTCAGCATCTTCCCCTCCCACCACCGACCGTATCAAACCCCCCAGCAGTCTACCTAAGGAATTTTCACCACAGTATGATGGCACCTAAAAAGAAACCTGCCCTTCACCAAGACACAGACCCGAGGAGAAAGACATCTCATCACCAATAATCAAAAGGGTCACACAGAGGATCGTCCAGCCGCAGAACGCATTGAAACCTCCATCCAAATCCCCTCAATCAGGTCTCATCTCGCAGGTTTTTCAAATATCCGCAAGTTCAAGACCTATTTCGGTCTCCTCCACGGTTGGGGGAAACAGAAGAGTCTGAAGTAATTATCTCGAGGGCCGGTTCAAGTCTGAGCATGACCAACATTCCCCATCCTAGTAAGATCAACTTGAAGCGTAGATGGCATTCATGCTCTGGGGAGAGGGGCGTGCATGATCTGGCACAATCAAGATTCGCCAAGACCCAAAGATTTCAAAATCTCTCCCATATGGCAAGACAGGGAGCCTGTGATGTTGATTACAAAGAACACACACAACTCAGTTCGAAAGAACACACACAACTCAGTGCGCCAGGGAGGCCCTAAATAAAGAGTGTGCATTTAAAGTGAAATCCTTTCAGCCACTCCAGGGCCCACTCCACCTGTAACTAGCTGGACAGCTAACTCCATCGATTTTTGGTTATCTTACTTCCTACAAAACATGGAATCAAAAATTTAAAAAACACTAGAACTAACCCCAAAGGTGTTTAGAACGTTTAAGGGGACAATGAGACACAATTTCCTTATGGCAAGGAAGACCTGCACTCAACAGCCATAAGCACGGCACAAAAAACCATAGCAAGAGCCTTAATATGGCAGCGTACAAAAATGGAGGTTCAAATAGACCATTTACAGTCGATTGCTCAGTGCCTGGTGAACCTAAGCTCCAGGATGGAGACAATGAAAGAAAACATTCTTAAAAATCTGTTCACAAAGACTTGCTCTTGTTCATGTGCACCAATTATTGATAAGTGGGCCACGCTCCTGGAGATTCTAGGGGAAATCGTAGCGATAACCAGGGGGCTGGAGGGCACACCAGCAACTACCAGAACAATAGCTCTGGACGATTTCATGCAGGCTCCGCAGGTGAAGAAGGGCCCTTCCCAAGCCCAAACAAAAATAAATGCTTGTACCAGTCATAAGTCTATTCAGGGTCCCCTGAGTCCAGTGTCATGGGTTGTAGAGCCAACTTCCCAACTGGGGCTAGCCTCAGTGAAGTGGTTGAGGTCAAAAGGAACAGCCATGAAACAGTGGCACCAGTCAGCTTTGCACCGCCAAACGTCCCTCTATCTAGTTTAGCCAAGAAAAAGCTGAGGAAGCAGCAAAAAAAGGCCAAAGTTAAAAGAAGGACAATATAGCCACCCACCTTGAACAGAAGCACCCCAGGAAACAAAAACATAGAGAAGCCACTTTATCCAATTTTCACTTTTCAACATGGGGGCTAATTGGGGGCAACAAACAATGGACTGGTTCTAGGGCAGAAGACCCCACTTCATCCCAGTAAAACATAGTATCCCCAGGCTCCTGGCATGGCAAAATCATACCCAGAGCTTAAAAAACTACTGGCGCCGAACCTTGAGAAGCTGGACACCAGTACTTAGGTCTTTGCAGCTAATATCTCAAGTGCTGAAGTGTTAATGTGCCCGGTAGGGTCTCCTACACTTCCACAGCAGAGACCCACGATGCCCGAGAGGCAGGCCCCTACTTCAGGAAGGGTAACCAGCTGCCAAACCGGGAATGACCTAAGGAGCCCATCTCGTCCTAACTCCCCAATCACTCAAGGAGGGGGCCCAGGAACAGTACAATTAGCCTCCAGTGAAACCTCCTGCATGTAGGAGGTTGTGTTTACTCCCAGATATCACATCAAAGGCCCCCAGGATATCCTAAACAGGAGTAACATACTTCGCTTATTCAAACATGTAACATCTCTGCTCAAATCCATTCAGATTACTTGGAGCGGGTAAGATTCCTGAATCTCCCTGGAGACACCCAGGGCGATTCGATTCTGGTGGGATTCCTCCAGCAGAGACTTTAGCTCAGAGTACTTAGGTAAAAGCTATAGATGTCCAATCCCTCGGCCGGAGAAATATCCGCATGTCCTCAACCCCAATAAAGGGCAAAGGGGGCTTCCTCAGTTCTGCGGGGCACAAAAAGTAACATCAAAGGTGGCAGCATCAGTCAAACACATTCAAGAGTTCCCACTGACATCAGGATTACTTATTGTAATAACCAACAAGCAGTGCACCTATGTCTACCTTTGGGTGCCCCCACAGAGGTTCAAAGAGCACGGAAGCAGTATTCCTAATACGGACGGGGAAAGGGGCGGAAGCACCCAGCCAACAACAACTGTCAATTATCTCCTGGAACATAGCAGGTATCATGAAAATCATCAAGGATCAGTCTGTTCAGGACTATCTATCCAACTGCAACATCGTGTGTCCCCAGGAGACCTGGGCAATGAAAACTACTTCACTTGCAGGCTATTAGGAATATCGTGATGCAGACTCTAAACGACCATTTGGAGGTCTCAGTTTTTTTTAAACATGCCCGAAAAATTGCCACCACTGAAATATCCATTAAATCACCTGCTACCCAAGCTCTAATCATAAAAGGGCTGAAGCTTTATTCTCAATCCCTTCGGCTGCTGTTAATTAATTATTACTTGAATCCCGCACAGACTCAGAAGAAAGACACTTTGGATTCCCAAACAAGAACGCTGGATGACTTACTGATTAAATACGACTTTCATCAGGAAATCATAGTTGGGGACCTTAACAACAGGGACCTGGACAAGACACTTATCTTCCTCAGGTGTGCGGGTGGGGCTGCTTGTCTTTATGCTTTACGCCACAATCACAAGCTATGCTCGATTTGTTCATTAAAGGGAGCCTGCTCACCTTCCTGGCGCCTGAATCCTACCTGTAGGAAGGTGTCTACAATTCACTATATCCTTGTCAGTGACATGATTGCATCCAGGCTTGTAGATTTTGAAACTGACCACAGGGGTGAAAGCAACCACAGGCTCCTGCATGCCATCTTGCAACCAATTGCCCCCACAGCAATCTCATTCCCAGCGATCTGGGGAACAACAGGAGAAGAGCGTCACATGGTTTCTCAAAGAATCAAATAGTTTGCTAATCTAGGAGATAAATTGTCAGCCTGGATGGAGAAGCGAAATCCTGGCTTTAAGTCGTCTACCTCAACTTCAGTAATTGGAGATTGCGAAGCTCTTGTTGCAGACCATTGAATAATAGCCCTGCACTAACATATATTCCCTGTCGTCTGAAGGATCTAATCAATTATAAATGAGCTCTGTGCAGGGCCCTGGATGCTAAGAAAAGAGGCAGCAAATCAACTGATGGCCACTCCATCACCGCTCTTAGGACAGCCTACAAAAAGAAGGTATGGGAGTTTAAACGGGAGCACATTGAAACTGAGTAGCTTAAAGTCTTCTCTCTATTGAAGGAGAAGAACCACTCCCGTCTGTGGAGGCATATAAATCGGCTTGACAACCCAGGAATGACAAAAAAGACCGAGATTGCCGAACATGGCTGGATGTGGTATGTCGAACAACTATACTCGACTGATTCACCGACGGTGGTGGCCTCCTCAATGCGCTGCTCGGAACTAGCCTCTTGACTCCTCAAGGTATTTTAATCACTGAAGATGCAGTAATAGCGGCCATCAACAAAATGAGGAAAGTGGAAGCACCTAGACCAAATGGAATTCGTGCCCCTGTATTTAAATCGGCACAAGATTTTTGGGTGTCAATGTTAACACCTCTTTTTAATCATCCCTTAGCCACTGCAACAAGCTGTGTTCTTGGAGAGGTTCAATACTGTTTCCCATCCACTACAAAAGGCAACCGCTCAAATCCGGCAAACTATAGGCTTGTTGCCCTGCTTGACCTAGAAGCCAAGGCTTACGCAGAGTTCTCTTGAAAGAGCTAGAGACATGGGTAAAGGAAAAAGGAATCCTTCCTTGTTTTTCAGTCAGGATTCAGGCCGGACTGTTCAACTGTGGACAATATCATAGCGATGGCATACTTATCAACACAAGCGGTCAGGAGGAAGCAACCACCCTTGTTTTGCTTCTTTATAGACTACCGCACCACCTTCGAGAGGGTGGATGGCGGAATATTATGGGGGAAATTGTCTGCATGGGGGACTCCGCCTATGCTCCTCAAGGCGATTATATCATTATACCAGGGGACATAGATTTTGGTTAAAACAGGCTCAAAGAGGACTGTGTTTGGCCCCCCCTTCTCTTTAATCTCTTCACTGCAGATCTGGGGCCACCCTGCAAGGCGCTAGTCTAGATACTACAAGGCTGGGCAGGATGCAATCTGCAGACAATACAGCAATCATGGACCACACCAGAGTGGGCCTACAGAGAACCCTCAATGCACTCCATCGTTATAACCAGGAGAACAATCTACAGGGTAATCAGAGCAATACCAAGGTAGTGGTGTTCGGAAAATACTAAATAAAATGCAAACTTGCTAGCAATTGGGAGATCTACCAATAGGAACTGCGCCAGCTTACAACTATCTTGGGGTTTTGCTTTCAGAGAGGGCCAAACCATGCGCTCTCTTAAGGCATCTCAGTATAAAGTCCAACCGTGTAATCCACATATCGAAGCAACTAAACAACCGCCTGTTAAGTCCAACTGCATAACACACGCTGACGGTCCTGAAAGCAAAACTGATCGCGTCCCTCAACTGGCATTTCCAGGTGCCCTGGACAGACATCTAATTGTTGCACAGCCGAAGGCATATAAGGCAGTTCTGTTAGCCCAATGGCAAGCCAGAAGAGCGAGGCTGAGGTTGGAGCTTGGCCTTGGGAGGTCAGATTTTGTGAGACAGGGGGACCCAATAAACGTTTTCATCAGGGTCCTGTGAGCACCAGAGGACTTAATTAAATACCAACTAAGGAAGATTTTTAAGGAGGAGGGCTATCCCTGGCAAACCAGGTTTGGTCAGGCAATTGGTAGTTTCAAGATCAAGGCCGAAAGTTTGCACACTCCTGACATTAATTTATTTTCCCGGAGAAAAGCTTGAACAGGCATGTGTTAGTAACCTTATTTGAAAAGGATTTTACAAATTTTCGTGCTAGCTCCATCACAGTGCCATTGGATGCATCATATATCTTGGGGAGAGCACAACCCTACTTTCATGATGGCTCAACAGTCCAGGCCCACAGGAAATAAGGCTCATCGTTTCCCAGTCTCAGACATTAATCCAGCCTGGGCACACAAGGAGGAGGCTGTCTCATGCAGGTTATGTACATACCGCAAAGGATCCTGGGTAAATCTGTTGTGCTGTTGCCCCACACTGACTGTTGATCAATGTCGCCTGCTTCGCCCTATTTTTAGGGCAAAGGGAGTCAGGACTTGCAGGGAGGCCTCAAACTTGTGCTTCACTGAAACTACATCATGTAGGGGAGAGGAGTTGGCCTAACGGCTAGGGCAGTCGACCTCGAATCTGGGGAACCAGGTTTGAGTCTCGGCAAGGACGCTGAACATCCTGTGATTCTGGGCAAATCACTTAATCTCCCCGTGCCTAAAAATAATGAAAGTGTCCTCATGTAACACGACTGGTGTTATGTAAAGCGCTCTGATTCCCGATACCGGGTCAAGTTCGCGCTAAATAAAACTTCGTAAAATTCATTAAAAACCTTGCAAGACAGGGAAGTTCACGAGTTCTGGCAGATTTGCACTTACTGAGTTGCCACAGATTAATACCAGTCCTTGACTGGCTAGCACATTGCACTTTAAATATTCTCTCCCTCAAACTCAAAAGTTAATGCCCATAATAACAAAGATGCGGTATCCCCATTTGGTGCATTTTACATCTGTAAGTGTAATTCACAACTTCTTATGGGCATGCTTGAAGCAGGGCATTTTACCTTTTTTATCCATGAGGTCAGAAGGTGTGGAACGAATGGTTGTATATATTTTACTGTAATTATTTTAACCCCTTGTGTGCGTCGGACAGCCAGGAGCCATTCAGCGCCACAATGGGCATGTGCGGACTGCTCCCGGTCGCCCTAGCACCCACCACGTGGGAAGCTCTGGCGCTCCCCGGTGGGCCACCCTTCCTGTTGCCCCCACCAGGTAGCGGAAGCTCTTTCACTGCCCCTCACGTCATCTGACGTTAGCATGCACAGCACGCCAACTTCATTAGAGGCTACCAGACGCGCTGGAATCTATTTGCTTCCAGCATGTCGCGGGAGACAGAGGTAAGTTTCCCCTGGGGAGAGGGGGGGTTTCAACTAAAGAGGCATCAGGGGAAAGGAAAGGGTTTTCCTTTCCTCCAATGTCTCTTTAGAGCATACCTGCTGCACGACCGTGCATGGGGCGCAATCGTCCAGCAGGAATGGCCACTAGACACCAGGGATTTATTTTTGCATCAATTTAATTGTGGGGGACCAGCCCCTTGGGGAAGGGTCGCTCCACTCTGGGGACCATTTCTGTTGCCCGTTTCGGTCCTTTGGGGCAGATCAGGTTGCGTTTTCTTCGTAGCCACTAGGCCACCAGGGATTTTTGGGAGTGGCCCTTTGGGCAAGGGTCGCTCCCCTTTAGTGGGGTAAATATTTTGGCCATTTATGCCCCCCCTTGAGGGCAGATCAGCCTTATGTTTTCAGGCCCATCTGTCCCCAAGGGGGGCAGAAGCCAGTAGACACCAGGTATCTTATTTTAAATTAATTTTGGCGATGTTGGGGAGTGGCCCTTTGGGAAAGGGTCTCTCCCCTTTATTGGGGTAAATATTTTGGCCATTTCTGCCACCTTTGGAGGAAGATTGCCCTTATGTTTTCATGCCCATCTGCCCCCAAGGGGGTCAGAAGACCCTAGACACGAGGGATCTTATTTAAAATTAATTTTGGTGAAGTTGGGGAGTGGCCCCTTGGACAAGGGTCGCTCCCCTTTAATGGGGTAATTATTTGGCCATTTCAACCCTCCCTTGAGGGCAGATAGGCCTTATGTTTTCAGGCCTATCTGCCCCCAAGGGAGACAGAAGCCACTAGACACCAGGGATCTTTTTGTACATTTATTTTGGCAATGTTGCGGAGTAGCACCTTGGGCAAGGGTGTGAGAAGGTGGCCGGATATATGCTGTCCACTAGTTCTAGTGGGCACCTTGTATCAGTCCAAACAACCCCTTAGGGTGAATGGTTAAAGACAACCTTTATTGAAAGCTATCCTAGTGGTAGCTATGGAGAGCAGCCTTCAGGCTAAGTCTTGAAGGAATGTAAAGCAGCTTGTTTTACCAGTCTATAATCTCTTGAATGATCAAATGAAAGGACAACCACACCAGGTATATATTCAAAATATATGTATTTCGGTTAAAACACACCCCTCTAGTCTCTTTATGAGACTGGAGTTCGAAGTACTTTGTTTACAAGTTAGCAATTATCAGTAATAGCACAAATACACGTTTGGGCCCTAGGGGCGTACCAAACCATACACCAAAAAAGTGGTATAAGAACCACGACAGGAATAGACACTAGGCCTATAGCCTGTAGAATCGCTGGGACCCCAAGGAACCACCCAATGTAGTGACACAGGGGACCCACGGGGACTGTATGCAGTGTGTAAACACAACCGCGGTTTCCCGTTATCTTCTATGGGCAATGTCGCGGTTGGAAATTTAATGATTAGGGACACTTCTAATCGAGTCAGGACCAAACCCTTTTCTAGGGCTAGCACCCACAAGAGCACCGGAGTACTCGAGTTACCTCACCCAGGGAAGCCGGGTGCATAGGTGTCTTTTGGTGTTGGGTCACGTCGTCGATTTCAATGAGAGCCTGCAAAGAACTGCTGCTGCCGTGAAGAGGAGAAGTGTCCGAAGAGATCCAAGCCTGGATCTAGGATGGAAGGAACCTGAAAGCAGAGGGGACAGAGTCTGGGTCACTAGCCAGTGACCAAGGGCAGGATGGACCAATGCCCACAGAGGTTGGGTGCTTCAGGTGAGTTGATGGGTGTCTTGACTCTTCAGCCACGAGGTGTCGAAGTCCACAAGCCGGATTCGAGCTGTCCCACGAAGTCTGTCGAGTGCTGCGGTGTCGGTTACCAGAATGGACCCAACAAGCCGTGGCAACATCAAGTCACTGGAATTCAGAGAAAGGACTGTGGTGCAGACCAGCAAGGTCTGAGGTACTCACCCAGCGAGGGTAAGTCAGGGCATGTCTGGAGCAACCAGGAAAGCCCAAATAGAAAAGGAGCTGCCTTCATGGGGACCTGCTAGCCAACGGACTAGTGATCGCAAAGGAGCCTCGAGCAGTCGCACTTGAAGCTGTTTCACGGGTCAGTCTTGGAGTGGAGGCCAACAATCTTTGGTGCAGGAGGTGCTCAAGGCTGGGGCTACTCGGAGCCCAAAGCACAACTTCGAGGAGGACCAGGAAGATAGTGTTGCTGCAAAAGTTCACGGTGTTCAGGGGTCACGGTTCCACGTCAACCACGATAGCCACGGGCCTCAGCTTTGCTGTGGACTCCGGGTAGCCTCAGGGAAGTCTGGAAATCCACCTCTGGTGATGCAAAGACTTTGGCGTCCGGCGGGAGCTTCAGCGATGCAGACCGGTCAGTTGCTTCTTTGGTGCCTGCCAAGCAGGGGAGTCACTCCTTGACCCCAAGGGAGATTTCTTCAGTCTTCTAGTCAGGATAGAACGTCGAAGGTCCAGGATATATGTTGCAGAGTTTCGTCCAGGGTAATCTAAAGTCCTAGGGACTGGATTCCTATACTTATAGCAAGTTTAGGAGATGGACTAACTCTAAGACCCCACCTATGGGTGGGCTTGGAAAGAGGGGTGGTTACACCCATTTCCTTTGTCCAGTTTCGCACCAGAGCAGGGGCAGGTAGCCCCTGCAACCGGTTTGAACTGGCTATGCACAGGGACAGCAAACGTGCCCCCAGTGCAGGATTTCAAAGCACCAAAGAGTGCTCCCACCCAGCCCCAATACACATCTGCCTGTCTGGGGAGGTGGTTACACCTCCCTTCGACAGGAAACCTATTGTCCAGGCCTCCCCTGCCAGAGTTTCGGTCAGCAGCAGGAGGCCAGACCTGTGTCTGTGGCAGAGGCATCCATTTTGTGATGTCAGGGCTCAGGAAAGTGCTACCGGGTTTGACCAGTGTGAACATGTCTCTCCCTCTAGAAGGGTGGAATGCTACCCCCACCGCCAGAACTGGCGGGGGGTGGGTAGTATTCCAAAGTATTTGACACCAAACACGACATGTTTGGATGCAGCCATTCCAAAGTTAGCATTTACTGCGAGGTTATAATGCACTTAAGAGTATATGGTATGGCTGTATCACAGAACAGCCAAAAGGAAGTATTTCCGAAAGCTGCAGAGGGGCTCAGCTCATGCTTGGCCACCCTCTCACACAAAACAAAGCACTCTGCCTTCAGGATTGTCAAGGCCTGCCATAGGAGTGGCTTATAGGTTTATATGTGTCTGTATATATTACCTACTGGCGGTCGCCAGTAGGTAATTATTGTTAGGACATATTTTCCATAGGAATATGTGGATATAGGTAGCCTATACCACTGTAAGGGGTGCAAGCACACCCTTACCCAGGCTTCAGTAGCAGACATGTGGTGCCATTTTGGAGTGCTTCCCAGGGGTGGCATAATATATGCTCCAGCCCCTGGTAGGCCTCTGAGGTACCCTAGGTACATAGTATATCATATACTAGGGGCATATAAGGCATTCCAGAATCCAATTAGATATGTACCTAATGTACATGCAAACCATTTTAGAGAAGAAGAAGCTAGGCTGTGGGCCTGATTAGCAGGGCCACAGCCAGACTAAGGTCGAAAAACAGTGAAACACCAGCAAAAAGTGAGGGTACCCATGTGAGGCAGATCCTACTCTCCTACACAACCCCCCCCCCCCAAATGCAGGGACATTAAACTAACCTTGACCAGTTGAGTCTTCATATTCTAAGTGGAAATACCTAGAGAGTCCATCTGCATTGGCATGGTTACTCCCAGGTCTATGTTCCACTGTAAAGTCCATCCCCTGTAGGGAAATGGACCACCTAAGCAGTTTGGGGTTTTCACCCTTCATTTGTTTTAGCCATAAGAGGGGCTCATGGTCTGTCTGAACAAGGAAGTGAGTACCAAACAATTATGGCCTCAACTTCTTCAGAGCCCAAACCACAGCAAAGGCCTCCCTCTCAATGGCTGACCAATGTTTCTCTCTAGGGGTCAGCCTTCTGCTTCTGAAAGCTACTGGCTGATCCTGACCTTCGTCATTCAATTGTGACAGTACAGCCCCTACCCCCAATTCAGATGCATCTGTGTGGACAATGAACTTCTTGGAGTAGTCAGGACTCCGTAGAATGGGAGCAGTGCACATGGCCTGCTTCAGGTCATCAAATGCCTTTTGACAGCTAGCTGTCCACTGCACCTTTTTGGGCATCTTTTTAGAAGTTAAGTCATTCAAGGGTGTCACTATTAATCCATACCCTTCAACAAATCTCCTATAGTACCCAGTCAGGCCTAAGAAGGCTCTCACCTGAGTCTGGGTAGTTGGAGCAATCCATTCAATTATGGTTTGGATTTTGCTCTGCAATGGTTGAACCTGGCCTCCACCTAGAAGGTGGCCGAGGTACACAACCTGACTCTGCCCTATCTGGCACTTAGTAGCCTTGATAGTGAGGCCTGCCCTTTGCAGGGCCTCCAAAACATTCCTCAGGTGGACCAGGTGATCCTCCCAGGGGGAGCTAAAGACAGCAATATCATCTAGATATGCTGCACTAAAGTCTTCCAGGCTTGTAAGGACTTCATTCACCAACCTTTGGAAAGTGGCAGGTGCATTCTTCAAACCAAAGGGCATTCCCACAAATTGATAGTGCCCACTAGGGGTAGAAAATGCTGTCTTTGGCTTTGCATCATCAGCTAGTCTGATCTGCCAATAGCCAGCTGTTAGGTCAAATGTGCTGAGAAACTTGGCTGAGGCCAAAGTATCTATTAGCTCATCTGTCCTAGGGATGGGATGGGCATCAGTCCTAGTGACTGCATTGAGACCCCTGTAGTCTACACAAAACCTCATCTCTCTTTTTCCACCACTGGTGTGAGGTTTAGGTACCAGGACTACTGGGCTAGCCCAAGGGCTAACTGAGGGTTCAAGCACACCCAGATCCAACATCTTTTGGACTTCTGTCCTTATACAGTCCCTGACATGGTCAGGTTGCCTGTAGATCTTATTCTTCACAGGTAGACTGTCTTCAATGTCCACTTCATGAGTGCACCAGGTGGTCTGACTTGGAGTCAGAGAAACCATATGTCTAAACTGGCTGAGGAGATTCCTGCAGTCAGTTTGCTGCTGGGCAGTGAGGCTGCCTGCCAAGGCTACACCATCAACTGACCCATCATCAGGGTTCTGAGAAAGCAGGTCAGGGAGTGGGTCACTCTCTTCCTCCTGTCCTTCATCAGTAGCCATGAGCAAGCCCATGTCTGCCCTGTCAACATATGGTTTCAGTCTGTTAACATAAAGTACCCTATGGGGACTCCTAGGGGTTCCAAGGTCTACCAAATAGGTAACCACCCCTTTCTGTTCAACAATAGTGTGGGGTCCACTCCATTTGTCCCGGAGAGCTGCTGGGGCCACAGGCTCCAACACCTACACTTTCTGTCCGGGCTGGTAAACAGTCAGTACAGCCTTTTGGTCATGCCAGGCTTTTTGCAGTTCCTGGCTAGCCTCAAGGTTTTGTTTGCCTTTTTTATGTACTCAGCCATCCTGGAGCGGAGACCAAGTACATAGTCCACTATATCTTGCTTTAGGGGCTTGAAAGGTAACTCCCATCCTTCCTTCACCAAACACAATGGACCCCTGACAGGGTGTCCAAACAAAAGTTCAAATGGGCTGTAGCCAACCCCCTTTTGAGGCTCCTCCCTGTATGCAAATAAAAGGCAGGGCAAGAGCAGGTCCCATTTTCGCCTAAGCTTCTCTGGGAGTCCTTTGATCATGCCCTTTAAGGTTTTGTTGAATCTCTCAACTAAACCATTGCATTGTGGGTGATAGGGTGTGGTGAACTTGTAGTTCACTCCACACTCCTTCCACATAGCAGTCAAGTAACTAGACATGAAGTTTGCATCCCTGTCAGATACTACCTCCTTAGGAAAGCCTACTCTTGAGAACACACTCAAGAGAGCTCTTGCCACTACAGGTGCTGTAGTGGTCCTTAGGAGAATGGCTTCTGGATACCTGGTGGCATGATCCACTACCACCAGTATAAATCATCTGTGCCCAGAGGCTGTTTGGGGATCCATGGGACCAACAATGTCAATCCCTACCCTTTCAAAGGGCACCCCCACCACAGGTACTGGTATCAGGGGGGCCTTTGTAGTGCTACCTGCTTTGCCACTGGCTTGGCAGGTTACACAGGAGCGACAAAACCCCTTTGTGTCTTCAGACATGTGAGGCCAGTGAAAGTGAGGAACAATTCTGTCCCAAGTCTTGTTCTGGCCTAGGTGTCCTGCTAGGGGAATATCATGGGCTAGTGTCAATAGGAAACCCCTAAACCTTAGAGGAATAACCAACCTCCTGGATGCACCAGGCTTGGGGTCTCTACTCTCTGAATATAGGAGTCCATCATCCCAATACACTTTATGGGTGCCACTAGCATTCCCAGCAGCCTCATCAGCAGCTTTCTGCCTGAGGGGTTCAAGAGAGGGGCAGGTTTTCTGCTCCTGGCTCAGATCAGACCTGGAAGGGCCCCCTGTCCCCAAGAACTCAACCTGGTCAGGTTCAAGCTCCTCTGGGACAGTTCCTTCTTCAGGCTGAAGATCATCTCCCTGAGGAGACTGATCAGTATCCTGAGACAGGTGGGAAGGCTCTGCCTTAGCCCTACTGCTCCTCCTCTTGTGAGGCACCTGGTCCATTATTCCAGAATCCAGGGCCTGTCCAGTTTTAGACATTTTAGCCTGTGACCTGGTCACAGCAAAGACATGTGCCGGGATCCCTAACATTTCTGCATGTGTCCTGAGCTCCACTTCAGCCCAAGCTGAGGTCTCTAGATCATTGCCAACCAAGCACTGTACTTGTAGGTCTGTACTTACTACAACCGTCTTAAGGTCAGTTACCCCTCCCCAGGAGAAGTTAACAACTGCCTGAGAATGGTCTGTTCTGACATTGCTAGCATTGGTCACTTGGTACATTTCACCAAGTATAATCTGCCCAGGATCCACAAGATCTTTTGTCACTATTGTGACACTTGCTCCTGTGTCCCTGAATGCCCAAGCTTCTACTCCACTAATTAAAGGCTGCTGTCTGTATTTGCCCAAGTTACTGGGACTCACAAAGGGGGACATATCCATGCCCCCATCACTGACAAGCACAGCCAGAGTTGGTACTCTGACTAGGCCAGAGTCCATCTCAGAACCCAGGGTCAACCCTACTACACCCTTATTCTGTGTATTCCCACCACCAATTTTAACTGCACTAGGGGGAGCAGGTGCCTTAGGGGCATTGGTGGATGCTGGAGTATTTTATTTGGCCTTGGTGCAGTCACTAGTCCAGTGATTTTTCTGTTTACAGATTTTGCACAAAGGTTTCTTTTCGCCTTTCCCTTTGTTAGCCTGTGAATCCCAACCTGAAGAAGATTTTTGGGGCCCTTGAGAAGACTTCTGGTCTTTACCCTTGTCCCCACCCTTGTCAGAGTTTTTGGAATCTTGGTTCTTTGGGTCACCACCTTGGTTCTGTACCTTCTGCCTCACCCTGGTTCTGACCCGTTTGTCTGCCTTCTTTCCCAATTCTTGGGGAGAGGTCAGATCAGAGTCTACCAGGCACTGGTGCAACAGCTGATTTTGACAGTTATTAAGAATCTGCTCCCTCATTATCAGATTGTACAATCCTTTGAAGTCACACACTTTACTGCTCAATAACCAACCTTCCAGAGCCTTAGCAGCACAGTCAACAAAGTCAACCCAGTCTTGATTTTGTGCTTTTTGGGCGTTTCTTAACTTTAACCTGTATTGTTCTGTGGTTAGGCCAAACCCATCTATTAGTGCACTTTTCAAGACTTTGTAATCATCAGCATCCTCTTCTCTTACAGTGAGGAGCTTGTCTCTACCTTTGTCTGCAAAGGAGAGCAGATTGCTGCCCACTGACCTTGAGGGACCTTCTGTACTTTACAGGCCCTCTCCAAGGCAGTTATCCATTTGTTGATGTCATCCCCACTCTGGTAGTGAGGGACAATGTTACTTAGGTTTCTATGGTCATAAGACCTCTCCCTATCTCTAGGGAAATTGCTGCCACCAAGGGGCTCTAGTCCCTCCTTTTTACTAGCTCTGTAGAGCTCTAGGGCTTCCCTATCTAAGGTCATCTGCTGCTTTCTGAGGTTGAACTTGTCTTGCTCATACATACTTCAGCAGTCTCTCTCTCCTCTCCTGGGAGGTTTCCCTCCCTCTGTGAGAAGAGACAGAGGTCCCTATAGAGGAGTTAGACTGGATAGACCCCCTTGACAGAGATCTATCCCTTCTAGCCCTGTTGCCAGGCCTACCTGGAGGAATAAAAGAAGTGGCATTATTGTCATCCTCCTCACCCTCATCTACGAGATCTGTGTTCACCAGAGTCTGGTCATTGTCACCAGTCTGGTCAGCATTAGAGGTAGGGTCAGGGGAATTATTACCCCTAGGCCCACCCTCACCTGCTGCCCCGCCCACACTGTCTACATCATCAGGCCCACTAGGCCCTGTGATATCATCCAGCTTAAGTATCTTTATGAGATGCTGGGTGGATGGACTTTTGCCTGTCTTCAGCTTCCTAATGGAAGATAAGGCCCTAAGCTGAACAAAAGAAAGATCCTCATATTTATAGGGAAGGAGCTCACTGGTTCCTGGTAGGGACCCACTGGTTCCTGGCTGGTTAGACATTACTAATGTGGTGTGGTGTATTGCACTACCTACACTAGTGTGGCCTACTAAACTCTCTTGAGTTGTAGAAAGGGTGTGCTATCCCTTAACACACAACTCTAAGTTCAGTAGAACTTACTGTAGCTAAACTTGATATTATATCTACCGTAGGTACCTTTAGTGGTTTTCAGTTGATCAATTCAATTGAGATTATTTGGTAAAACAATAGCAAGCTGGAATCCCACACACTGCACACCAATGTGAGAAGGTGGCCAGATATATGCTGTCCACTAGTTCTAGTGGGCACCTTGTTTCAGTCCAAACAACCCCTTAGGGTGAATGGTTAAAGACAACCTTTATTGAAAGCTATCCTAGTGGTAGCTATGGAGAGCAGCTTTCATGCTAAGTCTTGAAGGAATGTAAAGCAGCTTGTTTGACCAGTCTATAATCTCTTGAATGATCAAATGAAAGGACAACCACACCAGGTATATATTCAAAATATATGTATTTAGGGTAAAACACACCCCTCTAGTCTCTTTATGAGACTGGAGTTCGAAGTACTTTGTTTACAATTTAGCAATTATCAGTAATAGCAAAAATACACGTTTGGGCCCTAGGGGCGTACCAAACCATATAGCAAAAAAGTGGTATAAGAACCACGACTGGAATAGACACTAGGCCTATAGTCTGTAGAATCGCTGGGACCCCAAGGAACCACCCAAGGTAGTGACACAGGGGACACACAGGGACTGTATGCAGTGTGTAAACACAACCGCGGGATCCCGTTATCTTCTATGGGAAATGTCGCGGTTGGAAATTTAAAGATTAGGGACACTTCTAATCGAGTCAGGACCAAACCCTTTTGGACTTAAAAAGTTCTATGACTAGCACCCACGAGAGCACCAGAGTACTCGAGTTACCTCACCCAGGGAAGCCGGGTGCATAGGTGTCTTTTGGTGTCGGGTCACGTCGTCGATTTCAATGGGAGCCTGCAAAGAACTGCTGCTGCCGTGAAGAGGAGAAGTGTCCGAAGTGATTCAAGCCTGGATCTAGGATGGAAGGAACCTGAAAGCAGAGGGGACAGAGTCTGGGTCACTAGCCAGTGACCAAGGGCAGGATAGACCAATGCCCACAGATGTCAGGTGCTTCAGGTGAGTTGATGGGTGTCTTGACTCTTCAGCCACCAGGTCCAGGAGGCGTCGACGAGGTCCACGAGCTGGATTTGAGCTGTCCCACGAAGCCTGTCGAGTGCTGAGGTGTCGGCGAACAGAATGGACCCAACAGGCCTTGGCAACGGCAAGTCACTGGAATTCAGAGAAAGGACTGCGGTGCAGACCAGCAAGGTGTGAGGGACTCACCCAGCGAGGGTAAGTCAGGGCACGTCTGGAGCAACCAGGAAAGCCCAAGTAGAAAAGGAGTTGCTTTCATGGGGACCTGCTAGCCAACGGGCTAGTGATCGCGAAAGAGCCTCGAGCGGTCGCACTTGAAGCTGGCCCACGGGTCAATCGTGGAGTGAAGGCCATCAATCTTTGGTGCAGGAGGTGCTCAAGGCTGGGGCTACTCGGAGCCCAAAGCACAACTTCGAGGAGGACCAGGAAGATAGTGTTGCTGCAAAAGTTCACGGTGTCCAGGGGTCACGGTTCCACGTCACCCACGATAGCCACGGGCCTCAGCTTTGCTGTGGACTCAGGGTAGCCTCAGGGAAGTTTGGAAATCCACCTCTGGTGATGCAAAGACTTCGGCGTCCGGCGGGAGCTTCAGCGATGCAGACCGGTCAGTTGCTTCTTTGGTGCCTGCCAAGCAGGGGAGTCACTCCTTGACCCCAAGGGAGATTTCTTCAGTCTTCTAGTCAGGATAGAACGTCGAAGGTCCAGGATATATGTTGCAGAGTTTCGTCCAGGGTAATCTAAAGTCCTAGGGACTGGATTCCTATACTTATAGCAAGTTTAGGAGATGGACTAACTCTAAGACCCCACCTATGGGTGGGCTTGGAAAGAGGGGTGGTTACACCCATTTTCTTTGTCCAGTTTCGCGCCAGAGCAGGGGCAGATAGCCCCTGCAACCGGTTTGAACTGGGCTACGCACAGGGACAGCAAACGTGCCCCCAGTGCAAGACTTCAAAGCACCAGAGAGTGCTCCCGCCCAGCCTGACAGGGAACCTATTGTCCAGGCCTCCTCTGCCGGAGTTCCGGTCAGCAGCAGGAAGCCAGACCGTGTCTGTGGCAGAGGCATCCATTTTGTGATGCCAGGGCTCAGGAAAGTCCTACCGGGTTTGACCAGTGTGAACATGTCTCTCCCTCTAGAAGGGTGGAAGGGGGGGGGGGGGGGTGAGGGGTAGTATTCCAAAGCGTTTGACACCAAACACGACATGTTTGGATCCAGCCATTCCAAAGTTAGCATTTACCGCGAGGTTATAATGCACTTAAGAGTATATGGTATGACTATATCACAGAACAGCCATAAGGAAGTATTTCCGAAAGCTGCAGAGGGGCTCAGCTCATGCTTGGGCACCCTCTCACACAAAACAAAGCACTCTGCCTTCAGGATTGTCAAGGCCTGCCATAGGAGTGGCTTATAGGTTTATAGGTGTCTGTATATATATGTGGATATAGGTAGCCTATACCACTGTAAGGGGTGCAAGCACACCCTCACCCAGGCTGCAGTAGCAGACCTGTGGTGCCATTTTGGAGTGCTTCCCAGGGGTGGCATAATATATGCTGCAGCCCCTGGTAGGCCTCTGAGGTACCTATGCCCTAGGTACATAGTATACCATATACTAGGGGCTTATAAGGCACTCCAGAATCCAATTAGATACCATTTTAGAAAGGAAGCAGCTAGGCTGTGGGCCTGATTAGCAGGGCCACAGCCAGACTAAGGTTGAAAAACAGTGAAACACCAGCAAAAAGTGGGGGTTCCCATGTGAAGTAGATCCTACTCTCCTACAAGGGGTCCCTCCCCTTTACTGGGGTAAATATTCTGGCCATTATCGGCCTTATGTTTTCAGGCCCATCTGCCCCTAAAGGGTGGCAGCACCCACTTGACACCAGGGATTTTCTTTTGGATGAATTTCGACGATGTTTGGGAGTGGCTTTTTGGGCAAAGGTGGCTCCCTTTTTTTTGGGGGTGGGGGGCAGTTCCTGCCCCCTTGGGGCCAGATCGGCTCTATGCTTTTAGGCCCACTTGCTCCCAAGGGGAGCAGAAGCCGGTTTCACTAAGTTGTTGGTTTTGGGGCGAGGCCCCTTTTGGAAGTAAATGTTTTGGCTTTACTTTTTGGCCCATCTGCCCCCCAGCTTGGCTGATTGATTGTGTGTGGACTGGTGCATTAATTGCATATGTGTATGTAAGGTTTTTTGCTGCTATGAGAAATGTTGTATTCTCTGTGAGCTGCTGGTATTCTTCGACTGTTGGGGTACAACATGTGAACACGATGTCTTCCAACTGACTTTTTGGTAAATGTTTCCAACACGCTTGCTGCTGGTACTATGTAATTGTAAATCATATGTGATACTCAATAAAAAACAAAATATTTTCACAAAAAAAAAGGTGTATGTAAGGGTTTTTTTTCTCCTTTTTAGTCTAGCGCAAATCTTGTGATTCCTGTTTGATGTTTTTACTGTGGTTGATCTGCAGTTTGCGTAGTTGCATGTCTTTGGTAAGAAAAACATTTTTGTTGTGTTTATTGCAAATGAGTATTATCATGCATGAATGGATGTTTTGTAAGTGGTGTCATAACAGCAGCATACTTAGATTGTGTTTTGAGCACGACATTCTTTTTGGATTTCTGCACAATGTGTATTGCATTGTCTCATGTGTAATTGTTTTTCGTTTTCTTTTGTAGTGGGATATTCTTAGTCCTTGATGTATTTGTGCAGAATAGGTGGTGGGTAGTGAGTGGTATTGTTTTGGAGTATATAGGTCTTTGTGATGAAGCCACATTTTGTTTATTATTTATTTTACAAAGTGTTTGTTGTTGTTGACTTGTTTGACAAGTTACCTTTATTAGTATTAATTATGGCTAGCCGCAGAATTACTGCTCAGCAGGTGGTTGGAATGAATTTTTAGTCTTCCTTTGACCATGATTATGAGACTGACATCTGAGGCAGCGCAGGAAGTTCAAGATTCTGGCAGTGAGTGTTCTGTTCACGAGGAATCATCTGAGGAATCATCTGATGATGCAGCTACTCTCAGTGCAGATGAAGCTATACTCACTGCGGATGAAGTGCCTTTTTTTAGAGGAGTACACTGATGTGTTGATGGTGCAGCAAGAGGCATCTGGATTGCAGCCGGGTGTTGCATGGCTTCCCATTGGAACTGCTGGACTCTGGGTTGATCCAAACATGGTGCCGCCAGTGTTGCCTGCCTTTAGTGGTGATGTGGGGTGTAGGGTGAATTGTGAATTTCTTTTGCCTATACAGTTTTTTCAGTTGTTTATGGATGATGTATTTTTGTCTGAGATTGTTTAGCAGACTAATTTGTATGCTGAACAGTATTTGAGGGACAACACTGCCAGACTTAGGCACCAATGTAATGCTACCCGGTGGACTCCCACAAATCTGAATGAGATGAAGAAGTTTTTGGGTTTCACTTTTTTTATGGGCTTGATAAGGAAGCCGTCCCGGTCTTCATATTGGTCTACCAGCTCCTTGATGGCAACGGCCATATTTCCTGCAATTATGAGTCGTGATTGGTATTTACTTATTCTTCAGATGCTGCATTTTGTTGATAATGTTTCGGCGTTGCCACGAGATCACCCTGACTGTAACCGTCTTTTTAAGATTCGGCCTGTCCTTGATCACAGATTTTCAAAGATCTATACTCCAGGGAAATAAATAGCTGTTGATGCGCCTTTGGTCCTGTTCAAGGGCCATTTGTTTTTTAGGCAGTACATTCCGAGCAAGAGGGCACGCTATGGAATTAAGATGTATATGTTGTCTGAGAGTAGGACAGGATTTGTTTATAATTTCCGGGTGTACACTGGTAGGGATTCCACTATGGCTCCCCACGAGTGTCCATCCACTTTAGGAGTTTCAGAGAAAATTGTGTGGGATCTTGGTAGAGGACTTTTTAACAAAGGCCACTATTTGTAACTAGATAACTTCTACACTGCTGTGCAACTGTTTAAGGAATTGTTCAAAGTGGACACTCTTGCTTCTTGCATGTGGCACAATCCGCTATAACCATAATTGTAAAATAGCGTTTGCAAAAAGCTTGAAGGGAACAGTTGTGTTTGTAGTCATAGTTTTGCATCTAGTTCCAATTAGTTTGTGTTACTTTCTTGTTAAAAAATTTGATGACGTGTGCGTGGACTGGCGTTTGGCATGGCGGTGTATGTGGACTGGCGCTTGGCTGGTAGTGTGCGTGGACTGGCGCTTGGCAGATGGTGTGCGTGGATTGGTGCTTGGCTGACGGTGTGTATGGGCTGGCGCTTGGCTGGCGGTGTGGGTGTACTGGTGCTTGGCTGGTGGTGTGTGTGGACTGGCACTTGGCTGGCGGTGTGTGAGTAGTGACTTGCTGCTGGTACTTGCACACACTGCTAGCAAAACGCCACTGCACACACTACGTCAACTGCAAGCCGGTGTGATTGCTGTGTCCGTTATGGTGGCGGATGAAAGTGATGGGCCCTTAAATGGCGCAGTCTGTTGATGAGAATGTTGTAATGTGCTAGGCACGCGGCTGGCAGTGTGAATGGTGTGTGAATGGCCTGTAAAGAGGATGGTGCCTTGCTGTGGCTTTACAGCTCACAAGCTGCGAGTCATTGGTTCAGATTTTTAACCTTTTAATTATTAACAGTGCATTTCCTTTTTGTGAAATCCCTCCTTAAGAAGATTTTACACTCTTAACCTTCACTCACCCTCGTGCCAAATCCAACCAGTATGTGTGTGTACTTAAGAAATTGTTATTTTTTAAGTGATATTTGTCTTGTCTGTCTTTATCTTGCAGGGTGTACATTGCCTCTACATTGTTTGTTGATGTGAGTGTTGTAATATGCTGGGCCCACAGCTGGGGTTCTGAACACGAGTGTCAAGTATGAAAGGTGTGTGAATGGCCTGCAAAGAGGTTGGTGCCTTGCTGTGGCTTTACAGCTCACGAACTGTGAGTCATTGGTTCAGGTTTTTAACTTTTTAATTTTCAACAGTGCATTTCCTTTTTGTGAAATCTCATTAATAAAATATACATTTTGAACCTTTCACCCTCCCTCATGCCAAATCAAACCAGTATGTGTGTGTATTTGAGGAACAGATGGATAGGCAGTCATATTTGCCTTGTCTGTCTTTCTGTGCTAAGGTGTACTTTGTCTCTAGGGAAAATGTACAAACTTTAAATATTTTTGAAAACTAAAAAAATATGGGGAGTTCTGGGTGGTGTGCCTCTCATGGATCCCAACAATTTTTGTACTCTCAATGCCATGCAAACCTCAAAATGTGACACTAGTCACACACTTTCCTTTCATTACTGTGTCATAATCTTTTGGTCTCAGACCGACAACAAATTTCCTTGCACCAAGCGTTCCCCCAGGTGTCCCTATAAAAATGGAACCTTACTCGTGTGGGTGGGCCAAGTACGTGCAACAGGCAATGCTCCGAAATGTATTGTGGAGATATCAAAATTACCTATCACAAAACGACCTGACTGTGCAAGGCGGCGTCACCTGGGTTTTTGGCCCTGGGCTCAGTGGCCGTCTAGGGAAACCTATCAAACCCAGACATTTTTTAAAACTAGTCACCCGGGGGAATCCAGGGAGGTTAGGCTTGCATGGACCCCCTCCCAACGTTTTCCTACCCAGAATCCCCTGCAAATTTCAAATTTAGCTGGAAAATCAAATTTGTATCAAATTTGCGTGGATAGGTTGTTGGATCACCGGGCTGACACAAATTCCCTACCAGCCAGCGTTTCCCCAGGTCTCCCGATAATTACCCATCACAAAATGACCTGGTTTTGCAAGGGGGATCACCTGGGTTTTTGGCCCCAGGCTCGGGCTATCTAGGGAAACCAGGGAGAATTTTTTTTTTCTTTCAGTTAAATCTGAGGTTTGCAGGGGATTCTGGGTAAGAAAACGTTGAGAGATCCAAGCAAGTTATACCTCCCTGGATTCCCCCGGATGTCTAGTTTTCAGAAATGTCTGGGTTTGGTAGGTTTACCTAGATGGCCGCCGAGCCCAGGGCCAAAAACCCAGGTGATCCCCCTTGAAAAACCAGGTTGTTTTGTGATGGGTAATTTTGATGTATCCACAATAGGTTTTGGGGCCTTGCCTGCCATGGGTACTTGGCCCACCCACACAAGTGAGGTACCATTTTTATCGGGAGACCTGGGGAAACGCTGGCTAGTAGGACATTTGTGTGAGCCCTGTGATCCCACAGCTTATCCACACATACAAATTTGAGAAACAATTGATTTGTCAAGCACAATTTGAGATTTGCAGGGGATTATGGGTAGGAAAACATTGGGGGGTCCAAGCAAGTTATACCTCCCTGGAATCTCCCGGGTGTCTAGTCTTCAGAAATGTGTGGGTTTAGTAGGATGCTTTCTCTAGATGGCTGCCAAGACGGGGCAGAAGACCCAGGTGACCCCCTTGCAAAACCAGGTCGTTTTGTGATAGGCCATTTTAATGGCTCCACAATAAGTTTTGGGCCCTTGCCTGCCACGGGCACTTGGGCCACCCACACGTGAGCTTTCATTTATATCGGGAGCACTTGGGGAATGCTGGGTGTGTGGGAGTTTGTAGAACCACGCAGATTCCAGAAATTTCAATCACAGAAATGTGAGGAAAAGTTCTTTTTTTTTTACACAAAGCTTGAGGTTTATAAGGGATTCTGGGTAACAAAACCTGGTGAGAGCCACACAAGTCACCCCATCCTAGATTTCCATGGGTGTCTGTTTTTCAAAATTGTATAGGTTTGGTAGGTTTCCCTAGGTGCCGGCTGAGCTAGGGTTCAAAATCCACAGCTAGGCACTTTGCAAAAATAAAAAAGGGTCAGTTTTCACTAGAAAAATGTGATGTGTCCATGTTGCGTTTTGTGCCATTTCCTGTTGCAGGCACTAGGCCTACCCACACAAGTGAGGTACCATTTTTATCGGGAGACTTAAGGAAATGCTGAGTGGGTGGAAATTTGTGGATCCATGCAGATTCCGGAACTTTCTATCACAGAAATGTGAGGAAAATGTGTTTTGACAAATGTTGAGGTTTGCAAGGGATTCTGGGTAACAGAACCTGGTGAAAGCCACACAAGTCACCCCATCCTGGATCCCCCTGGGTGTCTAGGTTTAAAAAATGTATAGGTTTGCTAGGTTTCCCTAGGTGCCGGTTGAGCTAGGGTTCAGAATCCACAGATAGGCACATTGCAAAAAAGGGTCAGTTTTCCTTGTAGAAATGTGGTGTGTCTGGGGCGTGGCCTAGCTGTGCAACATGGCGGACGCGCTCTAGGCAAGCCCAGCACCTAATCTGTCTAAAATCCTGCAGAATCGGCACATCTATATACCTTCAAGACCCCACAAGCAATCCCAGGACCGCCAGTTGCCTACAGGATTACTGACACTGATTGCCGCATTTGATATACTTTCTGCAACCGCCGGAGTGGAGCGGCCCGGTGGTCTTGGACGGCCAGCAACCGGATGAGCGATTCAGAACCCAGAGAGACCTCCCTCTCCTCTATGAGACAGTCGGGGGAGCCGTGTGGCGCCTGTGAGGCACCCATGTTGTCCAGAAGTGCTCCGGAGCGCGATGACCGGTAAGAGGGACCGGCAGTCTACACCCTTCACCACAGGCCTTCATATTGGAGAGGACTACGTGAGGGCGAGCTGAACCACTTGCACGGCACCTCATCGGAATTCGGGCAGCAAGTGAGATACTGCCGGCAATCCAGATCCTTGACCCCACTGGCTGGATCAGGCCGCGGCGCTGCTGCGATTTGGCCACTCTAACGCAGCAGAGCAATCGCAGACTGGGACTCGCCGAGATCAAGGCCTACCCAGATTGGAGGTCAGAAACCACACGAGTGCTATAGAAACTGGAGAGGCCTCCCTCTGCCCTATGAGACTGTCGGGGGAGCTGTGTGGAGCCCACAAGGCACCCAGATCATCCGGAAGTTCTCCGGATCGGAATGGCCGGTAAGAGGGGCCGGTAACCTACAGCCTCGGTCGCAGGCCTACATTTTGGAGACGGCTACGTGGGGGCGAACTGAACTCCTTACACGGAGCCTCAATGGAATTGAAGTAGGTAAGATACCTTCGGCGATCCAGATCCTCGACCTCAGCGGCTGGTTCGGGCCGTGCCGCTGCTGCGACCCGGCTGCTCTGATGCGGCAGATCGATCGCTGACTGGGACTCGCAGAGATCGAGGCCTACCAAGAACACAGGCCACCTGAGGGGACGTACCAGAGACCCCGAAACTTTCAAACTGAGGCTGGTGACGCTGAAATTCCCCCAAAAAACAAAGTAAAAGGCACAACAGCAGACCCTACCTGACTTTGCGACTGCAGGTCCTCTGCTGGGCGGCTCAGGCAAGAGCCCGACCGCCAGACCTAAGGTGAGAAGTCCAGGGACATACGACTGGCTGGGCCTGCCATTATAGGACGGGGAGGTGGGCCTCTACAAGCAACAGCAATTCCTAAGGAGAGCCTGAGTTGGTGGTGGATCGGGACACCCATAATGGGAAGGGGGTGTGCCCATTTGCGTTGGCGGCCAGGCTAGGTCCCCATGCAGTTTCCAGGTGTGGCAATCCCCCCAGCCACTACCGGCCATCCATTTACCAGCCGATCCTCGAAGAGACCCTCCTGCCATACAGAAAGTACAGTCTTTCCCGCCAGCAGTGAGTGCCCGCCTCGTGCTCACGGCGACTTGGTGCCTGCCTTGTTATGGGACCGTTCCCCCCGCTACCAAACAATGACTCTGGACAAAATGCCCACGCCAAACAGAGCACAATGGACAGATTTACAGGAGCATGGGGCGCAGGTGATAGACCCGGGAGATCAGAGAAACGCCATACCAGACAATGCAGCTTCATCACACAATCTAGGGACATGTTCGATGCCAAACCGGGGCCGTGGGCTCTGATGTTATGCTCATACATCATGTCGTTGTCAAAATCACTGATGTAGAAACACAGATCTTAAGGGTGGCAGACACGGTGCCTCTCTTTAAAAAAAACATGTCCACCTTGGAATCCCTTACAAAAGGCCTTGCAATGTGAGTGGGGGACGCAGAGAGATGGGCCCGCAGAAACAACCTCTGCTTTGGGGGGGGTTTCCTGAAGGCTGTGAGGGAAAGGACATGGAGAAATTTCTCACTCAATGGCTCATGGACTGGCTCCCACCTAACTCCATGTCACAATGTTTCATAATTGAGTGAGCCCATCAGGGTTACTTAAATAAAACCCTCCCAGAGCTACGCCGAGGCCTGTCATCCCCAGAATCCTGAACTTTCACGATAGGGACACTATTCTGCAACAAGCCAGATTGAAGGACTCACTGTTTTATGTCTCACAACTCATGCTGATATTCCCAGACTATACGAAGATGGTGCAACAGCGTTGACAATCCTTCACAGAAACAAAGGCCCGCCTATAAGCCCTCAGGATCCAATGCGCCCTGTTATTCCCGGCCCGCCTAAGTGTGTCATACCTGTCGCGGTCATTCTTCTTCGAAACTCCAGGAGAGGTGTTCACAAGGACAGACAAAGTTGTGAAGACCATCCACACACCCCGACACGGATAGACTCGGACACGTCATCCAGAGATGTAGGCCACAAATTGAAAAACTCAAAGACAAACGGAGTCATCATTCGTGGTGGCAGTGTAGATCCAAGACCCGCAGTGAGGTCAACGGGGGCCTAACGGGAGCCAACCGCATCATAATCAACTACAGAGGGGCCACAGAAAGGAGCTGATACATCGCTGATAGCAGCAGAGAACACCTGGGCAACTCCCTTCCGAAAACATCTCTCCACCAAAGGGACATTTTCATCTCTAAGGGAAGTTTTGGGGGGTCCATTGGCGGGGGTTAACATCCGCCCCCCCCGTTGGGGATGGGGCTACCACCCAGCCACATCAGATACTTCAACAGTTCTGAGGTACTGGGGGGTTGGGCGGGGTTAATGTGCATTTTCTTGTTCTTACTAGTGCCATGCTTTTTTACCATCCATAGGGTACCCTCTTTGACGAAGACACACGTGAGTCGAACCACACACATTCGACCCACTGAACTGCATGACTCCAATAATGACCGATGACCCAGGGAGTGGGCTCCGTATAGTTAGCTGGATTGTAAGAGCATTCTAGACAAGATAAAATGAGGGTCCATACTCCGTCAGGCCAAATGATATAAAGCAGATGTTTTAATGCTGCAGGAAACTCATCTCTTAGGCACCAAAACATCTAGTCTCTCCCGCTTTGGCTATGCCCAGATCTTTCAATCAGGGTTTACTAGAGGATCTAGTGGGGTAGCTATTCTGATCCATGGCAGAGTCCCATTTGCCCACGCCAAGTCATGGCTGGATCCCCAGGTGAGGTACGTCATAGTGACAGGCACAAATATGGGGAACAAATTGTTCTAGGTAGTGTGTACGCCCACCACCCCTCACCTGGACCTTTTTGTAGCGCCTGATGACTGTCTGAGCGGAGATTCCCTATGGACTGACAGTGGTAGGGGGGAAACTGTAATGATGTACTATCCCCAACCTGAGACAGGTGGCGCGTGGCCAGGAACTCAACGGTAATGCAGGAAGCACGGTTGCAATCCTTGGTGGACGGGATGGGATGAGTAGACACCTGGCGGAGACTCCACCCGACAGACCAGGATTTCACATACTACTCGGGTGTTCATGATTCGTTCTCCCATCTGGACTGCATGTTTGTGACCTCGGGCTGCCTCCATAGGATACCAACAGCAGAGATATTACCCAGGGGCCTCTCTGACCACTCCCCTGTAGCTCTTGAGCCCCAGAGCGCCCCACATTCAGGTGGCGACTTTCGACATGGCACTTATACGATCACCAATATAGATCGCATATGTATCAAACAATCACTGTTATTTCTCACATAATACTGGGACTGTAGAATCTCCAGAGATATAATGGGAAGCCATGAAGTCAACCCTAGGGGGAGTAGATTTTCCTTCTGTACAGCGCAGCATAAAAACCATCGGGAGAAATAAATCCAGACCGAGGTCCAATTTATAGATTAAGAACGGCAGAGCAGGGGAGAGAATGGGACACTGGCACGCTGTCAATTGCGTCTCACGCAACAACTATACGTCAGAGACCTGTTATACGAGGCCAGATCAGTGTTGCTGGACTCCCTTAGCAGGAATTATCAATGGGGAGATAAATCAAGTACACTGCTACATCGCCTCTGTCAACAGGCACTACACCCACCAACCATACTCATTCTCCGCGGCCCAGATAGCAGGATACTCTCCGATACAGCTCAAATTTGCAGATTACTATGCAGAATTATACGCCCCTAGTGTGATCTTACCGGAAGCCACTATACATCATTTCCTAGATAACTTGCTCCGAGAGCTCTAGCGGACGTGGCGAGAGATGAACTGGACACCCCACTAACAACTGGGTGAAACATTGACAGACCTGCGCTCAGGTAAAGCACCGGGCCCCAATGGCTTTCCGTGCCAGTTTTATAAAATATATCAATCTCAGCTTGGGGTGCATTACCTTGCAGTGATCTATGCCGCCGTTGAAACAGTGTGGCTCCCGCCAGTCTGGAGACATGCCAAGGCAGTAGTTTTTCGAAAGCCGGGCAGACCTACTCCCCCCCACCCCTAAGTATCTTAAGTCATAACGCCCAATCTCCCTACTGAATGTGGAGGCTTAGCTGGTCCTGCATCAGTTGAATATTGGCCCCGTCTCCTCTCCTATATACAGCTTCTATACACTGACCTCACAGCTTCATACGAGTGGTGAGCTCAATTTCTTGGACGTTCTCCATTAGACGAGGGACCCACCAAGGCTGTCCCCTTTCCCCTTACTTGTTTGCACTAGCAATGGAGCCACTTACGACTTGGGTCAGGGTCGAAGCTCAGGTCCGCGGCTTTAAGTGGTCCAGGGAAATCTCCCACCGCACTGCACTATATGCGGACGATGTTCTGTTTCTCCTTATGGACCCCAACCGGACAGGAACGAGGCTACTTTGAATAATGCAGATTTTAGGCGAGACCTCAGGTTTATTCATGAATACCCGTAAGTCGATCCTATGGCACCTACGGAGAGGATGTGAATTGAGTTCTTGGTCCAAACATGTGACGGTAGTTACAGAAGGATTTAAATATCTGGGGGGTGTCCCTGTCGTCCGCCCACATTGTGGGACAAGAAACTGGCTCCACTGTGGATGCAAACAAAAGAACAGGTACGGTCCTGGACCCATCTACCTTTGTCCTTATTCGGTGGATTGGCTATTTTTAAGATGGTTACTCTCCCAGTCTACTGTATCAGCTGCAGAATCACCCAATTCCGATACCGGCCACATGGTTCCGACAAATGAATGTGATTCTAGGTAAATTCCATAGGGGTGGCCTGAGACCCTTTCTTCCAATCCACATACTGCGGGGGTATGGCTACCCAGGATATCCAGGCATACCACGCGGCGTCCCATCTCCTTGTACTAAACAAATGGTGGTATGGGGATAGACGAAACCTGGCATATGCAGTAGAGCACTGGCTGATGGATGATGTGACACTTCATACATACCTGTACTCATGACCGGCACTTCAAGCTTTACCGCCGTCTACGAGGGTGGTGTTTGTAATATGGAGTCAGTCTCAGCGCCGGATGGAGTGGTGGAGCTAATTTACTAGGGAGACTCACTTGTGACATAACAGTCTCCTACCCCAGCTTTACTGACCGGATTTAGAGGCTGGAAAACATCGGTATATCTACGCTGGGTGTGGTCCTACAGGGTCAGAAATTAAAATCATTTCAGGATCTCCAGAGAGAATTCGGAATGTCTCATGCGCAGTTTTATAAATACCTTCAATTTCACTATCCCCCTACATTGCACACCTAGAGACTATACCTGAATCTAAGTCTGTTGAGGCAAAGATCTTTATGGGTGATCTCGGGGACCATAGAATTACCAAATAATATCTACCACTCATTGCCAACAGCTCTACTACATTGGACACACTCCAAGAGGTCTGGCAGAGGGACCTGGGTCCGCTGGACAATGGTGACTGGGCCGAGGCGCTGGCATCCCCACGTAGCGCGGCCATTGCATCACGCCTGCGGCTTATACAATTTAAATGTCTGCATTGGGTGTACTTTACCAGGTATAAGCTGTGGAGGGCCAGCCTAGTGACATCCCCGCTATGCTTGCGCTGTGGTAATACTAAGGGCACCTTAATACATGCAATCTGGCAATGTATTGCACTCCTGAGTTTCTGGCATGGGGTTATGACATGTCTTTCGGAGGTGCTGGGGCGAAATTGGCCCTAGTACATATTACAGAAGGTATAGGGGGCAATATCTATAAGCGCAATCTACTACTCCTTGCTCTCACATTGGCGAAACAAGACGTAGTTAAGCCGTGGAAAGCCACATCTCCTCCCCCGGTGGAGGGTTGGAGGAAAGGGTTGGACTTCTGTATTCAAAGCAAGGGGATGCCCACAGAAACCCCCCAAAATATGGAAGAGATGGGTGGGCTATCGTGGAGAGAGGTAGAGAGAGAGGTAGAGAGAGAGAGGTAGAGAGAGGTAGAGAGAGAGGTAGAGAGAGGTAGAGAGAGAGGTAGAGAGAGAGAGGTAGAGGGAGAGGTAGCGAGGTAGAGGTAGAGAGGTAGAGGGACAGGTAGAGAGGTTGAGAGGGAGAGGTAGAGAGGTAGAGAGGTAGAGAGAGGTAGAGGTAGAGAGAGAGGTAGAGACAGGTAGCGAGGTAGAGAGCGGTAGAAAGAGTGAGGTAGAGAGGTAGAGAGAGAGAGGGAGAGAGAAAGAGATACAGAGGTAGAGAGAGGTAGAGAGAGGTAGAGAGGTAGGGAGAGGTAGAGAGAGAGAGGTAGAGAGGTAGAGAGCGGCAGAGAGGTGTAGAGGGGTAGAGAGGTAGGGAGAGAGGAAGAGAGAGGTAGAAAGAGAGGCAGAGAGAGGTAGAGGTAGAGAGGTGGAGAGAGGTAGAGAGGTGTAGAGAGGTAGAGAGGAAGAGAGGTAGAGAGAGGTAGAGAGGGAGGTAGAGAGAGAGGTATAGAGAGGTAGAGGTAGAGAGAGAGGTAGAGAGGTAGAGGTAGAGGGATGGGTAGCGAGGTAGAGGTAGAGAGAGAGGTAGAGAGGGAGAGGTAAAGGGAGAGGTAGAGAGAGAGGTAGAGAGGGGTAGAGAGAGGTAGCGAGGTAGAGAGAGGTAGAGAGAGGTAGAGAGGTAGAAAGAGGTAGAGAGGTAGAGAGATAGAGAGAGAGCGGTAGAGAGAGGTAGAGAGAGAGGTAGAGAGGTAGAGAGAGGTAGAGTGGTAGAGGAAGAGAGGTGGAGAGGTAGAGAGAGAGAGCGGTAGAGAGGTAGAGAGAGAGGTGTAGAGAGGTACAGAGGTTTAGAGAGGTAGAGAGAGGCAGAAAGAGAGGTAGAGAGAGGTTGAGAGGTAGAGAGAGAGAGAGGTAGAGAGAGGTAGAGAGGTAGAGGTAGAGAGAGGTAGAGGTAGAGAGAGGTGTAGAGAGGTAGGGAGGTAGAGAGAGAGGTAGAGTGGTAGTGAGAGAGGTAGAGTGAGAGAAGTAGAGAAAGAGGTAGAGAGGAAGAGAGGTTGAGAGAGGTAGAGAGAGGTAGAGAGAGGTAAAGAGGTAGAGGTAGAGAGAGAGGTAGAGGTAGAGAGAGAGGTAGAGAGAGAGAGAGCGAGAGAGAGAGAGAGAGGTAGAGGGACAGGTAGAGAGGTAGAGAGAGGTAGAGGTAGAGAGAGGTATAGGTAGAGAGATAGAAAGAGCGAGGTAGAGAGGTAGAGAGGTAGAAAGAGGAAGAAAGAGAGGTAGAGGAAGAGAGATAGAGAGGTAGGGAGAGGTAGAGAGAAAGAGAGAAAGAGAGAGAGGTAGAGAGGTAGAGAGAGGTAGAGGGGTAGAGAGGTCGAGGTAGAGAGAGGTAGAGGGTGAGGTAGGGAGAGGTAGAGAGGAAGAGGTAGAGAGATGTAGAGATGTAGAGAGGTAGAGAGAGAGAGGTAGAGAGAGGTAAAGAGGTAGAGAGAGGTAGAGAGAGAGGTAGAGAGAGAGAGGTCGAGAGAGGTAGAGAGGTAGAGGAAGAGAGGTAGAGAGGTAGAGAGAGAGGTAGAGAGAGAGGTAGAGAGAGAGGTAGAGAGAGAGGTAGAGAGAGGTAGAGAGAGGTAGAGAGGTCGAGAGAAAGGTAGAGAGGTAGCGAGAGAGGTGTAGAGAGGTAGAGAGAGGTAGAGAAGAAGAGAGGTAGAGAGAGGTAGAGAGAGCGAGGTAGGTAGAGAGGTAGAGATAGAGATAGAGAGAGAGGTATAGGTAGAGAGAGAGGTAGAGAGAGAGAGGTAGAGGGAGGGGTAGCAAGGTAGAGGTAGAGAGAGGTACAGAGGTAGCGAGAGGTAGAGGGACAGGTAGAGAGGTTGAGAGGGAGAGGTAGAGAGGAGTTAGAGGTAGAGTGTGAGGTAGAGAGGAAGAGGTACAGAGAGGTGGAGAGGTGGAGAGGTAGAGAGAGAGAGGTAGAGAGAGAGAGGTAGCAAGAGAGGTAGAGGGAGGTAGAGAGGTAGAGAGAGAGGTAGACAGAGGTAGAGAGGTAGAGAGAGGTAGAGGTAGAGAGGTAGAGAGAGAGGTAGACAGAGGTAGAAAGGTAGAGAGAGGTAGAGGTAGAGAGAGGTAGAAAGAGCGAGGTAGAGAGGTAGAAAGAGGTAGAGATAGAGTTAGAGAGAGAGAGCGGTAGAGTGAGGTAGAGAGAGAGGTAGAGAGGTGTAGAGAGGAAGAGAGGTAGAGAGGTAGAGAGATGTAGAGAGGTAGAGAGAGGTAGAGAGGTAGAGGTAGAGAGAGAGGTAGAGGTAGAGAGGTAGTGGTAGAGGGAGGGGTAGCGAGGTAGAGGTAGAGAGAGAGGTAGAGAGGTTGAGAGGTAGAGGTAGAGAGGTAGAGGTAGAGAGAGGTAGAGGTAGAGAGAGAGGTAGAGAGAGGTAGCGAGGTAGAGAGAGGTAGAAAGAAGTAGAGAGAGGTAGAAAGAGGTAGAGAGAGAGGTAGAGAGAGAGAGAGGTAGAGAGAGGTAGAGAGAGAGGTAGAGAGAGGTAGAGGAAGAGAGGTAGAGAGGAGGGAGAGGTAGAGAGAGAGAGAGGTAGAGAGAGTGGTAGAGGTAGAGAGAGGTGTAGAGAGGTAGAGAGAAAGGTAGAGAGGTAGCAAGAGAGGTAGAGAGAGGTAGAGAGGTAGAGAGAGAGAGAGGTAGAGAGGAAGAGAGGTAGAGAGAGGTAAAGAGAGCGAGGTAGAGAGAGAGAGGTAGAGAGAGGTAGAGAGGTATAGATAGAGCTAGAAAGAGAGGTAGAGAGAGAGCAGTAGAGAGAGGTAGAGAGAGGTAGAGGAAGAGAGATAGAGAGGTAGGGAGAGGTAGAGAGAAAGAGGTAGAGAGAGAGGTAAAGAGGTAGAGAGAGGTAGAGGGGTAGAGAGGTCGAGGTAGAGAGAGGTAGAGGGTGAGGTAGGGAGAGGTAGAGAGGAAGAGGTATAGAGATGTAGAGATGTAGAGAGGTAGAGAGAGAGAGGTAGAGAGAGGTAAAGAGGTAGAGAGAGGTAGAGAGAGAGGTAGAGAGAGAGAGGTCGAGAGAGGTAGAGAGGTAGAGGAAGAGAGGTAGAGAGAGAGGTAGAGAGAGAGGTAGAGAGAGAGGTAGAGAGAGAGGTAGAGAGAGGTAGAGAGGTCGAGAGAAAGGTAGAGAGGTAGCGAGAGAGGTGTAGAGAGTTAGAGAGAGAGAGGTAGAGAGGTAGAGAGGAAGAGAGAGGTAGAGAGAGCGAGGTAGGTAGAGAGGTAGAGATAGAGATAGAGAGAGAGGTAGAGAGAGAGGTAGAGAGAGAGAGGTAGAGGGAGGGGTAGCAAGGTTGAGGTAGAGAGAGGTACAGAGGTAGAGAGAGGTAGAGGGACAGGTAGAGAGGTTGAGAGGGAGAGGTAGAGAGGTAGAGGTGAGTTAGAGGTAGAGAGGTAGAGGTACAGAGAGGTGGAGAGGTAGAGAGAGAGAGGTAGAGAGAGAGAGGTAGCAAGAGAAGTAGAGAGGTAGAGGGAGGTAGAGAGGTAGAGAGAGAGAGGTAGAGAGAGGTAGAGAGGTAGAGAGAGGTAGAGGTAGAGAGAGGTAGAGGTAGAGAGGTAGAGAGAGAGGTAGACAGAGGTAGAGAGGTAGAGAGAGGTAGAGGTAGAGGGAGGTAGAAAGAGCGAGGTAGAGAGGTAGAAAGAGGTAGAGATAGAGTTAGAGAGAGAGAGCGGTAGAGTGAGGTAGAGAGAGAGGTAGAGAGGTGTAGAGAGGTAGAGAGGTAGAGAGATGTAGAGAGGTAGAGAGAGGTAGAGGTAGAGAGAGAGGTAGAGGTAGAGAGGTAGTGGTAGAGGGAGGGGTAGCGAGGTAGAGGTAGAGAGAGAGGTAGAGAGGTTGAGAGGTAGAGGTAGAGAGGTAGAGAGAGGTAGAGGTAGAGAGAGAGGTAGAGTGAGGGAGCGAGGTAGAGAGAGGTAGAAAGAAGTAGAGAGAGGTAGAAAGAGGTAGAGAGAGAGAGAGGTAGAGAGAGAGGTAGAGAGAGGTAGAGAGGTAGAGGAAGAGAGGTAGAGAGGAGGGAGAGGTAGAGCGAGAGAGAGGTAGAGAGAGAGAGAGTGGTAGAGGTAGAGAGAGGTGTAGAGAGGTAGAGAGAAAGGTAGAGAGGTAGCAAGAGAGGTAGAGAGAGGTAGAGAGGTAGAGAGAGAGAGAGGTAGAGAGGAAGAGAGGTAGAGAGAGGTAGAGAGAGCGAGGTAGAGAGAGAGAGGTAGAGAGAGGTAGAGACGTATAGATAGAGCTAGAGAGAGAGGTAGAGGTAGAGAGAGAGGTAGAAAGAGAGGTAGAGAGGTAGAGAGGTAGAGAGAAGTTGAGAGGTAGAGAGAGGCAGAGAGGTAGAGAGAGGTGTAGAGAGGTAGAGGTAGAAAGGTAGAGAGAGAGGTAGAGAGAGAGAGGTAGAGAGAGACGTAGAGAGGAAGAGAGGTAGAGAGAGGTAGGAAGAGCGAGGTAGAGAGAGAGAGGTAGAGAGAGGTAGAGAGGTATAGATAGAGCTAGAGAGAGAGGTAGAGGTAGAGAGAGAGGTAGAGAGAGAGAGGTAGAGGGAGGGGTAGAAAGGTAGAGGTAGAGAGAGGTACAGAGGAAGAGAGAGAGGTAGAGAGATAGGTAGAGAGGTAGAGGTGAGGTGGAGTGTGAGGTAGAGAGGTAGAGGTAGAGAGGTAGAGAGAGAGAGGTAGCAAGAGAAGTAGGGAGGTAGAGAGAGGTAGAGAGGTAGAAAGAGGTAGAGAGAGGTAGACAGAGGTAGAGAGAGGTAGAGGTAGCGAGGTAGAAAGAGCGAGGTAGAGAGGTAGAAAGAGGTAGAGATAGAGGTAGAGAGAGAGAGGTAGAGAGAGAGCCGTACAGAGAGGTAGAAAGAAGAGAGAGGTAGAGAGGTAGAGGAAGAGAGATAGAGAGGTAGGGAGAAAGAGAGAGAGAGAGGTAGAGAGGTAGAGAGGTAGAGAGAGGTAGAGTGGTAGAGAGGGCAAGGTAGAGAGAGAGGTAGAGAGGAAGAGGGTGAGGTAGAGAGGTAGAGGTAGAGAGATGTAGAGAGAGAGAGGTAGAGAGAGAAGTAGAGAGGTAGAGAGAGGTAGAGAGGTAGCAAGGTAGAGAGAGGTAAAGAGGTAGAGAGAGGTAGAGAGAGAGAGGTCGAGAGAGGTAGAGAGGTAGAGGTAGAGAGGTAGAGAGAGAGGTAGAGAGAGAGAGATAGAGAGCTAGAGAGAGAGAGGTAGAGAGAGGGGTAGAGGTAGAGGTAGAGAGAGAGGTAGAGAGAGAGGTAGAGGTAGAGAGAGAGAGGTAGAGAGAGAGAGGTAGAGAGAGAGGTAGAGAGAGGTAGAGAGAGGCAGCGAGGTAGAGAGAGCTAGAAAGAGCGAAGTAGAGAGGCAGAGAGAGGTAGAGAGGAAGAGAGAGAGGTAGAGAGGAAGAGAGAGAGGTAGAGAGAGAGAGAGAGAGAGGTAGAGAGGTAGGGGGGAAGAGAGAGGTGGAGGGGTAGAGAGGTAGAGGTAGAGAGGTAGAGGTAGAGAGAGAGGTAGAGTGTGAGGTAGAGAGGTAGAGGTAGAGAGAGGTGGAGAGGTAGAGAGAGAGAGGTAGTGAGAGAAGTAGAGCGGTAGAGAGAGGTAGAGAGAGGTAGAAAGGTAGAGAGAGGTAGAGAGAGGTAGAGAGGTAGAGAGGTAGAAAGAGGTAGAGAGACAGAGAGAGAGAGACAGATAGAGAAAGAGAGAGAGAGGTAGAGAGGTAGAGGTAGAAAGGAAGAGGAAGAGACGTAGAGAGGTAGAGAGAGAGAGATAGAAAGGTAGAGGTAGAGAGATAGAGAGGTAGAGGTAGAGAGGTAGAGAGAGAGGTAGAGACGTTGAGAGAGGTAGAGGAAGAGAGGTAGAGGTAGAGAGAAAGAGAAAGAGGTAGAGTGAGGTGGAGAGCGGTAGAGAGGTAGAGGTAGAGAGAGAGGTAGAGGGAGAGCAGGAGAGAGGAAGAGGTAGAGAGAATGGTGGAGAGGTAGAGAGGTCGAGAGAGGTAGAGAGAGGTAGAGAGAGGAAGAGAGAGAGGTAGAGAGAGAGATAGAGAGACAGAGGTAGAGAGAGAGGTAAAGAGAGTTAGAGAGAGGTAGAGATGTCGAGAGAGAAAGAGAGAGGTAGAGAGAGGAAGAGAGAGGTAGAGATAGCGATAGGGAGAGGTAGAGAGAGGTAGAGAGGTAGAGAGAGGTAGAGAGAGAAGTAGGTAGAGAGAGGTAGAGAGGTAGAAAGAGAGGTAGAGAGGTAGAGAGAGGTTGAGAGGTAGAGAGAGGTTGAGAGTTAGAGAGAGGTAGAGAGGTAGAGAGAGGTAGAGAGGTAGAGGTAGAGAGAGGTAGAGTTAGAGAGAGGTGTGGAGATGTGTAGAGAGGTAGAGGTAGAGAGGTCGAGAGAAAGGTAGAGAGGTAGTAAGAGAGGTGTAGAGAGGTAGTGAGAGAGAGGTAGAGAGAGGTAGAGAGGAAGAGAGGTAGAGAGAGGTAGAGAGAGCGAGGTAGAGAGAGAGGTAGAGAGGTAGACAGAGATAGAGAGAGAGGTATAGGTAGAGAGAGAGGTAGAGAGAGAGAGGTAGAGGGAGGGGTAGCAAGGTAGAGGTAGAGAGAGGTACAGATGTAGAGAGAGGTAGAGGGACAGGTAGAGAGGTTGAGAGGGAGAGGTAGAGAGGTAGAGGTGAGGTAGAGGTAGAGTGTGATGTAGAGAGGTAGAGGTAGAGAGAGGTGGAGAGGTAGAGAGAGAGAGGTAGCAAGAGAAGTAGAGAGGTAGAGAGAGGTAGAAAGGTAGAGAGAGGTAGAGAGAGAGAGGTAGACAGAGGTAGAGAGAGGTAGAGGTAGAGAGAGGTAGAGAGAGGTAGACAGAGGTAGAGAGGTAGAGAGAGGTAGAGGTAGAGAGAGGTAGAAAGAGCGAGGTAGAGAGGTAGAAAGAGGTAGAGATAGAGGTAAAGAGAGAGCAGTAGAGAGAGGTAGAGAGAGAGGTAGAGAGGTGTAGAGAGGTGTAGAGAGGTAGAGAGATAGAGAGATGTAGAGAGAGAGGTGTAGAAAGAGGTAGAGAGGTAGAGAGAGGTAGAGAGAGAGGTAGAGGTAGAGAGGTAGTGGTAGAGGGAGGGGTAGCGAGGTAGAGGTAGAGAGAGAGGTAGAGAGGTTTAGAGGTAGAGGTAGAGAGGTAGAGGTAGAGAGAGGTAGAGGTAGAGAGAGAGGTAGAGAGAGGTAGCGAGGAAGAGAGAGGTAGAAAGAGGTAGAGAGAGAGAGAGAGGTAGAGAGAGAGGTAGAGAGGGAGGAAGAGAGGTAGAGAGGTAGAGAGAGGTTGAGAGGTAGAGAGCGGTAGAGAGAGGCAGAGAGGTAGAGGTAGAGAGAGGTGTAGAGAGGTAGAGAGAAAGGTAGAGAGGTAGCGAGAGAGGTAGAGAGAGGTAGAGAGGTAGAGAGAGAGAGGTAGAGAGGAAGAGAGGTAGAGAGAGCGAGGTAGAGAGAGAGGTAGAGAGGTAGAGAGAGAGGTAGAGAGAGAGGTAGAGAGAGAGGTAGAAAGAGAGGTAGAGAGAGGTTGAGAGGTAGAGAGAGGCAGAGAGGTAGAGGTAGAGAGAGGTGTAGAGAGGTAGAGGTAGAAAGGTAGAGAGAGAGAGGTAGAGAGAGAGGTAGAGAGGAAGAGAGGTAGAGAGAGGTAGAGAGATAGAGAGAGAGGTAGAGAGAGAGAGGTAGAGAGAGAGAGGTAGAGGGAGGGGTAGAAAGGTAGAGGTAGAGAGAGGTACAGAGGTAGAGAGAGAGGTAGAGAGACAGGTAGAGAGGTAGAGGTGAGGTAGAGAGGTAGAGTGTGAGGTAGAGAGGTAGAGGTAGAGAGGTGGGGAGAGAGAGAGGTAGCAAGAGAGGTAGAGAGAGGTAGAGAGGTAGCGAGAGGTAGAGAGGTAGAGAGAGAGGTAGAGAGAGAGGTAGAGAGAGGTAGAGCTAGAGAGGTAGAGAGGTAGAAAGAGCGAGGTAGAGAGGTAGAAAGAGGTAGAGATAGAGGTAGAGAGAGAGCGGTAGAGAGAGGTAGAGAGAGAGGTAGAGAGAGAGGTAGAGGTAGAGAGAGGTAGAGAGGTAGAGGAAGAGAGATAGAGAGGTAGGGAGAAAGAGAGAGAGAGAGAGAGGTAGAGAGGTAGAGAGAGGTAGAGTGGTAGAGAGGTCGAGGTAGAGAGAGAGGTAGAGAGGAAGAGGGTGAGGTAGGGAGAGGTAGTGAAGGATAAAAATCATTTGCTCTGTTTATTCGCACCATGTAAGGTTAGCACAATGTATCTATGACGGTATTCCTATCACATAAAAACGAGAGATGCTTTGGAAGAAGCGTTAGTTCTTTTCTTTCTCTCACTGCACGACAAAAATGGCCGAAAACCATACTGCAGCCATCTTGGTTTATGATAGACCATGTTTCAGATCACGTGGTTTCCTTTGCTCACCATCTTCATGATTTAGTGCGTACCAGCCCCAAGACAGGTTAGTTGTATTTACGGCCGAGGCCCAAGGTCACATCTGCTGTAGGGAGTATTAAGCAAATTCCTTCAGGCCCTGGGACGAAAAGGGAGTCACCCTGCCGACCTCCTCTGTATAGATAGCAACCCTTTGTGTGAGACTGAAACTGAACACTGTATGAGCTCATCCAGGAGCCCATGGACTAACTGGTATTTTTCCACTTGTAAGGCTTTGTATGCTGAATCTGTTATGTATATAAGTGTGGTTTTGTCAAGGAACCAGCAGTCTTCCTCGGCGCACCTGATGGGTGAGAATCAATGAGGCTCCTCTATATAGAGTTTTGCTTTGGCCAATAAAACGTCTAAACCTTCTCCGTTGCCAACTGACTATTATTTGGAAAGATATTGCGGGCCACTGGTAAGTGTGGCCCTTGGGATTTTGTTTGAGTACTTCAGTTGGCGACTCTGGTGGGACCCCGTGAAAGGGTCTTTCCTCCCCCGTATTCGGGTGGTAGGATTGAGGGCGTCCTGGTCGGGCGGGTGGAGAAGAGGGATTTTATTTTTTCCTTCTACCTGATTTATCTTTTTTTTTTTTTCTTTTTTTTAATATTTTTTTTTCATTGTTTATTAAACATAACACACACTCAAGGCAATGAGAGTCCGAGATAGCAGCGTGCTCTTCCCAGGACGGGGAACAACATACAGTGTCCAAAACGATTCTGGTCCAGAAGCGGTGAAGGGGGGCAATGGGAAAACAAAGCATGGAACACACATTACACACTCCCGCAGAATGCGCAGCTAGGGGGTCAAAGCAATATCGACCTCTAATGGCAAAGGCGGGGCGCAGATACGGCCACGATATAAATTCCACGGACCCCATACCCTACTCCATTTCCCTGGCTTACCTCTCGCCACATACACCGTCTTTTCCCTAAACATACACCAGTCCATATTCTCCTTCCATACATCAACCGTGGGCGGCCTCGGGGAGCCCCATAGCTGTGCAATGTTACGCTTAGCCACCATATACCCCAAGGTCACCCACTGCGTCTGTGCCGCATTGCAATCATTCGGTTCCCAGACATTCAACAAACACCTCCTAGCCTCTGGCAACAGGGCCACGTGCGTGACCCCCTCCAGTACAGTATGGAGACCGTTCCAGAATCGCACAATCTCCGGACATTCCCACAATATATGAAGGAACGTGCCCGGCAGGCCACATCCACGCTTACACAATCCATCCATTGAATAACCCATACGCAGCAAACCGGGCCCTGTGACATACACTCTATGGAGGATGTTCAGCTGTACAAACCGGAGGCGGGCCGGGATCGCCACCTCCTTCGGGGAGGCCACCGCCGACACCCAGTCCTCATCATCCAGCTCTAAGCCATCGCCTGTCCATGCCTCTCTCAGACGGAGCAGCAAGTCCGCGCGATCGTTGATGAGTTTCTTGTAAATCAAAGAAATAGTGCTGTCGGGCACATAGCCATCCAACACTCTATCCTCCAGTGGAGAATACTCGGGGATGGCAGCAGCGTCCGGAAAAACCGAACACAGCGCATGGTGGACTTGAGCATATCGGAAATACTCTTTATCGTTCAATTTATATTCCTTTTTAAGCATTTCAAACGTTTTGAAAGCTCCCTTCACCCAAAGATCACCCACCTTACATATACCAATCATGTCCCATTTCTCAAAGCCTTTCGATCTCCACAAACAGCCCAACCGCCCAGAGGCATACAGCGGCGTCGCCCGAGTCAAGCGATCCCTCCACCCCATCGCAGCATTCGCCGCGTGCCACACACGCACCGCCACCCGCGTGGGTCCCGTCAGCCGCGTGTCCGGGGTCACCGAGTACAGCGCCCTGTTATAATCCCCACCTGGAAGCAGGAATTTATCCATCTCGAACGCCGGGTTTAAGGCAGGACCATATATCCCGTGGTTCACAGCCGCCAACTGAGACGCCCAATAGTATCGTTTGATATCAGGGAGTGCAACCCCCCCATCGTACCAAGGAAGCATTAACTTGGCGAGAGCAATCCGCGGCCGCCCGTCCCAAAACAGTTGACGCTGAAGACCCTCAACCTCCCGGAAATAGCGGGCCGGTACGACATCCAGAGTATTTTGCAAGGCGTACAAAAAGCGAGGCAGCGACATCATTTTGAACAATGCCGCCCGTCCAAGCGGTGAAAGCGGAAGTCGTCGCCATCTTGCGACGTCGGCCATCTTCTACCTTACTTTTGACACTTCCCCTCCGCACTCCCGATCGGGGTGTCCTCTGCTGCTAGTAGCCCTTCACCGGGGTCCTACGGGCTTAACCCAGGAGCTGACCGTGTTGGTCCCAAGAAGTTGGCAGCGGAGAACGAACATTCGTACCTAGGTGCACCCGGTGAGTAATTTGTTTGTTTTGGCGCGCGCTATTTGAGCGGTGTATTTGGAACAGTTAACTGTATTTTGATTTGGGGGTCATGAGTACTCTAGGAGAATTACGGAGGTCTTGCAGGGTGGTCCGGTAGGGACTGACTGTAGAGACTCCACGGATCTTTTGTGATCTAGAGACACTGATCAGATGCCTAGTTGTTACCTGTGTGCAACACACGGCCGGATTGTATTTGGAAAAGCCTGTGGCTGTAATTGGGTAGCCATGAGACATACCTGAGGTGATGCTCGCACCACATCAGAACAGTCTCAGTGGTGAACCAAGGAGGTCATAGGATGGTCTGTAGTCCAGTCCGTGGTCGCACCTGTCTGACTGCCTCTTGCCAGTCTTTTGGAAGACTGCTCGTTGTGATTCTGTCGGTCCGGTATTTTGAATAATTCTCCACGAACGGGAGTCGACGGGCTCGGTTCGTTTGTTTGGATGCATCAAGTTTGAATAAGTAGGTTGAGGTTGAACTGCAGAAAACGTTATATAGGAAAAATCAATATGTGTTATATGTGATACAAGAATTTGTTTGTACGTTATTGGTGTTTGTCTGCTAACTAACATGCCGTGCTTCAGCAAATTGAATTGTTTTGGTTGTTGTTGTCGGACTAGTGGCTCTCGTCTGGCCGAAAGCCAGCCTGCCCCACCGGAAGGCAGTCCTAGCCATTATATGTACATAAAACATGGAATAGCTCCTTTATTGTTTAATACTTTGTGGCATAAGTATACCAGAGGTAATGAAGAATTGCAATGGCCTAAAACGGGTTCTTTTGATGAAAAGAAAATTGCCTTCTTACAGGATCAGTTATTTTCTAGACGCAGTAGGCAGTCTATGTTTGAAGCGTTAAACACCTGGCAGAAGGAATCAAAGCGAAGGCGAATGATAGAAGAGAAACTAGCTAGAGTCAAAGCAGGGCAAACCATTACCCAGAAGGCTGTTGCCTACGACAGAGCCCGAACGGAAGAAGGGATCGAATGTGTAAATCGTGAGTTTAGATTACAGGTCGATAAAAGTTATGTGGCTCGGCCTGACGCTGAAGATGAAATAGGAGATCTATTGGACATGCGTCCACCACCCCCATATGTTTCGCAACGGTTATATCCGGCAGCACCAGTTGCCCCGGTATCAGCCGTTGCGGGGCCAGCCGCTCCTGCGCAAGCTTCAGCTGTGTCAATAGTAGCTCCTACTGTGTCAGCGCCTCCAGCCCCTCCCCTCCTTGCGCCTCAAACAAATTTGTCCCGGTTGTCCTCGTCTGTCTCAGAGATTATGACTTTATTGCCCAATTTGTTGTCATCTGCGGCAGCTGAAACTCTTCAGCTGTCACCCGGGTCAACCCATTCTCCTCATGTGTTGACCTCTTCCTCAGCGAGTGCGACTCCTTTACCAGCTGTTTCCACTCCGGTACATCCGCCCGGGTTTCTTGATGGTAAGAAGCTGTTTACCCGGTCAGCCTTAGGATCAGAGGAAAGGGAAACCATTGCACAGCAAGCATCACAATGGATGCGGCAGCCTATTTATACGTTGTCCGACATAAGGAGCACTATGAAAGACTATGAGCCCGTGATGCAACATCATGCGTTAGACCATATGGCTGGACGCCTCATAGAATTATGGGAACAGATTCATGAAGGGGGGAGGGCTCCAGCAATATTGTATGATATTCATGACCAAGCGCATAAATTTCAGTTAAGCCCGGAGGAGGTGTACCGAAATATTGGAACAATGGTTAGTTATAGAACTCGACTTCAATCTGCTGTTCCTGCGGGCTCCACACATTTCCCAATGCGTGAAGTGCACCCTATTTATCATCCAGAAATTACTGAAATAGTAGATGCACTGGGGGTGGTTACCCGCCCGCGAGTAGATGCTCGTTTTCAGGAACAGTGGGTGTACACCCGTGGAAACGCAGTGAAGTACTGTCATTAAAGGCTCATTTGCCTGATCCCAGGAAAAATCCTACAGCATATTATAAGGAAGTTACTGAAGCCGCCTCATCGGCGGTAATGACGTTGGCCGATATAGAATTATTCTTTGCTTTATTAGTACCAGTGGATATATGGCGTCCGGTACATGACCAAGATCATGTGACTGAATTTGGGGGAACATGGGATCAACTGAGAGATTGGGATAGAGATCGAAAACCAGGAGATAAGCCCAGGGCTGAAATATTAACGTTACCTGACAAAATAATTACCTACATGCATTCGTTAATCCCTCCTAGAAAAGTTGATTGGGATCAATTGACAGCATGCAAGCAAAAGAAAGATGAGAGTGTGTCAGATTTTATCACTAGATTTGAAGGTGTTTTTATTGACTTCAGCGGCCAAGATTTATCCAAGGAGGGTGGTATACGCTTGTTTGTCAATAGGTTTGTAACTAATTTGCTGCCCGAAATATCAGCCCGACTCCAGGCAGCAGAAAGTACTTGGACGACGTCTACTCCTTCGATTATATTAAGCATGGCTCAATACTATGTGCACCGAGAGAATGAAAGTAAGGATAAAACGGAAAAGAAAGCAAAAGATTTGAAAACGCGGGTCCTGTTACAGCAAGTTGAGAGAGGCCGTGGGAGGGGTCGGGGAGTGCCAACTTTTGCTTCACGAGGGGCGGGCCAAGTACAGGGTGGAGGAAGAACTGATTTGGGAATAAACCAATGCACCTTCTGTAAACAGGAAGGCCATTGGCGTTCCCAGTGCCCGTTGTTGTATGCGCAACACAGCACTATGCGAGGCCAAGGAATAGGACGCGGTTGTGGTAATCGTGGTGGACATACAAGGCAGGAAGAGTCTGGACAAGGTGGGAATAGCCAAAACTATGTTGATCCTGGTCAGGGAAAGCAGTACTTTAATGTAGAATGTGTCAGCGATGCTTCGGCAGGCTACTCTCATGCATAGGATAGCCGAGGGCAGAGTGGGGGACGTGTGTCAATTCCTATAGATCAAAACGGACCTTATGTTAATGCACATTTAATGGGCGCATCGGGTAAGTTTCTAGTTGACACTGGAGCTATGAACAGTTCTGTTTCACATGCCCTTGTCCCTGGGGCTGCTCTGTCTGGCCAGAATAATGTGTCCGTAGGTTTCTCTGGAACTCTGGTGGTGAGCCCCATTTCCCAACCTCTTTCTTTCACCCTGGGCCTTATTTCTATTGATTTGCCATTCCTTTTAACCTCGCAATGTGGTGAGAATCTATTAGGCATAGACTTATTGAAAAGGTTAAATGCTCGTATATATTGTTCTCCGGATGGTGTCTATTTGACTATTACACACCCTTTTTTTCCTTCGGTGCAATGCTTCTCCAAGACGGACACCTTACCCCCTGAATTTGCGAAAATTCCAAAACAACTTTGGGCTACAGGAGACACAGATGTGGGTTTGTTGAGAATACCCCCAATTTCAATTACCTTGAAACAAAATGCTCGTCTACCAAGAATACCGCAATACAAAATTGCACCTGCGGGTGAACGAGCCTTGTTGACCATTATTCATGACTTGATTCGCACTGGAGTGGTGGAGGAAACAGCCTCCAATCTGTGTAATAGTCCCATTCTTCCTATTCTTAAAAGGGCTCCCATAGATCACAATCCTGATTATGCTGATACATATCGTTTTGTGATTGATTTGCGGGAAATTAACAAGATTGTGGTCCCTCAGTATCCCGTGGTGCCTGATATAACCACCATTTTAACTATGATTCCTCCCACAGTTAAATTTTTCTCTGTGATTGATTTAAAGAATGCTTTCTTCAGTATCCCCATTCATCCTGATAGTCGATATCTTTTCGTCTTCTCATTAGCTGGTCGCAGCTTCAGATTTTGTCGCGCTCCCCAGGGCTATACAGAAAGCCCTAGTATTTATAGTCAAGCGCTCAAAGCCCTATTGGATACTCTAATTTTGCCCGCTGGTAATGTACTGCTACAGTACATGGATGATCTATTGGTGGCTTCGGATACTGAACAGGGTTGCCGGGATGCTACAGTTAAATTGTTGCAGCATTTGGCAAAACATGGTAATAAGGTATCTGTGGAAATGAAAGAAGTCTCATAGACAGGGTCTCGTAGTCGTAGTTTATTTCTTAGTTGTATCCTTACAGGTTCTTTAGTAAGTCTTAAGTAAGCCCCACCAGGAGCAGCCTCCTGGCCACTCAGCCCATCTTCCACAACTGCCACTCTTCAAGTCCCAACAATCCCAACATTCTATATGACATCACATAGCTAGGGAGAACAGCAGGGCAAGGGAAATGCACTACATTAGAAGCAGATCACTACATATCTCCCCCCTTTAAATATTCATCAGTCAACACCGAAGTTGATGACCGCAAATCCATGCAATAAAGCCATGAACGCCGAGATCGATGCTTGCCCCCGACACGCACAGCAGACCACGGCCTCTCAAGTGTCATCACACACTACAGGCCAATCGAGAAAGCAAGGTTAACGTTTCTCCAACATTTAGTCTTTGAAATGTACTTTCCTTTGGTGCTACATCTCACAGTCACATACCACGTGTGTTATAGGTTTCCACAATAACAAATGGTTCATAGCTTCACGTTGTTGCTCTCCAACACCACTTTAAAAGGTGAAGACTTCTCATCTTGCAACGCCAGTTGTCATCACTTTACTCTTGGGCTCGGTCTTGCAAGGTAGAGAGGTAGAGAGAGGTAGAGAGGTAGAGGTAGAGAGAGGTAGAGTTAGAGAGAGGTGTGGAGATGTGTAGAGAGGTAGAGGTAGAGAGGTCGAGAGAAAGGTAGAGAGGTAGTAAGAGAGGTGTAGAGAGGTAGTGAGAGAGAGGTAGAGAGAGGTAGAGAGGAAGAGAGGTAGAGAGAGGTAGAGAGAGCGAGGTAGAGAGAGAGGTAGAGAGGTAGACAGAGATAGAGAGAGAGGTATAGGTAGAGAGAGAGGTAGAGAGAGAGAGGTAGAGGGAGGGGTAGCAAGGTAGAGGTAGAGAGAGGTACAGATGTAGAGAGAGGTAGAGGGACAGGTAGAGAGGTTGAGAGGGAGAGGTAGAGAGGTAGAGGTGAGGTAGAGGTAGAGTGTGATGTAGAGAGGTAGAGGTAGAGAGAGGTGGAGAGGTAGAGAGAGAGAGGTAGCAAGAGAAGTAGAGAGGTAGAGAGAGGTAGAAAGGTAGAGAGAGGTAGAGAGAGAGAGGTAGACAGAGGTAGAGAGAGGTAGAGGTAGAGAGAGGTAGAGAGAGGTAGACAGAGGTAGAGAGGTAGAGAGAGGTAGAGGTAGAGAGAGGTAGAAAGAGCGAGGTAGAGAGGTAGAAAGAGGTAGAGATAGAGGTAAAGAGAGAGCGGTAGAGAGAGGTAGAGAGAGAGGTAGAGAGGTGTAGAGAGGTGTAGAGAGGTAGAGAGATAGAGAGATGTAGAGAGAGAGGTGTAGAAAGAGGTAGAGAGGTAGAGAGAGGTAGAGAGAGAGGTAGAGGTAGAGAGGTAGTGGTAGAGGGAGGGGTAGCGAGGTAGAGGTAGAGAGAGAGGTAGAGAGGTTTAGAGGTAGAGGTAGAGAGGTAGAGGTAGAGAGAGGTAGAGGTAGAGAGAGAGGTAGAGAGAGGTAGCGAGGAAGAGAGAGGTAGAAAGAGGTAGAGAGAGAGAGAGAGGTAGAGAGAGAGGGAGGAAGAGAGGTAGAGAGGTAGAGAGAGGTTGAGAGGTAGAGAGCGGTAGAGAGAGGCAGAGAGGTAGAGGTAGAGAGAGGTGTAGAGAGGTAGAGAGAAAGGTAGAGAGGTAGAGAGAGGTAGAGAGGTAGAGAGAGAGAGGTAGAGAGGAAGAGAGGTAGAGAGAGCGAGGTAGAGAGAGAGAGGTAGAGAGGTATAGATAGAGATAGAGAGAGAGGTAGAGAGAGAGGTAGAAAGAGAGGTAGAGAGAGGTTGAGAGGTAGAGAGAGGCAGAGAGGTAGAGGTAGAGAGAGGTGTAGAGAGGTAGAGGTAGAAAGGTAGAGAGAGAGAGGTAGAGAGAGAGGTAGAGAGGAAGAGAGGTAGAGCGAGGTAGAGAGAGAGAGGTAGAGAGAGGTAGAGAGATAGAAAGAGAGGTAGAGAGAGAGAGGTAGAGAGAGAGAGGTAGAGGGAGGGGTAGAAAGGTAGAGGTAGAGAGAGGTACAGAGGTAGAGAGAGAGGTAGAGAGACAGGTAGAGAGGTAGAGGTGAGGTAGAGAGGTAGAGTGTGAGGTAGAGAGGTAGAGGTAGAGAGGTGGAGAGAGAGAGGTAGCAAGAGAGGTAGAGAGAGGTAGAGAGGTAGCGAGAGGTAGAGAGGTAGAGAGAGAGGTAGAGAGAGAGGTAGAGAGAGGTAGAGCTAGAGAGGTAGAGAGGTAGAAAGAGCGAGGTAGAGAGGTAGAAAGAGGTAGAGATAGAGGTAGAGAGAGAGCGGTAGAGAGAGAGGTAGAGAGGTAGAGAGAGGTAGAGAGGTAGAGGAAGAGAGATAGAGAGGTAGGGAGAAAGAGAGAGAGAGAGAGGTAGAGAGGTAGAGAGAGGTAGAGTGGTAGAGAGGTCGAGGTAGAGAGAGAGGTAGAGAGGAAGAGGGTGAGGTAGGGAGAGGTAGTGAAGGATAAAAATCATTTGCTCTGTTTATTCGCACCATGTAAGGTTAGCACAATGTATCTATGACGGTATTCCTATCACATAAAAACGAGAGATGCTTTGGAAGAAGCGTTAGTTCTTTTCTTTCTCTCACTGCACGACAAAAATGGCCGAAAACCATACTGCAGCCATCTTGGTTTATGATAGACCATGTTTCAGATCACGTGGTTTCCTTTGCTCACCATCTTCATGATTTAGTGCGTACCAGCCCCAAGACAGGTTAGTTGTATTTACGGCCGAGGCCCAAGGTCACATCTGCTGTAGGGAGTATTAAGCAAATTCCTTCAGGCCCTGGGACGAAAAGGGAGTCACCCTGCCGACCTCCTCTGTATAGATAGCAACCCTTTGTGTGAGACTGAAACTGAACACTGTATGAGCTCATCCAGGAGCCCATGGACTAACTGGTATTTTTCCACTTGTAAGGCTTTGTATGCTGAATCTGTTATGTATATAAGTGTGGTTTTGTCAAGGAACCAGCAGTCTTCCTCGGCGCACCTGATGGGTGAGAATCAATGAGGCTCCTCTATATAGAGTTTTGCTTTGGCCAATAAAACGTCTAAACCTTCTCCGTTGCCAACTGACTATTATTTGGAAAGATATTGCGGGCCACTGGTAAGTGTGGCCCTTGGGATTTTGTTTGAGTACTTCAGTTGGCGACTCTGGTGGGACCCCGTGAAAGGGTCTTTCCTCCCCCGTATTCGGGTGGTAGGATTGAGGGCGTCCTGGTCGGGCGGGTGGAGAAGAAGGATTTTATTTTTTCCTTCTACCTGATTTATCTTTTTTTTTTCTTCTTTTTTTAAATATTTTTTTTTCATTGTTTATTAAACATAACACACACTCAAGGCAATGAGAGTCCGAGATAGCAGCGTGCTCTTCCCAGGACGGGGAACAACATACAGTGTCCAAAACGATTCTGGTCCAGAAGCGGTGAAGGGGGGCAATGGGAAAACAAAGCATGGAACACACATTACACACTCCCGCAGAATGCGCAGCTAGGGGGTCAAAGCAATATCGACCTCTAATGGCAAAGGCGGGGCGCAGATACGGCCACGATATAAATTCCACGGACCCCATACCCTACTCCATTTCCCTGGCTTACCTCTCGCCACATACACCGTCTTTTCCCTAAACATACACCAGTCCATATTCTCCTTCCATACATCAACCGTGGGCGGCCTCGGGGAGCCCCATAGCTGTGCAATGTTACGCTTAGCCACCATATACCCCAAGGTCACCCACTGCGTCTGTGCCGCATTGCAATCATTCGGTTCCCAGACATTCAACAAACACCTCCTAGCCTCTGGCAACAGGGCCACGTGCGTGACCCCCTCCAGTACAGTATGGAGACCGTTCCAGAATCGCACAATCTCCGGACATTCCCACAATATATGAAGGAACGTGCCCGGCAGGCCACATCCACGCTTACACAATCCATCCATTGAATAACCCATACGCAGCAAACCGGGCCCTGTGACATACACTCTATGGAGGCTGTTCAGCTGTACAAAAATGGAGGCGGGCCGGGGTCGCCACCTCCTTCGGGGAGGCCACCGCCGACACCCAGTCCTCATCATCCAGCTCTAAGCCATCGCCTGTCCATGCCTCTCTCAGACGGAGCAGCAAGTCCGCGCGATCGTTGATGAGTTTCTTGTAAATCAAAGAAATAGTGCTGTCGGGCACATAGCCATCCAACACTCTATCCTCCAGTGGAGAATACTCGGGGATGGCAGCAGCGTCCGGAAAAACCGAACACAGCGCATGGTGGACTTGAGCATATCGGAAATACTCTTTATCGTTCAATTTATATTCCTTTTTAAGCATTTCAAACGTTTTGAAAGCTCCCTTCACCCAAAGATCACCCACCTTACATATACCAATCATGTCCCATTTCTCAAAGCCTTTCGATCTCCACAAACAGCCCAACCGCCCAGAGGCATACAGCGGCGTCGCCCGAGTCAAGCGATCCCTCCACCCCATCGCAGCATTCGCCGCGTGCCACACACGCACCGCCACCCGCGTGGGTCCCGTCAGCCGCGTGTCCGGGGTCACCGAGTACAGCGCCCTGTTATAATCCCCACCTGGAAGCAGGAATTTATCCATCTCGAACACCGGGTTTAAGGCAGGACCATATATCCCGTGGTTCACAGCCGCCAACTGAGACGCCCAATAGTATCGTTTGATATCAGGGAGTGCAACCCCCCCATCGTACCAAGGAAGCATTAACTTGGCGAGAGCAATCCGCGGCCGCCCGTCCCAAAACAGTTGACGCTGAAGACCCTCAACCTCCCGGAAATAGCGGGCCGGTACGACATCCAGAGTATTTTGCAAGGCGTACAAAAAGCGAGGCAGCGACATCATTTTGAACAATGCCGCCCGTCCAAGCGGTGAAAGCGGAAGTCGTCGCCATCTTGCGACGTCGGCCATCTTCTACCTTACTTTTGACACTTCCCCTCCGCACTCCCGATCGGGGTGTCCTCTGCTGCTAGTAGCCCTTCACCGGGGTCCTACGGGCTTAACCCAGGAGCTGACCGTGTTGGTCCCAAGAAGTTGGCAGCGGAGAACGAACATTCGTACCTAGGTGCACCCGGTGAGTAATTTGTTTGTTTTGGCGCGCGCTATTTGAGCGGTGTATTTGGAACAGTTAACTGTATTTTGATTTGGGGGTCATGAGTACTCTAGGAGAATTACGGAGGTCTTGCAGGGTGGTCCGGTAGGGACTGACTTTAGAGACTCCACGGATCTTTTGTGATCTAGAGACACTGATCAGATGCCTAGTTGTTACCTGTGTGCAACACACGGCCGGATTGTATTTGGAAAAGCCTGTGGCTGTAATTGGGTAGCCATGAGACATACCTGAGGTGATGCTCGCACCACATCAGAACAGTCTCAGTGGTGAACCAAGGAGGTCATAGGATGGTCTGTAGTCCAGTCCGTGGTCGCACCTGTCTGACTGCCTCTTGCCAGTCTTTTGGAAGACTGCTCGTTGTGATTCTGTCGGTCCGGTATTTTGAATAATTCTCCACGAACGGGAGTCGACGGGCTCGGTTCGTTTGTTTGGATGCATCAAGTTTGAATAAGTAGGTTGAGGTTGAACTGCAGAATACGTTATATAGGAAAAATCAATATGTGTTATATGTGATACAAGAATTTGTTTGTACGTTATTGGTGTTTGTCTGCTAACTAACATGCCGTGCTTCAGCAAATTGAATTGTTTTGGTTGTTGTTGTCGGACTAGTGGCTCTCGTCTGGCCGAAAGCCAGCCTGCCCCACCGGAAGGCAGTCCTAGCCATTATATGTACATAAAACATGGAATAGCTCCTTTATTGTTTAATACTTTGTGGCATAAGTATACCAGAGGTAATGAAGAATTGCAATGGCCTAAAACGGGTTCTTTTGATGAAAAGAAAATTGCCTTCTTACAGGATCAGTTATTTTCTAGACGCAGTAGGCAGTCTATGTTTGAAGCGTTAAACACCTGGCAGAAGGAATCAAAGCGAAGGCGAATGATAGAAGAGAAACTAGCTAGAGTCAAAGCAGGGCAAACCATTACCCAGAAGGCTGTTGCCTACGACAGAGCCCGAACGGAAGAAGGGATCGAATGTGTAAATCGTGAGTTTAGATTACAGGTCGATAAAAGTTATGTGGCTCGGCCTGACGCTGAAGATGAAATAGGAGATCTATTGGACATGCGTCCACCACCCCCATATGTTTCGCAACGGTTATATCCGGCAGCACCAGTTGCCCCGGTATCAGCCGTTGCGGGGCCAGCCGCTCCTGCGCAAGCTTCAGCTGTGTCAATAGTAGCTCCTACTGTGTCAGCGCCTCCAGCCCCTCCCCTCCTTGCGCCTCAAACAAATTTGTCCCGGTTGTCCTCGTCTGTCTCAGAGATTATGACTTTATTGCCCAATTTGTTGTCATCTGCGGCAGCTGAAACTCTTCAGCTGTCACCCGGGTCAACCCATTCTCCTCATGTGTTGACCTCTTCCTCAGCGAGTGCGACTCCTTTACCAGCTGTTTCCACTCCGGTACATCCGCCCGGGTTTCTTGATGGTAAGAAGCTGTTTACCCGGTCAGCCTTAGGATCAGAGGAAAGGGAAACCATTGCACAGCAAGCATCACAATGGATGCGGCAGCCTATTTATACGTTGTCCGACATAAGGAGCACTATGAAAGACTATGAGCCCGTGATGCAACATCATGCGTTAGACCATATGGCTGGACGCCTCATAGAATTATGGGAACAGATTCATGAAGGGGGGAGGGCTCCAGCAATATTGTATGATATTCATGACCAAGCGCATAAATTTCAGTTAAGCCCGGAGGAGGTGTACCGAAATATTGGAACAATGGTTAGTTATAGAACTCGACTTCAATCTGCTGTTCCTGCGGGCTCCACACATTTCCCAATGCGTGAAGGGCACCCTATTTATCATCCAGAAATTACTGAAATAGTAGATGCACTGGGGGTGGTTACCCGCCCGCGAGTAGATGCTCGTTTTCAGGAACAGTGGGTGTACACCCGTGGAAACGCAGTGAAGTACTGTCATTAAAGGCTCATTTGCCTGATCCCAGGAAAAATCCTACAGCATATTATAAGGAAGTTACTGAAGCCGCCTCATCGGCGGTAATGACGTTGGCCGATATAGAATTATTCTTTGCTTTATTAGTACCAGTGGATATATGGCGTCCGGTACATGACCAAGATCATGTGACTGAATTTGGGGGAACATGGGATCAACTGAGAGATTGGGATAGAGATCGAAAACCAGGAGATAAGCCCAGGGCTGAAATATTAACGTTACCTGACAAAATAATTACCTACATGCATTCGTTAATCCCTCCTAGAAAAGTTGATTGGGATCAATTGACAGCATGCAAGCAAAAGAAAGATGAGAGTGTGTCAGATTTTATCACTAGATTTGAAGGTGTTTTTATTGACTTCAGCGGCCAAGATTTATCCAAGGAGGGTGGTATACGCTTGTTTGTCAATAGGTTTGTAACTAATTTGCTGCCCGAAATATCAGCCCGACTCCAGGCAGCAGAAAGTACTTGGACGACGTCTACTCCTTCGATTATATTAAGCATGGCTCAATACTATGTGCACCGAGAAAATGAAAGTAAGGATAAAACGGAAAAGAAAGCAAAAGATTTGAAAACGCGGGTCCTGTTACAGCAAGTTGAGAGAGGCCGTGGGAGGGGTCGGGGAGTGCCAACTTTTGCTTCACGAGGGGCGGGCCAAGTACAGGGTGGAGGAAGAACTGATTTGGGAATAAACCAATGCACCTTCTGTAAACAGGAAGGCCATTGGCGTTCCCAGTGCCCGTTGTTGTATGCGCAACACAGCACTATGCGAGGCCAACGAATAGGACGCGGTTGTGGTAATCGTGGTGGACATACAAGGCAGGAAGAGTCTGGACAAGGTGGGAATAGCCAAAACTATGTTGATCCTGGTCAGGGAAAGCAGTACTTTAATGTAGAATGTGTCAGCGATGCTTCGGCAGGCTACTCTCATGCATAGGATAGCCGAGGGCAGAGTGGGGGACGTGTGTCAATTCCTATAGATCAAAACGGACCTTATGTTAATGCACATTTAATGGGCGCATCGGGTAAGTTTCTAGTTGACACTGGAGCTATGAACAGTTCTGTTTCACATGCCCTTGTCCCTGGGGCTGCTCTGTCTGGCCAGAATAATGTGTCCGTAGGTTTCTCTGGAACTCTGGTGGTGAGCCCCATTTCCCAACCTCTTTCTTTCACCCTGGGCCTTATTTCTATTGATTTGCCATTCCTTTTAACCTCGCAATGTGGTGAGAATCTATTAGGCATAGACTTATTGAAAAGGTTAAATGCTCGTATATATTGTTCTCCGGATGGTGTCTATTTGACTATTACACACCCTTTTTTTCCTTCGGTGCAATGCTTCTCCAAGACGGACACCTTACCCCCTGAATTTGCGAAAATTCCAAAACAACTTTGGGCTACAGGAGACACAGATGTGGGTTTGTTGAGAATACCCCCAATTTCAATTACCTTGAAACAAAATGCTCGTCTACCAAGAATACCGCAATACAAAATTGCACCTGCGGGTGAACGAGCCTTGTTGACCATTATTCATGACTTGATTCGCACTGGAGTGGTGGAGGAAACAGCCTCCAATCTGTGTAATAGTCCCATTCTTCCTATTCTTAAAAGGGCTCCCATAGATCACAATCCTGATTATGCTGATACATATCGTTTTGTGATTGATTTGCGGGAAATTAACAAGATTGTGGTCCCTCAGTATCCCGTGGTGCCTGATATAACCACCATTTTAACTATGATTCCTCCCACAGTTAAATTTTTCTCTGTGATTGATTTAAAGAATGCTTTCTTCAGTATCCCCATTCATCCTGATAGTCGATATCTTTTCGTCTTCTCATTAGCTGGTCGCAGCTTCAGATTTTGTCGCGCTCCCCAGGGCTATACAGAAAGCCCTAGTATTTATAGTCAAGCGCTCAAAGCCCTATTGGATACTCTAATTTTGCCCGCTGGTAATGTACTGCTACAGTACATGGATGATCTATTGGTGGCTTCGGATACTGAACAGGGTTGCCGGGATGCTACAGTTAAATTGTTGCAGCATTTGGCAAAACATGGTAATAAGGTATCTGTGGAAATGAAAGAAGTCTCATAGACAGGGTCTCGTAGTCGTAGTTTATTTCTTAGTTGTATCCTTACAGGTTCTTTAGTAAGTCTTAAGTAAGCCCCACCAGGAGCAGCCTCCTGGCCACTCAGCCCATCTTCCACAACTGCCACTCTTCAAGTCCCAACAATCCCAACATTCTATATGACATCACATAGCTAGGGAGAACAGCAGGGCAAGGGAAATGCACTACATTAGAAGCAGATCACTACATATCTCCCCCCTTTAAATATTCATCAGTCAACACCGAAGTTGATGACCGCAAATCCATGCAATAAAGCCATGAACGCCGAGATCGATGCTTGCCCCCGACACGCACAGCAGACCACGGCCTCTCAAGTGTCATCACACACTACAGGCCAATCGAGAAAGCAAGGTTAACGTTTCTCCAACATTTAGTCTTTGAAATGTACTTTCCTTTGGTGCTACATCTCACAGTCACATACCACGTGTGTTATAGGTTTCCACAATAACAAATGGTTCATAGCTTCACGTTGTTGCTCTCCAACACCACTTTAAAAGGTGAAGACTTCTCATCTTGCAACGCCAGTTGTCATCACTTTACTCTTGGGCTCGGTCTTGCCTTATTTAAACAACACTGGCTCTTGACCATGATCTTCACAGCTAAATATAGCACACTTAAGACTTTAGGCCTCACGAATTGTTCACAGCTTGCCTCAGTTCATATTTAAATCAGTAAAACGCCATAACTTCTCTGCAGCTTTACAATAATTAAACGAATCTGGCAACCTTAATTTCTAGGGCGACCGATCTTGGGGTCACTGGTGGGGCAGGTGCCAGATAATTTTAATAGTTCAAAATAGTACCTCAGTTGCAGTTCCCAAAATTTTTTTTTTTCACCTTTTCACGCGTAAATTCATCCCACTCTCGTCGCCAATGTGGAAATGAAAGAAGTCTCATAGACAGGGTCTCGTAGTCGTAGTTTATTTCTTAGTTGTATCCTTACAGGTTCTTTAGTAAGTCTTAAGTAAGCCCCACCTGGAGCAGCCTCCTGACCACTCAGCCCATCTTCCACAACTGCCACTCTTCAAGTCCCAACAATCCCAACATTCTATATGACATCACATAGCTAGGGAGAACAGCAGGGCAAGGGAAATGCACTACATTAGAAGCAGATCACTACATAATCCTTGTCCAAATTTCAATATTGTCGACCGGAGGTGACTTATTTAGGTCATCACCTGTCGAAGGAGGGTAGACGACTAACTCCTGATCGTATAACAACTATATCTAACATGCCTGTTCCTTGCACGCAACGTGATGTCCGTGCTTTTCTTGGCATAACCTCTTACTGTCGCCAGTGGATCCCTAATTTTTCCCTTCTGACTAAACCCCTTCTATATTTAACGACTAAGGATGTGCATGAACCTTTACCTTGGACTGTTGAATGTCAGGATGCTTTTGTTTCTCTAAAATCTGCTCTTTGTTCTGCTCCTGTGCTTGGCACTCCTGACTACCAGAAGCCTTTTGTACTCTACGTGAATGTGGTGGACGGTTGCTCGCTTTCTGTGTTAACACAAGGATTTGGTGGTAAGCAAAGACCTTGTGCATATTTTTCAGCGGTATTGGACAACGTCGCCAGAGCACTTCCCAGTTGTCTAAGAGCCACGGCCGCTGTTGCGGTGGCGATTCGACAATCAGAAGGGCTCGTCCTGAATACTGATCTCACAGTGATGGTGCCTCACGCTGTGGATGTATTGTTAAACAGGACTAAGACTCAGCACTTAACCAGTGCGCGTCTTACAGGGTATGAATTGACCCTGTTTGCACCCCACATCACTATCAAAAGATGTGCCACTCTGAATCCTGCCACGTTACTACCCCTCCCTTCGGAAGAACAAAATCAGGATATACACGACTGTATATTTCGGACAGAGGAAGAAACGAAGGGACGGATAGACCCGACAGACACTCCCTTATCTGAACCACAAGGGGAGTTATATGTCGATGGCTCATGTTTTAAGTTGCCTAATGGCACTACCACATCCGCCTATGCGATCACCACTCTCCAGACTATAGTTGAAACAGCTAAAGTGCCTTATCAATCTGCCCAGGCTGCCGAATTAATAGCATTGCTTCGAGCTTGTGAATTGAGTGAAGGTTTGAGAGTAAATGTCTATACCGATAGTCAATATGCTTTCGGTGTAGCACTTAACTTTGGCAGGCTATGGGCAGAGAGAGGTTTCCTTACTTCGCATGGTCAGAAGATAAGGAATGGCCCGTTTGTTCTGAGATTATTGACTGCTCTGACTTTGCTAAAAGAAATTGCTGTTGTTAAATGTAGTGCCCACAAAGCTGTGATCGATGCTGTGAGGAAAGGAAATTCATTTGCTGACAGAATCGCTAAAGAAACTGCCCAGTCAAACACCACCTCTATGTTTGTAAGCAGTTCCTCGAGAGGAATGGTAGAAACAGAAATATTTAATAGCACCATGGACAGTGTTAGAGAAATATAACAAGAAGCGACCCCTGAAGAACTAGTACATTGGCAAGAACAGATAGGGAACCTAGACGAAAATGGATGTTGGATTGACCTGTCAGAAAAATGCAGATGGTTACTGCCAAATGCATTTGTGAATGTCATAGTATCCATGGCACATGGTCCTGCACACATAGGTGTTAAAGGTATTTGTGCAGGGAGGTAGAGAGAGGTAGAGAGGAAGAGAGGTAGAGAGAGGTAGAGAGAGCGAGGTAGAGAGAGAGGTAGAGAGGTAGACAGAGATAGAGAGAGAGGTATAGGTAGAGAGAGAGGTAGAGAGAGAGAGGTAGAGGGAGGGGTAGCAAGGTAGAGGTAGAGAGAGGTACAGAGGTAGAGAGAGGTAGAGGGACAGGTAGAGAGGTTGAGAGGGAAAGGTAGAGAGGTAGAGGTGAGGTAGAGGTAGAGTGTGATGTAGAGAGGTAGAGGTAGAGAGAGGTGGAGAGGTAGAGCGAGAGAGGTAGCAAGAGAAGTAGAGAAGTAGAGAGGTAGAGAGAGGTAGAAAGGTAGAGAGAGGTAGAGAGAGAGAGGTAGACAGAGGTAGAGAGGTAGAGAGAGGTAGAGGTAGAGAGAGGTAGACAGAGGTAGAGAGTGAGAGAGAGGTAGAGGTAGAGAGAGGTAGAAAGAGCGAGGTAGAGAGGTAGAAAGAGGTAGAGATAGAGGTAAAGAGAGAGCGGTAGAGAGAGGTAGAGAGAGAGGTGTAGAGAGGTGTAGAGAGGTGTAGAGAGGTAGAGAGATGTAGAGAGAGAGGTGTAGAAAGAGGTAGAGAGGTAGAGAGAGGTAGAGAGAGAGGTAGAGAGGTAGTGGTAGAGGGAGGGGTAGCGAGGTAGAGGTAGAGAGAGAGGTAGAGAGGTTTAGAGGTAGAGGTAGAGAGGTAGAGGTAGAGAGAGGTAGAGGTAGAGAGAGAGGTAGAGAGAGGTAGCGAGGAAGAGAGAGGTAGCGAGGTAGAGAGAGGTAGAGAGAGGTAGAGAGAGAGAGAGAGAGAGAGAGGTAGAGAGAGAGGTAGAGAGGGAGGAAGAGAGGTAGAGAGGTTGAGAGAGGTTGAGAGGTAGAGAGAGGTAGAGAGAGGCAGAGAGGTAGAGGTAGAGAGAGGTGTAGAGAGGTAGAGAGAAAGGTAGAGAGGTAGCGAGAGAGGTAGAGAGAGGTAGAGAGGTAGAGAGAGAGAGAGGTAGAGAGGAAGAGAGGTAGAGAGAGGTAGAGAGAGCGAGGTAGAGAGAGAGAGGTAGAGAGGTATAGATAGAGATAGAGAGAGAGGTAGAGGTAGAGAGAGAGGTAGAAAGAGAGGTAGAGAGAGGTTGAGAGGTAGAGAGAGGAAGAGAGGTAGAGGTAGAGAGAGGTGTAGAGAGGTAGAGGTAGAGAGAGAGGTAGAGAAAGAGAGGTAGAGAGAGAGGTAGAGAGGAAGAGAGGTAGAGTGAGGTAGAGAGAGAGAGGTAGAGAGAGGTAGAGAGAGAGAGAGGTAGAGGGAGAGATGTAGAGGGAGGGGTAGAAAGGTAGAGGTAGAGAGAGGTACAGAGGTAGAGAGAGAGGTAGAGAGACAGGTAGAGAGGTAGAGGTGAGGTAGAGAGGTAGAGCCGGTGGTAGAGAGGTAGAGGTAGAGAGGTGGAGAGAGAGAGGTAGCAAGAGAGGTAGAGAGAGGTAGAGAGGTAGCGTGAGGTAGAGAGGTAGAAAGAGGTAGAGAGAGAGGTAGAGAGAGAGAGGTAGAGAGAGAGCGGTAGAGAGAGGTAGAGAGAGGTAGAGAGGTAGAGGAAGATAGATAGAGAGGTAGGGAGAAAGAGAGAGAGAGAGAGGTAGAGAGGTAGAGAGAGGTAGAGTGGTAGAGAGGTCGAGGTAGAGAGAGAGGTAGAGAGGAAGAGGGTGAGGTAGGGAGAGGTAGTGAAGGATAAAAATAATTTGCTCTGTTTATTCGCACCATATAAGGTTAGCACAATGTATCTATGACGGTATTCCTATCACATAAAAACGAGAGATGCTTTGGAAGAAGCGTTAGTTCTTTTCTTTCTCTCACTGCACGACACAAAGGGCCGAAAACCATACTGCAGCCATCTTGGCTTATGATAGACCATGTTTCGGATCACGTGGTTTCCTTTGCTCACCATCTTCATGATTTAGTTCGTACCAGCCCCAAGACAGGTTAGTTGTATTTACGGCCGAGGCCCAAGGTCACATCTGCTGTAGGGAGTATTAAGCAAATTCCTTCAGGCCCTGGGACGAAAAGGGAGTCACCCTGCCGACCTCCTCTGTATAGATAGCAACCCTTTGTGTGAGACTGAAACTGAACACTGTATGAGCTCATCCAGGAGTCCATGGACTAACTGGTATTTTTCCACTTGTAAGGCTTTGTATGCTGAATCTGTTATGTATATAAGTGTGGTTTTGTCAAGGAGCCAGCAGTCTTCCTCGGCGCACCTGATGGGTGAGGATCGATGAGGCTCCTCTATATAGAGTTTTGCTTTGGCCAATAAAACGTCTAAACCTTCTCCGTTGCCAACTGACTATTATTTGGAAAGATATTGCGGGCCACTGGTAAGTGTGGCCCTTGGGATTTTGTTTGAGTACTTCAGTTGGCGACTCTGGTGGGACCCCGTGAAAGGGTCTTTCCTCCCCCGTATTCGGGTGGTAGGATTGAGGGCGTCCTGGTCGGGCGGGTGGAGAAGAGGGATTTTATTTTTTCCTTCTACCTGTCTTTTGACACTTCCACTCCGCACTCCCGATCGGGGTGTCCTCTGCTGCTAGTAGCCCTTCACCGGGGTCCTACGGGCTTAACCCAGGAGCTGACCGTGTTGGTCCCAAGAAGTTGGCAGTGGAGAACGAACATTCGTACCTAGGTGCACCCGGTGAGTAATTTGTTAGTTTTGGCGCGCGCTATTTGAGCGGTGCATTTGGAACAGTTCACTGTATTTTGATTTGGGGGTCATGAGTACCCTAGGAGAATTACGGAGGTCTAGCAGGGTGGTCCGGTAGGGACTGACTGTAGAGACTCCACAGATCTTTTGTGATCTAGAGACACTGATCAGATGCCTAGTTGTTACCTGTGTGCAACACACGGCCGGATTGTATTCGGAAAAGCCTGTGGCTGTAATTGGGTAGCCATGAGACATACCTGAGGTGATGCTCGCACCACATCAGAACAGTCTCAGTGGTGAACCAAGGAGGTCATAGGATGGTTTGTAGTCCAGTCTGTGGTCGCACCTGTCTGACTGCCTCTTGCCAGTCTTTTGGAAGACTGCTCGTTGTGATTCTGTCGGTCCGGTATTTTGAATAATTCTCCACGAACGAGAGTCGACGGGCTCGGTTCGTTTGTTTGGATGCATCAAGTTTGAATAAGTAGGTTGAGGTTGAACTGCAGAAAACGTTATATGGGAAAAATCAATATGTGTTATATGTGATACAAGAATTTGTTTGTACGTTATTGGTGTTTGTCTGCTAACTAACATGCCGTGCTTCAGCAAATTGAATTGTTTTGGTTGTTGTTGTCGGACTAGTGGCTCTCGTCTGGCCGAAAGCCAGCCTGCCCCACCGGAAGGCAGTCCTAGCCATTATATGTACATAAAACATGGAATAGCTCCTTTATTGTTTAATACTTTGTGGCATAAGTATACCAGAGGTAATGAAGAATTGCAATGGCCTAAAACGGGTTCTTTTGATGAAAAGAAAATTGCCTTCTTACAGGATCAGTTATTTTCTAGATGCAGTAGGCAGTCTATGTTTGAAGCGTTAAACACCTGGCAGAAGGAATCAAAGCGAAGCCGAATGATAGAAGAGAAACTAGCTAGAGTCAAAGCAGGGCAAACCATTACCCAGAAGGCTGTTGCCTACGACAGAGCCCGAACGGAAGAAGGGATCGAATGTGTAAATCGTGAGTTTAGATTACAGGTCGATAAAAGTTATGTGGCTCGGCCTGACGCTGAAGATGAAATAGGAGATCTATTGGACATGCGTCCACCACCCCCATATGTTTCGCAAAGGTTATATCCGGCAGCACCAGTTGCCCCGGTATCAGCCGTTGCGGGGCCAGCCGCTCCTGCGCAAGCTTCAGCTGTATCAATAGTAGCTCCTACTGTGTCAGCGCCTCCAGCCCTTCCCCTCCTTGCGCCTCAAACAATTTTTCCCGGTTGTCCTCGTCTGTCTCAGAGATTATGACTTTATTGCCCAATTTGTTGTCATCTGCGGCAGCTGAAACTCTTCAGCTGTCACCCTGGTCAACCCATTCTCCTCATGTGTTGACCTCTTCCTCGGCGAGTGCGACTCCTTTACCAGCTGTTTCCACTCCGGTACATCCGCCCGGGTTTCTTGATGGTAAGAAGCTGTTTACCCGGTCAGCCTTAGGATCAGAGGAAAGGGAAACCATTGCACAGCAAGCATCACAATGGATGCAACAGCCTATTTATACTTTGTCCGACATAAGGAGCCCTATGAAAGACTATGAGCCCGTGATGCAACATCATGCATTAGACCATATGGCTGGACGCCTCATAGAATTATGGAAACAGGTTCATGAAGGGGGGAGGGCTCCATCAATATTGTATGATATTCATGACCAAGCGCATAAATTTCAGTTAAGCCCGGAGGAGGTGTACCGAAATATTGGAACAATGGTTAGTTATAGAACTCTACTTCAATCTGCTGTTCCTGCGGGATCCACACATTTCCCAATGCGTGAAGTACACCCTATTTATCATCCAGAAATTACTGAAATAGTAGATACACTGGGGGTGGTTACCCGCCCGTGAGTAGATGCTCGTTTTCAGGAACAGTGGGTGTACACCCGTGGAAACGCAGTGAAGTACTGTCATTAAAGGCTCATTTGCCTGATCCCAGGAAAAATCCTACAGCATATTATAAGGAAGTTACTGAAGCCGCCTCATCGGCGGTAATGACGTTGGCCGATATAGAATTAATCTTTGCTTTATTAGTACCAGTGGATATATGGCGTCCGGTACATGACCAAGATCATGTGACTGAATTTGGGGGAACATGGGATCAACTGAGAGATTGGGATAGAGATCGAAAACCAGGAGATAAGCCCAGGGCTGAAATATTAACGTTACCTGACAAAATAATTACCTACATGCATTCGTTAATCCCTCCTAGAAAAGTTGATTGGGAACAATTGACAGCATGCAAGCAAAAGAAAGATGAGAGTGTGTCAGATTTTATCACTAGATTTGAAGGTGTTTTTATTGACTTCAGCGGCCAAGATTTATCCAAGGAGGGTGGTATACGCTTGTTTGTCAATAGGTTTGTAACTAAGTTGCTGCCCGAAATATCTGCCCGACTCCAGGCAGCAGAAAGTACTTGGACGACGTCTACTCCTTCGATTATATTAAGCATGGCTCAATACTATGTGCACCGAGAGAATGAAAGTAAGGATGAAACGGAAAAGAAAGCAAAAGATTTGAAAACGCGGGTCCTGTTACAGCAAGTTGAGAGAGGCCGTGGGAGGGGTCGGGGAGTGCCAACTTTTGCTTCACGAGGGGCGGGCCAAGTACAGGGTGGAGGAAGAACTGATTTGGGAATAAACCAATGCGCCTTCTGTAAACAGGAAGGCCATTGGCGTTCCCAGTGCCCGTTGTTGTATGCGCAACACAGCACTATGCGAGGCCAAGGAATAGGACGCGGTTGTGGTAATCGTGGTGGACATACAAGGCAGGAAGAGTCTGGACAAGGTGGGAATAGCCAAAACTATGTTGATCATGGTCAGGGAAAGCAGTACTTTAATGAAGAATGTGTCAGCGATGCTTCGGCAGGCTACTCTCATGCATAGGATAGCCGAGGGCAGAGTGGGGGACGTGTGTCAATTCCTATAGATAAAAACGGACCTTATGTTAATGCACATTTAATGGGCGCATCGGGTAAGTTTCTAGTTGACACTGGAGCTATGAACAGTTCTGTTTCACATGCCCTTGTCCCTGGGGCTGCTCTGTCTGGCCAGAATAATGTGTCCGTAGGTTTCTCTGGAACTCTGGTGGTGAGCCCCATTTCCCAACCTCTTTCTTTCACCCTGGGCCCTATTTCTATTGATTCGCCATTCCTTTTGACCTCGCAATGTGGTGAGAATCTATTAGGCATAGACTTATTGAAAAGGTTAAATGCTCGTATATATTGTTCTCCGGATGGTGTCTATTTGACTATTACACACCCTTTTTCTCCTTCGGTGCAATGCTTCTCCAAGACGGACACCTTACCCCCTGAATTTGCAAAAATTCCAAAACAACTTTGGGCTACAGGAGACACAGATGTGGGTTTGTTGAGAATACCCCCAATTTCAATTACCTTGAAACAAAATGCTCGTCTACCAAGAATACCGCAATACAAAATTGCACCTGTGGGTGAACGAGCCTTGTTGACCATTATTCATGACTTGATTCGCACTGGAGTGGTGGAGGAAACAGCCTCCAATCTGTGTAATAGTCCTATTCTTCCTATTCTTAAAAGGGCTCCCATAGATCACAATCCTGATTATGCTGATACATATCGTTTTGTGATTGATTTGCGGGAAATTAACAAGATTGTGGTCCCTCAGTATCCCGTGGTACCTGATATAACCACCATTTTAACTATGATTCCTCCCACAGTTAAATTTTTCTCTGTGATTGATTTAAAGAATGCTTTCTTCAGTATCCCCATTCATCCTGATAGTCGATATCTTTTCGTCTTCTCATTAGCTGGTCGCAGCTTCAGATTTTGTCGCGCTCCCCAGGGCTATACAGAAAGCCCTAGTATTTATAGTCAAGCGCTCAAAGCCCTATTGGATACTCTAATTTTGCCCGCTGGTAATGTACTGCTACAGTACGTGGATGATCTATTGGTGGCTTCGGATACTGAACAGGGTTGCCGGGATGCTACAGTTAAATTGTTGCAGCATTTGGCAAAACATGGTAATAAGGTATCCTTGTCCAAATTTCAATATTGTCGACCGGAGGTGACTTATTTAGGTCATCTCCTGTCGAAGGAGGGTAGACGACTAACTCCTGATCGTATAACAACTATATCTAACATGCCTGTTCCTTGCACGCAACGTGATGTCCGCGCTTTTCTTGGCATAACCTCTTACTGTCGCCAGTGGATCCCTAATTTTTCCCTTCTGACTAAACCCCTTCTATATTTAACGACTAAGGATGTGCATGAACCTTTACCTTGGACTGTTGAATGTGAGGATGCTTTTGTTTCTCTAAAATCTGCTCTTTCTTCTGCTCCTGTGCTTGGCACTCCTGACTACCAGAAGCCTTTTGTACTCTACGTGAATGAGGTGGACGGTTGCTCGCTTTCTGTGTTAACATAAGGATTTGGTGGTAAGCAAAGACCTTGTGCATATTTTTCAGCGGTATTGGACAACGTCGCCAGAGCACTTCCCAGTTGTCTGAGAGCCACGGCCGCTGTTGCGGTGGCGATTCGACAATCAGAAGGGCTCGTCCTGAATACTGATCTCACAGTGATGGTGCCTCACGCTGTGGATGTATTGTTAAACAGGACTAAGACTCAGCACTTAACCAGTGCGCGTCTTACAGGGTATGAATTGACCCTGTTTGCACCCCACATCACTATTAAAAGATGTGCCACTCTGAATCCTGCCACGTTACTACCCCTCCCTTCGGAAGAACAAAATCAGGATATACACGACTGTATATTTCGGACAGAGGAAGAAACGAAGGGACGGATAGACCTGACAGACACTCCCTTATCTGAACCACAAGGGGAGTTATATGTCGATGGCTCATGTCTTAAGTTGCCTAATGGCACTACCACATCCGCCTATGCGATCACCACTCTCCAGACTATAGTTGAAACAGCTAAAGTGCCTTATCAATCTGCCCAGGCTGCCGAATTAGTAGCATTGCTTCGAGCTTGTGAATTGAGTGAAGGTTTGAGAGTAAATGTCTATACCGATAGTCAATATGCTTTCGGTGTAGCACATAACTTTGGCAGGCTATGGGCAGAGAGAGGTTTCCTTACTTCGCATGGTCAGAAGATAAGGAATGGTCCGTTGGTTCTGAGATTATTGACTGCTCTGACTTTGCTAAAAGAAATTGCTGTTGTTAAATGTAGTGCCCACAAAGCTGTGATCGATGCTGTGAGCAAAGGAAATTCATTTGCTGACAGATTCGCTAAAGAAACTGCCCAGTCAAACACCACCTCTATGTTTGTAAGCAGTTCCTCGAGAGGAATGGTAGAAACAGAAATATTTAATAGCACCATGGACAGTGTTAGAGAAATACAACAAGAAGCGACCCCTGAAGAACTAGTACATTGGCAAGAACAGATAGGGAACCTAGACGAAAATGGATGTTGGATTGACCTGTCAGAAAAATGCAGATGGTTACTGCCAAATGCATTTGTGAATGTCATAGTATCCATGGCACATGGTCCTGCACACATAGGTGTTAAAAGTATTTGTGCAGTACTAGATCCTGTGTGGTATAATACCAATATCAATAAGACTGCAACACATTTGGTCCAGAACTGTATGATCTGTTTACAGCATAATCCAGGAGGTAGTGTCCCTGTCCTGAAAGGTAATTTTGCGCCTCCTACCTTACCCTTTGAAGTGTTACAAATGGACTTCATTCAGTTAGAACGGGTCAACAATCTTACATATGTCTTAGTAGTAGTTTGTGCGTTCAGTAAATGGGTGGAGGCATACCCCACCAAGGAGAATACCGCTCTAGCCACAGCCAAAGCTTTAGTAAAGGAATTTTTTCCTCGCTATGGTTTGCCACGCGTAATTTGGAGTGACAACGGAAAGCATTTTTTTTTTTTTGAACCAACTTTTATTGATTTTAACGGTCGTGCAAAAATCCGTACACAGCTTGTTCGCCTACAACCACATTGGCCGGCAGCAGGTGACTAGTCATTGGCATACATACAGGCATATGCGTTAGCACCAGGAACATGAGCTATAGCCCAGAAACCGGCCCCCACAGGTACATTGACTTCCAGAGGTTGTGTGCCTTAGTAGCGTTAAACCCTCAGTAGACCTCCCGCCCAGCAACCCTGTAGAGACCGTTCTTAAAGGCTAGAAACCAAGGCGAACGAAATGACCCACTCGTCCCGGGCCAGCCGGGCAGGGAGCGTTAGGGTAGGGCAGTGCGGTGTCCCAGTTGTGCGCTGTTAGGGTCACAGCATATGCTAGCAAATATTACCTAAAGGAGGCGCTGCACAAGTCAGGTACCTTTCATCAATGATGCACAGAGCAGTAAGTAGCGCCCCGCTCCCCACATCAAAGATTGCCAATGTGACGACCGATCAACCAGGGGGAAAGAACAGGGGAAGAGGGGGAGGGTGTGGACCATCGCAAAGGGCGATAGTCGTGGCGAGGGAGAAAAGATGCGCGCTCAGCTATCCCCAGTAGATGGGGGCCCTCCAGGGTGTAGTCCGCTAGCAGCAGGGCCTCCTCCCCTCCCTTCGGGTCGGCTCTCACTAGTGGGTTACGTTACCTACCCCCTGCGGTGTTCCAGAACCCCCCCGGGTCCGTGGGAACTAGCACGTCATCGAAGAGCTTCAGGGCTCGAAGTCGCGGCGGCTGCAAGCGAGCATGCTCTAGCCGCCCCAGGTAGTCCACCAAGGGCTTCCAGAGTTTCTTATATTTGGCGTCCCGAAGCTGTAGACGCGCCGTGAGAAACTCCATCGCCACCACTTGCCACAGACGGGTAAACCACACGTTTACTGAGGGCGACTCCGGCTTCTTCCAGTGAAGGGCTACTGTTTGTTTTGCTGCGCCCAGCATATGGAAGCTAAGGTGCCGATCACGACCCGTCATGGCTCTCAGGGTTGTTGGTCTAACCCCCAGAAGGACCACCAGCGGATCCTCCGGGAGAGGGAACCCGAGCACCCTTTTTACATGGCTGAGGACCTCCTTCCAGAAAACTTTCAGAAGTGGACATGTCCACCAAATATGTATGAAGTCTCCCTGCGCCTGAGTACATCGCCAGCACAGGGGAGAGGAATTGGGGAACATTTTGTGGAGTCTGGCAGGGGTGTAGTACCATTGGGTCATTACTTTGTACGCCGATTCTTGTTGAGGGATGCTACGTAGTATTTTAGGGATGTCGCCCCAAAGCCGGGCCCATTGGGCAGGGGTGACGTCCGAGCTAGTAGAGGAGTGCCATCTCGTCTGATAAGGGTGGAGGTCAAGCCGGTGCGAGCGCTGCAGCACTTTGTAGATGCGGGAAATGAGCCCCTTATAGTTGCCGAAATCCCGCGCTAGCTGTTCGAACTGTGTGTAGGGTCGCGTGGCCGCCGGCGTCAGGGACGAGCCCTGTATCCAATGCCGCAGCTGTATATATTGGTATTTGTCCCCGTCCAGGAGCCCAAATTCCTGTTTGCACTGTGTAAAGGTTTTGAGAGTGTCACCGCAAAATAGGTCTCGTATCGTCCTGCAGCCCGACTCCGTCCAGTTCGCAAAGTAAGGTGTCTGACATGCGGGCGGGAACTGTGGATTTCGCGCAATCGGGGTGTGTGGGGATGGAAAGGTGGTCAAGCCCCTACTCACCGCCACTTTATCCCAGATCTCCAGGACCGTTTTGGTAGGGACGGCCATGTAGGCGCTGCGATGTCGGGCCGCCCGAGGAAGCCAAGCATGGTCCCATAGCGGCCGGCAGGTGACTGCCCTGTCCATGTGGAACCACACCTTTTCACTCTCCCACGCCCCCCACTCCAGAACACAGCGAAGGTGCGACGCCCAGTAATATTCGAGGAGATTAGGGCAGGCCAGGCCACCCCTGTCCCGGGGGAGGCTCAAGATTTTATTCGAGAACCGTGGTTTTTTCCCCCCCCAGACAAACGCGTTGAGCTCGCGTTGGAGCCCCTGTATTTGATGCTCCGGAATCGGAGTTGGCAGTGTTTGAAATAGATAGAGGACCTTTGGCAGTATCGACATCTTCACTGTGTTTAGGCGGCCCAACCAGGAGAGCGGTAAGGCCCTCCACGCCCGCAGGTCAGCCAGGACAGAGGTTTTGTAGTCTTGCCAGTTGGCTTGCGTCCAAGTGGCCAGGTCTGGAGTCAAGTTAAGACCCAAGTATCGCACCGACGCGTCCGCCCACTGATACGGGGCCGAAACTTGAATCGCTGGGAGCTCTTCGGCCGGGATTGAGATATTAAGGGCCCAGGACTTGGTGTGGTTAATTTTGAGCCCAGAGGCACGTTCGTAGGTGCGGAGTAGCGAGTGCACCGCCGGCAGTGAGCGCAGAGGCTCAGAGAGGGTGAGAAGGAGGTCGTCCGCGAAGAGAGCAATCTTATGCTGCACTCCGCGAAGGGCTATACCACAGATATCAGGGGACCGCCGAATCATAATGGCCAGAGGCTCCACCACCAGAGCGAACAATAGGGGCGATAGGGGACAGCCCTGCCGAGTGCCTCTGCAGATGGGAAAAGGTTGCGTGAGCTGTCCATTAACCCGCACCCTGGCAACTGGCGAGATATACGGGGCCATAACGCGCGCCACCATCTTAGGGCCCAGGCCTATTTTCCGCAGCACTGCTCGAAGAAAGGTCCAGTCCACCCTGTCAAACGCTTTTTCCGCGTCGAGCGACAACAGGCAGGCCGGGATCTTCCAGTGCTGGGCCTTCCCGACGATATGCGCAATACGCCGCACATTGTCCGCGCCCTGGCGCTGATGGATGAACCCCACCTGGTCGGGCTCAATGAGATTGGGGAGGTGAGGGCTAAGCCGCTTGGCTAGAATTTTAGTGTATAGTTTTAAATCGGTGTTCAGCAGGGCAATAGGCCGGTAGGAGGAGCACAGCGTATGGTCCTTCCCGGGCTTCGGGATGAGCGTTATGTCGGCCATTGTCATATCTGCTGAGGGCCCTACCGACTCCCCAAAAGAATTGAAGAGGCGCAAAAGGTACGGCTGCAATTGCGGTAAAAAGGCGCGGAAGAACGACACCGGGAGCCCGTCCGGGCCAGGCGCCTTGCCAAGCGGGAGGTCGCGTAAAGCGCCAACTAGCTCTGCCGGGGTGATAGAGTCCTCCAGAAGCCCGGAGTGATGCCCACTCAACGGGTCCCAATGACAAGCGTCTAAGGCTTCTGCAACCAGCTCCGCCGCGGGGGGGTCGCCAGTGTAAAGGCCTGAATAGTAGTCGTGGAACGTTTGGAGCTTCGCCGATTCCGTAACGGCCCAGGACCCGTCCGCCTTCTGTAGTTTCGCGATATGTGCCGTAGCTGCCCGCGTCCGCAAACGTCGCGCCAGAACAGCGCCCACCTTGTCGCCCCCCGCATAGTAGCGCTGCTTGAGTGCCAGCAGAGCGCGCTCAGCCTTGTTAACCCTATGTGCGCGGAGTTGCCCCCGTAGGACGGCCAAGCGGCGCTTGTGCGTCGCAAGCGGGCGCTCTTTGTCCATCTGTTCGAGCACCTGCAACTCCCTCGTAGTTTTTGTCTCATAGAGCTGGGCCTCACGCGCTCGAGCAGCCGCCAAGGCTGTGAGAGTGCCCCGTATAGTGGCCTTGAAGGCGTCCCAAAGGATAGGGAGGGGGGTCCCTGGCAGGTCGTTATCCTCGAAATATGCCAGGATAGCTGTTTGGAGCTCCTCTCTGTCCCCTGGATCCCGGAGGACGTGGTCCGGAAAGCGCCAGCGGCGCGGACGCAGCGGGTGGGGAGGACCTTCCCGTAGAAGCAGCTCGACATGGGCGTGGTCCGAGACCGAGATGGTGGAGTGGGACACCGAAATGTAGTCCTTGAGTAGGGAGTGCGATACGAGGAGGAGGTCAATGCGGGAGTAAGTGCGGTGAACATGGGAGTAAAAGGTGTAGTCGCGCAACCCCGGGGAGTGGTACCTCCAAACATCCACTAAGGTTAAGGCGGTTAAGGAGCGTTTCACAGCCGCAGACATGGCCCCCACCCCGTGAAAAGCGCCCCCACAACGGTCAAGCTCCGCGTCCCACACCCAGTTGAAGTCCCCCCCGACTATGAGGTCTGTGGTTACCGGCTCTAGGTGTTCCCTGATTACCCTACGCAAGAAGAGGTCCTGACCCTGGTTGGGGACATATAGATTACACAGTGTCAAAGCGCGGGAGCCCCGCCTGATCTCCACCCGCAGAAACCGCCCCTCCGCATCTCTATGTACCTTGGAATCACCCCGGGTTATCCCCGCCCGGCACAAGATCGCCACCCCTGCCGTCTTTGAAGGAGCCGAGGACCAGAACTGAAGGGGGAAGCGCGGATGTGCCATCCGGCCCACGTCGGACTTGAGGAGATGAGTCTCTTGAAGAAGAATGATGTCGGGGTTCTGCAGGAGGAGGTAGCGCCAGATGAGGCGTCGTTTGTTGGGGGAGTTGAGCCCATTCACATTGAGAGAGAGAATCTTCCAGGTAGCGATGGCAGTCATTGTCATAGAATCCCCAGTAGGGCACCACCCGCTTGAGCGTCCCACCCGAACACATGGCCCCCCCGCCAAGGGTAAGGAAGGAAAGAGGTTACGGAGGAGAACAAATATGAACAAGTATAACCATGTAAACCTGTAGTCGGCCAACAGGGCCGGAAGAGCCTATTCCAGTCAAGAGAGTAGCCAGGCACTATGGCACAGGCTGTCTCGGAGATGTCACTCTCCCAGAAATAGGATGGGGGGTTCGCCATCGTTGAACCGCAAAGTTATGGTGTCGAGGGTCTAGCCCGGGCCGCCGCCCAAGCCTGGGAGACAGTGCCCCGCAGAGGAGACGACGATGCGCCTCCAAATGAGGCGTCCAGGGCGCTAACAATGGGGGGAAGAAGCAGTCCACAGCCGGCCATGCCTCCGGTCAATTCAGCCAGCTCAATAATGTGAATGCAGTCAAGTGAGCAGATCCGCGGTGGGCGTTGGTCATTTAACGACAGAGGCCTGGGAGCCCAGCGGCGAGGAGGAGCCCTCCAAGGACTTGATATGTTCGATAATGTCCTGCTTGTCCCGGGAGGCCCTGCTGCCATCCGGCGACGGGGGGTGTCTAGGGTGCCGCACCTTGGACCATTGCGGCTTCGCCGGGACTCTGAGCCTGGATGGGCGCCGCGCGGGGCTGGCCGGCGGTGAATCAGGAATCTGTAGGAGTTGGGCCGCTTCCCGGTATGAGCGCAGCACCCGCCGCTTGGACTCCCACTGAAACATGAGGGCGAAGGGGTGGGCCCATTGGTAGCGGATGTTGAGCTCCCTCAATTTGGCAGTGATGGGCTTGAAGTCCCGGCGTCGCCGGAGAGTGGTGGAGGCCAAGTCCTGGAACAGTTGAATGGGCTTCCCTCCGCAGAGGATTTCGGATTTGCCTCTGGCCGCCTGAAGAATGGCTTCCTTTTCAACAAAGAAGTGAACCCGCGTCAAGATGTCAGGGACCAGGCCCGGCCTCCCCATCGGCCCCGAAACCCTGTGAGCGCGGTCCAGGGTGGGCGGCGAAGTGTCATCATCCCCTCGGATGTCATGGAGTAAGTCCGCCACGAAGGACATAATATCTGCCCCTTCTGCCCCAGGCGGCACCCCCCGGATGCGTATGTTGTTCCGGCGCCCCCTATTTTCCAAGTCCTCCTGTTGGATCTGGAGCTCAACATGTTGTTCTTCCAAAGTCGCCAGCCTTTGCCACAGGTGCTCTTGATCCTCCGTGCGTGCATCCAGGGTTTTTTCCAAGTCATCCACTCGGCCACCCAGCTCTCCCACATCCCTCCGGAGGTCCTTCACGCATGCCTGGACCTCAGAGCGAAGGGACCCAATCTCCGATTTAAGTTCGTGCATGAATGCCGTCATGAAGGATTGCGTGACGGGGGCCGCCGAGGCCCCGGCCCCCGAGGGCTCCACGCTCTGTGACGATGTGGCCGGCTTGTTCCACAAGTCCTTAACCGAGGCGTCTTTGGGGGTTGCCGGCGGCTCCTTCCCCTGTTTCGTGCGGGTCATGGTGTGGCCGTGTTCAGGATCAGCCTCACAGTGAACAGGGGTAGCAGCCCCAGCAGCTCAGGGGCCCGCAGTCGTGTGGCGAATGGCCAGCCCCACCTTTCCCGGCTCAGAACCACAGGGGCGCAGGGGTGAGCGCAGACGACAATGCCACGGCGTAGAGCGCCGCAACGCAGGAGGTCCTCGAGGCCCAACTCCACGTAGCAATGCAGCCGCTAAATAGTCCCAGGGTTAAGCTCCCACGCCGTCCAAGAGAGGCCCTCCAGCACTAGGAATGGCCGTCGCGCCTGTAGCGAACGCCACCAGCTCCCAGGTCAGGGCTCGTCAGCGGACCCCACCCAGCCCAACGCCAGTCTATCGGCTGGTTTGCATGTGTATGCAGCAGGCCACGGACATCAGGGCGCCGGTCGTCCCCTGGGCACGTTTCCGTCTAGAGCGCCCCCGGATCCAAGCCCAGGCCCCAGTTCAGTCGCCGTGTGGGCTAGGCCTCTCCCGCGAGGCGAGTCAAGGTGGCAGCCAGCGTCTCTCAGCCCCCGGCTAGTCCACAGCCACACGCACCTCCCGCGTCGCCCGCCTTCACCTTCGGGCCCCCGCCTCCGCTCTGGCCCCCAGCAAGCGCCCAGGTCGTCCGGGAGGTCCCGGCCTACCAGCTCTCGTCGTAGTAGGCGTCGTCCGCCGTTCAGTTCGGTGGCTCCGCGCCGCCCCGCTCCACGGATGGCCGGCGCCCTCCAGGCTCAAAGTCGTCACAGGCTGGCAGAACGACGCCGCGGCCAGGGCCCGGCCGGGCCAGTCCAGGGGCCCCAGTCACCAGCAGCAGGGCCCGCAACGCCGCCACGCGGCAGTAGCTCCTCGCGTGCAGTGAGTCGTAGGTTATGGCCAGGTGCCCCCCAGGCAGCCCCAGCAACCGCTCCGCGTAGCAATGTCAGGGCCGAGGCCTCATCACAGTCTGCCTCCTCCTTGGCGTCACGGGACGGGCAGCCGCAGCGACGGGACAGGGCCAGCCGCAGAACACAAGATGGCGGCCGCGCCCGTCCCTGAGCCCGATCTCCCTCGAGTCGCCGCTCCGTCGGCCCCAGCCGCCTCAGGGTCGCTGTCGCTCTATCCCACGGCCCCAGCCGCCTCAACGTCGCCGTCGCTCTGTCGCACGGCCTCGCGGCTGCTCCAGCGGCACTCCTCTCGGTCAGCCAGGCGCAGCCAAGATGGCGGTCGCAGTCTCTCCCGCCGGCTCCTCGCCTCGCAGGTCACCCCTGCTCGCCACAGCCGGTGTCGGGAGACTCTAGAGCGCCTGGCAGCCGCCCGCTGTCAATATCCAGCCGGTCCCCCTAGCTAGCTCGTCTCCGCATCCACCGTCCCGCTTTACAGGCTGGTTTCCACGGCGGCGGCCCGGAGCCTCAGCGATGTGCGACTCACATCGTCCGCGGCAAGACCACGCCCCCAACGGAAAGCATTTTAATGCCGACCTTATTGAGCACATTTTTAAAGGTTTATCCATTGAGCAAAAATTTCACGCTGCCCGCCACCCTCAATCAGCGGGGTTGGTAGAAAAGTATAATGGGATTCTAAAGTTGAAATTGGCTAAATTGCAAGACACCACAGGGTTGAAATGGCCTGATCTCTTACCCCTAGCTTTGTTGTCCGTGAGAACCACTCCTCACTCTCGTTCTGGAATATCACCGTATGAGGTGATATTTGGTAGGCCCGCTAATATCTGGGGTGTACCGAGACCGAAATCCTTTAGAGACATTGAGTACCCTATGTTGACAGATTATCTTTAAGCATTAACTAAAGATCTTCGTTCCATTCACCAACAGATATCAGCAGTATTGCAGCCCCTGCCGGAGGGTCCTGGACATCGGCTTGAACCTGGACAGTGGGTTTTGATCCGGAACTACCAGCGAAAATCGAGTTTGGATCCACGATGGACCAAACCCCATCAGATACTCCTTTCTACAAGAACGGCTGTTAAGGTGGAAGGGAAGCGGCACTGGATCCACGTGTCACACCTAAAAAAGGTTCCTCTCCCATTGCCGGATGACCAGCAGGATCAGAGTGAAGGGTTAATGCATGACGGTGAGCAGCTCATTGAAGATTTACCTTTCTCTGAAGCCCGAGGAAAAGTGAACGGGCGAGAGGGAGGTGCTGTGAGTTCAGAAACGCCTACAGCAGCTGGCTCAACTATCAGCTCTGCTCCCGGTAATGCTGCATCTGATCAGAAAGATCACACATCCAGTATTTTGTTTGATCCTACTGTGCCCATTCTCTTTTCTGATCCAGAACACCTGGTCATGTTCGCTATAACCTGCGGCCCCGACAAGAAGCAAAGATACCAGGTTCAGTCTAGAGAAAGAGAAGAAAGACTTGAGTAAATCCTGGTATAATCAAAGAACACTGGACTGAACTAGTTGAGAGCTCGGAACTTTCAGTAAGCTCTGTTCAGAAAGAAAATAGAGACATTGATTGGTTAGTGGGGCCCAGGTGGAGTCCTTCAGTAAGAGTTGTGTCAAGTACAACCCCAACGCGAGAAGGTTTTGTATTTTTTCCTTTTATATTTTCTTGTTATGAACAATAGGAGTCTGCTTGTGAGGCTCTGAAACGGACATAGGAAAGAAGCACCCTCTGGCAGGTTGGACTGCAAGTAGACTTATTCCCCTTAGATTATATTTGAACTTTTAGTAAGAATGTATCCTTTTGCTCGATTTGTTCCCGAAGAGGAGCGACCTATAGTGCCACGTCCTTTGCACCCGTATATGCCTATGTTTTCTACTTGGAGTTTGCGTATCAAGATAGTATTCATAACAATAATAGCTGTATCACTAGTGACATGTTTAGGTGTGTTCATTTATTTTGAATTTTGTCACCCTGTGCACACCCTTATAACTTCTACTCCTGTTCCTGAAGAGCATCTTTCCATACTTTCGCCCCGCATAAGGAAAGACATCGTCAGACATATGTAAAGAATGCCTTTATTGAAATGTTGCACCAGACCCATAGCTCGACTAATGCTACAAATTGCTGGGTCTGTGGCCTCCTCCCCTCGGTTATGCACAAACATGACCTTTTTATTTCAATGCCCTTGTCATATCTAGGCAGTTGTGAAGCCTGGTTTAAGTTACTGTAAATGATATATACGCACTATACTGTTGATGAGCACAGATTCTCAGAAAAGGATTATGAAATGATTCTAGCATATATAGAAGTACATCAGGGATTCACTCCGAATGAAGATGGTACAGATGGTACTCTAGACCCAACTGCTTGCATGAATGAGTATACTGAATATGCAAATGACACTTGGTTAAGGGATGAAGTATTGGATTTTATGTCTTTCAATTTCACTGAATATTTTAAATATTTTCAGGAACGAAATGTATCAGATGATAGGGTCATTCCGGTCCCTGTATTGAATGCGTCATCTTCCTTTTGTATACATGGTACTGGTCATCTATCAGTTGGTTTTAGTAAATGCAATTATACGTACAGATTACGAACATTCAGCAGCCCACCAATGCTTACTCCTCCGAATGTGTATTTTGTATGCGGGAAAATGCATACACATGGCTCCCTAGAGGATGGTCAGGTAGATGCTATTTGTCTTTCCTATACCCACCAGTCTATATAGCCCCTTCTGACTATCATAAGACCCATTCACTGAACCGGTGGAGTTTAGGAAAAAGAGCTACTACAGGGGATGCTACTGATCAGACCGATACCCCTGCACAACACTTTGTGGACATAATGAAAGGAGTCCTGCCCATATGGGGACCCATTTTGACTAGTAAAGAAATCAGAAGATTATCTAGAGTAGTAGAGGGAGTAGTGAATATCACTGCAGGAATACTAACTAACATAACTGTTGAGCTTCAAGCGACTAGGCTTGTAACTCTTCAAAACCATATGGTTTTAGACGTTATCTTAGCTGATCGTGGAAGAGCATGCAGAGTGATTGGCAGTTCTTGCTGTGTGTATATACCTCACTCCGCCCCCTCAGTGCATTTAGCCATTCAAAAACTGCACCGATTAGCATCTGATACCGGTACCTGGTCCATTTCTAGCTGGTTCTGGGGCCTCCTTACCACTTGGGGATGGAAAATATTCATGATCCTTTTAGGTATAACGGGTTTCCTTTTTACCTGTTGTGCCTGCATACAATGTGGACCTGCCTGCTGTTCTTATTGCACTAATCGACTTCTTCTTGCCCTTCCCGAATCTAAACCAAACCCAGCAAAGATAGGCACTCAGTTAGTACAGAAGGAAATATACGACATGATGCAGATAGATGAAGGCATCTTTGAAGATTAAGTTGGTATGTTAGCTACATTGTGCTAAAAGGGCCGATCTGAAGGATAAAAATCATTTGCTCTGTTTATTCGCACCATGTAAGGTTAGCACAATGTATCTATGACGGTATTCCTATCACATAAAAACGAGAGATGCTTTGGAAGAAGCGTTAGTTCTTTTCTTTCTCTCACTGCACAACAAAAAGAGCCGAAAACCATACTGCAGCCATCTTGGTTTATGATAGACCATGTTTCGGATCACGTGGTTTCCTTTGCTCACCATCTTCATGATTTAGTTCGTACCAGCCCCAAGACAGGTTAGTTGTATTTACGGCCGAGGCCCAAGGTCACATCTGCTGTAGGGAGTATTAAGCAAATTCCTTCAGGCCCTGGGACGAAAAAGGAGTCACCCTGCCGACCTCCTCTGTATAGATAGCAACCCTTTGTGTGAGACTGAAACTAAACACTGTATGAGCTCATCCAGGAGCCCATGGACTAACTGGTATTTTTCCACTTGTAAGGCTCTGTATGCTGAATCTGTTATGTAAATAAGTGTGGTTTTGTCAAGGAGCCAGCAGTCTTCCTCGGCGCACCTGATGGGTGAGGATCAATGAGGCTCCTCTATATAGAGTTTTGCTTTGGCCAATAAAACGTCTAAACCTTCTCCGTTGCCAACTGACTATTATTTGGAAAGATATTGCGGGCCACTGGTAAGTGTGGCACTTGGAATTTTGTTTGAGTACTTCAGTAGAGAGGTAGAGGTAGAGAGATGTAGAGAGGTAGAGAGAGAAGTAGAGAGGTAGAGAGGCAGCAAGGTAGAAAGAGGTAAAGAGGTAGAGAGAGAGAGGTTGAGAGAGGTACAGAGGTAGAGAGAGAGGTAGAGAGAGAGAGAGATAGAGAGGTAGAGAGAGAGGTAGAGAGAGAGGTAGAGAGAGAGTTAGAGGTAGAGAGAGAGAGGTAGAGAGAGAGAGGTAGAGAGAGGTAGAGAGAGGTAGCGAGGGGTAGCGAGGTAGAGGTAGAGAGAGAGGTAGAGGTAGAGAGAGTGGTAGAGTGTGAGGTAGAGCGGTAGAGGTAGAGAGAGGTGGAGAGGTAGAGAGAGAGAGGTTGTGGGAGAAGTAGAGAGGTAGAGAGAGGCAGAGAGGTAGAAAGAGGTAGAGAGGTAGAGAGAGAGAGGGAGAGAGAGAGAAAGAGAGAGAGGGGTAGAGAGGTAGAGGTAGCAAGGTAGAGGAAGAGACGTAGAGAGGTAGAGAGAGAGAGATAGAAAGGTAGAGGTAGAGAGATAGAGAGGTAGAGGTAGAGAGGTAGAGAGAGAGGTAGAGATGTTGAGAGAGGTAGAGGAAGAGAGGTAAAGAGAGAGAGGTAGAGAGAAAGAGGTAGAGTGGGGTAGAGAGGTAGAGAGCGGTAGAGAGGTAGAGGTAGAGAGAGAGGTAGAGAGGTAGAGGGAGAGCAGGCGAGAGGAAGAGGCAGAGAGAATGGTAGAGAGGTAGAGAGAGAGAGGTAGAGAGGTAGAGAGAGGTAGAGAGAGGTAGAGAGAGGAAGAGAGAGAGGTAGAGAGAGAGATAGAGAGATAGAGGTAGAGAGAGCGGTAGAGAGAGAGAGGTAGAGAGAGAGAGGTAGAGAGAGGTAGAGAGAGAGAGAGAGATAGAGAGCGATAGGGAGAGGTAGAGAGAGGTAGAGAGAGGAAGAGAGAGGTAGAGAGAGAGAGAGAGAGAGATAGAGAGCGATAGAGAGCGATAGGTAGAGAGAGGTAGAGAGGTAGAGAGAGGTAGAGAGAGAAGTAGGTAGAGAGAGGTAGAGAGGTAGAGCAAGGTAGAGAGAGAGCGGTAGAGCGGTAGAGAGGGAGAGAGAGGTAGAGAGGTAGCAAGAGAGAGGTAGAGAGGTAGAGCTAGAGAGGTAGAGAGGTAGAGAGAGGTAGAGAGAGAGGTAGAGAGAGGTAGAGGTAGAGAGAGGTAGAGGTAGAGAGAGAGGTAGAGAGGCAGAGAGAGAGAGGTAGAGCGGTCGAGAGAGGCAGAGTGGTAGAGAGGTATAGAGAGGTAGAGATGTAGAGAGAGAGAGAGAGAGAGAGAGAGGAAGAGAGAGAGAGAGGTAGAGAGAGAGGTAAAGAGGCGTAGAGAGGTAGAGAGAGGTAGAGAGGTAGAGGTAGAGAGAGAGGTAGAGAAAGAGAGGTAGAGAGAGAGGTAGAGAGAGAGGTAGAGAGCGAGAGGTAGAGAGAGTGAGGTAGAGAGAGTGAGGTAGAGAGAGAGAGGTAGAGAGAAGGAGAGAGGTAGAGAGGTAGAGAGGTAGAGAGAGAGGTCGAGAGGTGGAGAGAGAGAGATCGAGAGAGGTAGAGGAACAGAGGTAGAGAGAGAGAGGTAGAGAGAGAGAGAGAGAGAGAGGTAAAGGTAGAGAGATAGAGAGAGAGAGGTAGAGAGGTAGAGAGAGGTAGAGAGGGAGGTAGAGAGAAAGGTAGAGGGAGAGGTTGAGAGGGAGAGGTAGAGAGAGAGAGGAAGAGGTACAGAGAGAGGTAGAGGTATAGAGAGAGGTAGAGTAAGAGAGGTAGAGAGAGAGGTTGAGAGAGGTAGCGAGGTAGAAAGAGTGCGGGAAGAGAGAGGTTGAGAGGTAGAGAGAGGTTGAGAGTTAGAGATAGAGGGAGAGAGGTAGAGAGAGAGACAGGTAGAGAGAAAGGTAGAGAGAGAGAGGTAGAGAGAGAGGTAGAGAGGTAGAGGAAGAGAGGTAGAGGTAGAGGAAGTGACATAGAGAGGTAGGGAGAGGTAGAGAGAGAGAGAGGTAGAGAGAGAGGTAGAGAGGGGTAAAGAGGTAGAGAGAGGTAGAGGTAGAGAGAGAGGTAGAGAGGTAGAGAGGTAGAAAGGTAGAGAGAGGAAGAGAGAGAGTGAGAGAGAGAGAGAGGTGTAGAGAGAGGTAGAGTAGAGAGAGGTAGAGAGGTAAAGAGAGAGGTAGAGAGCAAGAGGTAGAGAGAGATAGAGGTAAAGCGAGGTAGGGAGGTAGAGAGAGGGAGGAAGAGAGAGAGGTAGAGCGGTAGAGAGAGGTAGAGCAGTAGAGAGAGGTAGAGGTAGAGAGGTCGAGAGAGGTAGAGGAAGAGAGATAGAGAGGTCGAGAGAGGTAGAGCGGTAGAGAGGGGTAGAGAGAGATAGAGAGAGAGGTAGAGCGGTAGAGAGAGAGGTGTAGAGAGGTAGAGAGGTGTAGAGAGATAGAGAGGTAGAGAGGCGTAGAGAGGTAGAGAGGTGTAGGGAGGTAGTGAGGGGTAGAGAGAGGTAGTTAGGTAGAGAGGTAGCGAGCAGTAGAGAGGTAGAGGGTGAGGTAGAGAGAGATAGAGATAGAGAGAGATAGGTAGAGAGAGAGAGGTGTAGAGAGATAGAGAGGTGTAGAGAGGTAGAGAGGCGTAAAGAGGTAGAGAGGTGTAGAGAGGTAGAGAGGTGTAGAGAGGTAGTGAGGGGTAGAGAGAGGTAGCGAGGTAGAGAGGTAGCGAGCAGTAGAGAGGTAGAGAGAGGTAGAGAGGTAGAGAGAGGTAAAGAGGTAGAGAGAGGTAGAGAGGGAGAGGTAGACAGAGAAGTCGAGAGGTAGAGGTAGAGAGAGAGGTAGAGACGTGTAGAGAGGGAGAGAGGTAGAGAGGTAGAGGCAGACAGGTAGAGAGAGAGATAGAGATAGAGAGGTAGAGAGAGTTAGAGAGGTAGAGGGAGAGAGGTAGAGAGAGGGGCAGAGAGAGGTAGGGAGAATTAGAGAGAGGTGGAGAGGGAGAAAGAGGTAGATAGAGGTAGAGGGGTAGAGAGAGAGAGAGGTAGAGAGGTAGAGGGGTAGGGGGAGAGGTAGAGAAAGAGCTGTAGAGAGAAAGGTAGAGAGATAGAGAAAGGTATAGAGAGGTAGAGAGAGACATAGAGGTAGGTAGAGGGGTAGAGAGAGAGGGGTAGAGAGAGAGGTAGAGAGAGAGGTAGAGATAGAGAGGTAGAGAGAGAGAGGTAGAGAGAGTTAGAGAGGTAGAGGGAGAGAGGTAGAGAGAGGGGTAGAGAGAGGTAGGGAGAGTTAGAGAGAGGTGGAGAGGTAGAGAGAGGTAGAGGGGTAGAGGGGTAGGGGGAGAGGTAGAGAGGTAGAGAGAGGTAGAGAAGTAGAGGGGTAGGGGGAAAGGTAGAGAAAGAGCGGTATTGAGAGAGGTAGAGAGATAGAGAAAGGTATAGAGAGGTAGAGAGAGAGGTAGAGGTAGGTAGAGGGGTAGAGAGAGAGGTAGAGAGATAGAGAGAGAGAGAGAGGTAGAGAGAGGCAGAGAGAGGTAGAGAGAGAGGTAGAGAGGTAGAGAAAGAGGTAAAGAGAGAGGTAGAGAGGTGGAGGGAGAGGTAGAGAGAGGTAGAGCGGTAGAGAGGTAGAAGTAGAGAGACAGAGAGAGAGAGGTCGAGAGAGGTAGAGGAAGAGAGGTAGAGAGGTCGAGAGAGGTAGAGGTAGAGAGCTAGAGAGGTAGAGGAAGAGAGGTAGAGAGGTAGAGAGAGGTGGAAAGAGAGGTAGAGAGGGGGAGAGGTAGAGAGAGAGAGGTAGAGAGGTAGAGAGAGAGGTAGAGAAAGAGGTAAAGAGAGAGGTAGAGAGGTGGAGAGAGAGGTAGAGAGAGGTAGAGCGGTAGAGAGAGGTAGAGAGGTAGAGAGAGGTAGAAGTAGAGAGACAGAGAGAGAGAGAGGTAGAGGAAGAGAGGTAGAGAGTTTGAGAGAGGTAGAGAGGTAGAGGTAGAGAGCTAGAGAGGTGGAAAGAGAGGTAGAGCGGTAGAGAGGTAGCGAAGTAGAGAGAGGTAGTGAGGTAGAGAGGTAGCGAGCAGTAGAGAGGTAGAGAGTGGTAGTGAGAGGTAGAGAGGTAGAGAGAGGTAGAGAGGTAGAGGTAGAGAGAGAGTTAGAGAGGTAGAGAGAGGTAGAGAGGTGTAGAGAGAGATGTAGAGAGAGAGGTAGAGAGGTAGAGGCATAGAGGTAGAGAGAGAGGTAGAGAGAGAGGTAGAGAGAGTTAGAGAGGTAGAGAAGGTAGAGAGCTATAGGGAGAGAGGTAGAGAGAGGTAGAGAGAGGTTGAGAGAGGTGTAGAGGTAGAGAGAGGTAGAGGGGTAGGGGGAAATGTAGAGAGGTAGAGAGAGGTAGAGAGAGGTATTGAGAGAGGTAGAGGGGTGGGGGGGAGGTAGAGAGAGAGAGCGGTAGAGAGAGAGAGAGGTAGAGAGAGAGGTAGAGAGATAGAGAAAGGTAGAGAGAGGTAGAGAGGTAGAGAGAGAGGTAGAGGTAGGTAGAGAGGTAGAGAGAGAGGGGCATAGAGAGAGGTAGAGAGGTAGAGAGAGAGGTAGAGAGAGAGAGGTAGAGAGAGAGAGAGGTAGAGGTAGAGGTAGAGAGGTAGAGAGAGGTGGAGAGAGGTAGAGAGACAGGTAGAGAGGTAGAGGTAGAGAGAGAGGTAGAGAGAGAGAGGTAGAGAGATAGGTAGAGAGATAGAGGTAGAGAGAGAGAGAAGTAGAGAGAGAGGTAGAGAGAGAGGGTGGAGGAAGAGAGGTAGAGAGAGAGGGTGGAGGAAGAGAGAGAGGTAGAGAGAGGGTGGAGGAAGAGAGAGAGAGTGAGAGTGTGGAGGAAGAGAGAAGGTATAGAGAGGGAAAAGAAGGTAACATGAGAGAAAGGAGAAGAAACGAAATAGAAGAAAACAGAACAAGAAAGGGAACGGGAGAGAGGCAGCGAAAAAGAAAAGGGAAGCAAAAGTAAAGGAAAAGAGAAAAAAGCTCAGTAAAGGAGTGGGAGAGAAGAGAAGAAGAGGCAGCTAGGGGAAAGAGCAGGAGGAACGGAAAGAAGGGGGAAGGAAATCGTGGGAGAAGGAAGGCAGGTTAAGATGAGGACGGGTGTGTGACAGGAGGCAATAAAACAAGTGGGAGGGGTGGGGGGGGGAGTACGGCCCAGAGCACACACAGTGTTTCCCTTGCGGGAGCGAGCAAGGGCACCATCTGTTTGAAAGTTAAACCAGATTGGTCGCACACTGCTACACCTACCAGGCGTGTTCCCCCAATGAAAATGGTCCCTGAAGGTCAGCGTCGGCGGATACACCTATGCTCGAGTGTGAATGCAAGTATGCGTGGCGTGTGCCATCCCTGGACACGTGTTTCGAGGTACTTGCCTCTCGTCAGCAGGGAGTAGGAAAATGTGTGGGGTTGCTGTGTAAGCTGCTAAAATCGTATCAGGTCTAGTACCTCTCGTAGCGCGCAGGTGCGTAACCATGAGTCCGTCGACTCCACCGGCTCAAGGGAGCCTGAATATAAAGTTAAACCAGATTGGTCGCACACTGCTACACCTACCAGGCGTGTTCCCCCAATGAAAATGGTCCCTGAAGGTCAGCGTCGGCGGATACACCTATGCTCGAGTGTGAATGCAAGTATGCGTGGCGTGTGCCATCCCTGGACACGTGTTTCGAGGTAGTTGCCTCTCGTCAGCAGGGAGTAGGAAAATGTGTGGGGTTGCTGTGTAAGCTGCTAAAATCGTATCAGGTCTAGTACCTCTCGTAGCGCGCAGGTGCGTAACCATGAGTCCGTCGACTCCACCGGCTCAAGGGAGCCTGAATATAAAGTTAAACCAGATTGGTCGCACACTGCTACACCTACCAGGCGTGTTCCCCCAATGAAAATGGTCCCTGAAGGTCAGCGTCAGCGGATACACCTATGCTCGAGTGTGAATGCAAGTATGCGTGGCGTGTGCCATCCCTGGACACGTGTTTCGAGGTAGTTGCCTCTCGTCAGCAGGGAGTAGGAAAATGTGTGGGGTTGCTGTGTAAGCTGCTAAAATCGTATCAGGTCTAGTACCTCTCGTAGCGCGCAGGTGCGTAACCATGAGTCCGTCGACTCCACCGGCTCAAGGGAGCCTGAATATAAAGTTAAACCAGATTGGTCGCACACTGCTACACCTACCAGGCGTGTTCCCCCAATGAAAATGGTCCCTGAAGGTCAGCGTCGGCGGATACACCTATGCTCGAGTGTGAATGCAAGTATGCGTGGCGTGTGCCATCCCTGGACACGTGTTTCGAGGTAGTTGCCTCTCGTCAGCAGGGAGTAGGAAAATGTGTGGGGTTGCTGTGTAAGCTGCTAAAATCGTATCAGGTCTAGTACCTCTCGTAGCGCGCAGGTGCGTAACCATGAGTCCGTCGACTCCACCGGCTCAAGGGAGCCTGAATATAAAGTTAAACCAGATTGGTCGCACACTGCTACACCTACCAGGCGTGTTCCCCCAATGAAAATGGTCCCTGAAGGTCAGCGTCGGCGGATACACCTATGCTCGAGTGTGAATGCAAGTATGCGTGGCGTGTGCCATCCCTGGACACGTGTTTCAAGGTAGTTGCCTCTCGTCAGCAGGGAGTAGGAAAATGTGTGGGGTTGCTGTGTAAGCTGCTAAAATCGTATCAGGTCTAGTACCTCTCGTAGCGCGCAGGTGCGTAACCATGAGTCCGTCGACTCCACCGGCTCAAGGGAGCCTGAATATAAAGTTAAACCAGATTGGTCGCACACTGCTACACCTACCAGGCGTGTTCCCCCAATGAAAATGGTCCCTGAAGGTCAGCGTCGGCGGATACACCTATGCTCGAGTGTGAATGCAAGTATGCGTGGCGTGTGCCATCCCTGGACATGTGTTTCGAGGTAGTTGCCTCTCGTCAGCAGGGAGTAGGAAAATGTGTGGGGTTGCTGTGTAAGCTGCTAAAATCGTATCAGGTCTAGTACCTCTCGTAGCGCGCAGGTGCGTAACCATGAGTCCGTCGACTCCACCGGCTCAAGGGAGCCTGAATATAAAGTTAAACCAGATTGGTCGCACACTGCTACACCTACCAGGCGTGTTCCCCCAATGAAAATGGTCCCTGAAGGTCAGCGTCGGCGGATACACCTATGCTCGAGTGTGAATGCAAGTATGCGTGGCGTGTGCCATCCCTGGACACGTGTTTCGAGGTAGTTGCCTCTCGTCAGCAGGGAGTAGGAAAATGTGTGGGGTTGCTGTGTAAGCTGCTAAAATCGTATCAGGTCTAGTACCTCTCGTAGCGCGCAGGTGCGTAACCATGAGTCCGTCGACTCCACCGGCTCAAGGGAGCCTGAATATAAAGTTAAACCAGATTGGTCGCACACTGCTACACCTACCAGGCGTGTTACCCCAATGAAAATGGTCCCTGAAGGTCAGCGTCGGCGGATACACCTATGCTCGAGTGTGAATGCAAGTATGCGTGGCGTGTGCCATCCCTGGACACGTGTTTCGAGGTAGTTGCCTCTCGTCAGCAGGGAGTAGGAAAATGTGTGGGGTTGCTGTGTAAGCTGCTAAAATGGTATCAGGTCTAGTACCTCTCGTAGCGCGCAGGTGCGTAACCATGAGTCCGTCGACTCCACCGGCTCAAGGGAGCCTGAATATAAAGTTAAACCAGATTGGTCGCACACTGCTACACCTACCAGGCGTGTTCCCCCAATGAAAATGGTCCCTGAAGGTCAGCGTCGGCGGATACACCTATGCTCGAGTGTGAATGCAAGTATGCGTGGCGTGTGCCATCCCTGGACAAGTTAATTACAAACAGATGGTTTCAAAGCTCACTCCTGCAAGGGAATCGCCAAACGTGCACGCGTTGCATTGAAAGCAATGCAATGCGTGGACGTTTTTGGCCTAAAGACCGAATCGATTACAAGAGTTCTCCTCCTATGCAGTCTTGAAAATGCTTTTGATTCTGTACTGTAAACCGCACTTGCTGCGGCTCAATTTGTAACTAATATGGCCCTTTAGAATGTGCTGCAAACCTATGACCTACTGGTTCTAGTGGTTTGCTAAGGAGACTGTGCTAACAGTGTATTGGGGGAAGGATGTTCAAGAGAGAGTTGTCTGTTTATAAGCATTTAGAGGTGTTTAGACTCATTGTTGCATATTAAGGGTTTGATTTAGTTGTGAGGAATTGCTAATAAACTGTACTGTACTATTAAGTAATACTACAAGCATAGTAAATATATTTCTGGAATTTTTACTTGCAAATTGGCGCAACGCTCGCAAATAAGTTGCACAAATACCCTATGATATTAGGCTTCTTTATAAAAGTGCATGAAAGGGTTAACACATACTAACCATTCAAAAGTGGAGTTACAAAAGTAAATGATGAAGGACATGTTTTTATTTGCTGCCTTCCATAGTATCAGAGAGTGCAAAGTGGAAAAGGTTGCCATTAATGCAGACCTCTATGCCAAGCACTATATAGAGTATACCACCCATAATGCAACTGACATACATGTTTCCAAAGCATAGAGCCTCTCGCACCCAGTTACAGAGCGACAGAGGGACTTATATATTCACTCACATACTCAGAAACTACTTATGTATGCAGCAGTATGAAATGCAGTTGCAGACACGATTACATACCCCTGTAATCCCTAAAACTGGCACTGAGGTATTCGTTCAGCCACTTACATACACATTTTGAGAGCCATAGAGGTACTAGTACAGACACTCATATACTGGGACCATTTACTTAAACATCTCATGGTAGCGCTATAGGTAGGCTCTTACACTCACCCAGATATGTTGGCAAGTAGTGAAAAAACCTTGTCCTGCATCTAGACAAATAGTCCTTTAAACATGGGTCAGGCCTACTAGTGAAGGCCCTGTCTATGCACTGTCATTGCCAGCTTCACTTGCATTTAAATGCCGTTTGTCGAGTCTTAAACCTATGTTTTGGTAGGCATAACTCACCTCTGAGATACACAGTAGGTATGCCATAAAGCAAAGGTGCTTTGTGCTTAAAAGGCAGGAGATGTCCTTTTAAGTTGTAGTTAGTTACAAATGCACTTGCAGGCCAAGCACTGCATAGAGTATATCACCCATAATACAACTGACATACATATTTCCAAAGCATATAGTCTCTTTCTCACCCAGACAGTAACAAAGGAACTTATACAGTTACTCACATACTCACATACTCAGAGAATACTTTTGTATCCAGCAGTATCAAAGGCAGTTGCAGACACGTACATACCACTCTATTCCTTAACACAAGCACTGAGGTACTTGTTCAGCCACTTACATACACATTTAGAGAGCCACAGCAGTAGTAAAACAGACCGCCACATACCAGCACATTTAGTTAATCATCTCATGGCACTGCTATAGCTGGACTCCTACACTCACTTTGATATCTTAGGTAAGTAGAGACACAACCTCGCCATCCATCTAGTGCAGAGGCTGTCTGTGCATTTCCACTGCCAGCTGCACTTGGCATGTGAAAGCCGTTACTCACGGTATAAACCTACAATTTAGTACACATAATTCACTACTGAACTTTGCTGTAAGTAGGGCATTAAACACAGTGGGCCCGATTCACAGAACTAACTTAAGACAAAATCCTAAACTTACTACCATTTTGGTATTCACAGAAGGCACTTACTCATTTCGGTATTCACAGAAGTTAGGAGTCCTAACTTTAGGACTCCTAAATGCCTTCTGTGAATACCGAAAATCTTAAAGGTAGGATTTTTCTCAGTTTAGGAGTAGTAAAGTTAGGAGTCCTAACTTTACTACTCCTAAACTGAGAAAAATCCTAACTTTAAGACTTTCGGTATTCACAGAAGGCATTTAGGAGTCCTAAAGTTAGGACTCCTAACTTCTGTGAATACCGAAATGAGTAAGTGCCTTCTGTGAATACCAAAATGAGTAAGTGTCTTCTGTGAATACCATAATGGTAGTAACAGATGTCCTTTTGAGTTTCATTGAGTTACTCATCCACTTGCAAACTCCTATGGCAAGCATTATATAGTAGATACTACCTATTATACCACTGACATACGTGGTCACAAAGGCCTAGACACTGTCTCTCACCCAGCCAGATGATGACTGAGGGATTTATATATTCACTTACATACTGAAAATCTACTTAGGTATACAGCAGTAATAAATGCATTTGCAGACACTTACACACCCCTCTTTTCTGTAACACAGAGCAGTGAGTTATTCGTATAGCCACTTACATACACATTTAGAGAGCTATAGAGGGACTAAAAGAAACAGTGACATACTGGCACCATTACTTAAACATCGTGTGGCACTGCTATAGCAGCAGTCGTACACTAACTCAGATATGTAGGCAAATAGTGACACAACCTCATCATTCATCCAGACAAATAGTTTTATAAACATGGGTCAGGCTAGTAGTGCAGAGCCTGTCTGTGTACTCTCACTACCCACTCGACGTGGCATGTAAAACCCCTTCATCAAGTGCTAAACCCATGTTTGAATACATATAACTCAACTCAGAGATAGGCTGTAGGTATGCCATAAAGCATGGTGCATTGTGCTTAAAAGATGAGTTATCTACATTTCAGTTTCAGTGAGTTACTCATGAATTTGCAGACATTTATACCAACTACTACTTAGAGTATGCCACCCATAATGCAACTGACATACATATTTTCAAAGGAATAGATACTCTATCTCAGCTAGTCAGATAGAGACAGAGGAGAGGGACTTATACATTTACTCACATAGTTAGAAACCATTTATCCATGCAGAAGTATCAAACGTGATAGCATATACACCTACATACTGATTTATTCTCTTACAGAGGCCCTGAGGTATTCATTCAGCCACTTACACACACATTTAGAGAGCTATAGACGTTCAAAAACAGTCACATACTGGCACATTTGCTAAAACATCTCATGGCAATGCTACAGGTGGAAACCTACAATGACTTACATATGTAGGGAAGTACTAACAGAACCTACTCACCCATCCAGAGACGTAGTTCTTTAACCATGGATAGATATACAGGGACTCAGTAATGGATATAGTAGCATACCCAGTGAGAGAGTAATGCATACAGTGAGACATAAAAAGACAGAGATATGCATATGAAAATTAATAGAATATTGTTAGCTATATTACTATAAGAGAACTGTTTATGATGGTAGTTAACTACGTAAAATATGTAATGTGATAGTACATAATGAAAAGGTAAATTCAGCTTTTTGTTTTCAGACACCAATTTCTTGTTAAGTACAGAAAATTACAATGCCATCAAAAAGTCAGAGAAGAAGGAAATAGGCAAAAATACTATGTCCACACAACTGAGAAACAAAAGGGGCAAAATGTGGTGAAAGAAAAAAGAGCTGCTGGTAAGAGAACACAGACATTTCTCTAAATAGTATGTGGACAACTTGAAAGTCAACGAAATTAAGAAAATAAAAAACAAAGTTTGGGATCAAGTAAGAAAGGAGAAAAAGTACATGATATGAAGAATAAAAAAATTGTACAAAAAAGGAGAGAGTTTAACCAGAAGACAGAGGCAGTTTAAGGAAATTAAGATTGAGAATGTTCCATAGTAGAGTAATTCACAATCTAATAACTATGAAGAAATGTAAAATAAAAAAAGCTATCAGACAAAAGAAATGTGTTCAGGTTGTAGTTGTAAAGGGATTTACTCTCAAGAAGAAGATATTTATTTTGATTCTAAACAGAATGAGGACACTGGATAAAATAGTGTTGTTTATGAAGAAACGAAGCCAAAAGAAAGGATTTGTCAATAACTTTTCCATAGTTTTCAGTGGTGAAGGGAGACATCCATCTAGTACCGAGCCTTTCTTTAATGAAGAAAGCTACTTCCAAGAGAAAACATTAGTGCATATAGTTGAATTATCTGGATAATGCTATGGGATGAAGGATGGTAGTCCTATTACAAAAGTGGTGATGGTACCTAGAAATATAATACTATTCGGGTCTTGCATATCATTGAGAAGGCCTCAAGGACTCTAGGGGAGTACATGCTCCTGACCATCGATGCCGAGAAGGGTTTCAACAGGGTTCGCTGGCCATACCTTGAACAGGTACTGTCACTCTTTGGCCTAGGTGAGAAAAATGAGGACACACATCTTACACTGCTACTGTTTTCCCACAGCGACTGTTAGAATCAATGGGCATACATGGGACGCCAGTTGCTCCTGAGGCGGAAGCCGGGAGTTTAGTTAATTTTAACATTGAAATCGCTTTGTTGATTTTTACCTTCACCGTTTAATTAAATTGCACAAAACTGAATTTTACCTGATTGTATTTTCGCGCTCACGAACACCGCTCTACACCTTCATAGCGCTGTACCTTTGGGGCCATCCTAGCTCCTCGTATCGCTGATTGTTTGGTGCCGGGACGTAGAGGGGCCAACTCTTCACAGCGGCCATCTTGGGGAGGACGAGGTTGGCGCGCTAGTTGTTGGGAGGTAGGGCGGGACACCCAGGCAGAAGGCACATAAATTGATACGGTCCACCTACGCGCTAGCGTACGCGTTTGCGGACGCGCCGTGAGCGCCTAAGGAAAGCCCGTCTGTGCCCGTCCGTGCCAGGCCGGGCCAGGACGGGGCACAGGGCCAGCGCAATGGATTCCATCCCTCCCAAAACTTTTATCTACAATGGTGAGCAGTTAAAGGCATTTAGTAAGGCGGAGTGGCCCAATTGCCCGATAGAGGCTTTACCTGATGATATTTGCACTTTCTGCCCCCACTGTAAGCCCGTTAATCCTGGGAAAGCCAACAACGTTTGTTATACTTTTGCCCTGCTAAACTGTAGATCCCTTCCGAAGCACGCCCTGGAGATCCATCTGTTGTTAGAGGAATGTGATCCTGACATACTCTTCTTAACGGAGACATGGCTGACAGAGTCATCTGACCCAGATGTAGTCCAGGCGCTCCCGCCCAATTATTCTATCATCAGACAGGATCGCCTGTCAGGTCGGGGAGGCGGAGTTGCAATCATTCATAAAAACTCCTTCAGATGTAGAACCTACGAAAGCCCACTTATTGATTGCGAAAGTCTTGGTTTCTCCATTTCCCTTTCACCCACATGTACCTTTTCGGGGATCTTGGTTTATAGACCACCGGGCGCCCATCATAATTTCTGTCTTAACCTTGTCGACAAAATCTCTCACTCTATCAGTAACTCCCCCAACTTTTCCATTCTGGGTGACCTTAACATCCACCTTGATGACAGTGATGCTGCTGCCTCGCAATGCCTGCTTGATTCTTTGGGATTAGTACACCTGAAACAAATTGTGACAGAGCCTACACATGTTGCCGGCCACTTATTAGATCATTGTTTCACTAATCTCTCGAACTTGGCATGTGAACAGCCCCTCTTTGTCCCCCGGTCAGACCACGCCCTACTTTCTTTTAGGTGGTTGCCAGAAACACAACACCACAGAGTTACTCTCTCTAAGAAAGTTAGCCGAGTGTGGTCTAGACTCCCAGTTGGGGAGTGGGAGACTGCCTTGAAGAGCTGTCCGCGTTCTCCTCACGCGGATCCAGTGGTTGCGAATGAAGCCTTTGATAACTGGCTCAATTCCACCCTCGACACCACTCTCCCTAAGAAAGAGATACATCATCGGAAGGGCCAAAACAAACAACCATGGTACTCCGATGAACTCAAGGAACTTAAGCGGGTGTGTAAACGGGCGGAAAGGAAGTGGAGAAAGGATTTTGCACCAGCTTTGAAAACCCAATATAAAGCTTCTCTCAGATTCTATAAACTTCTTACTAAAATCTACTCAAGCAGCATACTATCAGGGTAAAATCTCAGAAGCAGCTAATGCTCCTAGAGAGATTTTTAAAATCTTCCAATCTCTGGTGACTACTCAGAGACCTACTAATCCAGCGTTGGATCCCCAAAAACATTGTGAGGATCTAGCCGCTTTTTTTGCATCCAAAGTCTCCAATATCTACTCGACTTTTATAACAACTTCACATAGTCCAGATGATTTGGAGATTAGCCCTGAAACGCCGGATGTGGTTACCACTAAATCAGCTGGAGCTCTCCAAATCTTTCCGCTGCTTGATCTGGCCAATGTTGAAAGGCTCCTTAACCACCTCAAATCGGGCTCTCCCCAGGATGCTGCCCCCCCAACGGTTCTCAAGCAGGTCTCTGAAACAGTATGCCCGGTGATAATGCAGGTCATCAATGCCTCTTTAGCTTCAGGAGTAGTGCCCCCCAATTGGAAGAAGGCAAAGGTTCGTGCCCTACTGAAAAAACCTAATTTAGACCCGGAATATCTGGCGAATTACAGGCCTATCTCGCTTCTCCCGACCCTCGGTAAAATAGCCGAAAAACACGTCAACCAGGTTCTTTCCTCATTTGCTGAGTCCTCTGGTGCATTACACTCATCCCAGACTGGATTCAGAGCTAAGCAAGGAACAGAAACTGCACTGGTGGCGGTAGTGGAGGCGACCAGGGCTATTGTAGATGCGGGAGGCTGCGCTGCAGTGGTCCTACTGGACCTCAGCGCAGCCTTCGATACTGTAAACCATTCTATTCTGCTGCATAGGCTTCGCCTTGCAGGGATTTCCGGTTTGGCTCTTAAATGGCTTCAATCCTTTCTATCAGATAGATACTTTTCCGTCTTTGAGGATGAGGTGTCATCAAGCCAGCTGCAACTGAGTCACGGCGTTCCCCAGGGTTCATCCCTCAGCCCTACTCTGTTTAATATCTATATGAGACCTTTGGCTGAGGTGGTGCTTCCTTGGGGAATTCAGCTTGTCACCTACGCCGATGACACGCAGCTGGTTGTTTCCCTGGTGAGAGACGATACCTTACATCAGGGGATTAACAATCTTACCCCTTGTCTCTCCAATGTTCTTGATTGGATGACCTCGTCCTGTTTGAAGCTAAATGGAGCCAAGACAGACATCATGCTGCTGGGCTACAAAGCCCCAATCAATTTGGACCCTTGGTGGCCGCAGTGTCTTGGACCCCCTCCGAAGCCCAAGACCAAAATTAAAAGTTTAGGGGTTTGGTTGGACTCTGCCCTGAACTTCCAGCATCAGGCTAACAAAGTAGCCTCGACTTGCTATGGGCTTATGAGAGTTCTTAAAAAAATCCTAAACTTGCTTCCTTTTGAAGCCAGACGTATATTAGTACAGTCGCTGGTTCTCTCGCGACTGGACTATGCTAATGCTATCTATCTGGGGGCCTCTGCAACTACAACAAAAACCTTGCAAGCTGTACAGAATTGTGCAGCTCGCTTACTCATGAAAGTCCCTAAACGATCATCAGCTAAACCCTCAATTAGACTGCTCCATTGGCTTCCAGTCCATGAAAGGATTGTGTTTAAGACTATGTGTTTGGCACATAAGTCTATTCACAACCTTGGCCCTTCCATTCTGGATCCTTTCTTTCGTCGCTATCATTCGGTCAGATCTCTTAGATCTAACCAACGCAATCTGCTGGTTGTGTCAACGGTCAGGCTGGCCCGCATGGGTGGCCGTCGACTTTCGGTCCTAGCAGCTAAAGAATGGAATAAACTCCCTGACAACATCAGGCATGAATTAAATCATACTGCCTTTAGGAAGCAACTAAAGACATTTTTGTTTAATAACATCCTCTAATGCTTGACAGTGTCCTTGGTCTTTAACAGCTCTGGGATGCTCTAGGGTAGCCATGCGCTATATAAGAAGGTATTCATTCATTCATTCATTCATCAACCTCCTTTCCCATAGGTAAAGGCACAAGACAGGGGTGTCCTCTTTCGCCCCTGCTCTTTGCATTATATATGGAACCTTTGGTGCAAAGAGTGAGATCACACCCATATATTACTGGGGTCCCATTTGGAGGGGATGAACATACTATTAGCCTGTATGCGGATGATATACTGGTGACACTGGCCGATCCCGTCACTGCACAAGGAGTCTTCCTCGCGGAGCTGGACTTCTTTGCAAAGGCCTCGGGATTTACGGTGAACATTGAGAAATCTGTTGCACTTAATCTTTCCCAACCACCCTAAGTTTTGATCAGTTTGCAGAGCCAACACCCCATACAATGGGCGAGTAGCACAGTCCCATATTAAGGAATCCAGCTGGTGCCCGCATTACAGGCTGCAGCTTCGGTTAACTATCGCAAGCTGCATACCCAGATTAGCTTAGATTTGCGAAGGTGGAAACACTATCCTATTTCATGGCTAGGGAGAGTAGCCGTAATTAAAATGACGGTCCTCCACAAAATTTTGTATATGTTTCAAACACTTCCTCTGCAACCCCCCTCTGGTCTGATACATCGGATACAGATGGAGGTTTCACAACTTATTTGGCAAGGCCACAAACCGCGCATGAAGAAAACCATTGGCTTCTTACTGCCTGGCGAGGGTGGGTTCGGGATCCCTGACCTCCAGCTTTATTACTACGTAGCACAACTAAGACACCTGGTGGAGTGGAGTTGTACCGAATCTGAGAAGCAATGGTTATTGCAGGACCGGGCGGTGGCAGGCACGTCTCTTTAGAAGATCCCCTTTCTTAAAAAACACATAGGCCCCCAAATCTATACGCATCCCACATAATACATACAACATTAGCGGCGTGGGACCAAACTAGCATTAAATACAATCTGACCACCTTCCCCTCCCCCGCTCTTCAATAACCCAGAATTTGGCCCAGGGATGGGGGAGACTGCTTTCGCGCATTGGCGCACATTCCGAGTGCAATGCCTCAGGACACCTATTTGACGTAGAGGGAGTGCTCTCTTTTCCACAGGTTAAATCTGATTAAAGGATCACTGAGACTGAAAGGCTACGCTATTTACAACTCCGACACTGGGTACTACAGCAAAATTATAGGCCACACGCGCAGAGAGATATACAAATTAAGAAAAATGGCTTATAACTAGAACTTCGGACAAGAAGCTAAACTCGGACCTCCACACGATGTTAAATACACAACACAAACACTCATACAATGCAAGTCGCGCTCGCTGGGAGCGACACTTAGGAAGGGAGAGGAGAGAGGAGAGGAGTTGGCCTAATGGCTAGGGCGCTCGACCTCAGACCTGGGGAACTGGGTTCGAGTCTCGGTAATGACGCTAAACATCCTGTGATTCTGGGCGAATCACTTAATCTCCCCGTGCCTAACACAATGAATGTGTATCCTCATGTAACGTAACTGGTGCTATGTAAAGCGCTCTGATACACGATTCGGATTAAGTTCGCGCTATATAAAACTCTGCAAAAAAAGGGAACTGAGTTGTGGAAACGTGTAATATTTTACGTTAGCATAAGCGACAGCCATTTTTGCTGTGGTGTCCATTTCGTTTGCTTCGTAATTCTTTCATCCTCTGCTGTTTGCTTTTCACTCTGCTTGTGTCATCAACTTTAGTTGACATCTTTCCACATGGCTAAGCAATGTACATGCTGGGGGGTTTGTAGCTGCCAGTGCACCTGGTCCTAGAGGCTATCTATTGACCGTTTGCCGGTTTTCCCGATTTGACCCTCCGGGCGGTGGCCGGTCTCGACTGGGGCTTTCTTTGGCATATTCTGCAGTGACCATTAGGTCGACCAGAGATTGGCAGGTGGGAGTTGGGGACTTCTGTTTGGTAAGGTTGCTGAAGCGGCACTCTTGATTTGCTTGGTTTGGTTTTGGTATTCATTCTTTGTAAATACTGAAGGCAGGTAATGTGGAGATTTTTCTCCTTTTGGAATATTTGTTTGGAGTAGTAATATTTTACATATACTTGTGAAAACATGCCTGTTCTCACCACACTCCGTAAGTGGTGTTGCTGCTTTTGTGGTACCAAGGATGCTTTAGAGCAAAGTCAGCCGGCTCCTCCATAAGGGACGCCAAATAGATGTATTTGTCCCATAATGTATGGTTCATTGTGGAACAAATACACAAAGAAAAAGTCCGATTTACAATGGCCAGTGAATGGGTCATTCGATTCTAAAAATGTTCAGTATGTAGAACAGTGTTTATTTAAAAGAAAGAGTAGACAGGATATATTTGATTGTGTGCGTATGTAGGATAAAGAAGTGCGAGAGAGAGCGAAGAGAGCGGAAGCTATAGCAGAGAAAGAGCAGCGGAAGAAGATATATCAGAAAGGGGTGGAATTTAAAGACAAAGAAATTAAGGAAAGATTAGAAAAGGAAGATAGAGAATGTCGATTAGCGGTAAATGTCCAGTATCCAATTAGGCACCCTATCTACCGTATAAATTCCCCGCTCCAAGTGCCCCTGAGGATGAGGCTTCTGACGAGGAGCTTTCTTCTTCAGAGGATAAAGATAAAGACAAGCAAGTTGGGAGACAGACTCGCTCTACTTCAATTAGAGCAGAAAAAGATACATTAAAAACCGCTGCTAAAGAGGAAACTTGTTGGAATACCACTGCATCGATCCTCTTAGCTATGGTTCAACAGTGGAGAGATTTAGACCAATTTTATTTTGCAGAAAAATTCTCTTAGGAGGTAATATATGGTTGGCGGCATATTTCTAATGAAACCGAGCTAGATGATATAAGTACTTTGTAGATGGGATTTTCCTTTTTTCGAACCTACCTGATATGATTAGACGAGTGGTTAAATTACGAAATGAAACATTGCGCCTACGATGGAGCAAGAATTAGCTAGAAAAATAAAGTTGTAGAAACAGTTCAATCTCAGACAGAGAAAGCAGATGCTTTGGTGGATACGAACAAACCCAGTAGTAGTGAAGTTGCTATGAAACCAATGCGTGAAGTTGCACCCCTGTATGTTCCTCTGAAGAGTGCGGGAACACATTATGATAAAACTTCGGCTAATGCAAAGGGATATTTTATATATAATTGGGTTTACACTCCTTGGAGTAGAGCAGATGTAGTGGCTCTTAAGGCTGCATTGCCCGACCCCCGGAAAAATCCCACCGCCTTCTATGAGGAGGTGGAAGGAGCCATCAGCTCCTACACTATGACCTTGCCAGATATTGATATGTTCTTCGGGCTATTTTCCCCCTTAATATGTGGAGAACAATATGTACAATAGATGACAATGTGGCATTTGGTGATATCTGGGAACATTTAGAAGAAATAGATGCGGGCAGGGAGCCTGTGCAGAAACCTCAGAAGGAGATATTAGATCTTCCTAAAGCTACTGTGACTAAGTTGAAGACTCTCATACCCCCTAAGAAAATAGATTGGACTACGTTAGCATCCTGTAAACAGAAAAAGGATGAGTTCTTTTCAAGATTTGAGGAGACATTCCATGATTTTAGCGGCCAGTCATTGACCGATGATACGGGTAAGCATTTGTTTGTTGACAAATTTGTCGCTTATATGTTGCCGGAAACAGCTAGTCGCCTTATGGCCAGTGAGAATTCTTGGACCACGTCTTCCCCAGTTTCCCTTTTGACCATGGCCCAATAATATGAGCGACTGGAGCAGGAAGTGAAAGGCAGGGAGGATAAGAAGGTTAAAGAATTAAAGACAAGAGTTATGATGGCTCAAGTATATGGTACACCATATAGGGGAGGTGGAAGAGGCAGACGTGCAATGTTTACACCCGGAGCGCTCCCTCTTCCTCGAGCAAATTTGTCTCCTGATCAATGTGCCTATTGTAAAGAGACTCTTTTGCGAGGTCAGCAGTACCAGCGAGGAAGGGGAAGTATGAGAGGACGCCCAGGGAATTCAGGAAACAGGGGAGGTGCGGGAGCTCGTCCCAGGTTTGAGGCAGTCGAACAAGGACCAAATTACTCTAATACTTTTGATGGGCGAAATCAATACCAAATGTCTGATTATTCTGCTGATGCACTTGCAGATTCCGATAATACATAGGGATGCCTAGGATGGGGTAAGGGACCGGTTGAGGTGCCAGTAGATCAAATGGGTCCTTATGTTGACGCAAATGTCTTGGGATCTACTGATCGGTTTCTGGTTGACACAGGGGCTACCCTTAGTGCTCTGTCTAAAAGATTGGTTCCTAGGGCTCCCCTGTCCGGCATAATGATAACATCGATAGGATTCGATAGAACACCTACACCTAGCCCGCTATCACAGCCACTTGAATTCGGACTTGACAAATTCACTGCAGCATGTCCATTTTTGCTTTCCCCTAACACACCGGACAACTTTGTGGGTATCGATATCCTTAAATATTTTCGTGCTACAATACGTTGTTCTCCGGAAGGTGTGCATGTTATTTTGAATGACAATTATCCAATGGTTGAGAGATCCTGTCTTATCAATGACGATGCCACTTTGGCGTCCCTACCTTGTACCTTGTGGGCTAAATCAGATACTGACGTGGGTCAAATGGTTATTCCACCAGTGCATATCCAAGTAAGGGAAGGTGTTTCATTGCCTCGACTGCCCCAATAAAACATATCCCGAGAAGGTGAAGAAGTATTAGCAAACATTGTTCAGGGTTTTGATCGAAGTGGGGGTAGTGGGAGAAGTCCCCTATAATACTTGCAATAGCCCTATCCTTCCTATTTCGAAAAAGACCCTGACACTAAAATCTACAGATTTATTATTGATTTGCGGGAGATTAATAAACGTGTAGTGTCCCAATATTCGGTAGTTTCTGCTATCACAACTCTTCTCACTATGGTCCCTCCCACTGCCACTACATTTTCGGTGATCAGCTTGAAAAACGCATTTTTCTCAATACCCATTCACCCTGAAAGCCGTTATCTGTTTGAATTCACATTGAAAAACAGATAATTCCGGTTCCGCAGAGCTCCACAGGGCCATACAGAGAGTCCTAGCATTTACAGTCTGGCATTGAAAAGACAGCTTGATTCCTTTCCTGTACCAAAAAGGGTGGCCCTTATGCAGTACGTCGACGACATCTTCTTATCTGCAGATACCCCTGAGCAGTGTGAAGAAGGAACACTGCTATTGTTATCATTTCTTGCCTCCCATAATCACAAAGTCTTGCGAAAGAAATTGTAATATTGTAGACAGCAGGTTACCTATTTAGGTCACCTCCTGTCTAAGGAGGGACGCGCGCTCACACCAGATCACATTCAGACCATTTTAGATACTCCTGTGCCCGGGACTCGGAAGGATGTCTGTGCATTGATTGGCCTTACTTCTTTTTGTAGGCAGTGGATCCCCAGTTTTTCGCACAGTATTAAACCTTTGTTGGCCCTTTTGACTAAAGACACTCCGATGCCCCTCCCATGGACTACTGAATGTCAGAGTCCCTTCTAACAGTTATGCCAAGCTCTTTTCTCTGCACCAGTATTAGGAACTCCAGACTACACTAAGACTTTCACACTCTACGTACACGAGAGGGAAGGTTGTGCCCTCTCGGTTTTAACACAGATACACTGTGATAAATAATGCCCTTGTGCATATTTCTCAGCTGTCCTTGACCCAGTCGCTCGCGCGCTGCCTGGATGTTTCCGAGCAGTGGCAGCAACGGCTGTATCTATACGTCAGAGTGAGGGAATAGTTTTGTCACACTAATTGCTTGTTAGTACCCCATTCAGTGGATGCTTTCCTAAATCAAACGAAAACACAGCATTTGACTAGTGCTCGCTTGACAGGATATGAATAGACACTTTTGGCTCCTCATATCACATTGAAAAGATGTTTGACACTATATCCAGCTGCACCACTACCATTCCCATCTACTCAGCCTCAGTCACAAGAGTCGCATGATTGTATATTTCTCACTGAAGAGCAAACAAAGAGTCGTGTTGACCTACAAGATACCCCCCTCCCCATTACTGATGGGAAGTTATGTATTGATGGTTCATGTTTGAAATTATCCGATGGCACTACATCTGCTGCCTATGTTATTACGACACTTCAGACAGTAGTGGAGACAGCCCGCATCCCGCAATAGTCAGCCCAAGCGGCCAAACTTATTGCACTGACGAGAGCATGTGAGCTTAGTACAGACTTACTTTTTAACATCTTCACTGATAGCCAGTACGCCTTTGGTGTAGCACACAACTTTGGCCACTTATGGAAAGAAAGGGGTTTCCTTTCCTCACATGGGACACAGTTAGTGCATGGAAAATTAGTGCATAATCTTCTTACTGCCCTAACCTATCCTAAGAAAGTGGCAATTGTTAAGTGTAGTGCACACAAGAAAGTGACTGATAAAATAGGAGCAGGTAATGCCTTTGCGGATCACATAGCTCGTGTGACCGCATGCAGCGAAGCACCTCATCCATGAATGTGGTTCAGTCACAAGCTGAACGTTGGCATGATGCCAGGCAGGAAGTGCTGGACATGCAACAATCTGCCTCTGCTGACGAACTAGACCAATGATCTAAGGAGGGAACACTGGATGATGAGGGCTGCTGGAGGAATAAAGATATGACTAAATGGAGGTTACCCACAGCAAACTTATACCCCTTGATTCACATGGCACATGGGCCGGCACATGTTGGTGCATCCTCAATGGCAAAACAACTCATGCAAGTTTGGGATCATCCTGATATTGCCGGCAATGCAAAAAAGATAGTCCAGTCTTGTCTGGTCTGTCTCCAGCATAATCCTGGTAAGGGAACGCAAACTCCAACAGGAGGGATTGCGACACCATCTACACAATTTGAGGTCCTGCAAATAGACTACATTCAGTTTGAACGCTGTAATAATCTGAAATATGTCCTAGTAGTAGTTTGTGCCTTCAGTAAATGGGTGGAGGCATATGCTACGAAGGATAATACAGCTCTTACGACAGCAAAAGTTCTCTTAAAGGAGTTCTTTCCCAGCTTTGGTGTTTGTCGGGTCCTATGGAGTGACAATGGACCTCATTTTATTAGGCAAGTTGTAGAATATGTCAAGAAAGCGTTGGGGATCAAGCAGAAATTTCATGCTGCTTTTCACCCACAGTCAGCAGGCCTGGTGGAGCATTACAACTCCACCCTGAAACTGAAATTGGCTAAAATACAAGCTTCCACATCTTCAAAATGGCCTGATGCACTGCCCCTAGTCTTGCTTCCTATCAGATCGATACCACATACACGATCTGGCCTTACGCCACATGAGATCATCTTTGGGAGGCCCATGAATATTTGGGGGGTCCCTAAGCCTTGACCTATACATGATGTTCCCCACATGTTGATGAGTGACTATTTGTCCCAGTTAACTGACTTCTATTTATTACCAGGTGCGGGAAGCACTTCCAGACAGGTCGCAGGGTGATGGCATGATCTGCGGCATGGAGATTTTGTCCTCACAAAATCGTTTCAACAGACAAGTTGCCTGGCACCTCGCTGGCGTGGCCCAGAGCAGGTCCTCCTTTGCTATCAGAACTGCAGTCCGAGTGACCAACAGGAAGAACTGGGTCCACGCCAGCCACTGCCAAAAGATTCCGCGTACCTTCTTGAGCCCTGCTGTGCTGACAGATCATCGTGACATTCTGGTCACCGAGAGAGGACGAGCTGCATCACCTGAAGGACCTGAGGAAGTCTTCCCGGACCATACGATTCCCCGGCGCATCTAGATACCTACTTCGATCCAGGAAGAAAGACTCTTCATCGCAGAAAGAGACTGTTTGAGCCACTGACCTGGGTGGTTTAAGACTGATTATAAAGGGGGGTAGCATTTTGGTGACTACTCGTCTCAACGTCAGTGAAGAAACCAACGCCTGCCCAGGGCCTTAGGGCATCATCTATTTTGTTGTTTGTCGACGAGATGAACATGCCCGAGGAGAAGAAATCAAATGCTGCAAAGATCTGTAGCAGCTGCACAATGTTTATTACTGGATTGACTTTGACTGCTGTCATCATTGCACCGATAATGTGGGTTGTGGAGGAAGTAACTCCGGCTCGAAACTTACTGTCTGCTACTACTCCTGTCCACAAGGCACATTATTACTTCACTCTTCCCTATCATGAAGAGAAGCACTGAATGTCATATCTCAAAAACACTTCATAAAAATGTTGCATCATACTCCTAATGCTACGAATACTACCAACTGCTGGGTATGTGGAATGATGCCAGCCCATCAGAAGAAGGGAGGAAAGCCTCTCATTCCCCTATAACTTTCACATAATGGCTCTTGTAGAGCCTGGTTCGCACTTTTGTGGGCCCTCTGCTGTTAGTAATATTGCTCCACCTGATGTAGGAGGACTTAATGCACAGTTAAATAAAGTTTGTTACCCTGATGATGAAGGCCTCCCACAAGCCAAAGGAACTATAAGGGAAATGGAGGAGTATCGCAAAGGAAATTCCTCCGCAAGCTACGTTTTCCCCAACACTCGACTGCTCAAGGGTAACATTCCTCCTGTTATCGCTGTTACTAGAGCCCAAGCAACTCTTTGTGTGAGCAGTTTGGGCAGTATCCCAGTGGGAAAAAGTGACTGTACTACAGTATTGAATATTACTGGAACAAACAATAACAGTTTTCTATCCTCACATTATACTTATTTCATTTGTGGTAGTAAAGGTTACTACCATCTACCAATTGGATAGTCTGGAATATGATATGTGTCCTTCTTGCTTCCTCATGTGTTCTTAGCACCTGCATCTTATCATAAAGATGAAAAATTGTTTAATGATATTTCCTTGAACCGATTCAAAAGAACTATAAATAATGATGAAGTGGATCAAACTGACACAGCATTACAGCAATATGTTGACTCTAATTTGGAACTCTTTCTTTGTTGGTGCGGCCTTGAATAGTAGAAAAATAAGACGCTTTACCCGAGTGGTAGAGGCAGTGACTAATCAAACAGCAATAGCTCTTGGAAATATTACAGAAGAACTCCAAATCACGAGGATTATGACTTTGAAAAATAGAAGGTTTTTGATGCAATATTAGCTGATCGTGGTGGAGCATGTCGCATTATTGGGAGTAGCTGTTGTATGTTCATCCCTGACCACGCCCCTTCTGTTTATGATGCCATTTCTAAACTGCATAAAATAGCCACTGCGATACATCAAGACCCAGGAACATGGACTTGGACTGGATGGTTCTGGAATTTATTTTCTGTATGGGCTCTGAAAGTTTTGTCGGCCCTATTTATAATTATTGCAGTTATCTTCTCTTGTTGTTTATGCATACAATGTGGACCAATGCTCTGTTCCCTCTGTATTTCCACTTGTACTACTTTTGTACCATCTAAAACGAATGTCCGAAATACAAATGCCTGTTTAGCAATGGAACGAGAAATTTGTTAAATGATGTTAATTGATATTCACGATGTATATCATACCCCCTTAGAAGGGACAAGAAAATGTCTTAGCTTATGCTAAAAGGGTTGTCTGTGGAAATGTGTAAAATTTTACGTTAGCATAAGCTACAGCCATTTTTGCTGTGGTGTCCATTTCGTTTGCTTCGTAATTCTTACGTCCTCTGCTGTTCGCCTTTTCACCCTGCTTGTGTCATCAACTTAATTTGATATCTTTCGACATGGCTAAGCAATGTATGTGCTGGGAGGGGTTGTAGCTGCCGGTGCACCTGGTTCTAGAGGCTATCTATTGACTGTTTACTGCTGCCATAAACATTACTGCTCCCCCTCCTTATTTGCTGACCAAGTGGTCATTCATCTGCCCTTGTTTCCCGATAGCTATTTCTGTGTCTAAACTTGTTCTTTCCATTTCTGTACATATGCTTGCATTGCAACAAAATTGTATATAAGGACGATGGTTTGTGAATCCAGTGTAACTCCTCTTACAATACTTGAGAATGTTGTGTGGACGTGGTCCCGCTCATGAGTGATTAATAAACTTGTTGTTTTATTTCAACTACTTTTGGGTACATTTCCACAGAGCAGTAAGGAGGGGGAGGGAATATAATATAGGGCACGACACACAGTGAGTAACATGGGGCTGACTGAAACTTTGATGAAGATAGTTACCTATTGGTATTACACTCCAGAGCGAATACATAAGGTATACCACAAGCAAAGTGCAGACTGCTGGTGAGGGTGTGGAGAGCAGTTAGGGAAGAGACAGCAAAAATAAAGCTGCATGTGGTTTAAAAAATCGTGAGTCACACTGCTGAGACAGGTGTGTTGGCACGTATGACATGGGTAGAAACGGAAGTGCATGCAAGTATTCTTCAATCGCAGAAATACTTTGGCAATGGGCCCTATGTGCATAGGGGTGCTATCTAGCACTGTAAGTGGGATTAAAAAAATTGGGAGGGTACTCTAAAAAAGGCATGGGTAAAGAAGTGTAGCTAGGAATATTTTATTAGAGGAGCCACCTTAGTAATACGAAACACCCTGTGTATATGATTATAATACCTTCATCAGCTTCATCCCAATTTTTTTCAGGGAGAAAAATGCAAGTACTCCCGAGGCTGGGCTTACATCCCCCACCACCCTCCAAAAAACAGTAACATTGGGGAGCCACGGGCAATGGCCACGCTGTCAAGGGAGCTACGGGTCGAAAAAGTTTGGGAACCACTGCCTTAGCGGTATCAGCATCCTTTTTAATCTCTTGTAAGGCCTCATCAATATGTTTTCCAAATAGCGTGTTGCCATCAAACAGCAGGTCTAAAATCTTACTCTGTACCTATGGACGGAAGGTAGTAGACTTGAGCCATCCCTGGCGACGGAGAACCGCTGCACCACCTAGTTGCCTAAAAGCAAGAGAAGCCAAATCCATAGATATATTGATAATTTCAGAGGCTGACCGTTCACCTTCTAACAGACTCTTTCTTGCCTCCTGTTCCTTATAATCCGGTAAACATTTGTGATATGATGTCACATCCGACCACATTTGACGGTCATATCTTCCTAGAATTGCTAGGGAATTGGCAGCACGCACTGACGCACCAGCAAAGGTGGTGAACCTCTTTCCAATGTTATCTAAACGTCTTCCATTATTATCAGGCAGACCAGTAATGGGTACCAAGGGATTTCATGATCTTCGTTGCGCAGCCTGGTCTATTACAGAATCTGGCCTTGGATGTCACACTAAGCATGCTGGTGCATCGTCAGAAGCTTTAAAAATTTTTATCGATCCTGGGAAGGATTGTCAGAACCAAATATGGCTATTTCATGATTTTTATTGATTCCTCCCAAATATGATCTATAATGAGAATTGCGCATACAGATTTCCTATTCTGATATTTAAAATCATACAAAAAACAGTCAGACTGTTTCACGGGCGTTGGTAAGTGAAAACGATTTGCTGCTCTTTCCATTGTAGCATGGAAGCCCCCAATTCCTTCAGGTGGAGAGTCAATCGCTTGAGGAGCTGGCGTAGAAATTAGATAATCTTCCTGCTCGTTGATAATAGTTGGCGTTATCGTCATCCTGTGGAAACTGATTTTGTGGCACAAATCTTGTGACTCAGCAGGGAGACCTTTCTTTTTCCACAGTTCCTGCTGCTGTAGGGAAACGTGTATGGTAATCGTGCAACATAGCTGTTAGATCCTGCACCAATGCAACAGGCAGTTGTATCATTGGTTCTTGGTGTGGCATCAGCACCTGTGACCTATCCATGAATTGATGATATTGTGGCTCATAATACTCATCTTCATCCTCTTCTTCTTGAAATTTTACATGAAGTTGAGAAGGGCTCTGGGCAAACCGATTACTGTTTATGTAGAGAACACAGTAGTCAGCGATGGTATCGTCATTGTTGATGCCGTTGACGGCATAACTACCGTCCATGAAGAAGTCGTCGGTCTCAATGTAATTGTCGACTATGGAGGTGTCGATAAAGGTATCGGCGACGATGGGGGCACCGTCGACGGTAGAGACGCAGACTATGGCGGCGGTGTAGTCATTGGTAGCACAGTTGACAATGCAGGTGCCAATGACAAGATTAGCATTGACAGTGTAATGGGTGTCGTCAATGGCGGCAAAACCTTTGTCGAAGATTCGACGGTGCAAGCGTCGACAACAGCTGGGAGACAAAATCCAACTGTGGTTTCGTCGTCGACGAGGTCTTTTTCGACGACGAGTAAGTCTTGACAGACTCTGACTGAGCCTTAGGTTGCTTATAGGCAGTTTTAGAGGCAGATTTTTCCTCAGAAGGAAATGGAAGCTTCCCTTTTTAGAGGCAGCATGCTCAGACTCGTCATGGGTCTTTTTTATGCTTTTTTATGTCCCTCAGGGGATTCCACAGATCTGTCCCTTTTCTTAGAAAGCTGGACTGACGCCTGGTAACCACACTGCCTTCCTCATCAGATATTACAGAGGATTTAGATTTTAGCCTTTCCAACCAGATAAGCAATCTGCTTTCCCGGTCTTTCAGAGTCTTAGAAGAAAAAGTTCTGCAGAGTCAACAGTCCTTTACCTTGTGAAGATGGTACAGACAGTAAATACAGTCCTTGTGGGAATCTTCAGCATGCAGCTTTCTCTTACCCTATGACCCACAAGGCCTGAAGATTCCTTACTTAGAGGATTCCGACATCATAAACTCACAGAAATACAAGAAAAAGAGAAAATAATGGAGCCGAGCTCAGGGAGACTCCCTGTCACAACGACTTGCGGTAGAAAGCCTGAGGGTCTTGCCTCTTTGTGGAGTGTTCAAGAGGGTGCGGATGTCGGATTGGCTGCATTTCAGCTTAGGTTCTTTTTACAAAAGGATATGGATGGACTACTGCAGTGGCTGTTCATTGCATTGTTGCCTATGATGATATGATTTACTACCATTATAATTTTACCGTGAGACTCTCCCATCGACGGCGGGACTGATTCAAGCATGTAAATCTATGAAAGTTCCAATACTGGATAAATACTCAACCTGTGTGCTTGTTGCAGAGCCGGTGTCGATTTCGACAGTAGCTGAAGCATCCCGTGGAGCAACTAAGAATGCCGTCATCAACATGAGACTTCGCTGAGGACACTAACACATGGGCCTTTAAGGGGTCCAGTAGTAAGTCTACGTCAAGTGGCGTAAACGATGGAAGTGTTAGACATATGTCCAACACGCATTTGTATCTGCAAAACAAACAGCGAAGCGCAGGCAAGATGCAGTCTACCCAGACTGGTCTGAATGATGGGAACCAATGCTCGTTTAGCTCCCAAAGCTGAGGTGTCCCCAGATGGAGTACCATGAGCTCACAACAAAGTTGCACCTGGATTGCTTGTTCCATCTCTGGAAAAACGGGGCCGTCCATTGCACAGCAGGAAAATTAAAACCAAGATACACATTACAAGAAGTAGGAGCACTAGAAGCCCTCCAAAAACACATCCCAATTACTCTGAAGATTGTCTGAAAGGTGCTTAATAGGGCGGAGCTTGCCGGAGCTCAAGATGGCTGCGCTTTGAGCGAGCTCTGCGAGCCATCGCCATAATCTGTTAATTATCCTGCAACCATGCACTCCCTGTAAGCTCAGATCAGCGGCAGGCGGAACCCTGGGGCTGTGCCACCGATTGATGTGATTATCGCCGGAACCTAGGCGCTCGGGGAACTCGTGGCAGCTGCGGCCTGCGCTCGCGGCTCCTACGCCGACCTGGATTGGCTGCGATCCCCGCTTAGGCCTACCTGCGAGAGCCCGGTTTAGTGGGTCGCTGGGCCCCGGAGTGATGGTGCGGCCTAAACTCGGCTGCGAGAGCAATATCTTCCCCTCAACATTAGAATTGACCCATGGGAGTACGTTTGAGAGCGGAGGGCGTACGATGGACCGGCTGAACACGAGGTATGAGACCCGGCAGGGCCGCGACTGCTGTGCTGCGTTGCGGCTGCCATCAGGAGATCCTGGGAGGGCTGCTGAAGGCCGGTGAGCGAGAGAGGCGCATACACCTGGGATGGCGCTGGGCCCTGGGGGCTAGAAAGTGGACTGTGCTGCCCGGCTCCTGGAATGGGGATGGCGTCAAGCTACACAGAGGCGTCTCAAGGTAATGCGCTGAGATGGACTTAGACGTTGTGCAGCTACCTCCCGAGAGATCGCCTGCACCGGCTACTGAGTGGGCTCAGCGACTGGCATTCCTCTGCGCACGGCGGCGCTGACCCTGACCTGAGAGGCCCCACTGCAAGTAGAGAGCTCTCCGCCTGGGAACCTTATTATGACACACAACGGAGCACAGCTGCATGAAGCGGGGAGCTGGGATCTCGCGCAGTGGGATCTGGTGCCCCATCAACTTGAAGCTGGTGAAATGTTGCCCAACTTGAGAGAGCTCCAAGGTGTGCACGGGCTCGAAGTGGACTAAGCTCAGGTTCTGATCGGCGCTGCTGCCCTGCGGAGCCCTGCCTGTGCCTCGTTGGGGTCCACACGCACTGATTTCCTCAGGCGCACTTCAAAGTAGTCAACCCTACGGAGATCAGGTGGGTGCTGCACTCCATATGGGCTGGAGTGGTCCTCTCAATTGCGGTACCTACAGTGAGAGCCAGGTGCACCCTGCTGGCCTGTATCCTCCACGACAACGTTGGGCCTCAGCCATTATAGTGCAAAGTCCGTGTGCTCCCCTGATCCTGTGCCTGGCGCATGAGTGTAATAGGATTTGGGGGGGGGTTGTGGCCCTTCCTTCCTTTGCCCCAGCATGGGCAAGGTGGACAGAACTCAACCCAAGTTGCAATTCGAATAACGGAAATCGAGAACCAGAGATACAGAGGGGGCCCGTCTTCCTGAGGAGTAGCCTGATATGGCTGAGGAGGCGACAGGGGATCTCAAACAGATTCTTGCGGTGATGCAGAAAAGCCTGCAGAAAAGCCTCTCAACCATAGATGGGAAAATCAATACTCTTGCATACCGTATGGATAGAATGTCGGAACGCCTTGACAAACACGCTGAACGTATCGACATGACCGAGAGGAGAGTGTCTGAAGTGGAGGAAGCGCAGTCGGAGGTTGCCACAGCCCAAAAACAATTAGCAAAAACACTGACTGCGTTGCAAGAGAAGGGAGAAGACTTAGAGGCTAGGTCCAGGAGTAGCAATATCCGAATCAAGGGGCTGCCAGAATCCACTTCAGTTGGCAATATGGAAGTGTTCATTGAGAAGCTGCCTGGTCACACTTCTAGGCTGTGCAAGTTTCTCGTACATATTTGTGGTGGAGAGTGCACACCGCTCGCTTGGCCCAAGCCCCTCCTCCCCCCGGGGGCTCCACCGTGCCCAGTGATCGAAAAACTGCTAAATTACGGAGATAGAGATGCAGTCCTGAAGCTAGCTAAAGTAAAAGGAGTCCTGCAGAATGAGGGTTCCACGATTTCACTGTTCCCGGACTTTACTATGAAGGTACAGGAAGCCAGACGTCAATTTGCTCCACTGAAACGGCGCCTATGGGATCAAAACATAGATTACGCTATGATCTACCCCGCCGGGCTGAGGGTCAATATGAATGGCCAATCCATAACCTTCTTTGACCCAAAATCGCTACAGAAAGCCTTGAAGGACTTTTCCAAGACGACGGGGCGAAGCCAAGAAACTGAGGGGCAGGATGAGGCAGCTGGTGGTGCAGTGGGAGAGGAGGAATAGCACGGCCTCCAATACACAACCTTTTGGTAAGGCCTCACAGAGGCGTCATGTGCAATCCTGCCCCTCCCCCCACACTTGATTTCAACAGGTTGCGAACTCAAGCCAGACTCTTTGAACTCGTACCTCCTGATTAACGAAGCCAGCGTATCGCAAGTATTGTTCACTTAACATGTTGTTTGGTGGGGTAGGGATATGTTAAATCGCCTTGACTGTGCGCCCAGATGGCAGGTACTTCATCATGTAAGCATGGACGGTGAACACCAGACTACTATAGATGTAAGGACAACTTTGTCATTGTTATGCATGGATGCACCAGATGTGTTTTCGATGGCATTACTATGCCTCTGTTTTTGTGATGTTCTCTGCGGTAGTAAAGTAACATCCGCCCCTGTGTGTTACTCACCGTACTGCTCTGCTGGTTTATGATCTTCATGCAGGAGGGTGGGGGGTGTCGGCTATGACACATTGGGGTTTGCATGGCGTGGGTGGGTAATTCTAAGACTGGTTTGTTTTTGTATTGTCTTTTCTCCATCACAGAGTGTACCTCGCATTTTCCCACTTCAACAAGGGTGCCTCGGGGCAGGGCGGAGTACTGGAGGGTCTCCCTATCCAGACATAGGAGACATTGCTGACAAAGTGATCCCTTATGTTGACACCTGGGCAATAGACTGAAGCTCTTACCCTGGAATATTAGAGGCCTAAACGATTTTCGGAAAACCAGGAAAGTGATTGCCTATCTCAACAGACACTGTATAGACGTTGCACTCCTGCAGGAGACTCATTTACCCACTGGCTCCCAGATGCTAACTCGTAGACGTTTACATGGTGCCTTTCAAGCTGCAGGCTTCTCCACGCATGGTCAAGGGGTGCTTACATGAATCAACCATAGAAGCGGTATTTTCCGCAAGGCTATAGAGACAGACTGGGAGGGTAGATATGCAGTCTCCAAGATTAAGGGAAAAGCGATGGAGCTCATTATTGTTAACGTATATGGTCCCAATTTCGATCATCCACAATTTTTCAGAGAGCTCTTTGTGCGCTTGCAGTGATGGGCATCGCTCCCGATAGTTTAGGGAGGTGATTTTAATTGTACCCTTAATCCTGCTTTGGAACGCTTCAGGGGCCCGGTGCGGCGCCAGTCGTTAATGGCTAAAGCCGTAGAGGATGCAATCACAGAACTAAACATGGTAGATGTCTGGTGCTCCAGAAATGGCAGAGCAGGGGATTTCACGCACTACTCAGCCCCACACAAATTGTATACTAGGATTGATTACTGGTTCATTTCTGGTTCCCTTCTCTCTGCGACTTGCATGTGTGAGGTGCACCCACGCTCATACTCAGACCACTCTCCTGTCCAGTTAAACTTTGATACCCCTTCGAAAAAGCCAACCCCCTTTACCTGGAGGTTTCCGCCCTACGCTCTATTAGATAACGTGTTCAAGACTGAAATGGCAGAAGCCATTCAGATCTTCTTTGACAGCAATATTGTCTCTGTTCCTCTGTTCGCTATGACGTGGGAAGCCTTCAAGATCTACGTTAGAGGGATTACTATGACTTAACACTCTGGGGTGCTCCGCTCCATCAGGGAGTACCTGGTAGTTCTGGAAAAGAAACTAGCCGCTGTTGAACTGGCGGCCCTAGAGCTCGGAGCAGACCAGGTGGCGGAGGAATTAAAGACTACCCTGGATGAATATCATGAGACTGCCGACAGAGAAGTCAAGTTTTTAGGGAAGTATGCTGTAGCTAAAACCTACGGGGAAGGTGAGTGCCCGGGTGCAACAGTCGCAGCTGTCATGAGGGATAGACGGGAGGCGACTGGAGTCACAGAACTTTGCGCAGCTACCAGCGAGGTACTGCACGACCCTGATGCCATTGTAGACAGATTTAGAGACTACTACTCCGAACTATATCAAACAGACTGGTAGGAGGGAGCGGCGTAGTTCTGGACTACCTGAAACATATAAAACTCCTGTGGTTGGCTGATGAGCAGAGATAATACTTGATGAGGCCACTCGAGGCATGGGAAATTCACGACGTGTTGAAATCCATGCGAGCCGGGAGCGCCCCTGGGCAAGATGGCTTAACTGTTGCCTTCTACAAGGGGTTTGGAGAGCTCCTGGTCCCCTCACTTGATTACTCTGTTTGAAGAATGTGGGAGGCTCTGCTAGTCACCCTCCCGAAGCCAGGCAAGCCTCCTGACGAATGCTCATCGTATAGACCGCTCTCATTGTTGAATGTCGACAACAAATTATTGGCCAAAGTATTAGCCAACTGCTTTGCCCCACTGGTGCCGACTTTGGTCAGTCCTGGACAAGCAGGATTTGTGCCGGGACGCACCCGGACCCATAACTTCCATACAGTATTTGGAGCTATCCAACACACTAAACCTGAAGTCAAGGCTGACGCAATATTTTTGGATGCTGAGAAGGCTTTCGATTCGGTAGAGTGGGAATTTATGATGCTGGTCTTAAGGCGAATGGGTGTTGGCGACCTCTTCTCCCAGCTAGTGATTGTCCTATATAACTCCCCGACTGCTAGGGTCAGAGTAGGTAACCTGGTCACCTCCCCATTTAAAATTTCCAGGGGTACTCGTCAAGGGTGCCCGCTATTGCCACTCCTGTAAGCTATTGTAGCTGAGCCCTTGGCATGCACCCTCAGGGAGTATCATAGCCATAGAGGGATACGTTTCCCTGGATATAACATAAAAATCTCCACCTATGCCGACGACACTCTCTTATACATCAGAGACCCTGAGACCAACCTATCCCTGGTTTGGAGGGAAGTGGTGCTATACGGTGAATTCTCAGGTCTCCGGATCAACTGAACCAAGTCCACCATTTTCCCCCTCACGGCGGCCATGGACCCCATCGAACTGGAATTCCTACTGCATTGGGCCGCTGACTCTGTGCGCTATTTGGGCATTCAGGTGCACACAATTTCGAAATGGTATTCAGCGAGAATTATGGCAGGGCGGTTGCTAAACTTGAAGAGGATGTAAATAGATGGGTGCGTCTCCCATTGTCCCTCCTTGGTCACATCTCTTTAATGAAAATGGTGGTCCTCCCTCAGTTCCGGTTCTTGTTTTTAAACATACCAATGATTCCCCCAGCCCCCTTTTTAAACGCATCAAGTCTCTGCTGGTCCAATTAGCCTGGGCCGGTAAACAGCCTCGGGTCAGGTGGGATATTCTTACGCTCCCCTATTCTTTGGGTGCAAATGGTGCCCCGGACATGGAACTTTACTACCATGCTGCACAGTGTTTGCATGCTTTTTATTGGCTGCATCAACAATCCCCTCCTCCTCATCTGCTTATAGAGAAGGTCGCTGCTGCGCCCTCCTCACTGACTGCCTGGGGCGGTTTGTCTCTGAGGGCGTCGGGGCACCGCCCCATCACATTCCACAATAAGCAATGGCAATGTTCATATTTGTTGTCATAAAAAAATACACCCTTTATTTTAGTCTTCTCACTATTAGAACACGGGGCACAGTCTGCCCCACTCACTGGCACTGCCACCATTGTCCAGTGACTATTGTGGACACTGTCACATGACTGCTTGCTTGCTCCCCGGCAGGTCAAAAGAACCCTAAATGTTTGTCGGGCTGACAACCTCACAGCCCTGAAGACTGTGATATCATCAACTCGGCAAAGACCTAGCTGCAAGGCGCAGTCTCCACCTTCTGATGGCGCGGAGGTAAAGTTAGCCCCGGGCGTTTTAAATACAAGCCCTGGATCGCTAACTCTCCACGTCAATTAGAGAGTGGGAGAGCTTGTCACCTCACCCTTTCCCAACTCGTTACAGGGAGTGGTGGACCCGCCCCTGTGACGAGTTGTGAAAGGGTGTGGCAGCCAGGAAGCCAAGGAATCTTTCTGCGCAGACTCGACCTACTGCTTCTTCCTGCGCATGAATCCGATTAGCATTATTGTTGTGCCGGCAGCACCTAGTTCAATGGTTGATGTCTGGAGTAGGGCAGTAAACGGACTGGACTTGTGAACTCGCGGGAGTCGGGCAGTTCATCAGGTAAGGCCCAGGCGGGCATGTTTGAACTTACATAGGCCCGTTTAGGGGCTGGTTGCACTAAATAGACCCACCATGGATACATTACTTTGCAGCACAGACTGCTATCTGATCGGGTACTGAAACATTATGCTGGGTGAATATTTCATTTCTTACTAACCTGCACAACTACATTCATCTGCTGAGCTGCCCTGGACTCCCCGAGAAGTACAGTGTTTTCGTGCTGCCTCTCCCATGTAAGGACCAAGTTCATTGTCCACAAGTATAGCTGATTCTACCCCTTTGGAAGCGTTACGAATCCTACACAAGTAACTGGGCATAAAGGAATAATGTGGCTTGCACAGGATCACACAATGGCATCCATCAAGTGGGGAATCCAGAATTATAACTTTATTCTTCTGGGTCAATAACACGCAGCTAGGCCATTAGATGTCATCTCTGTTCAGCTCAACGGATTGAATAGTAAAGACGGCTGCAACCTTTCTTACAAGGAGTACATAGCTGCTATAGGCGTCCTGGGCCCTAGAAAATTATCCTGACGTCCTATAAAGCTAATGACATGCGCCAGACACTCCCCAATGCAGGATAGAGACATAATACAATACTGCCCTGTCTCTGCCAACGATCAGGTGTGATTGCAGGGTCTCCATGACGGAGGCTCTGTGCACAGGCTTGTATTACTCGGTGCTGTGCAGTCAGCGGTCGAAGTGGGGAAAACAAAGTAGGGGAACTGTGGGCAGAGAATCAGAGGGTGGGAATAACCTGAGGATTGGATCAGTGGGCGGAGTTAGAGGTGTGGCCAGGATTGGCAAAACATTCCAATTTTTAGTATTTGTTTGGCATTTCGCTGACCAGTGACAGCTTATTATGTTATGTAATACAGCCAATGGATACATGTGATTATTTAACGATTAATATGAGTTATTGACATTAAAATAAATTCACAAAGTGGGATATGTTTCTAATCACAGAATGTCTCAAATATGCTTAAAAGTGGAAGCACAAGCGATTTGTTTCCGAGCCATGGAGTTTCTGTCGTCAGCAATATACACAGAGACAATCAATTTTACGTGTGCAAATCACTGTATAGGAAATGTTACATAAGACAAAGGACTACAGGGGAATTGGGAGGGGTTAAGAAGAAAACAGGAAGACGGACGAGGTGTCACGTGCTGCAGCTCTAAGAGACTAGAGCGCAGTGCCTGCGAGTGGTGCAGACGGTGCCTGTTTGTGCGTAATGGAAATCTTTATTGAGACATTCAAGCACATTTTTAACGAAGGCTATCTATTGATGTCTGTAACTGTACACATAGGAGGGCACTTTTTGATCCTCCACCCCAATTTCCGCTGCACCGCAGAGGGACTATAATTAAATTATATTAAATTTTGACCCGGAGTTATCATTTCGAGACTTCGTGTAGTTCTGTTATGTGTCTCTTTCATTTCCATTACGCACAAACAGGCGCCGTCTGCACCACTCGCAGGCACTGCGCTCTAGTCTTTTAGAGCTGCACCACGTGACACCCCGTCCGTCTTCCTGTTTTCTTCTTAACCCCTCCCAATTCCCAATACGGGGCTGAACAAGCGGACCCGATCGTCGTCCTAGGTACCTCGGACCTTACTTTCCCTGACAAATGTGAGTACCAGACTCCTAAGGGATCATGCCGATCCACTTGTTACTCTACCGTTCAGAGGCTTTATATTTATTACTTTCACGTTGATTTGACCAAGTAACTTTATCCTTCGTAGCCTCCATTTGTTTCACCCTCCCATCCACTCTTCGCCATTACCTCTCTTTTCATTAGGGTCAAGAGGGGATTTTTACGTCGATCGGTTACCAGAGGCATAACTACCTCTTTTCCCAAGTGAGACCGCTTTCCATGTTGTCTGTCTTTAAAGTTGTTGTTTGTATGTCAATTGCTGTTTGTATGTCAAATTTCACGCATACTTCGCAACAAGTTATAACGCGCCACCATTTAAACAAACATTGACTACGATGCACTTGGCCTATACATTATATTTGGCCTCCAGATAAGCCATCATTTGTCTCTCAACACCTAGTGTGTCTTATGCAATTCTAATTGCGCCAAATACGTGCACACTACTGATAAATGATAGAGATTATGAGCACCATGTGCCCCAGTATATCTTGATTATGATATTGACTCACCTTTTGTCTACTCACTTACGGATTCCCTGTGTATGTCTACACTATTGGGGCACATTGTAGCCACGCAAGCCCGTTCTAGTGTTCGTGCATGCCCACCATGCTACTGGCATTAGATCACCAGCCACTAGTTGAAAGGAGCATGCATTTAGTTTATATGCATGATTTAAAACTGTTTTATATGTCCTTACTAATTAACCTTTTATTTTCAGGTACTCTCAAACGGAGATACTGTGAGTACATTACCACTACACTCACAGCACACTTTAGGGTGTGTGCTGATATCTACACGTGGCCTAAACCTTGTTTTTCTGGCCATTCACCTTTTTCTGGTCCTGACGAAAGCCTCTAGAACCACCCAGAAGGCTGAAACTAGTTGACCTTATTTACAAGGGATATCAGGAAAATAATATTCCTAACTATATATCCCACTTAACCTTTTAACATTAGTCCTGGGACCCTTCTAATAAAAGTTTTTTTCAAAAAGGGCATTTCTCAGAGACTTTTTTAACCTATAGTTACATCTCACATAGCACGTCACTCTCTGCTCAAATTCAATATCCTGCTCCGCTGTAATCCGGGCGTCGTAGTACAGCTGGATTGTACTAGGCAATCCAGTTGGGCCCCAATGATGAAGCATGCCACCTACTAGGTAGGTGGGTGAGGGGTTTTTTCCACAGCAGTTGTGCTCTCTCCTTTCAAGTTTTCCATAAGGTGATAGCAAAAAACGTTTGCTTTCAATCATCAAAAACTTGTCCATTTTGTTTTGCTGGAGTCACATGATAACCATATTAGTAGGCAGTATAGTTTAATAGTGATTGATCTGGAGAAACACAAACTCAGAATTTACAACTTAATACCATGATTGGGGGTTCTCTTTAATAATGATAATTGATTTCTATCCAAATGAACACTTTTTGCAACATTAGGATAATCAAAGGCTTAGGGAAAAAAACATAAAGCTCTAGTTTATACCTTGCGGTTTGTATGCAGCTCTTAGATGAAAGTTAATAGCTCACTGTTCTTTGTTAGGATTTTAACTTATAAACTGCAAGTAGCAAAAGGATCTTACTGACAAAAGAAGTAACTCACTGACCTATTTTAAATATGTGCACTTTGTGATGGGCATGGTACATTTTCTTTGCAGCAGGCACATTAACCCTCTGCACTATCTTTCCATGAATCAAACCTTCCACTAGACAAAACTCCGATCTCGCTCTAGGAAGAAGTTTATTCACCGGAGTTATCATGAAATTTTAATTATTGCCGAAAATTGCTGTAGGCCAGGAAGGAGGCAGCAAGTGCTTTTAAAACCATTATTTACAACACCCCCCTTCAAAGTCAGCACCCGTTGCAGTCACACCGGTCGCACCGCCCTAGAGCCGGCTCTTCTCAGGGGTCCTGTGACCTCAGTGACAGAGTCACTGTTGCTCTAGGATCTGCTACTTCGTAGGCCTGCCCGCAAGACTGGAGGTGAACTTCAGTATGGATTGTTGTGGGCAAACCTTCAAGGTGAACCCACACTTGCCACTGCTAGGGTCCACCTGCTGGTGCTAAGACACCAGGGCTTTTCCGGGGCCTTGTAAGGTCTAGCATGGGAATGTGCTCCCTCAGGGGTAGTGGTCTGGGGGACTGTTCATGAAGGCTGAACCTGGTTCCCCAGGTCTAAATTAGGCAGCTGTTCCCACAGTGCTACATCCGCTTCCTCACTGAACACCATATTGCCCCACTGAGAGAAATTCACACTGCCTTCAACTACAATCCAATTTGACCTGCTATAAACAACCGGATGCGACTCAATTCAAATTACGCACTAGGCAAAAGCAATATGCTGCCTAAAGGAAATATTAACAACGCCCTGGAAAAAGCAAACACTCATAGGGAATGAAAGATTAAATAAATGTAAATGTAAATGTAAATGTATGTGTCTTGTAAAGCGCACTGCTGCCCTGAGGCGTCCTGGCGAGCATGTGAAATGTAAGCAGGAACAACATGGTGAACTTAACGCTTTTACATTTATGCAGAAATCAACGAGTATTTTTGCCTGAAAACTACAGGGCCCAGAAAGGACACATTTCAATGTCCACTGCTTATATGCTTACAAAAAGTAAGTAGTATGGTTTAAAAAGACCACATTCGTGAACACAAAGCCGCCGTACACATTTTGTTTTCCAATCCACCAATCAACCAGGTATGGCAAACTCGGTAAAGTGACGCTAATGTTTTTGGGCTTTGAATAAAACCAATCTGGCCACTTTAAGAACACTCCATCTTGCTTTATTTAGTTATTGATTTTTCATATTATGAACCCTTTTATTTCCGAGGCTGCACTTTGGAATATAAAAATGTCAAAACGGCATTTCCAGCAAAAGTTGTTTTATTTTTCGCATCCATTTCACAGGGGAACAAATGAACGACAGGAAGAAAGAGAGGGTGAGAACCATTTCTTGAGTCACGGTAAGTGAGGAGGAGTTAGACAGACAGTGAGGGAATAAGGGTAAAAAGAGGATGGGTGACGGGGCAGCTGCCAGCGGCAGAGCAGAATGGTGGGCCCTGGGGGAAGTACAGTCGCAGACTAGTCTTCCCCCGGGGTCGTTCGCGCAGGGGAGGACCAGGCAGGGTTAAGGGGTGGGGTTAGGGGGTGGGTATAAGAACGCAGGGGAGGAAGGGAACTTCCTCTTCCTGCGTTCTCAGGACGTTCTGCAGGCGGCTCGGCATGGCCATGTCGGAGGCGATTCTTCCACACCACAGGGTGCGGATTTCCATGGGGGTCCGGGCAGACTTGAGGACATGGGTGACATTTTTGGCTGATTTCAATGGGGTGCCGCTGGATTTTGAGGACGAAAGGATGGTTTGGCAAATTCAAATTTACTCGGATGCAGCCGGGGCAGCAGGTTTTGGGATCTTCTGGGACGGGAAGTGGTGCGTCGAAGAGTGGCCGGCTCACTGGGTACGTCAAGGGAGGAGCATTGCGTTTCTGGAATTCTTCCCTTTGTTGGTGGCCCTGGAGGTGTGTGGGGCGGAGTTTCAGAGCAGGTCGGTGCTGTTCCACATTGGACAACATGACAGTGGTCGAGTTGGTCAATCGTCGGAGGGCGAGGTATTTGAGAGTGCTGCGGCTGCTGAGGTGCTTCATGCTGAGATGTCTGAGGTTGAATGTGATTTTCAGAGCCAAACATGTCCCTGGGGCGAATAATGACATAGTGGATGCTTTGTCTCGTTTGCAGTGGCAGCGGTTCTGGAGATAGGCATCTGGAGCGGATCAGTGCAAAACCGAGCTGCCGGTCGGCATCTGGGCCTTGGGGGAGTGAGGATGATAGGCTTGGTGGAGAAGTCTATAGCTGATACCACAAGACGAAAGTACAGACTGGCTTGGGCGGAATTTGGAGCCTTTATGCGATGGGGCGGAGAGTCGGCTGGCGGTGATCGGTCGGCGGTGGAACAAGGAGTGTTGCAGTTTGTATTGCATTGCGTTGACAAGGGCCTGTCTGCTGCGACAATTGCGGGGAAACTGTCGGGAGTGTCTTTTTATTGTTGTTTGTTTTTTGGTTTTGACCCTACCAAAGACGTGATTGTGAGTCGGGTGCTTCGGGGTTGGGGCAGGGAAAGTCGGGGGGCGGGGCGTTGAGGGAGGCAATTACGTTTGAATTGCTAGTCAAGTTGGTGGAGGTTTTGCCTCTTTGTTGTTACGACAGTTGGGAGACGCGGCTTTTACGCTTATGCATGGTATGGATGTTTTTTGGAGCCTACAGGGTCTCTGAGCTGCTTGGGACGCGAAAGACGGGTGGCAGAAGGTATGATGAGATTCGGGTGGATGAAGGTCGCCTGGGGATATGGTTGGGCCAGTCCAAGACCGATCAGTTGGGGCGGGGTAAATGGATCTGGTTGTGTGAGATGGGGGGAGAGGGGGTGTGTCCTGTGGCGGAATGGCGGCGTTTTCTGCGGTCCGGGGGGACTAGGTTGGGCGAGATATTTTGTCATGCGTCTGGGGCGCAGGTGACGGCGGGCCAGTTGTTGGCAGTGTTGCGGATGGCGTTGGCAAGGCTGGGGTTGGATCCGGCAGGCTTCGGGACGCATTTTTTCAGAGTCGGGCGGCAACGGTAGCGGCACGGCTGGGGTGGTCTTGGGACAAGATTCGGCAGATTGGGAGGTGGAAATCTAGGTGCTGTGAGCGCTATGTCCGGAAGTGAAGAGAGAGGGTAGATTGTGTGTGGGGGGGGGGGGCCTGGGAATTGGGAGGAATTTGGGGGGACCTTTGGTGTTTCTAACCTCTTTTTCTTTCGTAGGTTGCGTGGGAGGCCCAGGGGCCAAGACAGTCACATGGATCGTGGGGCATTCATTCGTGCATTGGGCATCCAAGTATGCGGAGCAACAGGTGTACGGCCGTAACCTGGGACTCAGAGGACCACAACACGAGGTGCACTGGTGGGGAAAAGGGGGAATGCAATGGGGGGCACTATTGCCATGGCTCGCCAAAATGGTTCCCCAGAAGGGTTGCCCTGATCTCCTGATTATTCACTTGGGAGAAAACGATTTGATTCGGCTGTCGGGTTTGGCGCTCTTACAGCTGATGCAGAGAGACTTGGAGGTTTTAAAGCACAGATTGGCGGGGGCGTGCATTGCCTGGACTGAATTTATCCCAAGGAGAGTAAGGAGGGGGGCAATTAAACACGGGGCCGTGGAAAAGGCAAGGAGGAAACTCAACAGGGCAATGCGGGTTTTTTTGCGGGAAAAAGGACATCAAAGTAATCGCTCACCCTGGACTGCGACTGGAGGAACCACTACTGTTTAGGGACGACGGTGTGCATCTTTCACGATTGGGGAATGCGCATTACATGATGGAGTTGCGGGATGTGGTGAGCAAGTTGTGGAACGAGGCGATTTGGTGTCATCGGAACGCTTGAGTGGTTGCGCAGGAGGGATGCACTGTGGGGCCTCGGGGGGGGGGGGGGGGAGGTAACTGCCCTACAAGGGTGTTCCCTGGTTGGCGATACTTCGGAGGGGTGGGGGAGTCAAGAGCGGGCGTACCCATCCCTTGGAATGGAGGAGTGAATGGCGGGGAGGGTGATGGAGGTATGAGGGGAATGCCAGGTGAGAGCGGGGGATGATACGAGATCGGTGAAATGGAGGAAGAATGGAATGGGGCATGGAGTGGTATAAGTGAGTTCGGAGAGTGAATGGAGGAAGAATGAGGTTGGGGGGTTGTTGAGATTGTTATTGTTATTGTTGTTTATTGATTGAGTTGTGCAGCCTGGTCCTAATAAATGGCCTTTTACGCTTAAATTTAACAGTGTGGTCTGTTTATTGCGCGATGGTGGGCCCAGGGGGAAGTACAGTCGCAGACTAGTCTTCCCCCGGGGTCGTTCGCGCAGGGGAGGACCAGGCAGGGTTAAGGGGTGGGGTTAGGGGGTGGGTATAAGAACGCAGGGGAGGAAGGGAACTTCCTCTTCCTGCGTTCTCAGCACCATCGGGAGGGTAGTGAAAAAAGACCACCCACCCGCCCTGCAGTTACTAGGGTTGGTAGCGTGCCAGTTTAGGACGGGCTGCTGGGTTGGCGATACTGGGGAGTCAAGAGTGGGCGTACCCATCCCTCGGGAGGGGGAATGGAGGAGTGAATGGCGGGGAGGTTGATGAGGTATGAGGGGAATGTCAGGTGAGAGCGGGGGATGATACGAGATCGGTGAAATGGAGGAAGAATGGAATGGGGCATGGAGTGGTAGGAGTGAGTTCGGAGAGTGAATGGAGGAAGAATGAGGTTGGGGGTTGTTGAGATTGTTATTGTTGTTTATTGATTGAGTTGTGCAGCATGGTCCTAACAAATGGCCTTTTACGCTTAAATTTAACAGTGTGGTCTGTTTATTGCGCGAGCGGACACCTTCCTTGTCTTGTCTGGGCAGGAAGCAAGAGACGGAGACCTTTTCCTTCCCTGCTCCCCGCCCGTCCCCGAACAGCCACTAATGCCGAGCCTTCTCTGCAGGCCTTGGATATTTCTTACGTCCAGGGACGCATGTTCAAAATAAAAAAGTAGGGGGACGGAATCTTTAGAATTAAAGAAGTAGGGGCACGCCGTGCCCTGCCGTTCCCGCCCACTTCGACCACTGTGTGCAGTCGAGACAGAGCCCTTGCTGCCAGTCGGTGTCAGACGGGCTGGTGCTGCTTACGTGATCTCATCCCACTGCACCCTCTTTACCTGGCTCTCACCACATGCATAAGACACTGTTGCATCCTTCTCAGCACAGCCAGGTCTAGTGCCTGCATGCCCTCGAGGCACTTCCAAAAAAGGGGTTCTGAGGCCTGTGTCCCGGGTAAATAGTTATTTTCCAACCACCAGAGGTCTGTAGTGAAGATACATTTATTAGGCTAGTGCTTGCTTTTGGCTGCTAGCTTCTAGGCTCATTGGCCCCTTCCTCGGTCTGGCTGGACGAGGCCAGTTTGCACAGAGCCGAGCGCCTAGAATCGAGCACCTGTCAGAGTTTACCTATTAGTGTCCTTGGGCGGCAGATGCTTGCAAAGTTACCTTCAGTAGTGGTAAGCTGTACCCCTCCCGTTAGAGATCCGGTCTATGAGGAGCAGGTGGGTGGCCTGACTTGGTTTCTCACTTCCGGTTCCGCACTTGTGGTAATAAAGGTTTATTTGATGTAGAGTTACCAGTAGTTTATTGAATATATATTCAGGGCATTTTACCGTGCATTAGTCTGGGTGGCAGCGGAGTGGAGGCACAAACTAGGTGGCCGAGGATGCACATTCCGCGGGGTTGAAAATTCCGCGGGGTTGCAAATTCCAGGGTAGTGGGTGGTATGCGTGGAACACGCACATGGGATCCGTGCGAAAAGAGAAACTGCCCCCAAAAAAATATTTTGCAAAACGAATCAACTTAAAATATATATATATGTGAGCTACAAACAATCTTGATTATACATAAATAACGCCCTTAAAGAACCTGCATTTGTAGTTTCTGAGCAAAATTACTGTGAAAACGAACTATCATAATGTATGTGCCAGATCACGTTTAGTTAGTGCCTATCAGGAGATGTTATTTCATAAATAGGCCCCTTCACTGTGACGAAGGAGGCATTTGCATAAATACCGCATTGTTCGATCCTTCTGGGCACCAAATAAGTCTCTCGTCAATGCGCCACATGTTTATCTCCCCAGCCTTGTGTTTTAAAACGATTCTGATGCGGATCCTCTCACCTGTCATTACGAGAGAGGTGAAAATGGAAATTAACTATTCAATAAGGTGCCCAACTTTATTAGTTAAAACTATATTTTGATCTGCGACAAATCTTCAATGTTTTAACAAGATAAGAGCGAGATGCTGGGTTACAGAAACAAATATTTCACATTTGCGTTATGTCCCGGATGCACCTCCAGGTTAATTTTCAATACAGCTCTTTCATGATTTCACAGTGATTAATTGTGCCCAATTTCTGCCACAAAATCAATTCAACGAGCTCATGGGTTTCATATTAACTCATTTGGGGTGTAACAACAATGTTGTACAGTGGCCTTGTTTTCCCTTTTCATTTATTCTGAGTAAAAAACTCAAAGTATGTAAATTAATTCTCCTCGCGGGTTTCTGCATTTTATACCGATAAATTCGAATTCAATGCTTCCCAGGGCCCTTGGCCTATTTTATAGTAATGCATAAGATTTAATAGGCAATATAAGGAGATGAAATTGTTCTTTGAGAGAGCTTCCACTTTTTTCATCCCATTCAAGACCTGGCTGCACATATTTCTATAAGACTGATTGCAGCCAGCAGCTGTGGTTGCTTTCTGAAGCCTGGTTAGAGTTTTTTCTTCCAAAGTTGATGCCCATGCAATGCAAAACACTGGGCAAGAACACACTATAAAGGGCTGAAGTTGTTACGTTGTACAATTTGCACACTACAGTAACTGTTAAACATATTAATCCAGTAAAATATGAGGCCGATTTTAATGTGTTTAATGTTACAAGACTATACGTTCCACTGCTTTAAATACCTTGCTTTCTCACTAAATTCATTTGCTTCAAAATGCACTATTTCCCAATACTTTTCAATTTGTTTCTTGGGATGAAGACCCAACCTGGACCACACGTTTGTTCATTAAGCATGCTCACTTCACTTTTTTTTTTGTAAACATATTTTATTCTGTTACATCAATTATGGCAGCATCAATACAGTGGGAATGCATGTTGGGCATCTCATTGCTGGTAGCATTGCTCTACACTCATTTGTCGGCCATATAGCTCCATTCACAGCTTCTCGCCATCAATGTACTTCTTCTCAAGGGGATCTATAGCCTTCAGTCCCATCCTTGTTCCCAGGCGAGCCATGCTCCAGTCCTTGCGTCGAGATTTCGGAATTCCAATTGTCCGTTCCAGCCCTGATACATAACAACCTCAGTGACCACTAAAATAACAAAACTTGCTCCCTCCCCCCCTCGTCCCTTACCCACCCCCCTCCCTCAAGCATGTTGCTCCATCATCTGGATCTCATTGGTAAGTAGCATCTAGTCATGCTGGATATCGGACTCCATACATCAAGTAGGAAGGTATCTAAAGAGGGGACGCCACTATATAGTACAGCCCTGTAGTCTCCTGATCTATCTGCTTAGGTAGGGCAAGTGTTTCAAACCCCACGAGTCGTTCTCTTCAGTTAGGGGGTGGTTCGTCGTCGGCAGTCTGGCGCTTGAGTAAGTCCACTAGTGCGATCCATGCCCTTGCCATGTCTAGCATTTTTTCATTGTTCGTTCTCTGGGCCATTTGTAATCTAAAAATCCCTTCACAATCAGCCCACTTTGTGAATTCTCGCCGCCACCTCGAGAGGTTAGGTGCACTTGTTGCGTTCCAGTCGCTGGTAATTTCCTGCTTAGCCAGGACAAGTCCCAGGTCTATAAATTTGCTGGTAACTTTGTTGCGGGCAGTGTGAGAAAACCAGTACAGTAAGCAATATTCTGAGGTCAGTGTGCTGTCCCTATCCGTTATCTCTCCCAGTGTGGTCGATATTGCTCCCCAGAACCCCTCCAGCAATGGGCATTCCCAAAACTTGTGCAGGAATTCAGCGTTTTCTAATTTACACCTCGGGCAGGCTGTACGGGCCCCAAAGTAGTCATTGATTTTGTGCGGCGTGAGATAGGCTCTGTGGAGGACATACAATTGGATTGGTTGAAATCGTGCATTTCTGGAGCATTTCCATGCTCTTTCAACCAGTGCTTCCCACGGCTTCTCTGCTATGGGAGTCCCAAGGTCTGTTTCCCATTTGATGCGCAGCTTCTCCAGGGGGTGCCTGATCTCCTGAGTGAGGCGCCTGTATAGGCAGGTGAGACCGCCTTGAGCGTCCCGGCCGCTGACACCACGTATTGGCATGGTAAAGAGGTCGTGGTTCCACCATCCCCGTCTTCCAATGCTTACGAATGGCTGCCGTCAGCGCGGTATGTAAGAGGAAGTCCCGCCGAGGGAGCTCAAATCTCTCTAATAAGTCATTAAATGGTAGGAGGGTATTGTCCTTGTAAAAGTCCCCAATAGTAGAGATCCCCGCCTCTTCCCTTCCTCGCAGACCCTGCCAGTCCCCTCCATGTGGTAATGCCTCGTAAACTAATAACGGAATCTCAGGCGCATATGGAGGACCCTGTTTAGCTCTTTTAGTAGCCCGGTTCCAACCTTTTCGCACAACCCACAGATCCCTCTGGGTCTCTCTTTCCCTTAAGAGGAGCCGCAGCAGCACCCGCGAGAGTTTGTCGGAGGTCCGGGTCCATGCCCCCATGGTCTTCCCCTGTGCGAAGTCTCCCTGCCATCCATTTTGTGAACCACTGCAGTTGAGCTGCGTGGTAATATGCCTCGAAGTCTGGTACTGTGAATCCCCCCTCTCGCTTAGGTCTCATCATGGTGGTAAGTGCTACCCTGCGTCTCCCAGAGCCCCATAAAAATCCTGTAACCATGGTGTTAAGTTGGGTAAAGAATTTTCTCGGTATTCAGAGTGGCAATGAGCCAAAATAATAAAGTAGTCGTGGCAAGGTGACCATCTTTAGCAGCACTACCCGCCCCGCTACCGACAGTGGGAGAGTTCCCCAAAATTCGAAGTTACTCCTGGTGGTTCGTAACGCACTTCCAACATTACCATCCAGTAAGTCAGTGGCTGCGTGGTAAATGCGGACTCCCAGGTAAGTCAGGCATCTGCTTTCCCATGCTACATCCAGCGTGGCCGGTGGCTCGCTTCTGCCACTCAACACAGGGAAAAGACATGTCTTATTCCAATTGACTCTAAGACCTGCCACCCTTCCTAGTCTGATCAGTAGTTCCCTGGCCCCCCGTAGCTCATCTGCAGCATTGGCAAGGAACATTAGATTGTCAGCATATAGTGCAATAAATTGGGATTGGCCCATCCCGTCCAGCCCCCGATAATATCGTCCCAATCTCGCATGGACAGCCAGGGGTTCCACCACCAGCGCGAACAGGAGGGGAGACAGCGGACATCCTTGTCTCGTTCCCCTGCCTACAGCGCAGGCTTCCGATATCACGCCCCTCCGTGTGCACCCTGGCAGTGGAGTTCTTATACAATATTGCCGTCCAGGCCATGAACCCCTTGCCCAGTCCAAAAGCTCGTAGAACTCTAAAGAGGTATGGCCATTCGAGACAATCGAAGGCTTTTTCGATGTCGATCGACAGTATACACGCCTCATCCCCATCCCGCGTTGGGCCGTCCAGCAGCCGGAGCAGTCGGCAGATATTCATGGCCGTGTTCCGGGATGGAATGAAACCCGCCTGGTCTAAATGCACAAGTGTCGTCATATGAGTCATCAGGCGGCTAGCTAAAATGCGACTTTAAATCTTGTAATCTAGGTTAAGCATCGCAAGGGGGCGGTAGGCGGCACGGTCCCATGCCGGTTTATCCGGTTTCAGAAGTGGTATGATTATCGCTTTGCTTGTTGTTACAGGTAGGCACCCATCTCGCTTCGATCTATTATAGAGGGCCACAAAGCGAGGAGTCAATGCATCAACATATGTAGAGTAGAACTCAATCGGGAGTCGATCCGTGCCAGGGGTTTTGTTTCTGGCCATGCGCTTGATGGCCCCCCTGACCTCTCCTAGTTCTACATCCCGCCCTAAGGCCTCTGCTTCATCTGCTTCAATTTGGGGGAGTTCTATATCCAAGAATCCCTCTCCCTCTAACATCAGCGGGTCAAGCTGGCTCTGATATAGGGTAGTGTAGTATTCCAGAAACTGAGCATTAATAGCTTGCTGCCCGTAGTGGGTCATTCCATCCCCTCCCCGTAATTCTAGGATTAGCGTCCCTCTGCGTGCTGGATTGGCCAGCCATGCCAGCAACGCCCCAGATTTGTCCCTCTCGGTATGTGCCCGCGCTGCATACACCCTATGATCAAAGCATCTCAACCGCTCTATCTGGACCACTAGCTCTTCTCTGGCCCCCAGAAGATCTACTTGTCTATCCACCTTCTCTGGTCTATCTCTTTCCACTTCTCGGAGCTGTTGTTCCGCCCGCTGTATGTCATTGAGAAGGGTCTTTCGAACACCCACCGCCTCCTCAATACAGCGACCCCTAATGACTACTTTGAAAGTATCCCATTCAATGTGAGGGCTGGTAGCTGTATTGGCATTAAATACCAGTATTTGTAATTATACCAGTATTATTGCATTATTCTGAAAGTACTCCTCTATAGCAGTACCTATTGTGGGTCGGAAAACCTACTCTTCTAATACCTCTGGGCGAAGACACCAGCTAGGAATTGAGGGCCTAGTTCGCACCCAGTCCAAGGCTATCAGAAGGGGGTTGTGATCAGATACCGTCCTGGCTAAGTACTCACCGTGATCCCTCCATGGACAACTGGAGAGCAAAGAATGGAGTCCAGCCTAACATGCAGCTCATGAAGAACCGAAAAATAAGAGTAGTCCCTGTCCACTGGATGATAGGCTCTCCAGGTGTCCGTCAACCCCCAATGCCGTTGCCAGTCTCGTCGGGCTTCTGCCACCCTATGTGTAGGAGCGTCGGGGAGCGGTGGATGTGAGCAGTCCAGGTTAACATCGGTAATGCTATTGAAATCCCCCCCCCCCCTGGCTTGCTCGCTTCACTTGACCAACTTTTACGCTCACCACTTTCAAATTGGCATTGTGGATTTGGGGATCTTTTGGGGGACCACCTAAAGGTGTGGGGTGGATTTGGGGGTCTTTTGGGGGACCACCCAAAGGTGCAAGGTCACCCTATAGTCCACGGGTCTGGAATACAACCTGAGACCAACACTGGAGCACGGAGAGAAAGGATATTTATTGCAATCTCATGAGAGAGAAAGCATCAACAACAGACACCCATAGCTGTCTGAGGAGGAAGTCTGCTGAGTGCTTTGGTTCTGCACCTTATATTCCCTTCATCCCCTCCCTGTGCGTGCTAGGTGAAAAATAACAAACACCAATAATTTACAGACAAGCAATGGTCAGTTCTGATACAATCAGCAGGTGGTGGCTGTTTGGCCCCTGCAGGGCATAGGTGAAAAAGGCATGATTATATGTCAAACAAAGGTTAATCTGATAAGTTCACAGATGGTAGCGGTGAGGCCCCTGCAGGGTGTAGGCGAAAAGCATATTTATACATCAAGTAAAGTTTGATCGGATAAGTACGCAGATGGTAGTTGTTGGACCCCTTCAGGGCACAGGCGAGAGGAATGATTACACAGCAAGCAGAGGTCAATCTGATAGGCCTGCAGATGGTAGATGTTGGACGCCTGCAGGGCATAGTGTGCAGGGTGAGGACGATTATTTATTTTATTTATTTATTTAAAACATTTATATAGCGCAGCTATCACCTTACAGGTATCCTGGCGCTGAAGATAACTCCTAAAATAGATGCACTGGGAGATGACAGTAGGATAGTGAACAGTTAACATCTAGGAAACAGCCAAGTTTTGACCCGTTTCCTAAAAGGGAGAAGTTCACTTGTTTGACGGACATCCAAAGGCAAGCTGTTCCAAAGTTTAGCTGCTGCAACCTTGAAAGATCTTCCTCCTGTCCTGACCTTTTTAAATTTTGGTACTTTGACAAGACAGGCCGTAGTAGATCGGAGGGCTCTGGTTGGAATGTACCAGTCAAACATAGATTGCAGGGGGCCGGGCCCGACTCCATGTAAAGCTTTAAAAACAAGACAGAGAGATTTAAAAGCAATTCGCTGTTTCATAGGGAGCCAGTGAAGCTCGGCCATTGCCGCAGTGGCCGAAGATCTCCTAGGCCAACCCAGGGCCAGTTTGGCAGCGGCTGTTTGAACTCTTTGGAGTCTGTCTAGCAGCACGGACGGGGCCTCGAGCAACAGCGCATTGCAATAGTCAAGGCGACTAAGAATGGTACACCTGACTATTAAGGCCCGGGCCTGTGAGGGAAGGAGTGGCAAGATCTTGCGAAGAGAACGAATAAGGGCCGAGCAGGTGGACACTGTTTGCGCAACCTGGGCTTCCATGCTGAGTTTGTTGTCCATCATAACACCCAGATTGCGAACCGTGGTGACCGGCTGTGGCTTTTCTGAGGTTTCAGGGGGCCAAAACTCCGCCGGGAACGGGCGGGCAATCCGAGTTCCGGCACAGAACAAAACCTCGGTTTTGGAGGCGTTGAACTGTAAGGAATTATTGTGTAGCCAGCCAGCCGTGTCTCGCAGACAGACATGAAACGATTCCAAAGGAATCGATTCCTCACCCTCCCAAGAGAGGATGAGCTGAGTGTCGTCGGCGTAATTAATTACTTTTAGCCTGTAGGATTTTATTAACGTGATCAGTGGTTTTAGGTAGACGTTAAATAAAATCGGGCTGATGGACGAGCCTTGAGGCACCCCATGGATCACCGGGGAGAAGGCCGATTGAAACGGGGGGAGGGACACAGCCTGCTTCCTATCCCGCAAAAAGGAGTGAAACCAATGCAGGGCAGTGCCATCCACCCCGGCCTCTCTTAGTCTCTCCAATAGAATCACGTGATTGACCGTATCGAATGCGGCAGACAGGTCCAGCAGGATCAAGGCTACTGCCTGGCCCCTGTCTGCACGCATACGAAGGTCCTCCATGGCAGTAAGTAGAGCTGTTTCGGTGCCATGGGCTGGACGAAAGCCGAATTGTATTTCGTCCAGGAAATGATTCTGCTCCAGATGTTTGGAGAGACACGAGCTCACCCAGCGCTCAGCAATTTTTGCCGGGAATGGTAGCAGGGTGATGGGTCGATAATTCTGTAGACACTCAGGGTTCAGAGAGGGTTTCTTCAACAGTGGCCTAATGAGAGCCTGCTTCCAGGGAGCAGGAACTAAGCCACTACGCAGGGATTGATTGCAAATCCTGCAAAGAGTGGGAGAGAGTTCCTCTCCGGATGTCTTCCAGTTTATAGGGGGAATGGGGTCGAGAGGAGAGCCAGAGGAAATCCCTTGAGCCAGTTTATCGAATTCCGCCTCAGTAATGGAGGGAAACTCCCATAAGCAGTCCATAGGCTGGCACCCTGGGCTCACCACTCCATAATCAATGATGACGACCTCAGGGCTGGTTGGGCCGACCAGTGTGGGGGAAGTGCTCAGGTTTCGAATGATAGTCTCAATTGTTTCTTTGAAAAACAGCGCAAGATTGTCGCAAAGGGGTTGTGTGGGAGGGATTGACTTTTTAGCGCAGTCAGGGTGAGAGAGGCTGTTCAGAATCTGGAAAATACTTTTGGAACTGTTGGCGGCTGTACAAATTGTAGAACAAAAGTAAGCAGATTTGGATTTCATAATCTCAGTTTTGTATTCCAAGAGTTTGGTTTTCCAGAGTTGCTTATTAGCATCGAGGTAACCCTGTCTCCATTTTCTTTCATCCTGCTTACAGGCCAATTTAAGGGCCTTTAACGAATCATCAAACCAAGGAGCTGATACTCTACCCTTATGCTTGCATTTCTTTAATGGAACTAAGGAGTCAATAGTTGTCGATATCCTAAGACAAAAAGCCTCATAGTTATCCTCAACTGGACAATTTGGAGAGAAACTGTCCTCCACTTGGAACATGGCACCAGTAGTTCTCCGACTTTCCAGAGCTTTCCAGTCTCTATACATGAATTCAGAGGAGATACTACGTGCCGGCATTTTAGCCCCCTTACAGTTGATGTAAAATTTAAGGAGGGAGTGGTCAGTCCAGCCCATGGGCAGGATATCATTCAGATGTACTAGCTGAGGGGTGGAAAAAATAAGATCAAGTCGATGCCCTGCTTTATGAGTGGGTTCCCTGACTAGTTGTTGCAGCCCCACGCTCTCACAAGAGAGCAAAAGATTATGCAGTCCAGTATCTAAAGGACCATTCGGCCATAAGTTAAAGTCCCCTAGAATAATTAGCTTATTGTGAGAAGTCGCTATATTGGAGAGAGAAGTAAGTAGCGATTGTTGATGCTGGGCACTGATGCCCCCGGTGGGCGATAACAGATAATTACCGTTAAAGTAGCTCCTAAGTGACTGTTAATTGAGAGGCCGAGGAGCTTGGTCCCAACAACCGGGTCCATATCTAGGATGTTAACGTGAGAGGAGGCTCTATAGATAATTCCCACCCCACCCGCCGACCTTTGGGTCTGGGTAGATGCAGGATTTTATAATCCTGCGGGCACGCCCAGTCAAGTTCGATTTCACATTCAGAGTGGGTCCACGTCTCGGTACAAAAAAGAGCATCTAACTGATAAGTTTCTACTAATAGTTGAATTTCAGTGTCATGCTTCGGCAATGATCTTACGTTAAGAAGTCCGCCCGCTAGCAGACCCCTGATCGCAAAGTCATTCAATGGGAGAGCAGTGTCAGCGAAAGAAAGAAGTCCTTCATTCGCATACTCACTCAGATTGAGCAGAGTCTCCCGAGAATAAAGTGAGGGGGAAGCTCCATGGCTTCTGGTAAATTGGGCAGAGTGGCCTCGCTCGCCGCGGTCTGATCGCGGACGGGCGCAGACGGGCTTGCCTAAGGCGCGCCCGCTGCGCTCGTCCGCTGCGCTTCCAAGTAGTAGGCATTCTTATTGGTAGAGAAATAGGGGCGTGGCTTATTGTGGGGGACGTGGCCTATCGTCTCGAGGGTGATGGCGGCGCTGTAGTGACCCTCCCTGCAACAGCGCTGGGACCGCTGTGCAAGGTAACCCCAAGACCCAAGGAGCAGCAATGAACAACAGCAAGTAAGCACACAAGTATTAAAATCACAATAGTGCAAATAGGCAAATTTAAAAATATATCCAAATGTGGCTCCCGGCTTCCGCCTCAGGAGAGCTATCTAAACCGATAAACATCTGGGAAACGTCCTGTCCGACTGGTTGAGCATGGGCTGGTCAGTTTGTGGCAGGTCAAAGCACGAACAGGGTGTGAGCGTCCGTGCAGTAATGTGGGAGGTCAAAACTGGAGCTCCAGAGTGTTCGTGGTACAGAGAGAAGGTCAGTCATGAAGGGTATAGCACAAAATGGCAGAGTGAATGGCAAGATAACAGAACAACTTTTCCACAGTCCCTCCTTTTGCCATAAGCGAAACCATTTTTTTTTAGTCAATTACAATGTTCATCAATAGCTGTGTCTCACGTTCAGTCCTTATTTTATCGTTCATGACCTGTGCATTTACGGGGACTGACTTGACAGCATTTGCGCAGAGGCCACAGAGTGAGGGACCACATTGAAGGCAAAGACAACAAAAGAGAACCAGGGCAAGAGTTATCAGGATGATCATTAGAACCTTCCATCCCTATGTCAGCAGAAGTTGTCATATCCAAGAACCAAGGGACCATGAGTCCGTATCTTGATGGAGGTCCGAGGCTATTCGATGAAGTGCGGAAATAGCCTCGTAGACAGATGATGAATGATCCGGAAGATACACGCAACAGCTGGTGCCGATGATGTGACATGCTCCTCCACGGTCAGCTAGGATAACATCAAGCACCATGCGATTTAGTAGAGTGACGAGGCGTACCGCTTGGAGCTCCGCAGTGTTGTTGGCCAAAATACCAGCTGTGATGTTGACGGTGACTTCCATGACTCTGGTGTGGTGGCGAATGGCTCCACTCTTTGACATTGGTCCCCAGAAGAGAAGGATGCCCTTCATGGCATCCAGGAATTGTTGAGAGGTTGTGTCTGTTTGTTCACCCACATCGTTGCTGCGGCGGGCGCGATTATGAAGAGGAGAAGCAATGTAGACAGGGGAAGGAGGAAAGCTATGTAACATGTGCCGCCCCAGTTCTCGTGAAGCCAAGTGTAAGCCTTTGTTCCACACACAAAGTAGGTGTTTGGGGAGGCAACAAGGGGCGGTGGGGATGTCGTATTCAAAGTTGTCACGGCACAAGAGCTGTCCCCAACGTACTCAATACCTAAGCCTCTGATACACATTAGTCCAGGAATGCAAACAACAGCTAGCTGTGGGGTCCGCTTGGCGGGTGTCCTTGCTTTGAAGCTGGAGAAGCGTATTCTACTGGTAGAGTCGAATACCAGCATTTCTTCCTTCTCATCCTCAGAAATGCGTGTAGAATTGTTATTTGGACAAACAGCAATTGCCCGTTTTGTTCTGCGAGAACTCATCTTGCAATTGTTGGAGAGTGATGTCGGCAAGGCCGCTGGACCGATGGGCGCCCATGATGAGCAACATCCAGGCAACGCAAGAGGCGTGTATAGAGTAAGAGTAAGGGAGGAAGGGTATGTTATTCTCCGTGGAGTGAGGCAGGACACCACAGACCCAACAGTTCGTTTTATTCAATACCTCATTATGTTGATTCAACATTTGGATGAAGGTGTTGTTACAAAGCTCTTGTCGCCTATTTTGGAGATAAGGGGACAAGGAGACATGGGAGTATTCAGGAGGCGTGGCATCAGTGGGCAATATCGTATCCTTGGCTGGTGCCCCTTCCTCTAGGATCCAGAAGAGGATGGCGAAGATAATAGTGAGGAGGAGAACTGTCGTCAAAGCTATTGACCTGTTATTATGCAGTTTGTTACACAGTGCCATCTTCTTGTTGGAAAGTTCCATGGTTTCGTTGTCTGTCATAATAAGTCTTCTTTTGGGCTCTACAGCTGTTGGAGAGAAAAGGTGAGCCCTACGCGTCGCCGGTAGCTGGTGGTTGCTTCTCCTGGCTAGGCTTCTCAGTACCCCGCTACCCGGAGTACCAATCCACCCGTCCAGATAATACTACCGCCCTGCGACTTTTGGCTCACCTCCCCTGTCCGGTCGCTGGAGCTCCAGAAGCCGTGCATGGGCAGAGGTTGTATCTTTCTTTAGTTGGCACAGTGTTATCTTTGAATAATTCCAGTTCTGGTTCTGGGAGACCACACACACGGGGGTCGCACGTTAAAACTTCCTTGTAGGTGGACAAGGTAGGATCAGTTTGAGTGATGCTGGGGATCTTCTGGCAGTAAACAGCGTGTATCCAGGATTTCTTTCCTTCCACTCGCAGGGCCGTTCTAGTGGTCAGAAGGACTAGCAGGGGCCCTCTCCACTGGGGTTCCAGCGTCTTCTTTCGAGCAAAATTCTTTACCATAACAAAATCCCCGGTAGGATGGCATGTCCCGGCCCGGTGGATCGATCAAGTGATGCTTCCTGGACCTGCTGATGAATGGAAGACAAAGTTCGTGTAAGAACGGACAAATAATCACTCAATAATTCACAAGGGGAATCACACAATGTGGTAGCGGGGATGCGCCCCGGATGTTCATTGGGCATCCAAAGACCACCTCATATGGAGTCAATGAGGTGCGGGAATGTGGGACAGATCTTATTGATAGAGGGGCCAGTGGTATCGCATCTGGCCATTTTAGCCCTGTAGTTTCTACTATTTTGGCTAGTTTGGATTTGATCGTGGCATTGTATCTTTCCACTAGGCCTGCTGATTGGGGGTGGAAAACGGCATGAAATTTTTGTTGAACCCCTAATATTGATAGTACATGCTTGACTATTTCTCCAATGAAGTGACTCCCACTGTCACTCCATAGGACTCGGCAAAGGCAGTAGCGGGGAAAGAATTCATTCAGCAATATCTTGGCGGTGGATAGGACAGTGTTGTCTCTAACCGGGTAAGCCTCCACCCATTTGCTGAACGCGCAAACAACCACCAAAACATATTTAAGGTTGTTGCATCGTTCCATTTGGATATAATCCATTTGCAGCACTTCAAAAGGTGATGTGAGGATGGCATATCCTGCCCGAGGTACCAGAGTCCTTCTACCTACATTGTAGCAGAGACAAACCAAACACTGTTGGACCAGCCTGGAGGCGGTAGACCGGAGTTGGTTGTTATCCCACACTTCCTGTAATATTTTAGTCATGGTGGCAGCATTGGTGTGTGCTGGCAAATGAGTCATATTCAACAATGGGAGGAGATAAGCATTTGGTAATTTCCAAAGTTTTGCATCTTTGGATCGCCAACAATTTTCTTCATCGAGCATGCCCCCCTTCTCCCAATTTTGAAGTTCTTCAGAGGTGGCAGTGAACTGGATGTCCCGGATCTGTTGTCTAACATCATGCCACTTCTCTGCTTGGGATTTTACTATGTACATAGGGGTATGTATTCTTTCCTGTGCAGTAGCCCGGACTGTCTCATCAGAAAAGGCATTTCCTAATCCTATTTCGTCTGTGACCTTCTTGTGTGCGTTGCATTTAACAATAGCTAATGTTCTGAGTAGTGTCAAGGCTTGGAGCAATGCAGTGACTAAGTCACCGTGCTGAATGGGCGTACCATGTGACGTTAAGAACCCTCTCTCCTTCCAAAGGATACCAAAACTGTGGGCTACTGCAAAGGCGTACTGGCTGTCGGTATAGATGGTGACAGCGAGATCCTGGCTAAGGATACAAGCGCGGGTGAGAGCTATAAGTTCTGCGGCATGGGCTGATTTCTGAGGTATGCGTGCACTCTCAACAATGGTAGTGGTGACGGCATAGGCAGCAGATGTGGTACCGTTTGATAGTTTAATATAAGACCCGTCCACCCACAATTGCCCATCCTGTTCCGTGAGAATGGTATCTTTTAAGTCTACCCGTCCCTTAGTCTGTTCTTCTGTTCGAAAGAGGCAGTCATGTGGAATGTCAGGATCTGGTGTGGGCAGGAGTGTGCCAGGATTCAAGGTCGTACATCTCTTTAGCGTGATATGGGGTTCTAACAGCTTAAGTTCGTATCCTGTTAGTCGTGCACTAGTGAGTTGTTGTGTCTTTATCTGATTCAGTAATATGTCGACTGCGTGTGGAACTAATACCGTCAATTTAGATCCCAACACAATCCCTTCACTTTGTCAGATAGAGACGGCCGCTGCTGTAACCGCTCTAAGGCAAGAGGGCAGACCTCGGGCCACAGGGTCTAGGGTGGCCGAAAAGTAAACGCATGGGCGTTGTTTGGTGCTGTGAATTTGGGTCAGGACTGAGAGAGCACATCCTGAGCGCTCATGGGTGTAGAGGCAGAAGGTTTTAGAGTAATCAGGTGTGCCCAATACTGGTGCAGAGCAAAGAGCGTGGTGTAAGTCTTGAAAGGCTTGGTCGTGTTCATGTGTCCAAGGAAGAGGTGTGGGTGTGTCTTTTGTAAGCAAAGCAAGGAGTGGCTTAACTATGAGGGAAAAATTCAGTATCCATTGGCGACAAAACGAAGTGAGACCAATCAGTGCACAAACATCTCTTTGGGTGGTGGGAGAGGAAAGGTGTAGTAGTGCTTGGATGCGGTCATGTGTGAGAGTACGTCCCTCCTTAGACAGCAGATGGCCGAGGTAGGTCACCTGCTGTCTACAATACTGTAGCTTATTCTTGGATACCTTATGGCCCTGTGATGCCATAAAGCGTAGTGTAGTAAGAGAGGCAGTGCGAGCCAGGGCCGGAGTGTCAGCAGCCAACAGAATGTCATCGACATATTGGATGAGAACAGCACCGGGTGGTAACTGTATCTGGTCGAGCTGTTGTTTCAGGGCCTGGCTGTAGATGCTAGGGCTTTCGGTATACCCTTGAGGAGCCCGACAGAATCTGTAAGATCTTATTTTATGGTGAAACCAAAAAGATAGCGTGAATCAGGATGTATTGGTATGGAGAAAAAGGTATTTTTGAGATCTATTATTGTGAAGGTGGTAGCAGTTGAGGGGATCATTGTCAATATAGTTGTTATGTCAGAGACCACAGGATATTGTGAGACCACTATTTTGTTAATTGCGCGTAGGTCAATGACATAACGGTATATTTTCTCAGAAGTGGATGTACGTTTCAAAACTGGAAGGATGGGGCTATTGCAAATATTAGAGTGAACTTCCTCAACTACCTCAGCTGCAATCATATCCTGTACTATAGTCATAAGAGCCTTTTCGCCGTCTGCAGAAATGTTATACTGAGGGAGGCGAGGAAGAGATGCATTCTGTTTTACTGTTATGTGGACAGGATCCATCACAATCTCTCCCACGTCGGTGTCCGTGATGGCCCACAGGGTGTCCGGTAACTGGGACAAATCCTGCTGTTCGGAATCAGTGAGACAATAAAGGCGGGATTCATAACCAAGGGGGCAATCATTATCAAACAGTATGACTCTGACATTCCGAGGAGAACAGCGAATGGTGGCTCTGAAATGCTTTAAGAGATCAATGCCCATCAAATTGTCTGGGCAGTTCGGGGAGAGCAGTAAAGAGGCCATCACTGCGTTCCCCTGTATGTCCAGGGTCACCTCAGTAGAAAGGGGGTTGGTGTAGGGCGTGCCGTCAAATCCTACAGATGTGACCGATAAGCCCGACAGGGGCGCCCTAGGAATCAGCTTATGTGAAAGGGCACTTCTAGGGGCCCCTGTGTCGACCAAGAATTTGTCCTGAGTTCCAACCACTGAAGCTGTGACATAGGGCCCTGATTGATCAACTGGAAGTTCCACTGGTTCCTTTCCCTGTCCCTGGCTGTCTCATGCAAATTCATTGTCGGGGAAGTGGTCACCAGAAAAATTGTGTGCAAAAGCCTGTCTATTGTTATCAAAGACATTGGGGCGTTGTCCGTTGGAGGGTGGGACTCTTCCTCTACCTCTACTCCGTCCCCTTCCCCGACCCACTGTATTTCGCTGTAAAAGAGGACAATCTGCACGCCAGTGGCCTGTTTCCTTACAATACGCGCATTGGTCCTGGGACAGTTGACGTGGGGGTGGGTGTGTTCCAGCAGTCATGGGCATATAATTATACTGTGGACCTCTACCGTTTCCACCCCCTCTAATGCTTATTTGGGAAAACATTACTTTTTCTTTGAGTTCTTTTCTTTTCTTATCTATTTCCTCCTCTATCTTATTCTGCAGATGTTCATAATATTGGGCCATAGTTAATATCTGTGTGGGTGTTGCAGCAGGCCACGTGCTTTCGCTACTCTGTAACTTTGTGGAGATGGGTGGTGACAATCATTTAACAAAAGTCTGAACTAGTACGTGTCGACCTGTCTCAGTCGTCGAGTCCTGTCCACTATAGTCAATAACCACCTAGCTGAGGCGGGAGAAGTAGTCAGATGTAGTTTCCTCAGATTTTTGTTTACAGGCAGTGATGGCTGTCCAATCTACTTTCCTAGCTGGAATTGTGGCCTTCAATTTTTTTACTATGTTACCTGGCAGCTCTAAAATAGCTTCTGCAGGCCTTTCACCTGGTTTTCTGTCCCTATCCATTGTCGTCAAATCCTCCCACTTATGTTTGAACAAGACCTCATTGTCAACTTTCCTTATGAGTCTCCAAATATCTGGGGGTAGAATTAACCCAAAGAACTGATCTATGTCAGTCAGTGTCATTGTATAAGTGGTAATAACCATGTCCAGCCCTTCGTAGAAACCTGTAGGATTCTTCCGGGGGTCAGGCAAGTCCTTTTTGAAAGCTAAGATGTCAGCTAGAAGCCTTGGAGTGTACACCCAATTATATAACGTCCTACTTTTGGCATCTGGACTATCCAGTCCCTCAGCAGTACCTGCCCCTCGAGTGGGGACAAAGACTGGAGCTGCTTCCCTTATTGGTGCCATACGACCTCCAGTCGCACACTCCATTACTAGTGGCTTTTCTTCTTCCTCCTGATATCTCCTTAGACCCTCCATCATTTGTAGCGTGAGTGCTAACAAACTGTTGCTTTCCTCAGCACTCCCCCCTCTGTCAACTTACGATACAATTCTCTAACATGGTCTGCTGGTGTCACTTCGTAGCGTTTCTCATAGAGAGAATACTTCATAAGCAAATTGTTGTAGGAAGTAGCCCTTTTGAGGTGGCGCATAGGCCTCATAGATAGCACAGATCTGGCTAGAGGTGAAAAGATCCTCCAGGCAGGTGCGAACTAGACCATTCAAGGCCCTTTTCTGTGCGGATGTAATGCAGGGTGTGTGGGATCGAGCAGAAGTTGTGGTCTCGGGGTCAGATTAAGCGGGAGGGGCAGTGGGATCGGGAGGCAGGGGTTGGGCATTTTCGGAGGGTACATTTTCATCGGCCGGCCGTGGGATAGGATGGGGAGGGACATGGTACGGTGGTGGCAATGGATGGAGGAGAAGCTCCTCTTCATGGGGGTCTGCTCGTGCTAGTGGTGTATGACGCACAGGATACTGACCAGACACATTCAACCTGTGTTCTCGGTCTGTGTGCGCAAGGTTGGATGCAACTTTTTCCTGCTGTAATACTATTAATGTCTGTTTATTGCTCTTTCGAGCCTCTTTCTGTAGCCTCGCCGGAGCCCTTCTCTCTCTTTCAGCTCACTCCTTTTTCCATTGGCCTAGGGCGTCAAACATAGCTTGTCGCGACCTTCGTCTAAAGAGCTGTATTTCTACAGCCTTAATTTTGTGAGATTCAAAAGAACCATATATGGGCCACTGAGTCTCTTTATCCTTGGACGTGTATTTATGCTATAATGAATTATACATTATGGGAGAAATACCGTATTTTATGTACATATCCTTACTTAAGGTAACATCCGGGGGAGCCGGCTGACTATCTTCCAACACCCTCGATCGAGATATACAACAACTAAACAATCGTGCAAATTTACTAAACGCGGGCATGTTTTTCTATGTTGAAAAACGTCTCTACAAATTTCTAGTTCGGACAAAAAGTCCATATTACCCGCCCAGTATCACTCTTTGCAAAGAGTGACTTCTTATCGAAGAAAACCAGATAACCAAACAAATAACAAAAAGGTATCGCAAACCAGCGACCCTACCAGAATCCTTTGTCTCGTTCTCGAGGCGGTCTCTTTACTGCGAAGATCGTCCAAGTCTATCGGGGGCCCGAGTCAGGACCGGAGCCACTTGTGGGGGTCTTTTTCAGATGTAGTGAAGGTCGGGTGGTGGCTACGAGGACGAGGCTCTTTTTCGCGTAGGCATGCCCCACCACCGTCCGTTCAACTTCCTCGTCGGGACCCCTCGACCGTGCACGGGCCCCACGTTGGGTGCCAACTGTGGATTTGGGGGTCTTTTGGGGGACCACCCAAAGGTGCAGGGTCACCCTATAGTCCACGGGTCTGGAATACAAACTGAGACCAACACTGGAGTACAGAGAGAAAGGATATTTATTACAATCTCATGAGAGAGAAAGCATCAACAACAGACACCCATAGCTGTCTGAGGAGGAAGTCTGCTGAGTGCTTTGGTTCTGCACCTTATATTCCCTTCATCCCCTCCCTGTGCGTGCTAGGTGAAAAATAACAAACACCAATAATTTACAGACAAGCAATGGTCAGTTCTGATACAATCAGCAGGTGGTGGCTGTTTGGCCCCTGCAGGGCATAGGTGAAAAAGGCATGATTATATGTCAAACAAAAGGTTAATCTGATAAGTCCACAGATAGTAGCGGTGAGGCCCCTGCAGGGTGTAGACAAAAAGCATGTTTATACGACAAGTAAAGTTCGATCGGATAAGTCCGCAGATGGTAGTTGTTGGACCCCTGCAGGGCACAGGCGAGAGGAATGATTACACAGCAAGCAGAGGTCAATCTGATAGGCCTGCAGATGGTAGCTGTTGGACGCCTGCAGGGCATAGTGTGGACGATAAAACATCTGGGAAACTCCCTGTCCGACTGGTTGAGCATGGGCTGGTCAGTTTGTGGCAGGTCAAAGCATGAACAGGGTGTGAGTGTCCGTGCAGGAATGTGGGAGGTCAAAAGTGGAACTCCAGAGTGTTTGTGATACAGAGAGAAGGTCAGTCATGAAGGGTATAGCACAAAATGGCAGACTGAATGGCAAGATAACAGACCTACTTTCCCACACCATCCCACAACAACCTTGATCATGCAGCATCAAATAGCTTCCATTTGAAAGCAGGTTGAACACCAGATGAATCACAGCAGCTGGGAAACCCTTCAAGTGACATGTTAAGTTAGTAATTTAAGCCAGATGGTTTGCAGACACAGATGTGTGGGAGACGCGATTACTGGCGGGTAGGGCTACGGTGAGGGACCTTCAATTGGCTTTGATGCGGGGGTCGGGGGCGGACGCTGCGTTGCCCTACGTGATGACACATACGGCACGGGTATGGCAGCGGTTTGTCGAGCGGGTCTTGGGTGCGGCTCCCTTCCATAGGGATCTACCAATTTGGATACTGGCCCCCATGGTGGAACTAGAACGCCAGGTGTCATACCGGGAATGGAGAGAGGGGGGTTGTGAAGTGTTGGCAGACCTGTACCCCTCGGAGACCTTCCTGTCATTCGAGCAAGCGGAGGACTTTTATGGTCTTAGTGGGGGACAATACCTACATTATCAAGGACTGCGTGCGGTGGTGCGTTCGGTCTGGCCGCAGTGCCCGGAGATGCCCCCGATGACTCAGACCCTTAATGTAATCCTGACGTGCGGCCGGGGCCGCAGATTGATTGCGTTGTTATATGCGGCAATGAAACGCGATTCGGATCCTCCGGAGCCTCCGGCGTGGGCGGCCTGGGAAGCGGACGTGGGAGAGCCATTAGATCGAGGGCAACGAACGCGAATCGGAGCCTTGACGAGGAAAGTATCCTGTAACGCGCGGTTTAAGCTCACACTTTATGCACCGCACCTACCTTACTCCGAAGGCGCTGAGTAGATTTGGAACGGGCAGGGGGGACGACTGCCCTCGGTGCGGCGCAGCAGGGGCGGGATTTTTACACCGGGCCTGGGACTGCCCGCTGGTAGAGAGGTTCTAGATAGGAGTGGTAGGCCGCATCGCGGCCGCCACTGGCCTCCGAATCCAACGGACACCCCTACACTGCCTGTTAGCCCTGGTTCCCAAGCCGAGGAAACGGAAACTATCCTATAAATTGCTGCAGTTAATGCTGGTTTTGGCGAGGCGTAGGGTCGCGATTACCTGGATGGGACGGAAGGCCCCGGAGCTTGATACGTGGCTCAGGGATGTGAGGGAATGGACGCTGGCGGAAGAAACACATATGCAGTGTTCTAGGAGGGACGAAAAATTGCAGGAGGACCTTCTGGCGTGGCGAGTTCTGTGTATGGAAGGATTGGCGGGGGAGGGGCAATCGTCGCAGAGTGAGTCGGAGGGAACGAGTGGAGAGTTGTATTCCCCGCTAACTTCTGAGGGGGAGGGGGGAGGAGATGAAGGCGAGGCTGCTCCTGTACGGCACTGAGCAGGGCTGGACCGGATACCCTCACGTTATAGCCGGTGACCTGTCTCACTCTAAGGTACTACATACGTATATGTTTTCTGATTGGACCTGTATGTACTGCTTTTCTCTGATGTCGGGGGGAGGGGGGAGAACTAAGTTTGTTTGTTTTAAAACGAAAAATAAAGTTTAAAAAAAAAAAAGTTAGTAATTGAAGCATTACAGGCTCCATGAAGCAAAATTTCATTACAAACTAGACCCACTTAAAGCAGTTTCACAGTCTGACCCGCTGAGAAAAACTTCAGTGTCCCCATTACTGAATCTAAATCTGTATGGTAAATCCCAAGACTCATGTATGTATCCCTCTCCCAACGCTTCGTACCTGCTAACTGGTGATACTGTAGACAGTATTGAAATTGGAATGTCGTGACCAGCAGTGTAACATAGCCATGGATTAACCATTCTGTGGAAGGTGACGGTAAAAAGTAATTGGTCCAATTTTTCATTCCAGTTTTTCAATGTGCAGCATTGTATATTTTGCATCTCTTCGTGCCATTGTTCTCTGTCTTTCTGTTAGATTGTATGCATAAAAAAGTCGTACTGTTAATATACCGCCAGGGCACGTGAGTAGAATGCAATCGGTGTATCATCCAGCTTAATAATAGAATGGATCATAATTGTGATTGTCCATGTTGTAATATAGACAATTCCTATTCCATTATAGCTATTGCAGAAGACACAATGTTGCCCAGTGAATAAATCCTGGATGATAGTGTGGTCATGCCATTGTCGACCACTGCCAAAGCCTTTTCTATGTTAACCCTGTTAATCTCACACAATCTTTCAGCAGCCTCCTGTTGAGAGATTTTCCATACGTCATAATAAATAGTGCATAAGAGCTTACGAAGGGGCTTTAGGGGACCTATTAAAAAATCCCAGTGATCTATGTCATCTGAGTAAGGACAAGTCTTGTTTCACCTGGGACAGTGTTGAGGTTTTTAGCTACTCTAGGCATAACTTCAAACACTGTAAGATGTCACCACCGAGTGTTCTGATTGTACATAGCGTTGGTCAAGCCTGTGGCTACTAAACCCTCCGGTGGTACCCCTGAATCTTGACTGACACCTATGTGTGTCAATAAGCCAAACCAACCATCCCTTCCAATTGAGATCAGATGAATTGTACGAACCATCATTAAAAATGTCATCTCATGTATCCTCACTGTGTTGAGTGTCATTTTGCCATCCCTCAAAGTGTGTAAGTGAGGGAATCTGAGGTATTTTCAAATCCTCAATCTTGGCTACCCCAAGACAGGAAGTCTGTTGCACTCTGTCGTTCAGGAATATTATGTGATGTGGTATGAGGCATGCTTTAAATAAGGCCTCAGTTTCCTGAACTTTCCAATCTTTAGTCCCAGATAGATTTTGTGTCTATAGTGTCTTTCCAAAAGTCGAAACTCTGTACAGACAGCTGAGTAATAAAGGAAGCAGAGTATATCTGTGTTGTGTTAGTGAGCATATTTTTCTTTGCAGTTGTAGGGGCAACCTTATAATAATAGGAAGAGGTCTGATCTGATGTGTTTAACCCAGAAAAATAAGCAAACTTCTGTGTAAATGTAGCTGAGCTACCTTTCTGCTGTGTTGGGCAATGTTTCCATTGATGGTAAGAGAAAACTTTATGTGGAATACTTGCTTTGTGCAAAAAATGATGACCATAGTGCTGATAACAAAAACAGTGTCAAAATTAGATATATCATCATACAATTCATCGCTGGAAAATGCAGCAGATTGTTCTAAATTAGACAGCATAGTATTTACAGTTTCAAAGTCCCAATCATCAGAGAGAGTACTGGAGATGATGATATCACTTGAAGACATTTTAAATATGCGATGCATTTGTAAAAGGTCAGTTGGACCATATACATCATATGAATCTCTGTCCCAAACTATTTCTTCAGGAAATGGAACTGCTCTAATATTCACTAAGGACAGGCCTCTTTGTTCACAGTGTGATGATGCATGCGGTTTCAAGACCAAGTTCACATGTTGTACTGTGGAGCATTCTGGGAGGCAATGTCCATTCAGGAGCAGGAGAAAGACCGTCACTATACCCATCCAGAGGACTAGGAACTGTACACCAATTGCAATCCAGAGCGGATTCCAGGAAAAAACAAGGTAAGTCTTTTTTAGCCAAAGGTAGAACTCACAAATTCGATATTTTGTGGGAAACGGGATGGCGGTAACTTGGGTTCACTGGGATCCAATGAGAAAGTGTCAAAATCAATGAAGTAGCCAGACGCAGTTTGATCTTTGGTAGCTCAGCAGGTGTTGTAAAACTGGCAGATATCTCCATTTGAGACACATCCACATAAATGTCGGTGTTAGGCCGAATTGAGATCTGTGTGTCATTTGTAGATTGTAGTCTTTCTTTTTCAACAGGTACAAGTTCCATTCCGTTGTTGATAACTCTATCACTTTGTGGAGTAGGATCTTCAAAAGGTATTAGTCTTTCTGTCTGAACTTCCTGTGTGGTAGCGAGAGGAGATCTGGTGCTACCTAGAAGCCCATGTGGCCTACTATTGAGTATTAACCACATAGTGTGGTTTGATCGGATCAATGGAGACAAATCTTTCTTCTTTCCTGCCGACAAGAGGCGGAAGAAGTACTGTTCTTGTGCCTTCGACAGCCAGGACACGTAAAGACACTCTGTAAGATAGCCCAAATTATTTTTTGTCCACTATCTTTTCTCTGATCAGGTCCCCAATCTTTGGGACCCAGGCAGGTCTTGCCAATACAGCTTTCACTTCTCCAGTGGCAGTGCATTTTACTTGGATATTGCTTTGTAATGCCCAGAATTTCTTGATGTTAAATGGATTTTCATTCACCACTGTGCTGCCACAGTCGAGATCAGGTACCCACATTCTAATTCCGGATCAGGACTTCATATGGAGTACAGCCCCCCAGGGAACCTCTTGGCATGTTTAAATAAGTGCCCTCTGGACCCCATATTGGTGATTGAGCCAACTACCATCCGAGCCTTATACCCTAGCTGTTAAGGATTGCTTTAAGTCCCGACTATTCCTCTCTGCAATCGAATTTCCCTCTGGATGATACGGAGAGGAGCATTGCGATACAACACCCAAACTTCCCATGGCTTCTTTGTAAGTCCGTGAGCTAAATGCAGGGCGACGGCCAAAATGTTATGTGCCACTTGCGTATGTCCCTATGAAGACTTGCAAATCCTTTATAACAGTGTGGATGTCAGCCGAGCGCTGAGGCCAAACCCACAGGAATCTAGAGCATAAATCCACTGCCACCAGAATGTACCTGTAAGCCCTGTCAGATTGTAAGGGCAGAAGTGGTCTAAATAGACACATGCGAGATGTCTGTCTGATATCAGAAATTGTGTTTGCGGTGGATGTGCTAATGTGGAACCCTTCATCTGCTGACAGATGTTGCACTAAAGGACATAACCCATAGTCAGTTTATTGAGACCTGTCCACCAGTAAAGCTGCTTCAGTAACTAAATAGTTGCAGCAATACCTGCATGTGCTGAACAGAGACCCTCGTGTGCAGCTAGATTTAAACCTAATCTGTGATCCATGTTTGGTATTACTCTATCCCCCACTCCTGGAATTTGAGCATACAGAATATTTTGCGCATCTAACTCGTAGAGGTACTTGAGAGGAAACCCTTTTGGCAAGACTGAGCTGTTGTTGCACGTATTGTTCACAGCGATCATTATCTGTCCGTCTATTCCCGTATTAGAACGAGTGATTGCAACAACGGCAGCAGTTCGCACTGCCGCCTTGGCGGCTTCATCAGCCAGTGAATTCCCATCAACGTGCACACCAACAAACTGATGACTCAATGTGTGAATTACATTAGCCCGTGGTGAAACATAAATAGAGTATTTCGAAGAAAACCTGCCCCATGGGAATTAGATAGGATACAACGAGAATTCGTTGTAATCACTGGTCTAGAAAAAATACTTCTTTTTTTCTAGAGACCCCTCACTCACCAGGGTTGCCCCTAGGTGGCATACTTCATCATTGGGGTTCATCTCAATCCTCTACGGATTGAGGAATGCTGCGACTTGCGAAATATGTAGGAGCACTTATTTTTATAGAATATGTGTAGTGCAGTGAAGTGGAGTGTTAAGGGAAAGAACATTTAAAAATACCTAACTGGTTGGCCGCTCTTGTATTCCCGCCCATAGTTGGTATGGCTAAAAATCAGGGGTTGTTACTGAGAAAACCTTACCTTAATGAGTCTGGTTGTCTCAGTAATGTGTTTTTGTCAACATGTTTGGAGCTGTTTCCCTATTAGCTCTTCATCAGGACACCATGGGGTCCAGCCCCATGTGTACCACTCCTAGTGAATCCTATATTAAGGACGCAAAATATGCACACCTAATGGGCATACACTGTATACATACGTTTCTAGTAAATTATCTGTATCTGGAATTAGAAAGCAAAAAGAAACATTAGAAACAATGACCTGTGAGCCGGCCTAGCAGGCCACAATTGCTTAGTTATGCATGCAACTTGTGAAAATATGAATATATCGCACCCGTAAACAGTGGGTGCTCATATGGTCTATCCTGTGTGCTTCCACAGTGTGTCATGAACATGCCACACACTGTAAATGGGTGAAAAACACTCATAAAATAACACTCGTGAGACAAGACACCACATGACCGTACAACATAAAACATAGAAGTAATCCCTGGGACGTACTTCTGATAATGCTATATTATTGTATCAAGGTCAAAGCCAGGGGTAGAGGAGCTTGTAGTCACACACTAAAAATGGGAGAAAAGGATATATTTAAAATGTATCAGATGCTCTTGATGCTGCTCCTCAGGTGTTGGTAGTCACCTATGGGTGGCGTATTCCATCAGAAGGAAAAAGGCCCCCCCCACTTACTTCGTCAAAGCCGCCTCTGGTTCAATAACCTACTTCTCTCCCTGGAGACTGCATACTGACGGGAGCATTGCCCGCTCCCGTATTTAAAGGTCGTTTGTAACCAAACCGTGGGAGAAAACAGACTTGTTATGCTGCTTCCAAGGTACTGCACCGCGTGGTATGTTCAAAATGGCTGCAGCCGCCGGAGTAGCGGCGTCGCCATGTAGGGAGAGTTCCCATTTTCAACGATATCGTGTGAGACTCTGAGAAGTTTAAAAAATGTAAAATAGAAATCCCAATAGAGGTCTTATTCTGAGAAATATCGTATGAGGCATTGTGACGTGCTGAGATTCCCAAGTTATGCTGAATGGAATTTGCGATAAAATTTCTATACTAAATCTATTGTCTGAGACATTGAGAACTTTCACCAGGTGTATGCTGAATTGAATTAAGAGTTTTGCAAGTGCACCAGGAAATACACCGATTCGGTGTCTTGTTGCCAATGCTCCAGTCCTATTCAGCGTTGGTTTTTGAAATGTCTACATGACAAGTTTAAATATTCTTGGAACCACAAAACCACTTTGTAGTATGGAGAGAGGAGAGGACAAAAGCAAACAAGTCATGTCCTTCCTGATACCTCAGCCACATACTAGCGGGCACAGTCTGCGGTCAATTCTTGCTTCATAATGGTTGACCGGTGGGTTCTTCGCAAACGTTAAGTTGGACTTTTATTAGTGAGATGTTTGTCGTATACCTTATATACCCGGTGGATATTAAAATCAGTGGGTATGTAAAAGGTGTTAGTTCTCACAGATAGCCATTTACAATGGGCGAGTAGTGTCCAATTAGTTTGGAACTAGTGACCAGATCTTATATTTAGAGTGTGTTATCCTTATGTGTTATGCTAGGGTGGAAGGACTCCTAAAATTGTTCATTTTCAACGTAAGAGGCCCCACGGGATATTGTCATTTAGTCCCATGGAGTCGGTGTAGAGTTTGTACACCCACCGCTGCTCTTTCTCCAGAAGTCTGTGTTCCAGATTGCCACTATAACACATATGTTCCAGGACAACCCACTTTAAGTCATTCGGTGTGTGTTTCTGGTCCATGTAATGTGAGGACATTTTAGTAGTGATGTATTGACACCTGATGTTACTGAGGTGTTCGCACACTCTGGTGCTTACTATTCTCGTAGTCATTCTTACATACTGTAGGTTGCAGTGGCATGTAATAAGATATACCACTCCTGCTATCTTACAGTGTGTTAGCTTTCTCAACTACCAATTCATTCCATTGTTAAAGGACACATTTTAGGTGGCAGTAGTAAGGTGGCAGACACTGCAATTCCCGCAGGGATAATGGCCCGTAGGAGGTGTGCCTAGCATAGTTTGGTTCCTGGTTTTGGATGTGTATGTACCAGAATGTCCCTCAAATTCCTCCCCCTCCTGTGGGAGAACATTGGTTTTGGGATGTTAAGTTGCCCACTGTTCAAAATGCGCCAGTGTTTCCCAATCATTTTGGTTACTCAATCCGAGGCTATGTTGAAGGTAGTGATGCAGATTGGTCTCTTGTCTTTTCAACGTTCTGTTTTTGGCGTGTCTCCAACAGAAAATCCCTGTGATTGTTGGTTGCTCGTTTTTTTGCTTTTGATACCAATCTTTTCTGGTAGTTCCTTGCCAGAAGCTTGTCTGACAGTTTGTGGGCCTGTGTTCTAAAATCATTGACCTCTGGGCAGTTCCTCCTTAACCTAAGGAACTGGCCGAAGGGAAGATTGTCTTTTAGATTCCTTGGGTGAAAGCTATTGTATAGTAATAGTCAGTTTTTTGCAGTGTGTTTCTCATGTGTTGTTGTTATTAGGGTACCCTCAGCTGCGATGATGTTGAGGTCCAGGAATACTAGTTTAGACATGCTCATCGCACGCGTAAATTTAAGGAATGTGTCTTGGAGATTTAGCCAGGTTATTCCTGTAGTAGAACAAGTGATTGCAACAACGGCAGCAGTACGCACTGTTACCTTGGCAGCTTCATCAGCCAGTGAATTCCCATCAACGTGCACACCAACACACTGATGACTTAATGTGTGAATGACATTAGCCCGTGGCAAGCCTTTTTTCATCTCTGCCACTTGTTCCCAAAGCATCTTGTGCCTTATTGTGCAACCTTTGGAATCTCTAAAACCATTCTGTCCCTAGGAGTGTGGATATTCATTGTATGACTGGACACAGTAAAACTAATTGCGCACAATAAGTGTGGGGAATTCCCGATCCATATTTTTAAGTGTCAGTATCAGGTTTTTCAGTTCTGCCAGCTGTGCCATGCACTCTCCTAGAGACTGCGTCTTGGTATTGCTAGGACAGAACCTGCCGTCCCACATCCGTCCTTTTACAATCGCACATGCTTCGCTGTATTGTTGTTTACTTTCTACAGCAGGCTGGGCAGATCCATCAGTGTAAATAATGTATTCATACTGATCTGGAGGCATTATTTCATTCGGGAGAGGCTATTCTTGTTCGCACTGCAGGAATATTTGTGTTTTTAATGTAGAGTCACATTTATAGTCTACATTTGTTGCAGGGAGAGATCCGTGGATGCATTGTCGTTGCGTTTGGAACGCTTGCTTTGCTAAGAGCCTCTAAGGTTGGTACTGGAGTTATGAGAATGATGTGTTTGCCCTGAACCAGTGCCCTTTCTCTCTCTACAGCTGTCAGTATTGCTGTCAGAATTTTTTCAGTGGATGCAAAGCGCATCTCAGCATTTGTATACAAATTTGATTTGTATGCAATGGGTACTGTTTCACTTTCATTGAATGTTAGGTGAGTGTACCCTGATTTACCCGCGACTACACAGATCAACAAATTGGTGGTGTTTACATGTGTGTGTAAGTGCTTGGAAGCTATCATGTCAGCTTGTATGGAACTGAGAATTTCTGTGTTCCTGTGTCCAATGCCGAACTGAAAAATCAGTAGGTCGTAGAACGGTTTTACTTTTTCTGCGTAATCCAAAATGTATGTTCTGCCAAAATTTAGGAATCCTAAAATGTATTGTAAACCTTTCAGAGTCTTCGGAGGTTGGAGCAGCGAACATTTTCCCCAAAAATTAGCTCCCAGGGGTTTTCCTTCACTTGATAGCACATATCCCAAAAATAGGACACTGAGGTGGGCAATTTGGGATTTTTTAAAGTTAAATTTGTAGGCCACAGTGGCGAACCCCAATATTATGTTGTTCACCCTGTGCAAGTGATCCAATAGTTCATCGTCGGTTAGATAAATATAATCTACATAGGACAATGCCTCCTCATCACAATTGTGAAGTAACTCTGTCACTCTTGCTGAGAACAACCCGGGGCTATTCTTATACCCTTGGGGCAGTCTACAGAATTAGCCCTGAGAGTCGAGCGCTGAAAATACAGTCAAATGTCTGCTTTCAGATGCTATATTTTGGCAGAAAAACCCATTTGAGATATCTAGTGTTTTATATTTCTTCCGCACAATGTTATCCATTAATGCGGCACTGTGTGCATTATGTACTGCAAATGTTTTCATGCATGTGTACAAATGCCTGTAGTCTAAAACTAGACAGTACGAATTGTCGGGTTTCATTCTGGGAAACAGAGGATTATTCATAGGGAGGATGCAATTCTCAATCACACCTTGGTATTCAAGTTGATCTAAGATCTCCTTGACTGGATTCTTTGCGTCATGCTTTATTGGGTACTGTGTTGTGATGTATGACAAGTAGCTGAGGAGTTTCTTTGAAGATCATTTATTAGTCTTAGTTGCAGGTTGGTAATCCATGTACAGCAGCCCCACCAGGAGCAGCCTGCCTGCTGCTTAGCCCATACTCTGTCACACCTCACCACACAGGCTCCCAAACATTCCATTCATTGCCATCACACCAACATTCCACACAGAACACTCGCACTGGCTGAGCAACTGGAAGCCAAGATAACAGGGAGGATACATGAATACCTAAGCAGGATATAAAATATCCTCCCCCTTTTAAACAGAAACAAAAATTAAGATACTAGGTGGGAACAACTATTCACAAAAATGTACACAGAAGGGTACATAGTTCAGAACCCGGGATGTAAGGAAAACAGAACATCTCGGGAGGAACTGAAAAGTACAGAAAGCAGAGAGGCTGATTATATAGATACACATGAAATATCATCCATCCTCCCCCATTATAAAAAAACTGAGTAAAATGTAAAAACAATGTTATCTGAAACGTCACAAGAAACTAGACAGCTGACTAGGAAAAACTCAAAAGTACTAAATGAGAAACTGATAGATACAAAGACACGTGAAAACACAGCAGACATGGGTGTGAAAAAACAGAGCAAAAAATTGTAACATGTAGCCACGAGTAACACGTACCCCCAGAATTCTATCCCTAATACAGGGGGATCAAGAGAAAATGCACCCCATTTAGAAATCCCTCATGTAAGGAATTGAAATGATAACTGTGAAAATAGGACTAGAACCCATCTTGACACCCCTCATGTAAGGGTCAATATATTGCAGAAATGGGACGATAACTGTAGGACTTGGCCATTTTGGCTAAAGCTCCCTAAACCTTTTACTTTCCCTCTAGACCGTTTTCCTGACATTGAGATGCCAGTTTAGATGCTCGGGGTACTTTCTCACTGCTGATCAGTGTCAAAGTACAAGTGTTCCCTATGTAAAATGTAATGGTGATTGGTTGGCCATGATTGGTATGTTTGCCTTACTAGTAAAGTCCCTAGTGATGAGCACTGTGTGTACCAGGGCTAGTGATGCAATGGTGCGCGGAGAAGGGAACTCAGGCCTGCAGTGTAGGGCCTGCGCACAGAGTGCTAAGCTAGCATGTTGTCCTGACAAGTGCAACCACTTGTCAGGTCTGACTTTCCCTTTTACATACACATTGGGCACCCCTGTGGTAGGTCCCAGGTAAAAGGCAGAACATATACTGAGGTGCGTGCTCTGTTCCGACACTCCATTTCGTTTTTCACTGCTGAAAGGCCATCCTTCACATAGGACAGAATGGGGGAAGCTGGGTGTTGAGTTTGTTAACCTAGTTTCCTGTCAGTTTATAATGGAGAGGTGAATTTTAGTATGTATGAACTCACAGTATCATAATACATCTTTTTGTGAAGGTGATTTTGTCACTGTGCTTTCAGAAACCACTCTTTTAGAAAGTGGCTGAGTTTTGTGCTCTAGGCATTTGTGTGTGTCTCTGCTGAAATGTGGATTGTCTGTATGGAACTGAAAGGTGAGAGGAGCAGGGAGAGGTCTTAACCCAGGGAGGGGTTAAGACAGCACCAGGCTGCCCTGCATCTGAGTAGGGGGAGGAGAAGCCCGGAGGTGAAAAGGCCTGGGCTATAAACCAATTGACCCATCTCCTGCTGAAGGATTAAGGACCCAGACCCCCAGTATCAAAGGGAGAGAGGTGACACTGGGAGGGAGACACCCAGAAATGATTTAGGGAGGGGACAGGGACCCCTGAGCACAAATGAACTTTAAGGACCTTAAGGGGTATAACTATGAGAGCTGAAACCTCTGAACATTGGTATGAAACAGATATGGATTGAGACTGAAAAGGCTTGTAGCCATTCTGTGCTCAAGAGGAACCTCTGCTAAAGAAGGAACAACTGAAGAGACTGCTGTGGAAAGACTTCATGATCTGGGGTTGGTCTGCAGTTTGCTGTTCTAACTAAGGGAGAGGCTGTTGGGACTGTGCTTGGAGGCGATGGATCCCCCTGCTTGAAGAAGACTGTGCTTTCTGCTGTGTCTAGTAACCCCAAGGGCCCTAAGTGAGCTGGCTCCCTGTTTGGGAATACAGGATCATAAAAGTTTCCAGAGAAGTCCCAAGCAACGTGGTGTGCGCGTGCTTTTGCAGCTTGAGACCCTCAGAAGTTGTGCCTTGTGATCGTAGGCATGCAGGAGTACGCGAAGTCTCAAATGCGCAGAGTGCGTGTTGTGGTGCAGGCCAAGGCGTTGGTGAGGAGCACCTGGTCGTAGTGTGCACGGGGAGACAAGGTGAGACTTGGACGCGCAGAGTGCGTGTCGTGGTACAGCCAGGGCGTTGGTGAAGAGCGCCTGGGCAATATGTGCACCAAAAGAAGAAGTGAGTCTCGGACGTGCAGTGTGTGTGTCGTGGTGCAGCCAGGGCGTTGGTGAAGAGCGCCTGGGCAATATGTGCACCAAAAGAAGAAGTGAGTCTCGGACGCGCAGTGTGCGTGTCGTGGTGCAGCCAGGGTGTTAGTGAAGAGTATCTGGACATCGTGTGCACCGGGAGAAGAGGTGAGACTCGGACGCGTGGAGTGCGTGTCGTGGTGCAGCCAGGGCGTTGGTGAAGAGCGCCTGGGCAATATGTGCACCAAAAGAAGAAGTGAGTCTCGGACGCGCAGTGTGCATGTCGTGGTGCAGCCAGGGCGTTAGTGAAGAGTATCTGGACATCGTGTGCACCGGGAGAAGAGGTGAGACTCGGACGCGCAGAGTGCGTGTCGTGGTGCATCCAGGGCGTTGGTGAAGAGCGCCTGGACATTGTGTGCACCGGAAGAAGAGGAGAGACTCGGACGCGCAGGGTGTGTGTCAAGGTGAAAGCGGGGTGTTGGTGAAGAGCACCAGATCGTCGTGAGCACCAGAGAAGAGGCGCATCTCGGACGAGCGGTGTGCGTGTCAAAGTGCAACTTGAGGCGCTGGTGAGGAGTGCCTGGGTAGGGTGTGCACCAAATTTGAAGTAAAGTCTCCCCAGTGCTGAGGGCGGATCTCGGTGTTGACTGAGAACGCCGGAAGGAGAGCCAAGTCATTGGGCCCTCGGAGTAAACCAGCAGCAGCCTGGACCGGCAGCCCCGGAGGAGCCGAGCCGCCGGCCCGAGTCCGCCGCACCCCGTGATGGAGTTCTGGATCAAAGCCCAAGTCGCAGACAGCGGATATGAGAGTGGGGTCGCGCCCCCCCAGGTAACGTGGATCAACACCTGGGGTGGGGTGCAGGTCTGGAGGGACACTCTCTTGGCCTCCCACTTCTGTCAGCTGCGCGAGCCGTTGCTTTGGCTCGGATCTCGGCCCGTGCTGACCCAAGGAGGGGCAGTACTGGGGCCGGAGTGGGAAGCAGTACTTTTGTGTCATCATTTCATCCATAATGGGGGCACTGTTAACGGAGCACCTAGAACTGTCGTATTACACTTTGCATTACTACTGCTAACGAACTATCGAACTGTCGTATGACGCCTGACCTCATTTGTGCCTGACGAATTACATGGTTGGTGTGCTACTTACTGCATTATTTTTCCCTTGCATATTACCTGATTGTAACGTGGTGCATTGCATTATTTCTTCAGTGCACAGTATCTGATTATAACGGGGCGCAGTGTATTATTTCTTCATTGCACCGTACAGGATTGTAGCGTGACGCATTGCTTTGTTTCTTCCTGGTACAGGTCATGCTGGTGGAGATACGCATTGCATTATTCCTTCAGTTGCAAAGTACATGACTGTGGCGCTATGTATGGCATTGTTTCTCTGTTGCACAGTATAAGAGAATATCGTTACGCATTGCAGTATTTTTTTCCTTTTGTAACGTGTGTGATTCTAGCAATACGACTTGCCTAACCTTTTGGAAACGGTTAGAAGTGAGCTTAACTGTTGGTTAGAAGCGGTGGTTGGGATTAGAACCTACCAACCCACCGGAAAGAAAACTACCCATTCTTATATGTTGATTTTGTAATGTGTGGTCTTATTGCATAATTTCTTATATAAAGATTATACTCATTTTATCAAAACTCGTGTGGAGTCTATTTGTGGTGACATCATTGGGTTACTGTGAGCGTGGTTGCACATACTGAACACTCGTGCCTTGGAGATAAGCCTGGCTGCTCGTGCCAAGCTACTAAGGGGGTGAGCAGGACTATCTCAGACAGTGTCCTTACTTAGCCTAACGTTGAAGCGAGGGGTCGGGGACTCCCACCTCCAGCATTTGGTGGCGGTGGTAAGCGATAAGGACCCCCACTTCCAACAATAACCCATAAAGAAATCCCTCGTGTAAGGGTTTTTAATGTAAACTGTATAAATGGGACTGACATCCATTTAGCCACCCCTCATCTAAAGGTCAGAAAATTGTAGCAATGGGACTGTAACCCATATTGACATCCCTCATGTAAAGGTTTGTAATGTAGAGCATAAAGATGGGACTAGAACGAATTCCCGTCCCTCATGTAAGAGAGTGTAACGTGCAATGCAAATACAGGCACATTCCACCAATACAACGATCCCCCACGTAAGTGTGTGTAACATAAAACTAAGAAATGGTGACAACCATACACTAAAACATTGTAACGTTCCTCATGTAAGGGTACCAAAGCAACACAAGAATATTGGCAAATAAAGCCCATAACGCAATTCCAATTGTAAGGGATATGTAACGTTCAATGTAGAGACGTGGCGTGCATGTAATGTAAGATGTCAACGAACCAACATAGTGTAAAATGAGAAAATGGATCCAAACCAACAAGTGGCAACACTCAAGACTGCACTCTTCAGAGAGACATTTCACAGACAAGAAATAGAATGTCACCCCAGAAGGGACACAATAAATGTAAATAATGGAATAGAGCAAAAATACACTTGGGATGCAAACCTTGTACCACAGTAAGGACTACAAGATATGCAGTACTTACCGCTCAAAACGTCACTACAACCTTAGCATACTTTTAAGAATGACAACAATGTATGTTAAATACCTAAAATGATGGCATCACACAGCATAGAAGTACATGGAACATCACTCAACAAACACTAGACACTGTACAACACTGTTTTGCTGAAACGGGAGAGTATCAACTTAAAACAGCACAAAATTTCCTTTGAGCGATATCTCACACGAGTTAGGACATCAGTACACTGTTCCCAATAAAACCGCAGAGCTCCATTCCTTAAAAATCTCTAATCCTTAGATCGGTGGCACAAGAGAAACAAAATCATGCAAGATTTTCGATGCCAGGCTTCAAAACAAAGTACCTAAACTTAGTGTTACCGCATGTTGGCACGCTAATGAATCAGTGTTTCCACACTCCTTCAAACATAATGGGCTGATGGCCGGAAACAGAGATTAGTATGGGACCCACTTATAAGGCAAGTATTTATGTGGTGGAACGTACCCTCTGTCACAATCAGTTGGCAACAAACTCTTGATGACGCAGGCAGTGCTACTCTGTCTTATCCCGCGTTGTAAGACCAATGTCCACCATGCAATTTCAAAGGAAGTAGAAGGACGTCTGCACACAAAGATGGCGTCACGCACTAGAGTACGCTCCAGAAGCGTATGTGCTCCAAACCTCTGCTCAGCACGCATTGCTGACCAGGGCCTCAGTGTCATCACAATCTAGTTGTTGTGAACTCCTCGCACCATGTACACTAACCGCGGCCAAACCATGACCGGAGGCATACACGCAGGGGTTTAAATGTATGTTACCGTCGTGCCAAACAGTCGTTGATTTAACGGTGCGTTAAAAAACTTAGAAATGTACAATAAATAAAGTACTCCTGGGTGACCGTTCACTGGCCCTCACGCCGAGATGATGCATAGATGCAACATTGACATTTTAGTTGACTGGTCGCATGAAACTAACAAATGTATTCGTATGCCGCCTCTGCCTGTTGTCTGGACACATATTTCTTTACGCTATGTGACTCCACAAAAACTCAACTTCATGACAGCAATGCGTGATACTGCCAGTCATTTTGGCAAAGAACTTTGTAACACAGTTTGACAGGCGCAAGGTGCATCTTGTTTAGCCTAAATAGCTAACAGTTCTTGTTGGTGTAAACAGACTGGTGTAGCTTGCCTTGAAAGTCTAATGTCCAAATGATGTTAATAAGCGCAACACGCCTAGGCTAGGGCTGTCCGATGTGAAGGACACTGGTGGGGCTACCAGGCATAGTGCTCCAGTTTCTCTGCCTTCTTGTAGAAACTTATGCCTTTTGAGAAAATCTTCCAGTTTCTGTGAACAACTTCCTTCTGCGAATGTACCATACGTTGTCAGAGTCTGTAGTTTCTGTGGGTTCCATATTGTTTTAAATCTTCTTTTGAGTGCCAGCTTAAGGAAATCCAGTGGTAACACATAGGTCTGTCTCCAGATCGTTGACAAAATTAACATTCCACAAAGAACACTCACACTGGCTGGGCAGCTGGGAACCAGGATAACAGGGAAGATTCATGAATACCTAAGCAGGATATAACATACTACCTCTGTGGCGTAGGAGTATATATATATATATATATATATATATATATTACCTACTGGCGGTCGCCAGTAGGTAGTTATAGTTAGGACCCCTTTTCCATAGGAAATCCGCAACATTCTATTTTGAATAACTTTGGCGCCGGTCGACGAATCCTCGCGAATTTCTCAAAATAGGTGGGGCGCTACGCTCCGCTCCTACCCTGAAAGTCTCGGGGGGATTCGTCAAGCGGGGGCTGAGATAAAAGGGGGGTCCCAAAACGCGTTTTTCCCATGCATTTTTCCATAGGACCTTTAGACAGGGCTACAGCCCGAACGGCTGAACAGAATTACTAGAAATTTGGCAGAGAGGTAGTCCTCAGGTCAAGGAAGTGCCTTTTGTAGGTTTGGTGTAAATCTGTTCAGTAGATTCTGAGAAAATAGCCTTTAAATCAATATATATATCTGAGCCAGCTTACGGTACGCTTACCGTAAGCTTACCGTACGCGTACGGTGGCGTGCGCGAGCGCGATTCTGATTGGCTGTTACATCTAAGTAAACATTCGAATCGGTCGAAACCAGGAAGCGGCGGCCGCCATTTTCTCTCTCGCACTCTGAGGGGGGGGGCTGTAAACAAAGGCAAAAAACATATAAAGGGGCTGTTTAGACAGCGCCCATGCACATAGCCATGTTAGTTGAGTCCTCAAAGATCCCCCAAGGCCAAAAACGCGAAATTTTTTTTTTGGGAAAATTTCGCCGATTACGCTAAAAATTTTAATTAAAAAAAAAAAAAACACTCTCTGTGCATGGCATATTATTGTCATCACTTACAAATTAAATTTAACAGATTACCTATCACAAGGAAGCGCATAATATGTCCTCAAGGTGCGCACGGTGCATAACGTGGGCACGCGGTGCGCGTAGCGCACTGCGTGCCCACCTTGCGTGTACGGCACTAACTGCGTAAAGTGGGCGCGCGGTGCGCGAAGCGCACCGCGTGCTTACCGTGCGCGCACGGAACGAACTGCGTTAAGTGGGCGTGCACGCCACGAATGGCGTAAAGTAACTTAGCATTTAAAAAACCGTACAAATTCACTGAAAAAACCATAGGTTTCACACACGTTATAGTTAGGAATTAGCATTTAAAAAACCTTGCAAATTCACTGAAAAAACCATAGGTTTCACACATGTTATAGTTAGCGGAAATTTTACTGATAAAAAACCAATGAAATTCCCCCGTTATAGTTAGTGCAGGCAACTATAACTCACGCGACCGCAATCTTCTGCTGATGACATATGTGTCTTTATGAAAAAAAAATATTTGTAATATATGTATAGCTAAAAATGTATGGAAGAAGACAATGGCAAATAAGTGTCTAAATACAGTATTAGCATCAGCAGAGGATTGCGGTCGCGTGAGTTATAGTTGCCTGCACTAACTATAACGGGGGAATTTCATTGGTTTTTTATCAGTAAAATTTCCGCTAACCATAACATGTGTGAAACCTATGGTTTTTTCAGTGAATATATATATATATATATATATATATATATATATATATATATATATATATATATATGACGAGAATCCGCCTGGAACACTCCTGCACGTCAACTATCCTGAAGGAGAGCGGGAACAAACGGAAACCGACCCTGATAGCGAGTGAGTAGATTTTCTTTATTTAAATTCACAGCACCGCCTGCATGACGCGTTTCAGCCTCCCCAGAGGCCTTGATCACATGACGCCATGGGAGTTGTGATCCCGCTTTTTAAAGTGCAAAATGCTAATTGATAGAATGACACAATTGGCTAATTCAAACACTGCGTCAATAGACATAGAAAGGTTGCTTAAACATTGGAAAAGGACAAAACAGGGCAATAGAGTCAAAAGGATCCGCGTCAAACAGTTTTAAAATGCTAAAGAGCAAATTTCATGTGATAAAATAATTATATGGTAAAATCATTTCAACAAAACTGGCAAGTAATTTATGTTTAAAACAACATTTTTTTGAGACAACATTTTTTTGTGTATGTTGTACTTTGATTGCGTGCACATATGACAGAAAGCAATAAAGTTGTTTATAACCAAATTGAATAATACTGCTTTCCTACAAATACAAAGCGGACATCCAATGTGCAATATTGAAAATCAAACCCAAGTGGGTATACTCCAACAAATTCGAGTTAGACGCACCCTGGCGATTTGAGCATTGATTTATCGACCAGGACATCTTGCACAATTACTCATACCTGCCTTAGAGACGCAGTGCAGCCTACAAGTCCTAAAATAACATGTAAGGTTACTATATAATGCATATAAAGGAGCCCTTTTTCCCCTTAGTCCGTGTTTTAACCAATATTCTGACAAGTGTCAAAGTATGTCTAGATGCAGAGAAGACATATAAAATACAGAGTATATCTAAAGATGTGTCATCTAAAATTGTTAAAACCTACAGTGGGTAGAGGAGGTGTGACCAACACGCAATGCAGCTTAACACATAGGGAGTGAAAATTAATACAACCCAATTTAAAGACAAGTGAAGAGATCTTCACTGGCATTGAGGCCCTGCGGTGTCTTGGTGTCTAGCTCGAGGATATATCTAGTTTCTAGGGCACGGAGCAATGCTTCTCTGTTGCCACCACGTCTTAACGGGAGCACTGCATCTATGACAAAGAACTTTAATAGTTCACTTTTGTTGTTATGTAGTTCTTTGAAGTGGCGTGCCACCGGATAAGATGCATCACTACCACTGATTGCCCATATATGCTGGAGTATCCGTTTGTGGACCTGCAACTTGGTACTACCCACATATTGCAGGCCACACGGACACTCCAGCACATACACCGCGTACTCGGTCTTACATGTAAGTGGTTTTGTGATGGAACGAGGAATCTCGCAGAACGGGATCGTGTACTGCGTCTTGTTGACTCCCTGTCTACACGCTTTGCAGTTGGGGCATCTTTTGAAGCCTTTACAAAACTGCATCCAGGTTGTATTGGAACCTAACTCAGGATTAGATTTGACTAAAGCATCGCTCATGGAGCGAGCTTTCCTGAAGGTGATGTTTGGACTAGCTGCCATTAGATCCCCAATGACAGAGTCATTACAAACCAAGCTCCAATTTTTCTTCAGAATTTTTCTGAGTGCTTGGTGTTGACGATTGTATGTCCAGATCAATCTAACTGGTTCCCTGGTGTGAACTGGTGTAGCAATTGATCCCTTGTTGATCAGAGTCTCCTCTCTAGACAAGCAGTTAGCCTTACGAATGGCATTGTCAATCGTTGGAGCAGAATAGCCCCTTGCTAGGAAACGTGATTTGCTCAAGTTTTGTGCCGCAAGGCAATCAGACTCCGTGCTACAAATGCGCCTAATACGCAGCATCTCCCCATAGGGAATGCTGCGAATAAGATGCACAGTATGGGGACTTGTAGCATGGAGAACCGTATTTCCCGTGGTAGGTTTCCTAAAGAGGCGTGTATTGAGTTTACCAAAATCAATGAAGATTTCAACATCCAAAAAGAACACTCTATCTTGAATAATGTCTGAGGTGAAGCCAAGATTGAGGGTGTTGGAATTGATAGCCTCGATGAAATCAAGGATCTGCTGTTTTGTGCCTTGCCAAACCATGAAAATATCATCTATAAAACGATACCAATGGATTACATGTTTAGACAGAGTGTCACGATGTTGACCATAGAGGACCAGCTCCTCCCAGTAGCCCATGTGGAGACAGGCATAGCTGGGAGAGAAGCTGGCCCCCATGGCAACACCTCTGACCTGTTGAAAGAATTGATTGCCAAACATAAAGAAATTATTGTGCAGGCAAAAGGAAATCATAGCTAACAACATTTTGTTGTGGTTGACCATGTGAAGAGGTCGGGTCCCCAAGTAGTGCTGGACTGCTCTTACACCATCAGAATGATGGATGCTGGTGTAGAGGGAGGTTACATCTAGTGTAACCAACCAAAAAGAAGGGTCCCATTTAAACCCGGCTATTTTCCTTAAAAAATCGCTTGTGTCCTGCACATATGATGGCAAAGTCTTAACATGTTCCTGCAAAAAGGCATCAATATATACAGAGGTATTCTCACAAAGTCCACCTCGCGCCGAGATGATTGGCCTGCCTGGTGGCTTCTCAGAGTTCTTATGTATCTTAGGAATAAAATACATGACAGGAATTACTGGAAAGTCATTTTTAAGAAATTTCAGTTCATCTTGACTGAGTAATCCTGTGCTCCTCCAGGCAACAAGATGGGAATAGAATTCAATTCTGGCTACCTTCACTGTAGCTGCATCACAGTGTCTGTAACAAAGGGGGTCATTGAGTTGACTGTGGGCTTCCTCCAGATATAGGTCTCTAGGCCAAAGCACCACATTACCCCCCTTGTCAGATTGACGTATAATGATGTTGTTATCGGCTTGCAATTTGATAACAAGTTGGAAGTAGCAATTGTTCCGTGCTGTGTATTTAAATTTTTCACGCAGGGTAGATGAGTATAGTTTTTTAATCCCTGAAATAGATAGTTCGTGAAAAATATCGATGTCATCATGCAGCATCAAAGGCGTGATATATATATCTTTTTTTAAATTTATTTATTCCGTTTTCCTCTATAACAACATACCAAATGGGAAAGAAAAACAACAAGGTCCGAAAATAAAGAATATAGGTACAGTCACATTATTCATACGGTGCAGAAGTATTTTTAACTGGGATTTCATGGTGAGGTAACTCAGCATCCCACCCTACATGATTGCGGTAAAGGGAGCTAGCATTAGCTTACATAACACACTGAACACAGGGAAATGTTGGAAGCCTTTGGCATCCCCATTGCGCTTTATTATGCGATTGGGAACAAGATATTCAACTGCAACCCTCCCTTCACACTAACCTCTCACCATCTCTCCTTCTCTCCCTTACCCCCGTTATAGTTAAGTAAAGTTAGTTCAAATGAGGTATGCACTTTAATGATAAGAGAAAGCTACAAGTTATTGCTTTATTAGACATCTAGAACATACATGTGGATAAAGTAGGGAATGATTTGACAGGCATCCTGAGATCGTAATATGGCATTCCCCTGAAAAGTAACCCATTAGGGCATGAACGGACAACACAACATGGAACAATGTTGCATAGAATTTAAGAGACAACCAATTGTGATATAATTATATGCTGTAAAGTACATATTGCTGTATAACATATACAAGCAAAAGAAATGATAAGTTATCAATGTTTTTCTTCTGTGGAATGATGCATAAAAAAAACCCAATAAAAAGATGTTTAAAAAAAAAAGTGCGGCAGCTAGCACTAATGCACACTCCTGCGCGTATGTATGTTTTTAGGGATTCGGGCATGAGGTCGGAAAAAGCTGGTGATATTACCTCTCCCCCTTTAGGGCAATCCATAACTAACTCATGCAGCCAATCCCTTTCAGCCATAGGATATCGTACATCAAGTTCTCCCAAAAGAGACCTTTCACTTTTCTGGGTATGTGCCCCTCCATATAACCGATGTGGGACACTTACCCTCGTATCAGGTGTCTCCACCGTGATATGTTCATTCAATGCTGCTGTCACCAGAAATACCATCAGTTTCTGGCAAGCTATTGTTACTTTTGCTGCGCTGTCTAGCATCGTAAGCCTATTTACCGTTCAGAATGTAGAGTCCTCAGTAGCCTGGGCATTTCTTATTTTAAGTCTCCCTACCACCTTCTTTTTAAATTGAGGTTTACTTTTGGATTTATCCTCTTGTTTGATAATGAGACGTGTGTGTCTCTTGGCTTTGCTTGCTCTTCTGATCTTTGTTCTGACCGTCCTTCCCTCTCTGAGTTTTTTGATGAACCCTGTAAGGAAAGAGAGGAACGTATATCAGTGTACTGATAATTGTCAGGTTTTTTAATATTATCACGGTTCCTAAGATTATATTTTCGATCACAGGGCTCCTGTTGCTTAGACTCACCCCGTGAATGTGATGCATTCTGCTTATTATTTTTTGACTTTTTGTTGTCCCTATTTCTTTTTAGAAGAATCGGGTGCTTGCTTTGAGTTGTCCTTTTCAGGATTACTTGTTACTTGTGGTTTCGCAGGTCTAGCTCCCAAGTTATCTCTACCCAGCGAAGCATAGGTATCTTCGATAATCTTAGGTAGTTCTCGCTCCTGTTGTGCCTGAGTACCTTCCCTCAGGCGTTGGCGTATAGCCACCGCTGCTGCCTCCCCTTTTATGTTGACAAACATAATTTTTGATACCTGGGCAAAATTGCCTATTAATTTCATCCCCAAGTCCTGGGCAGGTTCTGCCCTGTACTCATTCTGTATTTGTTTCAATACATCTGGTATGACTGCTATTGAGGGGGACCCATGAGTTCTGGTATTAACAGCAGCGAAAACGGAGGAGCTATTCCCATTGGCAAGCAAATTGTCAGTATTCTGTGTTTTTCCTGGGGGGCCGTATGGGGAGATATTGTCTCAAGCTGTGCTATTTTCGGTGCTATCCAGAAGGGCATCGGCTCACGTCTAGTGGGCATTTTCCCCATAATTGCGTTCCTTGTTTGTGGGGTGATGTTTGTCGCTGTTCTTTGCAGTTGACCAGCTTGAGTGACCCTTGTAGGTTGAAATTTAAGTGTTCACATTACGAACTGTGTAAGGTTTCTATACAGTTTTACTATCTCTTTGTAAAGTGTACGTATAATGCTGCTTTCAGTGTATCCATCTCTGGCTGCGGTGTGTAAGCAGCTAAGACCAGCCAGGTCGCTCCTTCTCTGCTGAGCGGACAGAGTCTCGCATTTGTTGTGGTGTGGGGGAGGGCGCCTTTAACCCAATTTATATGCTCTTGGTAAGTTAACAGGGCTTCCATGTCCTTGTATGGAGAGTAATCCTTAGGTGTCCTCTGGAATCTAAGTTTGAAACAAATGTGTGTGTGCATCTGCAGGTGGTAATTTAACCCAAGATTACACAATACCTCTGCTCTAAATGCCTCGATCACGAAGGTAACATATTATAATAATTTCATAGTAGGTGCCTATTTTCTGAAATGTTAAGAGCACCTTCCAGCACAGCTTCCTCCGCACTAGAACCACTCATACCAGCATCTCCAGTCTGAGACATTATGGGAGGTGTTTTAAGTAAAAGAGGTAAGGTTTTGCACAATTTAGGGAAATATTATCCTTCAAGCTTGAACAAACCTACTGCCAATACATAAGATATACCTACACAGCTGCAGTGGATTTTTCCCTTCCCACTCCAGACGTCTCAGGATAAATGTGACTAGGGGTCTCTGAGAAAGAATGACTGAACTACTCAGATTTGACCGTTAAATAAGAACCAAACCAACGTTAGAGGCACCATGTTGTGTAGTCCCTAATAATACATAGGATCTGCGTGGAATTTGAATGAATTCTAGTGAATGTCCGAATTGAACCAGTAGCAGAACTCAACGGTCCGTTGTTATTTGCTTCCAATTTTTTAGAAAGTGGGAAATTCTTCCTCCAACCTTGGAGGGCAGAGAGGAGTTGGAGACCGGCGGTAGTGGGAAGTCATTGTCGCCGAGCAGCGTCTTTCTGTCGACCTCCTTTGCCACGAAAGGAAGATTTAGTGTAGGTGGATTGCTGTTGACATTGCTGGTATTGTGTCCGATATTGCTGAGTGGAAGAGAAGGAAGATCAGTGTTGGTAATCACCTCTGGTAGATGTTTGACCACTCCCACTTGAGCCTCGAAAAGATGGGTTCTTGAATTGGAGGGTACCCAAAGCCCTAGCCGTGTCGGTATCCTTTTTAATACCTTGCAGAGCTTCGTCAATGTGTGTCCCAAAAAGAAGCTGACCATCGTATGGCATGTCTAAAACTTTCGTTTGTACCTCAACCAACCCTGCCGCCTTAGTACAGCTGCGCCCGCGAGTTGGCGAAATCCAGTAGAGGCGATATCCATCGTAAAGTCGATAATCTCTGATGCAGACTGCTCGCCCTCCAGCAAGATTTTCTTTGCTTCTTCCTTTGAGTCCTCTGGCAAGGCCGCAAGGTATGGAGCAATATCTGCCCACATCTGCCTGTTATAACGTCCTAACAGTGCCAAGGAATTGGATGCACGCACTGTTAATGCAGACATGGACGAGAAACGTTTGCCAATATTGTCCAGCCGTCTACGCTCTTTTTACGGAGGAGCGGTAAGCAGGGCGGAAGGATTTTTTGATTTCCGCTGAGCAGCTTGTGTAATGACTGAGTCCGGTTTAGGATGGCCAGTCAGGCAACCTGGAGCAGTATCTGGAGCCCTATATTTCTTATCCCGATGAGGCAATACTGGAGGCACCGAGGAAGGGTTCTGCATGATCTTAACACCCTGATCCCATATGTAGTCTATAATAGGGATAGATCTAACAGATTTTTTAAAAGGCTCTTTAAAATCGTAGAGGAAGCAATCCTGTTGGTGTGAGGGCATAGGTATTTGAAAGCGCTGCGCCGCTCTTTTCACTATGTTGTGAAAGCCTCCAATGTCCTCCGGAGGCGAGTCAGCTGGGGCGGGCACGGGAGAAGCTGGACAGGGAAGTATGTAATCGTCCCACTCGTCACGAGTAGACTGGGAATCCTGAAGTTCCCGTTCTTCATGTTAATCCTCCTCCTCATCGTCTGTAGAAAGTGGAGGTGGTGATGTGACAGGCTCAGACTGTAAGCTTAACGGAGGAGGTCGCGATCTTGTTGGTGGAGACACAACCAGAAGCGGAGATGTTGCAGACGTTGGAAATCTCTGTTTATAGTCCGAAATGAGGAACTGCAGGTCAGAGACCAGGGATGCAGGCAAACAAACCATGGGAGGTGGAGGCGGATGGCATTCTTCAGGAGAAACCGCCTGATCTTCCTGCCCTTGATCATCATAGTCCGAACTGTCCTGGTACTTAACGTTCAGTTGCGAAGGGCTTGTCGCCGTTCTAAACATACTGCCATCATCATAGTCTTCTTCCTCCAAAAGATGTGCTGGAGGCAAGAGCTGGACTCTACTAGGGGAGGTCAGGGCCGGCGTTAACGTATGTTTTGTGATTTTTAGATGCACATACGTACTTTGTAGGTCAGAATCTGCTGTCGTCGACGGTCCCGTCAACGGTATAGTCGTCGACGGTGAAGCGCCGACAGGTACCATGGTAGATTGAGGTCCCGTCGTCAGAGCAGTCGTCGATGAAGGTTTCGTTGACGGAGTCCTCATCGATGATGATGTAGATGTTGACGGGACAGTCTTCGTCGACGGTGTAGTCGTCGACGGCGATCGCAGCGGCGACGGCAGTTTGGACGTCGACAATGTCTTTTTTATTTTTAGCGTTGATGAGACAGACCCACCGGCCGTCGACGATGGAGTTGTCATCGTCGACGTTGATAGTGAATGAGACGCGACAGAAGTTGAAACTGTCGTCGTTGACGAGGTCACATTCAATGCCGTAGATGGAGATTTCCTCGTCATCGAAGCCACCGTCGACGAGGCCGTCGTCGACGGGGTGGAAGAAGGCTTTTTGAAGGCATAAAGAACTTCCTGAGGAGAAACCTTGACTGGAAGAGTCTTAGGAAGGACCTCTGAAGACTTTTTATGCGCCTTCTTTTGAGATGGCTGCGACGAAGGGCCTGGAGAAGCCACCCTTGGTCTTTTCTGAGAGGACTGTGAAGATATGGAAGAGCCCTCACTTTCCTCAGAAGACAGGACTGGGTCTTTGTCTTTAAGCCTCTTCAGCCAAATTAAGAGGCATCCCTCACGATCTTTGAGGGTCTTGGAGGAAAAGGTACAACATACCTTACAATCCTTTGAAGAGTGATTTGGATAAATGCAGTAGAGACAGTCTTTGTGTTGATCGTCCACATGAAGTCTCTTTTTTCCACAGGAAGCACAAGACCTAAAAAGGCCCTTCTTCGGAGTATCTGCCATGAAGAACTGAAGAACTTCACCAAGAAGATGGAAATTTGAAGAAAGAAGCACTGGTAATCCAAAAACAAGGAATGCTGAGCAGACTCAGAGGAGACTCCCTTAGCACAACGTGCGGTAGAAAATCTGAGGGACTAGACCTCCTTCCAGGAAGGTTCTAGAGGGTGGTGATAGCTGATTGGCTACTCTCCAAAGTTTGGTCCTTTTGTTGATGGTGACCTCAGCTAGGCCTACCAGTGCAAGGGGTTTGCCCTTCTCTGCACAGAGTCCTCAGACCAATAGGAAGAAGTTGGCACAGAAACTGGAATAGAAAATACAAAGTTTAATAAACCTCATGAGGTGGAACTACATTCACACAGCACCCTTCGGTGTTGAGTGAAGTAGCACACTGAACAGAAGAAGCATGGTCCTTTTATACCCACACAGGGGCTGAAAAAGGCGGTACAAGTACACATGAGAAGAGTTATGCACATAGATGGTCATACAGAAACTGCACAGTCAACAAGTAGGAGGAGTAATAAGTTGCTGACATCAGTTAGAACAGCCTGACAGTTCTATACTAGGAACAGGTGCATTCTACTAGCTAGGCCCATTTGAGCATGTGCAAGACTCTGGGAGAGGGAAACAGCAAATGGCCAGCACATAGCTAACTAAAATGGCTGCCAAGTACAAAATGGCTTTCAGCTCATGCAAAGAGATTAATGCAATCTTCAACAGACGGTTCTTTTAGCATGAGCTAAAGACATTTCCCATAATTCAGTAGGAAAACAAAAAATATGCACATTAATTTTTTCATAAATTTATCAATATCCTAATTCATTGCTAGGTGGGCATTTCTCATTCTAAATATTGTTAAGCTGGTATGTATAAGGTATAAGCAGGAGTACAAAGGGAACAGAGCATTGGGTCATACAGATAGCAGGAGAGAGTAATTACTATTATCAGAAACAGAACTATTAGCTTTCTAGTCCTAAGCAAATCCTAGAACCATCCAGTAAAAACATTTTCAAGGCTCCTATGCATTTCGGTGACCATCAATATCAATATCAAAATAGCCAACAGTACATATCTAATAAAAACATTTTCACTAGACTTTTCCAGTGTTTCCTTTATGAGGGCTAGAGTATTAATCAAGGAAAGGGTAAAGTAACATTTATCAGCTGCTCAGATGAACTTTTCTCTCGCAGAATAAACATTATTCCTAATACAATTATGAAAGCAGTCAGACATATTATTACAAAAATGATCCTGGATCCAGAGGACCAGGAGGACCACACAGGACCATGAGAATTAGGACGAAGAGCTGCCAAGGGTTGCTCCTCCTCAAAAATGGGACGACCAATGGGGTACATTTTCAACAAAAAAGAAAAGGAAGTCCGTGGGAAATTAAAGCCGCTGTACAACCAACCAGAGGGGAGTCTTCTCCCTGTGTCCGTTTGAGCCTCACAGGCAGGCTCTTGTTGTTCCCACGGTGGAGCTGCACGACTCGCAACTCAGTGATTATGGCCTAGTTTCAAGGGAAAAGTTTCTTTTTGCAGGATAGGGCAATCACCCACCAGGGCAAATGCTCTCAGCGATCCTGTCCAGTGTCTCAGCCAGTGCACCAGTTTTCTTAATTTCACCAGAGACACAGCACCTGTACCCTGAACTCAAGTCCTTCCCTAACTCCTGTATTGCTCTGCTGGCACACTGCTCTTTCGTTGGGGCCATAGATTGCATTCAGTGTGCCCAGGTATCTCTTGACCAACAAAGGTGAAAACTTTACAGCCACTTTGGGACCAGGATTCAGAGGCCTGATGCTAGGATCTCTGAAGCAACCCTTGTTTCAAAGGGGGTTACCTCAAGCAAAAACTTTTTCACCTTCCTGGTCGGTCTGTGACTCTCGGCTGGGCATCAAAAACTTGATCCACGATTTCTCCTTTCTGATTTGTGACCCCGTCTTTTGCCCAAGACAGTGGCAGGGGTACACACTTCACATCCCAGTGCTTCCGTCCTTCTACCTTCACTGAGGTCCTGGTTGCCAGCAATGCCTGTGCTGGTTACCTTCACTTTGACTTCAAGCTGGACTGGTGCTGACTCTCCAAGCTGGATCTGATGTCCGCGCCCTTCTGGCAATGGTTGTAAGGCAGCAAATATCTATTGGTGGACAGAACAAAAGGTCTTTAGACAAGGCACAGAAATAATCTATCAACAGAGAGGATAGTCTCAGAATACTTCTTACTCTAGGGACGCCCCATATATTAGCAAGGCACCCAAGAACCACTTTCATCTATGTGAGAGTAAACGAAACAACAGCCTGGACCTATTGGCAAGTATAAAAGGAACTCTTTGGTGAACTGACAAGAGTAATACGTCACCCAATCCCAAGCAGCCAAGGAAGTCTGTGTTCATTTACTAAATTCTGAGGAAAAGAGAAAAACAATACAGACATACTCCAAATCCTTACATCTGTATATTCCTATCTTAATCATCTAAAGACCCTCAAGAAAAAAGGAAATGTTCTACACTTTTACTCATAGACTTTGCATTACTTGTACAGGACTGCAGACACTTCTTAAATGATTTCTCTTAATAAAAGCACCTACATTGTATGCTTAGGACCATGCTCTCATGTTATAGGAGCAACAGGAACATCTAAAACTGCTACTTTAAAAGGGATTCCTATTACATAAAGAACTAAAAACCTTCAACATAATGGGTACATTTTGCCCAGCAGAACATCTTGTGACACACAGACTCCTATAAAACAATATTTTCCTCAAAAATGTTTGCTAAGGATCACATAGGCATCTTCCCTGCATTCTACTTTTCACAATCCAAACTATGCAACATCAGCTCTAGTTAGGACTGTCAGTTTATTTACACAGACTAGCTAATAATGCCCTTGCAAAACTGTATGTAGCATGAGAATAACAAACAATAGTGGTGTTATCACCTGAGAATTTTAGAACAAAAACTACCCACAGCTAGTTCCCCTTAAAGATCAAATAAGGAAACCACAATCTAGACTACTCATCCTTTCATAATTTCATCAGACAGGATGGGCAGTAACATAGCAAATTTATTTACTCATTTTATTAATGCTAATAATGTTTAAAACAGTATTACTGAATAGCCATTAAATGTCTCATGGCTATTTCACAGACAGTTTAGACAGGCTCAAAAGAAATTAGGAAAAAGAGAGAGAACACATAAATTTGCCTATCCTTAATTTGTAGAGGAGCTAGCCTCCTCCCCCCATTTTTGACAGTAGGAAACCTGTGCCTTGTCTAGCAACGTGCTTAATAAACTCTGGTAAGCAAAAGTATAGGCTGGACATCGCATGAGCTTACTACCTCCGACTATGATGAGGGGGTTAGTAACACCTGTACATCTCGTGAATACATGTGGGGATGTTGGAGTATGTTTCTCGCATGTGTTGCGGCGCGTGACTTCTTGTTAGTGATGTACAAAATATATTTAGAATTGAGTGTGGGTACCAAGCGCAAAATAGTGTGTTTTGAATACACCACTGGGATGGCCACTGTCTGCCTGTTAAATTATGATGGTGAATTGAGCACCACATAGACCATATTTCCGGCTACACCGATTAGGTGGTTGGCAATTGCTGTTGTTTGTCCGAGAAGCACATGTGTTAAAGATTTTTGTTGTTTTGTTGTTTTATATGTGGAATCCAATTTTCACATTTTTTTTTTTTCAGTAAGTTACAAGAGGAACTCTAGACTGACAGGTGGAGTATAACCCACGAAAGTGGGAAGAAACAGGGGTCTGGTAAAAGGGCATAGGGATCCAATTTGTCCTGTGGAATGCCGAAGATTTATTTGTGAATCGGCAGAAACATGTTGACTGTTATGCAGCATGGAGGGGTGGTGAGCTCTTAATTAACTCACTCCACCACCATCCATTTGGTATATAGTCTTTTTACATATATACCTTTTTAATCTGACTGGGGAATCCAGGAATAAAATTATTATAGAGATATCCCTGGGTTAGTTTTAAATGTACCTTTTCTGCACTAAAGGATCCTGCCTTTTTTTGTTTGTTTGTATCATTGTTGTACTGTCTACCCCTCCCTATTGTTCCGCCTCTAGCGTTGGTTGGCGCAGAGGCGTTAGTAGCAGCCCGATGATGAAGCATGCCACAACTTGTTGTGGGTGAGTGCAGTTTTCACAAAACATGTGTGCTTTCTTGAAGCTAACAGCAATTGCCATTTGATTAAGGCCGTTCTTTCACCCTACCTTCTGTTTTGTGTGTTTGACTTAATCTATGAGGAGGATGAGGTAGGGTTTGTACCTTCTCCCCCTTTTTCTTTATTGTGAGCAATAATAAAGTAGGAAACCTGTAACAGGTTTCATTCTGTCAACACTATCAACCCCAATTTGTAGCAACTGGGCATAAACAAACTCTGAGGAGCTAAATAGCACATCCAGCTAGCTAAAGAACATATTCCTTTAGCAAATGTACAAGTGTAACACGAGGGCACATGAATTCAAACTAAATCCCATTGCTTGCTTAATTCAGCCCTAAAAGCATTAGTGCTACATATATGGCAGAGCCATTGTCTTAATAAAAGTTCACATATACCATTATTATTATGCAATCTATTCATGTGTGGGTGAATAAAAACTTGCTTTTGCCAAAAAAAGTAAGCAAAACCTCATTCTGTCCCTGCTCTGCCATTTCGTCTTTCAAATGTCGAAATGTCAAAGCAAACGTTGCGCTGAGCCCTGCAGGCTTCTAAATGTAGGACTTCGGCCTTTAACCTATGCAGCTGTCCCATCGTGCGTGCAAGGTTTCCATGGGGGTGTCCCAATTCAAAGTGACCCTGGAAACGGAAAGAGCAACAGCAAAATCCACTTCATTCCTGTCTACCAACAATTCAGAGGTAAGCTTAATAACTTCTGCCAGTTTTTTTGTACATATTTATATTTGTAAGCAGTGTGCCGAGTGCTTGTCTAGCAGTATAGATGTCAGCTATTCATTCTATGCTTACATATGTGCATTTACTGTAGCCTGAGGCAGTTTAAATGCTGCTCTGATTGGAATAACCTCATTTAAACAGTGAATTTTACTCAATTTCGACTTTGATGTTTGGGGCACTTAAAAATGAATATCCTACAATGTTTTTGCTTAATAGTCATCCCCAGAATGTCCCCTACATATCCCAGAGATGTGGCATCAGAAATGTATAATGTATACCCTTATAAAAATGAGTTTTGTACGCCTGGGTAAAGTGACATTTCACATGTAAGTGACCCCCTATTGCTGTATAGCATGGCTTAAATTCAATTTGGATGCTAGGAGGTCACAGCATCATTATTAGGCATTATAAATATTAAAAAACTAATTTAATGCACCTATTTTAAATAACATTTTTTATATCATCAAAATAATTTATTTTAATTTTTTAAATAAATCTAATCATTTTGATGAGTCCACATATGAAAAGCGAGCTGCATCCCTTGCCTATCATATTTAAACGCATTCATTCACAGTCCTAAGAACAGAAACTTAACTTGAAAGTCTGCGCCACTTTTAAAAGACAGTCATTATTATTTAACATCAAAAACCACTCTTATCCTTATTTAAAAAGGCATTAAGAAAATAAATCCCTACTGTCAATCTGTCCTCTGTTTATCAAAAATAATGAAACTATATTTCTAACTTTTAAAACAGCAGTCTGAAATGCAGGATTTTACACCGTGTTTGACTTCAGCTGTTTTCTGTGGCCGGAGTCAGAAATACCCACGTGCTGACACAGCTGCTTGACACGTAAAGGCGTCGAATTCACACGCCTTTCAAGTCAGCCTTGCCAGCCAGCACAAATCTGTCGTTCTGTAATGTGTATTTTGGGTCAGCAACAACCAATTCACTCAGATAATGTAAATGCCTTTTAATACCTAATACAGAAGGATAAATGCTGTGACATTTTGTATCTTAATTTATCTATTGCAAAACACACAATTTCGTTTTTTGAAGCTTTTTTATTCCTATTAAATGTGGATTCTAATTTTATCTTTAACATTGTGGCAATTTGCACACATGTATAGTGTCTTACTCTGTCAATTTAATGATAGCGTGCAGCTATTTAGCATATATTATATAATTCATTGCTGGATTCTTTTAAAATGTATTTTATTGACATTTGGCATAACAGAATGATGACAAAAAAAACATTGAGCTCATTCCAGACATTTTTGAAACGGTATCATATACTCAGAACACATAATACAGGGCACTTAAGGCTAGCCATTCTTGCACCAAGAGCGCAATCGCTACTTACAAGTACCACTAATGACAAACCACAGACATTTAAACACACATTTAACCCACAGATCAACACTTAGGACAGAAACAAAAGACAGCCCACAGACTGTACTTAAGCCAAACCATTTGTAAATACTAGTTGTAAGTCATATTCACTAGATTTGGCTGGCAGAACACCAAGAAAAAAAACGCTCTGCATATCACCACTTATGAATGTTACTAAGTGCACAGACCAGGATGCTTTCTATGTACATATTTAGTTCCTCGGGGTACTAGTCACCAAAGAATAAATACTTTTTTATACCTAAACCTAGTTAAGTATCCCCTCTAAGGGAGCCGGCTAGTTATATACAAGTTTAAAAACTGGTACATCCAAGAAAGCAACACATTCATAAATTCACCTGGGGGAAAACAAAAAGACCATCACGCATGTGCTTACAATTAACTGCTTTGTTCTTCAGCTCTAATGCTGCCACATAAATGTTCTTTCGCTGTTCTTTTTCAATCAAGGCTTGCTCACGCTTCATTCGTTCACGCACTTCTTTCTCCCACATTCGTACACAATCAAACATCTCTTGTGTAGTCTTTCGCTTAAACATGCATTGTTCTATATACTCAATCTTTCGTAAATCAAAGGACCCATACATAGGCCAACGCAACTCAGGATCCTTACGAGTGTATTTATTCCATAATGCGCTGTACATTATAGAAGAAAGACCATACTTAATATACATATCCCTATTAGGCGTCCCCTTCGGGGGCCCGGTTGTGCTTCATCTAGTCTAAAATTGTTACCACTACAAAAGCTACACATCCTATGAAGTGTGCTAAAAACAGGCATGCCAAAAATAGTGCAGAATATGCAGTATTATAATCAAAGTAGCACTTAAGGTACCTTTAGTACGATGTGCCATTCAAATCAATTCAAATAGAGAAAATTCTCCTCATTACCTGCCTATATAGATTGCAATCCATATATACATCTAATAACAAACCAAGTTGGCCAACACCAGTTCCAAAATCCAAAAGCCACAGTAAGTGTTACTAAACTACCTTACCAATCCCAGGCATCAAAACCAACAGCAAGCGCCACAGAGGGACACTTACCAATCACTTGGTGTCCAGGTTCCAACTGCCAAGTTCTAAACTCGACCAAATGGTCACTGCACGGCGAATCAACAGAAGAGATCTCAGTCGAGGACCGGCACCACCTGGATGGTCAGATCAGAAAGAAAGGAAAAACGCCGTGGTTGCCAAGACTCCAGTCTCATTGGGCAGCGATCGCGTCCAGAGCGAGATTCCAATCCTTCGTCGCGACCAATCCTTTGGGCATCCGAGTCACCGATGAGCCCCAGTAGTTGGGCGCCAATTTGTTGATGGTGACCTCAGCTAGGCCTACCAGTGCAAGGGGTTCGCCCTTCTCTGCACAGAGTCCTCAGACCAATAGGAAGAAGTTGGCACAGAAACTGGAATAGAAAATACAAAGTTTAATAAACCTCATGAGGTGGAACTACATTCACACAGCACCCTTCGGTGTTGAGTGAAGTAGCACACTGAACAGAAGAAGCATGGTCATTTTATACCCACACAGGGGCTGAAAAAGGCAGTACAAGTACACATGAGATGAGTTATGCACATAGATGGTCATACAGAAACTGCACAGTCAACAAGTAGGAGGAGTAATAAATTGCTGACATCAGTTAGAACAGCCTGACAGTTCTATACTAGGAACATGTGCATTCTACTAGCTAGGCCCATTTGAGCATGTGCAAGACTCTGGGAGAGGGAAACAGCAAATGGCCAGCACATAGCTAACTAAAATGGCTGCCAAGTACAAAATGGCTTTCAGCTCATGCAAAGAGATTAATGCAATCTTCAACACTTTTTTGACAAAAGGACGTGGATATGTTACTAAGGTGAGGTCTTTGGCCTATTACTCTATATGTCTAGTGAGACATTACTTTATTTATGTACCGGGGACTCCCATCCCGACGACGGGGAATGATTCAGGCATGTGAATCTATGAAAGATACCCTAATACTGGATAAAGACAATTATGACCCTCCTTAGTCACATATTTCAATCACAGTAAATTAATCAAAACAATACCTCCGTATTAGCAAATCCATCCATGTAGGCAAATGATTCACCATTGCCCATACATGCTCACAATGGGTGCTCCCCAAACAAAAAAGTTAAACAAATATAGGAGGATGAAACGCAAAAAGACAATGCGTGTTTAGTCAGCTAGACATTGCTTATGATGTATAATACATCCACACAAGAGGTTTGTTTCCATCTCTTTTGTGGGGTGGAGAAGTGAATGAGTGTGTCTGATCTATGGTGCGATGTTAATTCTAGCCATGGCACATCATCCCAGTCCCCATTCTACTACTGTGATCCACCAAATATCCCTTTCTAGACTCTGCCTTCCTCTACCCTTCCTTGCATAATCTCATACCTCTTTTACTGTTCCGATCTTCCGAACAAGCCTTTCTAAACCTTTCCCTCAACTCTTTACCCCTCCACCTCCCCTCCACTCATCCCCAACCTCCTCCTATTGCTATGAGCTCCACTATTACTTTTCAATCTAAATAATAGACTAACATGCCCACCACTCAAATTAATTTCATATTTCCCTATACTGATTCCCAACTTATCCTGTTTGGGTTCCGGTGTAGCGTGCTACTCGCCAAAAAAGTGCTTCAACACCTCAACAGGGGTAGCAAGTGTTATATAAATGCAAACCTTTTCCTCTTCTATCCCTTCACTATCCTTCTCAATCGAAATAACAGATTAACATACCCACAGCTCAAATTACTTCTAAATTTCACTATACTAATTCACCACTAATCCTTTATGGACAACGAAGTTTTAATAACGACTGACCTGAACAACGAAGCATGAATAACGACAATCCTTAACAACGACTTTCCTAAACCACAAATGAACTAATACGTAGTTGTTTAATCATATAGCCGTTATCTCATGCACATGGACTCAATACTCATCCTTCTAAAACAGTAATTTATCCGGGCAGGCCAATAAAAACTCGTGGGCACTGCGGTTTTTGTTCACACTTCCCAAGCTAACCTGCCTGGGAAGTACTGACGCCCTACTGCAAACCATCACATCGAGTGTCACCCACGTGGCAGACAATACAACCTTCGTGCAGCGCCAGCCAGAGCCGCTTGCACAGCGGGCACTGGAACCTCTTTTAACACCATGTGAACCAATCCCACCTGTCGGAAAATACTGTACCCATCCTCACGCTGTGCCAGCGAGTGATGTTCAAATGACTGCTGCCATGTTCATGCCAAGAACCACCGCTTGGCAAGCACTTAAAGCTCATTTCACACTATCACTGCAGGTGCCGCTTGCATGGCTTGCTCTGCAATCCTTTTTCATACCATAGCAGCTACTACCCACAAGATCGGCTCCTGCTCTGTGAAAGGGCCATTGTTAAGCAAATAGCCCTATTAATTTTAGCCAAGGAAGATTGGCTGCTCTGTGCGCATGTGTGGTTGGATTACAGTCCGGCGTTAGCTGCTCGCTTCTTATCGAGGATCACAGGAGATGCAACTAATCAGATAACCAGTTGACGATTAAGCAACCAGTGAGATACGATGCTAAGCATGGCGCGGAGTTCGGGTAATAAATAAGGCACGTGCTCCCACTGCTGCATGCATTGAAGCAAGGCGAGTGCTGCCCACTGTAGCAAGCCAGGAGATGTAAAGGCGTACAGAGACCATGAACCCGCTGAAACTGACAGAAAGATAAAGGTGTCTCTTTCGTGGTTTAGGAACTTGTTAAAAATGTAGTGGTTTGGCATTGTTCGTTGTTTAGCCTTCGTGGTTAAGTAATTCATGGTTTAGGCAGAAGTTGTTTAATCACATATCCCCTTTATGGGTTCCGGAATAGCGTGCTACTCACCAAGAAAGTGCTTTGACGCCTTGTCAGAGGTAGTAAGCACTATATAAATGCAATTACAATACAATATCAGTGACCCCTGCAAAGTAGGAACCAGAAGTAAAATTATAAAATTATACTATAAAGAGACAATATCGGACAGAACTAGAGGCAGAGGAGAAACACAGTCCCATGCTGAAAATAAGTCATGTTTTTCATTATGTAATTACACCATGGTGCCGACAGAGGCCCACAGAGCTATATCAAATCCATGTAGCACCTTAACAACTCAACTCTCAAAGTTTAAAACTAAAACATAACATGTAACCACATTCCAGCATGAACTTCAACCATCTAAAATCTTCTGAGCTACTACCCTTGACTCACCAAATCATATTGTGTAGTTGTCATATAAAAATAAGTAACTCTCCCACTGCAAGTCTTTGGTGTCCTATAAGAAATCAGAAAATCACATGGTCATTCCTACACGTAGTCCTCAATAGTACACATCAATCTACATCTAAGTCGTATCTCTTGTTAAGTATAAACCAGCAACAAAGTCACTTATTGTGCCCTGGGTGTCTAGTGTTTGTGTATTTATATGGCCAAGCATTTCTTATGGAGATACACCTGTATATTCCAATCATTCACCGATAATGTACGCTGACTTATTATCACAAGTGTAAAACCACGGTACAAAAAGCCACTCACAATACGAGTTCGCGCACAATACGTGTTTACACATTCCTAGTGTACAGAGTAAACAAAATATTCCATGCCTCTGTGTCCCCATAAGCGCAATGGCATGGGTGCGGTGTAAATCACTTGATTTGCATGTACCAATTTATTTATTTATTTATTTGCTGGTTTATATAGCGCTGGAATCGACTCCGGTCGGAGTATCTCTGCGCTTAATAGAGCCGGTAAAACAGAGGAATAAAAAAGGAGCTAGATCTTATTTTTAAACAGTACGGTTTTCAGGAGTTTCCTGAAAGTGAAGTGTTCTTTACACTGTCTCAAAGAAAGGGGAAGTCTATTCCACAGTGTGGGACCTGTGATTGATAGTGTTTTGCTCCCATGTCTAGCTTTTTTTACACGGGGAATCACTAAGAGAAGATTGTTACTGGACCTGAGCGAACGAATTGGGATGTAGGGTACAAATTTGTTTTGAAGATAGACGGGCCCTTGTCCATTTAGACATTTATGGATCAGGCAGCATATCTTGAATTTTATTCTCTGGCGGATTGAAAGCCAGTGTAATTGCTCCAAGAGAGGTTTGGAAGCAGTTCTCGGAGGAGCGTTGAGGACAAGACGAGCCGCCGTGTTCTGAATGACCTGAAGCTTAGCCAGTACACCTTCATTGGCAGAGAGCAACAGGCCATTACAGTAGTCAATCCGACTTAAAACCAAAGTTTGAACCAGAGTTCTCCTAAAGGAGTCAGGTAGTAGAGGAAAAACTCTGCGTAATAGGCCAATAGTATGGAAACATATTCCTGAAGTATGGTTAACATGCTGTCTAAATGATAGATCTTGATCCAAACGGATCCCTAAATTCTTCACGATCCGTTTGGGTTCAGGAACTATTCCCAGGTCGGGTGGCCACCAGTCAGGAGTCCATAATATTGTGGCTTCTCCAAACAGCATTACTTCAGTTTTGGTGACATTACACTGAAGATAATTGGAGGACATCCAATGTGCCACCGCCTTCATGCCTGCAGAGAAAGAGCTCTTTACTTCAGTGGAGAGAGTCTCAAAAGGGAAGAGGAGCTGAGTATCATCAGCATACGATACTGGAATGAAACCGTAGCTACGCATCACTCTTGCAAGGGGTGCCACATAAATGTTAAAAAGAGTTGGGCTTAAGCAAGAGCCCTGTGGCACCCCTTTTGAGATCTCAACCTCCGCTGAGCGGTACGTGTCCAAGATGACTCTCTGGGAACGACCTGATAAAAAGCTCTTTAACCAGTCAATGGCTTTATCCTTGATGCCAGCGTTCGACAACCGGTCAATAAGAATGGTATGTGACACGGTGTCGAACGCTGCTGATAGATCTAAAAGAACCAGGATCACTGAGAAGCCCTTGTCCTGGTACATATGTAGATCATCTGTAACAGACAGAAGGGCGGACTCTGTGCTGTGTTTCGGCCTGAATCCTGACTGAGAGTAGTCCAGGCCGCCAGCAAGTTCTATATAATTAGACAAATGGTGGTTTACATGCTTTTCAATCAGTTTCCCTAGAAATGGTACTAGGGATATGGGCCTAAGATTGGCTAGTTCGGTCCACGGGATAGTAGTGTTTTTCCTAATAGGTCTAACAAGGACTCCTTTCCAATCTCTAGGGACAGTGCCTGAGCTAAGTGAAAGATTCACCAACCTTTCAATCGAAGGACAGAGCTGTTCAGTCAGGACAGGCATAATCCTAGCTGGGATAATATCATCTGGACTGCCGCTTTTAATCTGTGATATTAATGAAGATGTTTCTTTAAAGGAGATGAGTGGAAAAGTGTTTAACATATATTTGTCCTGCTTGGATTCAGAATCTATCTTCAAGAGAGCCACATCTGGGGAAGGACTTCTATTGGCGCAAACTATTTTATCATAGATTATATCTATTTTGTTAGTAAAAAAACATGAAATATCGTCACATAGCTGCTGAGAGGCTAATTCAGAGGATTCACATGCTATCGGTTTAGTAAAGGTATGTAGAACTTGATAAAGGACCCTTGAAGCGTTCCCTGCAGCCGTAATTAATGCTGCAATGTGAGTTTTACGAGCAATGCGAATGGCTTTATGGTATGTGGATAGTGAATCCCAATATTTATTCTTATCCTCCACCAGATGAGAGGTTCTCCACCTCTTTTCTAGTTTCCTGGCATTTAGTTTTAGTGTCCTTAAATGATCAGAGAACCGAATTTCTTGTTTCTTGGCCGTTCTCGGTTTAAATTGTTTCAGAGGGGCAATCTTATCTATAGCTTCCTTGGTCGCTTTTGCAAAATTTTTGATAGCAGTATCAATGTTTTCTCGAGGAGAGAAAGAGGAAAAATCAAAATTTTTCTTAAAAATGGTGTCGGTAATTTTGTGCCACTGTCTACGTATACTTGGTAGTAGAATTGGACATGAGGAAGTGTGTTTGTGGTAAGGAGTGAAAAATTCGAAAATATAATGATCTGTCCAATTAACCTGTCTTGCAGGTGGACAAGAGACCGACGAAAAATTGGAAAGGATCAGGTCCAGGGTATGACCTGCCTGATGTGTGGGCCCAGAGTTACGTTTTATTAGTCCTAGAGTGGACAAGTCAAGTAGTAAGGATTGAGCCTCGCTACAATCCAACTTATCGCTGTGTACATTAAAATCTCCTACTAAAATAAAATTGCTGTCAATGTTGACATGTGGGGCAAGTAGTTCCATCAAAAACTGGAAAAATTATTACATGGTCCAGGAGGACGGTATACTAAAGCACCCTTTTGAATTACTTTAGGAGACAGTGTTATTTTAAAAATTAGTAATTCAACTTCTGGAGTGCTTAGTTCTTCTAAAACCGATATACTAATGTCTTGTTTATGCACAATAGCGATTCCACCACCTATTTTAGTGAGGCGGTCCAGTCTAACTAATTTATAGTTACTTGGGACTCCCAAGGTTATGGCCGGAGTGGAATGTGGTTTTAACCATGTTTCCGTAAGGTAACAAAGATCAGGTTGTTCAGAGGAAATTAGGTCCCAAACTTCCGCACTGTGTTTAGAAAGTGACCTAATATTACACAGGATGTTCTTCCTCCCCAAAGGGGTCTGGTTACTTCCGGGAACCATACTGATAGCAGGATCGATTAACATGGGGCGGTCAATGCTGCTCGTGTCCCGTGTATGTATGGTGCACTGGGTATGGCAATATAGGCATGAGAATGGCCCTTCTATCTCAGGGTATTCACCACCCCTGCAGCCCTTTAACGGTTGTGGGTTACATCCCCGCAATACCTGAGAGTCGTAGGTGATCCTCATACGGGGAGGTCTTTGCGTATCAGTTGTGACAGTCCCCATGGCCCCTGGCGCCGTCCTGTCGCGGACGGGCGCAGACGGGCAGGTCTTTGGCTTGTCTTAGGCGCCGTCAATGGCACCCCTCTGTGCGCAACCGCTGCGCGCTTTGGCCGACGAGAGGCTAAATAGCCCTGTGAGGAGTGCTGCTAGAGCGCTAACCGCTCGACTGTTCCGGGGTTACTGGGCGTGTCTTGCTCTTGTCTACCCCGCCCTCCGCTCAACGGTATTGGATACCGAGTCGGACCAGGGCGGGTAGGCTGGAACACCGAACAAAGACAAATCCTGGCCCCTAAAGCCCCTTACAGTTCTGGGAAGATCGTCAGTGCACTATCAGTAAATGTGTAACAGATAGGCAATCAATTATATCACGGTGTTAATGTTTGAAATCGGATAGGCAAATTAAAAATACGCCGCAAGTGACTTTAAAATCTTCAATTTAAATCCACAATGACACACTTCATACACTAACTGTTCAAAGTGCTCCGCTCTGGGAAACGTTACCTGACACCAAGCGGGGTCGGGAGACACTGCCACTGTCCTCCAATACCTATCCAGAAGTAATAGGTTGCTCTCATAGCGTCTTTCCTGTAACTGTCCTAAATGTATGGAGAGTGCTTCCTGACACATATAGTTTCCGGAGTGCTGCTCCAGTGCCATCTTGGTTGAGGTATTTATATCTCATTGCCTAGCTAATGGATCAAAAATGGACAACAGTACTCCTTTTTAAATCAAAAGCTCTCTAGTCACAAGTAATCACACACTCCATCCCACGATCTATATCTCATAAACATATCTGTATTTCATTTGCGACATCCAAGTAAATGACATAATATGGCCAAATTTATATCTTACATGACTTTGCCAACAGGGCGGCTATTATCTAGCGTGTGAACTCTCCCATACACTGCATGTGTTATAGGCAATATAACTTCTCCAAGTCTGGTAATACCAACAATTATATTATTATAGGTATTATAGCTACTCCATGCTGGAAAATGCCACCAAAACCCATTGTGTCTGTGGATAAATCCATCAGTATGGAGGCCATCTTGAAAGTTTACTATGTTTGGAATCGTCAATAAAATATAAACAAAGCAAAAATGACCTCTCTCTCAAGCTACTTATGTTGTGCATCTTCCATGTACACTTAAAAGACACTAAAGTATAACTTGGTATTAGAAAATACTTAATTAATGATAACCAAGTGAATGACATGATATGGCCAACTCTGTATCCTACATGACTTTGCCAATATGACGGCTATTATCTGAGTGCGTAAACTCTCCCATACACATCATGTATTATAGGCAATATAACCACTCTGAGTCTGGTGATGTAAACAATAATATTATTATAGGTATTCTACCTACTCCAAGTTTAATAATACAAACAAATCCTGTTGTGCTGTGAACGTATTCTCATAATAACAAACAACATTTGTCTGAATGTATATCTGTCAGTATGGCGTCCATATTATAATGAAATGGTCAAAATGTACTATCAATAAGCCTAGGCAATCCATAAATTCCATGTATTGTGTGGGATTATTTGATCATTTAATCAACTCACCCTTCTGCCTCCTGGGTACAGGTAATAAAAGGAACTGTACTAAACATTTCCTCCACATGATAAATAAAGGTAAACTGTATAATCCTCCCCGAAATTAAAACTCACTCCAGACATAAGTTCAAAAGAGATCCATATTATTTAGACTGCCGGTCCTACTAACCACAGGTCCATAGCAAGAAAACCCTTAGTGTTTCCCCACCGTTCATAGAAAAAGAGGAAGAGATGCTGAGGACAGATGAGAGGGAAACTAGACTCTTTACTGTCACCTAGTATTTAGCCGACCATATGCATTCTAAGTTTCCAGAAAATATTGCATTTTGTGGTCAATATTTAGACCTTTTCCACCGCATGCAATTCCATAATCCAACGGGAGTCAAACTCCAATTGATGATTGACCCCCCCCCCCCCCCCCCCATATCACTTAGCACAGTTTCAATCCCATGAAATCTAAAACTCAGATGTGTATCTTGAGCCTTGCAATATTTTGCATGTATTGCTTTTAGGTACTTGACATGTTGTTTAAGCGCTCTGGAGTGCTCAGGGATATGTTCTCCTAATTGTCTGATTGTACTCCCCACGTATATCTGTCCACACTTACAGATGGGTACATGGACAACACATCTAGTATTACAGTCAACATGTGTACAAATCGCATGTTCACATGAACTGTTGTAATTAAACTTTGTAACTCCACTGATTGCCAGACTACACATATTACAATGTCCACATTTAAATGAACCCTCTGCCTTCTTAAGTAACCAAGCATCACATACCTGTTGTGTGGGATAACTCGGGCTGACTATGTGGGGCAGTGTCCTGCCCTTGTGATACGTAATACTGGGGAGATCTGTCAGAAAAGGCTGTAGAAACCTGCCTGATGCTAGTAATGACCAATGTCTCTTAAAAATGTTATACACTGTATATGAGTATGGATGATAGTAATCAATCTCACAGGCTTTTTTTATTCTTAGTAACGTTCTTAACATCTTTCATTGTCTCTGCGTGTTTCAGTCTATGAGACCTTGCATTGTCTCTTGAAATCAATTCTTTATCACATTCACGTGCTAGAAATCTCTCTTCTATATCAGTACTGTACCATAAGAATTCTTGGTCTTCACTACAATTACGCCTTGCTCTTAACATCTCCCCAAATGGAATTGAGTTGATCTGACGTCTAGGGTGCGAGCCACTAGCGTGAAGTGGGGAATTGCAAGATGTTGTTTTCTTATACATCCTACTCTGTATCTTGTCTCCACATTTATATAGTTCAACATCAAGAAACACCACACATTCTTTGGTGTGTTCTAGTATAAAGGTCATGTTATGCATATTGTTATTCAGAAAACCAAAGAACTCCATAAGTTCCAACTAACTGCCTGTCCAGATAATCAGACACTCGTCAATTTATCGACCCCAACAGTGAGTATTTCCATTCCATCTAGATCTTCCCGGGCCCAGATATGCACCGCCTCAAAACAACCCATAAATAGGTTAGCAAAACCTGGAGCCCATTGCAGTACTGCAAAGCTGTCTGTACCACTCGCCACTGAATAGGAACACATTGTTATCAAATATCATTTGTGACGCAATCAGAAGCATCCCCTACATAGGTTGTCCAAGCGCTCAATTATTGATGAGTGACACACCCTCAATCATGCCACAACTGAAGTTTTTCCAGATTACATACTGCTGTGAACGACTCATCTGGCTTAGTTTTCGCGGCCACCAATCCTTGCATTCTTTCCATCTACATTAGTGTATTTTCCAATCCCTCTATTGTGTACTACGTTGTCATAATTGCTCTCTATTATGGTAATTTTCTCAACTTCATAGCGCAATGCAACGAGCATCTTGAGGAGTGTTCTTTCACCTGGGGTATGCTCTGTTTCAGCATCAGTGCCCACAGGAAAAGCACTTCTCCCCTTGCCCAAATCTCCTTTCAAGGTAAAGAAGTCCTCCTTGTGACAGTGTCAGTCTGCCATTTTCACTGGTAAATGTGATGTTATAGGGGCTCAAATGGTTTAAGGGGTTACATTGCCACTGTGACCTCTTCTCAAAAATGATCCGTAAAAACAGTGGTCCAAACGGAAAGATCCACTCTGTGAATAAGGTTTTAATGAATAAACGGATCTCAAATGTTTCTCAATAGGCCCAACCCATATAACTTAAGGATGGGAGTAGGTACTCTTTTTAAGCGAGGGGGGAGTTAGCTTCCAATTGTAACATCACACAAACAGGAAACATATTTGAATGCATGAATCTTTCTGTAATTTGAAAAACACCAAAAATGGGTACAATAAACACATATATGGCTGCTCCTAAAGAGATATGTGAAAAGGTGCTCAGGAAAGAAGTGCTCGTGCTTCAGGCTTTAGGAAGGGGAAAGTAGGTATATCACACAGATTATGTTATTTTCAACAAAGCCTGTTCGTATATACTTATTATCCAACAATAGTATTGTCACATCTGGACAGAGGTAATTGTATTTATTCATAATTGCCCCTTTGTGGAACCAATTGACAATCCAGGCTGTGGGAATTTTTGACAGTTCGATCCGGCAATGTGTGGGGGCATGGGAGCCAACCAAAGCCTCAAAAGCGGGTCTTCATCAGAACTGGAAACCCATTTTTTAAACCGCCCTGCTATTCATCATATAAGAACAAGCGCTTTCTATGTTGTTTTGATGGAATGTTACGAGAAATCAAAGTTTAACCGTGACTGGAACTGATGTGAAAGATATAGAACTTTTACCTGATTCAATGTCCCCTCCAAGCTTCAATACCACTGCAGAGATTTATGATTGCCCTAACCCTCTCTTCCCAGGGTTCTAGCTGTATTTGGAAATGGCAATGTTTCAACAACAGATCCCTGAAGCTCATCTAGAGATCACTAAAAGGTGCCTTGCACTCCATGACATCCCTAAGGCTTGAAAAACAGCAAACATTTAATAGGTGATTTGTCAATCCCTGACATGGACCAAACAGTTTGATTTTACCCTTAGATAGCCCATCAAACAAGTCTCCTTACCACCTCCTTTGCAAGGACTTGCAACTTGTGCTTTGAAAGTTACATTTTTCTCTTTGTTCCCTTCAATTAAAGATTCAAGCTAGTCCTCTTCTACCTCCATGTCACCACTACCTGTCAGGTCTCTTGCATGCCCACTCTCCAACTGGGACAAGACCAGAAAGTCATATGTGCATACTTCATCAAAGTTTGAGACTGCATTTCCTGATCCAAACATCACTGGTTCACCGCATGATAAGAGCAAGGAAGAGGCTTGCTACAGCTTTGACCACGAGTATCAATTGAGAGGCCTCGCAATATTTCCTCTTATTTATTCAGTGCTTAATCGTAACAAATAAAGTGCTATGTACACCCTCTTAAGATTTTATGGGTTTATGTATTAAGATAAAGCTGATCTTAATCTAGTCCCCACAAAGTCCCAACAACAACATAAATTAAACCTCACTTTGACTTTTATTTTTTTTAAACTATTTTTATTGAGGAAATAGAAGGTACAAGGCAGTGATAAAGCAATAATTGGGTCCACAGTACAGATTTACCAACTGCAACACAGAGAGTGCACGATGAGCACGGTTCACTTCCCCATATTTACACAAACTAATAATGACCAGCATAAGCATGAAGCATCGAGCATATAGGCGGAGTAGTGTGCAGAGTAGCACACACACCACTCGGCATCTTGCGATTGAGCAGGCATCTTGTTCTGTCTAGGGCGGGAGTATGGTATCAAGTCCAGAAACATCCAATATTTGATGTCCGTCACGCTGTAATTCAATGGATGGGGATACACATATGTCACCTCTGTATTTATACCACCTCCCCCACTTATGATCCCTTTCTTAGGGCACCCTCTGTGCTTGAATACATCCTTCTCTGCAATCATTGCCCTGTCCATATAAGTAGCCCAAGCACGGGGCCGCCCCCACTCCCCATTTCTGCGCAATGTTACGTTTTGCAATGGCCCACCCCATTGAGGCCCATGCCTGTTCAGTTTGCGTGAGGTCTGTGGCTTCCCACATATTAAGGAGACACAACTGGGGAGAGGCCTTCAGAGTCTTACCACCAACTCTCACCATCTGCTTTGTAACCCTATCCCAGTACTGTCGCACTGTTGGACGCTCCCACAAAATATGGAAGTGCCCGACTGGTTACAGTGCCGAAAACATAGGGGGTCAGATCTTCTACCCATTTTAAACAAGGTCCGTGTGTCGAAGTATACGCGATGGAGGATTTTCAGTTGGACCAGGCGCAGTCTCATTGGGATGGCCACTTCTCTAGGAGAAGCCAGTGCGTCACGCCAGTCTTCCTCATCTATGTCCCCCAGGTCCACCTCTCAACTCTGCCGCAGACGGAGCATGGGGTCAGGACGATTGTTCAACAACTTCTTATAGGTAATGGATATGGCTTTTGTAGGCATAGGGTCAAGTACCAACCTGTCCTCCAATGGAGTGGACTCAAGCAGAGGAAGATCCCTGGGAAAGGCAGCTGCAATTGCATGACTAATCTGTAAATATCTAAAATCCTCAGTCTGCACTAGCCGATACTTGGTCTGCATATCTGCAAACGTTGCCAATTTGCCCCTCACCCACATGTCCCCCACTGTCGAAATGCCTATCATGTCCCACCTGTCAAAACCAGAGCATTTGCTGAGCTGACCCAATATGTCTGGCTCCCAGAGTGGCGTGGCTTTTGTAAGTGTGTTATGCCAGCCCCATTTCTTATTGACTCCATGCCAGATCTCCACTGTGCGTGCTGTGGGTACTGTGAGGTGAAGCTTGCGGGGATTTGTGTAGAGTGCCCTATTGTAACCGCCCCGTCCCAAGAGCCAACGGTCTGTGCAAAAGTTTGGGTCGTCAGGCTTCCCATGCGCCCACTTATTGGCTTTGACATTTTTAAATAAATATATAAAGGCCAATGTGCACAAGCCTTGTGGTGAAAAGTAAATTCATTGTTACCGTATCAGGTAAGAAGGTTACTAGAATCAGATGAAGTAACAAGTGCTATGATTTACTAGCTCAACAGTAACCGCTGCCACCACTAAATAAAATTAGAAACTGCCATATTATTCTGTGGCACACAGGTTTGTTGTAACACGTGACACATAGGTCAAAAGATATTCGCAACAGTTTCGGAGATATAATCAATGCTGCACATTACTCTGGTAAGTGGTATGAAGCCATTTGCAATCATGAAGGTCATCATTCTACACTGAGCAAGTTTATTTACAAAGTGGGAAATTTCAAGATGGTTGCCAATCTATCCAGAAGTAGGCGGCTCAGTAAATTCACTTTATGATGAGACCCCAAAGTTTACAATGAATAAATGGATGAATGTTGGTTTGTGACTTGTGATAAACACGAATGATTGACAGTGACTGTGATTTGCGGTAGCTGTCAAACGCCTTCAAGTGAGAGCCACTTTCGTCATCTCCTCTCACGTTTCGCATGATGAGACCTCATAATGCTCCTCGAGATAGAAAGAACAGAAAAAACGCATTCAGAGATCTATAGACTTCTGTCAATAAGGCCAGCCCTGCCAAGTATCATGCAACAGGCGTGAGACTAACGCATATTAATGCCGGTGTCCGCATCCCCGCATTAAATGCATTGTCACGCATATGTATGTAGCTTAGCTCCCTGACACCCTTTGGGGATCATGAGGCGTCCAAATACAGGCTTGTGCTAAGCACTGCCCCCTCTGCCTGCGATTGAATTTAGGTTTCCTGCCCGGCCGCGAGAGCTCGTAGTCATGGTAACATCCCACACAGAGATGCATTGTTTCTTTCTCCCTCTGTAAGCCCAGCTCATCTGGCCTCTCTGAGACCCACGTGTGGTTGCTGGATCTCCCAGCCGGGACGTGGCTGCTTAACTGTGTCTGTTGGGTTAGGGCCTTCTGTACTTGTGCCAGCAGGCGGGACACCTAGAACAACTGAAATGGACAGTTTACTGCCAGCCTGCCCTGTATGTCGTCTTGCCTTTTAGCAGCCGCCGAATCACTCAGCAAGGAGCAGCCCACGATGAGAGCCTCGTGAGCACTCCATGAATTCAGTCGCCACAGTAAATAATACGACACGTTAGGGTTGGTGTGAAGGGCACACAAATTAGAAGCTGCCTGCTCCGTCGGGGAGCTGACTGAGTTTATCGACTGTGACGTGAGGGAATCGGTTTTTTTTGCATGTTGATTTATATTCTTAGAATCACTAGTAGTTTCGTTTTCACTATGTGATAGCAGAACGCAAGTTCACACAGGCCTTTCTCTCCTGCTCGCACACACTGCCGAGAGAGGATCGGGGAGATACATGGGAGAAGTGTGGTCATTCCAGGCATAAGCCTGTGCCAGGATAATTTGCTCTTCATTTAAAATGTGCTCTTAAGGTGACGCCACAGGGAGCAAAGAGAGGAGCAGGAAGAAGTGACACCCAGAGACGGCTCACAATCTTGGTCAGTTCAGGACGTGGAGGGGAGATGTACTGGGGCAGTCTGCCGTGAAATAAAAAAAACCCTTATCACTGATTGTCCAGCAAGAGGACTCAGAAGCTTGCAGGACATAGGAAAGCGCATCACAGAGTGAGCTTTTTTTAGGTCTCGCCTAGCGTTGCAGCGCGCATACGCTACTCGCTCTGGCGAGATATATTGTAGATAAGGATTTTTCAGATGGGAACTTGAAGCCCCGCCCCTGAATTTCATTGGCTGGCATCATCGGTTATGTAAAACGCTGGCCTCCTATAGGAACTGAGCCGTTTTGGTTGCCGCCCATTCCCCTTTTCGTCCGGCCTTTCTGGACTGGATTGTCTCCCTTTTGGCTGTCGTGATGCATTTTCTTATCTACAGGGGGGTGTGTAGGGGCGGATCATGTTTCCGACCGCTTGTTCCCACTGCAGGCAGGCACAACGCCCATGGCGCGCTTTCACTTTCCAGAAGGCATCGTGTTTTTCCAGATATGTTGCCTTCTGCTGCCAGGCAGGGGGCGAAAAGGTCACCGGAGTCCTCGGAGCAAGTTAGTCTGTCAGGCGGCTTCTTGGCAGCCCGACTTCAGATCTTAATGTGTGCTCTACCTCTGTGTTAATAGCCGTTATTGTGTGTATTTGTAGCACAGGATTTACTGTTTAAACCAGCGACATCTTTCAGGCATAATAAGCGCTTGTTTTGGGTGACATGCCAAAACACGAGCGGTGCCCCTTTTTATCATGCTAATGGGCGGTAATGACAGACTTCTCTGCTCTGTGGCGACACTAAGCCAGCAACATAACTTGGAATCAGGCAGGACTGCGCCCCTCGCCCATCGAGCCCAGACCATGGCACCAACGGGTGGGGGTTTTGAAGCCATCGTGCGCCTGCCTCGCACCCACCTCTCGGTACATTCTCCCCTGGTGAGGTCCTGTAACGTGTACAGACTCGTTCCTCCGAGAAGCTTTTTTTGCTGGCAGGAGGCGCTACAGACGTGAGGTCAAGGGGGGCAGCTGTTGCCAATCACCCCTTCAAGGCGCTACCCTTGCACACTGCCACCTCAGGCTCACACACCCAGCCCAGGGTGCTCCTGGCTTTGACCTCTACCCCAGTGCTTCCAGGCAGACCAGTTCAGGGAGGATCGCTTGCCTCCCTGGTGCTTGAGGGAGGGCTGGAGGCCTCGGGAGGAGGGAGTATGTTAGAGTGTTTTACTATAGCGGGGACCAGAGGCAGGAGACACGGAGGGCTGGCATCACCCACAGGTGGTGGAGTGCCCCCCAACCTTCGCTTCGGGTCCTCAACACCATCGGTAAGTACCCCCCCGGTAGATATTTCACTGAGGTCTGGAGGGATTCCGAGTGTGGGGGCAGAGAGAGAAATAACGCGAGGACGTGAAACTGACCTAAAACGTCTCTGTGCTGTGTACTAACACCAAGCAGAGGGGCTGACTTGGAGTGAGTCCACCCCTCTCGCTGCTCCAGGATGGCGTGGTGGGATATTGTTTATGTAACTACTCATTCGCACCCGACCATCCTCACCTATCACTCCGTGGCTTGTACTTGTCGTTCACCCTGCACAGCGATTCGATGCCCACGTTACAGAACACCACATACACACATCTTGCATTCATTTACAAGTGTAACGTGCACACAGCGCAGCTTTACTTTTCTTTCTGTTACACATTTCAATATTTGAACCGTGACTCAGACCCCAAAGTTTACAATGAATAAATGGATGAATGTTGGTTTGTGACTTGTGATAAACACGAATGATTGACAGTGACTGTGATTTGCGGTAGCTGTCAAACGCCTTCAAGTGAGAGCCACTTTCGTCATCTCCTCTCACGTTTCGCATGTGCAATATTAATTCTGGGACTTGTAGCTTCCATTTTAAGCCCTAAGTGCCGAGGCCTGACTGTTCATCAGTGATGCCTCGTCAAAGAGTGGGATGGGGTCAGCAGTCTCACAGACCCCATCCTACTTTGTGACGAGTAACTGACTGCTGCCTCCTCCCCCTGATTGAGGCTTAACAAGATCAGCCAATAAAAGGAGGCGGCAGTCACAATCCTCCAGGAACCACCAAGGCTTCCTTCCCGCCACTTGATGACAGCGCCACGGTATGTGGTATTAACATTTTTAACGCATTAGATTAGTGTGATAACAAAAAACATTAATAAAAGCTAGTACCATTTACAATACAAAACTCACACTAGTAGAAATGCAATGCCATTTTGTATTACACCATTTAATTAATGCTTCACGAAGGGAAAAAAAACAATAACATTTACAATGCCAATAGCTCAAAACAATGTCATTGCGAGACCTATTGCATTGTAAATGCTTGTTAGAAACACCCTGCAGGGCTCTTTATTTCATCAGAGTGCACCGGGCCCAGGACCAAGTCAGTATATATGGCACTTGACAATACAGCTTTGCATATATGGAGCTGAAACTTTGGTCATTAGGAAGGCTAGTACGTCAGGATAATTTCCTTTTCATAAAAGTTTTTTATGTTTCACACTATTCTATACTGAATGATTAGAATGCAGCTTTTAATCTAATGTCAAATCGGTTTCTTCATTTTTTGTTCATTAATGTAGCTGCACTTCATGTGTTTCTCCCAGAGTGAATGGGTGCGGTGACGTAGCAAATATTATAATTTTGTACAGTAAAAATGAGGTTTATGCGGACGCAGCGTTACGCTGCACTGTCTGAGCAGTTGTTGGGCAGGAGTGTGTGCTCATAGTATGCAGAAGAAGAGTAGATATAACAAGTATTGGCAAAGCCAAAAGCTCTCCCCTCTGGTAGAGCTTTTGACTTTGGCAGCCAAGTGGGGGGTAGCTGATGGGGGAAGAAGATTGGATAACTGAATGACTTGAAAAAAGCACTAGAAAGTAGACAGTGCTGACTGCTTCATAGTGCTTTTAGGTCCAGATTGCAGAGACTGGGAAGGTGAGAGGGGGTGAGGAAGGAGGAATAAAAAGAGTACCAGGCAGGGAAATGAGACAGTGGGAAGGAGGGAAAAAGCAAGAAAGAGGATAAAATGGAAGGAGAGAAAGAACATAAACCACACATATATTTGCAAAACTGTTTTGGATGAGGATTAGCCATGAGTTCCTGCTTCTTACTAGCTTAGTGCCCTTCCATTTCTAGAGCTTATTAGGGTTCCTTGCTGCTCAAATGGGTTTATTTCTTGTATTTATATATTTCTCTCTTCTTTATTGCATGATTGTGCTCGCGAGAAAGTGTCACTCATAGTCGTTTTATGTCACTCATAATTACACTGAAATTATGAAAATGTCACATAAGCAATCTGAATCCTTGGCAGCTATGTATGGCAAATATTAGGGTACGTGACACTACCATTAGGAAAAGACTAAAGTATGGCTTTCCTGGAAGAGTAGCCAGGTAAGAAAATATCCCTTCTCTCAAAAAAAAAAAACAGTGCTGCATTGCTTATGTTTGCAAAACAGCATCAAAATGAACTACTCGACTGCTGGAACAATGTGCTCTGTACATATGAGAATAACGTTGGTTTGTTTGGCTATAGTGCACTGCAACAGGATTAGTGAAAAGAAAACACTATTACCAAAAGAATACCACACCAACTATGACGGTGGAATGGTGATGATATGAGCCTGCTTTGCATCCACTGGACCTGAACATCTCACAGTCATCGAGTCCACCATAAATACCTCCCTAAACCAGTGCATTTGAGTGAAAAAGAAAACAAGTTACTTACCTGTAACTACAGTTATCCAGTATTGGTATCTTTCATAGATTCACAAGCCTGAATCATTCCCCGTCGCCGAGGCGGGAGTCCCCGGTAAATAAAAAAGTAGTGCCAATAAGTATTAGTGGTAGTAGTAGGCCCAAAGAAAAGGCCCTAAAGCCTATATCTTAGAAGCCTATCTACCTCATTATGCAAAATAACCAAAGAATTGGTAACAACCAATCAGACATAGCACCCTTCCAGAACCCTCTCAGCAGAGCCAGTTCTCCTCAGATTTTCCCAGCACGAGTGGGAAGCAAATATCCCAAAACATAGAGAACTGACTCTACGGGGAGGAGGGTGGGTGCATGTGAATCTATGAAAGATACCAATACTGGATAACTGTAGTTACAGGTAAGTAACTTGTTTTCTTATCCAGTATTGGGGTATCTTTCATAAATTCACATGCTTGAATCAGAGTAGCAAGCTGTATGCCAAGTATACAGTCGTTTGCGGATGGTGGGAGACCATTGCTGATACACTCCCAATTGCGCCCGCAATTTGATAAACAAAGGTATAAGATGATCAATCTTAAAATTCAAACATGTAACCTACACAAGGAAATGAAAGATGCAGCTTAAGAAACAGTAACTATGAAAAGCAAATTTAAAATGTATAAATATACACAACACATGAAATCGTGCAGTATAAGTAAAACATAAATCTGACCTTAGTTTAAAAGATGTTGAAGTACGGCTTGTCCTACAGCTGTATCTTCCTGCAGAGTAGATTGCAGACAGTAGTGCTTTGTGAACGTGTGGACATTCCTCCACGTTGCAGCACGACAGATGTTTTCCAAGGTTACTCCTGCGAACAATGCAGTAGAAGCTGCCATAGTTCTAGTAGAATGCGCCCTGACTTTCCTTTGTAAAGGTTTGTTGGCTTTGTCATGACAGAAATGAATTGTAGAAGCCAACCATCTGGCTATAGTTGCTTTAGTTACAGCAGCCCCAAGTGTAGCTTGACCATAGGCTATTAGCAATTGATTGGACCATCTGATGTCCTTAGTCCTTTGCAAGTAAAATTTTAGACAACGTTTTACATCAAGCGAATGTAATGCTCGCTCAGATGGAGTGGCTGGATCTGGAAAGAAAACTTTCAGTTTCACTGGTTCATTTAAGTGGAAATGAGACGGATTTGTCCTGAGAGTAACATAATCTTTAGAGAAATGCAAAAAAGGTTCTGAGATGGTGAAAGCTTGGATTTCGCTAACTCTTCGAGCCGATGTAAGAGCCAAAACATGAGCAACTTTCCATGTTAGAAATTTAAGCTCAGCCTTGTGGATAGGTTCAAACGGTCTTTTCATTAATTGAGCTAATACTGTGTTCAACTCCCACACTGGAGGAGGTGCACGAATTGGGGGAAAAACTGGGAAGAACCCTTTCATAAATTGTTTTATTAATGAAGAGGATCAGAGCGAAGGTTTAGAAGCACTCTTCCTGAATCTTGAGAGAGCAGCAAGATGAACTTTTATTGATGAGAATGCAAGCCCAGATTTGGCCAAGGATAACAAATAAGGAAGAATTTGCTCTACAGGAGCTTGTAGAGGGTGGACATCATTCCCCTAACACCAATGACAAAACCGTTTCCATTTTAAGCGATAAGTTTTTAATGTACTCTGCGCGCGTGATTTAGATTACACGGCATTCCTGTGAAATGTTTAGATCTTTGTATTCTAAGAAATCAGGAGCCATGCGTGCAAGTGCAGCGACTGTGGATCTGGATGGAGTATTTGACCCCTCTCCCTTGTCAACATCGTGATTGTTGGTACTAGACGGATAGAGTTGTTCTGAGATAGAAGTAGCAGCTCCTGGAACCAATATTGTCTTGGCCAACGGGGTGCAATCAGGATGAGACGTCAACCCTCAATCTTCACTTTGCGGAGCACTTTCGGAATCAGTGGTATTGGGGGAAAAGTGTACGCACAAAGCCCAGACCATTTCATGGACAGGGCATTCCCTCTTGATCCCTGTTGAGGGAATCTGCTGGCGTAATATCGGCATTTCTTGTTTTCCTTTGTCGCAAACAAATCCAGTGCTGGTTTGCCCCAAATTTTAATTTTTTTGTTTAGTTGCTTCTGCTCTAATTCCCATTCGTGACAGCCTGCAAGAGATCTGCTGAGATTGTCGGCCAAAGTGTTGTGAAGGCCTTTGACGTGCTCTGCTCTTAAGGTTATCTTGTGTGTTGTAACCCACTCCCACAGTTCCTGAGCTTCCTGCGAAAGAGACAGCGACCTCGTTCCTCCCTGCTTGTTGATGTAATACATGCTGGTCGTATTGTCGATTTGGACCAGCACTGAGGCACCTGCAATTCTTAGGAGAAATGCTTGCAGAGTGAGAAAAATGGCGCGAAGCTCCAATCTGTTGATATGCTGTTGACGGTATTCTTGGGACCATCTTCTCTGAATCTGTAAATCTTGGAGATGGCCTCCCCACCCCTCCATGGAAGCGTCTGTTGTTACAATGAATTCTGGAGGAGTTGGCAGAAAAGAAAGACCCGGAGCCAGGTTTTTCATCTGAGACCACCAATGCAGAGAGACTATCATGCGCGGTGTTATCATGATGGAGTCGTCGAACGACCCTACAGCTTGTTGCCATTGCAGATGTAACTGCTCTTGCAGAGGTCTCATTCTGAGTCGTGCTAATGGTATAAGATTTATTGCAGATGAACACATCCCCAGAAGAGACGCAAACATCCGGACAGAAACTGACTTTCTTTTTGCGATTGATAGTGCCAGCTTTTGTAAACGAAGCTGACGGTCCTTTGACAAGAATGCCTTGCATTGTATGGTGTCTAGCATCGCTCCCAGAAAAGGAATCCTTTGAAGAGGACGCAGTTGAGATTTGCTTTCGTTGAGAGAGAGGCCTAGATTTGAGAATAAACCTAGGCATGCTGAAACTGCCTCTTCGGCAGTCTGCTTCAAAGGGCCTTTGAGCAACCAGTCGTCCAAATATGGAAATACTTGTATTCCCTGAGATCTTAGAGTCGCTGCTACCGGTGCGAGACACTTTGTGAAGATTCTTGGTGCAGATTTCAGCCCGAACGGAAGGACTTTGAACTGATAGTGGACGCCAGCCACTACAAATCGTAGGTATTTGCGGTGCTTGGGATGTATAGGGATGGGAAAGTACGCGTCTTCCAGATCCAGAGAAGCCATAAAATCCCCTTTGTTCAGGCAGCTCAAAACTTCGGCCAGCGTAACTATCCGTAAACTTTGCTTCTTTAGAAATTTGTTGAGCTTGCGGAGATCCAGAATCGGGCGCCACTCTCCTGACTTTTTCTTGGTGAGGAAAAATCGAGAATAGAACCCGGTTCCCTTTTGGGACGATGGAACCTTTTCTATTGCGTTCTTGTGGAGCATTTTTAAGGCTTCTTTGAACAAAAAGTGAAGACGAGGGGGAGGGGGACCCTTGGGCGGGGTAGTAGGTGGTCGTTTTAAGAATTCCAGGGTGTGACCGTTTCTGACTAGATCGATGACCCAACGATCCGAGGTGATCTTTTCCCACTTGTGTGCAAAAGTTGAAATCTTTGCGCCCACTGGGAGGGAAGAAGGGATGACTAGCGTCCTGCGAAAATCATTGTTTCTTGTTGGTGTCGCGACCCTGATTGTTCGATCGCTTCCGTCCGCCCTGGCGAGAGAAACTACTCGAGGAAGATTGTCTGTATGATGATCGTTCATAAGGCTGTCTATATTGTGATTGATATTGCCTGTTTTGCTGACTTTGATAACCTCCCCTTGATACAAAGCCACGGCCTCTTGCACCACGGAAAGATCCACGTTTATATTGGAGAGCAGCTAGTGATTTAGCTGTATCCGTATCGGTCTTAATCGCTAGGAGGGCCTCATCTATATGTTTCCTAAATAAGGACTCTCCATCATAGGCCATATCAATGATTTTTGCTTGAACCTCTGGCCTAAAAGATGTTGCCTTAAGCCATCCTTGGCGCCTAAGAACTGCAACCCCGGCAAGTTGCCTAAAGTTGGTGTTAGCAATATCCAGAGCACAGTCTATGATCTCTGATGCGTCTCGTTCTCCCTTCAATAGTATCTTCCTTGCCTCCTGTTTACGATCTTCAGGAATGAGGTCTATAAATTCCGACAACTCTGACCACATCTGGCGGTCATAACGACAGAGTATGGCCAACGAGTTTGCTGCTTTAATAGAAGTTGCCGCCATAGTAGAGAACTTTTTACCAATGAGATCCAATCTTCGTCCTTCCCTATCCGGCGGCGTTGATATCGGCATAGCTGGATTTTTGGACCTTTGTTGAGCAGCTTGCAATATAACGGAATCTGGTCGGAGATGACCGATTAGACAAGATGGCGTTTCTGGAGGAGCACGATATTTTTTGTCAATACGAGGGAGGACCGCAGGAACGGAAGCAGGTGTCTTCATAATTTTTAATCCCTCATTCCATATAAAATCAATGATGGGAATCGCTCTGGTAATTTTTCTGTGCTCCTCTTTAAAGTCATGGAGGAAACAATCCGTATGTTCCACTGCGATTGGTAATTGAAATCGGACTGAGGCACGCTGCATTAAGTTGTGAAAGCCGCCTATATCCTCAGGAGGAGAATCCGATGGCTGAGGAATGGGTGGAGAAGGCATAGGAATAATATAGTCATCCCAAGGATCCAGACTGGTGTCCTTATCAAGCACTTCACCCTCTTCGATCTCTTCCTCATCAGAGGAAATGGTATCATGGTGTGATTGCGGCCCAGAACCAGTAGGATGAAGTGGCGAACTTGGAATGTCCGTCTGCGGAAGTGAGTGTGTCTCTTCAGCAGGTTGTAAATCAGGAAGAGGCTGTTGTGGAGGAAATCGTTGGCGGTAATCCGCCAGCATGGCCTGAAGATCCTGTATCAGTGTAGGCGGGAGATGACTCGTTCCTCTACGATCCCAATCCCTTCTGGGATGTCTGTAACCTGGTGTAGCAAGGCCTTCCTGATAAACATGCTCCTGGTAGTCGTCCTCTTCATCTTCATCTTGACATTTTATATGTAGTTCCGAGGGGTGCCGAGCTATTCCGAAAGGACCCTCATCATCTTCCTCATCAAAATCATCATCCTCTGCATAAGAGTCTAGTATATGTGAAGGTAATAAAGGAGATATGTTGCTGTAATCCTGCCTGTGAAAAGTTTTCAATTGAATATGTGTGTAAGCAATAGGCGTAACCTGTGTAGTTGGTGGAATCGCCTTTAATAAACTTCTCGTCGACGGGCTTTTCGTCGTCGAAGGAATTGCTGGGGCGTCGACGGGATCGTCATCGTCGACGGGATCGTCATCGTCGACGGGAACGTCATCGTCGACGGACCCTTAGTCGTCGACGGGGTCTTCGCCGTCGACGGGGTCTTCGCCGTCGACGAGGTCTTCGACGTCGACGGGGTCTTCGTCGTCGACGGGGTCTTCGTCGTCGACGGGGTTTTCGTCGATGGAACTTCCATCGAGCTCGACGTCGACGCGGTCGTCGACAGAGTCTTAGACGTAGATGTTTTAGAAGACATAATAGGTGAAGAAATAGACGCAGTGAAGACTGTAGCCGTCGACAGAGGAGCAGCAGAAGTCACAGAGACCGTATATGAAGATCCCAATGTCAAAGTTTTAACCTGAGTTTTACTCACGGTTTTAGAAGTTGAAGATCTTTTGGATACCTCAGAGTGTGATGGTAGCGATGACTCCGAGGATAATACTTGTGACCTCTGCGATTGGTCAGAAGTTTCATGAGAGGCCTTATGATGCTTTTTTCCTTCACTGGAAGAACTATCAAGCGATCTAGCCCTTTTGCTAGATGTCAAGGCCTTGTCTTCTTCCTCAGCCGAGGAAGATTTCAGCCATAATAACAACCTTGCCTCCCTGTCCCTTAGAGTCTTAGGAGGGAAAGTCCGGCAAATTCTACAATCCTTAGCAACATGCTTAGGATGTAGACAGTATATACCGTCCTCATGCTGGTCGTCCACATGGACCCTCTTCTTATCACAGGTCCTGCAGGGTCGAAACAGAGCTTTCTTGTCAGACATTTCTGAAGAAAAATGAAGAAACTGAGTAGGCACTCAGGGAGATTCCCTTCCACACGACGTGCGGTGAAAATCTGAGGAGAACTGGCTCTGCTGAGAGGGTTCTGGAAGGGTGCTGATGTCTGATTGGTTGTTACCAATTCTTTGGTTATTTTGCATAATGAGGTAGATAGGCTTCTAAGATATAGGCTTTAGGGCCTTTTCTTTGGGCCTACTACTACCACTAATACTTTTTGGCACTACTTTTTTATTTACCGGGGACTCCCGCCTCGGCGACGGGGAATGATTCAGGCATGTGAATCTATGAAAGATACCCCAATACTGTATAACTTGAGGTTTTCGCTCCACCACCTAATGCTTGGTCGGAAGTAAATCATGCCACAGGACAGTGGTCCTAAACACACAACTCAATGGCTGAAAAAGAAAAGGAGGCAGGATGAAAGTTAAAGTCCCGAACCTAATGCCACTAAGATGCTGTAACAGTACCTAAATAGAACTACGCATAAATGAATGGCCTCAAGCAACACCAAGCATATGCAGTTTTGCAAGAAGCAATTGTGCCATACATCCTCCCTGTCAACGCAAACAAGCATTGGCCTAGCCAATAGGTCTCGCCTTTGGGACCTTATAAGTATTTAGCCATGCAACAGTTGATGTTGTTGCACCAAGGATATTGTACTGCATAACAAAATACTTATGAGGTCCCAAAGGCGAGACCTATTGGCTATGCCAATGCTTATTTTTAATAAGAACACGCAACAGCAGTGGAAACATCCCTCTTCATAGAAAAGGCACAGCTTGAGCAGAAACAGTGCAAACGTGTCTCCTTCAGAAGGCGGTACAACTATGGTATCATCAGCACCAGCTTCTCGCATCACACAACAGGTGCAATATGCGCAGCAGCAGTGCAAGCTTCACTGCCTCACAGAATAGGAACAGTGTGGCAGTAGCAAAGCAAGCTTCCTTCTCTCACAGAAGGCAGAAAGTGCAGTTTTTCACACGGCAGCTATAATATGGGGAGCAGCAGTGCAAGCTTCAGTGCCTCACAGAATAGGGACAGTATGACAGTAGCAGAGCAAGCTTCCTTCTCTCACAGAAGGTAGAAAGTGCAGTTTTTCACACGGCAGGTAAAATATGCGCAGCAGCAGTGCAAGCTTCACTGCTTCAGAGAATAGGGACAGTGAGGCAGTAGCAAAGCAAGCTTCCTTCTCTCACAGAAGGCAGAAAGTGACGTTTTTCGCACGGCAGGTACAATATGCGCAACAGCAGTGCAAGCTTCACTGCCTCAAAGAATAGGGAGCGTGACAGTAGCAAAGCAAGCGTCCTTCTCTCACAGAAGGCAGTAAGTGCAGTGTTTCATTTCCTGCAGAATAAGGCCTGTACAATCGCTCATCGCTCACAGAACATGTACCATTGAGGCATGAGTGGCACGCAGTTTACAGATATCTACAGCAGGTGCTTAATTCACTGCCAGGAGTGGACAGGTGGATGAGTTGGTCAACCATTCTCACTTGGGTGATATTCGAAGTCGACCCGTGAAAGCCCTGCTACTGTCACCTGGAGAACTGCTGAATGTGCTGATTCTTTGGAATCCCATGTACTGAGAAGCAGCTGTTCCCTAGTAAGGCTTTGTTATTTGGAGCAGCCTCCCCACGAGTCGACCTAACTATGCTCTAGATAGGCACAGAGTACCAACCTCTTCGTAAAGGTTTAATAGGTGCGCGTCTGTTCAAAATGCTGGGATGCACCCTGGATTTTCGGATCTGGGAATTGCAGCCCGGAGGTCGCTGCAGAGACAGCCTTGAGGGGTCTGATCACGCACGTGCTGGGTGCGAGTCTACCCCTACAGGTGGCAGGACCACACAGAGGATTTCAGGATCTGGTCACACCTCCCCGCTTGAGTCTAAGCCTGCACATTGGAAGTAGCTGCAAACTGATGCATTAGGCCGCAGTATTCTTCAAACTGGCACCATCTCAGGGGGGGCGCGCACTCCTCCCTAAAATCTCACCTTAGTTTGTTTCACACTGTCCCAATCGATAGGGGCACGACGTGCCCCTACTTTGGTAATGTGAAAGAAAACCACGAGCAGTTCGCTTTCGGTTTCACAGAACAGGAGGCTCCGTGCCTCGCACTGCAGACAAAACATTTCAGCTCTCGGAATTAACCATTTCGGATGGTTAGTTCGTTACACAAAGGAGGCAAAGTTGCTCTTTAAATTGTATAAGTATGAGCATGAAATACACTCATGGTTTTATTGCAAAATTATAAAAGTGCCTATTCACAGTTGTCATTTTTCATGCTACTTTAACACATCATGTTCTCTGCAGGTTGGTTTGGCAACTCACTTGACAGGAATTCTTATTTTATACAGTTGATAATAACTTTTTCCTATGAGCAGTTTTCTCTAAGCTGTGGGCAAATAGCATTCAGTGGGCAGATGCTCAAATGGCTCAGCAATTATATCAGGGTGGGGGTGCAAAACCTTTCACTTCCTCGAATTAACATGGGGTTTACATAGAAAAGATTTGCCATGTAGGATTCCGAAACCACTAAATTAAAAATCCATCAAATTTTAATGGCGAAACATTTTTTTCAACCATTCAGTGTTCATTCAGTTCTTGGTTTGGTGAATTTTCACTCAGTTCTTTTGGAGATGTAAGCAAAAATGTAATTCTCCATGGCACGTGCCCGAACTATGTTTATATCTGATATGGATCACCATCACTGGAAAAACAATAATAATGCACCTCTCCTCCGTGGTCTTCAGCATATTGCGAGTGAGGAGGAGCAGGAGCAGGCCTCTCACTGTTTGCAATTTACACCTGGTCGCAGTGGCAGCTGGTAGTTCCACTTCTCTTTGGTTCATAAAATCCTGTGGGCCCACTGGACCCGGGCACCGGGCAGCTCTCCAAGTGCCCTGTTTGTAATTGTGATCTGGGCACTGGGTCCACTCACTCCTCCACAGTTCACAGCACATGGAAGAGAACAATCTTAAGATAGATATTTCTGTATAATAGGCTGAAAACAAAAGGCTTAGGGGACAATTTGGTTTATTTTTTAGGGTTTTTATATAGCGCAAACTAGATTAGATGATATCAGGTATCAGAGCGCTTTACATGAGCACCAGTTTCATTACACAAGGACACATTCATTGTTGTTAGGCACGGGGAGATTAAATGATTTGCCCAGAATCACAGGATGTTGAGCATCGTTGCCAAGACTCGTACCTGGTTCCCCAACTTTGAGGTCGATCGCTCTAGCTGTAAAGCTACATCCTCTTCCTGGCTCATCCTACTGTGCGGTTTCACATCTGAAGTTCCCTCACATGACAGAGTGTAATCAATTAAGCGATTACCATTTTATTTTTACTAAGTGAATGGAAATCAAGTAGAAATGCTACTGGGAGTCTCAGAAGGCAAATAAAAGAAAGCGAGAGCTATGAAGAAGTCCGTTCTCGTCAGTGACAAGGTTGACATGCTTTGAGCATATGACCCTGAACCTAAATATTCAATGTCTTTTTTTTTTTACATGTACAGATTGTGCCATGCTCATTTTGGGCCAGCAGCAAATGGCCAGTTATGTGAATTGCAAGCGTGGCTAGTTCGCACAATTTGCTGCTGTCGCATTTTGCACCCAAATAGACGCTTTATCGTTATCCCGCAAAAAAGTGCTTGGAAGGTTGGGTGTCTCCAGTCTTGCGAAAAGGCAGAACAGGGCGTTTTATGATGAGAAATGTTGGCAGCCTTCTCGTGCCTGTTTTGAACGGAAGGCTTTCTAGCAATGTATGCAACTCACGCCTTATATATATTTTTCCCTTTAGGACCTCTGTAAAGTGCCACTTGTTGCCTGACTGTATAATGTCTACACTTTATGCGGCATGCAATTATATAGCAATACAATCAGAAGCATAAAGGCAATGGACACAAATGATAACATGATTAACATTGCAGTGCATAAGCAGCTGTGGCGACTGGCCCGAGGGTTCTGGGGCAAAGGGCGATCTTACGAATAGTGCTTCCAACCAGTCCATTCCTGACCTGACTCCACATGTGGGCAGTGCTTCCTTTTTATCGGAGGTGGCAGTGGTGGCCCTCGGTACTCATTTTAGAGACCAATAATTATTTTTCAGCAACCAACTTTGGCCAATAGCAAGATAGTCATATACAATCAGCAAAGGTGGTATAAAGGAATTGATATACACATTATTTTTAGATAGAGCACATTTAATTACTCTCTTTCTAGTTATCAATCTAGATAGATTCTATCAAAATATTTTTGCAATCTACATAGATAATGGCATCTAATCAAGAAGGAAACAACAATACATATATACAAAAAAATTGTACATACACCAGGGACTAACATACAACAAAAAACAACTCGTACTTATACACTAACCCCTAAACAACCAAGAATAATTTCCACTAGTGTCCTCTTAATAGTTCTGTACGGACCACTGGGAGATAGTCCAAAGAGTACACTGAAAATCTTTCAGTTAGTGTAGACCATCTCAGAGTACTGTTGTGCAATGTCCAATCATTACTTTATTTCTGCGACTCCTCCTTCTGAAAATGTCTACGCAATCGCGTTTCGGCCTTACTCTTTCCTCGGCCTCCTCAGGACAAGGTTAATACATGACTGTACACAGCCTGGAACGGTGATCCTCCTGCCGCACAATCAATAAAAGCGGCAGAGTCCACAATGCCCCAGTGCTATAAGCAAGCACCTTCCTCGCCCGGTGAACGGACCTTCCTTATGGGTACACGTTTGAGTCAAAATTATTCTCTTTCCTCCCGGTCTGCTTCAAATAATTTCTAGAGTCCTGCAACAATGCTGTTAGTCCCTGGTGTATGTACAATTTTTTTGTATATATGTATTGTTGTTTCCTTCTTGATTAGATGCCATTATCTATGTAGATTGCAAAAATGTTTTGATAGAATCTATCTAGATTGATAACTAGAAAGAGTGTAATTAAATGTGCTCTATCTAAAAATAATGTGTATATCAATTCCTTTATACCACATTTGCTGATTGTATATGACTACGTCCCATACCCAGGTATATAAAGGGTCAATTGGGTATAACCCTGTTGTTTGCTTGCAATAGCAAGATAGAGCAAAGCAGAATAGGGTAAAAGAAAAAGGACAAGAAAGCTGTGAAAACAGAGACAAAGGGATAACGCAGGGATGAAAAACCACCTGCAAGAATGAGACAGAGGTAGGAAAAACAGGGTGGAGGAAGAAGGAGGTGTGTGTTGGTTAGTTGAAGACATGGTGGTCCTGGGATACAGCTGCCCTGGCAAGAGCCAGCGCTGGCACAAGTGAAGTAATAAAAGCTTTGGCCCCTGCACTTAAAAAAAATTAAGCACTGCCTTTGGCATCCACCATAAACCCTTTCCGCCTCTAACAATCTTTTCTACTCTCTTGCTAGACCTACTCCCTGGAGGCTTACGCATCAGTTGTGGCTCGTGCAGGTAAGCGCGATGGGGCGGTGGAGTGCGGCGGGGGAACAGAATAGGTTTAATTTATTTATTTAATTTGAACTATTCGGTCATCTGTCGACTTCCCCGCCCTGCCGCCGCCCACCGTGCTTACCTGCGACGGCCGCCGCTGCATTTACAGGCACTGTAATGCTGCCAGTTCACTGTGCAGCTGGACCCAGATCCATTTGATCACCACAAAGTCTGTCAGACAACATTGCTCTGAAGTAAAATAGGCAACATCATTCTGTTTTTATTAGTTCTAATTTTTTTTTAAACATAAGCCTGACATGGTGTCCTAAACCCCCACTCAGGGCACAGGTCCTAAAAACACGAGTGAGGGGACTAATAAGAATAAGCAATGTGCATTGGTGTCACATGACATCACAGGAAGGGATTACAACAAACAAATGATGGACGGAATGCTGACAATGCAGACATTCTCCCCCAGTCAAGAGATCTGGGTTAAATCCATCGTTCTTTTGCCCACTACGCCACCCCAGTTTAGACATGGCCATATGCAAATCAGTCTTGACCCTGTGCCTCATGGGAACAGTCCAGCCCGAACTGCCAAGCCATGTCTTCCCTGGAACGGAATCAAACATCCTAGGACCGGTTTCTGGCTATCAGCCGTCATCAGCCAGGATAGCTTGACTCCAGTGGCGTAGTGAGCACGGGTCCCACGTCTGGGAATACCCATCCCACTTAGGGCGAAACGCGTTACAACAAACAAATGATGGACGGAATGCTGACAATGCAGACATTCTCCCCCAGTCAAGAGATCTGGGTTAAATCCATCGTTCTTTTGCCCACTACGCCTCCCCAGTTTAGACATGGCCATATTCAAATCAGTCTTGACCCTGTGCCTCATGGGAACAGTCCAGCCCGAACTGCTAAGCCATGTCTTCCCTGGAACGGAATCAAGCATCCCAGGACCGGTTTCTGGCTATCAGCCGTCATCAGCCAGGATAGCTTGACTCCAGTGGCGTAGTGAGCACGGGTCCCACGTCTGGGAATACCCATCCCACTTAGGGCGAAAAGCGTTACAACAAACAAATGATGGACGGAATGCTGACAATGCAGACATTCTCCCCCAGTCAAGAGATCTGGGTTAAATCCATCGTTCTTTTGCCCACTACGCCACCCCAGTTTAGACATGGCCATATGCAAATCAGTCTTGACCCTGTGCCTCATGGGAACAGTCCAGCCCAAACTGCCAAGCCATGTCTTCCCTGGAACGGAATCAAGCATCCTAGGACCAGTTTCTGGCTATCAGCCGTCATCAGCCAGGATAGCTTGACTCCAGTGGCGTAGTGAGCACGGGTCCCACGTCTGGGAATACCCATCCCACTTAGGGCGAAAAGCGTTACAACAAACAAATGATGGACAGAATGCTGACAATGCAGACATTCTCCCCCAGTCAAGAGATCTGGGTTAAATCCATCGTTCTTTTGCCCACTACGCCACCCCAGTTTAGACATGGCCATATGCAAATCAGTCTTGACCCTGTGCCTCATGGGAACAGTCCAGCCCGAACTGCCAAGCCATGTCTTCCCTGGAACGGAATCAAGGATACTAGGACCGGTTTCTGGCTATCAGCCGTCATCAGCCAGGATAGCTTGACTCCAGTGGCGTAGTGAGCACGGGTCCCACGTCTGGGAATACCCATCCCACTTAGGGCGAAAAGCGTTACAACAAACAAATGATGGACGGAATGCTGACAATGCAGACATTCTCCCCCAGTCAAGAGATCTGGGTTAAATCCATCGTTCTTTTGCCCACTACGCCACCCCAGTTTAGACATGGCCATATGCAAATCAGTCTTGACCCTGTGCCTCATGGGAACAGTCCAGCCCGAACTGCCAAGCCATGTCTTCCCTGGAACGGAATCAAGCATCCTAGGACCGGTTTCTGGCTATCAGCCGTCATCAGCCAGGATAGCTTGACTCCAGTGACGTAGTGAGCACGGGTCCCATGTCTGGGAATACCCATCCCACTTAGGGCGAAAAGCGTTACAACAAACAAATGATGGACGGAATGCTGACAATGCAGACATTCTCCCCCAGTCAAGAGATCTGGGTTAAATCCATCGTTCTTTTGCCCACTACGCCACCCCAGTTTAGACATGGCCATATGCAAATCAGTCTTGACCCTGTGCCTCATGGGAACAGTCCAGCCCGAACTGCCAAGCCACGTCTTCCCTGGAACGGAATCAAGCATCCTAGGACCGGTTTCTGGCTATCAGCCGTCATCAGCCAGGATAGCTTGACTCCAGTGGCGTAGTGAGCACGGGTCCCACGTCTGGGAATACCCATCCCACTTAGGGCGAAAAGCGTTACAACAAACAAATGATGGACGGAATGCTGACAATGCAGACATTCTCCCCCAGTCAAGAGATCTGGGTTAAATCCATCGTTCTTTTGCCCACTACGCCACCCCAGTTTAGACATGGCCATATGCAAATCAGTCTTGACCCTGTGCCTCATGGGAACAGTCCAGCCCGAACTACCAAGCCATGTCTTCCCTGGAACGAAATCAAGCATCCTAGGACCGGTTTCTGGCTATCAGCCGTCATCAGCCAGGATAGCTTGAGTCCAGTGGCGTAGTGAGCACGGGTCCCACGTCTGGGAATACCCATCCCACTTAGGGCGAAAAGCGTTACAACAAACAAATGATGGACGGAATGCTGACAATGCAGACATTCTCCCCCAGTCAAGAGATCTGGGTTAAATCCATCGTTCTTTTGCCCACTACGCCACCCCAGTTTAGACATGGCCATATGCAAATCAGTCTTGACCCTGTGCCTCATGGGAACAGTCCAGCCCGAACTGCCAAGCCATGTCTTCCCTGGAACGGAATCAAGCATCCTAGGACCGGTTTCTGGCTATCAGCCGTCATCAGCCAGGATAGCTTGACTCCAGTGGCGTAGTGAGCACGGGTCCCACGTCTGGGAATACCCATCCCACTTAGGGCGAAAAGCGTTACAACAAACAAATGATGGACGGAATGCTGACAATGCAGACATTCTCCCCCAGTCAAGAGATCTGGGTTAAATCCATCGTTCTTTTGCCCACTACGCCACCCCAGTTTAGACATGGCCATATGCAAATCAGTCTTGACCCTGTGCCTCATGGGAACAGTCCAGCCCGAACGGATATTGCTGGGTTCAAACTGGAATGGCATGGTGAGCAAAAAAACGATGGATTGAGGCCCAGATCTCTGTACTGGGGTGAATGTATGACATTGTTCTGCATTCTGTCCATCAATTGTTATTTTTGCATTTGTCACCCCGAGTGGGAAGGGTATGCTCAGACGTGAGTCCCTTGCTCTCCATGCCACTGGAATCAAGCTATCCTGGCTGACGAGGGCTGTAAGCCCGAAACCGGTCGTAGGATGCTTGTTTCCAGTCCAGGGAGGACCTGGCTTGGCAGTTCGGGCTGGACTGTTCCCATGGGGCACAGGGTCAAGACTGATTTGCATATGGCTGGGTTCAAACTGGAATGGCATGGTGAGCAAAAAAACGATGGATTTAGGCCCAGATCTCTGTACTGGGGTGAATGTATGACATTGTTCTGCATTCTGTCCATCAATTGTTATTTTTGCATTTGTCACCCTGAGTGGGAAGGGTATGCTCAGACGTGAGTCCCTTGCTCTCCATGCCACTGGAATCAAGCTATCCTGGCTGACGAGGGCTGAAAGCCCGAAACCGGTCCTAGGATGCTTGTTTCCAGTCCAGGGAGGACCTGGCTTGGCAGTTCGGGCTGGACTGTTCCCATGGGGCACAGGGTCAAGACTGATTTGCATATGGCTGGGTTCAAACTGGAATGGCATGGTGAGCAAAAAAACAATGGATTTAGGCCCAGATCTCTGTACTGGGGTGAATGTATGACATTGTTCTGCATTCTGTCCATCAATTGTTATTTTTGCATTTGTCACCCCGAGTGGGAAGGGTATGCTCAGACGTGAGTCCCTTGCTCTCCATGCCACTGGAATCAAGCTATCCTAGCTGACGAGGGCTGAAAGCCCGAAACCGGTCCTAGGATGCTTGTTTCCAGTCCAGGGAGGACCTGGCTTGGCAGTTCGGGCTGGACTGTTCCCATGGGGCACAGGGTCAAGACTGATTTGCATATGGCTGGGTTCAAACTGGAATGGCATGGTGAGCAAAAAAACGATGGATTTAGGCCCAGATCTCTGTACTGGGGTGAATGTATGACATTGTTCTGCATTCTGTCCATCAATTGTTATTCTTGCATTTATCACAGGAAGGGATGTCACCACCTCAATTGCTTTGGTAACGCTCAACAATTAGAGAAGGTGCAAAAACAAGTCTGGGACTAAGTGGCTCACTTCCATTCAAAATGTTTATGAAGAGGTTGGTAGGTATTTGCCTGACTTGAGGGTACTTACTTAGTAGGTGACGGGGCTGCTCCAGAGAACACTGTCCCATTATGACTCAACTATATAAGTAAAACCCTATTAAAAACAATATGCGTGCATTTTATCTTGGAAATCTTTTATTTGAACTGTCTAATAAGCCTCTGTCATTTAACCACACCCACTCACAAACCTTCAGTTTTCTAAACACTCTTACTACATTTAACATTATTTGTCAGGTATGGCCTGGGATATCCGAATGGCGGTCGATTATGAGGTGTACCAGATTCCAGAAATTTCTGTCAGGAGGTGGGGGGCCCGACATTTAAAAAAATTCAGCTTGGGGGGGCTCAACCTAAAAAAGTTTGAAGACCTCTGCTTAGGGCTTGGTCTCAATCACATGCGGTTGAGCTGCAAACAGAGCATCGAGGAGTCTGATCGATCACACGCATGCGCGAGGGGTCTGATGACACCCGTGCATCGGGGGGGAGACTGCACTCCAAGGTCTGGGGCCCCGCTGCAGAGCAGGGCTTCTGCGGGTCTGTCATTCACAAACAAGAGAGGTCGAGAGTGCGCCCGGGCATTATGGTTTCTGTGGTTGGACTGTGTATGGCATCAGTCGCCTTTTACTTGCCGCGCACGTGGCCCACTGGTGACTCGAAGAGGTGCTGCTGGTATAGCGCCACAGGGGAGTGCTATTCTGGTATCTTCTTTGAAACCACTGAGGCTATAAGCTGAGCTTCTAGACATGTCTACATTTTGGGGCGAAATCCCTCGAATAAGGGGTGCTAAAGGTGCGTAGATGTCAGATGATGTGTTTCGTGCTGCTTGACAGCACTGTGCCTTTAAATTAGCTCACCCTCGTGAACACCACTGTACCCTCTTCTTTAATAGAAACGTTCACAGAAACTGGGGTAAGGAGACAAAGAGCTTGGCGCCTCTAACCCCCAGCACCAGCCCTCACTGCTGTGGTATATAGTTACGTGTTCCTTTGAGGAGGTTACTTTGAGTCTATCAAGAAATTCGTAGAATAGTTTGTTTGTTGTGAGTCGTTGTCTTTGAGAGGAAAACTAAAACTGATATCAAACATTGGGGCGGGGGGGGGGGGGGAATATGTACAGTGCAATGTGAAAAATGGACGGACACATTCTCATTTGATATTTCATGATAATCCTGATGCTTTGAAAAATGAGGTGTTTACCTCGAAACACGTGTTGGCTGTGTTGGGGTTTAAAGAGTTTTGGCGTAATTAAATAAAATAAACCTTAAGTAACTGAAGTACAGCGTCCAAGACTTATGAACACTAAAATTGTTATATAAATACAAGAGTAACATCCTTTACGGAAGATGTTACTTTTAATAGTGGACACATGGTATTGCTAAATTATGCGCATTAGGGCTTATGTAAAACAAACATTGGCCCGCGATGCGGGAAGCTTGTAGTAATGAAAAAAAAAAATACGCTAGTGATGCGCGTGTGCAGCAGCACGAAAAAGTTAAAGTGATCGGGCTGGAAGGGAGGCAGGTGGCGGCTGCGCGCGTGCACACTCGCGTGAACGCAAGCGCTAGGCCACCAAAAGCCTGTGTCAGCACTTTGAAAACCCCGATACTAAATGTCTTGCAGAGCAGCAATTGCACTGGCTCAGCGACACCTAAAAAACGCATACATTTTCATAGGAATCATTTACTTCACTTTATTTCTGCTACAGCACAGTGTCAGATGCCAGTGAATTACTGGGTGTACTTACTTTTTCCACACAAGGCTAATGAACCGTGTTGGCTGCTGAATGCTTCCTAAGTTTTTTATTTAAATAATAATGTTTGAGGGAAGGTTGTACGTGTTATCTGCCATATGAGGTTAGATTTCTCAACTGTTAGGATTTGGTGAGGACTACATAAAAGTCCGATATAAATTGATAGGTAAAACCAGAAAATGTTAAAGTGGTGCACTTTTCACATCACTATCCTTGATTGATAACACGCTGAAATGGGGAACAGATTATGTGGCAACGAAAAAGTACTATAATAGTAGCAAATACGTTGTTGATTTAATTAGCAATAAAGTTATTGTCCAGTGCTTTTACTAAAGCTTAAAACATAAAACTTGTTCAGATAGCCATCTATAATGAAGCTAGGTGATTCCCTTGTATTAACTTATCAGTCAAAGAAGTGGCGATTACTAATTTTCAACAATATTGCTACCTCTTTAAAGCTGCTCTGGTTGTGATGAAAAGGTTAAGAGTTAACATTGATCTCTTTCAACTTTCATTGATGTAGGGATGGTGTAAAATCAGGAATATTCTCCAGGAAGATGAACAACGGTAAGTTTATTCAGGAGAAGGAAATGTCCCATCCATCAGCTTGATCCAGTCAGGTGCAACTGACTCACTGGCCACACACATACATTCCATTGCTATGGTGCTGCTTAAACAACAACTAAGGCTCTTAAAGAAACAGCTATAAACATTTAAGTAAAATGTACAATATTACACACCTTCCTCCTATACAATAAAAACAAATAAATTAAAAAAAAAACACAATATTAAAGAGGTAACATATCTCAAAAGTCCATATCAAAATCTTTGAATTTAGCGGGTACAAATCTTTTCCTGCTTTCCCTTTGAATGGGAGTAGGTGTGGAATGTGGCTCACCTGTATCCCCCTTGTTTTTGTCAAATTTTCCATCAAAAAGTGCTTTATTTTTTAAAACAACCACCCTATTTAAATTCCATATGCGAGAGTCTTCGGTCTTTATTGCATTTCTTAAGACCTTGACCACTTTGTGAGGTTTTGAAAAAAGTCCAGAACTTTTCCTACCCACAGGTGCCCTTATCATATCCAAATCTCCTATGTTAACAATGGTTGGCTTAACAGACTTCCTGGAATCAAAATTCTCCTTCCTAGTAATTGCCTTCCTCTCCTCATTTGCCTCCTGCATGTGTTGAAAGGGAACATCCTTATTTCTTTTTGATTCCGCAACATTTACCCAAAATGGAGCTACTAGGGCGTTTGGTTTCCTGTTTTTCAATAGAATGAATGGACTATACCCAGTGGTGGCATGGGAAGTGAACCTGTATGCTTCAACCTTTTTAAACACCTCACTTTTCAAATCTAGACCATTTTGTTTTGACATATTTATGGTTTCCTTAAGTACACGTACAAAACGTTCCACCATGCCATTGCACTCTGGGTGGTAAAGAACACACAACTTGTGATCAATTGAACAGCGTTTCAGAAAATCCTTAATTTCACGAGAAACAAATTGGACACCATTGTCTGTCAAAAGCGAACCAGGTAAACCTTCTTGTGTAAACACTTCTTTGAGAAATATTATAACTTGTTTAGAGTCAATACTCCTTGTAAACTTGATTTCTGGCCATCTTGAAAACATATCAATGAGGATAAATACAAACATCTCACAACCATTAGACACAACAGGACCTAGAATGTCAAGAGCAAGCTCCTGCCATGGACCTTTGGGCCATTCTCTTATTATCAAGGGTTGAACTTTAGGTTTTAAGGATTTTTCACTCAAGGTACACTGCAAGCAGTCTCTAACAATCCTCTCAACCTGAATGTCCAATCCCGGCTACCAGTAGTTGAGCCTAGCCTTTCTTTAGTTTTGGAAATTCCCTGATGGCCCTCATGGGCTAAATTTATCAAGACCTCACGCAACACTTTAGGTGGAACTAACCTTGGACCTCTAAATACCAAACTTCCACTTAAGGATATTTCATCCCTCACGTTTCAAAAATCATCTACACTCCCACCAGTTTTGCATGACCAACCTTTTTTGATCAAAGAGCGTAACTCCAAAAACTCTACATCTGATTCACACGCCTTTCACCATTCTTCTTCTTTCATCCCATCATGTTCGACATTACATATACATTCGCTCAAGTCTTCCTCCTTTGAGTCCATTTCACCTTTCTCTAGATTAACCAATCTGGAAAGCGCATCAGCAATGCAGTTCTGCACCCCAGGCAGATATTCAACTTTGAAATCATAAGCTGACAGACCTACAATCCATTTGGAAATCCTGCAAGATATAGCATCAAAACCCTTCTTGTTAAACACCTCACATAAGGGTTTGTGGTCGCTCCTTACCAAGGACTTTGTACCCCAAAGTAAATTTTCGAGCTTCTTGATGGCCCAAAGAACTGCCAAAGCCTCCCTCTCAATCACAGAGTACCTCAGTTCGGCACCTTTTAAGCTACGAGAGAGAAACAAAATAACTTTCACTTCTTCACCTTCCTCTTGTTGCAGAACGGCACCAAGACCCTTCATGCTTGCGTCTGTGATAAGTACTGATTTCAATGCTGGATCAAAACTCCTAAGTTTAGGTGTCTTCTTTAAACTATTCTTCAAGTTAATGAATTCATCCTCACACAATGCAGACCAATGAAAATCAACTCCTTTGCACAACAGTTTCCTAATATTAACTGTTCTCTCAGCAAACCCTTCTACAAACTTGCTGTAGTACTCTGTCATGCCCAGAATTTTCATAACTTCTTCTTTATTAGTAGGAGAGGTTAAATTTTGAATAGTTTCAATCAATTCACGCTTTGGTTCTACACCTTTGCCAGAAATAGTATGACCTAAGTTTCGTTTTTACAGATTGCTTCTTTTAAGCACTGAAGACACCTAATACAACTTTACTAACTCCGGTCTATGAGGAATTGTGTAAACAGGGGCTGCAAAACAGTGGCAATTATACATAATTGATATATACTAAAAGGGATTCTGCAATCCCTGTATAAACGCCTAATTTCTTTATAATCGGCGCATTGTGAAGCACTAAGCCACTGATAATAAAGAAAAGATGTCAAAATGTAACTGTAATAGCTCCATGGTAAGCAGAGGGGGAGTGGGGGCGGGGTCTGCACCATAGAACCACAAACTTGGCTAATGGCAGTGAGTCCCAGCGGTCCGCCTCGAAACAAAGGCCGGCCGGACACAGATACGGTGCCTATCCCTCCTGCCTAATTGCATCGCAAAGAGTGACCAGGAGGGCCTAGGAGGAGGCAAGGCACCCCGTGAAACAAGATGAGAGGGAAGGCAGCACGTGGAGTACGCAGTGAGTGCTTGGCACTAGGCTGCAAGCTCCCGACTGTGGTGCGGAGGCAGTTGGCAATAGGTCGGTGTGGCTTGTGACACAGCACAGGGACCATATGCACTCACCGCCCTGAAAAACCCTAAACCGCATCCACAGGCGCTCTGCAAGCGGCTTGAGAGAGGCCTATAGTTCCAGCCGCAGAGCAGAATGTGGCCCTCACGACAATAATACTCATTCAATACCATAACCAAATGTTTTAGGGATTTTACACATGTCTTTGAGCCATAGCCCTGTAGCCTCAACCTTAGCCTTATCTATAGGCCAGTGGAGTCTGGATTTGGAGGATAAAGTTTAGTTTTTGAGCCCTTGGACATCAACCATAAACAAACTTAGTGCTCAGAGCTCGAAAATCAAGACCATAGAGTTCAGGCTGCTTATCTTACTGTATGCCCTTGAACACAGATGCGAAGCGAGTAAGTTCACTCCCAGTTCCACAGTATACGGCTTAGCGAAAGCTCTGAGTGCGCGCTTAAAGCACAAGGCATACAAGCATAGGGAAGTAGGCGCAGCCAGGAAAAGCTATTTAGTGCAAGTATAAAGAACAAGGCACCCATGCCAGCTAAACCAGCTCAAAAGGTTGCATGCCCTTTGGCGAATAGGGTGTCCTTGGTGTTTCTGACAGTGCAAACAAGGTCCACAGAACAGGAGTGCAAGATTCCACAGGGCATCTCTGCCTTTTACACCAATTGGAAGCTCTCACATAGAGTCTTCGAGGCCTGTGGGAACATCACCAAATCTAGAAGGGCACAGAGAAAAGTAGTCCCTGTAGACCCAGGCATTGAAGCAGAAAAGGCAAAGCAACAAGGAGGGCAGAGAGGTATGCCCGGTCGACAAAAGACAGGACTCCAGTCCCAAAACATCTCAGAGAAGCCCGACCCTAGTTGTAGATGTAGGGGCAGACCATGACCTCTCTAAGGGCATACCATCTTAGGTCAGCAGTCTGGCCCCAAAAAAAATCCCATACACAAGTACTTTACAAGACTTGAAGTGGGCATGGTGGAATCACTAGTGGACCATATGGGGACATAGGAACTTTGGAGCAAACTATGATGGGCGACACTGGAGCAAACTAAGATGTGCTTAAGGTCTGTAGGTCCAGAAGGGGTGAAGCAGTGTGAAGTACTTGCATACACCCCAGATTGTACAGCCTGCTCCAGCTTTGAGGAATCAATAATTGCAGAGATGGTGAAGCCTGCAGATATAGCAATGGAAAACAAGAGCTTCCAAAAAAATCCCCATAACTCCTCCAACCAAAGCACGCCCGAGGAACTAATGGAACCAACAGAGGTCATTGAGATTTCTTCAATAATATATGCAGGCGACACAAGTGGCAAAACCACGACGTAATAGTTGGCACGGCCGATGCTGGGCCATACCTCAAATGAGCACAATGGCTTGAGCAAAGCTAAATCTGCAACAATCCAAAAAACGCTGGCAATTTACAATAGAAGGCCTTGTACCCCTTCCAAACAAACACCAACGATATCCATGACAATTCTACAAAAGTAGCTGACCTACAGTCTAAACACAATTGTTCTACCCCCATGAACAAAACTAGAAAGGCACCATATCAACAACTCAGTGCTCCCCGTACGGTGGACATAGAGCCGAATGCCCCAGAGACAAAGGGGGAACCAGGCAACAACTTTTGGAATCCACGTCATCTGACAGACTGTATTGCCCCACTGAGGAAGGGGGAATCCGGGGGGGGGGCAACAAGGGCTACACATTTAGGGGACCGTTCCCAAAGTTTTGCCCCCATCAACGGGGAGGGCCCAACTACATTTTGAACACCATCAATTCTTCCCTGCTGGCCGCTGTTAAGGTGCTCACGTGGCAATCCCATAAATTAGAAATACAAGTGGAGCTAATTCACATGCTGGCACAGAGTGTCCTAACAATTGAAAAGAAGCTGGATATGCTAAATGCCAAAGTAGACCAGTGGGCAAATAAACACAAGGGCGTGGAGGCATCTAAAAGCAATACAAGAAACACAAGTGATGCCATCATTGAAAAGTTAACCACACTCCCCAAACTATTATTGACCCTAATAAATCATTGCAGTGGAGTTTGGACGAGTAATACACAAAGCAGGAAAATTCCCAAAATGAATGAATCTGACATAAGGAGCGACAAATGAAATAACAAACTGTAGAAACAACAGGCACTAGAGCACAAGGAACACCGGGGCCCACATAGTCAGCAATAATAATAGCAGTCTAGTCATAAGAACTGAAGAGGGGCAACCAATCAAAGAAAGAGAGCCTAAAGAAATGCCATTAAGCGATGAGGGCCAGCTCTCCAGATGACAAAAGAAAACGCTCTTGAAATCATTGAAAAAGTCTGAAAGGATAAACAAGCCGCTTTATACCATGCAAAAATAGTTTGTGACAACAGCACCAGTATCAAACACCGAAACCAACCGGGCCGAGTTTGGAACACATAGTAGTCCAAAGAGCCTGGCAACCGTCCTATCTTTAAAAAAAAACAAAGAACTCCTGATCAGGCATTGCAAGTTAACAATCTCACCTGCCTGAAAATAAGTAGACCTACCGGTATGAGTGTGCAACCAGCAGCAAGATAAAACAAGCATTTGCAATGCAATAGGTCTCGCTTTCACGCGAGTTTGAGCTATTGACACTGCAAATAAAAATGTCTTTTATTTTTGTTTTTGTTTAAAATACATAAATAAAAGGCATCGTCATTTACAATGCCAATGGCTTAAACTCGCGTAAATGCGAGACCTATTGCATTGCAAATGCTTGTTTTATATTTTCATGTGGCAAATTACTTTTGTACAGTGCCTTCTGTGAACCGAGTCACCTCTGGGCGCTCTGGAGTGAAGACTGTGGGAGTTTCTGACGATGCCAGGCAGTGGGTCATAAAGGTGCTCGGACTACTCGCTCAGCCAATCCTTGGCCTTTCGGCAGACCGTACAGTGCTATGATCACTTATGTTTGGATTGTAATCACTGTTTTTACATGAAAGTGTGTGCGTGGGAGGCACACACAGACGGTGAAACGTCGGAGGAGGAGATATTTTCAGAACTGACACTTTCAGCTCTAAATATTCACAACAAAATCATTGTTACTCATTTATAATACAGTTAACAAGCGTTTGCAAACTCAATGTTTAGCTTGTTTTAGGCATATGTTCGTTATTGTGCGGTGTATTTGCACGCAATATTGGAGAAATCAGAGAGGACCCTAAATACTTGTCAGGTGATACCTGTCTGAAGCACGGTGCTTTATTTTGTATCTTTTAGCTATTCCGTTAATTACACAAGCCACGCCCCCTTTTCAAGAAATTTCTAGGTGCACTTGTTTGAACACTCCTATATGGAGACCTCACCCCACCCATTTTTTCATCGCACTTAAAGCCCCTGGCTTTGAACCCCTTAACAAAACCTTAGTCACCTTAAACTCTGCCCCCAAACATTGCTGATTTAGAAGGGGCTTGGAGGCGTGTGGTTCGTGAGACTGGAGCCCTCCCTCGACAGATTGTGAGCTCCCTGCCGCGGGGGGGCAGGGGCGGCAGACAAACACCGACGGTGCTACGGCACAGGGACACGAGTCAGTAAAAACTCTGTAACTAAAGACCTGGCGGGGGCGGTGCCCTCCCCAAGAGTGAAAGCCTGACAGGTGTTTAAAAAACAGTGCGTTCATTTATTTTATGTTTGGATCATAACAACCACTTGTAACCTTCATCTGGTGTACACAAGCGTGCCTCTCGTTCGTTGTGCCAAGAAGTATGTGAGCTCTAGGTGCTTGTGTCTGGCTGCACTAGTGACCTGTGTGCACACAGCAGGTCTGTAGACACTGCGCACTAAGATGTGAAACGGACGCCATGTGTGCTCTGCGGCTCCTTGTGCTGCCTTCTCACTGGCGGCCGTGTGCTGCCTGCCTCCGTAGGCCCCTTATCTTCGGTGGGCAGGTGCCGGTCAAGCCACCCGCGCCTCCCCGCTTCCACTGCAGGGGCTGGCTGCTGGCTCCACTTGCATGAGCGCAGTAATCGATACACCGCACACTTTGTTCCAATTGAAAATCGATGGCATCCAGTGTTCTGCATCATGTAGTAACTAACACAGCGGTCTAAAACAGACCTGTTAACCCTAGGGAGACTGTAGTGTATGTTGCTAGCGCCCCCAACCCTCCCCGCCGCCTCCATCTGACACCACCTGGAGAGGAGGTATCTGTATTGGGAATTTCCAGGCCTGCGGTATTGCCTACTGCTGGCACTGCGGGAGCTGCGCTCGGAGAAGATTAAGTGATTGGCACAGAACCACAGGAGGGTGAACCGGCACCGGGACTCGAACGTGCTTTTTCAACATTATTGCAGTAGCAGAGTGCAGAGATGGGAAACTGTGGGAACGCGAAGAGTAAAGAAAGTGAAAGCGCGTGCTGTTATTACAGGAAACTCCCGGGGAAAGCAAAGCAGCGCGTGCATATGTCACGTCCAGGCACGTTCACATGCTGTGTCCGAGCAGGCAGGCCGAAGGAAGACAGGGAGGGGACCAAACATGCTTCCCTCCCAATAGAAACCACGGATTTGGCGGGCTTGCCAGTAAGAAGCGTGGGTGGAGCTTCCACCCTCGCTTCGCAAGAAAAGCGACGACAATAGATCTCACCAGGAGTGAACAGCGCATGCGCTGCATCGCTAGGCGAGACCTAAAAAGTAAAGCTCCACGCAGACTCTGCCTTACATAGCACATAATCCCTTGGAAAAACGTATTCAGAGGTCGTGAATTCTAGTATCAAAAGCTCTTCCATTGAGTAAGTAAGATCGCAGCTAAATGGACAGAAGAAGGTGCCACAAGAGATCACCAGAGGAACTGCAGCACAGACAGAAATAAAACGGCCCGTGGGAACGCAATCTGACAAGCAAATGAGCAACCAGCTTTGAGCGAGAGAGCTGAGCTAGGGCATATCAAAGTAACAAACAGCATTTACTGAGGCACATTGCGAAAATCACGATGTAAAAAATCAACAAACAACTACAGCAAAGGAGATAATACCTCTTGACTACAGGGATATGCAGCGGATCAGTACCAGGCCAGCAGGGTTAACGAACAAGTTACTTACCTTCGGTAACGCATTATCTGATAGACACTAGCTAGCTGCAGATTCCTTACCTTTGAATTTCCCAGGCATCAGGCGGGATGCGGAAACTTTTGCTGAGCAATACCCTTGCGTGTGCCGTCAGGTGGCTCCATTTGGCTCAGTGTGACGTCTGCGGCTATGACGTTGCGATCACCTATCCAGGTGACCCAGATGCGCTGACGTCAGTACTTTTTGTTTTTTCCACGCCAGAAGCGCAGAGCCACAAAGTAACTGACGTAGTAATGTGCAAAACTAAGGCGCTTCAAAGGGGAATAACCCTAGCCATAATAAAATCAGGCTGCAAAGCGGGAAGGTGTGGTTGGGGCTGTAATAAATCTGCAGCTAGATAGAATCTCTCTCTACCAGATAATGCTTTACCAAAGATAAGTAACTTGTTCATCTGATAGAGACTTCTATCTGCATACTCCTTACCCATGAATTAGATACCAAAGCCGTAGTCTGAAGGTGGGAGACGACAGCCTGGGGCAAGGATGCCTTCAACAGCTAGTCGCCGAGGTAGGGGAAGATTGACACAAGTCACCCCATCCTGTATTCCCCTTGGTGGCTAGTTTTAAAAAATGTACAGGTTTGCTAGGTTTCCCTAGGTGCAGGCTGCGCTTGGGCCCAAATTCCACAGGTAGGCACATTGCGGAAAAAAACAGTCAGCACCTAGTGGGCTTTCTGTCGCCCTGGGGGGGAGGGAGGGGATTCGGGGGGCCGCCCCAATATGCCCTCACGTGGGCAGCCCACACCCCCACGTATAAAAAAGCCAGCGTGATCGCTGGTGCCTTGTCTGCCCTCTGCCCCCCCCCCCCCCCCGGAGGGGGGGCTGACCAGAAGCTACAGTCCCCATCTGCCTCCTGGGGGGGCAGAAAGACAGTGGCATTTTTGTGGGTGGGTGGGGGCATTGGCATGCCCATTCTGGGAAGCCCCCACTCCTATGTATAAAACACAAATATTAGTCCCTGGTGCCTAGTGGGCTTTCTGCCTCCCCCGGGGGTCAGATCAGGGTCTACTGCCCTTATCTGCTCCCTGGGGGGGCAGAAAGACTGTGGCATTTTTATAGGTGGGGGTGGCGGGTGGGCATTGGCATGCCCATCTTGGGAAGCCCCCAACTCCTAAATCAAATTTTTTAAAAATCCCTGGCTTCTAGTGGGCTTTCTGCCGCCCCCATTGGGGCAGATTGGAAGATACTGCTCCATCTGCCCCCAGGGGAGGGCAGAAACACTTGAATTTCGCTGTGGGGGGGGGGCATTTGCATGCCCATGCTGGGCAGCCCCCATCCCTATAGCAATACAAACAAATAATCACTGGATCTAGTGGGCTTTTTGCCCGCCCTCTTGGGGGGGGCAGAAATACTGAATTGCCCCCCAAAACAATTGGGGAGAGCAAAGACCCTTGCCCAAGGGGCCGCCCCCCGCCTTCCCCGGTGTCTACTGGGTGGATCCCTGCTTGGCGATTGCCCTCTTGGGAAGATCCCCAAGCAGGGATCCACTAGGGAGGGGTACCATGGGAAAGGGGAGATTATCCCCTTTCCAGTGATACTGCTCCTGACTTTCTACGTGCCCAGGGGGTTGAGTAAGCCCCCTAAGCACGTAGAAAGTGAAATTGATATGAACCTAATGGCTCATTTCAGTTTCTATGAAATGTCGTCAGCGCGACATGCGCGCTGATTGTCATTTCATAGAAACCAAATAGACAGCCTCGGGAGCTGGGGAAGCTCTTCCTCAGCTCCTGAAGCTGTTCTGGGGAAAAAGAAATCCCACTGGTGCCCGCACCAGATGGATTTCCGGGGCCCTGTGTCAGGACGGCCGGGAGCACCGTGGCTCAGGAGTAACCAAAGGGTTAAAATGTAGCACATTACTCACTCTTCAATAAAGCCTTGCCCAATCTTGCGCACTATGGTCTCTTGCACATAGCCCGTTCCTGCATGCTGAACAATACCATATGTGGTCAGGCTGATTCACTTTTTTACAATGTAATATTTGAATCTATGTATTTGAATTTTAATGCTGCAATATTTGAACTGAATAAAGGTAACTTTATAGTTGCCACCAGTTGAAGAGTTTCATTGTTTGGCTGCTGACAAACTTCACTTGAAGGCATTGCTATGTTACTGGCATCTCGATGAAAGACTGCAGGTATTCTGCTGCTGCCAGTGACTCCTGATCTCCGCCTCTCCCATGTGGCCGCCCCATCGCAGAAGAGACGCATCCATCAAAACTGCGAAATCTGGTTGGGGAAGGGAGAGAGGTCTGCCGTTGACCCAATCGCGGTTCGTTAACCACCACTGAAAATCCTTAGCAGTTCCTTTCAAGATCTGAACCACGTCGGAGATTTCCCAGATGCTGTGCCCATTGGAACTTCAAATCCCACTGCAGAGCCCGCATGCGCTACCTGGCGTGTCTTACCAACAGGACACAGGAGGCCATCAGACCCAACAGCCTCAGAATCAACCTCACCGAAATCCAGGATAGAGGCTGAAACATTGGAATCATAACCTAAATATCCTGGAATACCTGCTCGGGAATATAAGCCCGAAACTGAACTGTGTCCAGAACAGCTCTGATAAAAGGGAGTGTCTGAAAAGGAGTCAGGTGTTACTTCGGCACGTTTATAGAGAACCCCAGCGAATGCAGGAGGTCCGCCATAGTCTGAAGGTGGGAGATGACTGCCTGGGGCGAGGACGCCTTCAACAGCCAGTCGTCTAGGTAGGGGAAGACTGAAACCCCTAAACTGCGTAGATAAGCTGCAACCACCACCATCAGCTTGGTGAACACCCGAGGGGCACTGGTAAGACCGAAGGGGGGTACAGTAAACTGAAAGTGCTTGTGGCCTACCTTGAACCGCAGGTAACGCCTGTGGCCCGGCAGGATGGGAATGTGAAAATAAGCACTCTGCAGGTCCAACGCCACCATCCAGTCTCCTTGGTCTAGGGCAGACAAGACCTGAGCCAATGTGAGCATTTTGAATTTCTCCTTTTTGAGGAAGAGATTGACGGTCCGAAGATCAAAAATGGGCCAAAGCCCCTTGTTCTTCTTAGGAATCAGAAAGTAGCAGGAATAACAGCCACTGCCTGCTTCTGAAAATGGGACCTTTTCTTTAGCTCCTTTGGCCAAAAGAGCTGTAACTTCCTCTTGGAGCAGCTTCAAATGATCCTCCGCCAGCCGTTCCTGAGTTGGTGGAATAGGAGGAGGAAAAGAAAGGAAAGGAAGAGAATAGCCCTCCTGGATGATCTGCAAGACCCACTTGTCCGTTGTTATAGATCTCCAGTGGGAAAGATGATGACAAATTCTCCCACCCACTGGAGTAATGTGGTACTGCAGAATCGGCCTAGGAGTGCTTTGAGGCTGCGGCTGCTGGGGGCAGTGTGGTAGACGACTTCTGGCCTCCATTCTGAGGACAGAATGTACCACGTCCACGCACGGCTTGGGCAGTCTGTGCGGGACAGTGGCTGGGATAGGGCTGACGTGGCTAGAAACCCCTTCCGTTGCCACGAAAGGGGTGAAAGGAAGACTGGCCACGAGGAGTGGAGGAGAGGCCCAAGTATCTGGCCGTAGCTCAAGAGTCCTTGAACCTGACCAGGGCCGAACCTGCCTTTTCCCCAAAAAGGCGGGTTCCATCAAATGGCATGTCCATCAAATTGGTCTGGACATCCCCCAAGAAGCCAGTTATACGAAGCCAGGCGTGGCGCCTCAAGGCCACCGTCATTGAAATAGACCTGCCCAGTGAATCGGTCGTATCCAAACCACACCGTATGGCAAATTTTGCTGCATCTCTCCCATCCTCAGGGACCTGTGGCAGCACCTGCGCAACCGTCTCCCAAAGAGAGTGGGAGAAACGACCCAATAAGCATGCGGTATTCACCGACTGCAATGCCAGACTGGAGGAAGAAAACATCTTCTTCCCAAATAAGTCCAGTCTCTTGGATTCCCTATCCGGAGGAGAGGAAGGGACTGCGCCCTGGGATGTGGTGGCCTGCACCACCAAACTTTCTGGGGTGGGGTGTTGGCTGAGGAACTTTGGGTCGCCCGGAGCTGGGCGATGGCGGCGTGCAATCATCCTATTCTCAGGAGCACCTGTGCTAGACTTGGACCATGTTCCTAGAAGGACGGACGTCCCTAAGTACCTCAATAATGGGCAATAGGGGTTCAGAGGTGGAAGCCCCAGGTTGAAGCACTTCAGTCAGGACCTGCACTGAGGGCAATTCTAGTCCAAGGACCTCAGCTGCACTCTTAACCACCATGGTATAGGACGCCCCCTCCTCCGTAGCCACTGTAGGAGGAGAAAGCATGCCAGTGCCTGGGGATGTATCCAGACCACTGGCTTCCCAAGTACCCCACACCAGTCCATAGTCTCCTCAGAGACATCCTGGTCCTCTAATGGATCCCCAGACTTCTCCCATTCCTCTTCTGAGCCCAGCACGTTCACAAAATGCTCAGGCGACAACATAAAACCCCTGGGTTCTATCGACGTCGGAGTCGCTCGACGCTGGTCCGGCTCCGTGTCATCAGGGATGAGGATGGGGCTTGCGCCACAGACTGGCATCGGCGACGTCGCAGGCACCGACTTCGGGTTCGACGCCAGGGGATGTCGTGTTGGTACGACCGACGTCGACCCTGATGCAGGATCAGATCCCTGAGGCCCCACTGACGCCGTGGCCAAAGCCGATGGCTTCGAACCCGATGGCTTCGAACCCGATGGGGCCCCATCCGACCCCGTGTGGCCCGAGGGCTCATCAACGGGGTCGTTCCGCTCAAATAAGGGGTGCATGGCCTCGTAAAAATCTTTAATTTGAGCGGGAGTTGCTCCGCAGAACAGTGCCTAGAGCGTGGGTGCTCCTTACCTCTCTCGACGATGGACGCCAGTTGAGGTGAAGTCGAAGTCCGCTTGGACTTCTTCATGTGCCTCTTCCCCGAGTGTCCAGATGACCTCGAATGGCAGGAAGAGGACTTAGGGCTCTGTGAGCGGTCCCGTGACCTTTAGAGTTGAGCAACCTTCAGTATGTCGTTTGCGGTGGCTACTCTGACTCCACCACTGATATACATTGACGTAGTCAGGGCCGTTAAAAGTTTTGTCATTTGACCGACCACCCGATTTCGAGTGGGCAGTCAAACGACCAGTTTTCATTGTCTGTCACCACCAGGTAAAACCTTGCAGTAGGGAGCAGTGAAAACCTCAAAATGACCCCCGCATCATGGGAGACAACTCCTATGGCGCTGGGGTCATTAGCTTTTTAATTTTCGAAAAGAAAATCCTGCTGTGGCATTTTTTTAAGATAAAAACACAGGTTAAAAGTTTGCTGGATGGTACTGTCATGTTGACGGAGCCATCCAGTCAAACTTTCAATACAATGAAAGGAACCACTGTGATGGCAGTTTCCGTCAATGAAGAAGATGTCTGCTGGGTTAGTGGTCACCTCTTGATTCAGAGGAAAGGTACTTTGTAAGGGCAATGGAGTATTTTACACTATTGCCCTGACAGTGTCTTGACCATCCGCCACAGTCTAAATCGGCCCCCTACCTTGCCTTTTAATTCTCAAAGCAAAAATTTAAGCACACATCTAGTCTTTTATTCTAGACCAAAAGAATAAATGCACACCTTGATATCAAAGAAGTTATATCTCGATTTACGGTAGATCATAGACGCATACTGTACATCAAAAGCCAGAGTATATGGTTATATTTCAATTTTTTTCTTGAAGCTCCAGATTTTTATTTGGCTCAATATTTGTTATTAATGATCTTAAGGCATTCCTTACTGCCTTTATTTTATAACTAATGGTTATGTGGTATTTCATATTAATCACATAAGGTATACATATTAAATTTAACATATACAAAATGAATGGAGGCAATGGGGGAAGGAATAGGTACTTATCTGTAATCCTAGTTGGTACCTACGGAAATTCTCACTAAAGTCATAAGCACTGCTCACATGCAGGATTCCTGAGCACTTTTTACAAAATATATACATAGCACACTTTCCAAAAGGCATTTTTAAATGCAAAAAACATTTCTTGACAGACTATAGTAGGCTATAGTCACGACATTTAAATATAGAATGTCACTATTTTAAAAAAAGTGACAAGAAAAGACTTCACAAATATGTTTTGACGGAAATGAGAGGGAAAAGATAATATTTACAACCAAATAGGCTGCACCTTGTAAAGCTGGAAAACTACCATGTTTTGTGGAAAAGAAAACTGAAAATGTGGCAAAAGATTGACTTATATAACATTGGGCCAGAGTTAGATTTGGGCAGACAAATTAATGTCAGTCCGGCCAATGGACTAATTAAGTCCATTGCCCTGATGGACATCTCGTCCCCCAAATCTAGAGTCATCCAGCGGCCCTCCAGACAACGCTTAACACTGGGAGGAACTGTCATCACAGTGGTTCCCGTCAATGTCGCAACGGTTTTACGGCCGGCTCTGTCAAACAGTACAGCCGTCTGTCAGACCTTAACAAAGTTTTTAATTTTTCAAAAATAAACTTGCAAAGAAGGAGTTTATTTATGAGAAATGAAAAACAAATGACTCCCATACCATAGGAGTTTTCTCCCATGGCGTGGGAGTCATTTATTTTTTACTATCCCTTGGTGACATTCAGCAAAATGAACACATAACGCCGTCCACTCTTAATAGAGCTAGCAGTGTTACATGTAACCTCCGACGACCTATACTCTTCCAGGCCATCAGAGCATTATCTTGGTGACTGAGCTGAAGTAGGCTCTGTCATTAACACACTTAAAGTCCACCCATCTGCAAATCAAGGAAGCAGACTGTAGTACATATTCAGTAGTATAATTCTTAGAATGCTTCCACCTTGTATGTTCTATGTTTACTTGTAATGTTGGATTCTCTTCCACGGCAGTTGCGAGTTGCTTCTGTGGTGGAGAGTCCGCTCTTGTCGCTTTCCCTCAACTTATAATAAACCTTCTTCCACCTGACTGGATTGTGTCATCAATTTATCTACAACAACTTTGGCGACGATCTAATAACTTCCACAACCCCGCGCTCAAGCACAAGCCGTCTTGGAACACCACGACAAGAGCGGAGGATGAAGTAAAGTAATCTTCCCACCCATGTCAGTTTTTATTGGACTCCACCCAGCGTTCACAGGTTGAGGCCAGCGCATCCTGTTACGAGCCTAAGGTGAGACTTTTTCACTGCTAAAAGTAACATTAAGCCAACCTGTCTGAAATCTAGCCGCTGCGACCAATACAGTCAAGTTTTGCCTCAAATGAACTGTTTGAACTTAACTTCACAAAAGTTATCGTCATTTGCTTCCTTTCGACGTTTATGAAGTTAACCTCCCTGCACTTCACTGGGTTTCGGGAAAAGAAGCAACTCATCGTCACAGTCTACTCACACTTCGATCTGCCGTCCCAACTAAACCGTTACCTCTCCGAGAGTTCTGCTGTCTTCCTCTCCCTCTGCCCTACTGATGACATCATGGAATCCTGAGCAGTATTGGCGGAGCAGGCCTCTTGACGCAGCCATTCGTCACCTCACAACACGAGTCCTTCCAACTCACCCACCCTTCTGACGTCTCCACGCTCTCACGCTCTACACGCTCACCGGCAGCCATCTTGCTTGTTTGGTAGTTGCCGTGACTACGGTTTCCACGCTTCATTGTCAGTCTTCTACGGCGATACACACACCTTTGTGTATCCTTCGAAATACTACCCTCACTACACTCAACGTAAGTGCATTCGGCGATACACACGCCTTTGATCTAAATTTTTGACTGTTTGACTTATTCCAACGTATCGGCGTTACACACGCCCGAACTGCATCTCTTGCACCATCTTATAGAATCGATCTGAGCACGCTGAATTTCTTCTTTGTCAATTCCCTACGGCGATACACACGCCTTTGTGTATCATTCAAGGTACTGCCCACAGTTCACTTAATGTAAATCCCTCGGCGATACACACGCTGCAAGTGTATCTCTCGCACCGCGAAATCGAACTTTGATGTGAGCACGCCAAACTTCTTCCACTATAAATTAGAACTTTATTGTAGACACGCCATAGCTAATTGTTCATGTTGCTTATGCATACTCTGCATTACTTATATTGTAGTTTTATTTGTAAGGAGACCTTATTTGCATAACCAGTTTGGTCAAAACGTTTGGCTTCTCACTTCGGTAGTGCATTATTTTTGGCCATGTCTAAGGAAAACCCCTCCTTAGTACTTCCCCCGAGCTTCCTTCCCCTTCCTGGCCAGCCGAGCATTTCTTGGGAAGATTGGTTTCCTATGTTTGACAATTACCTTGATGCGTTAGATGCACAAAAATATTCACCAAAGTGAAAGAAGGCTTTACTTTTAGGTTCTATAGGCAAAGAGGGTCAATGTGTCTTTTGCTTTCTACCTCAAGCGCTGCAAGCCAACGGTCAACCTCTTCCCGACGAATATAAAGAAGCAATTTGTCGCCTAGAAGTTAGATACTCTAAAGAAGAGAATCTAGTTATCAACAGATACAAGTGCTATACTAAAAGTCAAAAGTCGGGAGAATCAATCGACGACTTTGAAGCAAGATTGAAGGAATTGTCTGTAAAGTGCAAGTTTGGCAACATGACAGAAGAACTTATAAGAGACCAACTCATAGTTCAGTGTAATAAGAAGATACAAGAACGTCTCAGCAAAGAACCCTGATCTACAAACTGCTATAGACTTAGCAAAAATCGTTGAAGAGTCAGAAGGCTGCATGAAAGAACTAGAAAAAAGGTTGTCCTCAAACGACGTTAATGAAGTTTCAGTACAAGAGTCTTCGGACCAAGGCCAGGGTGTTGATGAACAAAACGAAGTTGCAGCTGTAAAAAACAAGAAATCAATCAAGAGAAATTTTCCCCTTAAGCCTACAGTCCTTCAAAAGTCTCCTTTGTCTAGAATGTGTAACAGATGTGGTGGTACTGTACATTTGTCTGATTCGAAAATTCTGTTTCGCAGCTAAACAGGAATGTCTGAAATGTGGTCGCATGGGTCACTACGCTAGGGTCTGTCGTAGTAAACCTCGTTCTACTGTAGCTTGTGTGGAGAACTCTACTCTGTTGGTCGAAGAAAAGGATAACATTTTAGTGATAGAGTCTGACCCTCCTATCGAACTAGAAGATAAACGCAAAAATAGGCCCAAAGCCCTATTTCAGATAGATAGTAAAGACATACATTTAATGGTTGATACTGGCTCAAAATACACCATCATACCGCATGATCTTTTCCAAGCTAAATGGGGTACACGTCCTCTACTCCCAAAAGACATCTCCCCTTGGGGGCTACCAAGGTGAATCTATCGACATCTTAGGGTATTTTATAGCACGCATTGTCTTTTCACACAGACACATCCAAGGGAAAGTTTATGTATCTCAGTCAGGACCAGCTATACTTGGGTGGGTCCACCAGTATGACTTAGGAATAACTGTCAACCCTCGGGCTACCCCGCAAGTCATGATTATTGAAGACAAAGATTTAGACAAAATTTTAGCTGATGCTAACAGTGTATTTAGAGAAGGTCTAGGTCAACTCAAAGGTTACTCTCATCGCATTGTTTTAAAGGAAAATTCCATTCCTGTACAACACAAAGTCAGGCAAGTGCCTATTGTGGTCAAACAGGAGGTCAAAAAAATGGATTGATGACATGCTAGCTACAGGGGTTATTGAACCTGTAGAGGCTTCGCCATGGATTTCTCCGATTGTCGTCATGAAGAAATCTGATGGCAAGCTCCGCTTCTGTGTGGACTTGAGGTCTTTGAACCAATGCGTAATTGCAGACACCTTTCCTCTTCCAAACATTTCGGAGTTAGTTACAACGCTAAAAGGTGCAAAGGTATTCTCCAAGTTATACCTTAGGAGTGCTTACCATCAAATCAATCTACACAAAGACTCAAAGCACTTGACTGCCTTTCTAACACCTTTTGGTACCTTCCAGTTCACACGCCTACCTTTTGGACTCAATTCTGCGGCAAGTGTTTTTCAGAGAATGGTGTCTAACATTTTTGAAGGTGTGGGTAACACTATCTACTTTCAAGATGATATTTTGGTCTACGGCCAATCTGTCGAACAACACAACACCACTCTCAAGATAGTCTTAGACAAACTTTCTTCTGTAGGTCTGACACTACGTAAGGAAAAGTGTCAGTTTTGGTCAACCAAATTGACTACCTAGGTTACACCATTAGTGGCTGTGGCGTACAGCCAAAGAAAGACCTTTGTCGTGCCATCCACTCTGCACCCCAACCCAAAGACCAATTACGTTCTTTCATGGGACTCATTGAGTACTACTCAAAATTTGTTAGAAATTTTTTGGATAAGACGTCAAGCATGAGATTACTTCTCAAAAGAGGCACAAACTTCTCATGGTTTGCCTAGCTGCAAGAAGCTTTTGATAACATCAAGAGGGAAATTTGTGACGCAAAAGTCCTTTCCCCTTTTGATATTCACGAAAAGTCTGTTGTCACAGTAGATGCGAGTGCCACTGGCCTCAGAGCCATGCTTTCTCAACTCACTGGTCAGTCGGAACATACGGTTGCATTTGCATCTAGAACCTTAACTGAAGCTGAGAAGAATTACCTAGTCATCGAAAGAGAGGCCTTAGCTGCCTCTTGGGCTGTAGAGTATTTCAGGACATATTTGTGGGGTATGAAGTTTATTTTAAGAATAGACCATAAGCCTCTTCTCAAAATTCTTTCTCCTGGTGGGACTAGTAAAGGGTCAGCTAGACTCGTTAGACTTGCTTCAAAACTTCAAGAATTCCAATACACCATTCAGTACATTCAGGGATGGAAAAATGCACAAGCTGACTGTCTCTCCAGAATGTCGCTAGATTGGCAAACTATTATTGATCCATGTGTTTCTCAATCCGGTGACGACATTGCGGTAGCTTCTATTGAAGATGCCGTGTTCGTTGGTGAGGGTGCCTTTAAGGCAAATGATTGGGAACGTGAAATGAATTCTGATGTTACTTTGCAAGAAGTTATCAAACTTATCACTCTTGGCCCCAGAAGGGAGAGTTCTGTTTCTATCTCTGTTCGTCCTTACGTTAAAGTCTTGGAAGATCTCTCTCTCATTAATAACAACGTTATTGTGAAGGAAGAGAAGTTCATACCCCCCCTTGCTCTCAGAAATAAACTTTTAGCCTTAGCACATGAAGACCATTTGGGTCAGACTCTCACACAACGTCGTCTCAAGGATCATTTCTGGTGGCCAAGCATGGACTCACAAGTTGTGGAGTGGGTAGAGAGTTGCTCCATTTTCAGAGAAGGAGAAAAAAGACTCAAAGTAGGTCCCAAATCCTCCCAAGCTCACTTAGACAATCCTGGTTCACCTTGGCATAGTATTTGCCTGGATTTCATTGGCCCCATGGGTGAATTACATGAAAGAGACAGATTTGCCATTGTCGTAGTCGACATCTATTCCAAATGGTTAGTTGTGGAGTTCACTAACAGCATCACTACCGAGAGCACTATCAAGTTTTTAGGAAATCTGTTTAAAGATGAGGGCATTCCTTCAATCATCATCACTGACAATGGCACCCAGCTCACTTCCAATGAAATGCAAACATTTCTGAAAGATTGTGGTATTTCTCATCACCGCACTTCTCTTTACAACCCACAGGGGAATGGAATTTGCGAAAGGGCTAACAGGGTGGTGAAGGGTATCATACAAATGGCTTCAGCTAATGGTTCTGTTGTACGGAAAATGGTTAATGAGATGTTGTGGGCTTATCGCACTACTCCCCTTGTTGATGGGCATCTCTCTCCTTTTCAGCTCATGAGAGGGCGCGCTCCCGGTTCAAAACTCATACCTTCTTGGATGAAACAAGTTGTTACTTTGCAAATTAATTGTCCAGCTTTACCTCCCTCCCTAAAATCTTCCCGTCCTTTCATTGTTGGCGACCTTGTCAAAGTTAAGATCGGGAGAGTTGTTAAGGGTCTATCTAAATTCAAGGGACCTTTCACCGTCAAAAAAGTTCTTGATCATTGTGTGATTCTCAACAACGGTGAATGTTCGAACTTCAGGCGTGTGGCCTTGTATAAAAGGGGTGTTCCCATTCGTGGCCTTGAGAAACTCCTTTCCTCTGCCAACAATAGTGGCTACCTTCTAGCCCAAGCACCCCCTGAGACCACTACTTCAATTCCCACCACTCAACATCACGTTGGTGAAAGCGGTGATTCTCTCACGCCTGAAGTTCATCCTACATTAAATTCATATTCCTTACCCGAGTCTCTTGCTCCTAATCGCAATCCGAGGTATCGCAGACCTCCAACTTATTTGCATATTTACAAGACTTCATTTGCTAATTGTGCTTTTAAAATCTCTTTGTTTTTTGCATATTGTAATGTTTATTCTACTTAGTTTTATTTTCGTTTTCTTTTTCTCATTTTGACATTAGAAAGGAAGAAGATGTGTAGTACATATTCAGTAGTATAATTCTTAGAATGCTTCCACCTTCTATGTTCTATGTTTACTTATAATGTTGGATTCTCTTCCACGGCAGTTGCGAGTTGCTTCTGTGGTGGAGAGTCCGCTCTTGTCGCTTCCCCTCAACTTATAATAAACCTTCTTGCACCTGACTGGATTGTGTAATCGATTTATCTACAACACAGACCAAGCGTTTGGCGGAGAGGCGGGAGGATTCCCGCCCCCCCCCCCCCCCTCCACTAAGCGCAACTGCGACAGAGTACTCTCTATGTCAAACTCTGTATCAGGCCCATTGTCTGGCCAGCTAATCAAGGCAAGGGTAGTTTAGCATCCAATTACATAAGCCATATTATGTGTTAATGCTGAAAATATTTAATTGCTGTAGGTTTCCATGCAGACAGGTGCAATACCTGTAACCAGCCATACTCGTGGCATTTTGCCTGCAGTTGCTGTCAATATTTTGAAAATGGACAGCACCCAGTTTATTGCCCGTTGGCATCCGGAACCCATAAAAACCCCGAATATGTTTGGTACCCCCACGCTGAAGAGATCCATAGGATGAAGTTTGATATCAGACACCCAGAAAAAGAAACTTTAGGATGTGTAGATGTTTAAAATATATATGTGAGGAGCTTGAAGGTGATTCTCTTATTGATTGGGAGATAGTGGAGTTGTCAGAGGTGTTGTGTATGTGGCTGTCGGGGGGTGTCGGAGGCTAGCGTGGCTGCGGCGTTTTGGACCTTCTGTAGTTTCCTGAGCTGTTTCTGGGTGATGGCCGCGTAGACTGCGTTGCTGCAGTCAACTCTACTGGTGATGAGTGCGTGGGTGAGGACTCCGCAAGTTTGTTCCAACAGGAGTGACAGCCAATAGGATGATGCTATTCTTCAGAGTCCATTGCTAAAGATGTAAGCCCTGAAAAACTAAAAAGACTCCGGTATCACAACATCCCTCAGCAAACATCTTACAGTCGAGCATTTGGGGATCGGGGTTAAATTCTCCTAAAGGCGCACATTCCAGAGCATGTTCTCAGTTTGAATATATCGGATACCAGAGCTACTTATTAGACGTATTTGCATTGAACCATCAAAACTGAATTCTTAACCAAGTGGTGGATACAGTCTAACACTATAAGGCTGGTTTTAGTGAGCTATACCCCCCACTCACCTTAAATCATTTAAAGGGTTGGTCCTAATGAAGGTGGATATGAATTATAAATTCCACCGAAACTTGCGTTGACCCAGTGGTATTTTTCCCAACCCACAACACTATAACGTAAATTCTTGTGATATATTGCCTCCGTTGAAACTAGCAGTGTATGTAACTAGCTGGGAAGTCTATGTAAGAGATGAGAGTATGATAGAGTTTTGGTGTGTATGAGGTGAGAATGGTCAGGTGTGGTTGAGTACAAGGGGTAGACTTCTTTGTAACAACAGATACATGTTTTCTCAATCTGTTTTAGTTTATCTATATATGAATTTTACTCAATGTTTTACTAAGTGGAAATATTGGATGATAGCATCTATGGTGTATATGTGGTCTTATAATATGTTTTTAATTATGTGATTTTGTATCACTGATTGAAAAAAGAAATGATCTTTGCAAAAGCATACAAATACGTTTTTAGAATTTAATAAAATGACAAACAGTATGTATATGTTTATATCTCAATGTTTATGACTTAATGATTTCAGTATTGGTCAACCCATGAAGCCCTAGTAGGCCTATATAGAAGAAATACAGGTCGAGTGGGAGTCTTTCTAGTTTTTATTGTTTTTCCCCTTTTCTCCCAGACTTAAAAGTATTACTAAGGGGTACCTTTTTCTTGATTTTGTAAAGATGTAAGCCCTACCAACGCAGGGTGCAGATAACCTTATTTGCCATGCTCATTGATATTGTGAGCTAGATGGAGGCTGTGCTGTCCAAGAGGATCTGGATAGTACTCCCTGAGATTAAAAGAAAGAAGAGGAGGATTGCACATAGCTCCAACAGGTTTTTGTGTAGCTGCTCCTCTGATACAGACAACAGCTTCATGCTGCCCCACATAGGTGCCTCAGCCCATTTCACGCATCTCCAAGACCAGTAGTCTGTGCCTGTGGGGGCCTGAATGGACAACCCACAGTGATACTGGAGGGGCACATCCAACAATGCAGATTTGAAACACCAGATTGGAAAATTTAGGCTGGAGCCCTAAGGCTCCACTGGTGCTCAAGTCCCTGCTGCCTCAGGCACCTCTAAAAGGCTCTCCGATGCCATATAGGTTGTGGGACCACAGGATGCAAGAGGCCGTCAATGTTAGAAGTGGTGGTCTTGCAAAACCGAGACTGAAGCCAGATTCAGAAACACCTAAATCATATCCAGGATATCTGTGATCTTTTGAAAGGAGGAAAAGCCTTCATACGAGCCTACAACAGCACTAAAGAAGTTTAACCGTTGATTGGGAACAAGGTGGAACTTCTGGACACTGATGATAAGCTTCAACAACAAGTTGTGTACTAGGGAAACATAAAGGCAGAAGTTAGGTGGTCCAGGGGAGAAAGGAAGGGAAGGGCATAGCTCGAGCATAAACTGGAGCACCTAGCAATCCATCAAAATGTCTCTCAACTGTGATAAAGTGGGAGACCCTTTCCCCTACCAGAAGCTGATGGTAGAGTTAGAGGTTTTGAAGCACAAGGTCCGGGGGAAGATACGCGAGACTGAATCTGCTGCTGGTGGTGATGTTAACATCTGTTAAGAACACCTCTGCCCTGAAAGGAGCAATATAGCTGATGGGAAGTAGGGATGTCGACTGGTTGCCTTAATGGCTGCCTCCGGCAGAAATCTCAGAAGTGACAGTACTGCAGGTGGAGCTGTTTCTCTAGGGAGGCCTGGCCCAATGAGCTCACTCTGGCGCAACTTTTCTTAAAATCTCCCTCTAGGAAGAAGTGGCTTTCACTAGATCCAATCAAGGTTACTTCATTTGTTTAGGAAAACTAATTACAGTCATTGTTGCCAATTTCCACAAAGCGTTATTATATCTTCTGAAAAAGCACACAACATTGAAGTGCAGAAGGCTTGGCAGCCAGAAGCACAAACATTTTTGCATACACAGTCAAGTCTTTTACACTCACTGTCTGAAAATATTTCTGGCTTGTAATTCCTCAAATAGTTTCCTTGTGTGCTTGAAATAATCTTTTTTATTGAAATTTCTACAGAATCCGAGGGATTGACTGTATGGTAAATTATCTTTAAGATAACATTAATGAAAACGTGTATAGTAGAGCATGGAGGTCCTGCCAGGAGCTTTTTGTAGACTGTGGTAAGATTTCTTCCATCCTGGTGTTTTATGGACAAATTCAAGAAATTAATTTCTTGTTGTATGGAGTCCGTAAATTAATTGACTCATTGAAGTTTTTTAATTCCTCCATAGATCCTCTTTTGTTAGGTGACTTGTGTCTGATGCCAAATTTACGTGATATCCTAATATATATATATATATATATGAATTGACTATAAAGAATATTTTTCTTTTGTTAAATTCTTTTTTTTAAACTGCGCACTGTGGGTATTTGCATGTTCCTTTGGATATACTTAAATCAATATTTAAACTCATTGACTATGACATGGTGAACAGGGTCTGCATGTCATACATGCTAAAGAATTGATGTTAATCTATGGTGAATGAGGGTCTATGAATCATGAAGTACCCCTATCCTCAATGTCCTTAATGGGTCTAGCCCTATATTATGAGCAATCTTGTTCACACAGAAGACGTGAGGGTTGGTGCCTTTGGATTTCTTCAGAAGTGGAACCAAGGCTTGAGGCAGCGGAGGTGTGGAGTAGGGTGGAATTTGGGTCAGACCTGCCAGAATATCTAACCTCTCAGGATCCGTGCAACCATAGGGGAATGACCCAGAGGGATAAGGGCCCATCACAGAAATAGGGAGCAATGCCTGTCAGAAAACCTAAACCGGAGAGGGGTCAGCAGATGGTGTCAAATTCTCCAGCTTCATCTTTTCAACACCAGAATCAGCTCAGATAACGAGGAAGAGACTGGCATCAGGGAATTGCCTCAAGTTTCCACACGGTCCCCAAAGAAGACGAGGATGTCTAGGAGGACTGTTTCGTATCAGTGGAATTATTTGTCAGAGAGTAAGGGAACCACTTTGAGATACCTATGTGGGCCTTAGTCAAAAATAGATCGACCTCCGCTTCTTGACAGAACTTGGGGCATCAAGTTTACAGGCCGAGGACTTCTGGTTTGATCAAAGACACCACATACAGATACCACGTGAATACGATAAAGACATCTTTTTTTAGACATTTTCTACTGGGTCTGAACCCCATAACTTTATGGGAAACAACAGACCTTGGTCAGCTAGTTAACACACCTTCTGTAACTATTAGACACTGATACTCCGAAGACTCGACATATCATTACTATGTTATATGTCAGTTGTCACTGCGATTTAAATTGCAGTTTATGTACTCAGTTGCGATCTAAAACACATGCATCAAATCAATACAAAAGATTCAAACAATGAAGAAACAAGTGACCTAGTCTCTGTCCATTATTATGGAATTTTGTCAGTGAAAGCCCAAGAGGAGCTAATGACTTGTTGATGAGAGTGCAGCTAAACAGAAATTAAGGACACTGTATCAATCAGCGCCAAATACACCATGTCATCACATCCGGGCAGATGAAGCTGAGGCTGAAGTCACATGGTGCCACTTGGCGGTGTTGGATTTGACTCCTGGTTTTCCACGCTTCATTGAAGTGGTTTAGGAGCTCCTTTCACTGTTTGAGGTACTGCTGTGGGGCAAAGATTCTAGATCTAGCCTGGCACCAGGACAATATTCATAAGGTGAGGGATCGGTGGGAAAATGTAACCATCAAAAGCACAGCTAGTTCTGCAGAATCAATAGCTGCTCTGAAGGCTTAATTACAAAGAAGAGGGTCTTTTAGAATAACCTCATCAAAATCTTGGTAGGTCATCTTCAAACCTTTGGAGACTGTCCCATATAATGCCTGGTATTACCTGCCTAAAAGTGCAGTTGCACTTCCTGCTTTTAGAGCAATTACTGCTGTACAACACATTTGTTGCCTGCTGTAACCATGCTTTACTCTCTCTATTGGGATACGTCGATGTCTCTGGGACTGAAGAAAACCTTCTCTGCACTGCAGAGTCAACCTTAGTGTTCAACCAAAGATACTGCTGGAGAAGCTCAGATTTTTCCCATAAGATGTGGTGTAGCCAACTTCACTATAGCTAGACTTGGAAACTTCTCTTCAGCTAGTTCCAACAAATCCATGCCCAGAGGCAGCAAAGGCTGGAGAGTCTCCATAATAAAGGATACTGACAACTTTAGAGCTTATAGAGTCGGGTTTTAGCCTGTTTGGGCCTTATCAGTACAGTGCAGACATAACAAGCTGTACCTATTGACTGAGATTAATTCAAACAATCCACCCATCACCTTGTTGTTTGTAGTCGTTGATACTCTGGGTGCAATAGGACTTAAGCTACACCCTACTGACAAGGAACAAATAACCTAAACCTGGTCCGAGTTGCGTGTGTTCTCTTCTGGAGGGGACCTCACCTGGCAATTCGGGATGGACCAGCCACACGTATTGGGCAAGTATCACCACCATGCATCAGCAGCAGCTGCAACATTAGGCTAGTTTCAGAGCCAAAAGCTGCTGTAGTATTTCACTAGTTTCAAATCCTATGTTGTATAAGTATTAAGTTAGTTAGCTACTTGTAACTAGTGACCTCAGTATTGAGCAAGTATCATTCAGAGTATGGTCTATCAACCCTCTCATAGATCCAGTACCAGCCACAATGTGTATATCATCAGCTCCCAGGGTTGGTCTAGTCAGCATTAAGTACCAGAACCAATAATATGTATTCATTTCAGTTTCAGCCCCAAGATTTTGCCTCCCACATGACAAGTCATGGACGATATCAGCCTAAGTATTAAACTAGTATCAAGACCAATTGTGAGCCAATTGGCTCAGTATGGGTCAGCTGCAGCCATGTCTCATATTAGGCTTGATTGTCACTGTAGGAGAGTAGGGTCTGCTTTCTATGTTCACCCCCACTTGTTGCTTTTGCTTCCCTGGTTTTCGACTTAGATGTGGCTGTGGGCCTGCTGATCAGACCCACAGCCCAGCTGTTCTCTCTCTAAATTTATACTATGTACTTTAGGTGCATAACCCAATTGGTTAGGGTCACCTTATTGGCCCCTGTATAGTGTACCTTAGGCACCCAGGGCATAGGTGTACCCTAGGCCTACCAGGGGCTGCAGCATGTATTGTGCCACCCCTGGCCTGGCCTTCCATTATGACACAACTGGCTGATCACTCAGCTGGGGCAAGGTCGTGTAATCACTCCTTGCTTAGGTGTAGTATTCCTATACCTACCTTAAATATAGACACATGTGTACCTATCAGCCACTCCTATGGCAGGCCTTAACAATCCTGGAGGCAGAGTGCTTGGTAACATGTGAGATGGTGCTCTAGCATGAGCTGAGCCTGTCTGCAGCTTTCGGAACCATGTTCTTATAGCTGTTCTATGATATAGCCTACCATATACTCTTAAAGTACCTTATAATCTTAAACGGTTATGGTAACTATGGTTTGGCTTTATCGAAACATGTCGTGTAAGTTGTCTAACACTTTGGAATAATACCCCCATACCATTTCTGGCAATGAGGATATTATTCCTCCCTTCTAGAGGGAGAAGACATTTTGAAACCTACTTACCCGGTTAAAGTTAACCAGAGCCCCAGCATCACAAAATGGAGGCTGCTGCCACAGACACAAGTCTGACCTCCTGCTGCTGGGAGACCTTCCAGCGAGGGAGGCTTGGACAATAGGTTTCCTGCCTTGGGAGGTGCTAGCACCACCCCACACAGGCCTTAGTGTATTGGGGCAGGGAGGGATGAAAGAAACTAGACACTGCCTGGGGCACACAAGGTGTCCCATGCATAGTCCAGTTCAAACCGGCGCTGGGGCACTTCAGCCCCAGCGATGGCGCGAAACTGGACAAAGGAAAGGGGGTGTAACCACTCCCCTTCCTGGTCCCACTCATAGGAGGGACCTTGCAGGTAGCCCAGCCCACTAGCCGAGTATATTAGTAGGTAGCTGAGCCCTGCTAAATTAGATTAACCTGAATCTGCAACTTGAACAGAAACTCTGGACCTTCGACATTCGACCTCAGGAAGAAGACTGAAGAAATCTCCCTTGTGGCCAAGTACTGACCACCCTGGGCAACCAGGCACCATCCAGCGACCGCTGCTTGCTTTGCGACTGATCCTACGAGGGACGACTGCAGAGACTGACCAGCACCGAGACTTCCAGACACCTCTGACCCAGATCCACATCTGCAGCGAAGCTGAGACCCGTGGAGGCGACGAGGGACGTGGGACCGGCGACATGGGAAAAGTGGCTAGTAACTGACTAGCGCGACTTCTGAGGCTTTCTCGAGGCTGTGCTTGGGGAACTGAGAAGCCCCAATCCCGAGCACCATCTGCAAAGAAGATCAGCTCCCCACACTTCACGTGTTCTGCGTGGGGCCCTTCTGCACCTGAGTTGCTCGACGTGTTGTCCGGTTGCTGGCCCGTTGGCTAGTAGCCTCTGCGACGACGAACATTTGTTTTCATCTTGCTGGTCCGGCTCCTCCAGACTGGCACCCGCTCCTCTGTGAAAGAGAAGCACCCCAGACCTTCCTGGTCTGCACCAGAAGCAAGTCCTCCATTCTGCGTGGGTTCCGCTTGCCAAGGCTTGTTGGGTCCTAGCTCGACATCGACGCCGCCGACAGCAAGAGCCTTCGTGGGACAGCTCACCTCCTGGTCCTGGTCGTCCTTGACGCCTCCTGGTACCCGTGGCTGCTGCGACAAGCTTCACCTCTTCACCTGCATCTGCACGACATCGCCTGGTTCCTTCCTGGCTCCTGGCTGGTGACCTAGACTCTGTCCCTTCTGCTTGCAGGTATCCTTCCTTCTTGATCCCATCCTTGGGATCCACCGGCCACTCTTCACTGACTGCCTGTCAGCAACTTTCCTTCAGGCATCCATAGAAGTCAACGACGAAACCCGACGCAAGTTCACACCTATGCGCCCGCAGCCCGTGGGCTAGGTAACTTGAGTACTCCGGTGCTCACAAGGGTATTGACTATCCTAGGGTCTAGTTTCCAAGTCTCGACTTTCTAGCTATTCCAGAAGTGTCCTAAAACTGTTAATTTCTAATAACTACTATTTCTATCGACTTTTACGCATTACGCGTGAGTGTTTCCACTCTGCACCTGAATCCCGTGAGCATCCCACTTCCTAACCTTTGGTAGTATAGTGTAGCCCCAGCGATTCCCTAGGCCTAGGCCTATCCTGTGTTCGTGACAGTGGTTCTTATACCACTTACTTAGTATATGGTTTGCGTGGCCCCTATGGCCTAACTGTATTACTTACCTGTGTGACTTAATGTATGCTTAAATAAGACTGTGTTGTACTTACCTCGAATCTTATAAAGAGTGCTGAGGGTTTGACTAGAATAAATACAGTCTATTTTTATATATATATATATCTGTTGTGGTGTCCTTTCATTTGGTATTCAAGGGATTACAAATGGTATAACAGCTGGCTTCACATGCCATTCAGAGTTTAGCCAAAGACTGCTCTTGTCCATGCTACCACTAGGATAGCTGGTCTATAAGGTTGACTTTACAACCAATCACCGTAAGGGTTGTTTGGACTGATACAAGGTGTACACTAGAATTAGTGACATCATATATCAGGCCAACTTCTCACATTGGTGAGCAGCGGTTGGGATCTGAGCTTGCTGTTGTAATACCATTGTAATCTTGAGATACTAAATTGAATGATCACACAGATATTGTTTAGGTACATATAACATAGATTATAAATACTTAAGTCCTACTGGACTTAGTTGTTGTAGGTTGAAGGGCCTAGCACACCCTGACTACAACTACTAGAGAGGTTTAGTAGATACAACTAGTGTAGGTAGGTGCACACACCACACCCTCACAAGATCATGTCTCTGAGAGGAGATCAAGATGATACTCTCTCAGGGGAGGGTCTCCCTAGAAAGATACCCTCCAGATATGATACACTAACTTTTCAGGAGATGAGACAATTGTGTACCTCCAGAAAGTTAAAACAGGATGCAAACCCTACCCTCATCTATCTAGTGGAGCTCCTAGAAGAATATGATATTCAGAAAGCCTCCCAAGATGGTACCCTAGGTACCAATGAGGGCCTACCCTCTACAGGAGATTCCCCTAACCATACTGATACAGATGAGTCAGAGGAGACTTCAGAAGAAGAGGTAGACAGCCAGGTTAAAGTAGGAAGACTTAGCCAGGCTAACTTAAGCCTACATGGGAGTCTGAATGGGGTCCCCCCATTCAGACCCTCAGGTGGACTTAAGCAGAGAAGCAGGAGAGGAAGATCCCCTTCAAGGGAATCAATCCACTCCCATGTCTCTAGTAGCTCCCATGCCTCTTCTCACAGGGGAATGACTTCCCCCCAGAGAAAAGAGCATCAGGCCAGAATGAGGGAAGCCAATCTGAGGATTGAAAGGGAAGAACTTGCCCTTGCCGGGGAGAAGCTTGCTCTGGCCAGAGAGCAGAAGTTAAGTGGGTTAGATCCCACTGGTGGCAGCAATATCCCTAAGGATAGAGACAGGACCTATGATAATAGAAACCTGAGCAAGATTGTCCCTCCCTACAAGTGTGGGGATGACATCCACAAATGGATAACTGCTTTGGAGAGAGCCTGCAAAGTACAGCAGGTACCCCAAAGTCAGTGGGCAGCTATCTTGTGGCTCTCCTTCTCTGAGAAAGGTAGAGACAAGCTCCTCACAGTTAGTGATGAGGATGCTGACAATTACACTGTCCTGAAGAGTGCTCTGATTGATGGGTTTGGCCTAACCACTGAACAATACAGGTTGTTGTTCAGGGATACCCAGAAGACACAGACTCAGGACTGGACTGACTTTGTAGATTGTGCCACTAAGGCTTTGGAAGGCTGGTTATTGGGTAGTAAGGTTAAGGACTATACAGGATTGTATAATTTGATCATGAGAGAACAAATCCTTAATAACTGTCAAAACCAGCTGTTGCATCAACACTTGATTGACTCTGACCTAACTTCTCCCCAGGAATTGGGAAAGAAGGCAGATAGGTGGGTTAGGACTAGAGTTAAGCAGAAAAACCAGAACCAGGGCGGTGATCAGAAAAAGGCAGACCAGAAGGGTAATGATCAGAAACCAAAAAACCAGATGTCTTCACCAGGCCCCCAAAAGGCTCAGGGGGAGGGTGGTCCCAAAAAGTATAAAAAGAAAGATGGCCACAAGAAACCATGGTGCAACTATTGTAAGTCAAAATCACATTGGTTTAGTGAGTGCACCAAAAAGGATAAGCCCCCAGCCACCATTGCCCCTAAGGCAACTGTACCCCCTAGTCCAGCTGTAAGTGGTGGTTCCCAGCAAAAGGGTGTAGTAGGGTTAACCCTGGGAACTGAGGAGGATTCTGGCCTAGTCAGGATAGCCACTCAGGCTGTTCTGATCTGTGATGGGGACATAGCTTTGTCCTCTACTATAGGTCCCAGTAACCTGGGCAAGTACAGACAGACTCCTTTTATCAATAATAGAATGGCTCAGGCCTACAGGGACACTGGGGCTAGTGTCACAATGGTGACACCTGCCTTTGTGGACCCTGGACAGATCATGCTAGGTGAGAATTACCTAGTGACCAACGCTAGCAATGCCACTACCTCCCATAGTGTGGCAATTGTTAACTTCTCCTGGGGAGGGGTAACTGGCCTCAAGAAAGTTGTGGTAAGTTCAGACCTCCCTGTAGAGTGTCTGTTGGGAAATGACCTTGAAACTTCAGTTTGGTGTGAAGTGGAGTATAGGACCCATGCAGAAATGCTGGGGATAGATGCACATGTCCTTGCTGTGACCAGGTCACAGGCCAAAAAGTGTAACACTGAACACGTGCTGGATCCTGGGACAATGGACCAGACACAACCCAAGAGAAAGAGCAGTAGGGTAAAGACTGTGCCTTCCCCCCTGCCTCAGGTGGTGGATCAGCCCTCACAGGAGGATGAGTCTGAGAGCCCTGAAGGACCTGTCCTAGAAGAACTGGAACCTGATCAAGTTGAGTTTCTTGGGACAGGGGGACCTTCAAGGGCAGATCTGAGGCAGGTTCAATTAGACGATCCTTCTCTTGAACCCCTCAGACAGCAGGCTGCTGCTGAGGCTGCAGGGAATGCTCAAGGTACCCATAGAGTGTATTGGGATGAAGGGCTGCTGTACTCAGAGGCTAGAGACCCCAAGCCTGGTGCGTCCAGGAGGTTGGTCATACCCTTGAGTTTCAGAGGCTTCCTTCTTACCTTGGCCCATGATATTCCCCTTGCAGGACACTTAGGCCAGAATAAGACTTGGGACAGGCTTGTCCCTCACTTTCACTGGCCTCATATGTCAGAAGATACCAAGGAGTTTTGTCGCTCCTGTGTCACCTGCCAAGCCAGTGGCAAATCAGGTGGCACCACAAAGGCCCCCCTCATACCACTATGAGGGTTCCCTTTGAGAGAGTGGGGATAGACATTGTAGGACCAATGGACCCCCCTACAGCATCTGGGCACAGATTTATACTGGTGATAGTGGACCATGCCACCAGGTATCCAGAGGCTATACCCATGAGGACCACAACAGCACCTGTTGGGGCAAGGGCCCTGCTTGGAGTCTTCTCCAGAGTGAGTTTTCCAAAGGAGGTTGTGTCTGACAGAGGTGCCAACTTCATGTCAGGATATTTGACTGCAATGTGGAAGGAGTGTGGTGTCAACTACAAGTTCACTACACCCTATCACCCACAGTGCAATGGGCTTGTGGAGAGATTCAACAAGACCCTAAAAGGGATGATAAAAGGTTTACCAGACAAGCTTAGGCGAAGATGGGACATCCTTTTACCCTGCCTTCTGTTTGCTTACAGAGAGGTCCCACAAAAGGGGGTTGGCTACAGCCCTTTTGAGCTTTTGTTTGGGCATCCTCTAAGAGGACCCCTATGTTTAGTAAGGGAAGGATGGGAGAGACCTCTCAGACAACCCAAACTTGATATAGTGGATTATGTACTTGGTCTCCGCTCCAGGATGGCAGAGTATATGAAGAAGGCTTCTAAAAACCTTGAGGCAAGCCAAGAACTCCAAAAAGCTTGGCATGACCAAAAGGCTGTGCTGACTGTGTACCAGCCAGGGCAGAAAGTGTGGGTGTTGGAGCCAGTGGCCCCAGCAGCACTCCAAGACAAATGGTCTGGACCCCACACTATTGTTGAGCAAAAGGGAGAAGTCACCTACTTCGTGGACCTTGGGACTCCCAGAAGCCCCCACAGGGTGCTTCATGTCAACAGATTGAAGGCATATGTTGACAGGGCAGACATGGGCTTACTCATGGCTACAGATGAGGGGCAGGAGGAAGAGAGTGACCCTCTCCCCGACCTGTTGACTCAGAACCCTGATGATGGCTCAGTTGATGGTGTGGTCTTTTCTGACAGCCTCACTGATCATCAGCAACAGGACTGCAGACAAGTTCTGCAATCCTACAGACATATGTTCCCTCTGACCCCAAGTCAGACAAACTGGTGCACCCATGAGGTGGACACTGGTGACAGTCTGCCTGTGAAGAGTAAAATCTACAGGCAACCTGACCATGTCAGGGACTGCATAAAAGTAGAGGTACAAAAGATGTTGGAGCTGGGAGTCATTGAACCTTCAGAGAGCCCTTGGGCTAGTCCTGTAGTTCTTGTGCCAAAACCTCACACCCAAGATGGTAAGAGGGAGATGAGGTTTTGCGTGGATTACAGAGGTCTCAATGCTGTCACTAGGACAGATGCCCACCCAATACCTAGGGCAGATGAGCTCATTGACAGACTGGCAGCTGCCAAGTTTTTGAGCACATTTGACCTGACAGCAGGCTACTGGCAAATCAGACTAGCTGAGAATGCAAAGGCCAAAACTGCTTTCTCGACCCCAGGAGGACATTATCAATTTGTGGTAATGCACTTTGGTTTGAAGAATGCACCTGCCACTTTCCAAAGGTTGGTGAATCAAGTCCTTACAGGCCTGGATGACTACTGTGCAGCTTATCTTGATGATATTGCTGTCTTTAGCTCCACCTGGGAGGATCACCTGGTCCACCTGAGGAATGTTTTAGAGGCCCTGCAGAAGGCAGGCCTCTTTATCAAGGCCACTAAGTGCCAGATAGGGCAGAACAAGGTTGTATACCTGGGCCACCTAGTCGGTGGGGTCAGGTTCAACCACTGGAGAGCAAGATCCAGACCATAAAGACCTGGACTCCTCCAATTACCCAGACTCAGGTCAGAGCTTTCTTGGGCCTGCCTGGGTACTACAGAAAGTTTGTTAAGAACTATGGGTCCATTGTGACACCACTTAATGACTTGACCTCCAAGAAGATGCCAAAGAAAGTTCAGTGGACAGTGAGCTGTCAAAAAGCATTTGATGACCTGAAGCAGGCCATGTGCAGTGCACCTATTCTGAAAAGTCCAGACTACTCCAAAGAGTTCATAGTCCAGACAGATGCTTCTGAGTTGGGTGTGGGAGCTGTTCTTTCACAACTGAATGTAGATGGTCAAGACCAGCCCATTGCTTTTATTAGTAGAAGGCTGGCCCCTAGAGAGAAATGTTGGTCAGCTATTGAGAGGGAGGCCTTTGCTGTGGTTTGGGCCCTGAAGAAGCTGAGGCCATACTTGTTTGGCACTCACTTCAAGATTCAGACAGACCATAAGCCCCTCTTGTGGCTAAATCAGATGAAGGGTGAAAATCCCAAACTTCTTAGGTGGTCCATTTCCCTACAGGGGATGGACTTCACAGTGGAACATAGACCTGGGACTGACCATGCCAATGCAGATGGACTCTCCAGATATTTCCACTTAGAACATGAAGACTCAACTGGTCAAGGTTAGTTTAATGTCCCTAAGTTTGGGGGGGGGTGTGTAGGAGAGTAGGGTCTGCTTTCTATGTTCACCCCCACTTGTTGCTTTTGCTTCACTGGTTTTCGACTTAGATGTGGCTGTGGGCCTGCTGATCAGACCCACAGCCCAGCTGTTCTCTCTCTAAATTTATACTATGTACTTTAGGTGCATAACCCAATTGGTTAGGGTCACCTTATTGGCCCCTGCTTAGTGCACCTTAGGCACCCAGGGCATAGGTGTACCCTAGGCCTACCAGGGGCTGCAGCATGTATTGTGCCACCCCTGGCCTGGCCTTCCATTATGACACAACTGGCTGATCACTCAGCTGGGGCAAGGTCGTGTAATCACTCCTTGCTTAGGTGTAGTATTCCTATACCTACCTTATATATAGACACATGTGTACCTATCAGCCACTCTTATGGCAGGCCTTAACAATCCTGGAGGCAGAGTGCTTGGTAACATGTGAGATGGTGCTCTAGCATGAGCTGAGCCTGTCTGCAGCTTTCGGAACCATGTCCTTATAGCTGTTCTATGATATAGCCTACCATATACTCTTAAAGTGCCTTATAATCTTAAACGGTTATGGTAACTATGGTTTGGCTGTATCAAAACATGTCCTGTAAGGTGTCTAACACTTTGGAATAATACCCCCATCCCATTTCTGGGGATGAGGATATTATCCCTCCCTTCGAGAGGGAGAAGACATGTTGAAACCTACTTACCCGGTTAAAGTTAACCAGAGCCCCAGCATCACAAAATGGATGCTGCTGCCACAGACACAAGTCTGACCTCCTGCTGCTGGGAGACCTTCCAGCGAGGGAGGCTTGGACAATAGGTTTCCTGCCTTGGGAGGTGCTAGCACCACCCCAGACAGGCCTTAGTGTATTGGGGCAAGGAGGGATGAAAGAAACTAGACACTGCCTGGGGCACACAAGGTGTCCCATGCATAGTCCAGTTCAAACCGGCGCTGGGGCACTCCAGCCCCAGCTCTGGCGCGAAACTGGACAAAGGAAAGGGGATGTAACCACTCCCCTTCCTGGTCCCACCCATAGGAGGGACCTTGCAGGTAGCCCAGCCCACTAGCCCAGTATATTAGTAGGTAGCTGAGCCCTGCTAAATTAGATTAACCTGAATCTGCAACTTGAATAGAAACTCTGGACCTTCGACATTCGACCTCAGGAAGAAGACTGAAGAAATCTCCCTTGTGGCCAAGGACTGACCACCCTGGGCAACCAGGCACCATCCAGCGACCGCTGCTTGCTTTGCGACTGATCCTACGAGGGACGACTGCAGAGACTGACCAGCGCCGAGACTTCCAGACACCTCTGACCCAGATCCACATCTGCAGCGAAGCTGAGACCCGTGGAGGCGACGAGGGACGTGGGACCGGCGACTTGGGAAAAGTGGCTAGTAACTGACTAGCGCGACTTCTGAGGCTTCCTCGAGGCTGCGCTTGGGGAATTGTGAAGCACCAATCCCGAGCACCATCTGCAAAGAAGATCAGCTCCCCACACTTCACGTGTTCTGCGTGGGGGCCTTCTGCACCTGAGTTGCTCGACGTGTTGTCCGGTTGCTGGCCCGTTGGCTAGTAGCCTCTGCGACGACGAACCTTTGTTTTCATCTTGCAGGTCCGGCTCCTCCAGACTGGCACCCGCTCCTCTGTGAAAGAGAAGCACCCCAGACCTTCCTGGTCTGCACCAGAAGCAAGTCCTCCATTCTGCGTGGGTTCCGCTTGTCAAGGCTTGTTGGGTCCTAGCTCGACATCGATGCCGCCGACAGCAAGAGCCTTCGTGGGACAGCTCACCTCCTGGTCCTGGTCGTCCTCGAAGCCTCCTGGTACCCGTGGCTGCTGCGACAAGCTTCACCTCTTCACCTGCATCTGCACGACATCGCCTGGTTCCTTCCTGGTTCATTCCCGGCTCCTGGCTGGTGACCTAGACTCTGTCCCTTCTGCTTGCAGGTATCCTTCCTTCTTGATCCCATCCTTGGGATCCACCGGACACTCTTCACTGACTGCCTGTCGGCAACTTTCCTTCAGGCATCCATAGAAGTCAACGACGAAACCCGACGCAAGTTCACACCTATGCACCCGCAGCCCGTGGGCTAGGTAACTTGAGTACTCCGGTGCTCACAAGAGTATTAACTATCCTAGGGTCTAGTTTCCAAGTCTCGACTTTCTAGTTATTCCAGAAGTGTCCTAAAACTGTTAATTTCTAATAACTACTATTTCTATCGACTTTTACGCATTATGCGTGAGTGTTTCCACTCTGCACCTGAATCCCGTGGGCCTCCCACTTCCTAACCTTTGGTAGTATAGTGTAGCCCCAGCGATTCCCTAGGCCTAGGCCTATCCTGTGTTCGTGACAGTGGTTCTTATACCACTTACTTAGTATATGGTTTGCGTGGCCCCTAGGGCCTAACTGTATTACTTACCTGTGTGACTTAATGTATGCTTAAATAAGACTGTGTTGTACTTACCTCGAATCTCATAAAGAGTGCTGAGAGTTTGATTAGAATAAATACATTCTATTTTTATATATATATCTGTTGTGGTGTCCTTTCATTTGGTATTCAAGGGATTACAAATGGTATGACAGCTGGCTTCACATGCCATTCAGAGTTTAGCCTAAGACTGCTCTTGTCCATGCTACCACTAGGATAGCTGGTCTATATGGTTGACTTTACAACCAATCACCATAAGGGTTGTTTGGACTGATACAAGGTGTACACTAGAATTAGTGACATCATATAATCATATATCAGGCCAACTTCTCACAGTCACAGCTCCTGCACCAGAGAATATTACTTGCATGCTGCAGTGAAAGGGAATATGCAGGCAAGTGGTGGTGTTAATCCATGCCACGCCAACTGATCAGATTCCATCCAAAAGGCTAAACATGAACAAATGCCATGAATGTGGGCAGGATGATATATTATAGCCTTAGCGCCTGCCATAGGGGACTCTACCGGCCATTAAAGGCTGGCAGAGCCCGCTATGAAGGGCTCTAAGGCTATTGAAAAATTCCACCCCTAGAGGGCAGAATGTTCTAATAAGGTCTTACAGAGCCCTGGGAGGCTGAAAGCCCCTTGGGCTCCGTGAGGCCTTTTGTTCACAGCAATCGCTGTGAACATTGGAATGCTGAGGCCCAAGCTTCGACCGGCCATTAGATGCCTGGAGCACTCCGTTGTTTTCAATGGAGCTGCCAACATTCCAATATTTTAATTGGAGTTTAATGAGACCAAGTAAGAGTACCCAGAAAATTAGGCGACTGTGGACTTAATTACAGTCCATGTCTAACACTGTAAATGTAAAACATTCTCTGTCGGGTAAATGTAATACACACTAGATAAAGTGCTGATTCAGCCACCTAACCCAGCTTTCTGTCCAAACTTGGGACAATAGTGTGACTCTTATCAGCAAGCAGATGAAGGTATTGAAACAAGTATTTGTTCTAAGTAAAGGAACAGGATTTTGTGTTCAGGAGATGGCATTGCACCGGCCGGCAGGGAGCAGCTAAAAATGATGCTCCTTGTGAGTAAGATCAATCTTTTCATCTACTTCCCTACCCACTTCACTGTGAGATGAAAGAAAGCAATCATGTGTCCATTCGTTAGCAAGATATGGTGAAATGTTAATGGAAACATGAGATAGTTGGCTTTTTTCTGATCAATCACAGTAGACAGGCTTGAACAAATTTGACTAGGAGAAGGCCATGACCTGATGTTCCCTCTCAAGTCAGTGGGTAACCCCCTAGCAATGGAACACTCAAGCTCAGGTCATAAAACATAACAGAACACTGGTAAATAAGCATTCCTAAATTATTTAATCAGAATATGCTTGAAGCTAAAACGCATCTTTCGACTTTACCAAAAAAAAAAAAAACGGTTTAACCAACACCTCCCCCCACATAAAACACGAATAACCCAAATGCAAAATGAATTAAAAACATGCTTAAGTTGCATAATCTTGCAAGTAACCAGGTGGCCTGTTTGACCTCTGTGTTCTGAGAAATTCCCTTCTTAACCCAACTTGTTCACTTCCCCCACGCTTCCCTCACCACCAGCCATTTTGAGCTCATGATAAACACTTCTGTCCAACCCTTCAATATCATTCATCAACATGAAATGGCTACAACCATCCTCCTGTTTAACAACATCTGCTGTCCCATACAATAACACTATTCTCAAATTCCATTGTTCACCATTTTCCTAAATCACAAACAAATCATACGCTTCTTTTACCTTATATGGGCCACAAAACTTCATTAGCCCACCTTCAAAGCGTCCTGACCTTACTTTAACAAGATCACTCACCTTGACATCAATACGCCTACTTCTACCATGCTCCTCAACACCTTCCAAGTTCTTCTGACTCAATAACACTTTCAACCAAGCTAGTGAAATCTTGGCCTTAACTACAAATATCACTGGGGGGAGAGAGAAACAGGGAATGTAGGTATCCCACTCAGCTTCCCAACGACCCATCACCACACCCTCATGCGGACAGCTCTTAGCGTTGTCCCTCCCCCCTCCCCCTATCCGCTTCGGCGCAACTACAATATGATGTCCCACCATAGTGCAGTTCTCAGGCATCCACATACACTTAATCACAACATAAGACACAGTGCATCCCAGTTTTCTACCCCAAGTTTGTTCACGGTTCAAATATGGTTGATATTTGAAAAGACCTACGAGCCCATGTGCGGGGAGACAAGGCACCTCATATCCCCAGCGCGATGCGGCGAGTGACATGCGTGAAGGTTACCTGTCTATGGACACAGACCCATGAGGGTCATCGCCAATTAATAGAAAGAGCGACACACAAAGACAGTGATCTATAATATAACGACTCCAGTGTAATATGGGCTGGTGGGAGGAGCAGGTGGTCCAGAAGCAGTACCATATTGAGTGGGAGAACAATATCTTACACTGGAGTCGTTATATTGACGATTTATTCATTGTATGGAAGGGCACAGTATCATCTGTGAAAGACTTTATCAATAAACTTCAGAAGAATAGTTTAAACTTGCAGTTCACTAGCACGATCAGTGATACTTCCATTAATTGTTTAGATTTAACAATCTGCATTAAGGATTTTAAACTCCAGACAAAACTTTACAGGAAAGATACAGCAGGAAAAACACTGCTTCATGCAGCGAGTTTCCATCCGACGAATCTAGTGAATAGTATCCCATATGGGGAATGTCTGAGAGTAGTACGAAATTGCAGTGAACCAAAAGTGAAAGAGTAAAAAATCGATTCAAAGAGAGGGGGTATACCGAGCATTGTCTTCGAACTTCAATGGAGAAGGTACAGAAAAAAACAAGGGAGGATGTACTTTTTAAAGTGAGAGATACGGAGAAAAACACCAGTGAGTGTAGATTGATTACGAACTACATGGCCCCATTAGAAATATTGTATCAAACCATTGGCATGTGATTGAAAATGATTCAGTACTAGGGCCATTAGTTCCTAAAAGACCTTTGATAACTTTCCGTAGAGCTAGATCTTTTAAACAAATGTTAGTGAGCAATATGATTTTAAGTAAAAACAGTTCCACAAGTGGATCTTGGTTAAAACGTAAAGATGGTTTTGTAAAATGCATGAAATGTAAAGCTTGCACACATGGGCTAAATACGGTGTCGTATAAACTTGGTTTATCAAAAAGAGTGAAAAAGATCAAAGGACAGTTTAACTGTAAAACTGAGTACGCTGTATATGTTTTAAGATGTGCATGCAGTCTTCAATATGTTGGAAGCACAATTTTACCGGTACATAAGCGCATTTTGCAACACTTAAGAGCAATTAAAAATGGAGATAGATCTTACCCAGTGGCACGTCACTTTGAACGATTCCATAACAACGACGTACAAAGTTTCGTTTATTTTGTCATCGATGCAATTCCTCCGAATAAAAGAGGATGTGATAGACAAAAAAGCTTGCGGAAATTGGAATCTTGCTATATAGTAGAATTGAACACAAGAAGCCCTACTGGCCTGAATATAGAAGAGGATTTGTATACTCATCTGTAAGGTGTTTCTGGTGCCACATGAATAGTGTCATGAACAAAAGTGTAAATAATATATATTTTGCTAGTATTTTAAATTGGATTAGTTTAGGATGTTCCCTGACTCCGAATTTCTAAGTTTAGAAACACTGCACAAAAGCCCTTTTTTATTATACTACAGACTATATGAGGGTTTACCTTATTGCCCACTTGGGCTATTGATAACCTAGGTGACATATAATAGGAACTGCGACATTTCAGCCCACTTTGGGCATGATTTTCTGAAATTAATTAGTCAAGAAAATGGCACTGATTTATAATCTGTTTCATGATTTATAATCATAATAGTAATACATTCTAGAATGTAATTTTCTATTCTTTTGTTATGCTAATCGTTGTATAAATTATCAATACGGCACTTGTGAAGCAAAAACGATGTTCAAAGTCACTGTTTAACTGTAGACAGACCTAAAAACTACGAGTCTGTCTCCTATTTTCATGTATTTGTAGTTTTCACGTGATTTGCGTCACATGCACAAGATTTAAAATGGTGGTCTGTGTTGAAAACTTTATTCGTGAACAAGCCTGCTGGTACAGGCGAAACGCGTTGAGTAAACGACGAATAAAGCAGATTTAATCACCACATGGCGTCGTCCTTCCTTGAAAGTTTCGAGGCTGATGCGTGATATGTATATATATATATATATATATATATATATATATATATATATATATATATATATATGTAATATAAAAGTAAATGCAGTCTTTCATAACCAGAGCTGAATAATGCTGTAAGGACTCTCCTGTATATCATAAATAAACTATACAATATAAACAATATATCACAAAAAACAGGGAAGAAACAGCAACAAAGCATGTTTGAAAACTGTTTTAATACACAAAGAGTTGAGAATTCCCTTAAAAATAAGGATCCTTTGCCCGGGGAGGCGGGAGGGTTGCTTATGACTTTGATGAGGATACCCCTGGAAGAGAACTAGGATTATATGTAAGTAACTAATCCTTCTCTTCCAGGGAATCCTCATCAATAGTCATAAGCACTAGAATAGAATAGCGAGCCTCACCTCATCCGCTGCGGGCAAAGGAAAAATAATAATCAATAACAATCAAGCTCAGACAACCAGACTTGATAATTCAGACATTTCTGTTATCTAAACAGATTTCTCGAGGAGGCCTGGCCTACTTTAGTATCTGCCCTAGAGTCGGATTCAAGACAATAATACCTTGTGAACGTATGCACAGATCACCAGGTTGCTGCCTTGCAAATTTCTGCCATTGGAACATCATGCAAGAAAGCTACTGTAGCTGCTTGTCCCCTAGTGGAGTGTGCTTTAGGTGACAACAATAGGGGCTTATTCGCCAACTGATAGGCCAATTTTATACAAGACACTATTCATCTGAAAATGGATCTCTTGGTAGCTGGAAAACCTGACCTTATGGAACCATAATTTAAAAATAATTGGTCTGATTTTCTGAAAACCTTAGTTCCCTCTAGGTAGAATTTAAGCACTCTCTTAAGATCTAAGGAATGGAGTGACCTCTCTGCAGGAGTTGCGGGATTGGGAAAAAAGGACGGTAAAGAAATTGTCTGATTAATATGAAAATCAGATACAACTTTTGGCAGAAAAGCAGGGTGAGTCCTTAATACTACTCTGTTGTGGTGAAAGATAGTATATGGCTCTTTGGAAGAAAGCGCTTGGATCTCGCTTACTCTTCGCGCTGATGTAATCGCGACTAAGAAAGCGGTCTTCCATGTCAAATGCTGCAGCGTGGCTTTATGGATGGGCTCAAAAGGAGGACCCATCAACTTAGAGAGGACCCGATTCAACTCCCAAGGAGGAGAAGGAGGCCGAACAGGGGGATACACTTTCTTCAACCCCTGTAGGAAATCCTTGACCACCTGCAGTTGAAAGAAGGAAGGCTGGCTTGGAGACCTTCTATAGGCCGTAATAGCCGCTAAATGTACTCTGATCGATGAATACTTCAAACCTGATTTAGCCAAGTACAAGAGGTAAGGAAGAATAACCTCCTCCTGACCTGTGGTTGAATTAAAGTTATTACGAGTGAACCACAGGTAGAACCGCTTCCACTTAAAGGAATACGAAGCCCTTGTGGAAGGTCTCTTTGCTTCCTTTAGTATGTGCATACAGTCCTCTGGCAAGTTCAAATGTCCATATTGCAGGACCTCAGGTGCCATGCTGCCAAGTTCAGTGAGGGAAGGTTGGGATGTAGGATCTTCCCGTCCATCTTGGTCAGCAGATCTGACCTGGAAGGCAGCCTCTTGTGGGGGTGCACCGACAGTTGTAACAGGTCCGGGTACCACCATTGTCGAGGCCAGTCCGGGGCTATCAGGATCATTGACATGTTGGACCGGATGAGCTTGGACACCACCTTCGGAATCAGAGGCAGGGGAGGAAAGGCGTATGCAAATATTCCGGACCAGTCCATCAAAAGAGCATTCCCCTTCGTCCCTGGACTGTGGAACCTGGAGGCGAAGGCGTGGCATTTTTTGTTTAGATCGTCTGCGAACAGATCTATGAAAATTTCTGCCACTACCTCGTCGTTTAGCACCCAGTCTGGCTGATCCTCGAAGTGCCGACTGAGTGCGTCCGCTCGCTCATTTCGCTCCCCTGGAAGGTGCACCGCTGTGACGGAGAGGCCTCGGGCTAGAAGCCAATGCCATATCTTTTGAGCTTCCAGGGAGAGAGGGCGGGAGCGCGTACCACCCTGCTTGTTGAGGTAATACATGGTGGTCGTGTTGTCTGTTTGGACGAGGACTGAGTTGGACATGATCGAAGGCCGAAAAGCTTTCAGGGCTAGATGGACCGCCCGCAGCTCTAACATGTTTATGTGGTAGGGTTGCTCCTTGACGGACCACCGTCCTTGCATTTGTAGGCAATCTATGTGCGCCCCCATCCCTGAAGCGATGCATCCGTTACCAAGGACTGGGTGGGAACAGGTTGATGAAAGGGGACTCCCAGGAGGAGGTTCCGTGGACGAGTCCACCAGAACAGACGTCCTTGCTGCTTGTGAAAGCACAATCCGGTCTTCCCAGAAACTGGTAGTCTGGTCCCACTTGTCCTCCAGATCCTGCTGTAGAGGTCTCATTCTCAGCCTGGCGTTGGGAATGAGGAATATGCAAGATGTCGGGCGATTGGTCTGGAGAAGAACTTCTCACTTCTGCCGGACTGATAAAAGTCTCTGCTCCGAAGGAAACGCTTTTCCTAGGTTTGTATCTAGGACGGAGCCTAGGTTATGGATCCCCTGTGTCGGCTGGCAAACTGACTTTTCCATATTCACATGCAGGCCTAGCCTGCGGAGCAGAGTCAGGCACACTTGGAAGTCGCTCTTTACCTGCTGAGGAGATGGCCCTTTCAAGAGCCAACCGTCCAAGTATGGATATACGAACAGCCCTCGTCTGTGTAGAGCTGCCGCTACCACCGCCATGCACTGGTAAAGACTCGTGGGGCAGATTTTGGCCCGAAGGGCAACACTCCGAATTGGTAGTGACTGTTGCCGACCATGAATCGCAGGAATTTGCGATGACGAGGAGTTACAGGAATGTGGAAGTACGCATCCTGGAGATCCACCAAGCACATCCAGTCCCCTGCTTGCAGATGTGGACATATTTGATGAAGCGCCAGCATGCAAAAATTTTCTTTTAGGATGAGCCTGTTCAGAGACCGCAGGTCCAGGATTGGTCTGCACTTGTGCTCCTGATGTCTTTTTGGCACAAGGAAGTACCTGGAGTACACTCCCTTTCCTTGCTGCGAGATGGGAACCTTTTCTATGGCCTTCTTTTGTAGAAGCGCCACCACTTCCTGACGTAGTACTTTTAGCTGGTGAGGACGAGATTTTTTCGGTGGAATGTCCTTTGGAGAAACACGGAGACCTAGTGCGTATCCATTGCACAGAATTCTGAGCACCTAACGATCCTTCGTTATGTTGCACCACTCTCTCAGATGTTGCAAAACACTTCCTCCCACTGGAGTGGGCAACGGCGTCAGAGGAAGCTCGGGCTCATTGTTTTCCGGTTGGTCGAGTGGTGGAGGAGGATTGTTGTTGGCTACCCCCTCTACCTCTGGTAGACTTTCGACCCTGAAATTGCGATCACCCTTGGTTCTTGCCTTGGGACCACTGAGGGGTTTGAACCCTCTGTTGGTATCCCTTGCATTGGCTGGGCCTGTACCTTCTTCGGAACTCCTTTTTCTTTTCTAGCCCCACCACCTTTAAAGTGTCCAACTCAGCTTTCATCCGAGCCATTTCTACATCCGTGTGGGAGCCAAACAATGAAGAACCTGAAAAAGGCAGGTTAAGGATCCTCTGCTGAGCATCCGGTTTAAGGGCTGTAAGCCTCAGCCAGGCAGATCTTCTCGCACAAATTTCATGCGCATACGAATGCGCCGATAGTGCGGCACCATCCGCTGCAGTGCTAATCATCAGATTAGCTACCAAGGAACCCTCCGTAATGATCTCTTCAAAGTCCTTCTGATCTTCCTTTGGCAAGTTTTCCTTGAACCGATCCAAAGAGTCCCATAAGGATCGGTCGTATCGACCTAATAAGGCTGCTGTACTAGAGACTTTGAGAGAAGAGGCTGCCGAGCAACAAACTTTTCGTTCCCAAGAATCCTGGGACTTACTCTCCTTGTCCGGAGGTACCAACGCATGAGCAGAAACCGCGTGCGTCTTACGTGCCGCTGCAACTATCACGGAATCCGCAGGTGGATCAGTTTTCAAGAACACCGGGTCTGTATCAGCCGGCTTGTACTTCTTCTGGATTCTGGCCGGTGCAGCTTTAATCGTTGAAGGGGTCAGAAAAATGTCCATTACTGGTTCCATAAGGCCAGGAACCAGAGGCAGCAACGGACGCGAAGCAGATCTTTGGTGCAGCGTCTCGAAGATCACTGTAGATGCGACCTGGGGAGTGGACATTGCAATGTTCAGCTTCTGAGCCCCTCTCTGCAGCACATCCTGATAGGTGTTAATGTCATCTATTGGAGACACTCGCAACTGAGGGCTGTCCGATAGAGTAGGCAAATAGTCCCTCTTAGAGGAGTGGGTGGAGGAAGATGACCATGAGGGAGACCTACTTCTGTGGTGATATGACGTAGGAGGCCTGCGTTCCTTAGATCTACCTGCACGGTGGTGGCGTACCGACGATGGCGATCTATCCACCTCCTGTACTAATCTTTGCAGAGGGGACCTGTGGACAGGGCTTGTGTACTCCTCCTGCCTTCTCGCTGCTCCCGCCGGAGTCTTACACCAGTGATGTACTGGTAAAAGCCCTCTTGGAGACAGATGTATAGAAGGAGAGGGCCTGTGATGCGACAGGGATCTCTGTCGCGACCTTCTCTGATGTTCTGGAGACGCAGATGGAGAATGAGGGCATCTCGAGGAGTGAGAAGAAGAATGTCTTGACGCTGATTCCGTCACCAAGACTACCGAACCTTCATCAGATCTATGTGATGGTGGTCTCGACGTCGAGCGTATATATTATGCTGCGACGGAGGCCTCCTCGACGTCGATCGAGATCTTCTAGTCGTCGAGGCTCGACCAGGTTCAGGGAGCGGTCTCGGCGTTGACTGAGGCTTCTTCGGCGTCGAATGTGTCGACGGCGAATAGCGCCTTGACGGCGGGAGACTACTTCCTCGTCTCGACGTCGAGCGATGTGGCCTCGACAGCGACGAAGGGCTTTCTCTCCTCGACGCCGATCGTCGATGGGATGACGACAGCGGAGGGCTGCTAGCTCTCGACGCCGAACGACGGTGGAATGACGTCGGCGGAGGGCTTCTGGTCTTCGACATCGAACGTCGTCGGGATGACGTCGGAGGTCTTGTTCTCGACGCTGAAGAATTCGCTCTCCTCGACGTCGAACATCGTCTATGTGACGGCGACGGAGGGTTATCAGCTCTCGACGTCGAACGTCTAACCGACGTCGACGGAGGTCTGCTGGCTCTCGACGCCGATCGTCGCCGGGTTGACGACGGCGGAGGGCTTTGTCTCTTCAAAGCCAATCGACGTCTTGAAACAAGCGGTGAACTGGAACTCCTCGATGCTGATCGTCGCCGGGTTGATGACAGCGGAGGCTGACGGACTCTCGACGTCAATGACGTACCTTCATGTCTGCGTTCTCTCGACGGCGAGCCAGCTGTCGACGGTCTTTTCTTCGCTGCATGCCCCTCCGGTGGCTGCTTTCTCAGCGCCGAGCCCGACGCTGAGGGTCTAGACGAGAATCTGGGCCTCTTGGAGCCTTTTCTTACCGGAGACCTGCCTCTGGAAGCCTTCTCTGCCAATCCATAGAGACGAATCCTCTCTCTGTCCTTTAAAGGTCTTTTAGAGAGAGACTGGCAATGAGGACAAGTCTTTGGGACATGATCCTTAGGCAGGCAAAGAATACAGACCGCGTGAGAGTCTGATCTGGCCTTCTTTTTTCCACAAGAAGAGCAGGGATCAAAAAGGGATGGCATTTTGAGTGGTAAAAAATGCCAAAAATAATCAGAAAAAGCAAACACCTTACTTGACTGGATGAAAAACGTCGAAGTAAGTTAACATTTTTGTGAAAAAGGTAGAAAATTTCTGAATAAAACCAGAAAAGAGTGGAGCTGTGTAACCAGGGTCCTGACTGAAGGAGCCGGAAAGAACAACTGACCTAACTGTCACCCCTGAGGCATTTTGGGAAGCTAGGGGTCATGGCTGCCTCAAAGGCACGGTGCCAGTTTTTCTATGTTGCTAAGAGTTAGCTTTCTAGCCTTTCTAGGCTGTGGTTTTCTACAATGCAGTCTGTGAGCTGTCAATGCTTTCAGTCTATCTGAGGTTTTGGGCTAAATGCTAAGCATTAAAACAGTTTTCAAACATGCTTTGCTGCTGTTTCTTCCCTTTTTTTTGTGATATATTGTTTATATTGCATAGTTTATTTATGATATACAGGAGAGTCCTTACAGCATTATTAAGCTCTGGTTATGAAAGGCTGCATGTGCTTTTATATTTTATATACACATATATATATATATATATATGTGTGGAGATGCATATATGTTTATCACATATAGGATTGTGTTTCCGGGGTCCAGCGCAAAGGCGGGAATATTCTAGTGCTTATGACTACTGATGAGGAACCCCTGGAAGGGAAGGGTTCTTTTCACATTAGAACTCCTGTCACCTCTGAGTTGACTGTGCTTACAGGTAGTCAATACCGCGTAAAGTCTGAACTCCACTACTGTAAGCACCTTGTGGTTGAATAATAAGGTGGCGTTTATACAGATGTATTTAAATCAGTAGACCACCTAATGAAGTAACAATGATTTTACAATTTTTGAACCAGTTATTTTTATAGGAAAGATGAAATATAAAATCAAAGACTTTGTTTTTCTTAAAATTTCTGTTTGTGACAGTCTTTGCAAAATATGGGTGCTTTGAGAACAATCTCTCAAAATAGTCCTCATGGGTAATACTACCCTGTTAGACCTGGCATCCTTGGCATGTTTTTTCCTGACATTTTGGCTTCTGACCTCCTGTTTTACTGACTTCACTTTTGTTGGCTTTAGACTTCTGGGCTCTTTACCACTGCTAACCAGTGCTAAAGTGCATATGCTCTGTACTCAAAACATGGCGACATTGGCTTATCCAGAATTGGCATATTTAATGTACTTATAATTTCCTAGTAGAGTGCACTATATGTGCCCAGGCTCTGTAAATTAAATGCTACTAGTGGGCCTGCAGCACAGATTGTGCCACCCACTCAGTAGCACTTTAAACATGGCTCAGGCATGCCACTGCAGAGCCTGTGTGCAGTTTAAACTGCCATTTCGACCTGGCAAGTTAAACTACTTGCCAGGTCCAACCCTTCTCTTTTATTACATATAAGTGAACCTAAGGTAGGCCCTAGGCAGCCCTATGGGTGGAGAGGAGTGTATTTAAAAGGTAGCACATGTACTTTTGAGTTTTACAGGTCCAGGTAGTAAAAAACCTCTAGATTCATTTTTCACTATTGCAAGGCCTATCTCTCCCATTGGTTAACATTGGGATTGCCTAAAAACATCTTTTGAGAGTAATTTCCAGTTGGGAAGGGATACAGATTTGGAGTATGGTGTCTCTGGGCACACAATTTAAAATCACAACTTATGGTGAAGTTGGATTTTAAATTGTAAGTCTGAAAATGCCACTTTTAGAAAGTTGCATTTTCTTACTTTAACCATTCTGTGCCTCAGCCTGTCTCTGAATACACGTCTGGGTTGGGTGACAGTTGGGCATTGTGCATTCCCTCTAGACAGTCACACAAAGGGAGCTAGGGTGTGACATTTGCATCCTGTTGGCCCGTTATCAGGCTGATGGGCCTTCCTGAGGTAGACTGGGAGGGAGGAGCTGACACTTGCACCTAAATACGGCTGTGCCTGTCCTCACACAAGAGCTGCTTAACCCCCTGTAGTGAGTCTGGAGCCAGGACAAGAAAGACACAGACCTTGTGATCTTCAAAGGCCTCTTTGATGTCTCCCCCACTTCAAAGGTACATTTGGGTATAAGTACCGGACCCCTGACAGCACCAAATCAGAACTTTGTGGGAACCAATGACATACTGCCTGGAAGAAGAGATGCTGTAGGAGGCACTGCCACTTTGCTACCTACTCTGCTGTGCTGGCTTGCTGCTTCTTGCCTGGGAGTGAACGGAATTGGGTCTGCTCTCTAGCTCCTTGAACCCAAGTTTCTCCAGCGGCTTGTTGGCATGCTTCCTACTCTCTTAAGTCTAAGGTTCACAAAAATATTCTTGCAACACTGCTAGTGCTGCTGGACTCAGCCACCTGAGAGTCCTACCCTTGCCCGAGGTGCCTCCTCAAGTCCTGGGCCTTAGAATTGGATCCTGCAGCTGTTTTCTGCATAAATCGATGCATTGACCTCTTTGTGCCAATCGGAACCAACGCAATGCCCTCCAAAACAATGTGGATTCGACAACAATGTGGGTGTTCGACTGCGAGGCTCGTCGACGATGCAGCACCAATCAGAAGATGCCGATACGAGGCTCGACTCCAAAACAGCGCAACCCTTCGACAATGACTGTGAGGCTCGTTTCTGATGCAGCGCCGACCCTTTGATGACAAGGCTTGGCTCCAACGCATCAACCTGACTGTGTGAATAGGAACCAAAGCAGTGAGTCCTCAACACAGATACTTGCTCCGTACAAGGTACTGTCTCAGTGTGCCCTGCGTGGGTCCTGTACCGGACTGCCCTCCATCGCAGTCGGCCTGAACTTTAGATTTACCCTGGTCTAGCTTGACCTCAAATAACCTTTGAGCGCTATTGATTTCTAAGCACTGTTTTGGGATTTAATCTTTTTAAATTCATATCTCAACTTCTACTTATTGGATTTTGGTCATTTTGGTCTTGTTTTACCGTGATACATATTCTCTATTTAAAAAGCAACTGGTGTGGAGTCTTTTTGTGGCGCTTTCACTGTATTACTGTGATTTAAGTGTTGCACAAATTCTTTACACATTGCCTCTTAAGTTAAGCCTGACTGCTCTGTGCCAAGCTATCAGAGGGTGATCACAGGTTTATTTATGTTGTGTATCCGACTTACCCTGACTAGGATTGTGGCCCCTACTTGGACATGGTGCAAACCTCTGCCAATTAGATACCCATATTCTAACATACTCATAGGCAGAAGATGGATCCTACTGAAATGTTGTAATTCAACAAGGAAGTAGTCAATGTGTTTTCTTCCACCTGAAACATTTTCAAGGATTTATGCTAAGGAACGATGGCAAGAGAGGAAACTCTCAGAAATTATTTCACTGTACTTAACAGAACTTCAAGGGTGGAGATGCCACTCCATAAAATATAATCAGGAATGAGATAAGTTGAAGATTTAACTGACAAATTAATATGATGATTAGTTGATGAGACTGCAAAGTCGGAATTGACCACACTGCGAGTTCAGTGTGCCTTCTATCAGTAGCAATACAAAGTTAGGTGTTTTACTGATTTAATTTCAACTGAAGGAATGGCACATTATTCTATAGAAACAGAGAGATGTATTTAAATAAGCAATAAGCACTGAAATTCTTATCCAAGGTAGCAATTGAAAACAAAGGTTAACATGGATAGGATCTGTGAGTTATGATCTGTTCAGTTTTTTTTTTTAAGTTCCTGAGCCAGGAAATTAAATGGGACAAGCGGAAGGGTATAAGTACTAGGGCGCTGCTCCATGGGAGTCAACAATCGACAAAAAGGTGGGACACATAGGAAAGACTAACCCCTTAGAAGCAAAGATTTTTTAAAGGACACTGAAATAAACAAATGAAAGGCACTGGGCAGGTTGCAAGCCCTCAAAGTATATACGACATTTCTCAAAGAGGCAGCGCAAGTCCTTTCTAGGCTCGGCCTAAAAATGTATATGTGTGCAATAGGTCACTGTGAGAAGTTGGCCTGGCATATGCTGTCTCCTAGTTATAGGGACACCTTGCACCAGTCCAATTCGACTCTTATTGATGATAGGTTTAAGACAACCTTTAAAGAAAGATATCCTAGTGGTAGCTGTGCAGAGCAGCCTTCAGGCTAAGTCTTGAAGGAGTGTTAAGCTTATTGTTTTACCATAGATAACCTCTTGAATAACCAAATGAAAGGGTAGCCCACACAGGTATATATATAAAATATATGTATTTATTCTAGACAGAATCCCACAGTTTCTTTATGAAGCTGTGGCAAAGTTACAATTCAAACAAGCATTTATAAACACAATAAATAGCACAGGAATCACAGGGCCCCGGGGGGGACCAAACCCTATATCAAAAAAGTGGTATAAGAACCACGACAATTCTACAGACAATGCCTAGGGCATTTAGGATCGCTAGCCCCTTAAGAATCCACCCCAGGTTATGAGGAAGGGGACCCACGGGAGGCGCGTGCAGTGGAAATAGCTGCTATCGGGATCTCTATTATAGCCTATGGAGAATGTCGCGGTTGAAATTACACAGATTAAAGTCACTTCTAGCAGGAGTACAAAGTTAAACCTTTAGACTTAAGCTGTTGAGGAGCCCACTACCACAAGAGTACCGAGGTACCACTGTTACCTGCCCCAGGGAAGCCGGGTGCATAGGTCGTTTTCGATGTCGAGTCGCGGGCTGATTTTCTATAGGAAAATGTTCAAAAGTGCTAACAGGCCAAAAGCGTCGATGATGCCGTGAAGATCAAAGATGTGAAGATTGTAGAGAAGAACCTGAAAGCAGAGGGGACAGAGTCTGGGTCACGGCAAAGTGACCAGGAGGCTCAAAGCAAAGAGCCCTTCGATGTCGGGTGCTTCAGGTGGAAAGTGGTGTAGCTTGGATCTGCAGCCACGGGCTCCGGGAGGCCAGCTTCTGGAGGGCGACTGTCCCACGTCGGATGAGGGTCGCTGCGGTGTTAGTGTCCGGATTGGATCCACTAAGCCTTGGCAACCGCAACCCACGCAAGATGAACAAATCTGCTACAGTACAGACCCACGAGGTCTGGGAGAGGTCTCCTTTGGAGAGACTGTAGAGCAGGCCTGGAGCAACCAGGGGAACTCTTGATTGTCGAAATAGACCTCCGCTGGGGCCCACAACTCGAGAGACAAGGGACCGCGGGAGGCGGCAATTTGGAGTGCGTAAAAGGGCACCCACGGGCCACCGGAGGGGGCTTGGGCGCTGGTCTTTGGCACAATTGCTGTAGAGTGGTTGGCTCGTAAACGGGCCAGAGCACAAATCCCCCACTGGTCAGGGTCGTGTGCTACGCAAGAGGTGGCCGGTGTCCTGGGGTATTGGGGATCTCGGCACCCACGCGGTCCACGGTGCCCAAACTCGTTGAGCACACTCACTGGCCTCTGGGATACGCTGGAAACCCACCTCAAGGGTGCTGGAAGTCGTTGAAGTCCGTAGGAGCAGCGAGGTTCCAACCGAGTCACTTGCAGTGTTTCAGGTGCCTGCCAAGCAGGGGGATAACTCCTTTATCCCAAGGGAGATTTCTTCCGTCAGCTGGGCAGCAGCAAGTCGAAGGTCAAGACTGTAAAGTTCAAGATTAATCTGAGGCTCTGGGGCCACGTTATTCACCTTTATCCCCAAGATTAGGGGAGTGTCCAGAGTAGTGTCCACCAATGAGAGGTGAGGCGGGAAAGGGTGGCTACACCCTCTCCCCTTTGTGTGTTTCCCGCCTGGGCGAGGGGCAGGATGCCCCTGAACCGGTTCCAAGCGGTGTATGCAGAATGCCTATGTGCAACTCTGAAAGGACATTTGGTGCACCCACCCTGTTCCAATCCACATTATCCTGTCTAGGGAGATGCTAGCACCTCCCTGCCACAGGAGCCCTATTGTCCAGCTGGTGAGGCTGGGGTTTTCCCCAGCAACAGCCAGCCAGGGTCGTGTAGGTGGCGGGCAGTAGCCATTTTGTGTTACTTGTGCACTTTTAAATTGGTGTCCAAATTCTACCGCTTTTCCAATATCGCCCCTCTAGCAGGAGGGAATCGTACCCTCATGCCCATGGCTGGAATGGGGGTATGATTCCTACATGTTTGACACCAAACACGATATGGTTCTGTGTAGCCATTCTCAAGTTAGCGCGTTATTGCGATAGACTTATAAAGCGGTTAAGAGTATATGGTATGGCTACACTACAAACAACCCAGCAATGATTTTACGAAGGTTGCAGAGAGGCCCTACTAATGTAGGGGTCCCCCCTCACACATACTTCAGCACCCTGCCTTGTAGGATTACCAAAGGCTGCCATAGGGGTGACCAATGAGAGTATATGTGTTGTAATGGGGTGGGATATAGGGTACCTATATCCCTGTAAGGGGTGCTAGCACCACCTTACCCAGACTACATTAGTGGTCTGGTGGTGTCAGTTTGTATGGCTGTCCCAGGGTGGCACAATAAGTGCTGCAGCCCTGGTAGGCCTACTGAGGGACCCATGCCCTGGGTACCTAGGGTACCACCTACAAGGGACTGTCAGGGCATCCTCAGCATCCAATTGGGTTGTACCTAGGGTACTCCACATTAGTTTTAGGGAGAGAGCAGATAGGCTGGGGTCCTGGATAGCAGGATCCCAGCCAGACTAGTCAAAAACCACTCAAATACCAGGCAAAAAGTTGGGGGCAACCATTAGTCAGATTCCACCTTCCTACAGTCATCTTTCAAATAAATGTAAAGGCTGCACGGAAGTCAGTATTGGCTCCAACTGATTGAGTTCATTTGAAGCTTTGTGATAATTTTTTTTTTGAGAGGTGTTTTAAGGGTGTGACGTGTGTGATTTAATGGACACTTACACTAAACGTTTGCGCTATCTACAGTCTGTGTATTACCAAAAATCCATATTTTGTAAGTAATTTTCTTTTTTTTTTTATCTTAAACCTAAATCTATTCATGCATTTTGTGGCAGCCCATCTTACACTGTGATCATTGTAAGTTTAAAATAAAGACTTGTATAATCACAGTGCTTTTTGCCACAGGCTGGGACTGCGTAGTACTAAAACGACACAAGTCACTATTAACCACTGCACCAACCATGATTAACTTCTGTAACTCACTGGTTCACACACAGACATCAGCAAGGAATACATTAAGCAATAGAGTTGTCATAACGTAAAATAGAGCATGTCCCACAGTTTAGCTTGAATTTATTTGTTTTAAAAAAGGTGAGAGGGGAAAGACCGACAAAATAGTTACAGAATATTTTGCTCTTTTGAGTCGCTCCTTTGACCCCACCCTCAAACTCATTGACCTCGCCCCCAGACTCATTGACTCCGCCCCCAATGCACTCAGGATCACGGTTTCCATACTTTTTTGTCCACCTTTTACCGCCGGTTGAAGCTGTCCTAGAATCTATACTTACATTACTGCACATAAGGGACTATCTAGAAAAACGCCCCATAGGTAGTGCTGCTCCACATCTGACAGGATAGCTGACCTGCATATCTTTCTTCATTATTCAACAAATGGACAGTCTTCTGCTACGTGCATCTAACACAAGTTCAAAGCTTTTCACATGGAATTGGAAGTCTGCCTAGCATTTTAATTAATGATCTCACTACCCACCGATTTCACATATACGTGTTGTACGTAACTTATGTATTTTTGCATTCCATCTTTAGGTAATCACACAAAAACCAAATCAAAGCAAGCAAACACTTGTGTTTAATCTGGCGCATACATAGAAGATGTAAACTTGGTTGTATGTATTGGAATGGCAAAAATCTAACTAATGTACTAGGCCAGATCGCATTAGCGCTACCCTCTTGATTTAGCAGATAGGGCGGTGGTAAAGTTTAAGTCTGGTCCATTTTAGATGGTTGCGGCTGCTAGGAAAAAAAGACAAGTAAAGAAACAAGACTTACCTTCCCTATGCCGGCTGCAGCCGCCTCGCCACCATTTTCACTCAGCTCCTGGCAGCACCCAGCCTCTCAGGCTCCCCTGCCCAATCACAACGCCGCCTTACAGCAGCGTCGCTGCTGATGTTAGAACATGCTAAACAAAAAGAAGAGTAAATTCACTAACCTGGGACCTGTGTGATCTTCTTACAACACCGCATTGCTTCTGGGGAGCCTGTAAATCAGAGCGACGGTCAGTTTTCTCGTAATTCTTCTCAAACACCTTTTTTAATTGCCATATCACAGGTTTAACTGATCATTAAAAGGCAATAAAATGAATGGCCTGCAACTTTTGTGGACTGGCCTCACAAGTTAACTCAAGATTGTTTATGTGACTCACCTCACTCTTAAAATCCACAAGATAACCAGGGAGGTTGCAAACGCTTTTTTACAAGGTTACGAGGTTTCTAAAAACATGCGTGACAATATCAGCAAACACAACGCATCCTTCCTCATTATCTTTTTTCTCCATTCTTCATCTTTTTGCCTCCTTTTCATTCCTTCTGTTAGTCACTAGGCGCTTAGAGTTAGCCTTATCGTGGTATAAAAAGGTATACAAACAACCAGCATAACATCCCTTGAATATTAAACATGAAGGCTCTACGACTCGTTGTCCGTATACAGCAGAAGGCTACGACCACAACCTTTTGCTAGGTATTTAATGGCACCGTTCCCACAGACTCATTCAACTCCCCACCAAAGAGAACAAATGTGTTAAAGCAGAAAGAGGCGGATTTCAAGCCAAGCCAGAGGTTCATTCCTTTTACGAATATTTAATTGCCACTGGTAACTTACGACCTTATCACTGTACGATACAGCTAACTTTAGTATCCTTCGAACATTGCTTACCGGTTGGCAACTTCAACTGGATCAAGCAAGTATTACTAAAGCCACAGATCCAAGCAATGAGGGTAACAACATTTGAAGCTGAAATACTTGTGTTCCAATTTTACTTGAAATAATAATAATGTTCCATCAGCTTGTTCCGTGACCAAATCTAAAACTGGAGCATACTGTATGACCCAATATCACAGCTGCAGAGGAAGTCGGGCTTCAGTGTCCTACACAAAACCTCAATATTGTTCCTGAATCTACACAAAGCCAGTGGATTAGCAAGAGTGCATTAAGCGCTAACACAAGCAAAGAAAACGGGCCCCATAAGCACTGATTAGGCAGTAAAACAGCCTAAATTGGGATGCTGTGGGCCATTCACATCCTTAAGACCTAAAGGCACTGAATAGCCGCCCCCCCCCCCACCCCCACCCCCCGCGCATAGGGGAGGGGCGCCCTTAGTTGCGCCACGTGACTGAGCCCGGGTTGGGTAAGAAGGGGGTGTATCGTGAGGCTAGACATGACGTCATCAGGGCGCGCAGGGAGTTATTTAAGGCCTCGCCCTGGAGTAGTCGGCCTCTTTGTCCCCTCAGACCTCCGGCAAGCTGCAGAGGCACGTCGTCGACGAAGAGAGAGTTCCAGCTGGCGGTGTGCTGAGTATGGCACGGGAGGTTTGAGGGGGCCTAGGTGTAATCATTTAAGCATTGGATTAAAATAGCGTCTGGTTGAAATAACAAAACCTTTTCCGACAAAGGTATTAAGCGCTGCAGGACTAGGGAAGCTCGCTTCGAGGCGGTATATAATTAAATTAGTATTTTTCTTTTAGAGTGCACTTTGTAGATTCGGTGGAAGCACGTGGTCAAGCCTTAAGTGGCTGCACCAGAGTGGGAGTCGCGCCGTCACAGGCAGATGTGGCTTGTGTTGCGAGGCGTCCCGCCGCCATGTGCAGGGGACGCGCAGTCATTCTTACTGCATGGGAGGGTCATCAGTGTCTGAAACGTTTGGCGGTATATATGTAGTAATGGTGTATCTCTTTAAGGGATGTTCTATTACTAGAATCCTACTATGTAACTAGAATGTTATAGTATGAATAGAAGGTGGTTGATCATTTTACCTGTCTGTCCTTTGAGAGCTGCATCTATCTTGTATACTCAGCTATTAGAATAAACCTCCAATCTTTTACTTTATTTTCCACTCATGGTATTTCTTTAAATGCTATTCCTATGAGACCACTACACATTTTGGCGACGATAGGGGATTCAAAACGATTTTTTTTCTCGTCGTGTGAACCTCAAGAACGACATTCTGCCAAGCACCACAAGGGAACCTACATCTACTGCAACTACAACAGCGATCAGGGAAATGTTTTCCATCTGAGAATATAAGCAGTGAAATCTACACCCTGCTGTTGTCACCTTCAAAGAGCATCGAGAAAACCTTCCACTCTCGAATGACTGTCTTCCCCGAGGTGGTGTAATGTGACGATTTGGTAAATTGTACACGTTTTTCAACATGTTGGTGAGCACAATTCCTAATATTTTTACTATTTTGCTACGTTAATACACCCGCGTGCACAACGGTCTTACCGTTAAATATTGCAGTCAGCGCGTTCCATTCTCTGCGTGTTTGAAAGTCGCCATTGCAGCTGCTCTTCAAGTCTGCTATTACGTACGTGGTCAGGAACGACCCTACGCTCTTGTTAAGACGTCACCACGCTACGCTTGAGCACGCACTGCAGCCATATTGTGTATTGTGTCTCCATGGCAGCGCGTTAGCGATCCAAATGCCGCGCTTGGATTTTCTCGCTACTCTGTGATATCTGCAGTCTCCTCAGCGCGTATAATAAAGAAATAAAGCAACGAACGGCTTAAAATAGAGAGAACAGAGTCATCCGTGTTTGAAGGTATTTCCCAATACATCGTTTTACTGTACAACCTGAAAATAAAGAATACAATAATATTTTTTTTACAAAAAGAAGGTGTGCAGTGTAAAGTGTGGTAATTCTGGCACATGTAAAGTACTGGCAGCTCGGGAGGTTATATTAAAAAAAAATAATATGTACTGCTGAGTATTTCAAGATAGTAACGTTATATACATGTGCACTCTACGTATTCGTGAAGCTAAAGTCTCCAAGAGATTTTTACTTACCAGTGCAAGATCTTTTTGCATGTTCCATTTTCATGAAGTCAAAGTATTGAACATTCTTCTTGTGCGAGACATTTCTTTGAGGAAGAAGTGAATGTATTTATTCTAAATCGACTTTCAAATATCACAGTTTGGGAGTATTCGAAGTGGTTGGAATTCTGTACTGTTTCTGCGATTAGGTGGTCATGCCTACCAACGCTTCAACCAGTAATTCAAGAGATAACACCACTGGAGATGGGAATTTTTCAAATCCACACATAAATTCCCCAAAGGAATTTTTGGCGATTCCTGGTGAACCGGTAGTAGCATGGTTGGACTGGAAAGAATATTTCCTCAACTATATCGCAAACTTAGAAGACATCACTGGAACATTCTCGCCTGGAAAGAAAAAAAGAATGTTGTTGTACTCCTTAGGTCCGGAGGGTTTGCGTATATTTAATGATTTGCATCAACATGATAGGACGGAGGGGGATGCAGATGTATTTAAATCAGCCATTTTAGATCTTGATGATCATTTTTCTCCTTCAGTATGTATTGCTGTCACCAGGCATTCTTTTTTTCACAGTAAACAAGACAAACACGAAACAATTGAAGAATATGTTTCTGCGTTAAAAAAGTTAGCGAGCAAGTGTAGATTTGCACAGCTACATGACGAGTTCATTCGTGACCAGGTAGTCATGCACACCAAGAACAAAACTCTACAAGATAAATTATGGGTAGAAGGTGAAAGTTGTCTCAAAGACATCATTGCTATGGTCAAGAAGGCTGAACTGTCACAACGCTGTGCCAAAGCTACACTATCTCAAGATAGAATAAGTACAGAAGAAGTTGTAGGGAAAATTAGTGGGAAAAAGGTATTGTACAAGAATTACAGAGGTACAAAATATGATAAAAGCAAAACTGATAACACAGAAGAAAAAATAATCAGACAGCGTACAAACAAAGAGATTTAACAAGCTCATTTGGTATAGATGTGGGAGTTACTCACACTCCGCAGCATTCGAGAAATGTCCAGCCAAGTCGACTAAGTGTTTGGAATGTGGCTTAATCGGACATTTCTCTAGAGTGTGTAGACGCAAACACAAGAAGAACTCAAAAGAAAAAGTAAAATGCATACAAGAAGGAGATGACGGAAGCTCGTCATCTGCTAGTGAAACTGAAATACAGATGAACTGTGTCCAAAAAAAGAAGGTTGTACTAAATATCACAGGTAACTCCTCCTCTAAACCTTTGTGCCATGTCTCCTTAGGAGGCATTGTGATACAATTGGCAGCCGATTCGGGCTCTCCATTTACCATCGTCTCACAAGACGTATGGAAAAACCAATTTATCAACAAGATTGGTGAATGGTTGGAGCCTAATGATGTGTCTGCTGAAAGCTTTACAGGAGATAAAATAGATATTTTAGGTTTTAGAACCCTCATCTTCCGTTTTAAAGAAAGACAGGCTGTGGGAAAGTTGTATGTAGCCAAAGAGGGTCCGTCAGTATTGGGTTGGAAAGATCAAAAGTTATTAGACATCATTTTGAATCCCAATAGCAAAGAACAAGTTTTGGTTTCGTGTGATGGGGAGGACACTAAGAAGTGGGTGTTACAAGATTTTCCAGAAGTTTTCACTAGTAGCATTGTGGTACTTTAAATTTTGGACCCGTGTTATAAACATCGTCGTATCATGACGATTTTGGTATCAGCAGACCGCAAATGATTAGGATACTATGCATGAGCATTTTCGCCATGTTCGGGTGAAGAAATCACCCTGAAATCATAGTTTCAGTTCTGATCCCTCGGGTTCCATTTTAGAACGACAGCCATTTTGTGATTGCCCTCACATAGGCCCAGAACTAAAGCCAAGCATGGGTCTGAAGGACACGCACACCTTCGTTGACTTTTCGGTGACCTGGGCAAGCTGACTCCACTGCCCGAAGCCAAACCTGTTCGGCCAGTTCCTTTCCCCGGGGTCGAGCGAGATTAGTATCAAGGCCCAACATATCGTAAAACCCTTTGATCACACACAAACCATGGTTAATCTTCTACACACCTGTCCCTGTTTCCTTCTTTATGACTTGCTTTACGAGGAGGAGGTGACCGTTTTTATTGAGGATCTGTCGATATCTGATGGAAGCAATAAGCCTTGCCGGGTAATTGATTAAGGGCTGGACAATGGGCTTGTCATCATGACTTTGCTTTTTCTTTGTAGTGGAAATATGTGAATGGTTTACTGTAAAATAAGGAATGTTTGCCTGAAGCATAATATTTTGTATAAAAGAGAAGGCCGGCTTTGTAAGTTTGAGCAGTCTCCTGAGAATATACACCGTGTTGTACTTCTAGGATATCTGTTACTGGCTGCAGCCAATAATTTCGATCTTTGACTTCACCTAGAAGACTCTGTGTTTCTATAGTCTGAAACAGGAAGAACTCGAAGTCTTTGGGTGTGTCCCCTGGCACCGCTGGGTTCCGAAAAACCCAGTACTTCAGTTGGCGCCCCAACGTGGGGCGATTTCAGCGGTACGGTCCAAGCCAGAGGTTCGTGAGGAGCTTCGTGTGAAAATTCTGGAGGAAGGCCGCCACTTCATCGACCCCTGTATGTCGACGTGGTCCAAAAGTCTTTGCTGCGAGGTTCCCAGCTTCCCGACGGCTACAAAGGACTGCTGCCCTGACTATCGCCCTGTTTTGGACCCTTGATGATTTGGTAGAGCAAAACGATAGACGAGTCTTCTGGTGACGTCATCGATACCTCAGTTAAGTATAAGTGGAGCGTCTCCCAGTCCTTAGTTTGGTTTTTGGTTTGGTATCCCCTTGGGATCTTTGATTTGGAACTTGCAAGTACCAAAGCCGAGGGACTCGTGTATTCACGAGACTATCGTATTCGATAATCCTTTGAAGTTTGAAGCTAGACTAGAGAGCGAAGATGCCTGGTCTTAGCAGACTTGGAAATTTGTTTTGTCTTGGTTGTAATAGGGATTCCCGATTGGAGGACTCGTGTCCGGTTCCTCCGATTGGAACGCCAACTTATGAACTATATGTGAAACATGGCATAGGCCCTCTCGCATATAATGAAGTATGGATCCGGTACACCAGGAAAGATGGTGTTTTAAAGTGGCCTCAAAATGGTAGTTTTGACACAGAGATTCTGGATAATCTGGAGGTTAAACTTTTTAAGAAGAAAGCCCGTCCAGCGATGTTTGACTCTTTCCGCCTATGGCGTAAGGAAGCCAAACAGAAGGAAATTAAATTAGCGAAAAGAAATAAGAGAGAAAAGGGTATTACGGTAATGCAAGCTGCTATGCAGTTTAAAGATAACGAAGAAGAACAGATAAGTGAGCAGTTTCACATGCAACGTAACATGGTGATCGATAAGTGTTATCCAGTTTTGCCGCTTCTTCAGCAAGATGCGTCAAAAGAAATGGAGAAAGACCCTTTAATGTCACACTTGTTGAATTCACCACCCCCTTATGTGCAGAGTGCTACAGCACCTCCGCAACCTTTAGTTGTGCAACCCCCAAATATTGTGCCTCAAGTTCTTCCACAACCACCAGCTCCTCTTCAGTTGGTTCCTACTCCTATGGTGCAGCCCCCTCAAGGGCCGCCGACTTTGCTGCCTACTCCACCTGTACTTCCTACGACTTTGCCTATGGAACCAACCGACTCTTCTGGTGGTGTTCCCGATACTGCCTCTGCATCTGCATCTGCATTTGCCTTGTTTCCCTCTGTTTTTCCTCCTGTTCTTTTGTCAACTTCTCCTTCTATGCGACAAAGAATGACTGCTACTGTTGCTAGCATTATATCTCCTCTCTTCGGGTCCACTAGTGTGAACACCTGATTCAAGACGTAAGCAGACGCATAGTCAACTGCCTGATTCTCGAGAGAAAGAAATGTTTGACCGAATGGCGCGTAGATGGGTTATCTACCCTTCACGGTATTATGTGGATTCTATTATGGATGCCTTCCGTCAATGGGAAGCACCGAAGCAGAGATACGTTTTTGAAAAGATGTGTGTTTTTCTTTGTGAGGAATTGGAGGATAATGATTTGGAAGCGAATCCACAGGAGTTGTGCCGTGTACGATTTGAATTTGAAAAGGGCACAATTGTGGGTCCCGATGTTGAGAAAGCGGTTGCGACATTGTTGTCTTTTAGGATTGAGGGTCCTTCTAAGTCATTGTTTGAACATGACCCATCTGATAAAAAGGTAAGATAATACCCTATGAGAGAAGTCCCTCCGGTATGGAAGGACGCGGTTGCGGCTGATGCCGCTCAAGGTATTGTTGCTATGCCAGCTCAATGTTCTGCTCGATTTTCCCGGCCTTCTTGTGAGGAACAATAATGGAATGTGACTTCAGTCTCTTATCATTCAAATCTAAGGGTTAGAGTAGTGAATGGAGCCTATTTACTAGGCACTTCGACATGATTCTGTGCTCTTCCCCATAGATCAGGGCTTGCACACATAGCCTAGGGGATAGATTCGTTAGTATTAGGGATAACCTGTCCTGTAGTGAGGGTATTTCATGGAGCTGTGCTGAATTCAGGCCTGGTAGGCCTCAAACGGGAGAGACTCCATCTTTCTTTCTGCTCCGGCAGCTTGGGATGCTTCTAGGTCAAATGTAATGTTTTAGTTATGAGGTGTTATTCGCTTGGAGAGAACCGGTTCAGGCCGGCCCTTATCGAAGGATTGTATTTTTCTTCATGCCGAAGACACTACATCAGGCCGGCCGGCTGGGAACGTGTCCTTGATACGGGGAGGTACAAGAATTTGGTGGGCGGCAGGTTACGGGCCGGAATTTTCCATGAGGAAACGCACCTCTATATTAGTGAAAGTCTGAGGCAGTTACATGTTCAGTCCGTAGGCGGCATCTAGCCGTTAGCAGTAAAGCTACTACTTATTCCAGGGAAGACAGACGCCATCTTGAAGGCGGAGAAGAACCGAGAGACAGATGCTCTCCTAGCAGAATAGCCAGAGAGGAGAGAGTAGCCGATAAGGAAGAGGTCCCAGGGACTCGGAGAAGGGTGATTCCAGGCGAGCCGAGGCACAGACGAGAAGGGAACCTAGATGACCACTGAGTGCAGGCTACATACTACTAAGGTGATGTCGACCCTTTCTTATTAGAGTGTACAACTTAATCTTTCACTTTTCTTTGCAGGTTATGTGTTATATCGTAATGTTATGTGATTGTGTATGTAATGAGTAATAAAGTACCCAGTTTGTAGTGAACCAACATGTGCTGCGTGTTCTTGTATGAGAGGGTAGCCTATTCTTCTAGTCAGCTGCGGCTACATGAACAGATGTTAACCCTGATCAGGTAAGTGGTAACTGAATAAGGGAAAGAGGAGCCCCTCGAACCTGAGAACAGGCTATGCTCGAACTGGCAATCCTTGTGTGATCTGATGAATAGTGAGACTGATTCCCTTTTTGTATGTTATGGTGATCATAGGATGAACTGTCGTATGAGACTGCCGTCTAGGTAGAGAGGTCTGGATTCGTATAGGATCGCGAGGCCGCCACTTGTGATACTGTCGTATGGGCAGAGAGGTCTGGATTCGTAGGGGATCGCGAGGCCGCCACTTGTGCTGAGACGGCCGTCTGGGTAGAGAGGTCTGGATTCGTAGGGGATCGCGAGGCCGCCACTTGTGATACTCTCGTATGGGCAGAGAGGTCTGGATCCGTATGGGATCGCGAGGCCGCCGATTGTGCTGAGACTGCCGTCTGGGTAGAGAGGTCTGGATCCGTATGGGATCGCGAGGCCGCCACTTGTGCTGAGACTGCCGTCTGGGTAGAGAGGTCTGGATTCGTATGGGATCGCGAGGCCGCCACTTGTGATACTGTCGTATGGGCAGAGAGGTCTGGATTCGTAGGGGATCGCGAGGCCGCCACTTGTGCTGAGACTGCCGTCTGGGTAGAGAGGTCTGGATTCGTATGGGATCGCGAGGCCGCCACTTGTGATACTGTCGTATGGGCAGAGAGGTCTGGATCCGTATGGGATCGCGAGGCCGCCGATTGTGCTGAGACTGCCGTCTGGGTAGAGAGGTCTGGATTCGTGTGGGATCGCGAGGCCGCCACTTGTGATACTGTCGTATGGGCAGAGAGGTCTGGATCCGTATGGGATCGCGAGGCCGCCGATTATAAGAGGTCTTGGTATGTATAGTAGGAATTCCCTGTCCTTAGGTGGTAGATATATGTGGTTGCACTTTTGTAAATAGGCCCTAGGGAGGGGGTAACGTTCTGTCTGGGTTAGTGAGGCTCTGATGAGCGGGTTCTATCTGATCCGAAAACCCAAGCAGAACATTTGGCGTCACGAACCGTTTACGAAACCTGTGTGCATTTTGGTTGTATCGTGTTTGCTTTCGGCGCGTGCGTGGTTTCGTTTGTATATTATTTCTATATAATTGTGAGTGTAGTTTTTGCTCTTTCTTCTTTCTTCTTTCTCTTTTTCTCTTTTTCTTTCTTTTCCGAAATGTTTTCTAGAAAGTCGAAATCTACTTTTAAGTTGCCCGTTGATATTCCCGGCTGGGATTCAACGCCTTATGAAGCCTTAGCCCGTGAGTGGGCTGATTCTACTGGTTTGAGTGAGAATTGGAATTCTTTTTTGGAGCTGGCGGAGCCGGCTAATGTGATTACTTGTTTACAGAAGGCGCCGGTATCTAAGGGTGATGAGCTTCCCGTTTTGGGGCGCAGAGGTTGGATTGTTCTGTCTGCGTACAGGATTCTGCATGAGAGGTTGTTGAAGTTGCAGAAATCGCATAAGGATGTGGAAGCGAATTTTGTTGAGATTCAGAATGCTCATACTTTGTTGCGGTGTCAAAATAAGTTGCTTGCTGACAAACTTGAGACGTACCAAACTATTGCCGAGAGGGCGGCTGTGCGAATTGCTCGTTATAAATACAAAAATCGGCGTGGTCGGGTTTCAAAGCGAAAGGTGCGTCTGGTCGTGGCGAAAGCCGGACTGGATTGGAATCCTGATGAATGGGATGGTAATATCTGGAACTCGAGTGATTCTCCTTCCTCGGGTGAGGAGTCTGCCAAGCGCGAGTCCTCTCGCTCCGGCCGTGATTGTAAGTCTGCTTCTTGCGCCTCTGATGGTGCACCCCATGATTGCGCTCGTCCTTCGAGTGGGGTCGATGCTTCTTACACTGATTGTTCCTCTATGTGTACTGGTCGAGCTCCTTGTGATGCTCGTCCCACGGTCTCGGTGCATCCAGTTTTTCGGCGGAAGTTGCAGCAGGCTCCCGGTGCAACGAATGGTATTGCTTTAGACTCTTTGGAGGATTTTACTCAACAAGAAATTAGTGACATTTTGCAGCGGTTTCGGCAGCGAGCTGGTGAGACCTTACTCACATGGATGGTGCGCCTTTATGAACTGGGCGCTGCTGGCATTATGTTGGATGCTGGCGATTGTTTGAAGTTTTGTTCCTTGAGTTCGGATTCTACTGTACAGGATCATTTTCGTAATTTTAATGTTGGTGGTCAAATTTCTTTGCTTCAATTGGCGACTGAGGGTTGTAATCAAAAATATCCTACTGAGTCTGACTGGCCTGTGAATGACAAACCGTGGTATACTTTGCGCGATGCTGCGCAACGTCTCAAAGAGGAGGTGATGAAAACAGCAATTTTTCTAAATACTGCTGACAGGTTGCTTGAGGGTTTCTTGACATCTTCTGTGCGGAATCGTATTATTCGTTCTTCCCCTGTTGCTTATAAGCAGGTCATGATGACTTTATTGATTAATCAGACTGGTAACATGTTATCTGTGGTGCTGGAATCGGTACGCCAACTCGGTGAGTTGGGTGAGTGGTTTAAACCTGAGCGGCAATCCCGGCCTGACACTCGTACTCCTGGTGACAATAAACTTACTAGACGTGATATGTTTTTTGGTCTTATGGCCGATGGTGTGCGGAAGGAGGACATTGACGGTGAGACTACTTCTCGTTTGTGGGAAATGTTTCGCAAACGTGGCTTGGATCGAAAGGAGGGTGCCCGGCGTGTTCGGACAACTGAGTGTGATCGTGGTTTTTCTGACGGTAGCGGTGATGACGACCGCCGTGGGCGCTCTGATCGTCGTGATGATCGACGTTATGTACGTGATTTGTCCCCCCGTCATGAGAGAGACAGGGAGAGAGAGGGGGAAAGAGAGAGGGGGAGAGATGATTATGTTAACAGCAGACGTAGAGATGATAGGGATCAATCCCCTGAGTTGAGAAGGAGAGAGGATCGACACAGATTGGCCGATCGAAACCCGCAGTACAATGCAGAGAACAGGAATCCATTTCGTAATGGAGATGGATATGAACAGGAGGTATCGATACCTGGGAAACGTGAGAGTCTTTATCCTGATTTATCCTGGTACACAGAACGCAGTAAAGATGACTAGGAAATAGGTCAAGCTCCAGTACACAGATGGGCTCACAGAGATAATAGACCCTATGTAGATATTGATATTTATTGGAGACATCGTAATGTCCAAAGGGCCCGAGCATTGGTAGATACAGGAGCGGAGGCCACTCTTATTCATGGAAAATCAAAGAAGTTTAAAGGTCAGCCTTTTACAATTACCGGATTAGGTGGAAAGGAAACTCCCGCAGTTCAAACTTTACTTGAAATGAGAATAGGTAGAATTCCTAGAAAAGAATACTCTGTATTAGTGGTACCACTCTTAGAATTCATAATTGGAATTGATATTTTGAAAGGAATGACTTTGCACTTAGATGATGGATGTTACCAATTTGGAACTAAACATTATATATCGTCCAGGCCTGTACGGGTTGGTCGTTTAAGAATGCCCCCCATAAAAGTTCCCCAGGCGACAAAAGTGGTTCGTCAGAAGCAGTATCGTATTCCAGGTGGTCATGAAGAGATTAGTACTACTATTCAGGAGTTGGTGGATGCAGGAGTTATAACACCAGTTACTTCTGCTTGGAATAATCCTGTTTGGCCTGTACGTAAGAGTGATAATTCTTGGCGCATGACTGTTGATTATCGAGAATTGAATAGACACACACCCCCTTTGACTGTTGCAGTACCGGATGTTATTACCCTAATTGAAAGAATCCAAAAACATCCAGGTACATGGTATGCGTCCATTGATATTGCTAATGCTTTCTTTTCGATTCCGATTGCCCCTGAGTGTCAGGAACAATTCAGTTTTACGTGGAACGGGCGTCAGATGACGTTTAGAAGTCTTCCCCAGGGCTATGTGCATAGTCCTACGATATGTCACCAGCTGGTGGCAGAGCATTTCGCTGAGGTACCGGTTCATCCACGAATTCAGATATGTCACTATATTGATGATATTTTGATCCAAGGTGAAACACAAGAGGAAGTTCAGACCCAATTGGACAGAGTCATTGAGTGCCTGCGTGAGAAAGGTTGGGAAATCAACCCGGATAAATTACAAGGTCCGTCCCAGGCTGTGAAATTTTTGGGTATTAATTGGCATGAGGGGCACCGAGAAGTGATCCCTCAGGTTAAACAGAAAATTCTTGATTTTGCAGTTCCGAGGAACAGGAAAGAAGCCCAAAGCTTCATTGGTTTGTTTGGTTTTTGGCGCCAGCATATTCCTCATTTGAGTCAAATATTGGCCCCTTTGTACCGTGTCACTCGTAAAAAGAATGCATTTGAATCGGATAAACCACAGCAAGATGCGTTCAGTCTGGCAAAAGAAGCAATTCAGCATGCTCTGGATTTATGGCCTGTATGTGATGGTGATGTGGATTTGAATGTGTCTGTACAAGGCCTTTATGCGAATTGGAGTTTGTGGCAGAAACAAGGCAAGAGTAGAGTACCGTTAGGTTTCTGGACCAAAAAGTTACCTGATGCTGGTGAGCGTTATACACCTTTTGAGAAACAGTTACTTGCATGTTATTGGGCTCTGGTGGATACCGAGCAATTAACTTTGGGACATGATATAGTTTTGCGACCTGAAATTCCTAAGATGCAGTGGGTTATGAGTTCGCCGAAAACTCACCGAATTGGACACGCTCAAGAGGCGAGTGTGATTAAATGGAAATGGTATATACAAGACAGGGCACGTGTGGGACAAAAAGGAGTTGCATCTTTGCATGAGCAGGTGGCACGGGCACCATCGACTGAGACTGAGAGTGAGTGTTCCGTACCTTTAGTACAGGAGTCTCCTGTTCAGTGGGGTAGACCTTTTGATGATTTGTCCGCAGAGGACAGAAACCATGTCTGGTTTACGGATGGTTCAGCAAGGTTCATAGGGACGAAACGGCATTGGAAGGCGGTGTCCTATAATCCGATCACACAAAAATTGCTGAGTACAACTGGTGAGGGTAAGAGCAGTCAATTTGCTGAACTCTATGCTGTTTATCAAGTTCTGAAACAAGAGTTACCTGGCACATGTCATATTTTCACCGATTCTTGGTCTACTGCCAATGGACTGGCAGTTTGGTTACCGACTTGGCATTCCCATAGTTGGAAAATCCATTCAAAAACACTGTGGGGAAAAGAATTATGGCAGGAGATTTGGGAAATGCTCCCACAGAGTACTGTTACAATCTTCCATGTGGATGCTCATACCCCGATAGACTCTCTTGACAAATTCTTTCATAACATTGCAGATGAGAAATCTAAAATTGCTGAGGCAGTGGTGGACAGGCAAGATTCTGATATTGCGGGATTGGCGAAATGGGCCCACCAGAAAGCAGGAAACTTTGGAGAGAAAGCCACTAGCAGGTGGGCTGCTGATCGAGGAATTTATATTCCCCTAGATTTAATTAAAAATGTTATTCTACATTGTCCCATTTGTCAGCATATCAGGCAGCGCAAAGTGCCCCAAATTGTTAAAGGTCATTTACATCGCGGGAAATTACCCGCTCAAATTTGGCAGATTGATTACATTGGTCCACTTCCTATGAGTAGGAATTGTCAATATGTTTGCACTATTGTTGATACATACAGTGGCCTGTTGGTGGCCCTTCCCTGTAAGCAAGCTACCCAATTGAATACTATTAAAACAGTGGAATTGATTATGATGTATTATGGTGTGCCATTCCAAATTCAATCTGATAATGCATCCCATTTTCGTGGAAGATTGATACAGGAATTCTGTGTGGAAAACAATATTGAATGGGTGTTTCATATACCATATTATCCACAGGCCTCGGGTCTTGTGGAGAGGTTGAATGGCCTGCTGAAGAGTCAGTTACGTAAATTAACAGATGACAAGTATAAGAATTGGCGAGACTTTTTGCCTCAAGCGCTATTGATTTTGAATAACCGTCCTTTTCTAAATGCTGAATCCCCACTTATGCGTTTGTTTCCTCCGAATGTTGATGCTAAGCCCAATGAAATCAGAGAGACTGTGATGTACTGGGAAATTACTCCCGGAGCTTTGGCTCCATGTAGAGCGACCCCAGGGTCGGCAGGTTTAGACTTGCATGCCATGGATGACACCGTTATAAAAAGTAAGGATCGAGTCATCATTGAAACTGGTGTTGGTGTTCATATACCAACTGGAAATTTCGGATTAATCGCCCCTAGATCGGGGCTGGCTGTAAAAGGCATTCAGGTGCTTGGAGGAATAATTGATAGTGATTATCAGGGAGAGATTAAGGTGCTCCTGCTGAATAGCAGTGAGGTTGACTTACTGATACATCAAACAGACCGAGTGGCTCAATTGCTAATAATGCCTGTTTTCAGTGGTGAGATCACAAAAGGCACTGCCCCAACGTTGCTAACTGTACGAGGCCAGAAAGGTTTTGGCTCCACAGATAATCCTGGGGCCAGAGTTTGGGTGCAGTCGCCTAAGAATCCCCCTGAGCAAGCAGAAGTCATTGCAACCGGTCAAGACAACACCATTTTAGTTATGAGACCAGGGAAAGATAGCTGGGAAGCAGTCCCGGCTGACAAATGTTACTTACGAGAATGAATAATGCTTGTATTTGATTCTCTTTCAGATCATTCTTTGGACTGTTGCTGCAGGATGTGTCGGCGTTGGACTCCTTTTGGGCTGGTACGACGAGAGAGGAGGGATCCCATCAACCCGGGCTGAATTGAGAACCCGAGTGTCGCGTTCCTTCGCTGCGTGGGATTCGTCGTCGAACTTTTGGATTACATTGGCCAAACAAGTGACTAAAGCCCCTCATTTCTGCTTGACACCGATGAGATCGGTGACGGACATTCTAGCGACTTGTTTAGTGGCTGTCCCTGCTTCATTGGAGACTTTGACTCATATTTTTAATATATCAAATGCTCGCCCCAATGTTCTTCTGGGCGATTTTGCTGCCCATGAGTATTGCCCCTTGTGTACTGTACTGTCAGACCCGATACCCCCCATCCAGTCCCAAATAGTTACTTATAACATCACACAAGGTGATTTGTGTTTTTTCCTTACTTGTGATCCTAGTGCGATTTCTGAATGTATGCGTTTAAAATTGAAAGGTGCCACTTCATTCACCGCTCATGAACGAACTTTGTGCCTTCAAAGGACACCGAAAACATGTACTTCTGTTCAGAATAACATGACTTGCAAGAGTTTGGTGGTTACCCCCAGTCATTATCGCACGATGTTACTACCTGCCGGATGGCTTTTCTCATGTGGTAATACTTCCTGGCCATATATTCCCGCAAATATTTCTGGAGGCCCTTGTGCCATTACTAGACTGAGCTTGTTAATGTTTTCGTCACATCCGAATGCCAACTCTCGTGTGATTCGAGATACAGTGAGGTTACAGGAGGATTGTGACTCATCTTTGCATTTATATTCCAAGTCTGAATACCTTAGCCTGGCTATTTCAATTGTTGGTGTTCCTGCTTTGGCAGTTTATAATGCCAAATCTATTGGGAAAATGGCCTGCTGGATGGTAAAATCCATCAATCATACTTCTACAGTCCTGTCTGACATGCTATTAGACGCCCAGGGTGAACGTAGGGCTATCTTGCAAAATCGAGCGGCCATTGATTATCTTTTGCTTAAACATGGACACGATTGTTCTGATTTTGAGGGTCTTTGTTGTTTTAACTTGTCGGATCATACAAAATCCATTCAAGCTCACATTGATAAACTACATGACTTGACAGAAGAAGTTAGAAAACACATTGACCAGGGCTGGTTTGACTGGCTCTTTAATTGGTTACCTGATTTGCATATGTTACGTCAGATATTAGGAGGTATTCTGATTACTATCGGCATTTTGATTTCTATCTGTTGCTTTATTCAGTGTATTCCTTCACTACTTCAATTCTGCACACCTGGTGCTAGACATAGATCAGTTAGTCTTGTTTCATATTATTCTTCCACAGATATTAGTTCTGTTTAATGAATGTATAATAGACTGAAGTCAAGGGTGAAATGTTCTGCTCGATTTTCCCGGCCTTCTTGTGAGGAACAATAATGGAATGTGACTTCAGTCTCTTATCATTCAAGTCTAAGGGTTAGAGTAGTGAATGGAGCCTATTTACTAGGCACTTCAACATGATTCTGTGCTCTTCCCCATAGATCAGGGCTTGCACACATAGCCTAGGGGATAGATTCGTTAGTATTAGGGATAACCTGTCCTGTAGTGAGGGTATTTCATGGAGCTGTGCTGAATTCAGGCCTGGTAGGCCTCAAACGGGAGAGACTCCATCTTTCTTTCTGTTCCGGCAGCTTGGGATGCTTCTAGGTCAAATGTAATGTTTTAGTTATGAGGTGTTATTCGCTTGGAGAGAACCGGTTCAGGCCGGCCCTTATCGAAGGATTGTATTTTTCTTCATGCCGAAGACACTACATCAGGCCGGCCGGCTGGGAACGTGTCCTTGGTACGGGGAGGTACAAGAATTTGGTGGGCGGCAGGTTACGGGCCGGAATTTTCCATGAGGAAACGCACCTCTATATTAGTGAAAGTCTGAGGCAGTTACATGTTCAGTCCGTAGGCGGCATCTAGCCGTTAGCAGTAAAGCTACTACTTATTCCAGGGAAGACAGACGCCATCTTGAAGGCGGAGAAGAACCGAGAGACAGATGCTCTCCTAGCAGAATAGCCAGAGAGGAGAGAGTAGCCGATAAGGAAGAGGTCCCAGTGACTCGGAGAAGGGTGATTCCAGGCGAGCCGAGGCACAGACGAGAAGGGAACCTAGATGACCACTGAGTGCAGGCTACATACTACTAAGGTGATGTCGACCCTTTCTTATTAGAGTGTACAACTTAATCTTTCACTTTTCTTTGCAGGTTATGTGTTATATCGTAATGTTATGTGATTGTGTATGTAATGAGTAATAAAGTACCCAGTTTGTAGTGAACCAACATGTGCTGCGTGTTCTTGTATGAGAGGGTAGCCTATTCTTCTAGTCAGCTGCGGCTACATGAACAGATGTTAACCCTGATCAGGTAAGTGGTAACTGAATAAGGGAAAGAGGAGCCCCTCGAACCTGAGAACAGGCTATGCTCGAACTGGCAATCCTTGTGTGATCTGATGAATAGTGAGACTGATTCCCTTTTTGTATGTTATGGTGATCATAGGATGAACTGTCGTATGAGACTGCCGTCTAGGTAGAGAGGTCTGGATTCGTATAGGATCGCGAGGCCGCCACTTGTGATACTGTCGTATGGGCAGAGAGGTCTGGATTCGTAGGGGATCGCGAGGCCGCCACTTGTGCTGAGACTGCCGTCTGGGTAGAGAGGTCTGGATTCGTAGGGGATCGCGAGGCCGCCACTTGTGATACTGTCGTATGGGCAGAGAGGTCTGGATCCGTATGGGATCGCGAGGCCGCCGATTGTGCTGAGACTGCCGTCTGGGTAGAGAGGTCTGGATCCGTATGGGATCACGAGGCCGCCACTTGTGCTGAGACTGCCGTCTGGGTAGAGAGGTCTGGATTCGTATGGGATCGCGAGGCCGCCACTTGTGATACTGTCGTATGGGCAGAGAGGTCTGGATTCGTAGGGGATCGCGAGGCCGCCACTTGTGCTGAGACTGCCGTCTGGGTAGAGAGGTCTGGATTCGTATGGGATCGTGAGGCCGCCACTTGTGATACTGTCGTATGGGCAGAGAGGTCTGGATTCGTAGGGGATCGCGAGGCCGCCGATTGTGCTGAGACTGCCGTCTGGGTAGAGAGGTCTGGATCCGTATGGGATCGCGAGGCCGCCGATTGTGCTGAGACTGCCGTCTGGGTAGAGAGGTCTGGATTCGTGTGGGATCGCGAGGCCGCCACTTGTGATACTGTCGTATGGGCAGAGAGGTCTGGATCCGTATGGGATCGCGAGGCCGCCGATTATAAGAGGTCTTGGTATGTATAGTAGGAATTCCCTGTCCTTAGGTGGTAGATATATGTGGTTGCACTATTGTAAATAGGCCCTAGGGAGGGGGTAACGTTCTGTCTGGGTTAGTGAGGCTCTGATGAGCGGGTTCTATCTGATCCGAAAACCCAAGCAGAACACTCATTTCCAGCGTGTTTGGGTACATGTTCCTTGGAAGCGATCTGAAGTTTTAGCCCTTAAGCAGACTTTGCCTGACCCCCGTAAAAATCCTGCAGGATATTATAAGGAATTAGCACAGACTGCAGACTCATGTGTTATGAATTTAGCTGACATAGACATGTTATTTGGGAATGTTGTTCCACAGCCTTTGTGGGGAGTGATTCGCAATACAGATCACGCGCAAGAGCTAGGCGACTCATGGGCTAACATTAGTGCTGCGAATGATAGACAAGTTGGTGGTGCCAAGCCTGAGCCTTTGGTAGCGGAACTTCCTGCAAGGATCATTACGTACATGAAGACTTTAATGCCTGCGATGCGTGTGAATTGGGATAAATTGTCTGCGTGTAAGCAGAAGAAAGATGAAACAGTGTCTGATTTCTTCACTAGGTTTGTGGAAACGTTTATCGACCACAGTGGTCAAGATATGAGTACGGAAGGTGGTCAACGGTTGTTCGTTGACAAGTTTGTGCACAATTTGCTTCCCGAGTTGTGTAAGAAATTGAAAGATTCAGAGAGCTCTTGGGCCGTTTCCTCTTCGGCACAAATATTGGCTACTGCACAGTATTACGAAAATAGGGATAAAGATGAGAAGGATAGAGCAGAAAAGAAAACTAAAGAACTAAAGACGAAGGTTCTTTTACAACAGGCTTACCCGCCGCGTGGTGGTCAGAGTAACTATCAGCAACCTCAGCAGTTTCAGAGAAACTCGCAAAGATTTGAATTTTCTCGACCACGTGTTCCTGTAGGTCCCAATCAGTGTTCATATTGTAAAGAAGAGGGTCATTTCAAGTATAGTTGTCCTATTTTGTTACAGCGTACGAATGGTGCTTCTGGCGCAAGAGGTCGAGGTGTTCAACAGGATCCTAGAGGTAGAGGACGTGGAAGTGTTCCCCAGAACGCGCGTCCCCTTCCATCTCAGAATTCAATGAATAGTTTCGACCAGCAGCTGAGAGGCAAGATGGCCGCTGACTGATGGCAGTGAGAAGTCGCGGCTCTCCCTCCCTTCTCCGAGGTCCCTGAGTATGTGGTTCTAGAGAGACGGTATGATCGAAATCCCTCTTTGGCTAGAGATCTGCACTGTGGACCCGCGCCCCCCCCGCTGGATGCTGGGACTCTTGACAGCGCTGAAGACATTCAAAACGGATTTTTTTCTTACGCGGTTGTGGCGGTGGTCGATTAGAGGCAAGCACTGCGGCAATCTAAATATGGCACCGAGACCTAAACAACTCAAGGACAGCGCAAATCAGAAAGATCACCCGGCCCTCGATGGGGGAAAGGACAGTTCGGCAGCCTCTGGCCCTCCCCGTGGAACACAGCAGCAGAAATGCCCGAGGAAGCCGGATGATCTACGAGGACACACTGGCGGCGCTGGTGACGCAACGGTACCGGGCGACGTGAAAGACATCGGAGCCCGAAAATCAATGGCGGCGGCAAAGTCTGGACCCGACGGTAGAGGTAGAGCAACTAAAGAGCTGAGACAGCCTACCGTTCAGGAGTCCTTCAAGGCAAAGATGCCGGAATTCGGCGGGATTCATCCTGGGGTCGGAGCCGGAATTGGAGACGAAAAGAGAGATGGAGCTTCACCAGACGCCGAAGGTACTGTTGCTAAGCAAACGGATACATTGTTGCAGGCAGGCAGGCTCTGAGAGTCATGAAAAATCGATTAGGGGTTCTTTGGCTGCCGAGAGCAAGGCTGAAGGAGAGCTTTCTTGTGGGGATGGGACATTGCTTGATAGCACGGCTAGCATCTGCGGTGATTTTACGCCTACTCAAAGTACTGTACAGAATAAAGTAGGCGGAATGTTAGAGATTTTGGCAAGATCTGAGAAATCAAGTGTTAAAGGTGCAATTGCTCAGACACAGGCTAAATCATTGTTAACTAGCCGAGGAATTCCTGGTACCCCAGATGAAGAATGCTTTTTTCGCTAAATGACGACTCAGACTCCTTATTGTCAAGTGAGGAAAGCCTGGATAGTAGCTCTGATCTGGACTCCGCAGTTAGCTCTTCAGTACAGAAGGCTCCTTCTACTCAGAGGGCTTTACATAAGAAAAAGTCAAAGTCCAAGTCCAAATTAAAGTATCCACCCAGTCCATCTGAGGGAGCGGAGAACAGGAAACTCTGCTGGGACTACTCAGCGACGTCCCATCTCTATCAGGAGGGCGCTGCATGTAAACCACAGCCAGATCAAGAAGTGCTTGGCAACCAGCCGCAGGCTACATCGCTGGACCTTCTCTACACAACTTTGAAGCAGATGCAGAGTGAGGCTAGAATTGAGAGTCGTAGAGCAAAGCAGTCGGCAAAAAAAATTCAGAGCTCAATGCGGAAAATGAACAAACTGTACGAGGAGATGGCTGACAGGGTCGCTCATGTGGAGGAAAGAACGAGCCAACTCGAAGATGATGTTAGCAGATGGCATTCATTCAAGGAGGCACAGGAGAAGCTCTCTGAGGACGTTCAATGGAAACTCGAAGACTTTGAAAACCATCAGAGGCGCAATAACATAAGACTTTTGGGTGTGGCTGAAGGGATTGAGGGACAGGACGTTAGAGCTTTTGTAATAAAATTGTTTAAGGGCGCGTTCCCTGAGATGGAGTCTTGGGGGTGGGAGGTGGAGGTCCAAAGAGCGCATCGCTTCCCGTTTTATCAAAAAAAAGCGTCTAGTACATTTCAGGCTGCAAGACCTCGAGCAATTTTGGTCTATATTGGTAACTTCCTCCTGAGACAGGAGATAATGGAGAAGGCTAAACCAGAGGCTAGACGCACATTTGATAGAGTGACATTCTTCGCCCGTCCTGACTTCTGCCATGCCACAGTGGAAAGAAGATGGAGATTGAGACAAATGATTGCGCCTCTCCAGAGCCTTGGACATGAGGCCTATTTGATGTATCCAGCAAGGCTAAAGGTTATTGTTAAGGGTCAGGTCAGGATTTTCTTCTCGGAGATTAAGGCCCAGCAATACCTGGCAGAATTAAAAGAGCAGAAGGGGGGATAAGGGTTAGCCCCTTTGTTTGACCCTGAGGAGGCATAGTAGGCTCTAGGGGGGGACCGGGCACGATTTTTGGAATAGATGGGGGATACAAGGGTAAGGGGGGGGAGTAGCTGCTGCTGCTGCATCTTAAGCTGTCACACATGGGTCATGATTGACCCATTTGCCTGTAAGCGGGGTGGGTACTGGAAGGGGAAATCCAGTGTCGGGGTGGGGTTCGGGGAGGGTTGGGGTTGGGGATACGGTTTTGGGTGGTGTTGCACAGCACTAGGTTTGAGATGGTTTAATAATCATAAGAGAACTAACACTTGGAATGGGGAGGTAAGGGAACAACAAGGGCAAGGAATGAGAGAGATAAGTAGATTATGTATTAAAGTATCGTCTTCTTGGTGGGTTCAGACATACGATGTATTATAATGAGCATAAGGATTGCCTCGATTAACATGTGTGGGCTGAATGACCAGCTAAAAAGACAGCGCGTTGCTGCTGTCCTTAGATTGATGCGGCTGGATTTTGTATGTCTTCAGGAGACGCATGTGGAAGGTACAAGGAGCTTCATACTGGAACAGCTTGGCTACTCCCTGCTTGCTTGCTCGAGACAGGGGACAAGGACTAGAGGGGTCGCTATCCTAACTAAAAGAAGAGATGTCAAGGTCATAAGGAGGAAGGAGGACCAATGGGGGAGATGGGTCTTGGTGGAATGCTTAATCAACGAGCAAATAGTCACCATTGGATCATTGTATGGATCTAACAAGGATGATCCGGCTCTATTCGAACATCTAGACTCTGAACTGGCTTTATGGCCAGAACCAGTTATATTGGGGGGGGGGATTTTAATATAAACGGGATTGGTGGGGTGGGCACGCTGGATGGACAGCCATATCAAGGTCGGAAGAAAAAGGTATCTAGAGCGCTAGTCAACCTGGCGTATCATAATTCTCTACTTGACGTATGGAGATGCTTGAATCCACTGGATGATGGAATAACTTATTATTCCGCCCCACATATGGTCTTTGCTAGGCTGGATTATTTTTTTATTTCAAACTCCCTAATCTTTGATAGTCAGATCGAGAAGTTTCCTCGACTGGTTTCTGACCATAACCCGCTGATTCTAACAATAAATGTGATAAGAAGTGAAAAGCGCACGCGGACATGGACCTTCGAGAGAAGGCTTCTTACGGACGATAATTATATTAAGCATATGAACAACTGGATCAAAACATTTTGGGAAATTAATCGTGGTAGTACCTCCTCAGGGGTGATTTGAGACGCTTTTAAAGCCGGGGTTCGGGGAGAGACGTTAAGCTTTAGTTTGCATAGTCAAAAACAAGAAGAGGTTAGAGTTAATAAACTCGTAAAAGCAGTGTCAGAGGCAGAGCAGGAATTGATCCTTGCAGTTCAGGCCGGTGTTTCCCCCGCTCCGTTACTTCTTAAAATAGCATCTATGAAAGCAGATATTAACGAAGGGCTCGTGTTAAAGGCAGCTACGATTTATCTAACTAAAAGAGAGCAATGCTATGAGCTGAGCGAACGGGTTGGACATACTTTGGCTATTCGTACTAGACAGAGAGCTGCAGCAGGGAAAATCAATGAGATATCTGATGGTAAAGGAGGTAAAGTCACTAATTCCAACGGGGTTAGAGAAGTTTTTAGGCAGTTTTATGCTAAACTTTATGATCAAGTAGAGCCTGGAGCCACCTCAGATATATATCGATATCTAGGGGACCTCTCTACCCCCCAGATCTCTGAGGTAGACAAGGAGGCACTTGGTGCACCTCTGAAAGTCGAGGAAATTTTAGTGGCTCTTAATAACCTCCCCTCTGGTAAGGCTGCGGGGCCTGATTTAATCCCAATTGAATTTTATAAAATATTCCAAAATGTAATAGGTCCCGACCTTGCTGACACAATTTCACAGGCACAATCTGGACAATCTGTCCCAGCATCATGGGCAGGTGCTGATATTGTGGAGATTCTCAAAAAGGGTAAGTCACCTTTGGAACCGGGTTCGTATAGACCCATTACACTCATGAACTCGGATGCTAAAATTTACTCTAAAGTATTGGCTCTTAGATTGTCTAAAATAATAGAGCAATTGGTCAGCCCTTCACAGCATGGGTTTATTCCGGGGAAAGGAACTGCACAACATGTTCGCAAAGTAATTACATTATTTGATGCCGCGGAGGTCTCAGGAGAACCTATGGCGGTCATGTTTTTAGATGCAGAAAAGGCATTTGACCGAGTCTCCTGGGACTTCCTCTGGGCTGCTTTATTATGGTCTGGTGTCGGCGTCGGATTTATAAGGGCAATACAGGCGCTTTATCGGTCACCAACAGCCCAGCTTAGAATTAATGGAGGGCACACATTGCCAGTGCAGATCAAACGAGGTACCCGTCAGGGGTGTCCATGTTCACCGTTGTTATTCGCGGTCTATATTGACCCGCTGATCCGTAGGCTGGAATTAAATGATCAAATTGTTCCGATTAGTATTCAGGGCCAATCGTGTAAATCCCTAGTCTATGCGGACGATGTAGCGATTGTGACTCCCTCCCCTTCTAGAGGTATTATGGAAGTGGAAACGGAAGCAGAGCTATTTGGTCGGATCTCGGGATATGCTCTAAATGGCCCCAAAACACAGATAATAAAAAACAATCAGGCGATTTGTAATGATGTGCGGGTGGGGGAATCAGCGGTGTATCTCGGGATTAGCATTTCGGCAGACTTAGATAAAATTGTAGAGCAAAATATAGAGCCTGTAATAGCGAAATGTAAATTAGATCTTGATAGGATTCACAATCTACATTTGTCCCTGGTCGGACGTTTCAACGTGATTAAAATGTTAATCTTGCCTAAATTTCTCTATTTATTTAGGACAATTCCACTGCTATTCGAAGGTAAATGGTTTGTGGCAATTGAACGTCTGATTAACAGATTTATATGGGCACAGGGAAAAACTAGGAGAGCCCTCCGTTTTTTAACCCTCCCTAGGGATAGGGGTGGATGGGCAGTACCGGATTTTAAGCTGTATTACTGGGCTGCAGCTATTCAGTATATGAGAGGACTCATGGGTGGAGACACCTTAGATATCCAGGTTAAGGAAGCATCAATTGATATTTATGCTATACTGATAGGTGAAGAGGCTGGGAACTGCTTCCTGAAATATACAGATCCTGGATATTACAAAAGAACAAGGTTTAAGACACTCATCGCAGGATTTAAAATTTGGGCAGCACTTTGTAAAAAATTGGGATTGGGTAGATTTAATGCTTACACACGGATCGGAGGGAATGATTCTCTTCCAGTAGAAATATTCGCAGATGGAGTTATTTGTGAATGGCGACGGCTGGGGATACGAAAACTGGGGGATTTTATGGGAACTCAAGGGGTGTTACAGTTCACCGAAATTCAAGAGAAGTATGGTATCCCTGGGAATAATTTCTTCAAGTTTTTGCAAGTCCGAAGCTTTGTGATGAATAAGAAGGGTGGATCTGCCGGCTTTAGTAGAAACAGGCTAATGGATGTGATTGAGCGTGGGGCAGAATGTTCTATTAAGAAAATTTATGCTGAGCTATCTTTATTAAAAGGTGATGATCTGGGAAAATATGGAAGAAAATGGGCAGATAAACTTCAGATCGATCAGGACTGCTTCCAGGACTCCCTTGAACTCGGAGGGACTATACTTTGCTCAGCTGCATTACAGGCCCAACATTATAAGACAATCTATTCACTATATCACACACCAGACAGGATCGCTCAATGGGGGGGGAATAACAGGAATTACGTGTCCCCGGTGCGATAGCAGCGAGGCTGATATTGTTCATTTGTTCGCGCTATGCCCACAGCTTAATGCACTAATTAAATCTATCGAATCTTTTCTAGAGGTAAACCTAGGAATAAACATTACTCTTATGCCAGTATGGATTCTTCTTGGGGTAGGGGGTGGAAACGAGCAGGCAGGTTCATCTTACTTTATGTTTGTGGCTATGTCAGTTTTAAGAATCTGTGTCGCATCAGCATGGTTGGATAAGTCAGCTCCAACATTTCATCAATGGATAGCTAGATTATTGTCAGCATATAATTTGGAAAAAGGGATATATGATAGGAAGGGGAAGAAGGGTAGAATGTTAGGTAAGCGTATTTGGGAACCTATTAGGAGCTGGAAGGAGCAGGCTTCTAATTAAGGAGAATGTTTCAATATGATTTTGTATGATAATTTTTTTTGTTGAAAATTTTTTGGGGGGATAATGTATTGTATTCCTCTCTATTCCTGTCTTTGGTTTCTGTGATTAATTTTTCTTCTGCATATGGGGGTAGTGCTCTGTGCAAAATATATTCTGATTTTGTGGATAAATAGAAAAACTTAATACAAATATTAAAAAAAAAAAAAAAAGAATAGTTTCGACCAGCAAAATAATGAGTCTAATAGGACGGCTCAGTACTATGCTGACGATTATTATGTGGAAGATGAGAATATAGAAGGTAATGATTGCTAGGACAGCCATAGACAAAGAGAGGGAGTTGTTTCAGTTCCAGTAGATCAAGGTGGACCATATGTTAAGGTGACTACATCAAGTGTATCAGAACCTTTTTTGTTGGATACTGGTGCTGCAAAGAGTTCTATTATGCACTCAAAACTCCCTGGCGCACCTTTGTCTGGCAAGATGAATGTTTCAGTAGGTTTTTCTGGCGCCCCGGTTAGGAATCCGATCTCTCGTCCTATGTCCCTTTCTGTTGGACCTTGTGAATTGGAAGCACCCCTTATCCTAACGACAGGTTGCGGTGAAAACCTGTTGGGATTGGATTTGTTGAAAAGATTGTATGCAACATTATATTGTTCTCCTTCGGGAGTACAACTTACACTGGGTAGGAAAGTGATCTCTCCAATGTATTTGTCGAAGGATAAACTCCCGACCGAATTGTCGTTTCTTCCTGATACTCTTTGGGCTACTGGTCCTAATGATGTGGGCCTTTTGGAAATACCGCCATAGGTTGTGACATTGAAAGCCGATGTTAAATTGCCACGCATTCCCCAATACAAGATATCCAGTGAAGGTGAAAAAGCGTTGCTAGCGATCATTTATGATTTAATTGAAAAAGATGTAATTGAAGAGACAAGAGGCAACGTTTGCAATAGTCCTGTTCTGCCTGTTTTGAAACGTACTGATATCTATACCCGTTGTCATATATTTTAAGACAATCTATACAGCATGTGGTAACACCATCTATGCTACTTATGGGTATGATTCACCAATTTGCAAAGAAGAAAGAAATTCATACGAGGTACATTAGTCTCTGTGGTCCCCAAGTGTCTGTCTCTGAACACTCAATGGTGGTGAAAAAAGTGTAGGAGAGGAGCGAGGAAGCCTCATGGTAGCAACACCAGGGAGGTTTAAGCAGGAAGGTACTCGCCTGCTACCTCAAGGTCTCATCATCAGCTACCCTCGTTCCGAAAATAAGATTTGTGTAAGGGAGGAAGAATGGGTAACAACCCAAAAAGTAAAGTGCGGTGCTGAGCTAACGCCGGACGCGCAAACAACTAAGACTCACAGTAGGAGTTAACCGGAAGAGCCTTGAAGGAGTGCAGTTTATCACACGCGAGAGCTCCAGGGTAAAGGTATACCCACGCTGGGTAAAATCCCGAAGTGTTTTTATCACAAGATAGGCGGAAATGCAGGGTTAAGTGACAAAACCCCACGCCCTGAAGAAATTGCCGTGAGTGTACCCAAAGGCAACGAAACATGTCGGCATTTTAATAGGAGTAGACACACAGCATGGAATAAAATTGTAAGCCAGTGTGTTCTAGCTCAGATCTGTATATAGTTGTGGGGTTTTCTTCGGTGCACATAATTTGGCACTATCTCTTCCTTTACACATACCCAAGCACTTTACTTTTTGGGTTGTTACCCATTCTTCCTCCCTTACACAAATCTTATTTTCGGAACAAGGGTAGCTGATGATGAGACCTTGAGGTAGCAGGCGAGTACCTTCCTGCTTAAACCTCCCTGGTGTTGCTACCGTGAGGCTTCCTCGCTCCTCTCCTACACTTTTTTCACCACCATTGGGTGTTCAGAGACAGACACTTGGGGACCACAGAGACTAATGTACCTCGTATGAATTTCTTTCTTCTTTGCAAATTGGTGAATCATACCCATAAGTAGCATAGATGGTGTTACCACATGCTGTATAGATTGTCTTAAAATATATGACAACGGGTATAGATGTCTGAACTGTATATTCACCTTGGGAACAGGTCATTTGTTGTATAGAAACGTATGAGTGGGGGACGACCTGTTCTCTGCCCCTAGAGCTCCATTTTGTGTTGTGGTTGAAACGTACTGACCCTTCTCAGCCACCTGTTTACAGATTCGTGATTGATCTTAGAGAGGTCAATAAGATAGTTGTGCCACAGTTTCCAGTTGTTCCTGATATCACTGCCCTATTAACTATGATTCCAGCTTCCGCTACTTGGTTCTCGGTGATTGACTTGAAGAATGCTTTCTTCAGCATCCCAATCGCTAAGGAGAGCAGAGATATTTTTGGTTTCAGTCTAGGAGGCCGAAGCTTCCGCTTCAAACGCGCTCCTCAAGGCTACTGTGAAAGCCCATCAATATATAGTCAGGCTTTAAAAACACAGCTTGATGAAATTGTTTTACCACATGGCGCTACCCTCATTCAGTACGTCGATGATTTACTAATCGCCGCAGATACTGAGGAAATTTGTAAAGGAGCCACCTTGTCGTTGCTACGTCATTTGTCTGATTTGCATCACAAAGTGTCTCTTTCAAAACTGCAATATTGTCGACCTACTTAGGTCATCTCTTATCGAAGGAGGGAAGGAAACTGACCCCAGAAAGAATTCAGGCAATTGTAAAATTGAGTGTGCCAAAAACACAGAGAGAAGTACGTGCTTTCTTGGGCATTACATCATACTGTAGGCAGTGGATACCGAATTTCTCTTTGCTGGCCAACCTTTGGTAGCATTAACCTGTAAAGATACACCAAATCCCGTTCCATGGTCTGAAGATTGTCAGAAAAGTTTTTCCGAATTGCGTAATGCATCGTGTTCGGCTCCTGTGTTGGGTACCCCCGACTACAGTAAGCCTTTTACACTGTATGTCCATGAGAAAGAAGGTTGTGCATTATCAGTGCTGACACAGTCTTTTGGAGACAAGCAGCGTCCATGCGCGTATTTTTCGTCGACTTTGGATCCGGTAGCTAAAGCATTGCCAAGTTGCTTGAGAGCCACAGCGGCAGCAGCTGTTTCTATTCGACAGTCTGCTGGATTAGTAATGAATAACATGTTGATTGTGATGGTTCCACATGCAGTGGACACGTTGTTAAACAGGACCAAGACACAGCACTTAACTAGCGCTCGATTGTCAGGTTACGAGTTGACACTGTTAGCGAGTCATGTGCACATAAAGAGGTGCAATACGTTAAATCCAGCCACGTTATTGCTGATTCCAGTAGAGACAGATGATGTTGAACAGCATGATTGTTTTCTTAGGACAGAAGAAGAAACGAAAGGGAGAGTAGATCTTAAAGATACTCCTCTTGTAGAGTGTGATGGTACCTTATGGGTGGATGGTTCATGCTTCAAGCTTCCGAATGGTGATACGACTGCAGCATATGCTGTCACGACTTTGCATACGATTGTTGAAACTGCACGTATACCACATAATTCAGCTCAAGCAGCAGAGTTGATTGCACTTACGAGAGCGTGTGTGTTATCTAAAGGAATGAAAGTGACCATATATACTGACAGCCAGTATGCGTTTGGTGTGGCTCATAGTTTTGGACGATTGTGGAAAGAACGTGGGTTCCTGACTTCACATGGAACTAAAATACAGCATGGTCAGTTGGTGAATGAGCTTCTTGAGTCACTGACCTTGCCATTACAAGTCGCGATTGTGAAATGCAGTGCACACAAGAAGGTTACCGATGATGTTGGTCGTTGTTGGAGGGAGGACCACCGGGGAGTCGGGGGGACTGCTCCAGCCACCTCCCTTCCGCAAAGTTATAGCCGAGCGCCGCTGAGAAGCCTCCTAGGAGAGGTCCTTCTCCTGAGATCGTACTAGGCCCAGTAACACCACCACACAGGACTCTGTATCAGCTGCTTATCTTGGTTCTTTATCAAAGGTAGCACATTCAATATTTACAGTGGGATCGAGTGATCCAAAAAGAGTCTCAATGTCTTTAGGGGGATAGGGCAGCGGGTCAGTCTCAGTACCAGCCAGGTACGGAGAGGCTCTGCGCCAGACCTTGCGTGCTGGTCTCGAAGTAGCTCGGACGGGGAGAGCCGCGACGGCGTCTGCAGGGCTCGGGTGGTAGTTCCGCTTGGGTCGGGCCGCGACACAGTCAGCAGGGCTCCGGTGGTAGGTCCGCTTTGGTCGAGCCGCGACGAGGTCAGCTGGGCTCTGATGGCAAGTTCAACAAGGTCGGGCCGCGACAGCGTCAGCAGGGCCCCAAAGGTTCGTGAAGGTCTTTAAGCACGGTGGAGCCGCGACGTCGTCAGCAGGGCTCAGGGTGTAGTTTCAGGATGAGTCTTTCTCCGTAGGGTCAGCCGCGATCCGATCAGCAGGGCTCTTGACTCCGGGATACAACTGTTGTCTTGTTGCCGGGTCGCCCCAGATATAGGACTGGAGCCCTTTGATGTCTGGACCCTTGCGCCCGGGGGGGGGCGGAGAGGCCGGGTAGGGAGCGGCCAGACGCCCAGCAGGAGAGGCGCCAGGCCCCAGAGAGCTGTGGGGCGCTCGCACCTAGGTGTGGAAGGACGGTTGGGGGTCCCATCGATACTGCCCTCTGCCGGGAGTGGGAAGGGTTCACGTGGTATCCCCCGGGCCAGGGGTTGGCGCCTCGATGTCGGGCCTCGCTGGGACCGAGGCCGGGTGGAGCGGGGTCACGTCGGTGGTCACGTGGAGTGACGTATAATCCAAAATGGAGGAGCCCCGAGGTGCATGGGACCTCGTGCGGCTTAGCGAGGGGGAACAGGACCACGCCACGAGGCCGGCTCCATAACGCGTCCCCCCCAGCTGAAGGCAGGGAGAGTCACCCATCTCCTTGGGGGTTCTCCTCGCCGAGGCGGAAGAATCTGGACAGGCCGTCCGCATTGGCGTGGTCGTTGCCGGGCCGGTGCTCCACGGTGAAGTCCATCCCTTGCAGCGAGATGGACCATCGCAACAGCTTGGGGTTCTCGCCCCGCATTTGCATTATCCACCGCAAGGGCCGGTGGTCAGTTTGGACTCTGAAGTGGGTGCCGAAAAGGTAGGGCCGGAGCTTCTTGAGAGCCCATACCACAGCAAAGGCTTCCCGCTCGATGGTGCTCCACCTCTGTTCTCGTGGCAGCAGTCGGCGGCTGATAAAGGCCACAGGTCGGTCGAGGCCCTCGGCGTCCATCTGGGAGAGGACCGCCCCGACCCCGTACTCTGATGCATCGGTCTGAACCACAAATTCCTTGCTGTAGTCAGGGGCCTGTCAGCGGGGCGTCCAGTGCACCGCCTTGGGCTGTTTCTTGGAAGTGAGCTCCGTAAGGGGCCCCACAATGCTGCCATAATCTTTAATGAATCGCCGGTAGTAGCCTGTGAGGCCTAAGAAGGCCCGGACAGCGGTTTGGGTTGCGGGGGGCTTTAACTGGAGGGGCGCCACCTGGCCACTCCCCACCTGGTGGCCCAGATAGGTCACAGATCCTTGACCGATCTGGCATTTGCTGGCCTTAATTGTGAGCCCGGCCCTTTGGAGAGCGGCCAGGACTTCTCTGAGGTGTCCTAGGTGCGCGGCCCAGTGGTTGCTGAAGACGGCAATGTCGTCGAGGTAGGCCGCGCTGAAAGCTTCTAGCCCGGCCAGGACCTTGTTCACCAGCCTCTGGAAGGTCGCTGGGGCGTTCTTCATCCCGAAGGGCATCACCCGAAAGTGGTAGTGCCCATCGGGGGTGGAAAAGGCGGATCGTTCCTGGGCGCCGGGAGTGAGCTTGATCTGCCAGTACCCAGCGGTGAGATCAAAGGTGCTTAGGTAGCGAGCGGCCCCTAAGCGATCGATCAGCTCGTCTGCCCGTGGCAGGGGGTGGGCATCGGTCTTGGTGACTACGTTCAGGCCCCGGTAGTCTACACAAAATCTGAGTTCCGGGGAGGTGCCGGGGGCAGCGGCCTTCGGCACCAAGACCACTGGGCTGGCCCACGGGCTGTCTGATGGCTCGATGACTCCGAGGGCGAGCATCTTGGAGACCTCGGTCTGTATGCAGGCTCGGACTCGGTCGGGTACTCTGTAGGCGCGGTGCCGCACCGGGGGGCTGTCCCCGGTGTCCACGTCGTGGACGCACCAGGGGGTCACCCCGGGCGTGAGAGAGAAGAGGGCAGCGAAGGGTTGCAGCAGCTTCCGGCAGTCATGGCGCTGTTCTGGGGTCAGGGTGGCGGAGAGGTGGACGCCCTCCAAGGAGCCGTCTTGGCCCGAGGACCCCAGGAGGTCTGGTAGGGGCTCGGAGTCGCTTTCGCCCCCATCGTCGGTAGCCAGCAGCAGGCTTAGTTCAGTTCGGGCAAAGTGGGGCTTGAGCCTGTTGGCGTGTAGGACCCGGAGGGAGTTCCTCGGGGACTCCATGTCGACCAGGTAGGTGACGAGGCTCTTCCTCTCAGCCACCTTGAAGGGCCCAGTCCACTTGTCCTGCAGGGCGCAGGGGTCCATGGGCGACATGACCCAGACTTGCTGGCCCGGCTCGAACTCGATGGTCGAGGCATTCTCGTCATACCAGCGTTTCATGTCTTCTTGGCTGGCTTCGAGGTTGGCTTCTGCCAGGGCCCGGAACCTCCGAGTCTGGTTCCGCAGGGTCAGGAGGTACCGGTAGACGTCGGGGGGGCATCTTGGACGTTCGCCTCCCAGCCCTCCTTGACCAGGCTGAGGGGCCCTCGGACGGGGTGCCCATACAATAGTTCGAAGGGGCTGAAGCCCAGGGATTTCTGTGGTACCTCTCGATAGGCGAACAGGAGTCAGGGCAGCAGGGCGTCCCATCTCCTCCTCAGGGGCTCTTCCAGACCCTTGATCATTCCCTTCAGGGTTCTGTTGAACCGCTCGACCAGTCCGTTCCCCTGGGGGTGGTAAGGGGTGGTGAATTTGTAGGTGACCCCACATTGTTGCCAGAGGGATTTCATGTATTTTGAAATAAAGTTCGTACCCCTGTCGCTCACCACTTCTCGGGGGAACCCCACTCTGGAGAAGATGCCCATCAGGGCCCGGCCCACCACTGGAGCTGTCATAGTGCGGAGTGGGATGGCCTCGGGGTATCGGGTGGCGTGGTCGACCAGTACCAGGATGAAGCGGTGTCCCAGGGCGGTCCGGGGGTCGAGGGGCCCCACGATGTCGATCCCTACTCGTTCGAACGGGGTGTGGACGGCTGGAAATGGTTGGAGGGGGGCCTTAACTCGACCCCCAGTCTTTCCGCTAGCCTGGCAGGTCTGGCAGGACCGGCAGTGATGGTCCACGTCTCTCCGTATTCGGGGCCAATAGAAATGGGTCACTAGGCGGCTGTAAGTTTTGTCTCGCCCGAGGTGTCCGGCGAGGGGCACGTCATGCGCCAAGTTCAGGAGGAACTCTCGGAATCGGAGGGGAACCACCAACACCCGGCCGGCTCCCAGTTTGGCGACTTTCTGCTCGCTATACAATAAGTCATTGTCCCAATAGATCCAGTGGGTTCCTGTGGGGTCCCCCGAGGCCTGGGCGGCCGCTTGCTGTCGGGCCCCCTCGAGGGACGGGCAGGCCTTTTGCTCTTGCTGGAATTGTTCGCGGGTGGGGCCCCCGTCGTGGTGCCACTGGGCCAGCTCGGGGATCTCGCTGAGGGAGGCGGCCTCGTCGGGAGGAGGTTCGGATGGCCAGGCCTCATCGTCAGGTTCCTCCGTGCCGGAGGAGGGTGGTAGTTCTGGGCCCGTAGGCTCGTCGGGGGCCGCGGCAGCGGCAGGTTGGGCGGTCATGGACCGGGTGGTGGCGCAGGCCCACTCGGGCAGCCCTAGCATCCCCAGATGCTCTCGGCGCTCCACCTGGGCCCAGGGGGAGCTCTCTAGGTCATTCCCCAGGAGGCAGTCCACCAGGGCGTCGTCGCGGACAGTTACTTTGAGGGTGCCTGATACTCCTCCCCACTCTAAGGGGATCCTGGCCATCCGGCACATGCTTTCGGTGTTGTCCGCGGTCCGGACAGGGCATAGGACATGCGGCAGGATTTGTTCGGGGGTCACCAGGTGGCAGCGGACAGCGGTCACGCTGGCCCCAGTGTCCCGGAGAGCTTCCACCCGTTGTCCATTGATGGTGACCCACTGCTGGTACTTCTGGGTGTTGCTTGGGATGGCAGCCCGGGGCACCATTTCTCGGGGGCCCAGGCATACGAGTGACATGGCAGCTGGTTCCCACTCGGGGGACCCGTCCTCGCGGTTTTCCTCCTCTTCCTCCCCTTCCCCCAGGGCTGCGGCGGCTATTTGTCGGGGAGGGGGCCCAGCGGTCCCGCTCCGCCGGTTCACCGGGCAGGCCGGGTCGCTCGCATAGTGGCCGGTCTGTTGGCAGCCGAAGCAGGTCACTGTTGGTCGGGGTCCAGGCCTGGCGATGGGGGTTCCCCTTCGGACCAGGGTCGGGGACGTGTGGTTGGCGGCCTGGCCTCGTGGCGGGCTTCTGGGCGGCCCGGTCGGGAAGTCTCGACTGCGGTGGGACCCCCCTCCTCCGCCCCGCTGGCGAGGAGGTCCCATGGTACTCCGTTGGTAGTCCCCCACGGGGTTCCGGGGGACCCGGGTGTTGACCCATCGGTCGGCTTCGGCGGCGAGCTTCCGGGGCTCGGTCAGCTTACTGTCCAGGAGGTGTTGCCTTAGTTCCACAAAGCAGTTGTTGGCGAGGTGCTCCCAGACAATGAGGTCGAACAGTTCGTTGTACGAGGTGACCTTGCTCCCTTTTATCCACCCTTCAAAGGCCCGGCTGAAGAAGTCCACGTATTCGACCCATGTGGTGCCGGGGAGCTTCTTACAGTCCCGGAAGCGCTGCCGGTACATCTCGACTGATAGTCCGTAGCGTGTGAGTAGGGCTTCTTTCATGTGGTCGTATGAGGTCATCACCGCGTCGGGGAGTTGCAGCAGGCCGGCACCCCAATCCTTCCGGGGTACCCGATGGGAGGTCATGGCTACCTCGTAGGCTCGGAACCACTGCTGGATGTCGTCGTTTTTGTAGTATTCCTTGACGACATCCTTGGGGATATGAACCTTCGGCTCGGTTAGTGGCAGAGCGTCCCGGGCCCCGGGGGTGCCGGTCTTCCCCGTTTTGGATTTCAGTTCGAGTGCCTTGAGGCCCCTCTCGTGCTCGAGGGTTAGCCGTTTCTCTTCTAGTTCTCGCTGCCGTTTCTTTTCTTCGATTTCCTCCTGCAGCCGGAGTTGCTCCAAGGATAGTTTCTTCTCTGCCAGCAGGAGTTCACCGTCCAGCCGGAGTCGGGCGAGGTCCATTTCGTGTGTCCGGACCCTCTCCCGTTCTTGCATCTCCTCGTGGGACAGGCCGGCTTCCAGGATGTTTCGTCCCCCATCTGTCGGGGTTATGGTCGGTGGCAGGTTTCCGCCCCGGGCCGCGGTTCCTTCGGCTCGGGGGGGAGTGGTCTCGGATTCTGCCCAGGTTTTCAGGGCTTTCTGCATTTCTTCCTTGGTGCCCAATCCTGTGGTTGGGATCCCTTTGTCCTTGCAGAATTGTTTCAGTTCTTTGTGGGTGTATTCTTCCAGCTTTTCCAGTTGGAAGGTTGCGGCGATGGTTGCTTCTTGGTCGTTCATGGTTCCCTTCTTTCCGTCTGGTTAGGTAGTGGTTGCGTTACTTGCTTGTACGATTGCGTCTCGCTCGGATCCCGTCGCTGGCCATCAAATGTTGGAGGGAGGACCACCGGGGAGTCGGGGGGACTGCTCCAGCCACCTCCCTTCCGCAAAGTTATAGCCGAGCGCCGCTGAGAAGCCTCCTAGGAGAGGTCCTTCTCCTGAGATCGTACTAGGCCCAGTAACACCACCACACAGGACTCTGTATCAGCTGCTTATCTTGGTTCTTTATCAAAGGTAGCACATTCAATTTTTACAGTGGGATCGAGTGATCCAAAAAGAGTCTCAATGTCTTTAGGGGGATAGGGTAGCGGGTCAGTCTCAGTACCAGCCAGGTACGGAGAGGCTCTGCGCCAGACCTTGCGTGCTGGTCTCGAAGTAGCCGCGGACGGGGAGAGCCGCGACGGCGTCTGCAGGGCTCGGATGGTAGTTCCGCTTGGGTCGAGCCGCGACACAGTCAGCAGGGCTCCGGTGGTAGGTCCGCTTTGGTCGAGCCGCGAAGAGGTCAGCTGGGCTCTGATGGCAAGTTCAACAAGGTCGGGCCGCGACAGCGTCAGCAGGGCCCCAAAGGTTCGTGAAGGTCTTTAAGCACGGTGGAGCCGCGACATCGTCAGCAGGGCTCAGGGTGTAGTTTCAGGATGAGTCTTTCTCCGTAGGGTCAGCCGCGATCCGATCAGCAGGGCTCTTGACTCCGGGATACAACTGTTGTCTTGTTGCCGGGTCGCCCCAGATATAGGACTGGAGCCCTTTGATGTCCGGACCCTTGCGCCCGGGGGGGGCGGAGAGGCCAGGTAGGGAGCGGCCAGACGCCCAGCAGGAGAGGCGCCAGGCCCCAGAGAGCTGTGGGGCGCTCGCACCTAGGTGTGGAAGGACGGTTGGGGGTCCCATCGATACTGCCCTCCGCCGGGAGTGGGAAGGGTTCACGTGGTATCCCCCGGGCCAGGGGTTGGCGCCTCGATGTCGGGCCTCGCTGGGACCGAGGCCGGGTGGAGCGGGGTCACGTCGGTGGTCACGTGGAGTGACGTATAATCCAAAATGGAGGAGCCCCGAGGTGCATGGGACCTCGTGCGGCTTAGCGAGGGGGAACAGGACCACGCCACGAGGCCGGCTCCAACAGTCGTGGTAATGTATTTGCTGACGAAATCGCTAAAGAAACAGCAAAGGATGTGAAGAATCGAATGTATGTTGCGGGCCCTGCAAGATGGGTTGGTGATGTTGGAATGTGTGAAGACACGATAGAGAATGTGAAGTCCCTTCAAGCCGAAGCTTCAGAGAAAGAATTGAGTATGTGGAGAGAAAGTACGGGTAAATTGGATAAAAATGGTTGTTGGATTGACTTATCAGAGCATCAGCGATGGTTGTTGCCTGATGCGTATGTACTTCCAGTGGTTACGATGGCACATGGAATGGCTCATATCAGTGTGAAAGGGATTTGTAAGTTGTTGGCTCCAGTATGGCAAAATGCTGGAATTCCTAAATGTGCAGAGAATGTGGTCAAAAATTGCATGGTGTGTCTGAAATACAATCCTGGTAGGGGAACCCCAACTCCAGCTGGTCATTTCGCGCCTCCAATGTATCCGTTCGAGGTTTTGCAGCTAGATTTTATCCACATGGAAAGGTGCAACAATTTTAAATACGTACTCGTTGTTGTTTGTGCCTTTTCAAGATGGGTAGAAGCATATCCCTTAAAAGACAACACTGCCTTATCCACAGCTAAAGCCTTTGTCAAAGAATTCTTCCCCAGATTTGGAATGCCGAGAATGGTCTGGAGTGATAATGGGAGTGAATTTGTGGGTCGTGTGATGAAGAAAGTATGTGAAGGGCTAGGTATTCAGCAGAAGTTTCACGCTGCAAATCACCCCCAATCAGCTGGACTAGTAGAGTGCTATAATGGCACTTTAAAATTGAAGCTGGCCAAGATTCAAGCGAGCTCTGGTCTTAAATGGCCCGACGCCCTGCCTTTAGCACTCCTATCAACGAGAATGACTGTGCATTCGCGAGTAGGACTTAGTCCTTATGAAATTGTGTTCGGCCGCCCGGCCAACATATGGGGAGTGCCAAGGCCGACAAAATTCAGTGAGATCGAACACCCCGTATTACTTGATTATCTGTATGAATTGACGGCTAAATTGCGTGTTTTACACCAACAGGTGCATGATACTCTGCCTCAGGTCTCTGAAACTCCAGGACATCCTATCAATCCTGGATCATGGGTGCTGGTCAAGAACTTCAAGAGGACAAAGAATGATGAGCCCCGTTGGACCGGCCCCCACCTCGTCCTTCTATCAACGAGGTTAGCTGTTCGAGTAAAAGGGAAAAAGAACTGGATTCACGGCGTACACTGCAAGAGGGTCCCTTTGCCTCTACCATACGACCGGTGGGTCCAGGAGGGAATTGCTGACTCAGAAACTGAGATTGTGCCTCGTTTTCTGCCTTTTAGCAATGCACATGTAAAAGGAACAATTTCTGAGAAAGAAAGTGACGACATTCTGCAAGAAGCTGTGCCACCGTCAATTCGATTAGACACTACAGAGCCTGAACTCTTGTTCCAAGATCAGACAGTATCTGGAAAGAATCGCTATAATCTGAGGTCGAGAACTATGGACAAATAAAATTCCTTTTTTTTCTTTGCTATTTTTGAAAGTGCAGCTCTCTCATCTGAGAAACTTGCTTATTTTTGTGTTTTTTGAACCGCCATCCGGGTTCAGCAGCAGGGTCGTGGTTGCCCAAGTCTTTGGAGTGCAGCTGAAGACGTTAGGTCGACAGTTCTGGTCGGTCTAAGGGAGTTGCCCTGGACTGACAGAAGCATTCCTTAGCATAGAACACCCTACCACCACGAGCAGCAATTAGAGAGGATGGAGTTTGTCAAGAATGAGAGACCTGCCAAACAGATGGATTTTAAAACCAGAATGTGTACAATGATGACAAAGAAACGGTTTTTGATAATATCTATTTTCATGTTGCTTAGTATAATGACGTTTTTAATAGGAAATGTTTTATTCTCTTTTCAAGTGACGTTTGCACCCACTGCACAGCCCGTACCTCCTTCTACTGTTTCCTCGCATTCTTTTCACCCTCTGCCTGAACACAAATCTGCTAGAAGATTAGAATTCGTCAATAATTCATTCATTCAGCTTCTACACCAACACCAATTGGTAGTTAACACAACTAACTGTTGGGTGTGTGGTCTTATGCCTCATACTACTGATAAAGGTATCCCTTATCTAGTCCTACCTTTCAGCCACAATGGTTCTGTGTGGGCATATAGAACGATATTCATATACGCTCATGAAGCCAACCCCCTACGTTCTGTGAAAGATAATGCTAAGAATAGTGCTCTAGTTAAGGGTATAGTAGATATGATTAAGGAAGACATTTCCTATGAGACTATCCCGAGAGATGAGACACTAGCATATATTGGATGGAACATAACAGGATATGGAGCTGCTCTGAGTGAGAACCAGCGAGAAAGGGGATCCTAACCGATTTGGGTTGTACCCCATCAGGGTCACCTATGTCTGCAAGGTAATGGCAAGAATCCCAGAGCTCAGTTAGGGAGAAGTATCTGCACTGAGACATATGTCTTTACGTCTCAGACTTCCCCTTCGTTCTTAGCAGCTAAGGGTACCTATTTCATCTGCCATAATAGAGCCTATACATGGTTGCCCCCTGACTTCTCGGGCACATGTTTTGTTTCGTTCCTGTTGCCTCCCACCTACACGGCCGCGGCAGATTACCATAAGACAAGGATAGTTAGAGGTGTCATCAGTCAAGATGACACTGCAGGACAAGAGTTTGGAGATTTCGTGAAGGGTTCTCTGCCGTTTTGGGGTCCTATGGTTAACAGCAGGAACATAAGGAAATTGACAAGGGTGGTTGAATCCACGGTAGTTGAAACCGCCGATGCCCTTAGTAATTTGACTGCTGAGCTCCAGTCGGATTGCCTTATGACTCTTCAGAACAGGGTCGCATTAGACGTCATACTTGCAGACCGAGGTGGGGTATGTACAGTGATCCAATCAAGTTGCTGTGTTTTCATTCCAGATAACGCTCCGACAGTTTACCAGGCCATTTCCAACCTGCATAAGATCTCCAAATCTATCCACGTGGATAAAGGAGATTGGTCATTGATGGGGTGGTTCTGGGAACTGATATCCACCTGGGGATGGAAGATTCTGATATTCATTGGGATGATCTTAGCCATTCTTTTCCTGTTCTGTCTGTGTATACAGTGTGCTCCTGCAATATGTGGCCTCTGTGCTATATTGTGTGTAAGGAAACCTGTATCAAGGGACGAGCTAAGTAATAGGATGATGCTACAGCAACACCTCAATGACTTTATGAATATAGACCTGGATTCAGACCTGGACTCAGACTGACGTGAGTATAGGTTATTTGCCTATGTAAGGGCAAAAGGAGGGTCTGTGGTACTTTAAATTTTGGACCCGTGTTATAAACATCGTCGTATCATGACGATTTGTGTATCAGCAGACCGCAAATGATTAGGATACTATGCCTGAGCATTTTCGCCATGTTCGGGTGAAGAAATCACCCTGAAATCATAGTTTCCGTTCTGATCCCTCGGGTTCCATTTTAGAACGACAGCCATTTTGTGATTGCCCTCACATAGGCCCAGAACTAAAGCCAAGCATGGCTCTGAAGGACACGCACACCTTCGTTGACTTTTCGGTGACCTGGGCAAGCTGACTCCACTGCCCGAAGCCAAACCTGTTCGGCCAGTTCCTTTCCCAGGGGTCGAGCGAGATTAGTATCAAGGCCCAACATATCGTAAAACCCTTTGATCACACACAAACCATGGTTAATCTTCTACACACCTGTCCCTGTTTCCTTCTTTATGACTTGCTTTACGAGGAGGAGGTGACCGTTTTTATTGAGGATCTGTCGATATCTGATGGGAGCAATAAGCCTTGCTGGGTAATTGACTAAGGGCTGGACAATGTAGTGGAAATATGTGAATGGTTTACTGTAAAAAAAAGGAATGTTTGCCTGAAGCATAATATTTTGTATAAAAGAGAAGGCCGGCTTTGTAAGTTTGAGCAGTCTCCTGAGAATATACACTGTGTTGTACTTCTAGGATATCTGTTACTGGCTGCAGCCAATAAATTCGATCTTTGACTTCACCTAGAAGACTCTGTGTTTCTGTAGTCTGAAACAGGAAGAACTCGAAGTCTTTGGGTGTGTCCCCTGGCACCGCTGGGTTCCGAAAAACCCAGTACTTCAGCATGGGTAGATTAAAATGATTTACTCATCAAATTCGGTAAAGGAAGGGGCTATTCCCAAGATACACAAAGCTAGAAACATTCCATTTATTGTCAGGGATGAGGTTAAAGGCGAACTTAAAAAAATGTTGGATAACAATGTTATTGAACCCGTAGAGGCTGCTGAATGGGTTTCTCCATTAGTCGTAGCAAGTAAATCTAATGGCAAGGCCCGTTTATGTGTTGACTTAAGGTACCTCAATGATAACATTTTGGTCGACCAATTTCCCCTTCCCAGAATTGATGAAATGTTTTCCTTGACACGGAATGCAAAATGGTTTTCCACTTTGGATCTCTCGGCTGCATATCACCAAGTGGTGTTAGAGAAAAGTAGCAGACAATTCACCACTTTCTGTACTCCTTTCGGGTGTTATAGATTTAAGCGAATGCCATTTGGGTTGGCATCAGCCGCTGCGGTCTTTCAGAGGCTAATGTCTAACCTTTTCAGTCACATTCAAGAAGTTACATTCTTTCAAGATGATATCTTAATTATGGGAAAGAATAAAGTACATCATGATACGATGCTAAGAGAAGTTTTGATCATTCTCAGGGATAATGAATTAGTTGCTGAAGGCAGCAAGTGCAAATTCGCTGAAAAATCAGTCATTTATTTAAGTCACGAAATTGGATGTTGTGGGATCAAACCTAAAAGTAGTCTAGTAGAAGCCATTCAAAATGCTCCTTCGCTAAAATCTAAGGATGAGCTTAGATCTTTTCTCGGCTTAGCAGAATTTTATTCAAAATTTGTTAATAACTTTGCACAAAAAACATATGAAATGCGTACACTCATGAAAAACAAGGCTACATTCTTGTGGACTGATGCGTGCCAGAATTCATTTAGTAGCATTAAAGAAGCCATTGTTCACGCTCCCACCTTACAGGGCTTTGATCCACAGGCATTTTCAATAGTTACAACGGATGCCAGTGGTACAGGCCTCGGAGGTGTATTGTCGCAAATGTCAGAACAAGGTAAAGAGGTTGTGGTAGCCTTCGCTTCTCGCTCCCTTTCTCCAACTGAAGAGAAATACTCAGTAATAGAGCGAGAAGCGTTAGCTTGTGTATGGGCTATGGAGCATTTTAGAAAGTTTATTTTGGGTAAGAAATTTCTACTACGTTCCGACCACAAACCCCTCATGAAATTACGAACAGCAGAAGGTCTTTCTAGAGCGTCAGCAAGAATCGCAAGAATGTCAATGCGCCTTCAGGACTTTGTTTATGAGGTTAAATATGTCCCTGGTGCGAAAAATGTCATAGCAGATTTCCTTAGCAGACTTTCTTTACCAATGAAAGAGGTGGACGTTGATCCATGGTGTGAGTTCTCTGTAGCGGGTGTATTTGACGATACGTCTGGCTTACGTAAAAATGATTGGCAGGAGGAGTGTGACAAGGATGAAATTTTAGCTATGGTTAAAAGTAAAGTCATCTATGGTTGGCCCAGGGATTGTAAATTTAATACCAATTTGAGGGCGTTTTGGGAAATTCGCGATTAATTGAGTCTAGATGGGGATTTTGTGTGCAGAGGAGAAAAAATCATACCCCCGTTAGGGATGAGAAATAAAATTATTGTTATAGGTCACGAAGGTCACCCTGGAGTTTCTCGCACAAAAAGAAACATTAAAGCACTTTACTGGTGGCCTAGGGTTGATTTGGAGATAGAAAGGTTTGTAAGAGGGTGTATCAATTGTGAGTGCTCAGATAAGGCACAGAAGACACTCAACCCTCCCATGTCTTCTCTTTCGTGCCCTAGTTTACCTTGGGAAGAGGTTGCCTTGGATATCATGGGACCTTTAGCATGGCAAGACGGAGTCACTAAGTATATATTAGTTCTGGTAGACTTGTTTTCCAGATGGCTGGAAGTTGAGGTTGTCACTAAGATAAATACAGAAACAGTTGTTAGTTTCTTAGAAAAGTGTTTTTTAAGAGAGGGTTTTCCGGCCTCCATATTGACAGACAATGGAGTTCAATTCAAGTCTGATGTAATGAGGGATTTCATGAACAGCACGGGTATTGAGCAAAAATTCACAGCGTTGTATCATCCTAGAGGAAATTAGGTGGTAGAAAGGGCGAACAGAGTTTTAAAAGGTATCTTACAATTGGCAAAAAAAGGTAACAAGAATTGGGATGATGAGCTTAATAAATTAATTTGGTCGTATAGAATTACTATTCATGATACAGTGGGGGAGAGTCCATTTGGTCTAATGCGAGGTAGATTTCCCCATTGCAAGATTAATCCGGGTTGGATTGGTAAAAGCAAAAAATATGACTGGGATTCTGAAAAAGTTAGGCAATCCATTATGGATTCTCAAAACAAGAATAAGTTATATTTTGATGCCAAACATGGCAATAGAGAGGTGTGTGTGAAGGTTGGGCAGAGTGCCAGAGTAAAACAAGGTAAAAATTCTGGTAAAATGCAATCTAAATTTTCTGAACCTAGAACTATTACTAGGGTCATGAGAAATACTGTGCAACTCGATGATGGCAGCGTCCATCACATGAGTCGCATTGCAATTTCTACAGATCCTGGAATTTAAAAAAAAAGGTGTTTTGGAAAGGAGAAGAGACTATTGGTGGTTGGATATTTTTCCTTCCCTTGAGAAACGTAATGAGATGTTGGGCAACACTGGAGCGGGAGGTAATGCACCGAGCTTACCATTATTGGATGCACCTCGGCCCTCTTTATTGAATACACCTCATACGTCGCATTAGGTGGATGATGGAGTTGGTGGTGAAGTTCCTCAGGTACAAGATAATATGGGTGGTCAACCCCGTATTGATTTGGAGGATACTGAAGGTCAGCATCAGGAGGGTATCAGTGGTATGGACACACAGAGTAGTGGTATGACCTATGACTTCTCCACTGAGATTAAATCTAGCAAATGTGGAAGACGAATAATCACTCCAAAGAAATATGATGATTTTGTTCGCTTCTAAATTTTGTATTCGTATGTTCACGTCACATGTAAATTTTGTTTGTTAAGAAGGGAGATGTGTAGTAATGGTGTATCTCTTTAAGGGATGTTCTATTACTAGAATCCTACTATGTAACTAGAATGTTATAGTATGAATAGAAGATGGTTGATCATTTTACCTGTCTGTCCTTTGAGAGCTGCATCTATCTTGTATACTCAGCTATTAGAATAAACCTCCAATCTTTTACTTTATTTTCCACTCATGGTATTTCTTTAAATGCTATTCCTATGAGACCACTACAATATATTTAAAGTAGTATTTTCTTTTAGAGTTCACTTTGTAGGGTCGATGGAAGCGCGCGGTCAAGGCTTAAGGGGCCGCGACGGAGTGGGAGCCGCGCCGTCACAGGCAGATGTGGCTTGCGGTGCAAGGCGTCCCGCCGCCATGTGCAGGGGACGCGCTTTCATTCTTGCTGCATGGGAGGGTCGTCAGGGTCTGAGACGTTTGGCGGAAGGCACGGGTAGTTACTCATTTAGCATTCCCGCATAGTACACGTTATTCAGGGGTTCGTGGTCATGGTGGCGATTTCAAGATCTGGAGGCCGCCGTGAGAGGAGGGGGGCCTCAGGACCCCGGACTTCGGTCGTTGCGTGCCATTCAGGTGGGAACTTTAGCGCAGGGGCTGGGCAAGGATTGGCAGATTGAATTTAAAGTCACTTACCGGTGCAAGGCTTGTCTGATTGAATTTAAAGTCACTTACCAGTGCAAGGCTTGGCTGATTGAATTTAAAGTCACTTACCTGTAGGTGTCTTCGGGTCATCCAATTCGATTGCGAGGCCACGCAAGTGTATGGCAGAGCTCCTGTGGCATTCCATTAGGGAAGACGAGTTGACGGTATTTGGTTGAGCGTAATGCTCGAGGGGCGGCCTCCACTTGAAATCCGGGCGGGAGCAAGGCCGCATCAGTGCATTGACGGGGCGTGACCCGGTAGGAGGCTGTCTATAGGGCTCCCTGCACTCTAGTGTGAGCAAAGCTAGGGAGTACGAATCAAGTACGTTCTGTGCATACTGTAGGTTACAGGCTTCAGAATCAGTAAGCTTTCACATGGGTTAGTGCGCCTACATGGCTTGAGCGTGGTGCATTCAATATTAAAAGTATTAGAGGTCACACAAAGGGTAGGATGGTGGTAGTATTATCTCTTGCTCTTGGCAACTAATGGATTCACAAGGTGTAAGCTATATCAGTGGGTTACCGCATCGACTGCAGCGACCAGGGTGTGACCTATAGGTCACTGGCTTCTGAATCAGTAAGATTTCAAATAGGTTAGTGCGCTCGCTGCAGAGTTATGGGTGAAGCCTACGGGTCTTTGGTATGAATTCCTCTTAGCCCAGGCAGTTAATGTCGCTGGTGCAGAGGAATACATGTAACGTGGTCACAGTGGGCCGCCAGTTTTATTCATTTTTTTTATTTATTGAAATCAGAGATATCATACAGATCTTGCAAAAACAACAGTTGATGGACAGAATGCAGAACAATGTCATACATTCACCCAAGTACAGAGATCTGGGCCTAAATCCATCATTTTTTTGCTCACCATGCCATTCCAGTTTGAACCCAGCCATATGCAGTCTTGACCCTGTGCCTCATGGGAACAGTCCATCCCGAACTGCCAAGCCAGGTCCTCCCTGGACTGGAAACAAGCATCCTAGGACCGGTTTCGGGGTTTCACCCCTCTTCAGCCAGGATAGCTTGATTCCAGTGGCATGGAGAGCACAGGACCCACATCTGGGCAATGCTCAACATGTTCAATGTTCAACGTTCAATGTTCAACACTCTGTCCATCATCCTCTTTGGTTTTGCTTTGTTCGCCATAAGTTGGCAGGGTATGCTCAGACGTGAGTCCCTTGCTCACTTTGCCACTGGATTCAAGCAAGCCTGGCTGAAGACGGCTGAAATGCCAGAAACCGGTCCTAGGAAGCTTGTTTCCGGTCCAGGGAAGGCATGGCTTGGCAGTTCGGGCTGGACTGTTCCCATGAGGCACATGGCCAGACTGATTTGCATATGGCCATGTCTGAACTGGGGTGGCAGAGTGGGCTAAAGAACGGTGATGGATCTGTTGACTGGGTGTGAGTGTTTGATTGGTTCTGATGCTCCGTCCATCACCACCCCCTTTTGTACCGCTTTGTTCGCCATAAGTTGGCTGGGTATGCTCAGACGTGAGTCCCTTGCTCACTTTGCCACTGGATTCAAGCAAGCCTGGCTGAAGACGGCTGAAATGCTAGAAACCCGTCACATTCCTGCATATTTATTGATATCTGAATATTAAACGTTTATGCACTACATATATATGTATGTTATAGTATGCGGATAACATACATGTACAAGTCTCTGTATATGAACTTTATGCTTCTTTCTACATATATGTCGGATTGTGTAAATATTATACTGTAGGTACCAGTACCTATGCATATTGCTTTTTATGCTCTCTATAAAGCTATAACAATATATATAGATACAACAAAAAAAAATCTAAATAAATCACTGCAAGTATATTCTAACATGACAAAATAACTATGTCTGGCCATATACATGAGGTTATCCATATGATCACGTATGTTGTGGATCAATAGCCCTTACAAGATGTGTTACAAGATTGTCCATTTCGGTCCTAGGTTTCTGAGGCTGAATGAACACGTTTAACTGCAGTTAGAAGCATCTCCATAATATGTAGTTCGGTGAAAAACTGGGGTTAAAAAGATATATGTTCGCCAACTTAAACGCAAAAAAGCCTCATTGGAATACCAATACAAGGAGCATGTGATTATTCCCATGGACAAAAATAGCTTAAGTCAATAGTGAACAATTTAAACAACTAGAGACTTTTGGGCGGAGATTTCTAAAGCGTTTTAAAAGTCATGCTTTCCTTGGTTTACATTTCAAACTCAGACCGGGAGTTACTTGTTTCGGTTACGCTGCCATGGATGCTACCGAACTTGCAGTGTTTAAGGCACAATCTTCAGCTAACCCCATATTTCCTAGGCTTGTTTCGGACATGCCAGGAAGGAAGGGCTTCTGGGGGCTTTTGGCGGTTGCCAGTTACCCTTCTGACTCCCGCAGTGTCTTCAAAAGGGATGCTAAAACATGTATTTTGGTAAAATAGTCTCACCGGGTCGCGTGGCTTTATCTATTAATGCCCGAAATAACTTTCCTTTCAAGCTCAGGCACAAAAAGCGTTACCGAGGGGGGTAAAGTGGTTGACACTTACCGAGCCTGTTATTAAAATTTTTAACGGTAATTTTTAACATGCATTTCTGTGAAAAGGTCTCCCTGGGCCGTACTCCATGGCTGTAATTTAATGCCCGAGATAACTTTCCTTTAAAGCGCAGGCACAAGAAACCGTCACCATGCGGTGAAGTGGTTTGACACTTAAGTCGGGCTTCAGTATCCTACAAAAAACATCAATATTGGTCCTGAATCTACACAAAGCCAGTGGAGTAGCAAGAGTGCATTGAGCGCTAACACACGCAAAGAAAACGGGCCTCATAGGCACTGATTAGGCAGTAAAACAGCCTAAATTGGGATGCTATGAGCCATTCACATCCTTAAGATCTAATGGCACTGCAGCTACAGCACTAATGATAGCTAAGTCCCTCCACAATACCATATTCATGCATCTTGTAACTGATCGTGTTATCTCTGCCACGAATCATGGGTAGAGTCAACAGACGTTGACAGGCACCAAGTTACTTTTGGCACAAATGCGCTGGGCCCTGGCCCAGGGCGCCAATTTCCAGATTGTTGCACACAACTTTCTGCAATTAGGTTATGCAAAGAGCAGTGTCCCGCTCATTCGGCTCTAGTGATTCCGTTTAAAGTGCTTTAATCATTATTATGCTACATGTGCTGTTTTTTAGGTCCCGCCTACGCAGCGCGCATGCGCTACATAGGAGAGACCTTTTGGAATCGATTCTTTTTTTCACTAAAAACGTGCACGCGTTGCATTGCTTTCAATGCCAACGCGTGCACGTTTGGAGATTCCCTTGCGGGAGTGAGCTTTGACACCATATGTTTGTAATTAACTTGCAAACATATGGTGCCCCTGCTCACTCCCGCAAGGGAAACGCAAGGGAAACAGGCGCAGGCCCCCTCCTCTCTCCCTTCCCCCTGCTGCCTCTCGTCAAACTTTTTTTTTTTTTACTTTGAACGCGAGGTGCACGCACTTGCTGTGTTCAGCCTCCATACCCCTATGTGTTCTGTGCACACAGCCTCACTGCTCAAGGTCGTTATCCATCACTCCCATGTGCTCTGTGCACATAGCCTCACTAATCCCGTTCACCCTTCATCCCTCCTATTTGCTCTGTGCACACAGCGTCACTACTTGCGTTCAGCCTCCTTCCCTCCAATGTGCTCTGTGCACCCAGCCTCACTCTTCGTGTTCAGCCTCCAGACCCCAAGGGCTCTGTGCACGCAGCCTCACTCTTCGTGTTCAGCCTCCATCCCTCCCAGGGGTTCTCTGCACGCATTTTGCCTCGCACACTCCCTGTCAGTTAGTCCTCAGCCTCCGACTCCACCCCCGGGTCTGCTATCTAAACACACATTAATTTTACGTCCCCACATATGGGCTCGGGTTGTGCTGTGTGTGGCACTTCCACACCCACCCCACTACACGTGGACTGTGCACCCTTCTCGGTGTCCAGAAAGGCAGAGCTGGGACCACAAAATGTAGCGCCAAGCGGCCCTGTGTGCACGTTACCCTGTGTCTGGCTTCCACACAGGGTCTTCCTGCAGCGGTCCCAGGTCCTGTACCCACACCATGCCCCTGCGAGGGCTGAGGGGGGCTCTCTGGTGCCTTGCTCTCGGCCTCCTATGCTGTGGTTGTTGTGAGAGGGAGGCCTGGCCCACAAACACCAGGAGGCCACCCTGGACGACATTCAGAGGGACATGAAGCGCGCGGTGCACCCCTCAACAGGAAGAGCTTCCTGCCCTGGCAGAGGGAGCAGATCGACCAGGTGAGGAAATCCCGGCTTGATGAAGCGCGCGCTGAGGAGGCCCTGCGCGTGCTCTGCAACTGCGACTTAAGTTCTCTGTGTAGCTATTGTGTGAGGTCTTTGCCCATGCCGTATCTGGGGCTTTCCTGCGTGATCCCAGCCTGTGACTGGGCCTTGACTTTCCACTATGGCTTCTCTTTGGGTGTGAACTAACGAACAGAGCTGCTGAGTTTGTAAGTGAGGAACCAGGTTCGGGTCCCAGAGTCGGTTCACCATCCAGTGACTCTGGGCAAATCACTTACTCTCCCTGGGCCTAAAATGAATCTGCCCTTTTATAATGTTATTGGATGCTCGGGTACAGCGCCCCAATGCGTTTGGGCCGAGTTCGTGTTATATACAATGCAAAAAAGATGGGGAAAAAACACCATGTAGACCAGATGTTGTTTAGTGAGTAATTTTTCCACGAGTGACTTCTCTGTAGAGGCTGACTGTCTATGGTTAATCGTCTCTTCCCTCATATGCCTCTTTGTGACTCCCTTCTCTGACTTAGACTGATAGCTGCTGGGTGACTAATTATTCTAACGGTGGCTGCTCCGTGCACCATGTGGCTTCCCGTGACTTTCCTCTGTGACTGCTCTGAGGTGTCTCAGTGCACTCATCACCCTGCCTGTCACTCCTCTGTGTCTTGTTTGGCTGACGTGGGTTCCATCGGTGCCTGTTCCGCGACTTACCTCTGCTTGTGACTGCACTGCTCTGAAATGTCTGTTTATGTTTTTTGCTATTCTTTGACTTTCCTCCACTGCTGCTCGAGGCGCCCCTGCTACATGCCGCACTTCTGCGCACACACGGCAGTCTCTTCTGCCTGGCCCTTCCATTCCCACACATTGCCTCGGCTGATAAAATGCCCTCCGCCTCTCAGCTGCCCGTCCCTTGAGCTCATGCGCTGCTCCAGTATATGTGTGGCCCCTCACATGAAATACCGCGGGGGTCACAGCCCACGGTCTCACAGAACGTGGCGCCCTGGGCCATGTTTATGGCTGCCCTGGGGCTTCCCAGTGAAGCTGCTCTTGTATTGTATGTCTGTGCTGTGGTTGTTCTGTGACAGTGTGACTTCCATCTTCCTGTTACATCACTCCTGACCCCCCCACACACACAACTTTTCAGCTGCATTGATATTACCTCCTCAGGATGTTTTGACCCCTGTAAATAGTTTGCCCGTGGATTCCCTTGTGGCCACTTTGCCTGCTTTCAGCGTCATATTAGGGCAAGAAAAATTTGGGGGCCCCAATTTTCATTACCGAATGTCAGATAATTCAAGGCCCGTGCACACAATAATGAATTTTATGTTAACGGTTGGGATAGAGAAACAGACAGAAGCAAGAAAGAACAGGCATTGGCATAGCCAATAGGTCTCGCTTTTGGGACCTTATAAGTATTTAGTTATGCAGCACAATATCCTTGGTGCAACAACAGTAACTGTTGCATAGTTAAACACTTAAAAGGTTCCAAAGGCGAGACCTAGTGGCTATGCCAATGCTTGTTAACACCCCCTTTAGCCCCCATTTTCTTGCACTTTAATGTCCTTCTCATTCCCTTCGCCCCACACCAACAACCCACTTCCTCCCTCCAAAAAAACCTGGGTGGCATCAGCATCACTGAGCTAAGCTGCGAGTGATTCAGGTGAGCTTGTGGAGATGATTGTGTTCAGAGGCCAGTGACTGCTATGAATAAATCAGCCAGGGGCTGGACCTGCGAACACAATGACTCATTGTATCCGCAGCAGCAGCAAATGCACCTTATTAATTTCCGCCCAGGGCGCTATCCAGGCAAAGTGAACAGCGTACTTTCCCAATCTATTTACCCTGAAGTTTATAGTTACCAGCAACTACACATAAGGCAACCCACTAGTATACCGCCTTCAAACGAATAAGTTTCAGTAACTCCACTCGTGGAGCTTCGCCGGGGGTAACTCCTTGTAATTGAAATATTGAAATAAGCCCGCTAGTAATGTGTGATCACACCAAATAGGTCAAAACACACCAAACCAGAGAAAAAGCATCCTGATAATTCACATTTCCATAAAAGTAAATGTTATTCTTTAAGTCATCTTTTCCCCGTGCACCATAACATGTCCCACTGAGTTACTGTCTCAAGACAGGGTCACGTTCTTTTGCACACAAGTCCTAAAGACCAAGGGACGTCATATTCATCACTGGGTTATGACATACTAATATTGTGTACAGCATTGCATGTGGCAGATAATACATTCTGAGGAATGATGAAGCGACTAAGGATATTGTTAAGTGACGATATTATCAGCCAACACTTGAAGATAACATGGCTGCTGTCTTAACAAGTCACTGTAGTGCAACCCTCGTTGTTACCTCTTCCCTGGCAGCGGTAGCACTCTGCCTGTGTATCTTGGGGATTTTCTTGCATTATTTATACATCATAATGAAAAATGCAAAGTAGAGTAACAGATCTCCTTGGCTCTAAAAAGCGATTGCATTTATTGATGAACCCTGTAAGAAGGTGGAAATGTGAACAAAGCTTTGGAAGCATTGTTAACATGTTCGTGTAATGTCCAACTATTGCTAGTTTTTGGACAGAAGTGATGGAGGGTAAATGAGGATTTCAACAATGATGCACATGCCAAAAACGGGTTTGATACCGTTTGTTGATAGCTCCAGCAATAATAATTTACCATAAGAAAATATCAAATAGTCGCAGCAGAGTACCTTACGGTACAAAACAAAAATACACTGATGAAAAGGATGTAGATATATTTCACCAAATATGCAAATTTGTTAATTTAAATGTACAATTGAGAGTGTCCCGAGAGAATTGCCTTTAAGATACAGAATAGACCATGGCAATATGTGTATGTAAGGATCTTGAAAAATGATAACTATAAATCAATGGAAGGATGTGCACGATTAGGAAATGGTACAATTCTGGCATACAGTGAGAACTGTAGCACATCAAACATTCTCAAAGAAATTTGTGCTAGAGACCCTCAACCACACTAGAACAATGGTGATATATCTTGATTCTCCGCTGGTGTAGTTAGGTGATTTGCGTCATCATTGGGTCTTAACACCTGAGTGTCCAGTTCTCCAGGTGCTCCGTTATCCTCCACCAGGAGGGAGACTGCCTGGTTCGCAACAGTTGTGAATGAAGAAGTGAAATAAAATAAAATTATCTACTCTCCTGTGCGTTGTGTCTTTATTGTTACAGGAGAGGGCTAGATTACAAACTACAAAGGTAAGTGCTTGTATGGATGCTTCATTGGTCCACTGCAGCTGGTGAAAGGTCGGTCGACATGTTTCAGCTTAGTTTTGCCCATACGGGTCAGTTGACTTTCATCAGGACCAAAGGAAGGAAAGCTGTCTCTAATGTGAGGAGGCTGTGTGAGCATATAAGTGTGTATTCAGGTAAGTAGAGTCATTCACCCCTCTTCGTCAGCAGGTTTATTGGTTCGGGGGCTGACGAAGCGTTATAGTTGCCATCTTGGCCTATCAATGTGGAGGATAAAAGATACTAGGTTAACAAGTAGGTATCAGTATCTGAAGTGTTGCCCAATGTGAGAGTTCTATAGATCATTAACATTGTTAGGAGCGGGGGAGGAGCCAAGATGGCGACCGGAGCAGTCGCTTGAGCGCCCGGCTCCGTCGGCCCTTGGCCTCGGACTATCATCCTGATTCCTATCCTTGCCGATTTTCGAGGTGCAACGCGTGCGACGACGCGCTGACTGCGCCGCCGCTTTCCCGAAGTCTTAGCCCGCCCGGATGCCGGAGTTTTTGGTGCCTTTGTTCCCCGCCCTGGACCCTTGCTCTACTGTGGCCTCGGCCGGCCCCCTGGAAGCGTCGCAGTCACCGGACCCGCTGGTGCAAATCTGAGCCCGAGGTCCCGATCCCGCCTCACGCCACGTACGGTCGCCAGAAGAGCCGGGAGAGAGACGCCCGGACACCTCCTGTACCCTGCATCTGACGGGCTGGAGCCAGAGGGTAAGCCCCGGTGTGGCGGGTCTCCTACCCCGCTCTGTGGACCACGCCGTGGAAGGCTGCAGACCCCCTTCTTCTATGGTCTAGTCGGCTGCAAAGAGAGCCCGAGGGAGGGGAAGAGACTGCTGGCTTTCACCTGTTGCGGTGCAGACCTGTTGGGAATTGCCTCCTTGTCACGATCCCCCCCCCCTGGCCACGGTACCGTTCAACGGTAAAACATGGCGCTGATTGCCTGCTCGCTGCTGGGGGGTGATGCTCCGGTCTCGCCCGCTGCCCGCTTCGCCCTCCCTCTACCAGACTCCAGCTCCCCAGTGCCGTCCCGGATTGCTGCCGTTGGGGGGACGCAGCCTCCGCTGACATACGGCTCCGTTCTGGCTGCCCTGCGGGACTTTCGTCTGCAATTGTGTGTCGGCTTGCAAACGCTGAGTGAGCGGTTCGACTCTACACTGTCTGCTGCGGGCCGTGAGCGCCCCGTTTGTGATCAACAAGACGTGAGTCTGCCAGTGCTGTGGTCCTCCTGCGGGGAAGCAATGACTGGGTATAGCGGTGCTACACTGGTGTCTGCATTTGGCTTTCCCGGCGCTCGGGATCAATCGCTCTCCTGCTCAATGGCAGATACTTTGTTTCCCCGGTCATTGCTGCCTGCTTTGTTGTTGCCTGCCTCACCGTGCCCGCAGGAGTTTCCAGCTGAACTACACCTGGCGACCTCGAGGAACCGTTCACGGTGGCCTATGACTCCTTTTATGTGGAACTCATGTACTTTACAAGCCAGGTCTGGATTTTATATGGTGTGCCAGGGGACCTCCATAGATGATCGGCGGCCATTTTGTGACTCTACTTCTCCATCTTCTCCCAAGTGGCCATATTGTCTTTGTCTGTTCGGGATGGGGGGCATTCACGAGGGGGCGGGTCTAATCGTACGCCCGCGATCGGGCCAGGGCTAGATTACTTTCTATCATCATGGCTTCACGGCCGGGCTGGACTGGGACTGGAATTGTCTACTTATGTTGTGCGCACTCGTCGCGATCTGTCTGCCTTCATTTCCGTGGTGTTACATGCTATCTTCCCACGACCGCCTTCGGGTGTAGTGGGGTTTCAGTGTGTGGAGGCTTGGTTGGCCGGTGGTGTCGGGCGCTCCTGAGGATACGTGGGCTCCTCCCCGCCTCCTTTCTTCTTTCTTCTCTTAGTTTCTTTACTCTATTCCTACTTTCTCTCTCGTCTATATTTCGGGTTCATTGGGCGACAGGCACTATGCTGGGGGGGGGTAGGCCATAGCCTCCGCATTGGTGTAGGGTGGGGGGGTAATTTACTGTTTCTTTTTAGTTCTATGGGCCTCTTTCTTTCCTGTCTCTGCGCTATACTTGTTTCGATTCGGGGTCCGGGTGTGGGGTGGATTGAGTGGGGGCGGCTTTTAGGGGGTGCGTATTTGCTACTGTGATGATCCTGTTATCTAATTGCATCGCCTTACTGTATGAGATTTTCTATGGCTGTTTTAATGATGCTGCTGCTCTCCAGTGTATGAAGCCGACTTGCGGACTCGAATCTCCTTGTTTCTATCCTTTACTGACTTTATTCTCGATAAAATTTTTTTTTTTTTTTTGAAAACCTTAAAATTAACCTTCACTTCTCCTTCCCCCGGTGTCAAGGATCCCTCCAGTGTATGAATCCTGAATCGTTGCTAATCTTGACCTTGCCGCACAGGGAATGTATTGTTTGCCTCTGTGCTCAACCGTATTGTGGCCGGCCTGATGGTTGTAGGCCCGTATTTGTTCTTTTACTATGCACAAATAAAGGTTCTTAAAGAAAAAGAAAAAAAAAAAAAAAAACATTGTTAGGAGCGGGATTGTCGGTCCTGCTAATCATATGTGCGTGGAGCAAAAGTGGTAAGTATTAATTGTTTATGTGGGGTCAGTGATTATTAGGGTTAATCTGATGTTGAAGTGCCCACGATCCATGGCGTGTTGTCATTTACTAACAGGTTTTGTATCATCTAGGTAATGGTGTGTCCCTCCTAGGATGCAAGGTTTGATACTTAATAAGGCATGTCCATATATTAAATGATGATCCCAGAAACAGGAGGTAATTGGAACTCAATTGTGCTATTCTGCATGATGCGTGGTATGCCACATGGCTCCAGATAGCTTATGGAGAGCGGAGCTTGTGCAGAAGGGGGGTCGGCTTAGTGCTAAAGGGGCACCTGGCTCGTATAATGCGTAAAGTGTTACTTGGCTCCGGAATGTAAGGAATTTGCGGTGTTCTCTAAGGAGCTTGCAGAGCATCAGAAAGCGGAATTTCTGCGGTGCTAATTGGACAACAATGCTTAGGATGTGGCCATCATGAATATATAAGGGGACGTGGCATGTGTGGTGCACACACAGTAAACCTTGGGCGGTTTACGAACCATCATGTAAGTTTTGAAACAGGGTTTCCTTCTAAATTGCTTAAACATTTTTTGGGGTTTGTGAATAAGTTGAGCAATACTTAAGTTGTGATCCTCATGGAAAAATTTAAATGCGGCATGGGTGGTGAACAGTTGATGTTAAATACACTGAGAGCCTCGGTTGGTAGTCAGACCTGCATACAAATTAGCTTCCCTCTAAGCGGTCTAAGAAAAACTCTTTTGGGTTGAGAGTTAATGCATATGTGCACCATAATTGAGTAGCTGGCGACAAAGACCTGGCACGACCTCCCCCTGCACCTCAGGACCACTCCAGCAACTCAGGGGAGAACTAAAGACCTGGATGTTTGAATGATCAAACCTTCACGCAACAGCCGCATCTCCAGCGCCTTGAGACCCTCACGGGTGATTTTCCACACTCTGCAATATAACAGATTGAACAGTCTGTTCCGGTTGCCTGTGTATAGTTATCCAAATATTTAACAGAATCGCGGACCCAATTAATGAGGTATTTCAGCGCACATCGCGTTGTACTATCTGTGACCGGGAACAGGTCAGTCTTGTTCCAGTTTATAGAGATGCCAGAATATTTGCCAATTAGAACGACCTCTCTATTTAAAGAAGCCACATTTTTTTCCGGGGTTTTCCACACTCATTCTCTCCTTTACTGACACAAACAGCACCACCAGGACCAATGTCACCTCCTGCATGTCCAACATGGCCAACTGGATGCAAGAGAACTGCCTTTAACTCAACAAGGACGAAACAGAGATCCTGATTTTCGGAAACAAGAGCTCCCCTTGGGACTCCTCCTGGATGTCACCCGAATTAGGTGTTACACCTACCCCCACAGACCATGGCAGAAACCTCAACTTTATCTTTGATGGCAAACTCACGATGAATAAACAGGTCAATGCAGTGATCACATCCTGCTGCTTCCTCCTCAGAATGCAAGATTTTCAAATGGCTCCCCACGCACACAAGGCACACAGTTACCCAGGCCCTCATAACCTGTAGACTCAACTATGGCAATGCATTCTACATCAGCAGCTCCAACCAGCTCACGCAAATGTTTCTGTCCATCCAAAATACTGCCGCTAGACTCATTCTGGTTGTTCACAGAAGTGCTCACATAACTCCTTACCTCGCCGGCTACACATACAGAAACGTTGCCAAATCAAGCTGCTCATCGATGCCTACAAAGTCCTCCAAAACACAGGACCAGCATACTTCAATGACCGACTTCAACTCTACCAACCTTCTAGACAGCTACGCTCCACCTCTTTCCCTCTTGCACGTTTCCCCTGCATCTGTAGAAACAAGTCAAGAGGGTGCGCCTTCTCTTTCATCACCGTCAAAGAAATGGAAGGAACTTCCTCAACAAAACAGGACTACTACTTCACTTCTCAATTTCCGCAAGAAACTGAAGCCCTGACTGTTAAATTAGGAACATTGCCTGGACTACGCTTCTGCTCCAGCGCTGGACACCTTCACGGGTGATAAGCTATGTCATACAAATCTACATAACAAATAATAATAATTGTCTCACAGTCCCAAGTCTTTGTAAATATCTGATGTATTTGCTGCCTTACGTTATTCAGAGTCTGAAGTTAGTGAGAACTTTCAGATTCCTAACCTGGCTTGTAATGGTCAGTGGTGTCCCTAATTCCTTTGACTATTGGCCAAATGACCGTACTGCCAATCCCTGAACATAATACGTTGAGTTTTCCTGTATTAGAACCAAAGGGTCTATGTCAGGAAACAAGACTCGAGGAACTGATTGCAGGGAAGCAGGTGAAGTTGCTCATGTGGAGTGCCTTTTAGCAAAGGAAAGGTTGGTGGTCATCACAGAGAGATAGTGCTGGCTGTGCACTTGTGGAGGATGCACTGCAGGCATTGCAGTGGCAGTGAACTATGCTAAGCAATACAATGTTTCTGCAGCCAAGACTGCGCCATGGATATCAGGACTTATTGCTCCTTAAAGAACTGTGCAATGGAAGAAGTATCCTGAATCGTGTGTTGTCGAAAATGAACTTGTGATCTATTCTATGTGTATTATAACTCTTAAGGCTGGGATACAATAATCTGCACTCTTAAGACTGGGGTTGATTATTCTACTAAACGTCTCTGTAAAGAAACATTACTGATAAGAGGATAATTACAAATACATCTATTCATGAACATTTTGTACAAGACATTACATTTCAAGTTTGAGTGCATGCATGGAATGTATATGTTTTAGCTAATTTATTCCATGTTGAAGATGTGATTGCATACTTGAAGCAATTTTAAATAAATTATTATCCAGGAGAAGTGGAGCACAAACTATACTACTAATCGGATACACTGAATATCAAAAGTGTGTGACAAAATAAAAGGCAAAAGGTCAGCGGAAGGGAAGATTGTCAATATATGTTGCCTCTGAGCTACAGTTGAACTAGACATAATTAAGCATAAGTGATTAGTGGGTGTTAGCAGTAAAAAAGAGAGGTAGTCACACGTCCAGCAGTAGCCCCTGATCATTGTAATTATTTACATTAATCCAACAATAAAGAATGAAATAACAGCTAAATGTGGATCTATGATCATGGGTTTGATACAATTGTTTAACAATGCCTCTATTCTATTAAAGGGAGACTTTAATTCACATCTTTTCTTTCTCCATCATGGAGACGAGCAAGCATCTTTACAATACCAAACATGGAAGTTCCTGTCTCAGGAGCCTATAAAGCCTAGGAGGCGAGATAAACCAGGCGAGTGGATTTTTAACTAGATTAACGTGTTAGGCCTGAAAGTCCTTAATGGCAGGTTCCCGGCAATCCCGATCAGCCACTAGCTTGCACCTACATCTCCATAAAATCAAATACTACTATAGACTATATTGCAACCCGTTTACCATTGTTTAAGCATGTTATTGATTGTAAAATAGATCATAGACCGGAAAGTGAGCATCTTTCACAAGTCATCAGCCTTTTCAGTAGAATCATTTATAGGCAAAATTCTAATACATTGCTGGTCCAGGCACACTCGGAAAATCAAAAAGGACTAAAGTGGAATGCAGCTTCAGTGCAATTCATAATATCTGAGAGTACATCTACGTTGGAAAATTAGCCTAAGAATAGAACTAATTCATAAAGTATTTACATATGCTCTTTCCTAATCAGTTTTCAAAAAGGGATACCTAATTAGTCAATTGTGCCCTAGAAGGATAAGATCTACTGGAGAACTTAGAGACCTGAAAAGAGGCTTAAATATTGAAGTACGTTTGTTTCAAATGATACCTTGGAATATACACCAAGTCAATAAGGCAAAAGATCTAAGGAAAAAGTATAAAAAAGAGTTATGGTTAGCAAAAACAGCAGCAACATTGCTTTTCGGCTATCCTCCTTTATGTTAGCAATGACAAGAATTGAAAGGGATTTTGGAGGATAGTTAACAATCTAGAAAAAGGCAGCATACCAGCAAATAAGACTATGAGCTTGATAGACCTGAGTGCCGCCTTCGATACAGTATTTCACCCAGTCCTCATTCAGAGAATGAAGGAGGCAGGAATAAATGAAAATGCCCTCAAATGGCTAACTGATTTTCTACAGCTGAGAAATTTTCAAGACCAGGTGGACTCCTCCTTATCTAAAATCTTTGCATTAAACTGTGGAGTACCCAAGGTATCCTTGTTGAGTTCCACCCTTTTTAATCTTTATGTACGCCCTCTGGCAGAAATTGTGCAAACCTATGGGTTTGCGTTTGTCTCGTATGCAGACGACACTCAGATTGTGGTCTAGCTATCAACAGATTTTAAGAACACCTTGCAGCAGCTAAATGCTTGTCTAAAGCATGCTACTAGCTGGATGTTGGCCAGGCAATGGTGGCAGTGTTGGAATTGGCACCGCTGTCAGTATCATGACCTGCCTTTCCGACAACCTTTTCCTGGTGGGGACATCGCCATGAATAGGTCGTCGGAAAGGCAGGTTTTGGGGTGAAAACATGTCTCCAGGGCAAGTGTGCTCTGGAGACATGTTAACATGTGGCAGTTGCTTGTGCCCCCATGCCATCGGCACGGTTGTGCACACTGTTTCTCATGCAGACCGTGCTGTGGGGAAACAATGCACCCAACCGCCCAGAGGCATTGCAACATGGCTGGCATTAGCTGCAGACTCTTTCCTAGAGATGCAGCATGCTGCCACCATGACTTCACTGCTGACACACCGTCAGCCACGCTGTGATGTAAAAAATGCGGCGGTTGGGATGCCACCTGCTTGGCGGTGTTTTCCCGATGGCCGCCGCAGGCTGACGGTGTGTCCGCCGGGGTCATAATCAGGCTCTTGGATATACCCAAGATTACATGCTATTTTTGGAATTGTGCCCATGGGTACTATACCAATTGATCTTGTTGTCTGCCAGAAACTTTGTGTGAGACCGGAGCATCCAAGAGAAAATGTACAAGCAGATCTATACGTTGCATCTGTTGGAATAATATAAATTAGTTACTTTTTTGCTTGTTGGGAAGTCGAGGAAAGATCTCCGCTTTCAGGCACAACAAACGCTGCCCCTCTTTGATCTCGGAGTATATGCCTGTATTTCATAGTATGCGTTTTTAATTATTTGAGATAAAGCTCCTATGTTTGTCTTAGAGGGACTATTAGAATATATTTACAATTCTGTAGTCCATTGTTTCTAGATTTAGTTATTTTCCTTCATGGTACAAAACTAAAAACTTCTAGCATGTGGTTCCCAAGAAACTTGCTTCATTTGGACTTTCAATGATAAAAGTACCATTTATGCAAAAAACAAAAACATTTAATGAAATGATCATTGACACAAAAATGTTGGCGTGCATGGTGAAACAATCAACGCAGGTCTTAACATCATGTGCGTGCATGGTGCATCAATCAACACAGGTCTTAACATCGTGGTCCTGCTCGAGACAACAGAGGCAGACAAAGTGTGGTTACGTCACAGACATTTGCTGTTGACAGGCTTTGCAGGGCATAAAACCAGTCTTTGTAGCAGACATCCCAGCGACACTAAAGACAATGTCTCAGAAAAATCTTCAACAAAGACCAAAAAAAGGTTAGGAAAAAAGTGACTGGGGGTAGCTCTCCTCCGAATCGGCGCTGACTGGCGCAGAAAGAAAAAAGCTGATGTCATCGAATCTGGGTGGCGCCTATATAGAGACTGCACATTCACTTCTGGTGTGGACGACAAGAACGACTAAGCGACGCCGAATGACGCCACCTACCGGCACGCTGGGATACTTCTCACAAAAAAATATCCAGATCCAGTCCGATGACTGGGGATAATTCGAAGGTAAGGAATCTGCAGCTAGAAGTCTCTATCAGATCTTCTCCATTCACCACATGCAATACATGACGCCTTTACCTCCTATTACACAGACCTCTACAGTCCTCCTTTGGAGGTCTCTACGCCACACTATGGGAGGTCTCCTTGGTGTTGCTCCTACAACCAAGGAAGGACCCTGTAGCTATCACTTCATATCACCCTATCGCAATACTGAATATTGATTATAAAATTCGGAGTAAGATATTAGCCCAAGGAGTGCAGCAGGTATTATCAATTTGATCCACAAGGACCAAAATGGATTTATCCCGGAAAGGAATACCTCTATGTGTATCCGCACCTATGCGGGATAATGGAGACAGTCCATAGCATGCGGCCTCAAGAAACGGCGCCGGTGACAGACATCCACAAAGCATTGGATTGCCTTAAGTGAGACTATTTATTTATAGTGTTGGCAAAGTTTGGCTTCGGCCCCTACATTACCAAGTTAGTCCGCCTTTTTTTTTTTTTACCTCCCCCATAACATGAACTCGCTTCGCAGTATGGTATGCCTTTCTGACTCCCAGTTGGGTGAGGTACTAGATAGGGCTATACCCTCTCACCTTTCCTGTTCGCCCTGGCGATGGAGCGATTTGCAGGAAGGGAATGGGTTGGCAGGGAGGAGTTGGATGGCCCTCTTGCAATTTCACTTCATGCAGATGATGTCCTCCTTTATCTGAGGAACGTCACCTCCAACCGCACTTCAAAAGCCTCTCTCCTGACAGAGTTTGACTTGGTGTTGGGACTTTTAGTTAGCTGGGGCAAATCTTGCCTGTTCCCACTGCTACCTGGGGCCACACAGTAAACATTGATCTGGCAAGAGGCCTCATTCGATGGGAACCTTCTTCAGTCTGATACCTGGGAATTCGAATATTCCATGTAGTCCCGGACATACTTGATGGTAACTTCCCAGTAGCGATCACCTCTATTAGGTCGCCGCCAGGGGCAGGCTGCATAGCCATCGCAAAATGGTGCTCCTCCCCTGCCTACTCTATTTTGCAAATCGTCCAGAGATTCTCCCTCGATAATATTTTCAGTAACTTCACGTCCTCATGGGAGAACCTTGTTGGCACAATTCACATAGACAATAGCATTGCACAAGCTCCAACTTCCATCAGAACATGGGGGTCTTGGGGCCCCTAATTTCAAATACTACTACCTAGCAGCCCAATTAGTGGCTCTCATACTGGCTGGCGGGTCGATTCCTGGATGACATGGCTTGGTAAGCCCTACTTTGTCTCGTAGGGCTCTCCTCCAACTCTTGCACCCCAATGCTCAACCACCCTGAGACTCACCTCTCCTTATGCGGGTAGACTTCTCGCTATCAAAAGCAATTTGTATCACACAACAAATGCTTTCCTATACCCCCACAGTTGAGCTGCTCAGATTTTCGAGTCAGAGAGGACATATCTTGAGTTGACTGATACATATATGAGAGAAGGCTGGGCTGTCTAGCTTTGGAGACCTGTCAAATAATGAATTTTGAAATCCTGAGCGAACAGTATTCAGTATCCAAAGGTCAATTCTTCCCTAACAGCTCCCTGAAGTGGACAATTCAATACACCAGAAAAGTCACCCACCAACTTATACAAACACTGTATACCATGGGCAGTGGCCGTAAATTAATTAGCTGGTTCACAAAGGCTCTAATCACACACACATCGCTACAACCCCTGAAAGATACTTGGGATACCGCCTTTGAAAGGCATCTCCATGATGAGGAATGGGAAAGGCCCTGGCATACACGCAGAGAGTTTCCCGTAACACCCGTCTGAAACTGATCCAATTCTTCATCCTCCAAAGGGCATTCCCTTCACCTAAACAGCTAGCCCGCATATTCCCGGGTGCCCCAGACATGGCAGGTGTGACACTCCGGAGGCAGACCTGAGACACAAGCTGTGGGATTGCCTACAGATACAGATACACTGGAACACAATACAGTCCCAAATGGAACGAGTCACAGGGATTACGGGCATCTCATCATGGGAGGCAGGAGCCCTGGGTATATACATGCAACCGCACACACAGTATTGTAGCGCGTTTCCTAGACTTAGCTCTTATTCTGGCCAAGAAAACGACCATGATGCACTGGAACTCACCCACACCGCCAAGCCCGGAACACTGACTAGGTATATTCACCCGATGGGCGAAAGCAGACAGTGCCATTACACAGAAAGGATGCCAGAGGACTGCGTCGCCACCTGATAGCCCAAAGCCCGGAGGCGCTGCTCTCTCGGTTGATCGAGCCACCCTCGGAATCTTCATCGGACTCCACGACCACGGAGTCCTGATCCCCACTCCCCTCACCGAATAACACATCTACCTATCGCCTTTCGCTGTGATATGTATGTACATCCTGAATACCCCCTTTATGCAGACCTTTTAGCATTAGGCACCTAGAATAGCACCAGCTGAAGCCTATACCTGATCCAGAAATGTACAGACAGCTGGACACCTCACTTACTACAGCATCAATAGCTTATACGGCTTTCCCCTAATCTCCACATATAGAGCCTAGGAGAGGGATAGATTCTTCAAGTTAGTTCAGGGGCTTCAGTAATTTCTCAATATGAATCCCCCTCCTGTTATCCTCTTTCCCCTCTACCCCCAGCCTCCCTCACAGCCCTATCCTTACATATGCTAGCGATCAGAGTTTATGTTTTTGGCAATTTCTCCCAGAGAGTAACACTATCACTGTAGAATGAAAATACGTTACTTACCTGTAACTGCCCTTATCCAGTATTGGTATCTTTTATAGATTTACATGCTTGAATCATTCCCCGTCGTTGAAGTGGGAGTCCCATGGTACCATAGAAAAGCAGTATGTATAACTATCATAGTCTATAATGGCAATAGGCATCAGTTTAATAGCCTATGTCCTTTTTTTTAAAAAAGGACCAAACTTGAACTATGACCAGTCAGGTGCTAGCACCCTCTAGAACACTCCCAAGAGAGGCTGAGTCCCTCCCTCAGATTTTCAAGCACAAGTGAGAATAATATCCCTAGTCATAAGGGGAGGAGGGTGGGGTCACATGTGAATCTATGAAAGATACCAATACTGGATAACTGCAATTACAGGTGCATAACTTATTTTCTCATCCAGTATTGGATCTTTCATAGATTCACATGCTTGAATCAGAGTAGCAAGCAGTATTGTAGGTAATTAAAGTACCCTTAGAGGATGGTGGGTAACAAGTAGTACATCTTTATAGTAGTGTAAATATCTATTTGTGGAACATGTCTCAAAGGAAGAACTACTGGACTCCAGGGAAAACTTCTGGATGTACTGTTTAAAATCACTGCATCCAGATGGACTGAACATTACTGACAATACAACCTGATTACAGCATATCTCAAGAGCTCGCAGGACTGCATTGATTCCACATTCCAAATGGCATCTTCACTCATGATGCTTTTTGAAAATTCAGCTGTGTCATCTGTGCAGCCACTGAGCAAACCATCTTGTACTACCTGAGAAAGGCGAAAGCTGAAACAATGTAGTGGAAATATATTTTTGTTCTTTGGTGAATCTATCTGTTTGAGTGACTTCTTTCTTGGATATTTTTCTTTGTGACTCGTATCCTTTTGGATCCAGATTTTTGCCCTGGCTGGCTGTTGTTTTCTTGTGATCCTTCATCTTTAAGAGCATATACACACATATAAATACATATATTGTGATATTGTGGAAATGTGCTTTTTAATGAGCACACCGGTGCAGGGGTCAACCTTCTCTGTCCATGGGGCCGTAGACCAACAAAATAGAGATTGGCACTGAAGCTGGAATTCAAATAACAAGTTCATTAATCACTCATGAGTAGGACTATGTCCACACAGCACTGTCAACTGCTGCCTGAGGTAGTACATTGAAGTCACAGAACACAGGCCATATATACAGCTTTTTCTTCACTGTAAGCATGTAGATACAAATAGAAGGTACAGGCCTGCACAGGAATAGTTAAAGCCAGACATGGGAAGATGGGTTATCACTTAGTCAGCAAAGTGGGAGGGAGAACAGAACTGCTTACAGTTGAAAAACGCAGTTGACAGTTTTATCTTTAGCCAGGTGCATTCCAGCAGCTGCAGACTTTTCTCAGCACATACATTGCTTTGGTTCAGTACAGAAGGAGTTAACTAAAGCTGATGACTTAAGCAGAATAGAAAGGCAAGTAACAGTGAAGAAGGAAGAATTACATAGCTAACAAAATGGATGCCACAAACAAGATGGCTTCAGCTTATGCCAACGGAAATTATTTCCGATTTCCACAGATGACCCTTTTAGCATCAGCTGAAGACATCTTCCTATGTTTTCAAAGGAATATGAAAAATATCACTAAGGTCTATTTGCATTAATTCACTAATTTCTTGATCACTTGCTAGTCGGGCATTTACATTCTTAACATTCTGTTTAGTTGGTATACATGAGGTACAAGTAGAAACACATAGGGAGCAAAGCATTGAGCCACATTGAATACATAGGCAACAAGTGAAAAGAATCGCAAAAATTATACATAGGGCTGACAGAATTTTCCAGCCCCATACAGTATACATGTTCCATAGACATCCAGTCAAAGTCCATGTCCCTGAATCCTGGTGGATTTCAGTGGCTATTTTGTGCATCTTGGAAATTGTATCTAAAACAGAAGGGGCGTGGTCAGGGATATAGACACAAAAGCTACTCCCGATGATGCGACATGCTCCACCACGATCAGCCAGGATGACATCAAAGACCATCCTATTTTGGAGCGTCACAATTCTCGCAATTTGTAGTTCTTCCGTGATATTTCTAAGCGCCATTGATGTCTGATTGGTTACAGCCTCTACAACACGTGTCAAGTGCCTTATCTTTCTGCTGTTTAAGGCCGCACCAACAAAGAAGAACAGTCCCAAATATTAAACTCAATATACTGCTGTAGTGCAGTATCAGTTTGATCCACCTCATCACTGTTTATTGTCCTCTTGAATCTTTTTTTGGAAATGTAATTATACAGTTTATAGTCTTTATAGTAAGATGCAGGTGCAAAAAACACAGGTGGAAGCAAAAAGGACAAATAGCAGATGCCAGACCAACCAATAGGTAAATGATAGTAACCTTTACTTCTGTAAATGAAATAAGTATTGTGTGAGGACAAAAAACTGCTATTGTTCATTCCAGTAATATTTCACACCAAAGTACAGTCACTTTTTCCCACGGGAATATTGCCAATACAGCTCACACAGAGATCCGCTCAAGTTCTAGTAACAGCAATAACAGGAGGCCCATTTCCCTTGGTTGTTCGAGTGTTAGGGAAAACATAGTGTGTGGAGGAATTTCCTCGACGATACTCCTCCATTTCCCATACAGTTCCTTTAGCTTGTGGATCTCATTCCTCATCAGGGTAGCAGACTTTATTTAACTGAGCATTACGTCTTCCTACATCAAAGTTGGTAATGTTACCAATATGAGAAGCCCACAATAGTGCAAACCAGGCTCTGCAGAAGCCATTATGTGAAAACGGCAAAGGAATAAAAGGCGTTCCTCTCTTTTTTTGATGAGCTGGCATCATTCCACATACCCAGCAGTTGGTAACGTTCGTAGCATTGTGTGTATGGTGCAACATCTGAATGAAAGTGTTATTGAGGTAGGACATTCTGTGCTTCTGCTGATGATAAGGAAGAGTAAAGTAATGATGTTCAATGGGGAGAGGAGTAGTAGCAGTCAGCAGATTTCAGACAGGAGCTACTTCCTCCACAATCCATGTTATGATGGCAACAATAACAACAGTCAAAGTAAGTCCAGTAGCAATTTTTGTTCTTTTGCTACAAACTCTTGCAGCAGTTGGTTTCTTCTCCTTAGGCATATTCATTTCGTCGACAAACAACTAAACAGATGGTGCCCTAAGGTCCTGGGCAGGCGTTGATTTCTTCAATAGTCACTAAAAGACTACCCCCCTTTGAAGTCAGACTTTAACCACCCAGGACAGTGGCTCAAACAGTCTTTTTCAGCAACAAAGTGTCTTTCTTCCTAGGCCGCAGCTGATATCGGGATGTACCAGGAATTGTGTGGTCCGGGAAGACTTCCTCAGATCCTTCAGGTGATGTGGCTTGTTATTTCCCGGTGACCAGAAGATCGCGATGATCTGCCAACGCAGCTGTGCTCACTTGGTCTTGCAACACTTTTCAACAGTGTGTCGCGTGGACCCAGATCTTCCGGTTCGTCACTCGAACTGCAGTCCTGGTAGCCAGTAGTACCTGCTCCGGTCCTCGCCACCTCAGTGCTAGGGAGCTGGCTCTCTGGAAGGACTTTACGACCAGGGCACAAGCAGTGGCCCTTACCTTGTGATCTGTCTGGAAGAGTCTCCCAAACCTGTTGATAAATAGAAGACAAACTGTCAGTCAACTGAGACAAATAGTCATTCATCAAAACATAGAGTACATTATGTATAGGGTGTGGCTTAGGAATACCCCAAATATTCATTGGCCTTCCAAAAACCACCTCATATGGTGTGAGGCCAGATCGTGTATGTTCTAATGGATAGCAATGCCATAGGCAGTGCATCAGGCCAATTCAAAGATGTGGAAGCCTGCATCTTGGCCAATTTTAATTTCAGAGTGGAGTTGTAACGTTCCACTAGTCCTGCTGATTGTGGGTGAAAAGCAGCATGAAACTTCTGCTTAATTCCCAATCCTTTCATGAGATACTCAACAACTTGCCCAATAAAATGGGGTCCGTTGTCACTCCACAAAACTCGGCAAATGCAGAATCAGGGAAAGAACTCCTTTAGGAGCACCCCTGCTGTAGTAAGAGCTGTATTATCTTTCGTAGCATATGCCTCCACCCATTTACTAAAGGCACAAACCACTACCAAGACATACTTCAGGTTGTTACAGCACTCAAGCTGGATGTAATCCATTTGCAGGACCTCAAAAGGTGCAGTAGTTATTGCAAACCCTCCTGTTGGAGTTTGTGTTCCCTTTCCAGGATTATACTGGAGACAGATCAGACAGGACTGGCCTATTTTCTTAACCGTACCGACAATCTCTGGATGATCCCAATCTTGCATAAGTTGTTTTGCTATTGAGGATGCTCCAACATGTGCCGGCCCATGTGCCATATGAATCATAGGGTGTAAATAGGCTGCGGGTAACTTCCATTTTGTCATTTCTTTATTCCTCCAACAGCCAATCAATCAATCAGTCATTTGTAAAGTGCACTACATACCCGCAAGGGTCTCAAGGCGCTGGGGGGCTGCTACTGATCGAACAGCCAGGTCTTGAGTGTTCTCCTGAAGGTCAGCAGGTCTTGGGTCTGTCGTAGGCTCAGTGGGAGGGTGTTCCATGTTTTGGCGGTGAGGTGGGAGAAGGATCTCCCGCCGGTGGTAGTTCTTCGGATGCGTAGGACGGTGGCTACTGAGAGGTCGGCGAAGCGTAGCTGGCGGTTGGGGATGTAGAAGGAGAGACGTCTGTTGAGGTAGGTAGGGCCGGTCTTGTGGAGTGCCTTGGGTGCGTGGATGAGGAGCTTGAAGGATATCCTCATGTTGACGGGGAGCCAGTGCAGATTTCTCAGGTGGGGGGTTGTGTGGCTGTGGCGTGGTACGTCGAGGATCAGTCGTGCCGAGGCGTTTTAGATGCGTTGCAGTCGTTTGATGAGCTTGGTCGGGGCTCCCACGTAGAGGGCGTTTCCATAGTCGAGTCTGCTGCTGACGAGGGCCTGGGTGACTGTCTTTCTTGTATCTGTTGGGATCCATTTGTAGATGTTGCGGAGCATGTGGAGGGTGTTGAAGCATGAGGACGAGACGGCGTTGACTTGCTTGGTCATTGAGAGCGTTGAGTCTAGGATGATTCCTAGGTTGCGTGCGTGGTCTGTGGGTGTCGGGGATGTCCCCAGTGCCGTCGGCCATCATGAGTCGTCCCAGGCTGAAGGGTTGGGGCCGAAGATGAGGACCTCTGTCTTGTTTGAGTTCAGCTTCAGGCGGCTGATCTTCATCCAATCGGCGACGGCCTTCATTCCTTCGTGGAGGTTGGCTTTGGCGGTGATGGGGTCCTTGGTGAGGGAGAGGATCAGTTGAGTGTCGTCGGCGTAGATTATGTTGAGGTCGTGCTGTTGGGCGACATGTGCAAGCGGGGTCATGTAGATGTTGAACAGTGTCGGGCTGAGGGAGGATCCCTGGGGTACGCCGCAGATGATCTCGGAGGCTTCGGATCGGAATGGGGGGAGGCAGACGCTCTGGGTTCTGCTTGAGAGGAAGGATGTGGTCCATTCCAGGGCCTTGTCTCTGATCCCTGTGGCGTGGAGGCGTGCGCGTAGTGTGCGGTGGCAGACGGTGTCGAAGGCAGCGGAGAGGTCTAGGAGGATAAGTGCTGCGGTCTCACCGTTGTCCAGCAGGGTCCTGATATCGTCGGTGGCGGCGATGAGGGTGGTCTCGGTGCTGTGGTTGCTGCGGAACCCTGACTGGGAAGGGTCCAGGATTCTGTTTTCTTCGAAGTATCGGGTTAGCTGTCTGTTGACGATCTTCTCGATGACCTTGGCCGGGAACGGGAGCAGAGAGATGGGCCGGAAGTTCTTGAGGTCTCTTGGGTCTGCCTTGGGTTTTTTGAGTAGTGCGTTGAACTCGGCGTGTTTCCAGCTCTCTGGGAAGGTCGCGGTCTCGAGGGAGAGGTTGATGACGTTGCGCAGGTGGGGTGCGATGGAGCTGCTTGCTTTGCTGAAGACGTGGTGCAGGAATGGGTCTGACGGAGAGCCGGAGTGGATTGTGCTCATGATCTTGATGGTGTCATCGATGCTCACGCTGGCCCAGGCTAGCAGGGGGTCGTGGTCGATGATGTGAGGAGAGTCTGTTGTGTTGCGGTCTGTTGGGGGTGTCTGGGTGTTGAAGCTGTCGTGGATGTCTGCTATCTTGCGGTGGAAGAAAGTGGCGAGGGAGTCGCACAGTGCTTGCGACAGCAGGATGTCGTTGATGTTGCAGCTGGGGTTGGAGAGTTTCTTCATGATGTTCAAGAGCTCATTGCTGTCGTGTGCGTTGTTGTCGAGGCGGTGTTTGAAGGAGGTCCTCTTGGCAGCCTTGATGAGGTGGTGGTGGTTGCGGATGGCGTCCTTGTGTGCTGCATGGCTGTCCGGGCTCTGTTCACTGTGCCGTTTCTTCTCTAGCTTCCGGCAAGCTTGCTTGGAGGCTAGGAGGTCTGGGGTGAACCAGCTGGCCCTCTTGCTGGTATCTCTGTAGGGGGTTTCTTCAGCGGGGCAAGGGTGTTGGCACAGTCCTCGATCCAGCGTCTGAGGCTGTGGGCAGCGTCGTCGGTGTTGGGAGGGTACGATGGGTGGGCTGAGTGCGAGGTTTGCATGAAGTTGATCTTTGGTGATTTTGCTCCAGCAGCGGCGGGGGATCTGTTGGGTGCGGTGGTATTTGGTGGGTTTCTGGAAGGTGAAGTGGATGCAGCGGTGGTCGGTCCAGAGGAGTTTGATGGTGTAGTTGAAGGAGACGTGCGAGCTTGAGGAGAAGACGGGGTTGAGCGTGTGGCCAGCGGAGTGGGTGGGCGTAGTGACGAGTTGCCTCAGTCCGAGGTTGGCGAGGTTATCGATCAGGTTGTTGTGTTGCTGTCGTTGTTGTTCTCAAGGTGAAAGTTCAGGTCTCCGAGGAGGATGTAGTCAGTGGAGGTCAGGGCATGCGTGCTGATGAAGTCGGCGATGGAGTCGCTGAACTGAGGGCGAGGTCCGGGGGGTCGGTAGACAAGGGTGCCTCTAAGGGTGGAGTTGGGGTCTGTGTGGATCTGGAAGTGCATTTCTTTGGCGGTGCTGAGAGTGTCGTCGGTGCTAGTCGAGACCCTGATGCTGTTCTTGTGGAAGATGGCGATTCCTCTTGTAGCCGTCTGGGATGGCTATGGTGATGTCGGGTGCAGAGGAGTCATTCGTCCACGTCTCTGTCAGGAAGGCGACGTCCGGGGATGTTGTGTCGAGCAGGTCCCAGAGCTCGACGGCGTGTTTGTGTGCAGAGCTGGTGTTCAGAAGTATGCATCAGAGGTGGTTGAGGTCTTTTTTGGAGGGTGGTTCTTCGGCTCTGAGGCTGGTGTAGCTGCAGTTCCGGCAGGTGAAGGAACCGTGTGTGCGTTTCGGGGCGACCTTGAAGCAGGTGTAGGTCCGTCCAGAGTTGAGAGCATGCAGAGTGCTGGCATCGTAGTGGCGGCGTTCCTTGTGGCGCGTGCGGCGACCAGGGGTTCTGGCGCTGGGCGCGGTCCAGGCACAGCATCCGGCATATATTGGGAGGTGGGAGGGAGGAGCAGCTGGGTGGTGGGAGCAGCGAATGGGCAGTCAGGGGGACGCGGGGCTGCAGGGGACACAGCGGCGGAAGCGGAGCGGGACGACGAAGGGCACAGAAGGCAAAAAGGCACAAAATTAGGGGGCAACAAGTGTTTACAGAAGGCAAAGAAGGTTACAGAAATACGGGGGCAGTGAATGGAACAGAAGGCATAACGGGCACAACGGGCACAGGGTTACCGGGGCAACAGAAAGCAAAACGGACAGAGAGACACGGGGCGGCGAGGGGAAACAGAGGGAAAAACCGGGCAAAGAGACACGGGGACAGCGAGGGGAACAGAGGGAAAAAACGGGCACAGAGCAAGTACAGACAGCAGGGGAGGACAGAGAACAGCAGTTACAGGCACAACAAAGACGGAAAAGCAGTACAGGCAATACAGGGAGAACAAGCCTACCCTGAACTTCCTCAGCAGCGGCAGCTGGGGCAGACACACCGGCGGTGCTGTGCGGAGGGGGAGCGACCTACAGCCCTCATCATCCAATGCTCCCTCCTTGGACCATTGGTCTAGTTCATCAACAGAGGCAGATTATTGCATGTCCATCACCTCTTGCCTGGCATCATGCCAATGTTCAGCTTGTGATTTAACTACATACATAGATGTGATACTTCGCTACATCGTGGTTTCTCAAGCTGTGTAATCCGCAAAGGCATTGCCTGCTCCTATTTTATCAGTCACTTTCTTGTGTGTGCTACATTTAACAATCACCACAGGATAGGACAAGGCAGTAAGGAGATTATGTACTAATTCCCCATGCACTATTTGTGTCCCATGTGAAGTAAGAAAGCCTCTTTCTTTCCAAAGTTGCCCGAAGTTATGAGCCACGCCGAAGGGGTATTGGCTATCAGTGTAAATGTTAACAAGCAACTCTGTACTAAGCTCACATGCTCTTGTCAATGCTATCAACTCAGCAGATTGAGCTGACTTCTGTGGGATACGAGCCGTCTCAACTACTGTCTAAAGTGTTGTAATTGCATAAGCAGCAGATGTAGTGCCATCAGGCAATTTCAGGCAGGATCCATCAACCCACAATTCCCCATCAACACTAGAAAGAGGTGTATCTTGTAGGTCAACACGACCCTTTGTGTGTTCTTCAGTAAGGGATATACAATCATGTAGGTCTTGTGACTGCGACTGGGTAGCTGGAAGTGGCAATAATGTAGCAGGATTCAGAGTCAAACACCTTTTCAACGTAATATGAGGGGCCAAAAGTGTCAATTCATATCCTGTCAAGCGAGCACTAGTCAGATGCTGTGTCTCCGTTTGATTTAGTAAGGCATCGACTGAATGAGGTACTAACACAAACAATCTATGTGACAAGACTATCCCCTCACTCTGACGTATGGACACAGCGGCTGCCGCTCGAAAACAACCAGGGAGCGCGCGGGCAACTGGATCAAGGACAGCTGAGAAATATGCACACGGACGTTGTTTATCACCGTGTGTCTATGTTAAAACCGAGAGGGCACAACCTTCTCTCTCGTGTACATAGAGTGTGAAAGTTTTAGTGTAGTCTGGAGTTCCTAATACTGGTGCTGAACAAAGAGCTTGACGTAACTGTTGAAAAGCATTCTGGCATTCAGTAGTCCATGGAATGGGCATCGGAGTGTCTTTAGTCAAAAGGGCCAACAAGGGTTTAATAATGTACGAAAAGCTAGGGATCCACTGTCTACAAAAAGGAGTAAGGCCAATCAGTGCACGAACATCCTTCTGAGCACGGGGCACAGGAGTATCTAAAATGGTCTGAATGCGATCTGGTGTGAGTGCACGTCCCTCCTTAGACAGGAGGTGACCTAAATAGGTAACCTGCTGTCTACAAAATTGCTGTTTCTACCAAGAGACTTTGTGATGATGAGAGGTAAGGAATGATCATAATGACAGCGTTCCTTCTTTACACTGGTCAGGGGTATCGGCAGCCAACAAGATGTCATCGACATATTGAATAAGAGCCACCCCTTTCGGTACAGGAAAATAATCAAGCTGCCTTTTCAATGCCTGTCTATAAATGCTAGGACTCTCTGTATACCCTTGTGGAGCTCCACAGAATCTGAATAATCTATTATTCAAAGTGAAGCCGAACAAATAACGGCTGTCAGGATGAATAGGTATTGAGAAAAATGTGTTTTTCAAATCTATGACAGTAAATGTAGTGGCAGTAGGAGGAACCATAGTAAGGAGTGTCATGATGTCAGAGACTACCGGGTATTAGGGCACTACAATTTTGTTAACTTCTCAAAAATTAATAATGAATCTGTAAATTTTAGTGTCAGTGTCTCTTTTCAAAATAGGAAGGATAGGGCTATTAAAAATGCTATAAGGGACTTCTTCCACAACCCCCACCATGATCAAATCCTGAACAATGTGCGTCAATGCTTCCTCGCCTTCCCGAGATATTTTATATTGGGGCATTCGAGGCAATGAAGCACCTTCCTTCACATGAATATGCACTGGTGGATTAACCATTTGTCTCACATCGGTATCTGATGTAGCCCGTTAAGTACTAGGTAAAGATGCCAGAGCGATAACCTCTCAACCATTGGATAGTTATCATATAGGATAACACGCACACTTTCTGGGGAACAACGTATTGTAGCACGAAAATATTTGAGCACATTAATACCCACAATGTTATCCGGCGTGGAAGGGGAAAGCAAAAATGGACATGCTGCAGTGAATTTATCAAGACTAAATGCAAGTGGCTGTGACAGTGGGCTAGATGTAGGTGTCCCATTGAATCCTATTGCGCCAGACAGGGCAGCCCTAGGAACCAATTTTTTAGACAGAGCACTATGAGTAGCTCCTGTTTCAACCAGAAACCAATCAGGAGAGCCCAAGACATTTGCATCTACATAAGGACCTTTCTGATCTACTGGGACCTCAACCGGTTCCTTACCCCATCCTAGGCATTCCTATGCATAATCAGAATCTGCAAGAACGGTGGCCAAATAATCAGACATTTGATATGGATTTTGTCTGTCAAAAGTATTAGAATAATTTGGTCCGTGTTCAACTGTCTCAAACCTGGGACAAGTTCCTATTCCTCCCCTTTGTCCTGAATTCCCTGGGCGTCCTCTCATACTTCCTTTACCCCGTTGATACTGCTGACCTCGCAAAAGGGGGCACTCAGAACGCCAATGTCCAATCTCTTTACAATAAGCGCACTGATCAGAAGACAAAGTTGATCAAGAGAAAGGGGGTACACCAGGGGTATATACTGCACGTCCGCCTCTACCACTACCTCTGAATGGTGGACCATATACTTGAGCCAACATAACTTTCGTGTTTAAATCCTAACCTTCTTATCCTCTTTGCCTTTTGCTTCCAATTCCTGAGGCTCATAATACTGGGCAATAGTCAAAAGGGAGACTGGGGAAGACGTAGTCCCTGAACTCTCACTGGCCTTTAGGCGACTAGCTATTTCTGGCAACCTGTTAGCGACAAATTTTTGACAAACAGATGCTTACCCGTGTCATCTGTCAAGGACTGTCCACTAAAGTCATAGAATGTCTCTTCAAATTGTGTAAAGAAATCAGAAACTGACTCACCCGCTTTTTGTTTACAAGAAGCTAACGCGGTCCAATCTATTTTCTTAGGAGGTATGAAAGTTTTCAACTTAGTTACAATAGCTTTGGGAAGATAAAATATCTCCTGTTGTGGTTTCTGCGCAGGCTCTCTAGCCGCATATAGTTCCTCTAAATGCACCAAGTATCACCATATGCTACATATCATCTACCTTCCGAATTGATCTCCACATATTGGGGGCAAAATAAGTCCCAAAAACATATCGATATCTGGCAAGGTCATAGTGCAGGAGCTAATGGCTCCTTCCACTTCCTCATAGAAAGCGGCAGGATTTTTCTACTCCAAGGAGTGTAAACCCAATTTTAGACAAAATATCCCTTTGCATCATCTGAAGTTTTATCATCATTTGTTCCCGCACTCTTCGGAGGAACATACAAAGGCGCAGCTTTACGCATCGGTTTCACAGTAACTACAGTATCACTAGGGTCATTATCTGTCCCGGAAATTTCTTCTTTATGCACTGGGGTCTTAACTGTTTGTGCGGTTTTGACTTTAACAGCTGATTTTTGCTCCGCTTTTAAACGTAGTGTATCATGTCTTAATTTAACCACTCGCCTAATTAAACAGGTATATTTGGAAAAAGGAAAGTTCCATCATTTAATTGTTTATAATCAGAATTAATATCAGTGGGCTCTAAATTTGTAGAAACGTTCCTAAAGCGAAGTATTACTTCCCAAGTAAACTTCTCTGCAAAATATAACTGCTCTAAATCCTTCCACTGCTGAATCATCGCTACAAGGTCCAGGGCAGAAGTAATCCCATGAGCTTCTTTGCGAGCAGTGGATCTAATAGTGGCTTTTCGTCAACAGTCAAAGTAGAGCAAGTCTGCCGCCCATCTTGCTTATCTAAGTCTTTATCATCTGAGGAAAGATGTTCTTCTTCAGAAAGATCATCCTCAGGGGCAGAGGGAAACTTATACGGGGGCGGTGGTCGATCTAATAAGATAAAATCATCCTGAGGTTTATTAAGTATGGGATAAATGGGGCGCCTAATAGGGTATTGGCCAGTTACCTCTAAACACAGCTCCCTTTCCTCTTTTTCTTTTATTGCTATCATCTCTTTATGTTTTAATACTAACGCTTTTTGATATATCGTTTTTCGTTGTTCTTTTTCTGCTATAGCTTATTCTTTCCTCACTCTCTCATTCACTTCTTTCTCCCACATTCGTACACAGTCAAACATTTCTTGTCGACTCTTACAGTTGAACAAACTCTGCTCTACATACTGAATCTTTTAAAGTCAAATGACCATTCACAGGCTGGCGTAAATCAGGATCCTTTTTCGTATATTTGTTCCACAGTGTACTATCCATTATGGAAGAAATACCGTATTTAATAAACATATGTCTATTAGGTGTCCCCTCTGGGGGAGCCGGCTGACTTTTTTCTAAATCCATATTGGTACCACCAAGACAGCAACACAGCCTATGGAGTGTGCTCGAAACAGGCATGCTACCAAGTTTTTGTAAAATATTACTACTCCAAAATATTCAAAAGTAGAGAAAAATCTCCACATTGCCTGCCTTTATCTTTTGCAAAAGATAAATCAAACAAACAAAACCAGAATATTGGCCAAGCAAACAAGAGTGCCGCTTCAGCGACCTTACCAAACAAGAGTCTCCAACCTCCAACTGCCAATCTCTTGGTCGACCTAATGGTCACTGCAAAAATAACGCCAAAGGATACCTCAGTCAGGACTGGCCAACACCTGGAGTGTCAAATCGAGAAAACCGGAAAAATCGCTTCGGCTGCAAAGACAAGGGTCTCCTCATGCAGGACGTCTCCTCAGCAAAATTCCACTCTCCCGTCAAGACCACTCCTTTGGATGGCCGCGTCTCTGATGAGGACCCACGTTCGGGCGCCAAACTGTGGAAATGTGCTTTTTAATGAGCACACCGGTGCAGGGGTCACCCTTCTCTGTCCATGGGTCCGTAGACCAACAAAATAGAGATTGGTACTTAAGTTGGAATTTAAATAACAAGTTTATTAATCACTCATGAGTGGGACTACGTCCACACAGCACTCTCAAGGGCTGCCTGAGGTAGCACATTGAAGTCACAGAACACAGGCCTTATATACAGCTTTTTCTTCACTGTAAGCATGTAGATACAAATAGAAGGTACAGGCCTACACAGGAATAGTTACAGCCAGACATGGGCAGATGGGTAATCACTTAGTCAGCAAAGCGGGAGGGAGAACAGAACTGCTAACAGCTGCAAAACACAGTTGACAGTTACATCTTTAGCCAGGTGCATTCTAGCAGCTACAGGCCTTTTCTCAGCACATACCTTGCTTTGGTTTAGTACAGAAGGAGTTAACTAAAGCTGATGACTTTAGCAGATTAGAAAGGCAAATGGATGCCACAAACAAGATGGCTTCAGCTTATGCTAATGGATATTATTTCCGATTTCCACAATATAATATATAAACATAACTGTATATACATAAAATATATCTATAACAGAGACATATATCGAAATTGTAAGTCTTCATATCAACAACAAAAACAATACTTTATTCGGCTTTTGCAAAAAACCATAATAGTCAAGTTTACAAAGTATGTACAAAAGAGCCATGTCTTTAAAACGTCTGCCACATATTAAACTGCTTCAATAAAAATACTCAATATTAAAAGTAAAAATAGATACAAAGTAAAAAGGGAATACCATAATCACATCACGTCCAGCCAGGATACACCCTCAGCTATTAATCACAGCTGGATCTGAGCCTAACAGTAGACTTTAAAGAAGTAAGGACATGAAATACAGAGTTCCCTGAAAACAATTAATAAAACAATAAAAGCAGGACACACCTGGCTAAAATGTGCCTTTTTTAAAATAGGGATAATGCAGGTCTTCCTTGGTAGCTCATAGCAACTTTAAAACATTAAAAAGTGGAGCGTATCCTGTGGAGACCTGCCGTTGCAGCCGCAGGGCGACAGGCTGACCCTTGTTCTACCCACATGGATGGCCAAGAAGAAGATAAGAGGTCACAGCGGAACCTTGTCAATAAAAAACGATAAGAGCTAGAGAGCCCTAAAAGATATGATTCCGTAAATTGCACTGTTTTCAAAATAGTAAATCTACGTACACTGGGCTTCCTTAGCTCACGATCTTCCCTGTCTGATACCCACTGACTAAAAAAGGCCTACTTAACCCAGCCCATGTCCTTCCTACGAATTGATTCTGGGTTACAAATAGACCTGCTCTTCCTAGACTCCTGAAACACTCCCATGTCTTAATTTCTATAAGCCATAGATATGTAAATGGAACAACCAAACCGCAATCAACAGTAGTCTGAAATGCATTTGAATTTAATATGAACAAACACCTCTATAAAAAGAGGATCAGCTTATTCGAGGAAATGGTGTAATACCGCCTGGCCTATGGCTGAATCACTGCGTTGTCGATTCTAGGCAGTTGTGGTGCGTGAATGTGTGGGTGCTCTTCCACGTTGCAGCACAAGATATCTTCTCCAGTGGGATGCCTGCAAACGGAGCAGCCAAAGTGGCCATTGCTCGAGTAAAATGCGCTTTAGCTTTCGTTGTTAGAGATTTGCCTGCTTTGTGGTGGCAAAACTGAATTGTAGCTGAAATCCATCATGCTAGCGTTGCTTTCATCACTGCAGTCCCTTGATGAGATTGTCCATAAAAGACTAGAAGTTGATCAGTTTTGCAAACATGCTTAGTTCGGTCGAGGTAAAACTTGAGACACTGTTTAATGTCCAATCTATGGAGAACCCTTTCAGCTGGTGTGGTTGGATTGGGGGAAAAAAGTTTGAAGTATGACAGGTTCATTGAAATTAAACTGAGAAGGAACCTTGGGAATGCATTTTGGGTGTGTTCTAAGAAGTTCGAACTCTTCAGTTAAGCGTAGAAAAGGCTGTTGTGTCGTAAAGGCTTGTATCTCACTGACCCTTCTCGTGGACATGAGAGTGAGTAACAAGAGCAACCTTCAACGTGAGAAATTTTAGGTCAGCCTTGTGAATGGGTTTGAAAGGGAGTTTCTCCAGTTACGAGAAGACCACATTGAAATGCCATTCTGGGGGAGGTGTACGTACTGGTGGAAAAGCTCTGAACAGCCCCTTCATTAATTGCTTTATGACTCTGGTTGAGCAGAGAGATAAAGTCTGTGTAGAGCTTCTGTATCTTGAAATTGCCGCAAGGTGAACTGTGACAGATGCATGAACAAGGCCTCACCTGGCCAGCGAGAGGAGAGAAGTCCCAATCTGTTAAGGATAACCTTCAAAATGGGTGTAAGTCATTTTGCTGACACCAGGAACAGAATCTTTTTCATTTGAACCTGTACGTTTTATTCTCGCCTTCCGCTCTTACTTTGGATATAATATAGCTGCATTCTTGAGTGATCTTTAAGTCTCAAAACTCTGGGAACTCAGGAGACATGCTTGCAAGTGGAAAGAGGCTGGCACCGGGTGCGGTATTTGGCCCTTGTTCATTTTCAGGAGCATTCGCGTTGTTGGAAGGCATTTGGGACTGGTCTCTGACAGTAGGATGCGCTCCGTAAACCAGTGCTACCTGGACCACTTGGGAGCAAATACAAATGAGACTACAGTGTTCCGATTTCATCTTGTTGAGAACCTGTGGAATTAGTGGGAAGGGGAGGAAATGTGTATGCATAATTTCCGGACCATCACATCGAAAGGGCATTCATTCCTTCACGACCCTGGGAGGGGGTATCAACTGTCGTAGCACTGGTATTTGGTGTCGATGTTTGTCGCAAAGAGATCCCGTGCTGGATTGCCCTCACAGCAAGAATATTTTGTCCAGCTGAAGTTGGTCCAGTCCCCACTCGTGGCAACTGTCTTTGGCCCTGCTGAGAGTGTCCGCTAGTGTGTTGTGTCCTTGGTTGTGAACACGTGATCGGCCTTCAGGAATATCTTGAGGGCCGTGAGCCAACTCCAAAGCTCTTGGGCTTTGTGAGAGAGTGTTCGAGATTTGGTACCTCCTTTTTTGTTGATATAATACATGCCAGTCATATTGTCCATATGGACCAGCACAGAGGATCCTGCTATTCTTGGGAGAAAAGCCTGCAGGGTCAGAAAGATGGCTTTCAGTTCCAGGCTGTTGATGGGCATTGTCTTTTGATGTTCCAACCACTTTCCTTGGATCTGCAAGTCCTGCCTCCCCAAACTTCCAGTAAAGCATCAGTGGTGATGACGAAATTGGATACCAATGTCAGAAACGGGGAGGCTTTGTAAAGAGATCTGTGAGACCACTACTTTAGCGTGTATCATCCAGTCCTCGAAGGACCCTTCCGATTGAATCCATTGGTGCTGCAGTTCTTCTTGCAATGGTCTTATCTTGAGGCAAGCCAATGGGACGAAGTTGATTGTGGAAGAGATCCTGCCTAGTAGAGACTTGAACTGCCTCACTGAAATATACTTTTTCTTGATATTTTGTGAGCCAAGTCTACTTTGTCTTTCCTTGGAGAGGAAGGCTTTATTCTGTATTGTGTCTAAGTTGGCTCCTAGAAACATAATTGATTGACTGGGAGTAGCTGAGTATTTTATCGGAGATACACAGTGAGACCCAGCTTGAGAAAGAGTGACAGAAAGGCTTTCGTAGCTCTGGCAGCCTGCCTTGGAGTTGAAGATTTTAGCAGCCAGGCGTCTAGGTAAGGGAATACCTGATGAACTTGTTTACTGGGAGCGGCTGTTTCTAGAGCAAAGCACTTGGTGAATATGCTAGGTGCTGGCTTGAGGTCAAATGGGAGGACTCTGAATTGGTAATAGGTACCAGCTATAATGAAGCGGAGATATTTGCCGTGTTTGGGACGAATAGGAGATATGCAAAGTTGCATCTTCCAGGGCTAGAGAAGTCATGTAGTCTCCGCTGTTCAGTAGGTAAGGATGTTAGAGAGAGTAATCATCCAAAAGAATTGATTGCGGAGGAACTAGTTTAATTTCCTGAGGTCTAGGATGGGTCTCCATTCCCCTGATTTCTTGCATATGAGGAAAAACAGGAGTAGAATGCTCTTCACTTTTGAGCCAACAGAACTTTCTCTACTGCTCCCTAGGCCAGTTTTATACGGGCTTCCTTTTGTAATAAGTGAAGACGGGGAGGGTGCGCTCCCCTCGGAGGAGTGTTTGGTGATCTTTATGTAAACTCCACAGTATGGCCATTGTTATAGTCCGGAGTTAGGCCCATGTTGCACAGCAGCTTATTTCTTACATTGCCCTAGACATTTCAGCTGTGAACCTTTCACACATTTGCATGCACGACAATGATGGATTAGTTTCAGGGAAACTACTTTTTTACACATCCAGCTTTGGACAACATTATCACGACGCCTTGAACATCATGTACTAGGCTTCTCTAAGCTCTGGGTACAAAAGCCGTGCTATCTTCATCCACGAGGCGACAATACAATCTACATATACATAATATCACTAATCGAACAAGAGGCCGCCTTTTATTATAAAAAATAGGCATCCCAATAGATTGGTAGTGGAGGTACTTACGTTGACACAGAGGGTCCGTGCATGCTGAGAATCCACCACACACCGGTCTGACATTCCATGAAGGGTATCTAACCCGAGACCAAGACCGGATCCTTCACTCTATCCCATCAGGTAATGGGGTTGGATCGTCCCTTGGGGGGATTCTTGGCTCTACACCTACAAAAACTCTAGGTACACAGAGTAGGGTTGGCATGGTAGGAGTACACCAGATTACTGCATTGTTTATATGCCTGCATATATACTCTTGTTTAGCATCATGGTAGAACTATATCTACTATTTACGTTGTCGCTGCTCATAATGAAGTTTATCTGCTTCTGTCCACTAATCATTCCAGCACACGTATTTTATGCAAGAATAACGTTGGTTCGATAAATATTATTGAAAACGCCCACTGTGTATTCTCTGTATATTTCTTGAGAATTAGTGAGCACGAGATACTAAGCGAAAGGTTCTGTACTGTTTTCACGATTCCTGAGGAATCAGGGTTGTCATGTTCAGTGTTTGCAAGAAACCATTCGCTCCCTGGAAGGTTAGAGGGGGCTTACGGTGGCACTGTGAGCTAGCTGGTCTACAGGCCAACATATCCTGCAGGGGTGTCTGGAATCTGTCTTGACACCAAGTCCTTAGTTTATGTTGTTCGAACAATGCCCAGGTCCAACGGATTGGTAGGAACTACACGACACCATAGGTGACTAGGTCTAAAAGCCATATGTCCAAGGTGATGCGTTCCCATCGATGGAGGTATTGGAGATATTTGCACCTACGGGGTGAGAAGATTGTGGTGCTGCTGGTACCTGGTCGAGGTCACTGTTTTCTAACTGTATCCCGGATCTGTGGTGGTGGCCTTCTGCGGGAGCCTTGTGAATGGTTGACAGTATGCTTGGTGTTGATAAGCAGGTCTTTATTGGGGCTGGTATTGTTGAGAATGTTGGTAGCCACCTCTGTAGGTTGATAAACCTTGCCCACGCGCCCTTTGAAATGGCAACGTCTTGTACTGTAGGGTATCGAGGCACTTGGCTGTGTCAGTGTCCGTCCTAATGACAAGAAGAGTGTCATCAATGTGCTTGCCGAACAGTGTGTCCCCATCATAGGCCATATAAAGTACTTTGAACTGAACTTCCTGCCTAAAAGAGGTCGCTTTAAGCCATCCCTGGCACCTCAAAACAGCTGCACCTGCTAGATGATGGAATGCCGTGGAGGTGATGTCCATTGCGTAATATATAATCTCGGAGGAGGTGCACTCGCTTTCCTGTAAAATCTTCTGAGCCTCAGGTCTTCTATCTTCCAGTATCAGGTCAATGAGGGACCTGATAAGCGACCACATCTGCCGGTCGTAGCGCACCAGAATAGCCAGAGAGTTTGGCGAACTGTGAAGGCAGACATGGTGGAAAACCTCTTGCTGATGTTGTTTAAATGGCATCCTTCCTTGTCCAGTGGCGCAGATATAGGAGCGGATAGGTTTTTAGAGCGACGTTGTGCCACTTGCAAAATTACTGAATCAGGTTTGGGGTGTCCTGTCAGGCAAGCAGGGAAATCCTCTGGAGCCCTGTACTTCTTGTCAATACGAGGCAGGACTGTAGCAGGGTTTTGCATTATGTTGATATCCTCTTGCCAGACATAGTCTATGATGAGTATTGCCCGGACTGACTTTGATTGCTCCTTGAAATCATAAAGTTAACAGTTGGACTGTTTAACCAATATAGGGAGGTGGAACCTGGTAGCTGCTCTGTCCATAATGTTAAGAAAGCCTCCGATGTCCTGTGGAGGCAAATCGACTGGCTGTTGAGGAAATGGGGACCATGTGGGTATGACTTAGTTGCCCCAGTTATCTTGTGGAGGCTGAGGCTCAGGAATCTCACCTTCCTCTCTGTCGTCATCAGATGACGATGGAACCTCCCTCAGTGGTGTTGCTATATGGGAAGCAGGCATCATTCTAGTAGTGGCGGGCAGAGAGATAGGTGCTAGAGTCATAGGAGATACAGGTTGTGGTAGTGCCACTTGTTGCTCCTCAGGAGGTTGTGGAAAACATTTTCTGTAGTCGGTGAACACAGCCTAAAGATCCTGGACCAAGGATCTAGGGACTTGTATGTCATCCTGTCTAGGTGGAGGGTCAGGATAGTATAAGAAGGGCTCCTAATGACTCTGAGCAGGAGGAGGATATCAGTCTTGATAATACTGTCCTTCCTCCTCAAAGTCACCATCTTTGTCCTGGCATTTCACGTGCAGCTCCTAATGGCTGTGAGCTGGTCCGAAAGGGCAGTCATCATCAGACTCTTCAAGGTCCAGTAAATGGCTTGTAGGCAGAAGTGACACTTTGCTGAGCAAAGTAGCCTCAGGATGTAATGAGGTCTTGGTTACCTTTGTAATCTTGATCCACGTCGACTGTGTCATCAGAGCAATGCAAGTATTCGCCCTTGACACCTTTGCTGAAGTTGCGCACGGGACCGTCGTCGACGGGGGTCATCGATGGGACTATCCTTGACGGTGGTAGCATCGACGAGGTAGTCGATGAGATCTTCGTTGGGGCCGCAATTTACGTCCACGGGATGGGAACGTCAATGGAGGCTGTTGTCATTGTTTTAGCCGTTGACGGTCTTGACGACAAGACCGCTGTAACGGTCGGTGGCGATCTTGCTTCCGATGGTGATGGTGCCATTGACTGGGTAACAAGAGAGGATTTATGCCTCGTCGTTGACAGGTCTGAGCAGGAGGCATGAGAGTGATCTCTAGAAGGCATAGATGGCACAGATAAGGATGTCTCTGAGGAGAATTGTTTTTTGCTTCTCCTTTTTCTTAAGAGTCCTTAGCCTGATGGGAAGTCTTCAGGGATTCCCTTCATAAGGCCTAGCTCTCTTGTGAGACCCAGAAGAGGTATCACTTTCTTCCTAAGATGATGTTCTCTGAGTTTTGGCTTTTTAAAGTCACAAAAGCAGCTTCCCCTCCCAATCCTTCAGTGTTTTGGAGGAGAAAGTTTGACAAATCTTGCACTCTTTTACCATGTGTTGGGGGTAGAGGCAATAAAGGCATTCCTTATGTGGATCCTCCACCTGTAACCTTTTTGTCCCACAGGTCTTTCAGGGATGTAAAACGTATTTTCTGTCAGACACTGTAACAGTAGAAAAAGATTTCAATATCTTACTTGATGAAAAAAATGAGCAAAGCTCACAGAGACTCTCTACACACACGACATGCGGGGAAATCTGAGGGACTCAGCATCTCTTGGGAGTGTTCTATATGGTGCTGGCACCTGTTTGGTCATAGTCATAGTTCAAGTTTGGTCCTTACTTTTTTTAAATAAAAAAGGATATAGGTAGGCTATTAAACTGATGGCCTATTGCCATTATAGCCTATGATAGTTATACATACTACTTTACTATGGTACAGTGGACTCCCACTTCGACGATGGGGAATGATTCAAGCATGTGAATCTATGAAAGATTTAATACTGGATAAACATGTATTACAAAAGTATGATATTGATAACAACCTACTATATGAATGTCTTTACTGTATATGTGTTAGAAAACTCAATAAATAAACGTGCTAAAAAACAAAGAGTTATTTTATAGACCATTTAGAGGGCACGCAAACTGGTAAATAAGTTAAGTAATATAAAAGTCTGAGTAGCACCACCTGTTTAGAAATGGCTGTCACCCTATTTCTGACAGTTTTAGTGTCTTCCAAAACTCAACTTTCCCTTTCAAGCATATCATTGTGGCATCCAGGTTACCTTTCATTCTATCTTCTTCCCAATTATAAACCCTTATCACCAAATATTTAAAGGTCTGGCTCTCTCATGCCATGTAATTGATAAATTTCTGGCATTAATTCAGGGTCTATGGAAAACACACGTTTTAGAAAAGTTTTTCTTCAACCCAAAGGTTTACCATACTCATGTAAAAGGTGAACAACATGATTTACATCTAAATTCCCTTCTATTAGAAACAATAACATCATCAGCATATAGGAATGTTATGTCATCCGCACATGGGGATTCAATAAGTGCCCTCTCTGTCAGCTCAATTCCCTTCCTTCTGTTTTCCACCCTCTTCATTTCAGAAAATGGTACAGAAGCCAAGGCACAGAATATGGATGAGAGGAGACACTCCTGCTTCCTCCTTTGATGGATTTTGTAGGGTGTTGAAATCAATTTGCCCATTCTCTCTCTACTAACGTGTTTATGTATAATAATGTATCCGCCTTATCCAGTTGTCTCTGGTAGTCACCTAGTTCAGAACTGCAGTAGAAATTTCCAGTGGAGAGCTTTGAACGCTTTCTCAAGATGTTCGGACATAACCGTAGCCCCCGTTGGATATCTCAAAGAGTTCTTCTAAAATTCTCTCTTTTTTGTTTTAAATACTTTTTTTTTTACATAGTTAAGCAGAACAGTACAAACAGTGTACCAGCTCTTCTATGATTCTAAACATCATTCTGTTGTTCATGAAGGTGTTTCTCAGTGATGAAAACATTTTTGTGATGGATTACAAGATCTTGGAGCAAAAATATAGAGTTTTCTTGCCAAAACTTTACTCAAAGTTTTATAATCCACATTTTACATTATTAGAGGCCTATACAGTGCTCTATCCAGGGATTTTCAATGGAGTTGGGTAGGAATATGTTCAGGGCTTCTCTCGCTGTTGTAGAGAGGCTACCCCTTTCCAATGCCGTTAAACATTTAAACTAAATGTTGGTGAACACATGCATGTATGTAACATAGAACTCAGTTGGTAGCCCATCCACCTGGTATTCTTCCCCTGGCCATGGCCTTAATCATCTCCTTAACTACAGCCACCATAAGTGAGACACCTAACTTTGTCGCATCCAACACCCTATTTGAGACAAATTTATCCAGGTTCGCCTCTATCTCTTCATTGGTTGCTCTAGCTTATGATTCTGTATAATATGTAAGAAGGTTTTGATTAATTTCAGACTGGAACATACAACCTGCCCTTCCCATCACTAATTTGAGTTATGAATTAATTCTGGGTTATCCATTCTGGGTTAGTCAGTCATGCCAGGAAATGGTTATTTTGTTTCCCTTAAGTATGTGCCAGAGACAACTATTTACCATTGTTGAGGCATCGCAGATGCTCCACTATAGCAGCATAACTCTCTCTTTCAGTCTGTAGTATATGCCTAGCCTCAGGGTGCTCTATGACTTGCTGTTTCAGGTGTGTAGGCTTCCATCTAATTTTGGTAGTCCTCTAACGTCTTGTGAACCGCTTCCGTTTCTTTAATACATTGACCTTTGACAATTGTTTTGATTTCCTTATGACTTTTCTAAGATTGTCTCTAAATGGCTTGCACTTCAACATGGCTCCCTTTAGACTATATAGTAATAGTGTTTTTTGCTTTGACTCAACTCAATCCCATTATCAATAGATTATGGGCTGACAGGGTGCAGCCTAGGTACTCTGAGTATACCACCACTGTAGAGATCCTACTAATGACCACGCCTTCAGTAACGACATATCTGTAAGAGACATATATTAGTTATAGATTCCTTACCTTAGATTTACCCCCAGGCATCAAACTGGATCGGGAAAATTTTGCTTCAGCAGTACCCCTGCGCGTTGGTAGGTGGCGTCGGTTGACTGCTTTCGTAGTTGACATCGTGATCGCTGGTATGACGTTGCGATATCTACTTAGACACCGCCTTTGTGCGCTGACATCAGTTCTTTACACGACATTCCACGCCAGAAGCACAGAGCCATGCAAGACATTGACCACTGGTGCACAAAACTAGGGCCCTGAAAGGCAGTCCCATACTCTAGAAGTCAGTTCGCAGAACAGGTAGGATGGGTGGGGCGGTAAGGAATCTATAACTAACATATGTCTCTTACAGATATATCGTTACCGAAGATAAGTAACTTGTTCATCCAAAAGAGACCATTAGTTATAGATTCCTTACCTTAGAATAGATACCCCAGCAAATCCAACCTCACACCAGAAAGTCCTGGAGAACTGAAGGGCCGAAGAAGCCATCTCACCGGACTTGACTATCCAGGCAATAGTGCTTAGTGAACATGTGCAGCGATGCCCATGTGGCTGACTGGCAGATGTCACTAAGGGGGACTCCACGTACCAAAGCAGTAGTGGCTGCCGTCGCCCTGGTGGAATGGGCGCGCAACCTGACTGGTGGCTCCTTTTTCGCCAAGGAATAACACATTGTAATGCAATGAATGACCCACCGCCCACATAGCCTACAACGAAATCATCATCCATCCGGAATTGTGTTGTGCGATCCAGATAAAATGATAGCGCATGTTTTGGATCCAGATGGTGGAACCTCTCCTCCTCTTTAGAAGGATGCCGAGGTGGGGAAGGAGGTGGGCAAAGTGATGGTCTGTCCTATGTGGAAAGAGGTCACCACTTTGGGAAGGAAAGAAGGTTGAGTTCGAAGGACAACCTTGTCCCGATGAAGAGCAAGAAAGAAGGTTAAGAAGAAAGAGCCTGAAGCTCACTGACCCTGTGAGCAGAGGTGATGGCAACCAGAAAAGCAGTCTTCGAGGTCAAGAGTGTGAGAGGACAATTATGTAGTGATTCGAAAGGAGCACACATGAAGTAGGTTAAGACCAGACCCAAGTCCCACTGGGGCATTTCGAAAGGAATAGGAGGAGAGAGGTGAGTCATGCCCTTAAGAAATCTATTTACAATAGGGGACTTGAAAACAGAAGGCTGATCAGGAAGGCGAAGAAAGGCCGAAATTACCGATAGATAGCCTTTAAGGGTGCCCAGAGCATAGCCCTGCTGGGCCAAAGAAAGAAGGAGAACCTCTGAAGGAGGGTCAGAAAGGGAATCCACAGCCTTTGCTGTGCACCATGCCACAAATTTGTTCCATCTACAGGCGTATACCGTTTTAGTGGAGGGAAGCCTGGCTGCCACGATGACATTACAGACTTCGGGAGGAAGGTCAAAAGCTGTCAACTGTCGCCGCTCAATTGCCATGCAAGGAGGTGGAGGCTGGACAGGTTTGGGTGGAGGACCTTCCCCTGCTGCTGCGACAGGAGATCCTCCCAAAGAGACAGTCTGATCAGAGGATCGATGGCCATGGTCAAGAGCTCGGGATACCAGACTCTTCGTGCCCAAACTGGTGCCACAACAATGACTTGGGCCTGGTCGCGCTTGATCTTCTTCATCACTCTGGGCAGAAGTGGTATAGGCAGAAAGGTGTATAGAAGGCCTCAATTCCACTTGCGACGAAATGTGTCACCGAGCGAGTGCCGCCTTGGAAATTCCAACGAGCAGAACTGCTGACATTATGCATTATCTTTGGTGCCGAACAGATCTAACCAAGGCTCCCCCCACTGCTGAAAGAGACCTTGCACCACCTCCGAGTGAAGAGTCCATTTGTGATCCATCATACACCTGCTGCTGAGTTCATCTGCCCTGGCATTCAGGGAACCTGCCAGGTGTTGAACCACCAGGGACATGCCCTGATGTTCCAGCCACGTCCAGAGGCGGAGAGCCTCTTGACATAGGGTCCACGACCCCACCCCGCCCAGTTTGTTGCAATACCACGTGGTGGTGGTGTTGTCGGTGAACACCTGCACCACTCTCCCTTTGACAGAAGGAAGGAATACTTTCAGTGCAAGACAGATCGCCCGGAGCTCCCGCAGGTTGATGTGGAGCCCGGACTCCACCAGAGACCAGAAGCCTCTGATGTCCGCCTCTCCCATGTGGCCGCCTCATTCCAGAAGTGACGCATCTATCACCAGTGTGAAGTCTGGTTGGGGAAGGGAGAGGGATCTGCCGCCGACCCAATCCTGGTTCGTTAGCCGCTACTGCAATTGGTGTGCAGTGCCCTCCGAGATCTGGAGGACATCAGAAAGATTCCCCTGATGCTGCGCCCAATGGAACTTCAGGTCCCACTGCAGAGCCCGCATATGCCACCTGGCATAGTCCACCAGCAGGATGCAGGAGGCCATGAGGCCCAGCAGCCTCAGGGTCATCCTCACCGAAACCCGGGATAGAGGCTGAAACATCGGTATCATAGCACAAATGTCCCGGACTCGCTGCTCGGGAGGACAGGCCCGAAACTGCACAGTATCCAGAACTGCTCCGATGAAAAGGAACTTCTGCAAGAGAATCAGGTGTGACTTTGGCACATTGATAGTGAACCCCAGCAAGTGCAGGAGGTCCTCCGTAGTCTGGAGGTGGGAAACGACAGCCTGGGGCGATCTCGCCTACAACAGCCAGTCGTCGAGATAGGGGGAGACTGGAACACCTCATCTGCGCAGATGAGCTGCGACCACCCCCATCACTTTCGCGAACACCCGAGGGGCGCTGTTAAGGCCAAAGGGGAGCACGGTAAACTGAAAATGCTTGTGGCCTACCGTGAACAGTAGGTAACGCCTGTGTGCCGGCAGGACGGGGATGTGAAAATAAGCGCCCTGCAAGTCGAACGCTACCATCCAGTCTCCAGGGTCGAGGGCAGACAAGACCTGAGTCAATGTCAACATTTTGAACTTCTCCTTCTGGAGGAAGCAGTTGACGTCCCTGAGGTCTTAGATAGGACACAGACCTTTGTTCTTCCTGGGTACCAGAAAGTAGTGGGAGTAGCAACCACGACCTACTTCTGGGACAGGGACGTGCTCGATAGCTCCCTTGGCCAGGATAAAAGTAACTTTCCTGACAGAGAAGGGCCAAGTGATCCTCCGACATGCCTGGAATGTAGGTGGTATAGATGGAGGGGTAGTCTTGAAAGGGAGGGAGTAGCCTCTTTGGACTATCTGCAAAGCCCACCTGTCCAACGTGATGTTGTGCCAGTGAGGGAGGTGATGGCAGACCCTGCCACCCACTGGCAACTTCTGGCCCTGAAAGGTCAGACTAGGAAGGTTTGGAGGCTGCTCCAGAGGAAGCACTGGTGGACTGGCCCGCCCGCTGGCCCCCAGATCCACGGCGGTGGGTCCCACTTTCCCGGCCGTGCAGAGGCTGAGCAGCTTGCACCGGCCTGTGGCCCTGGGTGGAATGTGGTGTGTCACCCCTTCGGTAGCCGCGAAAGGCAGACTACACAGGGCGCAAGGTGGTAGCGAGGCCCAAGGATCTGGCCGTAGCCCTAGAGTCCTTGAAACGCTCAAGCGCGTGGTCTGCCTTGTCGCCAAACAGGCAACGGCCATCAAAGGGCCGGTCCAAAAGGGTCAATTGGACATCCCCAGAGAAGCCAGTGAACCTCAGCCAGGCAGAGCTTCTCAGGGCTACCGACACAGAAATCGTCCTACCCAGCAAGTCGGCAGTGTCCAGCCCACAGCGGATGGCGAACTTTGCTACGTCTCTCCCCTCGACAAGCGCACAGGAGTACAGTCCGTACCTCCTCCGGGCACGGTGGCAGCTCTTGCACGACCGTGTTCCACACAGAGGGGGAATAACAGCCCAAGAGACGTACAGTGTTCACCGACCGCAGTTCTAAGCTGGCGGAAGAAAACATCTTCTTCCCAAGATGGTTCAGCTTCTTGGATTCCCTATCTGGGGGAGCAGTAGGGAGAACGCCTTTTGAGGTTGAGGCTTGGACCACCAAGCTCTCAGGAGTAGGGTGTTGGGAGAGGAAAAGTGGGTCGCCCAGAGCCGGGCAGTGGCGTCGGGCAATCATCCTGTCCACAGGAGCCCCTGTGCTGGGCTTGGACCAAGTGCCCAGTAGGATGTCCGTAAGGGCTTCACTGAAAGGCAGCAGGGGCTCAGAAGAGGCTGCTGCCGGATTGAAGCACCTCAGTCAGGAGGTTAGTCCTGACTGCCACCATAGGAAGCTCAAGGCCCAAGGCCGCAGCCGCCCTACGTAACACCACAGCATAGGAGGCTCCCTCCTCCGTGGCCACGGTAGGGGGGAGAAAGCATACCAGGGTCTGGGGATGTACAAGACCACTGGCTTCACCCAACTCCTCTCTCCTGTCCGGCTCCTCTAGCTGGTCTGCCAAAGGGTCAACAGACCTCTCATGGCTGCCACTCAGGGCGAAAAGGAACACCAGGGATGTACAACAGTACAAAAGTACCCCCCCGGTACCGGCGTTGGTCCGGCTCCGTGTCCATGTCGAGGGGGAGGCCAGGACACAACCAGCGTCGGAAGCGGCAGTGGTGTCGTCAAAGGGATTGGGGCCAGGGGAGGTGTCGCAAGGTGGACTGGTGCCGATCCGTATCCAGGCCTGGATCCCTGGGGGCCCTGCGGCACCGGAGGCGCTGGCATCGAAGGCTTAGAGCCCCCAGCCGAGTCCGCGGGGCCCGAATGCGCGCCGGCAGAGTCAGGCAGCCCAAAGATGGAGTGGAGAGCTTCGTAAAATGCACAAAGCTGGGCAGGGGTGCTCCGGCTCCTGGGAAGGGAGGGAAGCTCAGAGCCGTCCCACCTGGCTCCGTGGGTGGCGTCGAAGGACGACGACCTTCCGCGTCCCATCAGTCGACGGACGGGGAGAACGCGAAGAGCGACGGTGCTTCTTCGCCTTCTTCTTGTGCTTAGACTTATCCGAAGACTTCAACGATGAATGGTGTTGGTGACTCCGCGACCTCCTTCTCGAGCGGTGCAGAGCCGACTGCCTGGCCTCCAGAAGCCTTCGGGCCCGCTCCCGCAAAGACTTCGGGTTCATGGCCCTACAGTCGGAGCACGACTTCGGGTCGCGGCCGCGCTCCAACACCAGAGGCACACGAGGTGTGGGTCAGTGACCGACATCAATTTGTGACAGGAGTCACAAGGCTTGAAGTCGGTACGCCGATGGGACATCCCTACGTGCACCAGGAGTCGAATGACTTGAAAAACAGAGGTTGACAAAAGTCGAAAAAGGGTTAGTCAAAAAGTGACTAAGGGAACCGCTCTCTCCAGATCGGCGCTGGCTGACGCAGAAAAAAAAACAGACGTCACCGCAGGGGCAGAGTCTAAGTAGATAACACGACGTAATTCCGGTGATCACAACGCCAATGACTAACGTGGAGTCGACTGACGCCACCTACCGACGCACAGGGGTACTACTGAAGAAAAATTCACCCGGATCCAGTCTGACGACTGGGGGTAATTCTAAGGTAAGGAATCTTTAACTAATGGTCTCTTTCAGATTCCCATAAATCTATCCAGCATAACATGTTAACATGTAAGTTATGTACTGGCATACAAAAGGAGTTTTCCTATCACTGCAATTATCTCATATCGAAATATCTGCAAGGTGCCAGTCGTTCGACAATTTTGAAAACCTTGGGGTGTGTTCAATGACTGGGTGAAAGCTAGTGGAAAAATGGCTGTCTTTTTTAAACATCTAATAGACAGTTGGTACCTCACGCTTGCAAAGTCAGTGGGTGTACTCACCTCTCCAGTTTAGGGAACAAAATAAAGAAAACCTATACCTGATCCTTATTAGGGGCACATATACTTCCCAGTATAAGGTCTAACCCGTCTCTTTTTCTCTTCCATATTACAATTCTACCTTCTTTGTCCACCTCATATTCTATTTCTATGAATGACACCAAGTGTCAAACCCAAATTAGAGTAATCCTTTCATATGAGGAGAATCCAGCTTCAAATATCTTTCCACTCCATCTACAATGTAGTTTTCCACCTTAATTTTCATGAAATATGAATGAATTTCATATCTTTTAGTTGCACACCCATTCCTCTAGGATTTTAAGTGAAGACTGTGTAACGATTCAAGGAGAGCACATTTTTACTCTGATGTTCCTATCGATTTCCTAGCAAGACTAGCCTGTAAGCTTTTATTGACCACCTCTCTCCACAAACTGTCCTAACCTCTACAAATCCCGTTCCCATCTTTGCACATTTCTTGACAGAACCCAATACTCTCAAATGAAACATTTATCAACGACCTATCCCCAGACTGTGACAGCATGTTTTTTTCTGATTAACTGAGAAGACGACTTACAGGGTAGCATAAATACACCTAGACGCCGGTTATCTGGCTGCTTAACTAGGCAGCCGAATTCCATTTCTAATCCATTAAATTACAAAAAAAAGTCAGAGACTAACAAACTCCCTGGTGATCTCAATATGTCCTACATAACTCATTATATAAATAACACACACACCCTTTTCAGGTCTCGCGCCTAACGATGCAGTGCGCAGACCTGCTCGCGCAGTGAGAGTCCTTTTGTCCGGGGTTCCGAAACGGACCCTGGAATTGTACACGCTTGTGCGTGTGTTTTTAGTTTTGGCTTCCGTTATTGGGCTTTATGTGTGTGTTTTTTTTAAACAGAGCACGCAATAGGCCAAAGGCGGGCACATTGCTCCGCCCATGGCCTATTGGTGTCTGTTACGCGCACCAAAGCCCATGTGGTTTCAATTATCGTGCCCAGACACGGACGTGATAATTAAAAACATATGGCTCGCTGTGGCGTGCGCGCGCACCACTAGCGGGCGTGTTTTTTTTTTTGTACAATAGCGATCGCTTTCACGATCGCTTTCAGTGCCGCTTGTTGTTTTGTGTATTCTCTGCAGCAGGCTTTTTAAATATTTGAATCAGGAGTGAAAATGCAAGCCAGACCAATATGCTTTGCCATTGTTTGTTCCACTCTAAAGCAGACTGACTCCCTGTATGGGGCTAGCCATGGGGCACCTGGAGGCGGAGGGGGGTGGGGGCGCACAGCGCGCAGCACACGCACAGTCGACTGGTTTTCGTCTTTCCTTCCCCCAAGCATGGTGCTAATCCGATCATGACATGCTTCATTAAAACCACCTGCATGCGCGGCTTCCACCTGGAGGCCGCAAGCTCATGAACGTGGCTGTGTGCGGGAAGGAGGGGTAGAGGCGTGTGTGTGCGTGCGTGTTATAAGTGTGTTAAATTTGTCTGTGTAGGTGAGCTGGGCGTGACTGCCTTCCTTGGCGCGGTGTGTGCTCGTGTGTTGGTTTGGTTTGTTTCCTGACAGGCCGGCTGGAGTGTACACATGTGTTTTCGAGTTTGGGGTTTCGTCTCTTGTTTCGTTCGACATTGACTGTATCCCGTAAATGAGAGCGGTAAACAATTCGTAAAAACCACAGATGGACAAATAACCCGCTGGGACCCGTCACCCTGAGTCGTGCAAGTTGCAGAGTCAACAATTCATTAAAATTGAACGCCCTACGCTTTCCTCTGTAACCTTGAGAGATTCACTCCGGATGTTTCTGCCGGTGAAATCTGTGGGCCGCTTAAAAGTTATGTAAAGACACGTTATGCTGGCATCTTATCAGGTCTACCCACCTAACTCAGCTTGGATTCAGATGTGGCTGCGTGCAATGAAAAGCACCTCACATATCCCTACCGCCAAGTTCATTAAGGAACCTCACATTTTAGCAAACGTCTCGCAGCTTAAACTGGTTTAGTTTCTTGCTTTGGTCGTAATTATAATTTGATCTTGATGTTTTGCAGTAGCTGACCTAGATGAACCATCATCAATCATTATGTTTCTCACAAACATTCATCATTGTTGCTCAGAGCGCTTTTCTTTTTCGCACTCCTGCTCAATATATACACATGTCCCGCAGCTGAAATCATCCAGACACACGCTGTGTTTTATCGCCAGCTGTGATGGTGTGCAGAGATTTAGCTCTGGTGAAGGGCCGCCGCTGTCAGGCTGCCTGATTCACAGCATATAAAGTAAATAGTGTCAGTCTGCTGGCTGAAGACTTACTTACCCAGGCCATGTGAAGGTGACATCAGTGAGGTCACATGACCAGCCTTACCCGGCAGAGCACTTTGAAACCTTCGGCATCTGACAGCTTAAATAAACTATTTATTGGCAAGTCATGGCATTTTAACAGTTAATTACGAATAATCTAGGAATATCTGCAGTGCTCATGTAAGAATGTATAACTAATTCATGAACGCTGTGAAAATGTTTAGTGCGACAGGCAAAATAACACGGCACAGCCAATATTTAGGGGGTAGCAGCAGGCATCTATTGGTACTGTTGATATCCTTGCCTGGTTAAAGTGATAACCCATATAGACATTACAATTGGTGCATGGGAGATTGCCTGGGTTGAGAAAGGGAGGAAAATGAGTATTGCAACAATATAATGTGCAATGACTTGCATGGCAACTAACAATATGGCAAATGTATGTATTTATTTCCTTTACAGGCAAGTATAAGGAAGAAAGACGAAAACTCAGATTTGCGTACTGACTCCGTGAAGCCGAGACGTAGGTGAATATGAATTCCTTGTGACCCTCAGCTATGTAGTTATAAGCTTATTTTAATTCTGCTGTCGAATCCTAACAGTGCTTTACCTGTACTACACCGGTAGCTCATTCCATGTGGTGCGGAAATAAATGGTGTATATGTACCCTTGTATTCTGGCAGTGAGGTGGCACTGTGCACAAGTACCAGAAATGCGGGATGCCAAGCCAGCTTCCACCCTTTTCGGTCACTGATTCTCTAACACACTAATCTGTGGCGGCTGAAAAACGGATCTTAAAGTATACATTCCAGAGGCTCCTCAAGATGGAGACTTAAAAAGTTTATTCCGTGGTACTCATAATTTCATTTAATAATGATTAACAATTCCACTTTCCATCGGAGCACTTTCATAAGTTCTCATTTCTGTCCTTCTTCCTCTCTCATCTTCCAGGTATCTGTTTACAGCCTTGTGTGAGGGGTAGGGTTTTATGAGATTTAATTTGAGTAAGATGGTGTGATGTGGATGGAGTGTTGTATTCCTTGAGATGATATGCTGTGGCTTTCTGTGATGTGCATATTGTTGATGTACTATCTGGTGTTATATGATGTAGTATAATGTTCTGTGGCGTAGTATGGTATGATGTGGAGTTCGGTATGAGGATGTGTGATTTGGGGTAGTTTTTTATGGTGCCTTATAGTGTTATATTGTATGGTATAAGGTGGTATATGGCATAGAATAGTGTGATGTGGCGTGATAAGTTAAGCAGGATGATGTGGTTTTGGTTAGTGGTATGTGGTTCTATGATGAGAGATAGTGTGGTTTTGTGTGGTGTGTCTTAGATGCTTTGATGTCTTACGGTCAGGTATAGAATGAGGTGATATTAAGTGCTGTGGTGCTGTGCACATTTGAATGGTATCTTATGTAATGAATGGTATGGAATGTGTATGGTATTCGTTTGCTGGATAAGTATGATGTGCTGTAGTGGGGTATGTTGTGTGTTGCGATGTAAAATGACATGATGGAGTGATGTATGAGAGAATGTGGCAAGATCTATTGCATAAAGTATTCTCTATTCCTGGTGTTCAATGATGAAACTGGTGTGGTGAGAAAGAGACAGTTTCTGAGGTTTGTAGTATGGACTGGTGTAGAATTGTATGTTGTATGGGTGGCGTAATATGATGGTTTTTATTGTGTAGTTTTGTGTGTTGCATAGTCTGATATGAAGGGATGAAGTATTGTATGACGTTGTATGGTATAATGTGGTACAGTACCTGTAATATAACTTACTATGATGTACTCCTCTCCATGCCACATATTTCCACTTCATATAATACCATTCCATGCAACATAATTCCATTACACTCCACACAACACAAATCAACTCCAGGTAATTCCACTACACATAACTACACTCCAACCTACATAATTACAATTCATGCCACATAATTACACTCCACACACATCCACTTTGCTCCAAAACACATAATTACACTTAAAAAAATTCAGCTCTGCAACGTGCCCTATATTTACACTCCACATAATTCCACACCATGCCACACAATTCCACACAATGCTACACCACACAATTCAATACCACACAATTCCATACCACACAACAAAATTTCACTCCACTCCATAGCACATAATCACATTCCACATAAATCTACTTCATGCCACATAGCAACACTCCACATAAATACACCCCAAACCATGCCACATAATTCTGCTCAACATAAATTTCCCTCATTGCCACACAATTCCATGCAACACAATTCAAATCCACATAATTCCATTCCATGGCACAAAATTCCACTCCACAACATATAATTCCACTACACACCTCATGCATCCAATTTACACCACATAATTTCACACCATGCCACATAATTCCAATCAATACATGACACTCCATGACACTCAATACCACTACATACAAGTCCATTACACTTAATGCCACATAATTACTATCCACATAATTCCATTGCACAAGCATGCACTGAACCAATATTTCTCATAGGTGTTCCCTTCAGGTCTTTCAGCACAGTTTCTTTATCATAACTTTAAAAAATCCAAACCACAAACACACACTCTTCTCCATTTCTTTCGGTGTCTTGTGCGTACACACACAAGCCTCTTTATGCATCTATAAACTTCTCTCCCCTTCATTCTCTTTCTCACACACTCTTTCTAATACTCTAGCTAGACTTCATTCACCACTTCATACACAAACTACCTAACCCCCTCAATCTTACTTCCCATCTATTTGATAAAGCTCTCACCCCTATCTATTCACCATACCACATAATTCCATTACACAAATACACTACTCACCACACAATTTCACCCCACACAATTGCACAACTAACAATTCCAATTCAAACCACTTAATTCCACTACAAACAACAGACATCCACTTCACTCCAAACAAAAAGCATAAGTAAAAACCAATATAATTTACAACACCAATAGTTCAAACTTTTGCAAATGTGAGACCTATTGCATTGCAAATGCTGGTTTACCTTTATGTTCACCACCCCTCCTGTGCTGGACATAACATACCAGAGTAACCTAGGCACAGCGTCCATTACAGTTAGTCTGCTGATCTTGATGTGAGTTTTGGTAGTTCGTCTTCTTCATTCCTAAGCTACCCAGAGTCTGACCCGCAGAAAACTCCGAGAGTAATACAACTCTCCTCCACGGTTCTCTTCTCACTCCACAGTGAGTGCTATGGCTGCCTCCATGGCTGCCACCCTTTTTAGGTTTCAGGTAGCGAAGGCTGCGCTTGCGCAGTCTCGCTTGCGAGATTTAACGTTTTTCAGTAGTGGGGCTTGAACCCGCCCCTCTTCTCCATTGGCTGGCCTCTTAAATGCTGGTCAGCCATTGGAGAAGAGCTTTGTCTGTCGAAATAAGCCCCGTCTTTTTCGGATTCGGGGGTGTGTTTTTTCTCTTCTTTCTCTTTTTGAAGCCCCGCCCCTTTTACACTGGTGGGCGTGTTTTTATTTTATTTTTTTACAGGGACGTTCTTGTGTTTATTTTATGTGAGTCGGGGAGGAAGGCAGGCGCGATGGGGCGGAATGCAGCCTCAGCTCCCAATTCCCGCAGCCTCCTTTGTTCTCTGCTCGGGCTCTTGCCGAGGAGTCGACGCTTCGCCCTCACACCCACAGCTGAGAGGGAGTCCCCACGTGCTTGCTACTGGATTTCCTTCAAAAACCTCCTCGTTTAAGCAAACATTTTCTGTGGTTGACCTTTAAAGAACTTTATTTAAAAAGCGACGACGAACCCGTAGTGGAAGTTGCTGCATTAAAAAAAAAAAAAACTCTCCCTCCTTACATAATTAATGCAATTGCTTGATGAATTGGGATAATTACGCCCTAGGAGAGTTTCAGCCAGTGAGGAGGGGGCGCCATTAGATGAAAGCCTCGGTAATCGTGTTTTTTGGGCGTCTGGGAGCGGCGAGAGGTTTAATTGAACGCCTTTTGGCCTCTGGTGAGTGTGTCTGAGTGAGCTGCCTCCCGCGGTGTGAAAGGCCGGGCTCCCTGGTGACGCTGCACCCGGCCTCGAGGAGGGTACCCAGCGCATGGGCCAGGAAAGGGTGGGGCAGGGCTCGGTAATTGCCTCCTCCGCAGACACTCGTTGTAACCCAATCAGTGCTCAGCTGCTCCCCAGCTGTCTGCAGCGGCCAGCCCCGCACCGACAGGTGTCGTTTAGTCACGGTAAGAGCTGCGAAGGAGGGGGGAACCGCAGAAACTAGGCGCTTTCCTTTGTGTGTGCGGGGGGTGTATTCCCTCACTATTGGGCCTCCTCAGCAGATATCCCAGATAACCCCGCTTTAAACTTCTCGGAGTCGAGCTCTGAAGTCCTCCCAGGTTGGATGTGAGTTGCTAATCCACTCCGGTGGGTCTGTGCATTGGGGTGGGGTGGGGGAAAGGAGGGAAGAAAGCAGGGTTACATGTGCAAGGATGGGTTGGGTCATACAGATAGGTCCATTGCAGTAGGACACTAGCCCAATTCTCCAGCTTCACCGCGTGAGCAGCTCATCATGTCCCAATTTTCTATTTACATTTTAGGATTAATGAAAATAGTCGTGTCTTTAGACGTGATTTTTAGGGGCGGGGCACACAGGAGGCCACAGATGATTCAGGAAGGCCACTTTTAGCGGACAAACATGAAGATTGTGTGCATGCTTTAATTTTTTATATAGATATATATACACAGTTATTTGCACTTTTTAAGCAGACTGTTAATTACACATTTACTATTATCCGTGGAAGGAGGTCTTTGGTGTTAGTCACTCACTCCTTTTCACACCACTCTCTTCTGCAGTCGCTTTATTGGCCATTTGCAGCCCCTTTCTCCTCATATCTTTCTGAAACAAGCATTCTGCATATCTAATTTGTCTTCTCTTTCCTCTTCAGCCCTCTCTCCTGCAAGCAGTTTTTTGCATCTATTCACTTTCCCCTCACCCAATCACCTATACACACTGCATTTTCTTTAATTTTCGCTCTGTCAATATTTTAGCAGCTAGGTACCACCTTCACACTTTTTTTCACATACATTAACATGTACAATATGCACACCTGACCATTGTTCAGTGCACTCTGCAGAGAGGCCAAGGATTGGATGTACATGTATTCCAAACTCCTTTGTTACCCACTGGTAGGCACTGTGTGACGTTCGCACTGCGTTTGGCGTGAACTCAACAGCTCTCAATTGAACCAGTACTCGCACAGCTATGTAAGAGCAACTCTTTCCACATTGCGCACTATACATGATTAATGTGTTGCATGAAAAAACTACACAGACGCACCTTCCTAAAAAAACAAATACTCTTAGGGAATGCAAGAGTAAGAAATTCTTGAAATGTAAACAAGACCAACATGAATGCTCCCTGGCTGAAAGGGCAGTGTCTGCTACAGTTGCCTGTAATTGGGCACAAAAGGAACCAGGACTTTTACAGGTGAGGCACCAGCTCCACCAGGCACCCCTCTAATGGGCCATGCACTGTTTCTAAATTCAGGACTAAATCTCCCAGAAAGTGAAGAAAACTAGTATTGGTAAAACCAATAGGTCTGTTGTTTGTGCCAGCCTTTTGCCTTTGTCAGTGCTTGTTTTTAAATCTTGTTTGTTGGGATAGCTGTTGGGCCCTTGTACATTTTTTTATTTTTTAAAAAGGGGGATAAATGCGAAAATGTTTTTTTAGGTGCTCTAAAAGCACACATTGCTATAGCCCTGGCACCGAAAGGCACTATTTTGTGTGTGGCTTTGCTCCTTGTGAAAGGGCATAATGCTGTAACTCACAGTAAAGGTAACCAGTAGCTGAAGTGGGCCAACCAATTGTCCAAGTTGTACTGGGCGGAAGAAAAACATTTTGCTTTTGTTTGGTTGTGAGCTGTTAGATAGAAATCACAACCTAGATCGTAGTCTTGTGATGTGTATTGTATCACGTTTATATAGCTCTTGCTACTGCTGAAGAGGCGTTGGGAGTGCTTTATGCTGGGTGGCACGCTGCTCCGCAACCCAAGTTTAGTGGTTCATCCAGTGTTATTGGTTTTGTTGGTCATTGGGATCAGTTTTGTGTCACTTAGCAGCCAGTGCTCGGCTTCTTATGACTCACCCTGATTGTCGCATTATTCCTTCTTTGCGGTCATATGACTGGGCCAGAGGCACAACTAGAGCCAAATTTCGGGGGGGGGGGGGGCTAAGAAAAAATTTCGGGGGGGCTGAATCTTTAAGCAATAGGCAGAGTGGGGCTGCAGGGGCTCTTAGAAGGGGTGAAACAACAGCGAGGCCTCATTAACATGCAAATGGTCTTTTAAAGACCTGTGAAGTGCTTGGGTGCGGCTGTGTGTGTGCCCGGGAAACTGTCTCATCCCGGGCTACCACTCACGACGGGGGGGGGGGGGGGGGGGGGCTGAAGCCCTTTGAGTCCAATGGGTGTTGCGCGCCTGACTGGGACAAACATGGCCACGCGGTGTGAGTTATTATTTGGAAAGGGTGACCTGTGTATCCTCCCGGACTGGCTCTGGTCACCTTTTCCCTTTGCTTCACACAGGCCAGTGTGGAACGTCCTTGTTAACAAGATAAGCGGGCAGAATAACTCACCCAGGCAGGGATGAGTGTCAGGGTCACATGATTGCACCCTGGTCACACTCACACAGCTGTATCTCAGCAGGTTCATGCATTAGCTGCAGAGTTGAATGTGTAGACACAGCTTCCTTTCCTTCTAAAACAGTATAGTGAGCCTGCTGTGTTGTTCCCTGTGTATTCTACAGGGTACAGAATCAAATCCTGGCTCGTCGGCCCAGTGGGTTAATGTGTTTGCTGCAGAGGTCTCTATGTGTGTGTGTGTATGTGTGTGCCTCTGTGTGGGTGGCTTTTTTTGTAGGTGGCTCTATGCGTGGGTGGCTCTGTCTGTGTGTGGGTAACTGTGTGTGTTTAGGTGGCTCTGTGTGGGTGGCTCTATTTGTGTGTGGGTTGCTCTATGTGAATAGCTCTGTGTAGGTGGCTCTGTGTATGTGGGTGGCTTTGTGTGTGTGGCTCTGTGTGTGGGTGCAAATGCAATAGGTCTCGCATTTGAGAGAGATTAAGCTATTGACATTGTAAATAACAATGCCTTTTCTTTAAATGTTTTAAAAACAAAAACATAAACAAAAATAATGTCATGAGCAATGCTAATAGCTCTAACTTTAACAATGCTGAGACCATTGCATTGTAAATGCTTGTTGCTTTTGCTTTCATACTTGTTGCCCATTTGACATTCCTTTGACTTGGTCTTAATATGTATTTTCTCTTAGGAGTGTTCAGTTCCTCCAGTGGGCGCCATCTGTGCCGGCTATATATTCCTCTAGCCAGTCCAATACCTCTGTTGGCACAGTGAAAAATGTGAGTTGGCATCCATCATGACCTTGAGCCTGGTGAGGAACAGCAAAGAGTACTGCATGCCGTTCCTTATCAAGCATCTCTTTTCTGTTCGACTGCTGACTTGTAGTCCAGGAAAACTGCAACAGGTTAAAGCTCTGCTTTTTACTTTCAAGACTTTTGTGTTATGGACGGAAGAGGTGTGGTGCAGCGGCCAGGGTGGCTGACTCCGGAGCACGGGGGCTCACGGTTCGATCGCCAGCGCTGGCGGCAGGTTAGCCTACCACCTGTGACTCTGGGTAATAGATCGCTTAATCTTCCCGACAGCCCCCAGCGCTGGGACACCTCACCTGAGGTAGCTGCATGCTTTACAAATGCTGGTATTAATATTATCATAATGTAGCTGTCTGACTAGCACTGGTCTGGCTGCCAGTCCATGTAGAGCCAAGGTCCAAGGCCTCACAATCATGTTCTCAGTTTTCAGCTGAGCAGTTAAAGCAAGAATTGCCCTTCACCCTTCTCCTCACGGCCTCATGTCGCTGCCGATCTTCAAAACGGGACTCTTCTCAACACTAGGTCTCAAAGCCTTAATGCTCACCCCAACCCGATTTACTGGTGGGTAGAGCCATCTCCAGCAAGAGCTTGTCTCCACTTCATGTCATAGCCAGAATGCGCACGCGCATCCCAGTAAGTCAAGCAACAGCAAGAGATGATGACTCCAAGGCACCACCTAGCAGCCTGCTGGCCAGCGGCTCAGCAGTACAAAAGCTGGCTCTCACCACGCAGCGGTCCTGATGAAGTCCAAGGAAGGCTCCTCTGCAGCAGCACATCTCTCCTCATACACCGTGGGCTTTACAAGTTGTTTGAAAGCACCAGGATTGCCATCCTGGATCCCAGAAACATATCATTAGTATTTTTCATCCTTGCCAAGCAGCTGAATTTCAACATAGTTCTGCATTCACAAGATGCATCCACTGTGTTGGTTCTGGGGCGGTGTCAGATCACAAATTTGATAGATATCGGCTGGCATGGTAGAAGCTTAATTAAGAAAGTCCTGCTACATATGCATCCAGCCATACCTGCACAATGATTTCATATAATGTAGCTTAAGATGACGATTGGGAACCACTTGAACACAGTGGATCAGGTGACACAAGTACTGATGAAACAACCATGCTGTGATGAGAGATATCTTGTAATGTATGACTATATCCTTACGGATCATGATTCTAATCAGTACTGAGGCAGTCATCCAATGAGCCATATCAAACATAATTAAATCCAAACAGAAAACACACATCTTTAATCACTGACAAACTCAGATCTGACACCTGAGCTATCACTTGCTGCAGAGAGATTGGAGCATGTGAGGTGAAGAGCAGGAGCGATTCGGGATCTAGAAGTAAAAATAGAAGAACTTATGCAAGCAACCTATAGACAACCGGTTGAAGCCAGTAAGATAGAAATATACTGAATAAATTGCCATACCAGTTTTGTAATCATGCAAGACTTAGTTTGTCTCAAGCACCATAGCAGCTGGGAAATGACTGAGTAGAAACTGAAGAAAATAAAGCAGCCAAAATGAAGACAATTATAAACTTACTACTAGCACTGTTCATATATGCACTTTTCATATAATGAATAATGGGGTTCCCGCTTAAAAAAAGAAAACAATAGAAATGATAACAGCAATACTCACAGAAATGTGGCTCTAAACAAAAGCTGCTGTATTCAGTGATGGGTCCTGTATGTCAAAGGTTTCAAGAGACTAATCTGAGCAGGCATGAGGACCAGCTAAAAAAACAGAAAAATACAAATAAGTATGGTCTGGTATGAGAGAAAGTAAAAATAATGCTACAGATGTAGAAGACTTGAAGGACACAGGTTTTGCCTAAAACTAGTACAGAGTAGCTGTAGTGTTAAATGTTTCACCCAGATTCAGTATCTCTTTAAAGTAACCATGTTGGTGCTCAACGCCATAACACCTTGCTTCTCTTAGTTATCTTGTAACCGAGCTGGCCTTACAAAAACTGTGAAAACAAGTAAATGTATATGCAAGCCTTTCATATTGCTGTCAATTAATCTTTTCTTCCCTCTTTTTTTTACGGACTTCATCGATACTTCCTATATGGTTCTTTTTAAATGCATTCAACTATATGTTGAATTAACTGGATTACTATTCATAACAATTGCACCTTTAAAAATGTTTCAAAGAAAGTATGAAACACAGATTGGCTACTCAACAAAAGCATAATAACTATAAATTTGGGCTCAACTTCCTGCCCTAAACGTTGTTTGTAGACTCACTAGGTTTATCAGAATAAATTGACGTCTTTTGATTGGACACATCTGCTCTTTTACAGGTAGTGTTTCAGGTGCTTGATAACTAAGAGCAGCAGGTCAAGTAACAAGGCACATTACTACAAGAACGCTTAAAAGAATTGAGGAGGGGCCGAAAAACACAGACACCCAATAAAACAATTAGGTTAATGCAAATTTAAAGTTAAATGGAGTTATGCAGCAGTAAGAAACAAACACTGGCAACGCCAAAAGGTCTGCCTGGCTTTAAAAGAATGTTGTAGCAAAGTGTAGCATTACAAGTAGACCTTATCTAAATTGTGTACTTGCTCGAAATGCTGTACTTGCTGAATGGGGAAAGTTGGGGTGGGGGTGCGGCTGGGCCTGTTTTAAGGTATTGAGAAACTTGTTTGCGCCTTTCACTGTACAATGTATGTTTACAGGGTTAGCCCTTCGGAACTCTGTATATTGTATTTCGCAAACTGACAAAATATATATATATATATTTCTTTTTAATAGTTAAGTAGGAATTCTGTGTGCTGGAATCTGAAAGGTTTACACACAATTGGTTTGAAGACTTTTTATTTGGATTTAGATGGACCAAGGTGTGGAAATCGGAAATAATTTCTGTTAGCATAAGCTAAAGCCATCTTGGTTGTGGCATGCATTTTTGTTAGCTATGTAATTCTTCCGTCTTCACCGTTGCTTGCTTTTCTATTCTGCTTGAGTCATCAGCTTAGTTAACTCCTTCTATTCCAAGCTCAAGCAATATGTCTATGCTGAGAAAAGGCCTATAGCTGCTAGAATGCACCTGGTCCAAGATATAACTGTCAATTGTGTCTTGCAACTGTAAGCAGTTCTGTTCCCCCTCCCACTTTGCTAACTAAGTGATTTCCCATTTGCCCATGTCTAGCTGTAACTATTCCTGTGTATGCTTGTACCTTATATTTGTAACTACATGCTTACTCTGCAACAAAGGGTGTATATAAGCACCATGGTCTCTGTATTCCATGTACTACCTCAGGCAGCACTTGAGAGGTCTGTGTGGACGTAGTCCCACTCATGAGTGATGAATAAACTTGTGATTTGAATTCCACCTTCAGTGCCAATCTCTATTTTGTTGGTTTAAGGACCTGTGGACTGAGAAGGGTGACCCCTGCACCGGTGTGCTCCTTAAAAAGCACATTTCCACAGACTGGCGCCCGCACGTGGGGCCTCATCAGAGACGCGGCCATCCAAAGGAGTGGTCTTGACAGAAGAGTGGAATTTTGCTGAGGAGACGTCCATCATGAGGAGACCCTTGTCTTTGCAGCTAAAGTGATTTTTCCGTTTTTCTCGATTTGACCCTCCAGGTGTTGGCCGGTCCCGACTGAGGTATCCTTTGGCGTCATATTTGCAGTGACCATTAGGTCAACCAAGAGATTGGCAGTTGGAGGTTGGATACTCTTGTTTGGTAAGGTCGCTGAAGCGGCACTCTTGATTTAGATTTGCTTGGCCAAGATTCTGGTTTTGTTTGTTTGATTTATCCTTTGCAAAAGATAAAGGCAGGTAATGTGGAGATTTTTCCCTACTTTTGAATATTTTGGAGACATAATATTTTACAAACACTTGGTAGCATGCCTGTTCCTAGCACACTCCGTAGGTTTTGTTACTGTCTTGGTGGTACCAATACGGATTTAGAAAGAAGTCAGCTGGCTCCCCCAGAGGGGATACCTAATAGATTTATGTTTATTAAATACGGTATTTCTTCCATAATGTATAGTACACTGGGGAACAAATATACGAAAAAGGATCCTGATTTACGATGGCCTGTGAATGGGTCATTTGACTTTAAAAAGATTCACTATGTAGAGCACAGTTTTTTCAAATGTAAGAGTCGACAAGAAATGTTTGATTGTGTACCAATGTGGGAGAAAGAAGTGAATGAGAGAGTGAGGAAAGAAGAAGCTATAGCAGAAAAAGAACAGCGAAAAACATTAGATCAAAAAGCTCTAGAATTATAAAATAAAGAGATGAAGGCAATAAAAGAAAAAGAGGAAAGGGAGAGTTGTTTAGAGGTAACTGGCCAGTTCCCTATTAGGCGCCCCATTTATCCCATACTTAATAAACCTCAGGATGATTCCATCTTATTAGATCGACCTCCACCCCCGTATAGGTTTCCCTCTGCCCCTAAGGATGATCTTTCTGAAGAAGAACATTTTTCTTCAGACGATAAAGACGTAGATAAACAAGATGGGTGGCGGACTCGCTCTACTTTGACTACTGAAAACAAGGCCACTATTAGATCCGTTGCTCGTAAAGCAGCTCGTGGGAGCGCCTCTGCTCCAGGACTCATAGCCATGGTTCAGCAGTGGAAAGATTTAGAACAGTTATATTTTGTAGAGACGTTTACTTGGGAAGTAATACTCAGTTTTAGAAGAAATTCGGATGATCTAGAGCCCCCTGATATAAATTCTGATTACATAAACAATTAAGTGATGGAACTTTTCTTCTTTTACAGGTGCCTGATATAATTAGGCGAGTGGTTAAATTGCGAACGGACACATTCCGCCTGCGAGAGTAGAAAAAAGCTACAACTGCACAAACACTTCAGACCCTAGCGCGACAAGAAGGGCCTATGGGGACAGATAAAGACACTAGTGATCCTGTAGTTACTGTAAAACCGATACGCGAAGCTGCGTCTTTGTATGTTCCTCCAAAGGGTGTGGGCACAAGTGCCGCTTAAGATTCAGATAATGCAAAGGGATATTTTATTTATAATTGAGTTTTTTTACTCCTTGGAGTAGAGCAGACGTTATGGCTCTTAAGGCTGCTTTGCCCGACCCACAGAAAAATCCTGCCGCTTTTTATGAAGAAGTGGAAGGAGCCATTAGCTCCTGCACTATAACTTTGCCAGATATCGATATGTTTTTTGGACTTATTTTGCCCCCCCCCGATATGTGGAGATCAATTCGGAATGTAGATGATAATGTAGTATATGGCGATACTTGGTGCATTTAGAGGAAATATATGTGGCAAGAGAGCCTGTCTCCCTTTTGACTATGGCCCAGTATTATGAGCGTCAGGAATTGGAAGCAAAGGGAAAGGAGGAGAAGAAGGTTAAGGATTTAAAAACGAAAGTTATGTTGGCTCAAGTATATGGTCCACCATTCAGAGGTGGTTGTAGAGGTGGATGTGCAGTTTATACACCTGGTGTACCCCCTTTCTCTCGATCAACTTTGTTTTCTGACCAGTGCGCTTATTGTAAAGAGGTTGGACATTGGCGTTCTGAGTGCCCCCTTTTTCGAGGTCAGCAGTATCAACGGGGTAGAGGAAATATGAGAGGACGCCCAGGGAATTCAGGAAATAGGGGAGGAATAGGAACTCGTCCCAGATTTGAGGAAGTTGAACACGGACCAAATTATTCTACTAACTTTGACAGACGAAATCAATATCAAATGTCTGATTATTCAGCCACTGGTCTTGCGGATTCTGATTCTGCATAGGAATGCCTAGGATGGGGTACGGAACCGGTTGAGGTCCCAGTAGATCAGAAAGGTCCTTATGTTGATGCAAATGTCTTGGGCTCTACTGATCGGTTTCTAGTTGATACAGGAGCTACTCGTAGTGCTCTGTCTAAAAAATTGGTTCCTAGGGCTCCCCTGTTTGGCTCAATGATAACATCGATAGGATTCGATGGGACACCTACATCCAGCCCACTGTCACAACCACTTGCATTTAGTCTTGATAAATTCACCACAGCATGTAGGGCTTTCCCCTACCACGCCGGATAACATTGTGGGTATCGATATGCTTAAACATTTTCGTGCTACAATACGTTGTTCCCCAGAAAGTGTGCATGTTATCAGAAATGAAAACTATCCAATGGTTGGAAGATCATGTCTCATTAAAGAAGATATCGCTCTGGCATCTTGAACTAGTACTTTATGGGCTACATCAGATACTGATGTGGGTCAAATGGTTATTCCACCAGTGCATATTCAAGTAAAGGAAGGTGCTTCATTGCCTCGTCTGCCCCAATATAAAATATCTTGTGAAGGCGAAGAAGCATTGACGCACATTGTTCAGGATTTGAACAAGGTGGGGGTTGTGGAAGAAGTCCCTTATAACGTTTGTAATAGCCCTATTCTTCCTATTTTGAAAAGAGACACTGAAACTAAAATTTACAGATTCATTATTGATTTACGAGAGGTTAACAAAATTGTAGTGTCCCAATACCCGGTAGTTTCTGACATCACGACACTCCTTACTATGGTTCCTCCTACTGCCACTACATTTAGTGTCATAGATTTGAAAAACGCATTTTTTGTCAATACCTATTCATCCTGACAGCCATTATTTGTTCGGCTTCACTTTGAATAATAGATCATTCAGATTCTGTAGAGCTCCACAAGGGTATACAGAGAGTCCTAGCATTTATAGACAGGCATTGAAAAGGCAGCTTGATTATTTTCCTGTACCGAAAGGGGTGGCTCTTATTCAATATGTCGATGACATCTTGTTGGCTGCCGATACCCCTGACCAGTGTAAAGAAGGAACGCTGTCATTATGATCATTCCTTACCTCTCATCATCACAAAGTCTCTTGGTAGAAACAGCAATTTTGTAGACAGCAGGTTACCTATTTAGGTCACCTCCTGTCTAAGGAGGGACGTGCACTCACACCAGATCGCATTCAGACCATTTTAGATACTCCTGTGCCCCGTGCTCAGAAGGATGTTCGTGCACTGATTGGCCTTACTCCTTTTTGTAGACAGTGGATCCCTAGCTTTTCGTACATTATTAAACCCTTGTTGGCCCTTTTGACTAAAGACACTCCGATGCCCATTCCATGGACTACTGAATGCCAGAATGCTTTTCAACAGTTACGTCAAGCTCTTTGTTCAGCACCAGTATTAGGAACTCCAGACTACACTAAGACTTTCACAATCTATGTACACAAGAGGGAAGGTTGTGCCCTCTCTGTATTAACACAGACACACAGTGTTAAACAACGTCCTTGTGCATATTTCTCAGCTGTCCTTGATCCAGTTGCCTGCGCGCTGCCTGGTTGTTCTCGAGAGGTGGCAGCAGCAGCTGGGTCCATACATCAGAGTGAGGGAATAGTTTTGCCACATAGATTGTTTGTGTTAGTACCTCATTCAGTCGATGCCTTGCTAAATCAAACGAAAACGCAGTATCTGAATAGTGCTCGCTTGACAGGATATGAATTGACACTTTTGTCCCCCATATCACGTTGAAAAGATGTTTGACTCAGAACCCTGCTACATTATTGCCACTTCCAGCTACCAAGTCGCAGTCACAAGAGCTACATGATTGTATATCTCTTACGTCATGTTGACCTACAAGATACACCTCTTTCTAGTGTTGATGGGGGAATTGTAGGTTGATGGATCCTGCCTGAAATTGCCTGATGGCACTACATCTGCTGCTTATGCAATTACAACACTTCAGACAGTAGTTGAGACAGCTCGCATCCCACGGAAGTCAGCTCCAGCAGCCGAGTTGATAGCACTGACAAGAGCATGTGAGCGTAGTACAGAGTTGCTTGTTAACATTTATACTGATAGCCAATACGCCTTGGGCGTGGCTCACAACTTTCGGCAACTCTTAAAAGAAAAAGGCTTTCTCCCTTCACATGGGACACAAATAGTGCATGGGGAATTAGTACATAATCTCCTTACTGCCTTGAATTATCCTAAGAAAGTGGCAATTGTTAAATGTAGCGCACACAAGAAAGTGGCTGATAAAATAGGAGCAGGCAAAGCCTTTGCGGATTACACAGCTCGAGAAACCGCAATGCAGCGAAGTACATCTATGTATGTAGTTAAATCACAGGCTGAACGTTGGCATGATGCTAGGCAAGAGGTGCTGGGCATGCAATAATCTGCCTCTGTTGATGAATTAGACCAATGGTCCAAGGAGGGAGCATTGGATGATGAGGGCTGTTAGAGGAATAAAGAAATGACAAAATGGAAGTTACCCACAGCCTATTTACACCCTATGATTCACATGGCACATGGGCCGGCACATGTTGGAGCATCCTCAATAGCAAAACAACTTATGCAAGATTGGGATCATCCAGAGATTGTCGGTACGGTTAAGAAAATAGGCCAGTCCTGTCTGATCTGTCTCCAGTATAATCCTGGAAAGGGAACACAAACTCCAACAGGAGGGTTTGCAATACCTACTGCACCTTTTGAGGTTCTGCAAATGGATTACATCCAGCTTGAGCGCTGTAACAACCTGAAGTATGTCCTGGTAGTGATTTGTGCCTTCAGTAAATGGGTGGAGGCATATGCTACGAAAGATACTACAGCACTTATTACAGTAAAGGTGCGCCTAAAGGAGTTCTTTCCCCGGTTCGACATTTGACGAGTTTTGTGGAGTGACAACGGACCCCATTTTATTGGGCAAGTTGTTGAGTATCTCATGAAAGGATTAGGAATCAAGCAGAAGTTTCATGTTGCTTTTCACTCACAATTAGCAGGACTAGTGGAACGTTACAATTCTACCCTCAAATTGAAAATGGCTAAAATACAGGCTTCCACATCTTTGAAATGGCCTGATGCACTGCCTTTGGCATTCCTGTCCATTAGATCGATACCACATACACGATCTGGCCTCACGCTGTATGAGATGGTTTTTGGAAGGCCAATGAATATTTGGGGATTCCTAAGCCACGCCCTATAAAGGATGTACCTTATGTATTGATGAGTGACTATTTGTCTTAGTTGACTGACAGTTTGTCTTCTATTTATCAACAGGTTCGGGAGACTCTTCCAGACAGGTCGCAAGGTGAGGGCCACTGCTTACGCCCTCGAGACTACGTTGTAGTCAAATCTTTCCAGAGAGCCAGCTCCCTAGCACCGAGATGGCGTGGCCGTGTTCAGGTACTACTGGCTACCAGGACTGCACTTCGAGTGACCAACCGGAAGAACTGGGTCCATGCGACACACTGCAGAAAAGTGTTGCAAGACCTAGTGAGCCAAGCTGTGTTGGCAGATCACCGCGATCTTCTGGTCAACGAGAAAGGACAAGCCACGTCACCTGAAGGACCTGAGGAAGTCTTCCTGGACCACACGATCCCTGGTACATCTCGATATCAGCTGCAACCCAGGAAGAAAGACACTTTGTTGCTGAAAAAGACTGTTTGAGCCACTGTCCTGAGTAGTGAAAGCCTGAGTTACAAACGGGGGCAACTTTTTAGTGACTACTCGTCTCAATCTCAGTGAAGAAACCAACGTCTGCCCAGGAACTTAGGGCACCATCTGTTTTGTCGTCTGACACAAGATGAACATGCTTAAGGAAAAGAGACAAACTGCTGCAAGAGTCTGTGATCGAAAGAGCATGATCATTACTGGACTCACTTTGACTGTTGTTATTGTTGCTATAATCATATGGATTGTGGAGGAAGTAGCCCCTGTCCGAAATCTACTGACTGCTACTACTCCTGTTTAGAGTGGAGATACGCGTTTTGTCTTATTAGTTTTAATTAGGGTAGGGGCCACGTTCATTAAAAAATTCTTGAGTGGACCTTCTTCCCTATTTTACTTTTTGTTTTCCTACACATCACTATCACCTACACTGTCTTAGGGCCCTGACACGCACTTCACCCAACGGCATATGGAATAAAGATCTCCGCCAGGAAGGCCCCTTCTCGGGTACCGATCGGGGATTGCAGCGCCGCCCCGATATGGAGCAGACCCGATGATGAAGCAAGACACCTAGCTGGCTGGTTGTGTGAGGGTCTTTTTCCAAGAGGAGAAGTTTCTCCTCCCAAACCTGTGCCACTAACCTGCGCATTGTAACACCTTTCCACCTGCATATATTTTGTATGAGGAACTGCATACCATTTTTGTATTAATGCTACGACTCCTGTCCCCATTGAACACCACTACTTTACTCTTCCTTATCATGAACAGATACACAAAATAGCCACTGAAATCCACCAGAATTCAGGAACATGGACTTTGACAGGATGACTATGGAATTTGTTTACTGTATGAGGCTGGAAAATTCTGTTAGCCCTATGTATAATTTTTGCGATTCTTTTCACTTGTTACCTGTGTATTCAATGCGGACCAATGCTCTGTTCCCCTTTGTATTTCTACCTGTACCTCATGTATACCAACTAAACGAAATGTCACAAATGTAAATGCCCGCCTAGCAATGGACCAGGAAATTAATGAACTTATGAGAATAGAATGGAATGGAATGAGGATTTGTAAAGCGCGTTGGCTACCCAGGGGCGTCCCAGCGCTGTAAAGAGCTTGAGCTGAGCTGGAGAGGCTGGAATAGGGGGGGCTTGGTGAAGTTTTAAACCGAAGTTTTGCTGAATAGCCAGGTTTTAGGAATCTTCCGGAAGGTGAGAAGGTTGGGTTCAGACCTGATATGGAAGGGGAGGGAGTTGCAGATCCTGGCTAGGTTGTAGGAGAGCGAGCGGCCTCCGCATTTGGCCTTCCTGATGCGTGGTACTGAGGCGAGGTGGGAGGTCGCAGATCTGAGGGAACGGGTAGGCTTTCACAAGGGGGGGGGAGTTGATGGAGGGACCTGTTCCCCAGTAAGAGCGGTGTGCGATGCACATGCTCTTAAATTCAATTCTGGATCTCACCGGGAGCCAGTGAAGATCTCTCAGTCTGGCTCTTACTGAGGTTCGGCGGGGAATATCCAGGAGAATTCTTGCCGCACAGTTCTGAATGACCTGGAGTTTGATGAGTGTGGATTGAGGTGCTCCAAGATATAAGGCGTTTCCACAGTCGAGGCGGGAGAGGATCAATCCTTGAACCATAATTCGTCTCGAGTGGAATGGAAGGAGAGGAAGGATTTTACGAAGCAGTCTCATCAGCCCGAAACAGGTGGCAGCGAGCTTGGTGGCCTGATGGTTAAAGGAAAGATTGTGGTCAAGCCAGATGCCTAGGCTCTTGATTTGCTCCTTGGGTTGCGGGGGACTCCCTAAACAGAGAGGCCAGATAGGGTCAATGGTTTTTGCGATGTTATTTCCAAGGAGCATTATCTCTGTTTTGTCCCCGTTAAGTTTAAGACAAGAGCCAGACATCCAGGTAGCAACTGCTTCCAAGCATTTGTGTAAACTGTGATAAGAGTTAAGGGGGGGGTCCAGCGCTACCACTAGCTGCGTGTCGTCCCCGTAAGTAACAATCTTCACCCCAAATGGGCGGACAACATCAGCTAGGGGGCGTAGATAGACATTAAAAAGGGTAGGGCTCAGGGAGGAGCCCTGAGGCACTCCACAATTAAAAGGTCTACTAGCAGAAGTGAAATCCCTCTCAAAAACCCTGAAGGATCTATCTGTCAGAAAAGATCACATCCATCTGAGTGCAGTCCCTGACAATCCTATTCCTTCTAACCGATGGAGAAGGATATTATGATTAACAGTGTCGAAGGCGGCACTTAGGTCGAGTAGGACGATGGCCGTGGACCCGCCATCGTCCAAGATCCTTCTTGCCTCCTCCGTCACTGCAATCAATGCCGTCTCCGTTCCGTGACGGGGCCTGAAGCCGGTCTGGGAGAAATCTAGTATGTTATTGGCTTCCAGGAAGTCAGTGAGAACGGAGTTGACATGCTTCTCGAGAAGCTTACTGAGCCATGGTAGAAGGGAGATGGGTCCGTAGCTGGCGGGGTTAGATTGGTCGAGACTAGGTTTTTTTAATAGAGCTTTGACTATTGCTCTTTTCCATAGAGGAGGGACAGTACCAGTATGGAGTGAGGAGTTGAGCAGGTCTAGAACAGTGGGCGAGATCTGATGGGTGATCTGGGTGAGAGTACTGGGAGGAGCTGGGTCGGTGGGTGATCCAGATTTAACCTGTCCCATAAGTTTTTCCAGTTTAGTAGGTTCTAAGGGAGGAAAGTTATTGAGAGCGTGAGGAGGAACTGTCGTGCAGCCTGAGTTGACAGAATCTGTAGGCAAAGTGACAGGGTGGGGGAAAGAAGAGTTGATGGTTTCTATTTTCTGGTAAAAAAACTCAGCTATTTCCTCACAATGGGTCTGAGTATTGTTATGATGCTTTGGTGCCTCCGGTAGTTGCAAAAGGGTCTTGGCTATTCAATAGATCTCCTTGGGTTTGGACGCGGCATTCTCAATCTTGAGTTCGAAATATTTAGCCTGAGCTAGGTGAATGTCCGCTTTGTAGTTTTTAATTGCTGTTCTATAGCTCAATTTATCTGATGGGAGGTAGCTGAGGCGCCATTTCCTCTCCAGTCGTTTACATACACGTTTGGCCTCTCGTAGTTCATTCGTGTACCACGGGGATGTAGGATTGCCCCGCTTAGGATGGGAGTTTTTTAGTGGTAATACTGTATCTAGGGAGTTGGTGATCCACGTGTTATAGTTATCATTATCTTGAGTGGGGGTAGATGTGCGAGTGGGTTTGGTACCTTGTAGGAGATCCTCCCATTCAGGTAGGTGGAGTTTAGACCAATTGCGTATCGTTGAGTCATCGGGGGTTTGGGGGGGGAGATGAGGAGGCAGGGTCCAAGTGAGCGGGATAAGGAAGTGATCAGACCAGGGAAGGGGAGAAGGTTTTCCAATGTGAAGGTTTTTACAGTTACTAAAGACGGGATCTAAGAGGTGTCCTTTTAAGTGAGTGGGACCAGTGACACGTTGGTGCAGTTCGAGGGCGCTTAAGCTTGAGGATAGTTCTCTTGCTATAGAATCATTTGGGTCATCCAGGTGGATGTTAAGGTCACCGAGAATAGTGAAATTGGCAGCGCTAACTGCAAGACTTGCTGCTATCGAGGCAAGGTCTGAAAGAAACTGCCTTTGTGGTCCAGGCGGGCTGTATATAAGCATACCCGAGAAGGTATGTGTGGCGCTGAATTTTATAAAAAAAGGAAGACATTCACAGTCAGGGAATTTTACAGGGGTACTGGTGACAACGTAATCTGATTTGTAGATTATAGCTAGATGTACATGATATCTTTCATGCTCCTTCCAAATCATTGAGATGTCTTCAGCATATGCTAAAAGGGTCGTCTGTGGAAATCGGAAATAATTTCTGTTAGCATAAGCTGAAGCCATCTTGGTTGTGGCATCCATTTTGTTAGCTATGTAATTCTTCCGTCTTCACTGTCACTTGCTTTTCTATCCTGCTTGAGTCATCAGCTTAGTTAACTTCTTCTATTCTAAGCTCAAGCAATATGTCTGTGCTGAGAAAAGGCCTGTAGCTGCTAGAATGCACCAGGTCCAAGACATAACTGTCAACTGTGTCTTGCAACTGTAAGCAGTTCTGATCCCCCTCCCACTTTGCTAACTAAGTGATTTCCCATCTGTCCATGTCTGGCTGTAACTATTCCTGTGTATGCTTGTACCTTCTTTGTAACTACATGCTTACTCTGCAACAAAGGGTGTATATAAGCACCATGGTCTCTGTAATCCATATACTACCTCAGGCAGCACTTCAGAGTGCTGTGTAGACGTAGTCCCACTCATGAGTGATTAATAAACTTGTTATTTGAATTCCAGCTTCAGTGCCAATCTCTATTTTGTTGGGTTTCAGGACCCGTGGACAGAGAAGGGTGTGCTCCTTAAAAAGCACATGTCCACAGGGCCCTATGAGCTCTTTCTAATTCACAGTCTTTTTGAAAGGATAAGCCCATTATTTGAGGAATCCATGTATCCATGAATTTGATACAAGCATTAAAGTTCTGGCACTCTGATCCTTCAGGTAAGCCAAAAATGCAAATTATGCCCCTTCTATCCCGGTCTTCCAAATCTGCTATTTCTCCACGCAATGTAAGAAACATGGTCATAAGAGTAGCACTCTGTTACAGATGGGAAGATTCTCGGTTCTCCAGGCGGCTAATTTGGTTCTCCATCACTGCAATTCTGCAGTTGATCTGCTTAACCTCATTTTAATCATAGTAATGTCAGTTTGCATATTGTCTGTATTGTTCTTTATGGAGGTGGCCAGATCATGTACTTCTTCTAGTTTCTTAAGTATCGCCTCCATGGTAGAGAGTGATTCAGATTTGGGTTAACAAATGTGAATGACCGATATCTTCTCAACCTCATCCTCAAAAGTGGTTGTAAAACTATACTCTGCAACTGGAAAAGCTCCACCAAAATCTCTTTCCAAGCTTGGAAAGAAATGGTTATTCTACAAAAGAGGAGCGGATAACATCACTTTAGAGCAATTCCCTTGGAGAACGAAGACCTGACACATATGGGATAAACTAGACCTTTATCTTAATCAAATTAAGCCTCTGGGAATATTGGACTCATTACGAATATCGGTAGTTCTTCAGTAATGCTTGAATTCCTCTATGCCTTAGGGTGTTATCATTTCCATTCCTTTATACTCTATTCTTCTTTCTCTTTCGCTCTCATCTACTTTCAAAATACTTATTAATACACAACCTTGTTGATAACCTTCAATACTATATAGAAATGCATAACTAAATGCAACACCAGTGTCTGTATATGTTGGTTTTTTGAAGTTCCCCAATATGTGAATGACTTATGTTCAATTTTCTTAAAGCCAATGAAACATTCCAAAATAAAAATTAAAAAAAAGCATGTACTCCTGGCGCCCAACATGTGGGCAGAGCCAAATAACCTCTCCTGGTTATTCTCACATAAATGTCTGGCGACAATTGCACTGTCAAGCCACAGTATAAAAATGATACAGATATAAAGGGATCATGAATTGGGACATTTAACTACATGAATGCTAATCGAGCAGTTGTCACATACATGACTGGACCATAAAAAAACACAAACATGGTTTGTTGCAAAACAGGTACACTTTACATAATACAGAATGACAGTTTCAGCACAAGACACTTTCAAATAAACTGCAAGGCAACATTTCTAACAGTGATGTCTTGCTTACTAGAGCTCAATAGAAGAGCAATTTGGTAGGATCATCCTGAGGATAAGACAGAATTCATGAGAGGCTGGAAGACTTCCACACATGAAACAGAATGCAAAACCAACAGTAGACAAAACTGGTAAGCAAAGTCAAGGAAAAGGTAACAAGCACTGAGCAAGCATCCCCACAGGAAAGGAACAAACGGAAGAACCATACATGAGCAGTTGGGACAACAAAGAATGCTATATTACTAGGGGTTACATAGGATCCAGTGAAATCTAAGTGATGAGCCAATATGTGTTGAGTCCTCTTTTTTGAGGATACTGGAGGTCTGAGACTATAAATGTTGGTGTTGCCTTTTTTCATGACTATCTTCATGACATGGCGACTCTAGAGAATATCGACCTAACAAATAAAGATCATAAAGTTCTTCTTAGAACAGAGAAGGGAAGGGAACAAAGACCCACAGGAATGTTTCTTTAGATAGTATTCAGGACCATTGAGCTTTCGAAACGGAGCTCATCTTCACTCCTAAGGAGGGTCCTTTGATAGCAATTAACAAAGAAGCAATGGCCGCCTCAGATTGCCTAGTGTTTCTTGCAAGCAGGTTAGAAGGAATTATGTCCAAGATATAAAAAAGGGATATTAAGAAGGTTTGTTCATGAGACTTGATTTCCTCTGTTCCTAATCTTCAAAGTAATATTTTCTTGATAAGGGTGCTACTTCATAGAGGGTGTGGGCTTTGCAGGGTTGAAAACACACAGTGTAAATATGGCCCATGGCTAAATGCTTCATGGCAGAGGATAGGATTGATGTGCAGCTCAGAGAAGGCTCTCTGTGCAGGCGATAGGCCACTGACATTCAAGTAAGACACGGCTACTAGAATTATGCTGCAATGGAAGACCAAATTATCTGACAGGGTTGATAACATATGCAAAGAGAAGAGTCAAATTATGCAGCATAATCAGCACAATCATTAGCAGTATTGTTTCGTTATTTTGTATGAATACTGTCCGATCAAAATATCACCATCTTAGCACCAGTTTAACACCTGTACTCAGCAATCAGCCACTGAAAGGTGACCTGTTAGCCTTTGCAAAGGATCTGCCACCGTGTGGCACCCCTTTGGTAAGTTTTGATCAATTGGAGCTAAAAAGAATGTTTTGGTGAATGTCTGCAAAATTATTGAGCAGATCCTGCATTACATGGCAATCATAATTGTACATAAAACAGTGGCCACATAAACTTATAATTCGAGTGGACCTGCTTGTACTGAAGGGCTCATACCTGGGTTCTCCTTCTTCAAGTAGTTTTTGAAAGCTTTACATCTCATTCTCGGATTTCAAGGTTTATGTGGACAGAATGCTCATCTTACATAATAAGTATCTTTCCACTGTTTGAATAGACTTGGTTGTTCAGGACTTCATGTATTGATAGAAGAAGCTGAAGTGTGATAGACAGGCCCTTTATTTCCATCCCCACTACATCAGGGAGTGTAAAGACTACTACTGACATGGCAGGAATTCATTTCCAGTCGACTAAATTTAGTGTGAAGGTTTTTCCAGAGCACTAGGATAGACAAACTCTTTCACCAAACCTTGTTACACCACTTCTCTATGCATGGTTAAATATGATAATTACATCTTATCCAGCAGAGTTGAGAGACCCCGGCCACTCAGTGGCAAAACACGGTCTGGACTTAAGGCACTTATCAATGTATTCATTTATTTAAAGATTTGTATAGCGCAAACATGACCCAAGCGTGTATCAGAGAGCTTTATATACGGGTTGTGGAAGACATAGGTAGATAGTTGCAGGAAAAAAGTAAAGCAATATACATCAGGAACAATAATGACATATTGGCAGGCAACACTGGGCCTTAACAGAAGCCAGGTAGTAGTTAAAACAGCTAAACAAGATAGGCGACAAAAGGAGAAAAGCATCTAGTTCAGTGCAGTGTTCCTCAGTAGAGCTTTCACTTCCCTTTTGAAGGTAAATGTTGAGAGAATCAGTCTAGTTTCTACAGGTAGGGAGTTCCAGATTCTCAGGGCAATGCCTGAGAATGTGTGATTGTAGGTTTTCAGTTTTTTATATTCTTCGGCTTAAGGAGCAGTGGGCTGGTGCTCCTTGAGGGTCGGGATCAACCCGATAGTTCAAGCTTATTTGACAGGTAGAGAGGGGTATTGAAATGTAGTGCTCTGTGGGTCGATATGCAATTTTTAACTGAATCCTTGCCTCAAATGGAAGCCAGTTGAGCGATTTCAGGTCCGGGGAGATGTGGTTGGTTTTCTTGGAACCAGTGACAAGTCTAGTCGCTGCATTCTGAGGGGGGCTAAACTGAGTTTCGGAAGTCCGCATCGAGTAGCACTGCCGTATTCAAGTCTTGAGATGACTAGTGCTTGCACCGTCGATTTGAAGTCATCTTCTGGAAGGTAGGGTTTAAGTTTTTCTTAGGATGCTCAGTTGGAAGTTTGCTCCTTTGGTAGATGCCCTGATGTGATCAGGCATGTTGAGATTATTATCTAAAACAGATCACAGATTATGCTGATGCACACGCTTAATGTCCATATGCAGTATACAGGTTCCCGAGATAGCACAAAATTCAATTGGGCTCTTGATCTTTTAGTCTTCTTTATTTTCAAAATCTTCCATTCCCAACGCGTTTCGTCGCTATGGTAATCAACCGTGGGACCTCCTCAGGGCTGGAAGTAACAGATAACCACAATTGTAGTACCAACCAATGTAAGACGATTAAAATAACAGCTAAAGTGAGCCCAAAGAAAACCTTATGCATGAGGACTACACACTGTGCATTATAACACAACAATTTCTAGTGCTCAATAAGCACACATGCAGATGTTCTACTAATCTACAATCCTTATGAGAATAATAACATAAATATATTATAGTGTCCCTAAGATTAATGTGTATGTGTCATTTATAATCCTAAAGTGATTACCAATCAAATAGTTTGAATTATCATCATGCCACCATTAGTAACCAATGTGCGCAAGCCACGCAAATAATTAGTTGATCAGTACCTTAAACTTCAATTAAGTGATGTATTTGAAATCAAAGGATCAGAAAATGTATATAGCAACAGGATGAGTTACGGAGCACATGGGGCAAGGTTTCACAGTACACACCAGTCACCTCATAAATCCAAAACCGAACCAACATACCTCCTGTATTCGAATATGAATTCCAACTATAATTTGACTCCACGTTTCAAAGGAAGATATCCTCTGTGAAGAATATATATAAAATAATAACATAATCGATCCTTAATATAACTTCACTTTTGCAATATATGTTGCAAACCTGCTATGTGTTTCCATGGCATATAATCTCTTACCTCAACTATATTCTCAATATACTTTCCGAAATGAATTTCGCCACATATAATCCAAAAGTCGCTCTTAGTTATTGATGCCGCGTGAAATCGTAAATGAAGCACACATGTCCCTGAAGTACAGGGACCTAGAGGTAAATACAATGCCAATGAATCAGTCGTGCATTTCGAATATACACTCACTACTATAAACTACATTTAGACTCATAGAGTAAATACGTACCTACTAAGTTCTAATCACACGATTGCAGGTAACCCAGCGGCGGTACGATAGTGACAACGCTCCTAATATTTATCCTAGACATCAACAACGTCTAACGCAAGAGGCATGCATATGTTTCCTCCCCCTTCCCAACGTTCTAGTTAGGCGCCATCTTGGAACGATGAAAAGCCAGGTATTTTATACTGTTTAGAGCTTTTTTCACAAACAATATGTACCAAGATTGCCCAAACATGGCATGAGAATTCCAATCTCAATATGCCAAATGCGCAATGATAATAGTAACTATTATAAATACGATACTGCTTTTCTCTGAACGATCTATTTTGTTCAGTGCCATCTTGAAAAGGTCATATCACACGGCAAACTACAATAAAACAATAAAGCCTATGAGTAAACGAAAGAAAAAATAAGGTGATCCTTACCATTACTTATATGAAAAATATTTTCACCATCAGTGTGTATCATTTACCGATTAACAGTCGCATTCATATAGTAACCAATCAAATCTAATGTGAGCAAACCAACTATCTATAAGTACTTATTGCTACCGTTTTCTGAAATCATGAACCTCACATTGACATAAAGGTTATGTAGTAAGTATCTCGCTAAATCTGGAGCCAGCCAACATGGCGGACGTGAGCTTGTAGTGCTCCGGCCGATATCCCCTGTAATCCGGGACAATTATCCTTTAAGTGCGCCATTCATACCTGCAGCTTGTGGCGCCATGCAGCTGAAGGGAAGTAGACGCCAGGAGACTTTCCCCCGTGGTCTCCACAGCCACAGACGAGGTTACAGGCGAGCAAACAGTTGCGGCCTCCGTGAGGCGGGATGGTGTGGCGGAGATCCCTGCTGGGCGACAGTTCCTAGCGTTGCTGCGACACCTGGTGTCGAGGGCGCGGCGCCGGCGGGGCTTCCGGCTCCCTGCCCTGTGGAACGGATTTGCGGACTATATAGCTGAGAGTGGTGAGAAGCCCGCGGAGCGGGAGTGCAGGGAGAGGTGGCCTCTTGTCCGCTGCCGCCTGGAGGCCGGAGACCTGGGAGACCCTGCTGGGTGGCGGTTGCTGGCGCTGCTGGGAAGAGGGGACTTGCTGCGAGAGGTGCGGCGCCTGCTGAAGTGGTCCCCGTCCTGGAGGTGAGGGGGGTGCGTCCCCCTGGCTTGCCGTCGCCGCCGTCTGAAAGCTCGCGGATTGGAGCGCTTTCGCCGGTGAGGGAAGTGATGCGGCCCCCGAGGCGGGAGCAGCCCCCTGCCCGGAGTTCAGGTGGAGACGCGACTGCCGGCCGCCCGGAGGCCCACGCGCTTGAGGGGACACCGAGGTGAGGAGACGAGGGAGAGGACGGGCAACGGCCCGCGACGCGTCTGAGGCACACATATCGGGGGGAACTGTGCATTGTGCAGAGTGCCGCGTCAGGCGACCTGGGTCGCGGTGCACCATCATATTGCGGAGCCGCGTCTGTGGGAGATATCCGCAGGGGGCGGCGACGGCCGTGCCGGTCGGGCGGCCGGCTCGCATTGTGGAGGCGGTGCTAGCGGGGAGCTGAGCTGGTGGACCGAAGGCACTGAGACGAGCCACGCGGGTGAGCCCCAAGACCCAGTCGCCCTGGAGTGAAGTCACCGCGAGAGGCGGATTGTGAGGCAGGCATAGGTGGGGCCTAGACGGTGTTTCTCAAAGAAGGAGGCAGCCTGCAGGAAGCGTGTGTGACGCTGGGCCTTGAGGAGAGGCATCTCCTGCTGGTGGACCTGCACGGCGACGGGCGCCCAGCGGCTCATCTCGGGAAAGCGCTGGAGAAAAGCGCTCCTCTCTTAACGCGTTGCACACCCTAGATGCGATCTGAGCCTGGAAGGGGGGCGCCACCGGCCATAGACTTGCTGGCCCGCTGCCATGACTGCACGTCCCACCCGCAGTACTGTTGCTTCGGGGGTGAGCCGTACGACAGCCGTACTGGTCTAGAAGATGCGTCCAATTGACCACACAGTGCCGGAACTCTTAATGGCCTCGGAGGCTGCACACAGTTTGGCAGTGACCGCTACCCCAAGTGGCTAAAAAGCCCTCTTACCGAAACACATCAACAGGGAGCAACAGACACACTCGGAGGTTCCTGGCGTTATCTGCGCTGGCCCCCGCTGTCGGTCCACTGGTGCGCGTCCCACACTTGATGCGCCTGGGACGAGCGGCTGCGACGGGGGACGCAGGATCCTAGACATAGAGGCCGAGTCTATCGGAGACTTTGGAGGTAGGAGCGGTACCTGGTGTCCTGGCATAGCTCTCTACAATAGACAGTCAGTAGTCCCTCGTTGCATAGCGTGCTGCCCGGGAGCATTGGAAGAGACCACACCTCTGGGGCTGCTCTCGTGATTCCTGGAGGTTGCAGCAGTGGGGCCAACTCTGGGGTGACTGCGTCCTGTGGCGGACGGATCCACAAGTGCGCTTGATGTGGCAAATAGATCTTGACTGTCCTTAGGCGGATGGGACGGTCACACAGCGACTGTGGGGCCGATACGGTGGAGACCCGACTGGCTGCGGCTGCATACGGACCTGCCGGTGGTTTGTGCACCCCCAGTGCCACGCGTTTCGGCAGCAGTAGACCCCTGAACTGATCTCCCACTGCGGTCGTGTTGTTGAGTGTGGGCCCTGCTGGATACTAGCAGTGAATGCCCACGGTGCAGCAACTCGTGATGGGTCTCATGCGGGCCAAGATGCAGCAGGGACCGCTACGGGCTGGTGCTCCGGACTCCGCACGCTCGAGGGAGCTGAGCGACTCGGAGCCGACATCCACAGCCCTAGAGGCCAAAATGGACACGGTACTTGCCGCAGTGGAGAAACTGGGGGCTGCACTGGAACATACTAGGATATCCTTGGAAACTCGTATCGATAAGGTCACCTCCGACTTCACACTCCTACATGCGGATCACCGCAAATTAACTGAGAAGGTCATCGCGCAGGGGGAGGTGCTCAAGGATCTCCAACCGGTCACCCACAGTCACGCAGCTGCGTTGCAGGACATGATGGAGAGGATACATGCTCTCGAGGACAGGGCGGAGGATGCTGAAGGGCGCTCGCGCCGGAACAATATATGCGTAGTGGGCCTGCCAGAGGGAGAGGAAGGGAGACACCCTGAACAATATGTGGAGAGCTGGCTGCGAGGCATCATGCCACAGGGATCCCTGTCACAACTATTTGCGGTGGAGAGAGCTCAGCGAGTGCCTTCCCAGAGGCCTCAACCAGGAGCGCGGCCACAGAGACCGGGATGCGGTGCTGCGGGAAACCCGGAAACTAGACAACCTGATGGTCAACGACAGCCGTATCATGCTTTTCCCGGACTACACCGCTCTGGTGCAACTCCGCCGCAACAACTACATGGCGGTGAAACGACAACTTCGGGAGCTGGAGCTGCAGTATTCTCTGCTGTTCCCTGCAAGGCTGCGAGTGGTTGCGAAAGGCAAAACCCATTTTTTTGACACACCACCGGAAAAGTGGGACTGGTTGGAGGAGTCGGGTCTCTGGTCAGGAACGAGACCATGGGATCCGACTGATAGAGCGGCGTCAGGCAAGAGGAGCAGGCGTCACCAACGGCAGAGGGCGACCCACGGAGCAACATCCAAACAGGTGGCCCCAAGTCGGGAGAGGATGCGACTGGAGCGCCAAAACGTACTGGAGGCGGTTACGACGCTTGGTTCCCCGAGTGCTCCGGCTTGCTTGGACTCTCCTGCACAGCACACGGTGGAGTCCAGTGGGTCGCTGACACCGTCGTCCGAACTATCTGATGAGCTGCACATGCCGGTGGTCACCCCGCATACGGTGGATGAGATCCTAGGATGAAGACGTTACTGTAATGGACATTGCTGATGATCGCCCGTGCAAGTACCTGATTGTGGGTCATAGTGGTTTGTGTATCAGGGGAGAGGTGGGGAGACGTGGCAGAGCCACGGTATGCGCCACCTTTGGTTAACTGTGACCCGCGACATGCTGCATATTTGACTTACATACCCAAGGGTTCCCTGGGCGGGTGGCACTTGCACGCGCGTAGGTAGCCTACACCCACATTTGAATATTGTTACTTCAGTGGCCTGCACATACGGCATCCTATGTGGCGCACCGCACACGGGAGGTATGCTGGTGATGGTACTAGCAGATTGTTGGTTGCGCTCACACCCCACCAGGCCATACACTGACCTAGTTCCTATCTATGCATGGTCACAAAGTTTGGACGAACAGACAGGCGCAGTTCGCCCCACACGTTATGTTGTTCACAGTTCACAAGTTGTTATGGTTATGACTGATCGGTTTACATTTGTTCAGACGCGCCCAGCACTCACTAGGATATAACCCGCCCCCGGCCTCTCCGCGGACTACACGCCCCAGCGATGACACGAGTTAACATACTCACATGGAACATTCGCGGAATGCACACGCCAGCCCGTAGATACTCTATATTCGCTTATCTCAAAAGACACTCAGTGGGAATCGCCCTCCTACAGGAAACACACATCACACGGCCGGAGCTGGAAAGACTGCGTAGGCGCTGGCGAGGGCAGATGTATGATACGGTGTACTCCGCCCATGCCAGGGGCACGCTCATATGGGTGAGGGCTGGAGTCCCGTTTATTAGTGCAGAAGTGATAGTAGACCCTGAGGGCAGGTACACTCTGGTACGTGGAGCACTCAACGGTCAGCCCATATCGTTGGCACCGATCTATGCTCCGAATATTGATCAAACGTCCTTTCTGGCGCGGCTGTCACTGGTGGTCACGACGCATGCTGGCCTCCCGTGGCTGCTGGCCGGCGATTTTAACTCAGTGCTCGATGTACACATGGACAGGTCCTATCCCCCTCTCCGTGTAACGTCGGCAGTGTCCAACGCGCAGGCGCTCACGGACTGGCTCTCACACTGGACGCTGTTAGACATGTGGCGGGTCCTCCATCCAGCTGACCGCATTTACTCCTATTACTCAGCGACGCATGATTTGCATGTCCGACTGGATAGGGTGGTAGGGTCCCAGTCTCTCTTACCGTTAGTCGGGAGTTCGGAATATTTGGGACGGACACATTCCGATCATAACCCCCTGCGGATACAACTCTGCTGGGAGGCGGATCGGCCCCCTATCCCCACATGGCGCCTCCAATCTACGGCGCTGGAGGATCCCGAATTCCACTCCTCCCTAGGGACAGCTATCCTAACATATTTTGAGCTGAACGAAGGCACGGCAAGTAGCGCGCTAGTGGAGTGGGATGCCCTCAAAATAACACTTAGAGGTCATTGCTTAGGCGCCACATGGAATATTCGGAAACAGTTATCGAAGGCCCTCAACCGCCTTGAATCCCAGGTGCTGCAATACGAGCGTGAGGGGGAGGGAGCGGGCAGACACTCCAATCACCTAGCAGACTTACGGACACAAGACGCGGAGCTGCTGGAGCGCTTACGCTGCCATAACTATGCAGCCCATACAGCTCGCACGCACGCTACGGCGGACAGGGCGGGTCGATTGCTCATCTGGCTGCTGAAACAAGATGGTCCTCGCGCTCCGATCGCAGCTCTACGCACACGGGAAGGGGAATTGGTGTGCACGCAAAGAGAAATTCATAGAGTCATGGTGGATCACTACGCGCAGCTGTACCAGGCGGGAGCACGTGGCACAAACCTCGAGATAGAGGGATTCCTCGAACGGATCCAGCTGCCTGCCGGCTTGGGCGCACATCAGGAGGGGCTTAACTGTCCCCCTCACACTGGAGGCGATAGGGGAGGCAATTGCATCCATGGCATCGGTGAAAACACCAGGGCCAGACGGCCTGCCGGCCGAATTTTATAAAGCTTATCGGGAGACCCTGGTGCCACAACTGCACACACTTTATGCGACAGCACTGGAGGAAGATGCGCTGCCCCCATCGATGGGCGAGGCGTACTTGGTGTCACTGCTGAAGCCAGACCGAGACCCAACGGTCTTGGGGTCTTATAGACCGCTGGCGCTTCTTAACGCAGACTATAAGATACTCGCTAAAGTTCTAGCGGAACGATTAGCACCGGTGGTTTCCGCCCTTGCTCATAGAGACCATAATGGGTTCGTACCTAAGCAAAGCACGTCCCTAAACCTGCGGAGTGGCGACGGATAGCTTAAATGAGTGGCCGAGGGCGGGCTGTCTAATCCTGGACCTGGAAAAGGCCTTCGATTGTCTAGAATGGAGGTACTTGTCAGCACTGTTGCAACGTTATGATCTGGGGCTGGAATTCTTGCAACTGGTTGGTCTTCTGTATAAGAACCCCACAGTTCGGGTACGGTTGGGCCCATACATATCTGAAGTGGTGCCTGTCTGTAGGGGCACCAGGCAGGGGTGCCCGCTGTCACCACTACTGTTCGCGCTAGCGATCGAACCTTTGGCGGTGGCCCTTCGCACATTAGTGGGGGATGGCATACCGTTGGGAGACGCGGTGCACCAGGTGTCGCTATATGCAGATGATCTGTTGGTATATGTGAGAGACGTCGAGAATATCCCGGCACAGTTGGCCTGCATACTGCAGGATTTCGCCGCTGTATCGTGGCTGCGGGTAAATGTCCGTAAATCCTGCCTTTATGCGTTTGGGGAGGGGAGGCGGGATCCGGGAAACACCCTCAATGGAACGAGGGTGACGTGGAAGGGGGACACTTTCCGATACCTGGAATACAGATCTACCGTCTGCCGTTGGACCTCTTTGACGGAAACGTGGGCAGGGCTCTCACAGCCGTCAAGTCGCAGATGCGTTTCTGGGGCACGTTACCGCTGACAGTCACAGGCAGAGTAGCATTATCCAAAATGGTGATTCTCCCCAGGTTTTGTATTACTTTGCCAACCTGCCATTATATGTACCAGCGGCATTTTTCGCCACGTTCTCCAAATTGCTTCGGGACTTCATTTGGGGGAGTAGTCGACACAGGCTGTCATTAGCAAAATTGTACCTTCCGACTGATCAGGGGGGACTGGCGGTGCCTTGCTTAGAGCACTACTACCTGGCTGCACAGCTGCAGTGGATTGCCGGCTGGTTTGCGGATAAAGGTCGTGAAGACACAGTGTCTACGTTGCCCCCGTACTCCCTGGAGCGGCTCCTTACGCTCTTCCACCCAGCTGTTAAACCTGCAGTGCCGGCACCGCTCCTCCTGAAGGTGGCATACAAATGCTTTCGCAGAAGCCTATTTCTCACCAGAACTATTGCGCCAGCGCTGCCACTACTGGGCACTCCTGGTGGAGCACGGGCGCTCAATTCTCTTGCACTCACACACTGGCAAGAGGCAGACATACAGACCTTAGGAGATTTGTACCGCGATGGCACTCTTATACCATATGACTCCCTGGTGGCAGAAGATGGGCTGCCGCCCGGTCTATTCCTCATGCACCGCTCACTGGTTGCGACCCTGACCGCTAAATGGGGAGACATGTCCACGGCGCCACACCAACACCTCACCATACAATACCTTCACATAATGGGGAGGGGTAGGTGTCTGATCCGTTGGTTTGCAGCGTCGTTGCGTACTCACACGGCGCTCACATTGGAGCCTCTTCGACACAAATGGGAGACTGACATGGGGAGACCATTAGCAGATAAGGAATGGGAACAGGTGTTGAGAAACCCAGTGTGCATACCCAGAAATCTGAGGTTCCGGCAGATCCAGTTGTTTATTATACACAGGGCGTACCTCACGCTGGAGGCGGTCAATAGGTTTTCTCACCGCACGGATGCAGTGTGTCCTAGATGTGCTGAACCCGGGGTGGGTATGGTCCACATGCTATGGAGCTGTCCCGGGCTCCATACGTACTGGCACTGAATCAGCGAGCTGCTGCGAGTGAGCACCGGCCGTAGTTTACCTTTCGAATGGGCTGTATATCTGCTGCACCAGTTCCGCAGAACCCCGGCCACAAAGGTAGTGTCCCGGTTTCTGGATCTGGGAATGGTAGTTGCTAAGTGATTGCTAACAAAGAGATGGAAGGCACCCAACCCACCTCATGCGCGAGCATGGAGACATTCGCTTCTTGCATGGGCCAGGGCAGAGGGAACCGCCATCAGAAGGGAGGAAACGCTGGGACTTCGGAAGGTACCCATAGCTGAACAGTGGGAGGGTATACTTCAGACACTCCAGAGGGCTGAGGAGGGGGGGCTCATGGGGACAGCTTGAGGGGAGGGCCCGGGTGATGGGGCAGGTGCCGGAGTTTTAGACCGTGTGAGACTGTGATGTTCCATGTGGAAGCTGATGGATATTGTCATTGGGGAGGAAAATGGTAGTGGCTGCTGCGGGGAAGCTACAGTCAGTCTGCAATACTATGATGTGCTGTTGAGGAGGTCGGGGGGAAGGGAGATACGGGTACTAATACCGGGCTGCGTAGTGATTGTTAGATTTTAATTGTTCTTATTCTAATCCGTCTGTTTTCCAGTCCACGATGAAGAAACTGTAAGGCTTTACTTAGGGGAATGCTGAACGTAAACAGTCTCCGATCTGTGATGCATTGCAGGAATGATAGCGGCCGTATGCCGTCCTTGTGGGAAATCCGGTGCGGTAGTCGCACTGTGTATATTCATTGGACTCTGCCTTCCTGTAATGAAAGTATGATTATATTGTTGATACATGCCGTTATGCATAGACAATACAGAAACACGCTTCTTGCTCTGTATTGGAAATTCAATAAAAACGATTTGAACAAAAAAAGTATCTCGCTAAATCTGCCCAAATGTGCTTCATGCTCCTATCCTGTAATCAACATGCTCATCATATATCAAGTATTTATATACTAATTCATTCTGTGATTTACTATAAATACATTATCATGGCCACTAGAGGATCCGATATATCTCTCTAAATTAATCCCCTAAGAAGTATTGAAGCTCCTGGTCATAATTAAGACCATCTTCCACAGCCCGCAAGCGCATGATCCACCTTGCCTCATGCCCCCGCAACTTTAATTACCTGTTTCCTCCTCGCAAATCCAGTTTAACCTGTTCTATTCCAAAGAACTGAAAGGTTTTAGTTGGGCCTTGTGCCATACAGTTATATACATGCTCTGCAATGGGGTATCTGATGTCATTGCATTTTACTGATCTCATATGTTCACTTACACGATCTTTCAAAGCTGTAATTGTGCTACCCACAAATATTTTACCAGATTTGCAAGTAATAATATATACAGCATATTTGGTATAGCAACTGCTATTCATCATTATGTTGTAGACATTGCCATTCTTATCCATAAAGTGCTTTGTCTTTTCTTTCGCATGTCTACACATGCCACAATGGCCACATTTAAAAAAAACGTAGTAACTTCTGTTAACCAGGATTCTCTCTGTCTGGTTTGTGGGTAGCTAGGGCTCAATAATGTGCCCAACGTTTTGCCTCTACGATAGGTAATCTGAGGTTTATCGGTTAGGTATTCTTTCAAAGTATCGTCCGCTTGTAATATATGCCAATGCTTATTTAGACTCTTGCGAAGGGTCATATTCAATGGAGTAAAATCTGTTATCAATCGATTAGGTGATGTGGTCTGTGCAACTTTTGTCCTTGATTGCAGGGTGGAAGAGCGTTTTATCTTTAGGGCTCTTTCTTTTGCTACTGTAACTTCATGATGTGAATAACCCCTTTGCACAAACCTGCTTTCCATATCATCTATACAAATTTTGAACTAGGTATCCTCACTACAGTTTCTTCTAGCCCTAACCATCTCCCCATATGGGATTGCTCTGATTTGGTGATGAGGATGGGCACTATCAGCATGCAATATCGCATTACATGACGTAGGTTTTCTATACATATTGCTCTGAATCAAATTATCTTTAACATATAGTTCAACATCCAAGAACACTACCTTTGTCATGCTAGAACAAGTAGTAAATCTGATATCCATATCATTATTGTTCAAATAGACAATAAAGTCCTCTAGTACTTCTTCTGTTCCTGTTCAGCTCATCAGGCAGTCATCTATATATGAGGGAAAGTTACAAACTATCGGTTGTAGGAACAGGTCCACAAATTGCGAAAGTCACTCTGTCGGTCCCACTATTCCCGATACAATAGGTCTCCCGGGTGGAAATGGGAGAGCCTTGTGGATTTTAGGTAATGTGTATAAGCAAGGGTACCGTGGGCGATTAACAGTTAAATACAAAAATTCATCATCATCTAAAAGACGATTTTCATGCCATTTTTTCAAAAGACCATTAATATTTGCTACGAGAGAGAACATGGGATTATGTGCTATTTTCTCATAGCAATGCGAATTATTCAACTGGGAATATATTTCTTGATCGTAATCTGTCCTATTCATCCGATAACTGTTAATCGCCCACGGTACCCTTGCTTATACACATTACCTAAAATCCACAAGGCTCTCCTATTTCCACCCGGGAGACCTATTGTATCGGGAATTGGGGGACCGACAGAGCGACTTTTGCAATTTGTGGACCTGTTCCTACAACCGATAGTTTGTAACTTGCCCTCATATATCAGGGATACACGGCATATACTGAACATCTTAAGTGACATTACCTGGGATACGGGTATGATACTAGTTACATTGGATGTGGTATCGCTATATACTAGCATAAAGAATGACTTGGGGCTACAAGCGACCAGCGAATCAATGGGAACAAAATGATTTTAGCAATGATAGAACTGATATTGTGCAACAACTTTTTTCTGTTCAATGATGAATGGTTCAAGCAAATTCAAGGAGTAGCTATGGGCTCCAGGTTTTCACCGTCCTACGCGAACCTGTTCATAGGTTGGTTGGAGGAGGTGTTAATCTGGGGCCCTAAAGGCAGACAATGGAATGAGCATATTTTATATTGGGGACGTTATATAGATGACTGCCTGATGATCTGGACAGGAACAGAAGAACTACTAGAGGACTTTATTGTCTATTTGAACAATAATGATATGGATATCAGATTTACTACTTGTTCTAGCATGACAAAGGTAGTGTTCTTGGATGTTGAACTATATGTTAAAGATAATTTGATTCAGAGCAATATGTATCGAAAACCTACGTCATGTAATGCGATATTGCATGCTGATAGTGCCCATCCTCGTCACCAAATCAGAGCAATCCCATATGGGGAGATGATTAGGGCTAGAAGAAACTGTAGTGAGGATACCCAGTTCAAAATTTGTATAGATGATATGGAAAGGAGGTTCGTGCAAAGGGGTTATTCACATCATGAAGTTACAGTAGCAAAAGAAAGAGCCCTAAAGATCAAACGCTCTTCCACCCTGCAATCAAGGACAAAAGTTGCACAGACCACATCACCTATTCGATTGATAACAGATTTTACTCCATTGAATATGACCATTCGCAAGAGTCTAAATAAGCATTGGCATATCTTACAAGCGGACGATACTTTGAAAGAATACCTAACCGATAAACCTCAGATTACCTATCGTAGAGGCAAAACGTTGGGCACATTATTGAGCCCTAGCTACCCACAAACCAGACAGAGAGAATCCTGGTTAACAGAAGTTACTACGTTTTTTTTAAATGTGGCCATTGTGGCATGTGTAGACATGCGAAAGACAAGACAAGGCACTTTACGGATAAGAATGGCAATGTCTACAACATAATGATGAATATCAGTTGCTATACCAAATATGTTGTATATATTATTACTTGCAAATGTGGTAAAATATAAGTGCGTAGCACAATTACGGCTTTGAAAGATCGTGTAAGTGAACATATGAGAGCAGTAAAATGCAATGACATCAGATACCCCATTGCAGAGCATGTATATAACTGTATGGCACAAGTCCCAACTAAAACCTTTCAGTTCTTTGCAATAGAACATGTTAAACTGGATTCACAAGGAGGAAACGGAATTAAAGTTGCGGAGGCATTAGGCAAGGTGGATCATGCGCTTGCGGGCTGTGGAAAATGGTCTTAATTATGACCAGGAGCTTCAATACTTCTTAGGGGATTAAATTTAGAGAGATATATCGGATCCTCTAGTGGCCATGATAATGTATTTATAGTAAATCACAGAATGAATTAGTATATAAATACTTGATATATGATGAGCATGTTGATTGCAGGATAGGAGCATGAAGCACATTTGGGAAGATTTAGCGAGATACTTACTACATAACCTTTATGTCAATGTGAGGTTCATGATTTCAGAAAACGGTAGCAATAAGTACTTATAGATAGTTGGTTTGCTCAGATTAGATTTGATTGGTTACTATATGAATGCGACCGGTAAATGATACACACTGATGGTGAAAATATTTTTCATATAAGTAATGGTAAGGATCACCTTATTTTTTCTTTAGATTACTCATAGGCTTTATTGTTTTATTGTAGTTTGTCGTGTGATATGACCTTTTCAAGATGGTGCTGAACAAAATAGATCGTTCCGAGAAAAGCAGTATCGTATTTATAATAGTTACTATTATCATTGCGCATTTGGCATATTGAGATTGGAATTCTCATGCTATGTTTGAGCAATCTTGGTACATATTGTTTGTGAAAAAAGCTCTAAACAGTATAAAATAGCTGGCTTTTCATCGTTCCAAGATGGCGCCTAACTAGAACGCTGGGAAGGAGGAGGTAACATATGCATGCCTCTTGCGTTAGACGTTGTTGATGTCTAGGATATATATTGGGAGCGTTGTCACTATCGTACCGCTGCTGGGTTACCTGCAATCGGGTGATTAGAACTTAGTAGGTACGTATTTACTCTATGAGTCTAAATGTAGTTTATAGTAGTCAGTGTATATTCGAAATGCACGACTGATACATTGGCATTGTATTTACCCGTAGGTCCCCGTACTTCAGGGACGTGTGAGCTTCATTTACGATTTCACGCGGCATGAATAACTAACAGCGACTTTTGGATTATAATGTGGCGAAATTCATTTCGGAAAATATATTGAGAGAATAGTTGAGGTAAGAGATTATATGCCGTAGAAACACATAGCAGGTTTGCAACATATATTGTAAAAGTGAAGTTATATTAAGGATTGATTATGTTATTATTTCATATATATTCTTCACGGAGGATATCTTCCTTTGAAACGTGGAGTCAAATTATAGTTGGAATTCATATTCGAATACGGGAGGTATGTTGGTTCGGTTTTGGATTTATGAGGTGACTGGTGTGTACTGTGAAACCTTTCCCCATGTGCTCCGTAACTCATCCTGTTGCTATATACATTTTCTGATCCTTTGATTTCAGATACATGACTTAATTGAAGTTTAAGGTACTGATCAACTTATTATTTGCGTGGCTTGCGCAAATTGGTTACTAATGGTGGCATGATGATAATTCAAACGATTTGATTGGTAATCACTCTAGGTTTATAAATGACACATAACCATTAATCTTAGGGACACTATAATATATTTATGTTATTATTCTCATAAGGATTGTAGATTAGCAGAACATCTGCATGTGTGCTTATTGAGCACTAGAAATTGTTGTGTTATAATGCACAGTGTGTAGTCCTCATGCACAAGGTTTTCTTTGGGCACACTTTAGCTGTTATTTTAATCGCCTTACATTGGTTGGTACTGCAATTGTGGTTATCTGTTACTTCCAGCCCTGAGGAGGTCGCACGGTTGATTACCATAGCGACGAAACGCGTTGGGAATGGAAGATTTTGAAAATAAAGAAGACTAAAAGATCAAGAGCCCAATTGAATTTTGTGCTATCTCAGGAACCTGTATACTGCATATGGACATTAAGCGTGTGCATCAGCATAATCTGTGATCTGTTTTTCTTTTTCCTGGGAAATTGGGTGTTCTTCCCATTGTTTGATGGCACCGCAGTATAATTAGTCTTAACAAAAATATTTGTGTAACTTAGTAGGAGCGCCTTATTCCGTTACACCCACCTGAGGTTATTATCTAGCACAACTCCCAGTGATTTTGTGGAATCAATGATGTGTGGTGTGCAGTTGAGAGCAGTGAGGTTTCTTCGATAGTTCACAACAGTGGGGGTTTGCCTAGTGGGTGAAATGAGGAGGAATTCCCTTTTAAAGGCGTTTAGTTTGAGGTGGTTGGAGGTTAGCCAATTTAAGGTTTTGTGCAGGGTTCCGTTGAGTGACTTGATATCTTTGGGTGTAGATATTTTCATGTACAGGTGGGTGTCATCCGCATACATGTGATATTGGATGTTGGATGCTTTGAGGATTACAGTCAGTTGTTCAATGAAAAGGTTGAAGAGCATGGGGGAGAGTGAGGACCCTTGGGGAACACCCAGCGTGCAGGGGCTGGAGTTCGATAGAGTTTGATTGGATTTGACTCTGAGTTCTGTTGTTGAGAAAAGAGGCAAACCATTTTAGGACAGTGCCTGAGAGCCCCATCCGGCAATCCAAGAGGTTCCAAGTAGATTGTCATGTTTGACTGTGTCAAATGCAGAGGAGAGATTGAGTAGTATTAGTAGGCAAGCTTCATTCGGGTCCAGCAAAGTGAGAGCATCATCCACTATATGAGTGATGGCTATTTCAGTGCTGTGGCCAGAACGGAAGCCCAATTGGAATTGGTCGAGAAGTTGGAATTGCTCAATGCATTTGCGCAGTTGTTCATGTACACATTTCTCCAGGAGTTTTGCCAGGGTGGGGATGTTTGTGATTGGTCGATAGTTATTCAGGTCATCAGGGTCCGCCGTGGGTTTTTTGAGAATCGGGAGAACTAGGCCCGCCTTCCGGCAGTCCAGGATCTCGCCCTGAAGAAGAGAAGCGTTGATGATGTTGGACCAGAGCGGGACTAGTGATCCTATTATTTCTTTAAAGAAGTTGGGGGCGGGTGGGGGGAGTCATTGAAGTGATTTGAAGGTTTCAGGGACGAGAGTATGCTGAAGATGGCAGTGTCGTTGAGAGGTTTGAATTGACTCCAAGAGGCATTGTTTTTGGGGGAGAGACAGGGTGGCATAAGAGGTGGCGAGGGTAAGGAGAGGGTGAGAGTTCGATTAGAGCAGACTTTAGGTCTGATTCGATCTTACTCGCCTTTTCGAGGAAGAAATCAGCAACGGCATCGCAGTTTGGCTGAGGTGCGGGGATTGCCCAGTGAAAAATAATTTCCTAGGCAACAATGATAAAACATTTCTTGTTTCGTGTGTCTAGTTAAAGAAACTAAATGTGACAACAACATTTTTTTAAAAGTACAAAAAGGTTTATTCTTTACATATCAATGTTCAATGTTAATTAACACAATATAAAAAAACCACCATATTACATTTAAACACAGTTTCTTTGTTATTTGTCCAAGGTTCCTATCAAAAAACAATTGTTAAAAGAAGATAGTTTTGTGGCAAAAATACCTAATCTTCAGATGTGCGGGGATTGGCCAGAGGTGTTATTGGATTGTAACTCAATCAACTCAAATAGCCTTTTAGGGCGATTTTTGGCTTTGTCAAGTTGGGATTTGAAGAAGGTTGCTTTTGCCGTTCTGATGAGTTTGTTGTATCTACTCCGAGTTTTTAGTAGACCAGTGGATGAAGCGGACCTCTAAGCTCGTTCTGCTAATCTCAGGCTGTGTCTGTCAGCATTTAGGCTGTCACTGAACCATGGTTTGGAGTCTTTGATGGGTTTTCTTTTTAGTTGAAGGGAAGCAGTTGCATTCAGGCCAGACAACATGGCATTGTTATAGTGTTCAGTGAGGTCTTGAACGTCTGCCATGTTTGCAGGCGGCAGTAGGGAGATATTGCAGTCAGATATGAGCTCATTAACGTTTGTGTTATTGAGCGTTCTTTTCCACTGTTTTTGTTTCAGAGGTTGTGATCTTTTGGAGGTCCAGCTTACAAAGATACGGAAGGTGATATAATGATGGTCCGACCAGTCACAGGGGGGAATAGATTCGAGCTGAATGGAGTTGGGATTGGAGATGATTAGATAAAGGGTCGAGGCTAAGTTGTGCGTGGGACTGTCACAGAATTGGGTCAGGGAGAGGTCAGTTAGAAAGCTTTTGAGACCATTAACCACCTGATCATACGGGTCATTCCAATGGACATTGAAGTCACCAAGGAAGATCTGGGGGCAGTGTCGGCCCAGGTTGGAGGCAATGCTTTCCATAGTTTGTTCAATTAGAGGGAGGTTGTCTCCTGGAGGGTGGTAGAAGATGTGCAGGCTGCATAAGGGTCTATAACAAAATGGTCGCACACTGCTCCACCCACTAGCGTGTTACCCCAAAGAACTGTGGTCCCTGTAGTCAGCGTCGGCGGGTACGCCTATGCTCAGTGGTGCGTGCAAGTCAGAGTAGTGTTAGCCATCCCTGGACACGTGTTTCGCGGTAGTTGCCGCTCGTCAGCAGGGAGTCGGAAGAGTGTGGGGTTGCATGTGTAGGCTGCTAAAATCATATCAGGTCTGGTACCTCTCGTAGCAACGCAGGTGCGTAACCTACAGCCCGTCGGCTGTCGGGGCTCAGGGAGCCACTAAATAACTACAACAAAATGGTCGCACACTGCTCCACCCACTAGCGTGTTACCCCAAAGAACTGTGGTCCCTGTAGTCAGCGTCGGCGGGTACGCCTATGCTCAGTGGTGCGTGCAAGTCAGAGTAGTGTTAGCCATCCCTGGACACGTGTTTCGCGGTAGTTGCCGCTCGTCAGCAGGGAGTCGGAAGAGTGTGGGGTTGCATGTGTAGGCTGCTAAAATCATATCAGGTCTGGTACCTCTCGTAGCAACGCAGGTGCGTAACCTACAGCCCGTCGGCTGTCGGGGCTCAGGGAGCCACTAAATAACTACAACAAAATGGTCGCACACTGCTCCACCCACTAGCGTGTTACCCCAAAGAACTGTGGTCCCTGTAGTCAGCGTCGGCGGGTACGCCTATGCTCAGTGGTGCGTGCAAGTCAGAGTAGTGTTAGCCATCCCTGGACACGTGTTTCGCGGTAGTTGCCGCTCGTCAGCAGGGAGTCGGAAGAGTGTGGGGTTGCATGTGTAGGCTGCTAAAATCATATCAGGTCTGGTACCTCTCGTAGCAACGCAGGTGCGTAACCTACAGCCCGTCGGCTGTCGGGGCTCAGGGAGCCACTAAATAACTACAACAAAATGGTCGCACACTGCTCCACCCACTAGCGTGTTACCCCAAAGAACTGTGGTCCCTGTAGTCAGCGTCGGCGGGTACGCCTATGCTCAGTGGTGCGTGCAAGTCAGAGTAGTGTTAGCCATCCCTGGACACGTGTTTCGCGGTAGTTGCCGCTCGTCAGCAGGGAGTCGGAAGAGTGTGGGGTTGCATGTGTAGGCTGCTAAAATCATATCAGGTCTGGTACCTCTCGTAGCAACGCAGGTGCGTAACCTACAGCCCGTCGGCTGTCGGGGCTCAGGGAGCCACTAAATAACTACAACAAAATGGTCGCACACTGCTCCACCCACTTTACATTGACCTGCTCCCTGCTGACGAGAGGCAACTACCTCGAAACACGTGTCCAGGGATGGCTAACGCATACAGATACTGTTCTATTTACATTTTGTGGCATAGGCGTACCCGCCGTCGCCACTACATTTCTCACAGTTCTTTGGGGCAACTTGCTGGTGTGACGAGCGGTGTGCGACCTACTTTTCCTCAATTTAAACGGCTTCCTTAAGCTAACGGGCTGACGAGCCTTGAGTCTGCACCTGTGCGCCAGGAGAGGTACTTGACCTGCTTTTAATTACATTTGGCAGTCCACGCGGCACCCCTTTACATTGACCTGCTCCCTGCTGACGAGAGGCAACTACCTCGAAACACGTGTCCAGGGATGGCTAACGCATACAGATACTGTTCTATTTACATTTTGTGGCATAGGCGTACCCGCCGTCGCCACTACATTTCTCACAGTTCTTTGGGGCAACTTGCTGGTGTGACGAGCGGTGTGCGACCTACTTTTCCTCAATTTAAACGGCTTCCTTAAGCTAACGGGCTGACGAGCCTTGAGTCTGCACCTGCGCGCCAGGAGAGGTACTTGACCTGCTTTTAATTACATTTGGCAGTCCACGCGGCACCCCTTTACATTGACCTGCTCCCTGCTGACGAGAGGCAACTACCTCGAAACACGTGTCCAGGGATGGCTAACGCATACAGATACTGTTCTATTTACATTTTGTGGCATAGGCGTACCCGCCGTCGCCACTACATTTCTCACAGTTCTTTGGGGCAACTTGCTGGTGTGACGAGCGGTGTGCGACCTACTTTTCCTCTGCATAAGGGTCTATGCTTGCTAGTGAGGTCTATGCCTAAATATTCACAGGATGAGAGATTAGCTGAGGGGGACTGTTTTGCTGAGAGGGAGTTGTGATAGATACAGGCTATGCCACCTCCCGTTTTCTAAACTCGATCGCGTCTGATAATGCTGTGGCTGGGAGGGACTAGGATGTCAAGGATGGGGCCTGAGGAGACATTGAGCCAAGTTTCAGTGAGGATAAGGAGATCAAGTTCCTGAACCAGAATGAGATCTGCAAGGTCCGTGGCATGTTTCACTGTCTTGGTTAAATAACAGGATACGCAGCACAATCCCAATAAAGAACACCAATGGTCTGTACATATCACAGACCAAGAGGATGGAAACAGGGGCACATGAGGCAGTGGAAATCAGAAGTACAAGCAAAGAGATTAAGCAGAGAGTCCAGAGAAAATTACAATTCAGAGCCACACATTACAACTCAGGCTGCACCAGCTACATTAGGGCCTGTAGTTCGAACTGTACAATAGTTATGGGTTGGCACCCGTAGAGTAGAGTGCGCCTAAGAAGCCAGTCCACTGGTATCTCATTGTCTGGCAAACCAGTTGTTAAGGTTCTGAACTCAACTTCTATTTTACACCTGTTAGTGTTGATCCCACACCTTTATTTCCCTTGTCTCAGACCTCTTGCATTTCAGGCGAGTAGGATAAAGGAAGATCTGTTTCCTGTTTTCCCTCCTTCCAGCAGCTCTTAGCAAAGAGGAACTACTGGCCTCTCTTCAGTTCTTGGGCAGACATGCCGGTAAGCCTACCAACTAGTTACAATCCTGCTCTTGGAAACACCGGCATGCTGAATGTATCGTATGGTTTATAAGCATCTGCTCATTATGAAGGTGGCTTCTTAACTGCTGTGGAATCGGTCCTTTTCATTAGGTGGGCTCTAGAGGGGAGAGTCTTCTTCCCTTCTGTCGGGGTTATTGCCCAACGTTAAAAAACTGGTATTTTCTCAAGTTCAGGCAGCTTTGAAAGTAGAAGTCTTGGACATGTTTCAGTTCAGCGCATCACTGTTGGCCACTCCATGTTCAGAGTAGGGCCTTCATTTTAACCTAGTTGCTCTAACAGCACTGTGCCGGTACAAAACCAGAGGGGATCCATGTGTGCAGCAGATAGCATGGAGTGCAGGGAATTTTCAGACTTGGCCGCCTTCTTTGTAGGTTCAAGGTTGCCAGGAGTTCCCAGTGGAAGGCGGAGCTTCACCATATAAAGTGTCCAATCCAAGGTGGCGGTTTCTCTATTGAGAATCACACGAAGATGTGGAGGAGTCTTTCTTTGAGGTTAGTGTCTGTTTTTTGCATACAAAAGGCCACACTTGGAAAGGGTGGATTTTATCACACTCAATTCCCCCTTGCTATATATCTTTGGCACGGATTTTGTTCAGAAGATTGTGATAATTTCTTGTAATTTTCCACTTCTTGTTGCAGAGTGTAGCGTTTGCTATGTTTGTTTTGTGTTTGTGTTCCTGTAAGTAGTTTTGAATCTGCTTTCATGTGAACTATCTGACTCTGAACTTATTATTCTGCTTTGCTCTTTTCTCCCTTCTGGTGTCAGGAGGACTTTGGTGCTTTGGCAATCATCGCCTAAGCAACGTACATGAATCAATATCCACTCAGACTGCCAAAGGATCTTTTTTTCTCCCCTTGTGTTTTTTTCGTCCTACTGCTGACGTTTGAAAGGAAACCGGTTATTCTGTGAAGGATAGCTAAGTGGCTACTGGGAGTATTAACGCTCAGGCACGCTTGAAGTGCACGTAACAGGTATACATAATCTCTAGTCTTTATCACAGTGTACCTCTGCTAAGGTGCTGAAGGGATGCACGGGACGCAATAGCTGAGCGTCAGGTCCTACCTTAGCCCGAGTGGTCAGGCGGGCATGTGCAGGCTCTCACACAGACTGTGCAGGGTGCACATTGAAGCTGGATTCTGCGGCATCCTGAACAGACAGCACCATCTTGGAATGATACACAGACCTTTCCAAGATGGCGCCTCTCCTATTGTTTCCTATCTGTGAGTTCACAATCCAAGATAGCGGTTATTTTCTTCCTGTAGGTTGCTTCCTGTTCAAGGTCTATTAACCAGTGGTGGCTGGCATGTAAGGAGGGTGCTGGGGCAGGAGGAAAAAAATATAAAAAGTTATAAATAAATTTAAAAAAGAATTACCCTTACCTGCAATCCTTGAGCGATGTCCTCCTCGCTTGGGTCTTCTGTTCTCCAGGCAAACAGGGACCAAGAAGCTGCAGTAACCAATCCTGGCACTGCTTTCATGCAGCATGAAAGCAGCGCTAGGTTTGGAGGGAGCGGCCTCTCTCTCCGCTCCTGGGGACACTGGAGCCCTATGCTGTCTCTAACACAGCTGGCTAAGACAGCTAAGTTAGAGAGGTTTAAACTGTGCCTGTCTGGCTGGCCATCGCAAGACAGCCAGCCAAAAAAACATGCGCATTTTAAACCTAAGTGCCCTGCCTGTCCATTACTGCTTTCTGCTGCTGCCTGACTGGCAGCAGCAGAAACCAAAAAGCTCGACTCAGGACAGGGTTTTGATAAATAAAATGGTTATTAAAATTTTTTTTTTCTATCCCTGGGTGCATTGTTTTAGTGGGGCGACGCAGCTCCGCCTTAACAGGGGAGCAGACCCTGCAATTAATAGTATATAAGGCTAAAGGACCTTGCCAAGAGTGTGTAGCAAACTTCCTTGTTAGGCATAAACGCTCTTAGTTTGTACCCGGTGTTCTTGCTAGTGTTTCTGCCTTTTATTGTACCTTGTTCCAAGTAAGTCCTTTCCGTGGACTCCAGACCTTCTGGATTGTCTTGCTGGAGGTTTTTACGTCTTTGGGATTTCCTCCTCCAGAAGTGGATCATTTTACCGGGCTTCCGCTAGATTGGGATCTTCTCCCTGTAAGCAGTGTGGCTTCAAGAAGGGATCACTCTTTCTTCAACGTCAAGGTTTCCAAGATATTAAGTCAACCACTGGCAATTGACAGTCTTTGCTACCATTACGTACATTAAGCAAGTCATAAGAAATATGACGGAAATCAGTAATGAACTTGCCAGATGCTGTGTTTCTCTCTGTGGCTCCACTTTTTCCTCTTCAACCGTTAGTTTGCATAGTCATAGGGGGACAGAAGTTGAAGTCGGTTTTAAGGAGGAGAGACACAGACTGGCATCAGAATTACTCTTCCATCATAGGCATGACAGAACTGTAGTTTTGAGGCAACCACTGTATGGAATGCACATAGGGAGTAAGAAGTTTGACTGGGAAAGATTTGGAGGGGAAGAGGGCTCCAGATCAGGTTCTGTGAAGCAGGAAAGAGTAGTTTTGTGGACAGTGTCATGACGCCAAAGACCTTAGGCTACTTGATACAACCCCTTATGGTCTGCAAAACTACTTAGTGGGAGTATGCAATTGGCCTTCTTCCGCCAGTGGCACAGTATTCTTTTTTTTTTTTTTGTTGTCCTTATTTGCCTCCTTTACACCTTTCTACCAACGTTTCCACCACGGAGCATCCCAAGCCTCATTCACTGGGAAAAGGAAAAAAGAAGGGGATTCGCACTTTTATTTGAAACTAAAGCACCCTTGGTTAGCGACATCAATCTTCCTTTGCTTCCAATATACACCAAACTACACAAGCTTCACTGCTCGATGAAGAATGGAGCCAGCCGAGGTGGCGAGAGGCTTAATCATTGGACCCTAGATCTTCATTCTTTACTTATTGCTCGCACCAACATAAGAAGGGAGTCCAAAATTCATACCTCGTTTTCCCCTTATCTGAGATGTCTAACATGGCCACATTTTTCACAGATTTTAGCCAATCAGCACAGCTTGGAGGAGTCTGTGATACCCATTGTTTGCAGATCTCTCTACGCGCCAAAAGTATGGCATAAAAAAATCAGTTTAGCATAATTGTTATTAACTGTAGTTTGCAGATCCAAACTCCCAAAAATAACCAATAAGACGCTTACCTTAACTTGTAGGCTCAAAGAGTTAGTTAACACATTACTCACGGCCTCCCAAAATGGCTGGATTTTCGGAAAGTGTACAAATATGTGCAAATCGTCTTTCTTTGTACTGCCACACTTTGGGCACGCCACATCACCCTGAGACCCAAATTTAGATAACCTTTGGGGTGTCCAATAAGCCCTATGAATGGTAAAGAGATGGTTCCTTCTCAGGTATGCAGGTTTGACTACTTTATATAGCATAGACATAGATACTTGCCATTGGTCTTCCAGCATAGTCTCCGGCAAGATCCTGTGGCAGGGTGAAAGCCCCATCCTCCATCTCTACCATCGACCAATACCACATCGCAATTTCTTTCTTTGGTACGACCCCCAACAGCAGTTTCTCCTCAAATTCATTGGGTTCTCCTATTTTTATATTTTCCGCTTGATACCAACTTTGTATTTGCAAAAACTTAAATCTTGAAATGTCTTGGACCATTCCCAAGTAATCAGGTCGCTGTCCTTGAATAAATGTTTCCATCTCAAAATACCAGCCTCTTTCAATGGCAGTGCCAAAACGTCTTTTGTCCATTCTAGAGAGCCCGGAGCTTCCCAGAAAGGGGCTAAATAGCTGAAATATGGCACTTTTATGACCTTTCTAATGGTATACCACGTCTTTGCTATACTCCTTAAAATCTTCAACCTGACTTTTTTGAAATATTTTGGATCTGCATATTTATACATGAAGCCACAGTCTGCTCCTTTCTCTTTCTTCAACATCACCGCCAACATTTTACCAATCTCCATATTTGTAGGTCTATTCAGTAACATTCTGCCATTCTTCAGTAAGAAAGCCCAGGAATAAAGAAGAAGATCTGGTAAAGCTAGCCCCCCTTTCAACAGCCTCCTTCTAAGTTTCTTCCAAGATATACGTGCTCCTTCGGATGACCAAATAAAAGTGCTAATCTGCCCTTGCATCTGAACAAACCACTTTTTCTTAAATGGCAGAGGGATTGAGTCAAACAAGAAAGTAAACTTCGGAAGAATTATCATTTTTACAAGATTAACTCGACCACACAATGTTAACGGCAAGTGTGCCCAACCCTTTAGCCAGCCAGTCACGTCTTTCCTCACTTTTTCAACATTTTCTTTAGTCAGTTTTGTGATGTCCTGGGTAATTTTAACGCCAAGGTATCTCATTTCCTTCTTACATTTTGTCTCTCCAACCTCTATATGCCAGGTCATAACCTCCTTTTTCTCATTGTTTATATCATATCCTGAAACGTTTCCAAAATCTGTTGTTAAAGTTAAAACTGAACTCAGGGATTCTTTTAAGTTGTACGTAAAAATTAAAATATCGTCCGCATATAACCCTACTTTCTTGCTCCAGCCATTAAATTCAAAAAGGGAGATATTCGTATTATTCCTAATTTTCCTGGCCAGCAGTTCAATGTACAAATCGAACAACAAAGGCGACAGGGGGCAACCCTGCCTTGTACCCCTTGTAATCTTAACAGCTTTTGTCAGTCCCCCATTAACCAGAATCCTGGCTTTGGTTGCAGAGTATATTACCCTCAAATTTTTACAAAAATTAGGGCCTAGATTAAGAGATTTGGCCACCGCCTGCAAATAAACCCAATCCCCCCGATCAAATGCCTTGGCAGCATCCAGGGCCATGACTGCCAAGGGGAGCTCATAAGCAGAGGCCAAGTCAATAGACCCTATAAGCGCATATGTAAGCTCTTTTAACGACCTTGCAAAAACCTTATAGTCACAATTTAACAGTGGTATAGGCCTATAAGCATCACACTTTTTAGGGCATTTCCCTGGTTTGGGAATTAAAGTTATAATGGCCTCTTTCCAGGATTCCGGCATTACCACATCTGTTAGAAATATTGCATTAAATAGATCGCATAATACGGGGCTTAATACACTAACCAGGGATTTATAAACTGCATGAGGAAGACCATCTGGTCCTGGTGCCCTCCCTTTCTTGCCCTCCCCAATTGCCTCTTCCAGCTCTCTACATTTTATCCTATCGTTCAACAGTTCCCTCTTTTCAACTGGTAGGGGGTCGAAATGCTCTTCACCTAGCCAAGTCAGTGCTTCTACATCCGTCACATTCAGATCTTCTTGATATACTTTCTTAAAATGACAACAACAAAAAAAGATCCAATACCCTGACTATCTTCAATAACGTTTCCCGATTGTTCACACCTAGTTCCTTCAATCGTATTCCTGACTTGGTCATTTTTAGCCTTCCAGGCCAGCAGCTTGCAACAGCCTTCCCCATACTCAAAATGAGCTAATCGACTGGACTCCCATTTCTTTCTGACCCTATCCTGCAAAATTCGGGTTAGAGTTATTTTTATCTTAGTTATTTCACCTATGATCTTTTCCTGGTCCATCTGAGTTCTTGAAGAAATCAAGTCCTTTTCTAAACTCAGAATTTGTTCCTCTAACTCTAGCACCTCTTTATGGTATGCCCGCCTTTTTTCTGCAGCGAGAGAACCCAATCTACCTCTTAGAAAGGCCTTACATGCGAACCATACTACCCCTATTGTAGATGAACCCTGATTATTACAAAAAAATTCCTTTAGTTATTCCTTCAGAATATCTAAAACCCCTTCTTCTAGTAATATCGTGTGATCTAATGTCCACCTAGACTGAACAGACCCCTCGACCACCTTCATATGTAATAGAGTTGCTGAGTGGTCGGACAGGTGCACTCCTACTGGTTTCACATCTAAACCTTGTTCCATTAATTTATCATCCACTAGAAAGTAGTCAATAGGTGAGTGATGTCTATATTCCTTGTTATAAAATGTGAAGCCTTTCAGGATTCCTGCCTTAAGACGCCAAATATCACAAAGTCCCATTTGGGTCATAAATAATCTTATCAATTTCGACATCTTGGGGTTAACTACTGCTCTGCTGTTTATCTATTTTATGATCTAAAACTGCATTAAAATCACCTGCCATGATGATTGGGTCTGGAAAATTTAAAAGTTCAGTAAATAAGTCTTCCAACGGGACAGTATCATCCTGATTCGGACCATAATACCCTACTAGTGTATATTTCTGTCCAAAAATGTTTACTTTGTATTCTTTGAGATTTGACTGATTTATAAAATTTTTATACAAATTACTTGAAATTAATTTTTTTTTTCTTTAACCACCAACCATCTACCTGCTATATTTGAGATGCTACTCTTAACAAAAATGTTCATCCCTTGTTTAACCAAGATAGCCACTCCTTTTGTAACTGCAGTCTGTTTTGTATGAAGAACCTGTAAAACCCATCTTCTAGCTTTAAATATCTCTCTACATTCTTCCTCCATTAGATGTGTGTTAGAAATGGGGATCTCTAGTTGGCAGCGGCTGGCGCCGATGTCCAAAAAGGGATCCTCCTTCTCAAAAAGCGTGTGGAACGAACTTAGTTCGAGGCTGTGGTCCACACGACCGGGTGATGCACAATGTATCTGAGATTTAAAGGGGCACGGCACGCAGCCTCACAAGGAAGCCACGGTGATGACAGGCGGACTCGCAGCCGTCACAGCTCCCCGCTGTAGCGGTCCGCGGCGTGCACTCACGATAATACTGGGACGGGGCTTAAAGGCGGGCACCCAGCGGCCCCAGCAGGTGATAACAAGATCCTCGAAGTGGTGACTAGTGCGGGCCCTCATCGGCACAGCTCCTCAGCTGCAGCGGCCCACAATAGCGATTAGTCTCGTGGGACGGCAAATGCGGGTACTCAGCGGCACAGCTCCTCAGCTGCAGCGGCCCACAATAGCGATGATTCTCGTAGGACGGCAAATGCGGGCACTCAGCGGCACAGCTCCTCAGCTTCAGCGGCCCGCAATAGCCATGATTCTCGTAGGACGGCAAATGCGGGCACTCAGCGGCACAGCTCCTCAGCTGCAGCAGCCCACAATATCGATAGCGATGATTCTCGTAGGACGGCCAAGGCGGGCTCTCAGTGGCAACAGCTCCTCAGCTGCGGCGGCCCACAATAGCTATCACGATGACCTTGGTAACACAGGCAAATGCGGGCTCTCAGCGGCAACAGCTCCTCAGCTGCGGCGGCCCACAATAGCGATGCGATGACTTTCAGCCCGCATTCCCCTCAGTAGAACCAGAGGCTCTGGAATTCTCAACAGAGGCCTCACCTGCGAGTAGAATCCCTCTCAAATAGGAATCCGGACGGCTGATGGGTGAAGTCTAATGTCCCTGAGACTTCAGCAGGAGGCAAGCTCAAATCAGGCCCTTGGGTAGTTGCTTCAGCAAGATGGATGAAAGTTTCAAAGTCCTTTCCCTCTCGTTACACGGACAGAGGTTCGTCTTGACATCCAGAAGTAACACACCCTGTAGAGGTTTTAGCACAGATCTTTATACCCCAAAAGTCTTTGTTCTCAAAAAGTCACAAATCACTGAACCCAGCCAAAACCAGTTTGGTGTCGTCCTGGAGCACTTTATTTAAGAGTCTACATCCTGGCGTTCAGGGAGAGGGGGGTCTGCCATCAGACGCACAGTGGGAGGTGGAGACATCATTCACCTTGTCAGGCACAGCCCTGCTCAGATCAAAGGGTCACCCTTCACCATACTTCAACTGTAGATCTCTCTGTTTAATCCAGGTCGGTCTCAGCCTGCCCTGACCCTCCAAAACCAGACACCCAATACACATAACAGCAGAGCACACAGGAAGGCTTAGGCAAGAAAATACTTACTTCCCAAAAGTGTGAACAAACAAGCCTGACAGTGGAACCCTCTAATCAACAGCACCTGAGCTGCTATCCCTCTACTATTCTAACCCCTCTATACTTGTTGAAGTCTGTGTGCACACTGGATTGCACCCACCATCACAACGCCAGTCCCTGTAGGAACCTAACAATTTAAAACATAAGCACCGGTGCACCACACATCAATTTCAATGCAGAAAGAACAATCATGTAGTCTGTATCCAACATGGATGTTCTTCAAAGTTTTCCTTTTTATTCCAATTTCAATAGCTTTAAAACGAGGTCATAAACATCATTTTTCACAACGATACAGCCGACACATTTCGTCCTAATAAAGGACTTCTTCAAGGCTGTTAAATTCAAACAAATAAATATACAGATCAATAGACAAAACTAAAGACAAGTACAACACATCACATACTGTACAAACATTAAAAGGCTATTATTTCTAGCCAGTTGTCTACATTAAGAGTACATTTATACAAAACAAATAGAAGCAAGCGAACAGCAAGACAGACCGACATTTTTGTACTTATCAACATTGTAATTTTCCAAACGTATAGATAACATTTTTATAAAGATTTCATATCTGTATAATATTTAAAGGAGTGTATCTAAAGAAAAAACTCCTATCGCGGGCTCATGTAAACTGTCAAAGAGAAACAAGTTGCCTAGGGTGCTAGGAGGTAGGAGAGGCAGCGAAAGAAAGATAAGTGAAGAAGTATTACAATTAGAAAAGGCCAAAGGCCAACCGCTTGATAGTCATGCGATTAAAAAAGGTGCAAGTGGAGGTTCTACCGAACCTTTATGCCAAAAGAGGCCATGCTGACAACAAATAGTACAAATAAATAAACGCTGTAAAATACCCACCACTAGAATCTTTTTTAAATAAGTCAGTCTTATCAAGAAGGAAGCCAGTAAATAGCCAGATCCGTTGCCTAGGAGTCGTTCCCCATCTAAATTATGGTTATCTAGAATATCAACAAGAGTATAAGTATAGGTTACACGCCAGGCTCAGAATATCGGCCACTAAGTACAATAAAAAGGGGCCTGCCCAGCTCAAAAAGTCACAAATCACTGAACCCACCCAGAACCAGTTTGGTGTCGTCCTGGAGCACTTTATTTACGAGGCTACATCCTGCCTTTCAGGAAAAGGGGGTCTGCCATCAGACGCACAGTGGGAGGTGGAGCCATCTTTCACCTTGCAAGGCACTGCCCTGCTCAGATCAAAGGGTCACCCTTCCCCATACTCCAACTGCAGATCTCTCGGTTTGATCCAGGTCGGTCTCACCCTGCCCTGACTCTCCAAAACCAGACAGCCAATACACATAACAGCAGAGCACACGGGAAGGCTTAGGCAAGAAAATACCAACTTCCCAAAAGTGGTAGTTTTAAACACAGAATATAAAAATAATCGTCACTAATAGATGCACTTTAATATTTGGAGCTCAGGCATACTAAATTCGACTTTCCTATCCTGTTCCTTGGGTCAAGTAGGATTAAACCAATTCATACAGTCAATTTACAATAAAGGAGCATTCGCGCTGTGGCACTGAATGGCAGTGGCACAGCGCCCAGAGCATCTAACACAAGCAAACACAGAGGAGACAAAAGCGAAAAATGGAAGGGAGACCCACGCCAATGGTGCCATGTCTAACACGTGTCCCCTCCAGCTGAAATGTGGGGAGAATTACCCACCCACTTGGGAGTTCTCATCACTAAGTCGGAAAAATCTGGACAGACCATCAGCATTGGCATGTTCTGTACCAGGGCGGTGTTCCACCGTAAAGTCCATACCCTGTAGGGAAATGGACCACCTCAACAACTTTGGATTCTCTCCCCTCATCTGCATCAACCATCTGAGGGGCCTGTGGTCTGTCTGAACCCGGAAGTGAGTCTCAAGCAGGTATGATCTCAGCTTCTCCAGTGCCCAGACCCCCAGCAAATGCCTCACGCTCAATTGCACTCCACCTGTGTTCCCGTGGAGGTAACCTCCTACTAATGAAGGCTACAGGTTGGTCAAGGCCCTCCTCATTCATCTGTGACAGAACGCCCCCCAACAATATGCTCGGAAGCGTCTGTCTAGACAACAAATTCTTTTGCAAAGTTGGGCGCCTGAGGTACCGGTGCTGTGCACATGGCAGTCTTCAGGGCGTCAAAAGCTTTCTGACAGGTGTCAGTCCAGTTCACAATCTTTGGCTGCTTCTTAGAAGTCAGCTCAGTCAAGGGTACAACAATGCTGTCATACCCCTTGACAAACCTCCTGTAATAACCCGCAAGTCCTAAAAAGGCTCTCACCTGTGTCTGGGTCTTTGGGGGCTCCCAAGCAAGGATGGTTTCGATCTTGGGCCGCTCCCCACATGGTGTCCCAAGTACACCACAGAACCCTGCCCAAGCTGGCACTTACTTGCCTTGATTGTGAGGCCTGCCTTTCGCAGGGCCATCAACACTTCCCAGAGGTGGCGCAGGTGTTCCTCCAATGAGGAACTAAACACTGCAATGTCATCCAGGTAGGCGGCACTGAAATCTTCCAGCCCAACAAACACCCTGTTGACCAACCTCTGAAAGGTGGCAGGGGCATTCTTCATCCCAAAGGGCATCACCCAGAACTGGTAGTGCCCATCTGGGGTGGAGAATGCTGACCTCTCCTTTGCCCCATCAGTCAAGGCGATCTGCCAATACCCAAACGTCAAATCAAATGTGCTGAGCTACCGTGCAGCCCCTAGCCGATCTATGAGCTCATCAGCTCTGAAGATGGGGTGCGCTTCAGTCTTCGTGACTGAATTGAGACCTCGGTAGTCCAGGCAGAACCAAAGTTCTGGGGTGACACCAGGCGCTGCAGCTTTTGGAACAGACAGCTGGACAAGGGCTGCTAGAGGACTCAATCACCCCTAAAGCAAACATTTTGGAGACCTCCTCCTTAATGCATTCCCTGACCCAGTCAGTCACTCGGTAAAGCCTTGTGCTTCTCAGGAGGACTGTCCCCAGTGTCTACGTCATGGACGCAATAATCAGTGACACTAGGCACCAGGGAGAACAGGTCACTGAATTGCCCCAACAGTTGGCGACAATCGCTCTGCTGCTCAGGGGTCAGTGTGGTAGAGAGAACCACACCCTCCACTGACCCATCTTGCTCCTCTGCACGCAGGAGGTCAGGAAGAGGCTCACTCTCCTTTTCCATTCCAGCATCTGTGGCCAGAAGCATGCCCACTTCAGACCTCTCAAAGTGGGGTTTCAGGCGGTTAACATGCAGGACCCGCAAGGGGTTCCTGGGAGACCGCAATTCCACCATGTAGGTAACAGGACTCTTGCGCTCCACCACTTCCACTTATCTTGGAGCGCACAGGGCTCCACTGGGGCCATGACAAAAACCTTTTGATCAGGCTGAAACTCAATCAGAGTGGCATTCTGATCGTGCCAGCGTTTCATCTCTTCCTGGCTGGCTTCCAGATTTGCCTCAGCAAGTTTTCTGAAACGCCGAGTCTGGTTCCTGAAGGCCAGCATGTAACTAAACACATCCTGGGGAGGTTTCCTGGGAGATTTCTCCCAGCCTTCCTTGACCAGACTCAGAGGTCCTCTTACAGAGTGACCATAGAGCAGTTCAAAGGGACTGAACCCTAAGGACGTCTGTGGCACCTCACGGTAAGCAAACAGCAGGCATGGCAAGAGGACGTCCCACTTACGCCTCATTGCCGTCCCACTTACGCCTCATGGGCTCCTCTAGGCACATAATCATGCCCTTAAGGGTCCGGTTGAATCTCTCAACCAGCCCATTACCTTGGGGGTGGTAAGGAGTCGTACATTTGTAAGTCACCCCACACTCCTCCCACAGAGACTTCATATATTTGGAAATTAAGTTAGTACCCCTATCAGACACCACCTCTCTGGGGAATCCCACATGGGAGAAAATCCCCATCAGTGCACGTCCCACCACGGGGGCAGTCACTTTCCTGAGTGGAATAGCTTCAGGGTACCGGGTGGCATGGTCCACCAAGACCAGGATGAACCTGTTGCCCAAGGCTGTGTTGGGGTCCAGAGGCCCCACAATGTCAATGCCCACTCGCTCGAATGGGGGTACTGACAACTGGAAAGGGCTGGAGTGGGGCCTTGATCTTCCCCACTCTTCCCACTTTCCTGGCAAGTTTCACAAGGCCTGCAGTGAGCATCTGAGCTCTTGCGCATCTGGGGCCAATAAAAGTGGGTGAGCAGCCTCTCGAAGGTCTTGGTCTGCCCCAGATGTCCGGCCAACGGCACATCGTGAGCCAACCCCAGTAGGAAGGCTCTGAAGCGCTGGGGTACCACCAGCACACGGGCTGACCCAGGCTCAGCAACCTTAGGCTCGCTGTATAGAAGGTCATTCTCCCAATAGATCAGATGTGACCCTGACTGATCACCGGCTGCCTGGGCTGCAGCCTGTCGCCGCAACCCCTCAAGAGAAGGGCACGTACACTGCTGTTCACAAAATTCCTCCCTGGTGGGCCCTCCTTCCTGCTGCCATTGGGTCAGCTCAGGCATGTCCCCCAGTTCGGCTACTTGTTCCCTTGTAGGCTCCAGGGCATCCCCCTCAAGGTCTGCTTCCTCCTGAACAGTGGGAACTATGGGGGCCGGTTTCCCGCACCCCCTACCCCTTCTCTTTAAGGCAGGGGCCTGGGCCATACTTTCAGGCTCCAGGTCCTTCTGAACATCCTTACTGACTGCCATGGACCGAGTGGTCACGCACGCCCACTCAGGCAGACCCAACATTTCCAAGTGAGATTTCCTCTCCACCGTAGACCACGGGGAGTTCTCTAAATTGTTGCCCAATAGACAGTTTACCGGCATGGCTGGCCTCACAGCTACTTGAAGAGTTCCTGAGACCACCCCCCACTCAAAGGGAATTTGAGCTGCCTCACACTGGCACTCAGAGTTGTCTGCTGACACTACTGGGCAGAATGCATGGGGGACAACCTGCTCTTTGGACACCAACCGGGAGCTGACAGCAGTCACATTAGCTCCTGTGTCACTCAGAGCCTCCACCCTATGGCCATTGATGGTCGCCCACTGCCTGTACTTCTTAGTGTTAGCAGGCAGTGTAGGGTTAGGGACCTTCTCAAAGTCTGCTAGCGAGACAAGGGTCAATTCTACGGGATCCCACCCACCTTGGGCACCCATCTCCTCCCCTCCAAGGGCTACACTAGCAATCTGGCGGGGGGCGCATGGGGTGGTGCACTGGAGTCCCTCTGGGGACAATGGGATCGTAATACTGGTGGCCCACTTGACCACTCTTAAAACAAGGAAGAGGCCCCCTCTGAACAGGCCTACCTGTCGGGGACACTGGCGTCTTCTCAGGGGGAGGCTGGGACACCACTCCTTGGTTCCCTTGGGAATTACTTTGGAGCCCTCTCTGGAACTCCCTCTGTTTACCCCTATCCCCCCTGTTCTTGCTGGGGACCCTGCCCACCTTTGGCAAAGTCTCCCACCTGACCCTTGCGATCCCGGGTGCTCACCAAGAGGTCCACCTCCTCAGCAAGCTTCCTAGGGTGAGTTAGCTTGCTATCAATAAGGTGCTGGCGTAGCTCTGGAAAACAGTTACTAGATAAATGCTCCCATGCAAACAAATCATACAATTGCTCAAAAGTTTCCACTTTGCTACCCTCTACCCAGCGATCCATTGCTCTGCAAAAAAAGACACATTCAACCCAAGTGGTACCCTCTAACTTCTTCCAGGTTCTAAATTTCTGTCTGTACATTTCTGGGGTCAAACCATAACGCGTCATCAAGGCCTTTTTCATATGGGCATACACCATCCTGCTCTCTTCAGGCAGATCCAACAGGGTATCCCTCCCATCACTCACAAGGCGTCCCCACAACCCCGCTCACCAATCCTTCTCAGGGACCCGGTGCGACACCATGGCTATCTCATATGCGGCAAACCATTACCCAATATCCTCACTCTTATGGAAATCCTTGATGACATCCTTGGGTATGTAAACTCTACTCTCGGTAGGTACTAAAGGTATGCTGCCTTGATCTCCAACTCCCTTAATACTCTCTGATGCTCAAGTTTCATTTTCTCAAGTTCAAATGCCAACCTGTTTTTCTCAATATCCAACTTTATACTCTCTAGGTCCTTCTGACCCTCCAATTTGGCCATCTCCAAACTATGCCTCCTATCTCTCTCCCTGTCCTCCATCTCTTCTGGAGACAGACCCTTTGAGGACACACTAGTACCTAGATTGGAAAGTGCTTTACCTCCCACTAAATCCACTTCATCATCCTGCTGCCCTCCAGCCTTCTCTCCCTCATTCCTAGCGGACTCTCTCGCTTCTAACCAGGCCTTGAGGGCCTTCTGATACTCCTGCTTCCTAGAGAGAACCGCAACAGGGACTGTGAATTGCTTGCAAAAAGACTTTAGCTGTTTGGCAGTGTAGGTTTCTAACCTGTCTTCCTCAAAGATGACATCCTCCGAAGCATTGGACGTTGGCCTACCCATTGTAGACATAACTGGCAATTACAATCAACAATAGAACAAAATCAAACCGTATGTGGTTGTGCCTAGGCCTACACTCACTAGTAGTGTACACCAGTTATTGTATGTGGATCATAAATGCAAGCCCTGATCCTCACCGCTGACCAGCAATGTTAGAAATGGGGTCTCTAGTTGGCAGCGGCTGGTGCCGATGTCCAAATAGGGATCCTTCTGCCTAAGTCAGAGTAAGGGGCTACACCCTGTAATAATCCCTGATCAACCCTGTGGTAATGTAGCACGAGCAGACAGGCCTATCTCAGAGACAATGTGTGAAGCATTTATGACCATACACAATAACGCAGTGAACACACTACAAAGGGACACCACACAAGCAGCTATAGAAAAATAAGTATATTTATATAGGCTTAACACAAGGCTCAAAAGCGATCAAGAAACCACAATGCACATAATTACAGATTCACTTCAAAAGCAATAGAGGCACTCAAAAAGCGTGTAGAACGAACTTAGTTCGAGGCCGGGGTCCACGTGACCCGGTGATGCACAATGTACCTGAGATTTAAAGGGGCACGGCACGCAGCCTCACAAGGAAGCCGCGGTGATGACAAGCGGACTCGCAGCGGCCACAGCTCCCTGCTGTAGCGGTCCACGGCGTGCACTCACAATAATCCTGCGACGGGGCTTAAAGGCGGGCACCCAGCGCCCCCCACAGGTGATAACAAGATCCTCGAAGTGGTGACTAGTGCGGGCACTCAGCGGCACAGCTCCTCAGCTGCAGCGACCCATGATAGCCATGATTCTCGTGGGACGGCAAATGCGGGCATTTAGCGGCATAGCTCCTCAGCTGTAGTGGCCCACAATAGCGATGATTCTCATAGGACGGCAAATGCGGGCACTCAGCGGCACAGCTCCTCAGTTGCAGCGGCCCACAATAGTGATAGCGATGATTCTCGTAGGACAGTCAAGGCGGGCTCTCAGCGGCAACAGCTTCTCTGCTGCGGCGGCCCACAATAGTGATCACAATGACTTTGATAACACAGGCAAATGCGGGCTCTCAGCGGCAACAGCTCCTCAGCTGCGGCGGCCCACAATAGCGATCACGATGAATTTGGTAACACAGGCTAATGCGGGCTCTCAGCGGCAATAGCTCCTCAGTTGCGGCGGCCCACAAAAGCGATCACGATGACCTTGGTAACACAGGCAAATGCGGGCTCTCAGCGGCAACAGCTCCTCAGCTGCGGCGGCCCACAATAGCGATGCGATGACCTTGGTAACACAGGCAAATGCGGGCTCTCAGCGGCAACAGCTCCTCAGCTGCGGCAGCCCACAATAGCGATGCGATGAATTTCAGCCCGCATTCCCCACAGTAGAACCAGAGGCTCTGGAATTCTCAACAGAGGCCTCACCTGCGAGTAGAATCCCTCTCAAATAGGAATCCGGACGGCTGATGGGTGAAGTCTAATGTCCCTGAGATTTCAGCAGGAGGCAAGCTCAAATCAGGCCCTTGGGTAGTTGCTTCAGCAAGATGGATGAAAGTTTAAAAGCCCTTTCCCTCTCGTTACACGGACAGAGGTTCGTCTTGACATCCAGAAGTAACACACCGTGTAGGGGTTTTAGCACAGATCTTTATACCCCAAAAGTCTTTGTTCTCAAAGAGTTACAAATCACTGAACCCAGCCAGAACCAGTTTGGTGTCGTCCTGGAGCACTTTATTTACGAGGCTATATCCTGCCTTTCAGGGAGAGGGGGTCTGCCATCAGCCGCACGGTGTGGGGTGGAGCCATCATTCACCTTGCCAGGCACAGCCCTGCTCAGATCAAAGGGTCACCCCTCCCCATACTCCAACTGCAGATCTCTCTATTTAATCCAGGTCGGTCTCAGCCTGCCCTGACACTCCAAAACCAGACAGCCAATACACATAACAGCAGAGCACATGGGAAGGCTTAGGCAAGAAAATACCTACTTCCCAAAAGTGGTAGTTTTAAACACAGAATATAAAAATAATCGTCACTAATAGAGGCACTTTAATATTTGGAGCTCAGTCATACTAAATTCGACTTTCCTATCCTGTTCCTTGGGTCAAGTAGGATTATACCAATTCATACAGTCAATTTACAATAAGGAGCATTCGCGCTGTGGCACTGAATGGCAGTGGCACAGCGCCCAGAGCATCTAACACCAGCAAACACAGAGGAGACAATAGCGAAAAATGGGAGACCCACGCCAATGGTGCCAGGTCTAACAATGTGTCTCTTGTAAAATAACTAATTGTGCAGGACAATCCCTTAGATATTGCAGAATTCTCTCCCGCCTACCTTTCACCCGAAGCCCATTCACGTTCCATGAAAGAATTTTTATCTCCCTTTTTCCTTTCTCACCCACAATCGCTAAAATCAGGCTCCACACACTGGTATAGTATCAAGAAGGCTTCTGAGGACTTATTTTTTATTTTCTCCTTTTTGCTCCCCACCCTGTGCACCCTACGCCCCACCCCCATGGAAAACCCTACCCGATTCTTCATGGCCTAAGCCCTATGGGCATCCCCCAAAGTGCGTCTCAGAAAATAAACCTAAGATAAATAAAACTTATACTTGTAATATATAGGACTCAGTTATCTTTAATCTTCAATCTTAACAATACAGTGACCTATCTTAACACTACAGTAACCCTTTATTCCAAATCATCTTACTAGCCCCCAGGCTGAATTGATTCAATAAACTTGTCCACCTCCTCAACAAATCGAAAAGTTTGCATTCTATTGTCAAACATCACTTTCAGAAAAGCGGGGAATTTCAGCTGAACCGAAGCTCCCAACCTTTTTTAGAGGCTCAATTTATTTCCCCAATTACCACTGCCTATTGGAGGTGACACTAGACAGATCAGATCTAATTTCAAACCTAGCCCCGTCCACCTTCATCGTTTTTTTTCTCAATTCCTTGGCCAGGATCTTCTCCTTAAGTGTCTGGGTTAGGAAATTAACTAAGATTCTCCTTGGTCTAGTCCGATTTGTGTTGAGTCTGTAAGGGTCCCTATGAATCCTTTGAATGTCTCTTGCAATTTCTTCCTCGGTTTCCTCCAGCTGCATTTCCCTCTTTACTGTACTATAAAGGTCTTAATATCTTCTCCTTCTTTGCCCTCCGGAATTTTTAAGATCTTTAAGTTATTCCTCCTTTGAAAATTCTCTAACCTTTTCGACCCTCTTCTGCTGTTCTTTCTCAAACATTTTGAGACTCAATTTAAACCATATTAGCTTTTACGGTCTCTTTGAGCCCTTTAACCTCACCTTCTAACGTCGATGTTCTGTTACTTAAATCATCAATTTTATTTTCCAGAATTTCACAAGCAGCTCTGATCTCTTTCTGATTAGACTCTGAGGTTTCAAATCTGCTCTTTATTTCAAGCGTGAGGGTAGAAAGAAGGGCGCTGACAGACCGGGTCTCCCTTCTCCGCATTACCCGGACTCACCTCAGCTTCTCTTTCAGCCAGTTTCCTACTAGTGCCTGAGTCTGCTAAGTCTGTTGTTTTAGTCCTAGTGTCTACGTCAGGTGCCAAAACCTGATAACGGTTTGGACTCAAATGTCTGGACCAGTCGCCCATATTAGTCGGCTCCATCCTTTCACTTACTCCTTCTGGATTTTTATTAAACTCTTCAAAACCTCCCTTTGCTTCGCCCAAAATTAGAGTTTTTGGCAAGACCTTAAAGTATGTCCTGAGCGAGGGAGTAACCTTAATCTTATGGTCAGGGATGGGCTTCTTTCAAATCGTTTTATGAGCTATAGTCTCTGTACTTAATATATCTTTAAGAGGTCCAGACCTGCTTACTTCTTTGATTTTAACCTCTTTTTGCCTCACGGTTTCACCTTTTTCAATTACCAAAACAGGGTTAAACAACTCCAGGGCTCTCCCACCACTCTCTTTCCTTGTGCTCCTAAGAGTATATCTTGATTTTTCACTGGATCCTGTAATGCCCGCACCCCCCCTTTAGGGCTTTCTCTTTCTTTTAGCTTTTGCTTTTGCTTGTCTCCCTGCGCTTACCGTCTCTCGCAGGAGCTCTTTCCTGATATGAAGTCCAAACCTCAACGCAATCCCTGCTCTCCTCACCGCACTCCACCAGCTCTTCGCCGCTGTGACACTCCTCAACTCCGAATCCGACTCGGGCTCCAAACCCAACGCCGCTGTCCCTGGTTCCTCCTCCTCTGCCCTGGAAAAGAAACCTCGCAGCAGCGCGCCGGCCCCTCCGCAGCTCCAGCACCACACTCCCCACAGATCGTCAAAAGGAAACCCGGGGACACCAGATTCTCCCGTGGACACCCAATCAGCTGAACCACCGTTCCACTGCTCCAAGGTATTTTTCCAAATTGCGTTTCACTTTCCTACGGTCAATTCATTTGCTTTTCCAAGACGCACTCGAGTTCACACGCGACCCGCCCATTAGCCAGCCGCCATGTTTTCCCCCAAAAAATGACGTCCGTGGCACAGTATTCTTCATAGGGTATTGAGTTAGAGCATGTCACCTCCGCAGGTGAAACTAGATGAAGTAAGGGAAGGGAAATTCCAAGAAGGGACTTTATTATGGCTGGTTGTAATATTATTTTTGAGGCAGACAGATCACTATGGTTTCACAAACCGAGAAGTATATGTAGAGTGCTAAGGCTGTCTGCTTCCAAGGGAACATCATATGTATGTGCTGATCCTAGTACCCTATCCAGTACCAGTACCCATTTTATGTAGATTATTTGGAATGTCAAGATCACGATGACCTTGGTAACACAGGCAAATGCGGGCTCTCAGCGGCAACAGCTCCTCAGCTGCGGCGGCCCACAATAGCGATGCGATGACCTTGGTAACACAGGCAAATGCGGGCTCTCAGCGGCAACAGCTCCTCAGCTGCGGCAGCCCACAATAGCGATGCGATGACTTTCAGCCCGCATTCCCCACAGTAGAACCAGAGGCTCTGGAATTCTCAACAGAGGCCTCACCTGCGAGTAGAATCCCTCTCAAATAGGAATCCGGACGGCTGATGGGTGAAGTCTAATGTCCCTGAGATTTCAGCAGGAGGCAAGCTCAAATCAGGCCCTTGGGTAGTTGCTTCAGCAAGATGGATGAAAGTTTCAAAGCCCTTTCCCTCTCGTTACACAGACAGAGGTTCGTCTTGACATCCAGAAGTAACACACCATGTAGGGGTTTTAGCACAGATCTTTATACCCCAAAAGTCTTTGTTCTCAAAGAGTTACAAATCACTGAACCCAGCCAGAACCAGTTTGGTGTCGTCCTGGAGCACTTTATTTACGAGGCTATATCCTGCCTTTCAGGGAGAGGGGGTCTGCCATCAGCCGCACAGTGGGGGGTGGAGCCATCATTCACCTTGCCAGGCACAGCCCTGCTCAGATCAAAGGGTCACCCCTCCCCATACTCCAACTGCAGATCTCTCTATTTAATCCAGGTCGGTCTCAGCCTGCCCTGACCCTCCAAAACCAGACAGCCAATACACATAACAGCAGAGCACATGGGAAGGCTTAGGCAAGAAAATACCTACTTCCCAAAAGTGGTAGTTTTAAACACAGAATATAAAAATAATCGTCACTAATAGAGGCACTTTAATATTTGGAGCTCAGTCATACTAAATTCGACTTTCCTATCCTGTTCCTTGGGTCAAGTAGGATTATACCAATTCATACAGTCAATTTACAATAAGGAGCATTCGCGCTGTGGCACTGAATGGCAGTGGCACAGCGCCCAGAGCATATAACACCAGCAAACACAGAGGAGACAAAAGCGAAAAATGGAAGGGAGACCCACGCCAATGGTGCCAGGTCTAACAATGTGTCTCTTGTAAAATAACTAATTGTGCAGGACAATCCCTTAGATATTGCAGAATTCTCTCCCGCCTACCTTTCACCCGAAGCCCATTCACGTTCCATGAAAGAATTTTTATCTCCCTTTTTCCTTTCTCACCCACAATCGCTAAAATCAGGCTCCACACACTGGTATAGTATCAACAAGGCTTCTGAGGACTTATTTTTTATTTTCTCCTTTTTGCTCCCCACCCTGTGCACCCTACGCCCCACCCCTACGGAAAACCCTACCCGATTCTTCATGGCCTAAGCCCTATGGGCATCCCCCAAAGTGCGTCTCAGAAAATAAACCTAAGATAAATAAAACTTATACTTGTAATATATAGGACTCAGTTATCTTTAATCTTCAATCTTAACACTACAGTGACCTATCTTAACACTACAGTAACCCTTTATTCCAAATCATCTTACTAGCCCCCAGGCTGAATTGATTCAATAAACTTGTCCACCTCCTCAACAAATCGAAAAGTTTGCATTCTATTGTCAAACATCACTTTCAGAAAAGCGGGGAATTTCAGCTGAACCGAAGCTCCCAACCTTTTTAGAGGCTCAATTTATTTCCCCAATTACCACTGCCTATTGGAGGTGACACTAGACAGATCAGATCTAATTTCAAACCTAGCCCCGTCCACTTTCATCGTTTTTTTCTCAATTCCTTGGCCAGGATCTTCTCCTTAAGTGTGTAGGTTAGGAAATTAACTAAGATTCTCCTTGGTCTAGTCCGATTTGTGTTGAGTCTGTAAGGGTCCCTATGAATCCTTTGAATGTCTCTTGCAATTTCTTCCTCGGTTTCCTCCAGCTGCATTTCCCTCTTTACTGTACTATAAAGGTTTTAATATCTTCTCCTTCTTTGCCCTCCGGAATTTTTAAGATCTTCAAGTTATTCCTCCTTTGAAAATTCTCTAACCTTTTCGACCCTCTTCTGCTGTTCTTTCTCCCTCATTTTGAGACTCTCAATTTAAACCATATTAGGTTTTACGGTCTCTTTGAGGCCTTTAACCTCACCTTCTAACGTCGATGTTCTGTTACTTAAATCATCAATTTTATTTTCCAGAATTTCACAAGCAGCTCTGATCTCTTTCTGATTAGACTCTGAGGTTTCAAATCTGCTCTTTATTTCAAGCGTGAGGGTAGAAAGAAGTGCGCTGACAGACCGGTTAGATTGGTCTCCCTTCTCCGCATTACCCGGACTCACCTCAGCTTCTCTTTCAGCCAGTTTCCTACTAGTGCCTGAGTCTGCTAAGTCTGTTGTTTTAGTCCTAGTGTCTACGTCAGGCGCCAAAACCTGATAACGGTTTGGACTCAAATGTCTGTACCAGTCGCCCATATTAGTCGGCTCCATCCTTTCACTTACTCCTTCTGGATTTTTATTAAACTCTTCAAAACCTCCCTTTGCCCAAAATTAGAGTTTTTGGCAAGACCTTAAAGTATGTCCTGAGCGAGGGAGTAACCTTAATCTTATGGTCAGGGATGGGCTTCTTTCAAATCGTTTTATGAGCTATAGTCTCTGTACTTAATATATCTTTAAGAGGTCCAGACCTGCTTACTTCTTTGATTTTAACCTCTTTTTGCCTCACAGTTTCACCTTTTTCAATTACCAAAACAGGGTTAAACAACTCCAGGGCTCTCCCACCACTCTCTTTCCTTGTGCTCCTAAGAGTATATCTTGATTTTTCACTGGATCCTGTAATGCCCGCACCCCCCCTTTAGGGCTTTCTCTTTCTTTTCGCTTTTGCTTTTGTTTGTCTCCCTGCGCTTACCGTCTCTCGCAGGAGCTCTTTCCTGATATGAAGTCCAAACCTCAACACAATCCCTGCTCTCCTCACCGCACTCCACCCGCTCTTCGCCGCTGTGACACTCCTGAACTCCGAATCCGACTCGGGCTCCAAACCCAACGCCGCTGTCCCTGGTTCCTCCTCCTCTGCCCTGGAAAAGAAACCTCGCAGCAGCGCGCCGGCCCCTCCGCAGCTCCAGCACCACACTCCCCACAGATCGTCAAAAGGAAACCCGGGGACACCAGATTCTCCCGTGGACACCCGATCAGCTGAACCACCGTTCCACTGCTCCAAGGTATTTTTCCAAATTGTGTTTCACTTTCCTACGGTCAATTCATTTGCTTTTCCAAGACGCACTCGAGTTCACACGCGACCCGCCCATTAGCCAGCCGCCATGTTTTCCCCCAAAAAATGACGTCCGTGGCACAGTATTCTTCATAGGGTATTGAGTTAGAGCATGTCACCTCCGCAGGTGAAACTAGATGAAGTAAGGGAAGGGAATTTCCAAGAAGGGACTTTATTATGGCTGGTTGTAATATTATTTTTGAGGCAGACAGATCACTATGGTTTCACAAACCGAGAAGTATATGTAGAGTGCTAAGGCAGTCTGCTTCCAAGGGAACATCATATGCATGTGCTGATCCTAGTACCCTATCCAGTACCAGTACCCATTTTATGTAGATTATTTGGAATGTCAAGGTTAAGTCCATAGCCTACTGTTGATTTTAGCTGAAGGCCCCTTGTCCAGTGCTGAAACTATCGGACAATGACCTGTGGTCTGCAAGCAGTACTGGCAAGAACTCACTACAACCAAACAACAAAGCAAAGGACACAAGGCTTGTGAAGGTTGGCTACAGAGTCCCACTTCATCAAAAACTCAGTTATTTAAGTCAACAGGCGTGCACAGAGAACACTTTGCAGAAGTTGCAAACAATGCATGTTATAGCCACCTATATCAACTCCTACCCAATTTCAAACACTACTAACATGCCTAAACAGGTCATTAGAAGAGCCACAGTGGTCAAGTCAGTACAACGCGACTATTGCTAATCTTAGTAAATGAATTTTGGACCAACCAAGATACTTTCACAAGTATTATTAGAATTAAAAATATTAAGAATGACAAAGTTAATTATTGCTCCACATTATGCCCTTCCAGTAAGCATGTCAGCAATATGAAATGATATGGTTACCATACGCTTGTAAAAAGTTATTTCTTAATAACTAAAAGGTATTCATGCAATCGCTCACAGAAGAGAAAGTATACACCAGAATACACATCAATTAAGCACCATATTTCAAAACCTTAATTAAAAAGAAAGCACAAATTTGAACAATGTGATCCTTGCAAAATAAGTGTGGTAATTAATTGTACTGTGGTTTAAAAGATACAAACATAATTCATTAAAAATTACAGTAGAGATCTCATGTAATATTTCCAGTGTATGAAGTAGGTATTTTGGCTGTAAGAAAGCAGATGATTTTTGAAAAAAACTTCTTGGTGATAAGGATATAATTCAGTCTTTGATGCCTTCTTGTACAACGATTTATTAACTGGGCAAACTAAGTGTATTCTAAAGGTGTTACTGGAATGCTATTTAACATCCAAACTTCTTTTGACAGTTCTCTAATGCATAAATTGCACATTACACAGAAATCTTCAGTTTGACCTCTTTCAGAGCAAAAACTGCACTTAAAACATGCTTTAAAAAAATAAATCACCCAATGCCATATCCTGAGCCTAGATTTCTAAGAACTGCAGACAATGGGACAAAACAAACTTTTAACAAAATCTCAAATTATAGTGATAAAAGAGTACATGAAAACCTATCAGAGTTCCTACCCCTGAAAGAGATGTTCAAGTACAGAGCAGCCCTGAAAGAAACACTAACTATCCCAAAAAATCCTCTTGGCTGGGACATTAAGCAACTACCAAATTAACTCTAAACATTTTTCCTTCATCTCGCTTTAGGGAGAGCCTTATGCTTGGTCTTTTTTTTACTGAACTGACAGCAGTAAGAAAACAGATTACAAAAAAAGCACTGAAAAAGCTAATAGGTCTGGTCTAGTTCACAGACCTACTTTCTTTGTCATTGCTTCTTTCCTTTGCTAAATTTTATTCAAAGTTTAGTGGTCCAAAAATGCAACAAATAAATGATGCTGAAAGAGCAAACTAATGATACAATTCAAGATGGTCACCTGTACTTGCACATATACCCATGCACGGGTAGCCATCTTGTTTTTTTTTGTCATAAAAGAATAACAACAATTCCAAGATGGACAAAGGTGCATCTGTACACATGATGACTATCTTGTATTGCTTTTGCCATAAAGCATAATAGAAACCATTCATAGAAAGCCGCACACAGTTGGGTTCACTTCTAGGGGGGTCGCGTCATGGGTGAGCATCTTTGAATGGATTTCAAATATCTTTTTTATAATAAAGAACAGGAAACCCCAGAAAACCGGATTGCCACCCACAGCTATGCCAGCATGGGAGTGTAGTACTGCTAGTGGAAGAGGGAAACCTGGAAATATTATGTGAGACTCTGCATGACCCATGCAAAATGAAAATAAAATAAACCAAAAAGGAAAAAGTACGTTAGCACATCCATCCTGGCACTGAAAAAGTCTTTTAGGACAGAAAAATTGCCATCACTTACAAGTTTCAACAGTTAGAAGTGTATTTTTTTTAGAATTTACCTTATACCATGATTCCCCATCATTCTGTGGGTTGGTACGGACTGTCAATCTTATAAAATGAAATTAAACAGTGTTTATACAGCGCCCTGCTACTAAGGACTGTGTCCCTGCTTTTTCTTTTTTTGGTTCCAACCATTTTTAGTGTTTTTTTTGTTTTGACTATACAAAATCAATGCAGATTACAGCTGTATACATACATCAGTGTGTACTTCCACAGACAATGCTATTATAAACCAACAGCGGAATAGGTTATTCAGGTCCATGCATTAAACAACGGTCAATAAAAAGAAACAAGATTAGGAAATTTAAATGATCCCCTTTGACCAGTGGTGTATTGTGTTATCTCACCCAGGCTTGAAACCAAATTGTTAACTGGGAACACATGTTAGAGAGGGTGGGGAGGATGGAGGAGGGGGACAGGCATAGTTCTAGTGCCTCTGTGGCAAAAGAAAGCGCGGGGCTAGGCACTGGAAACTGCGCGGTGGGATCTCCGAAAAGCAGCCCTCATGGAAGAGATTACTCAATTCTACTGGAAGAGGCGCTCACCTTGATGTCCCGGATAGGACCTGTGGCTATGAGGGGTCAGCCTCCTTGTCAGTGGCTTGTCGGAAGTGTGTAAGCAAGGAGGCTCATTGAGTGGAGATGGGGCATCGGTTCATCCGATGCACTTCCTCGTACCGAAGTGCATTCCCCTTTGCAGCACCCCATTTGCGCAATACCCAAACCCATGCCTCCACTGGGGGACCCACTGTTGCTTGCCAGTGTAAAGCGATTGCTCACATGGCTGAGAGTAGGGTTAAGGCAGCAAAGCGCGTTTGCACCTTGCGTTGCTTCCAGAGCTTAAAATGCCTAATGAGCAGGCTTCCCAAGTGTTAATGTCCGGGAGTCCTGCGACTTCCAGCAATGCAGCGTGGATAGGGCCCCAGTAGTCGTGTAGGGCTGAGCAGGGCCATAACATGTGTACAAGTGACGCGTTAGGGGTGCGGCACCAAGGGAAGCCAAAGTATGACTCCGGTAAATGACGATGGAGTTGTGCTGGCGTTAGATAGGCCCTATGTAGGCTAAAGAACTGTGTGTTTTTAAAACGCGAGTTTCGAGAGGCCTTCTTTGGGAATTCTAGGGCCTTTGCCCATTCTTTATCATGCAAAACCCGTCCAAACTCTTCCTCCCATTTCTAGCGGAGTGTGGCGAGCAGGGTGGCCGTCAACTACCGCACAGCTTTATATAGCCGTGTGATAAGATGGTGTCAGCACAGCGTGCAGAACTGGGTGCGTCGTTGGTTCACCCTCGGATAGGTCTCAGAGACGTTGGCAGCTGTGTACAAGTTGCTGTGACAGAGAAACTGCCCCATAGGGAGCCCCATCTCCTCAGCCAGCCGAGCAAAAGGAAGAAAATAGGGCCCCCACCTCCAGAAATGAGCAATTGGTCTAGGCGCGTAATTCCGCAGAGGCATAATAGCCCTGGCCTCGAGGCAAGCCAACCAGGTACAGCAAAGGGGTATAAAGCGGAGCATTCCACTTGTATGAAATAGGTCAGGGCAGGCGGCGCTCCCAGTAGTAGATGGCGGATTTCTGGCAATGGCAGGAGCCCAGCCTCAGTAGAGGCCTTTTAGAAGTAACGCCCAGCAGGACAGCCATTGGAGTTGCGCCGCCAAAAAGTATGCCTTTAAGGACAGAGCTCCAAGGCCTCCCCTATCCATTAGGAGCTGCATCATGGCCACGGCTACTCGCCGACGACCAGACCCCAGATGAGCAAAAAAGAAGCGCATCCAACTCCTGAAAGTAAGAGCGAGGCGGAATAACTGGAAGGTTCGTCAAGTGATATAGGTGGCGAGGCAGGATGACCATTTTCCTCAAGGCGCTTTTTCTGTTGGGGTTAGGGGAAGTGTCCTACAGAAATCGACTTGGGAACGCATGCACATCAGGGCCCTGCGGTGATTACCCTTGTAAACGTTGCGTAAATTAAGATATAGGCAAACTCCCAGGTATCGGGTGCTTAAGCTTGCCACAAAAGGCATGAATCCCCAATGCATACCTCATGTTGCAGGACATCGGAGCTGAGCGGGTAAATAGCAGACATCGACCAGTTGACCCGCAGCCCAGGCCCTGCGGCAAATTCCGTGAGATCGGTGCGGATTGGGTCAAGGTCAACTGTTCTGTCCCTTATGTAAAGAAGCAGGTCATCTGCATATAGGTAGACACTATGCGTCCTGCCCTCCAAAGGAAATTTCGCTAAGGACATAGCTGTTGGCCCCAAGTACAGCAATTGGTTAACTAACTGAGTGGGGTCCCTGCCCGGCTTTGGATTCGAGATCAAAAGCGGCTTGCGCAGAGAGTGGGGCAACTTGCCAACTTTCAGAACGGCTTTGTATATCACAGCCAACGGGGTGCCAGGATGGTTAAGAAAGTTTAGCAGTATTCTAGAGTCAGGCCGTCCATGCCTGGGGTTTTGTTGCGGGCCAGGACTAAGATTACCTGCTTCACATCAGCAGTTGAAATCTCCACCTCGAGGGAGTTCCTCTCAAGAGCAGGAATCCGGGGTAGGCGGATACCGGCAAGGAATGCTCCTGTTGGTTCCGTCTGGTGGCTCAGGGGCGCCCGGTATATGACAGAGTAACACTTGTAGAAAGCCTGCAAGATTTCGGTCTGAGTACAGATCTTGGCTCCAGTAGGGACAATTACCTCAGTGATAAGATGAGACACCGAATCTTGTTGAATGAGCCATGCCAGTAGTGCTCCGGGCCTGTTGCCCCCTCGGTGCACCATGGCAGCGTAGGCCTTAAAGTTATAGCGTCTCAAGTCTTCAAGAAGGGCCGCGTAAGCGGTCTTCGCCTCCGCCAACCGAGGTGCAAGTAACAGATTAGCATCGCCCCCATTACTGAGTGAGGCCAGATTATGCTCAGCTGTTTTTAAGTCTTGTTTGAGAGTTCTGCGGGCTCCCGCTATCTGTTGTATACAAGTTGCTCTGGTCACCACTTTAAAGGCATCCCACTCCAATGTACTGGTGGATGCCGTGTTCTGACGTTTCAGAAAATTAGCGTCAGAAGTTGATCTCTTGGTCCTTGCGGAACACTTAATCCTCAAGACACTCACGCGGCAGCCGCCAGGGGGGCATAGGGGGCCTCCATTTTAGGGTCATAATGTGTGAGTCATGATCAGATACTACCCGGCCTAAGTAATCTGTGTGTTGTATCAGGGGGGGCAAGCAGAGAAATCAGTTAAGGGGATTCTGTGGAATGGAATGGAAAGAGTACAGTCTGGGCGTGGGGTGCCGAGATCTCCATGCATCTGTAAGTATCCAGTGATGTACCTAGGCGTGGAAACGTTGTGCCTGCATGAAGGGCAGGGAGTGCAGGAGAGGGGGGGGTGGGATCTGTGTAGGGATATGTCGAGCATGCAATTGTAAATCGCCCCCCTAGTATCCATGGGAGTGCTGTATAGTGGGCCAATGCGCCTGAGAGGGTCTGTCTGAATGCTCCCTGATCACTGATCCTATCCAGGAGTATCGGCTGACCGTCCAGATGTCCCTCAAGGAGGGGGCATCGACCGTCTTTGTCAACCACCATGCGAGTCTCATGGTGTGGGTACTCCCCGGGGTTCCATTCCAGAACACCTCACGCGTATGTCGAGTAAGTGGTACCAAAAAAGGTCCCTCTCCAGCACCTATGCAAGTGGTCCAGCTCCCCCGCGGCAAGGTGTGTTTACCTGCAAGAAGACTAGCTGTGACTGCTGTCACTTAATGTACGAGTAGACAGCATAGCGTTTTCGGGAAGTGTGGCATGCCTCGGATGTTAAAGGTGAGAAGATGATGTCAGCCAGTGAAGCCATGACGACGTAAGGGTAGTGTAAGGATGATGTGTAAGGGCACCCTTCCCCAGTTCTAGTGCACCCTTCTCCAGAGGCTGATGGTATCTGCCTGCTATAGTGCTAAGAATAAAGAGGTGAGAAGAATAAGGTGAACCTGCAATAACCAAAGGATGGGCTATTCACAATACTGGGGGCCTACCGCAACCAGCGGTACGCCTAAACAGAACGTGTGGGACATGCTCTAGTGGATCACGGGGGGAGCCAAACATGTGCCCAAGACAGAACTGCGCACTAGTGTCCAAAAAATAGAGATTGCCGGCTGCGAAGGGAATGCATTACTGCTGTGTTTCAACACCGCACAGTTGTCAGCACAGATGAGCCATCTCAAATTGGCTAGATGAGGTATCTGCCGGCTGCAGTGTCACTACAGGAGACAAAGGCGAATCAGCCCAGGAGCTAGCTGAGCAGCTGGTATCCTGTTCCGAAGTGAAGATGTGTGGCCATGTCTTGTCGTCCATGAATGCGGGGGCATGCCCCAGGCTCGCTGCAGCCTGCAGAACCTTCCTACAATCCGCAATAATTTGTTACAGGTTGGGGAACTGTTCCAGGACGCTCTGGATGAATGCTTTGTGTGTGTCTGGGCCATCCCCTTGTGGCGGTGCCTGCTCCGGGACTGCCGGCACGATCAGTGGCGGGCATCCTGGGTTCTTTCAGGTGTTGGTCAGTCCAGTCCCATGCCTCGGTGAAGAGTGGTACCCTCAGAGATTACCTTAAGGTGCGCCGTGAATAGCAGTGAGTACTGTACACCACTTTGATAGAACCGCGTTTCACTTCCAAGAAAGATGAGGGTTTGCGTTACACTACTCTTGTTTAGTCAGGGAACAGCATGATATGTTTATCATCCACCTGTAGAGGGCCCGCTCTTCGGGCAGCGCGAAGCACCGCATCTCTGTCCTTGAAGTGAAGGAGGTTTGCCAGTATCGGACGAGGGGGAGGATCCCGGAGGTGGCATCTGCGCTGGAACCCAGTGTGCTCTCTCCATGGAGTAAAATGGTTTAAGGTCTGAGGATGGGGTGAATGATTTGAACCAAGCCTCCAGGTACGCAATGGGATCAGACCCCCTCAATTCCCTCCGGCGGCCCCAGAATGCGAATATTGCTCCTCTGGGAGCGACCTTCCAAGTCATCTGCTCTAGTCTGCAACTGTGTTACATGACCTTGCAAGTCCCGAATTGCAGCCTGGTGATCCTTCGTGAGTGGCTGTAGGGCAGAAAGGGTTTTCTTGCCATCCGAGACTAAATCCGAAAGCTTGCGATGGTCATCCCGTAGGAAGTTTAGGTCAGTGGCTAGGGCTCCAAATCTGTCCTCCATGTTAACCCTGGAGTGTTCTATTGCTGCCAACACTTTATTCAATTTGTCAGACATGGAGAGGGCCTGCTCTCCCTCCTCATCCCCATGTGTGTCATTGAGGGCCGGAGCGGGGGCCAGCATCTGTGTCCCAGTGGCTGAACGCGATATGCCCATAGTGCGAGCGGTCCCTGCGGCCAGGGAGTGAAGCGTCGGGGGGGGTCATCCGGGCCCAACCAGGTTGACGTCGCCTGGTCAGCAGCAATCAGGCCGCAGAGATCAGCTGCAGTTCCCCCTTCTCCACGGAGTGACCACTCGCGTCATGAAGGAACCCCCAAGCAAGCAAATCGGGGCCCCCACCCTGCGCACCTCAGGCCTGGCCCCAGAAGGCAAAAAGAACACCGGGTGAAGGGAAGGGGGTTCCATAGACCCGGTGGCGCACCTGCGCCTCGATTATGGCACCGACCCGGAGGTCAAGTATCATGGAAGGGCCACCACCAATTCTCTAGGAGGCACCCTCACTCCACAGGGCGCCAGGCAGGCGGGACCCCGCGAAGCGTCTGTAATGGCAAGAAGGTGCAAGGCTTCAGTCCCTCTGGGTGGCTCCCCTCCATGCCTTGACCTAGGCACCAAATCAGGGGCCAGATCTTGGGGTCAACGTCCTGGAGAACACCGGTAGCAGGCCAGGGAAGGCAAGGACCCATCCCCCAGGGGCATTCCCTCCCCTGCACCTTGATTATGGTGCAGACTCAGGGGCCAGACAGTGGGCCCAGACCTTCGGCCGCCGCCCGGCCATGCAGCTGAACTCCTCACCTGGCTCAGCGCAGTGCGCTGTGCCCCGCCATTGTATTCCCACAGGTCGGCAGTCCAGTCATCACTGCTGCCGCTGTGGACCTCTCCAGCAGCACCAAAGGGTGGGGTAGTTACTATATCCCTGATAGGCTCTGCGCATTGGAATAACATACACTATAGATTTGACATAGGACTAAGGTCAGTATGTCTCTATCGAGTATATTAAACCTAATTACTTGTGTGTGCCAGCTAACTCAGAGGTCACTAGAAACTTCTCGAATATACAAGAAGAGATTAGTCTCTGACAACCGCATAAACATGACAACTTTGTTTCACTTTTAGAATTGGAACAGTCTCAGAATCGTGGAAACAATAGATAACAGTTTCACTCAGTCAATCGTGCATGCTTCGTTTCTACAGAGTTGCACAGAGATAGAGAGACGGGCGTTTCAATAAAAGGGTTTATTGAACAGTCTTATTTCTCATGCAAGAGATATGAATTGCTACAATCGTAAGACAGACTGCAAATATGTACGAGGTTAGCAGTAAGATAAAATAAAACTGCAATAGCATGGTTTGTAGCTATGACATATATTAATCAAAATACATACATAAATAACATAAGCTAAAATGTGATACTCATCTGATGCTTCTAAATTGTTCTACCCCAGTGTACCTAACCTAAGTGCAGTACGAGATTTGAAGTAGGTGCCATTTCTAAAGTATAGCTAGCTATATTTTAGTTTAGCCAAGAGTTGACAAAAGTTTCTCTAAGTTCTAGTCAGCTCCATACCTTAGAATGAGAGAGGTTGGAATCTCTTTTCTGGACTCGATAGTCTAACCCCCCGCAAGGGAAGTCAGAGAGCACTGGAGCTGGATTCTCTGCGAGGACGATGGCAGCATCAGGTCAGTGCATCAGGTTGGAACTCGAACTCCTTCCGAACTTGCCATGGCGAACCGCGTAGTCTGGGTTGGATCGAATCCTCCGGGAACCGCAATTTGCCAGGGCAAGTGCTGGTATATGTATACCTTGAAGTGTCTAGGAATGCCAGTATTTTTTTTTTTTTTTTTAAACCTTTATTTATATCAGTCAGGAACACAGCTATTCAGCCGACATCCCGGAGGTTCGGCAGCCAATTAAGCAACACATGAAAGCGTCCGTAGCTCTAGTACAGGAAAAAGACAAAGGTTCCGTTTTTTAGACAACCTACAATAAGTAACACTAGCAAGGCAGTATACAGGAATGCCAGTATTGACGTAAAAGTTGGGTAGAGGAACGTCATGAATGAACCCCTAAGGAATACATGTTCATGCATACTTAATGAGTTCTTGGAGAAATCAATATTCAAGCTGAAGGAAATTCCTAAAGGCTTAAGGGTCTGGTTCTCCAAGAATTCGTTGTGACGTGGATTGACAGATGTAGGTGGCTATGCCTGTATTTGGTTTGTACGGACAATGTCTAAATAAGGGGCGGATTTCTATGTTAAAATAAGGGCAATGTGAATTGTACCTATATAAGGGCATAAATCGGGAAAGCCTGCAAGAGTCCAGCAGGCCCCTATCAGGGGGAAGGAGGGGAGCCAGAGGCCAAGGGCCCTCAGTGCAGCAGCCAAATGTTGCCCCGCGCCACGCCTCAATCACAGTGCCGAGATCGAGGCCAGAGCAGGATCACTGCCGTCTGCCCGCGTCCTTCCAAGGGTCGACAGTTGCCGCAGGGTGCCAGTGTTGGGGCCGGGCTAGGAGCACAGCCCCTAGCTCCCGCAACCGTTAATCACCACCCCGGGGACAAACTGCCTGCCAACACCTGAATATGCACCTCCCTGCCTCCATGACTACGGGGCAGGCGCTGCAGAGTTCCTCCCGGCTGGCCAGGACTCGTCTCTCTGGGCTGGAGTAGATGCCCTCCCTCATCGTGGGTGCAGCTTCCGGGGGGGGGGGGGGGGGGGGGGGGCTCGGATTTACTCAGGAATTATGAAGGAGGGTCGGGCCCATCTCTTCCTCTCGGGGAGAACGGCCCTGCTCACACCGAGATTCCAGGATCATAACAAGGGTGTCTGTCAGGGAGACCACTCTGCTGACGATGTTCCCCGCAGTACCTGAATATCCCCATGAGTTGCCACCAGCGAGGATGGATGTTGATGGTCGGGCTCCTGCATAGAGCTCTAGGGAGCCGCATCCGCCACCTTCGCTGGCTTGTCCACTCCTCCGTCCCGGCGCTAGTTACAGTCAAGGATGAGCAAAGCATGTCAGCTTACTACTGAGAGAAAAGCCATGATTTTAGTTTCTTTTGAAACTGACAGTCAGAATCAATTTGTTGAAGGTCAAAGGGGAGTTTATTCCAGGAAGGAGGGCACAAGTAGGAAAAAGCACGGCCTTCAACCTTTGAAAGGCAAATCCTAGGAACAGCAGCCAGGTAACTATTAGAGGTATGCATGTTTCTCTTAGAGCTGTAGTGTTGTATTCCAGCTGACCAATATCTTGGGCCTGCTTGATGCAGCGCTCTGAACATTACAATAAGGATTTAAAAAAAGATTTGTTGATTCACTGGGAGCCAATGCAAGTCCCGCAAGTGAGAGGAAAAATGCACATGCCTCTGAAGATTGAGCGTTAAGCGAGCTGCAGCGTTTTGTATTATCTGCAATTTTTTGACTAGGTGATGCAGGAGACCTGCATAGAGTGCATTTGCATAGTCAAGCGTAGCCATAAGTAAGGCCAGTACCACCATTTTCCTGGCTGGAACAGAAAAGAATGCAAAAAAAATGTTGGCAGTGTGTAAGAGGCCAAAGCACGTTCCTACCACCTTATTTGTTTTTGAAAGGCTAAATGCTTGTCGACCTTGACCCCCAGATTTATGACCGTCTCATCTTGCAAATTAGGAAGGGAAGTGCCCTCTGGCCAATGCATTTCCCATTCAAAGGTGAAATTATGCCCAAAACAGAGAACCTTAGTCTTATCTGCATTGCACTTTAGTTGGTTCACACGCATCAGTTGAAAAACTGCAGTAAGACATGGTTTGATGGAATCAGGGGGGTGATAGCTTTTCTTCTCATTTAACAAATGTAAAGCTGAGTATTGTCAGCGTAGGAGATTATTTTGACCCTAAAAGTCTATTTTAAAGAAGCTAGCAGGGTCATATAGATGTTAAACATCGTAAGGCTAAGGTCAGAGCCCCGTGGAACTCTTACTGTGAATATCCTTGTGCCAGAGGAATATGGAAGTATCCATACTTCCTGGTCCCTATTATCTAGAAAAGATTTCAGCCACTTCAGTGCTGTACCCCTGATTCTTATGTCCTGTAGGCAAGAAAGCAGCCAGGAATGGGGTATCGTATGAAAGGCTGCTGACAAATCCAGTAGGATCGGGCTGCCTTTCCCGCAGCATCCAGGGTATTTCTAACAAGTTCTAACACTTCAAGAAGCGCAGTCTCTGTGCTAAACTTCGGCCTAAAGTCAGATTGATTGGGGTGAATTAGCTCGCTTGATTCTAAATAGTCTGACAGCTGCCGATTTACAAATGTTTCCAATAATTTTGAGAGCCCTGGCAGCAAAGAGCTGGGCCTATAATTTCCTGGGACGTTAGGATCAGCAGTAGGTTGTTTAAAAAGGGGTAAAGTTTTGGCCTATTACCACGTTAAATGAACTAAAGCGGTTGACAGGGAATCATTCAACGGTGTATGAACCACTGGATTAATGGCATCTACCCATGGAGCTAAAAGAAATTGGGGCAGGGAACCTGACTTCAGATTTAAAACAGCTGACCTACTGCCTTCCATAGAAATGGAATTAAAGAAAAGTAATGAACAGGACATTATTTGGGGCACTGGCCGAAGAGTTTAAGCAAGCATCAAGTGTCCCAGTCACATTCAGGCTAATTTGTATTTTCTGAATTTTATTATAAAAGAACGCAGCCAAGTGTTCATACCACTGAGCTGAGGGTTCCTTACTTCTTAGACAGGCCAGTTTACAATTTTAAAGATTTCTCTTGCTTTATTATCTGTTTCCTCAATCCTGCCTTCATAGTATTCACTTTTTGTTGAATTAACCAATGCCTGATATTTCTTAAGGGCCCCTTTATATTTTACTTTTTCCTCTATTTTGTATTTATAGCACCTGTTCCTTTCTGCTTTTTACCTATTTTTTACTCTTGTTTCAGAGTATCATTAAATCACAGCCCAGAGGGTCTAGCTCTGCCCAAGTCCTGTCCGGATATTGGTGCCAATTTTTCTACTTTATGGCAAATCCAATGGTCTACCTCCAGGGCATCTAACTCAATTGAACCCTTTAGCAGAGGGGTTGAGTCTTTCAGTGCATTCAAGATAGCACCGCCTGATTGTTCAGCATTCAATGAAAAGCAGTAGCTAAACGCTTCTGTCTCTAATAACTCATTAATCGGGTAGGTGGTACAGGTATATGCGTGCTTATATATAATCACAATATATGTATAGCCATACCCTGAAGATGCTGAAGAAGATTTTCAAGTGGCTCCCAATCAGCACCTGGAAAACAATCATGCACGCCCTGGTCACAAGCAAGCTGGACAACGGGAACACCCTCTTTGCGGCATAAAAAAAAAATAAAAGGCTGCAGACCAATCAGAACATGGCAGCCACAATCACTTTCAACCTCTGGCGCCGCACACTCAGATCACATCACACATGAAGGAGCTCCACTGCCTTCCTATACACAAAAGAGCACAATTCAAACCCTCGCCCACACTTTCAAGGCACTACATAACACTGGCCCAACATTCCGCAACAATTGCATCTGCTTTCACAAACCTTCGACACCTCCGCTTATCTGGACTCCTACTTGCACAAATCCACGCATACAGAAAACAAGTTCCAGTGGTCGAGCCTTCTCCTACATCGCTCTTAAAGCATGGAAGGATCTGCCACAACACAGAAGAGCCCCCTTCTCAGTTCTGGAATTCTGCAAGAAGCTGAAGACCTTGCTTTTCGAGCAGTCCCACTAGACCCTAGGCGCGCATAGACTCATACCTGCTTAGCTACCCTCCTGGGTGATAGCATGCTCTACAAATCTACATACCATAAGATGCGTGCGCAGCTGGGGTACTTCGGGAGCGAGTCTCGGAGCTCTGGCCCCGGACTCCCGTGTTTGTCAATATCCTGAGCCCCCGGCGCTTCACTGGAACAGGGAAATCGGCTGCCACCTTACCCTGGCACCCAGTGGATGTGAAAGGGTGTGATAATTTCCCCTGCAACACCGGGAAATGCTGAAATTGGCGGTGAGTAGTCCCCGGGAACAGCGTACAAAATGGCAACCGCTGTGTGAATCGGAAGCCGGAGCCCGACCTACAGAGAGAAAAGAGGGAAGGAGCGGCTCGCGGAGCACACACCGACTGTAGCGGTGAACCGTGCAGGTGACAGTCTGCCTACTTGTACAATAGTTTGAGATCTAAACCAGGCTGCGAAGAAACGGGAGGCTGCCATCGGCCGCGGTAGTGTGGAACTGCACGCGCGGTCAGTAACGGGGAGCACTGCATTTCTGGGAGGCTTCCCCACCCGGTGTCTAAGGTGAGGAGGGGGAGACAAGCGCAGAGGAGCGGAAGACCTGTCCCGGGGGCTGGAAGCTGTGCAGTACGCGGCGTCTCTCGTCCTGCAGAACACAGTGTCCAGAGCGGCAGTGGGGGAGGCCCTGTGTGAAGCGCCCTGACCGGTGAGGGAACTCCGGAACAACAGGACTTCCAGCCGAGCCCTAAAGATCAGCGGGCTTTCAGTGACGCTGCCCTGTGCATCGGCTGCGATACACAGGCTCGATATCTCGCAGATGCCGCAAGAGAGGTTGAGGTGGGTCCTCGTGCATGCCTGACTTAGGAGGCTCTGCTGGATCGGGTGCAGGGACTCCCCGAGGCTAAGCAACTATCGGCTTTGTGATCGGATTTACTGGTAGTCCTTCCGGTGCCATTTTTTAGGACAGCACTACCCTGTATCTCTCCAGCCCTGTCTAATCTCGATTGGGGGCTTTTGAGTCCCACCCTTGCACTGCTGCTGGCTTGTTTTAGGTTGTGAATTAGCTGGCCCACGCTGGTGGATGAACTATGGGGGAAGTCCTGGTACCCTTGGACTCCCAGGCACCCCGCTGTTTGTAGGTTTGAGCAGACCGCGGACCCTCTTACTGCTCTGTTATTGAATCCTCAATGTGGCTGGAGAACTACTGACCCCATAGTCTCTCACACTATCTGGTTACTGGTCCATGGAAGGTCCAGGGGTCGGTCACTGGACTCGGAGACATTAAACAGGGCGTGATCCCCTGATAACAGTGTGCATTCGTAAGCGCATATTTTGTATGTCTATGGCCTGTTGCTGTTGCTATAATCAGACTACCATGTCGTCCTCCTACCCCCGATCCTGAAGATGGCGCCCCCTTCCCTGATCTGAGGATCTGCTGAGCATGGAAATAGAATTGGGCCTGCTCCCTCCACAAACTATGGTGGCCATCTTGGTGTGGTCATTCACTTTACCTATACTCACACTCCTGGTCCCTGCTATGTTTGCCCAATATCACATACTGGGTGGTGTCACCTATCTTCAAAATGACGCCGGTCAGGCAATTTCAGGTCTACGCCCTGTGTGGTCCCCAAAGATTAACAGAGGGGCGACTGGACATCAGACATTATTTTCTTCCTCATCTTGTTTTTCTATGTTTATTGAATGTACTAGCAATGGATCTAACTGTAATATAACTGCAATTGATTTAACGCTGGATCACGCCTTAATCCTCATGTAAAGCACTCTGATACCTCTGGGTCTAGCCTGGACTATCTCGTCTCCTCGCTGTGTCCCCTACCCTCTCCCCACCTCTTCCCTCCTTCATTCTTTGCTTGCCTCCCCTATTCCTTTCCCTCTCTCCCCATAATCTCTTTCCCCCTACCTGCTTTGTTTATCCTCGTGCCTATGCTACGCTCAATCTCCCTCCCAGTCGCCCTTTTACATTATCCCCTTACCCTTCTACACGCCTTGAACAAATGGATGTCTGCCCTACCAGCCCAACTTCCTATTATGGCCCCCTCTAGTATGCCCTTGTCCAAAGCACTCCTACTCCCCTTGTTGGTGATGGATCCAGCATTTTTACCCTGGAGTCTCAGAGACCCTTCTGAGAGAGTCCACAGTGACAAGGGAGTCTCACATAGTGAAGGTCTGGGATTGATCCCCTTACCACTGGAAACCGTCTCCTACCCTGCTGTAAGTCGGACACTGTGATCACGCTAAGTTTTCTACCCCCTCCCCCTCCTTCCATCATTCTTCTAAGTGTGCCCATGACCAAAGCACTCCTCTCCCCTTCTTGGGGAGGGATCCAGCATCTATGCCCTGGAGCCTCAGCGACCCCACTGAGAGAGTCCACCGTGACAAGGGAATCACACTAAATGGAAGACTGGGAATGTTCCCTTTACCACACAGAGCAGTCTCCCACCCAGCCGGACATCAGACACAGTTACTTCCTCGTCTCCTCGCTGTGTCTCCTACCCCCCCCCACCCCTTCCCTCCTTCATTCTTTGCTTGCCTCCCCAATTCCTTTCCTGCCTCCCCAATTCCTTTCCTCCCTCCCCTGAAGCTCCCTCCCCCTACTTGCTCTGTTTTTCCTTGTGTGCCAATTCTCCGCTTAATCTCCCTCCCTGTCGCCCTTTTACATTACCCCCTTACCCTCTACACGCCTTGAACCAACGGATGTAACTTGTAATTGACATACCTTCTGTAACAATGTGTAACTTGTAACCTATGTAACTCTCCTCATGTAAAGCGCTCTGATACCTCCGGGTCTAGCCAGCGCTATATAAAACTCAAGTAAATAAATAATATAATGTACAACATATGGTCAATGGCCAGTTTTTTATCTGGGCTAGGGTCCCTTAAACTGCCTCCTCGGTGCTGTTTGCAGGTGTTAAAGTCAGAGTCCAAGATACATTTCTAATGCTTAATACCAACAAGATCGAATTTAACATCTTTGGGCAGAAACTTTGGTCACTACTGAAGAACATTGTCTTGGCCCCTCTTTTGGGTAGTCGAGGTTATGATGGCACAAAACAAAACTCTTGGCTTTAGTTATTGATGACAGTGAGTTTGTGTAAGAGTAGTTCAGTAATGAGGCCATGTTTTACCTTCAGCATCAGACTGAAAAAAATCCTCCCTTTGCTTTACCTCAGTCACAGGGCATTGGTGGTGATAGCTGCAGTCAACGCCAGTGAGACTATTGCAAATCTCTTTATGTGGCTCTCCTTAACACTTCGCTCTATAGGTTCGAGGCAGCACACAAAGCATAAGTCAGAATACTGTACGGTCTTAAGAGGAAACCGTATGTGTCCGAAATAAAATAAATACATTAAATAAATAAATCACTCACTGATTAGCTATGGGTGCTAGAAACCTTTTATAACTAGCATGACTGTGTAGGAGAGTAGGATCTGCTTCACATGTTTACCCCCACTTTGTGCTGGTGTTTCACTGTTTTTCGACTTTAGGCTGGCTGGGACACTGCTATTCAGGGCCCCAGCCTAGCTGCTCCCTCTCTAAATTGATTGCATGTACTTTAGGTACATCCCAGATTGGATTCTGGGGTACCCTTGTCAGTCCCTAGTATATGGTATACTATTTACCCTGGGCATAGTTACCCCAGAGGCCTACCAGGGGCTGAAGCATGTATTGCGCCACTCCTAGAAAGCAATGCAAAATGACACCACAGGTCTGCTACTGCAGCCTGGGTAAGGTGGTGCATGCACCCCTTACTGAGGTATAGGTTCACTATACCTCACCTATCACTGCACATAGTAACCTATCAGTCACCCCTATGGCAAGCCTTATCAATCCTGAAGGCAGGGTGCTTGGTTATATGTGAGAGGGTGCCCAGGCATGAGCTGAGCCCCTCGGCAGCCTTCGGAATCTCTTCTCCGGGGTTGTCAGTGATGCAGCCTGACCATATACTCTTAAGTGCATTATATCTTAAACGGTTAATGCTAACTTTGGACTGACTGCATGGAAACATGTCGTGTTTGGTGTCAAACACCTTGGAATCATGCCCCCACATCAGTTCTTGATGTGAGAATATGATCCCACCCTTCTAGAGGGAGAGACATGGCAGTACTGGTATACCCGGTAGAAATATAATAGAGCCCTGGCATCACAAAATGGATGCTGCAGCCACAGACATGGGTCTGGCCTCCTGCTGCTGACCGAAACTCCGTCAGGGGAGGCCTGGACAATAGGTTTCCTGTCACAGGGAGATGTATCCACCTCCCAGACAGGCTTATGTGTATTGGGGCTGGGTGGGAGCACTCTCAGAGTGCTTTGAAGTCCTGCACTGGGGGCACATTTGGTATCCCTATGCATAGTCCAGCTCAAACCAGTTCAGGGGCTTCCAGCCCCCTGCTCTGGCGCGAAACTGGACAAAGGAAATGGGTGTAGCCACCCCTCTTTCCAAACCCTCCCATAGGTGGGTCCCCAGACTTAGTCCAACCCCTTCCTTAGGTATAAGTAAGGAACCTCTGTAAACAGGACTTTAGATATCCCTGGACGAAACTCTGAAGCTGAATCCTGGAACTTCGATGCTCTACTAAAGACTAGAGGACTGAAGAAATCTCTCTTGGGGTCAAGGAGTGACTCCCCTGCTTGGCAGGCACCAATGAAGCATTTTGCCAGTCTGCATCTCCGAAGCTATTGCCGGACTCCGGAGTATTTGCAGCCCAGGAAGATGATTTCCAGACATCTCAGACGGCGACCCGAGTCCCCAGCAAAGCTGAGACCCGCAGCCCTCGTGAGTAGCGTGGAGCCAGAACTCCTGATCACTGTGCACTTTTGCAAGTGCATTGACTTCTCAACGTCTCTTGAAGTCGTGCTTGGGGTTACTTGTAGCCCCTACCTCGAGCAGAGAATCCACCGAAGATTGTCGGCCTAGTCACCCCAAGTGACCCGTGGGCCGCCATTTTGTGTTTCTTCTCGAGGTCCCTTCGCGATCCCTGGTCCGTCGACTGGTTGGTCCCTGAGGGGGTAACTTTGAATTTCCTTGGGCTTCCCTGGTTGCTCCAGACGTGCCCTGACTCACAACCAAGTGGTGAGTCCTTCAGACTTTGCTGGTCTGCACCGAAGCATCTTTCTCCTTTCTGCGTGGGTTGCTGTTGCCAAGGCTTGTTGTGTCCAATCCGGGCACCGACCCTGCACCACTCATCATCCTTCGTGGGACAGCTCGAATCCAGCTACTGGTCATCCTCGAAGCTTCCTGGTCCTCGTGGCTGAAGAGTCAAGCTTCACCTCCTTCACCTGAAATCACCCAACATCGGTGGGCATCCGCCTATTGCCTTCCTGGTCACTGGCAATTGACCCAGACTCTGTCCCCTCTGCTTTCAGGCTCTTCTCGACTTCGATCCAGGCTTGGATCTCTTCGGACACTTCGCATCTTCCCGGCAGAAGCACTTCTTTGCCAGCTCCCATTGAAATAGAAGACGCGACCCAACACCATTTGACACCTATGCACCTGGCTTCCCTGGGTGAGGTAACACGAGTACTCCGTTGCTCCCGTGGGTGTTGGCCCTAGAACTTCCTAAGTCCAAAAGGGTTTGGTCCGGACTCGTATCTAAGTGTCCCTAATCTTTAAAAATCGAACCGCGACTTTCCCCATAGAAGCTAACGGCAGCTCGCGGCTTTGTTCTCACACTGCACACGGCCACCGTGGGTCCCCTGTGTCACTACCTTGGCGTCCCAGCGATTCTACAGGCTCTAGGCCTTTGTCTAGTTAAGTCGTGTTTCTTATACCACTATTTTAGTATATGGTTTGGCTCGCCCCTAGGGCCTGACGTTTATTTGTGCTATTTTACTGTCATATTTGAAGTGTAACTTATGTGTTTTGACCTCTAGCCTCATAAAGAGAGTAGGAGGGTGTGTTTAGAAATAAATACTTATATTTTATATATATACCTGGTGTGTTTGTCTTTCATTTAGCCACTCAAGAGATTATAGACCGGTAAAACAAGCTGCTTTACATTCCTTCAAGACTTAGCCTGAAGGCTGCTCTCCATAGCTACCACTAGGATAGCTTTCAATAAAGGTTGGTTGGACTGGTACAGGGTGCCCACAATAACTAGTGGACAGCATATACCAGGCCAACTTCTCACATTCTGTCCTTTACATGTCTCCACAAACTGATCCAGGTTATTTTGCTTCAAGGTCCCTGCACTGTTACTCATTGCATTTCATTAGCATTCTCAATTTAAACTTAGCTCTCTTAGCTCTAAGGCAGAGGTATTCAAACGCGGGGGGCTGCCAGTCTCTGGCCAAGAGGAGTATTTATTACGCCCCTAGGCAACGGAGACTCTCATCATGTTTAGAAAACAAGAAGCCAGTCTGTAATGAACCATCAGTAATGTCCACGTGGGTGGATGATGAAGGGCTCCAAATAACCTTCAAAATCCTTCCCACAATTTTTGATAAAGGAAAACACTGTGGATACGTTTACACTTTTAGGTAGTCGAGGCTGACACTATCATCTTGGTATTCATGTATCAGATAGACCTTTTTTAAAGAGATAATTGTACAGGATTGCAATATTTTAACTGTTAAACATGTTCAGAGCTGCCAAATTCTTAAATATATATATTTGTAATACGAGCAGGGGCATTAAAAAGTTTGAAGACCTTGCTTTCAGAGTAAGTCAAATTTGTCAGCAAAGGGACGCCTCATATCAGTTCCCCATGCCATAGCTGCACTTGTTCTAATCTGCACAGCTTCGTCTGGGCACGCCTTTTTTAAATGATTGCAGTTTAGCCCTTGTGCGCCTAGGTACACACTGCGTGCTTGTACGTGCTATACAAATGGCCTGAAGCAGTAAGCAGAGAGGAAGCAGCGTATGCAGCACGAGCCCATTATGCTACATTCTTTACCCAAACAAAGTCACCAATTACACTTGAATTCAACTGTTAAATACTTCAGGAAAAACAACAAGAGGAAGGACTTGTGTTGCTCTATTAGATGATGCAACTGATTCACTTGCTCTAAGTGAGTGAGAGTTAATGGTATTCTCTACATGTTAATTGAGAACTGTGCTGCAATGCTCCACTGAACTGTTACTTAAAGGGCAGGTTTCTTTTATGAACTAATCATCTTATTTAGTAGGGTGTGTCTGCGTTTGGGTACACTGGGCTAGTATGTGTACTTCCCCGGTATAGTGTGCACAAGCAAGCTCCCTATGTTTTCTTTACCTTGCAGAAATGTGAGGATAGCCTCCGAGTCTCTGAATGGGTCATGATTGTGCATACAGACGTGTGTATGGTCCATCCAGAAACTATGCAGCCTTTCTACATTCTGAGGCAAAACATTCATATTTAACTAAGTCCTAGGAGAACGCCGATGACGTTCACCCAGACACTGTCCAAGAGGAATAGACAGAACCTCATTTTCTAAGGAAAGCTGAGAAATACATCTTGATGAAAACAAATCAGGGCAAAGACGACCACTTTACTCCTTGGGCGCAAGAACTGGGTTCCATTTAAATGCTAGCTACACATCAGCCTACCTTTATTGAATGGAGGGATTCTTAGAGTCCAAGACCCAGCAGGGTGGTTACAGACGTTTCCAGCAACAATACCGATCCAGACAGTGGGTACAAAGGTATATACCAGCAATTTCACTAGAATCCTGAATGTTATATAAAGCTTCATAGAAAGAGGACGTCCTGTGGCAGAGAACGCAGATAACTATCTAAGTATAATTAGGATTATTTGGGTGGGTTGATCATCAATAGACCGATTTCTCTCCAGAGTATCAGGGAGGTTAGTTAGGGTACTGATCGGGAGATTAATGTTTTGGGGAACTCTGGGGTTTAGTAAAGAAACAAATGGGTCAGTTTATGTTGAAGTTACCTAATGATGTTTTGGAGATTTACAAAAAGAAAAGGTAAATTAGAGCTCACAGCCGCTCTACTTTGTAACATTAAAGCAAACCACCAGTGTGAAACACGTCTTTGAGGCCCATTTGGAGACAGGAGGGAACTAAATATCCTCCAATTTTAGGAGGAAACTCTAAACATGAAGTAGGATCAACTGGCAGAATATCACCCACTATATACATTTTGTTGTGGAGGAAATTGAACCTGTGAAATCTACTCCATAATTATCAACTATTGGAAAGGAGCGCTTTTAGTACTTCAAGGTCATCAATAAATTATTGTATTCCACAAGAAAATAGTCGGACCGGCTGTTGGTGAAAGCGGATTATCGTGGTCGTGACCGATAAAGAATAGCAAAGGTTGGACAACAGTGTAATTGAGTTTGTGAGGATAAAGAGGCCCTTTTTTTGCAATAAAAAGTAGACATAAGAAATGCCACCAAGAATAGAATTGATCTAATGGAGCCATGAACAGGATATATGTGTAAGGGGGTCGAAGACGAATGAGTCACGACCGAGTAGAATAATAATACATAAGATGCCATGTCCCAACCGTAAAGAACTGATTGGATTAGGAACCGAGCAGTGAGGATCTGATAATGTTATCGAAATTAGAAGCCCTGATGACGTCCGGGTTAGGACGAAACGCGTAGGCTGGCTGAAAAGAATTGGGATTGAAATGAGTCAATGATATTGAATTAATGACACCAAAGATTTGGATTTTTCAATAAGATTTTGTGTGTTCACAAATAAATTGAGAACAAATGTTTTGGGAAACTGAAAAATCTGCCTGTGGACTATTTTCTTGTGGAATACAATAATTTATTGATGACATTGAAGTACTAAAAGCGCTCCTTTCCAATAGTTGATGTTTCTTCGAAGATTGTGGCCCAGGAGTGGTATGCCATGGAGAGTGAGTGTCGCAATTAGAATATATTGGAAAACTGAGGACACCAACTAGTGCGCGCATGTGCTAAGCCCTTACCGCCGTGTGCTTGGTTAATCTACTCCATAATTAGTTTCCTACCCCAAAATTTTGGGTTTGAGTAACCTCAAAATTCTAAATGAGGGTCAGACATTGCACCATGATGTATATATACTGTGGTGGGTGGAAGCAAAATGTGTATAGCTTAATAACTGATCAATGGCTGAAGTGGGCTCACCCATTGCCACATGATGTATGCTGTGTTAGGTGGAAGTAAAATGTGTATTGCTCAATTTCTGGTCAATGGCTAAAGTGGGCTAAAACATTGCCCTATGTTGTGGTGGTTGGAAGCAAACTGTGAATGGTACAATAAATGACTAATGGCTGAAGTGGGCAGATACATTGTCATGTGCTGTGGTGGGCGGAAGGACCGGGGCACATGGTGAACAAGGCTATATTCACTGTTAGTAACCTGCAATCTTTCACAAGAAGTATGTCCTCAAACAAAAGAGTTCAGTTCACTGCCAGGTATGACAATAGCAGTATGTGGTTTTGCCGTATTGCATGTGTTGCAAGTTTAACTAATTTATTATTTATTTTAGCTTTGTTGGCGAACTTCCTGGATTGCTACATGGAGACAGACAAGTCATTTTTTCCATTTTATTGAGCCTATTATTTTAATTACATACACTCTCACTTGTACAGCATTGTATTCTCACTTTCAGCTTGTAAGAAAGTGCCTCTTTTTGCATGGTACCCTCATTTGTTGTGGACTGATACTGCTGTTTTTATTTTTACTCTGTGCAGTTGGACACTGCTAACCAGGCCCCGGTATTTGTGTCCTGACCAGTAAAATATGTTGAACTTGGCTAAAACTCTAATTGGTTTATGTAACTTTATTATAAGGAATTAGCATATTGTGCCCAAAGTACATGCATGGCTGGCATAGAAAGTTAAATGTTCCCTATGGACTACACTACCACTCTGTCACAATTATTGTGACAAGACACACTGGACGCCAGGCCTACCGCTGTAGACTGGCTTCTACAGTTGTAAAACTGCAACCCTACCGGTCAAAACAAACCCTTTTGAAAGAAGGACCCCCCCTCTAAATGTTAATAAGTTACCCCTACGTAAGACTTGTAACCCACAAAGCAGGATGCATGGTATTCAAAAGTAGGAAATGTAGAGACTAAGTTAACATGTCCTCACAGTGACCAGTCTTCAAAATTTATTTTCACTGTAGGAAGGCTAGCTGGCCCATAGAGAAACACTGAGAAGCAATATTAAATATTAATTTGGTGATCTCTGGCTAGGGACCCACTAGAAAAATAATTAAATTACTGTTTTGAATATTTAGTAAAAGTCCAACTCAAAGGTGAAGTTGGATTTTTAATAAATATTAAGGAAAATTGACCTTTAGAAAGTTAACTTTTCCCTGACTGAAGCTTCTGAATACTAATTTGCCTTCAGCTGGTGAATGGCACGGTGAGGTGTGAACATCTCTTCAAGAGGAGAGAAAATGGCCCGGTTGTGGGGTAGTGTTTTGTTCTTCTAGCATTCTGGCTGGAAGACAAGTTGGGCAGTGCCCAGGAACCTTTTTTACTTCAAAAGAATCCTTATTTACTTCAAAAGGGTCTCCCTTGTCACAAGCAGTCATTTGGCTGACCTCCTGAATAACTAACAAGCTGCAAGAGGCCTTTTCCTGAAGAACCAAGCTGACCAGTACCAACTGGAACTGTTCTGGACCCTTCTGGTGGCCTCACCTGGAGGGAGTTTTGACCCCCACTCCCCCAAGTGCTGTTCCTAAGGTCCTGGGAGCTTTGGCTGTGTCTAACTGGACATCTCCTCACCTCTCCAAAAACCTCAGGTTTAAAAAACATTTGGACTTCAAGGCCTTTGGTGGACCTGAACAAACCTGCAATCCCAATTCACCCAACTTGCATTGCGATGAACTGAAGAAATAGAGTTATAAGTTCTCAGAGCGTCTCCATAGATGCAAATCCATTTCAGCAGGACCTTATTGAAAAGGTACCGGCCTTGTGAAGCCCTGGTCGGATACAGCCCACAGTCTTGTTCCGCTGGAGAAAATCCAGTGTGCCGACAGGTGCTGTTCCGAGCAAAGAGAGAGTGCTCACTTGGAAGACCCCCCCAGTAGAGTTCGGCAACACATTTCTCTACTTACTGCAGAGGCTGGATGTAAAGTCAATACTGGATTGTTTTCCCCTATTGACTACTTCCATACTTTTGTGGATGATAACTTCGTTGAGAAAACTGTGCCCCAAACAAATCTGCGGCCACATTTCTGAGGGAGCATGGAAGTTATTTTGGGGCCTCATTCGAATGCACACAACTTTACGTGGGAAGTTGCAAAACAATTCTGGGCATTAAACTAAAGATGGGAAAAGTGCAAAAAACAACCATACAACTCTGCTGGTCTACTCATATGAGTTAGGCAACTCTCAGGTTCACACCTGTCATGAGCGAAGACGGGTTTCTTTGATTCTGTAACATAGGCTGCATTTCAGTGATAATTCTGCAGCATTGCCCTGGGAGGACCATCCAGAACATGGCAGGTTGTTAAAAATGTAGCTTCTCATGGAACATTTGAATGCCAAGTTTCCTGAGATTTATACTCCTGGGAAGTATATAGGGCCTAATTATGAGTTTGGCAGCCTAAGGACCGATGGACCGGCAGTCTGAATGTCGGATTACAACTTGGGCAGTCAGACCGCCATGGCACCACCGCAACAGCCAGGGATCAGATATCCCTGGCAGTGGCACAGCAGTCTGAGGGCCGCAATATGCTTGTTGGTGTCCTGTGGCAGCGGCAAGCATATTACGATTTTCTTCACCGCCAGCAGTCTCATGAAGGTTTTTACTCTATGAAACTGCTGGCGGTGGGGAAAGAAAGGGGGCCCTGAAGGGCCCCCTCTTGGCACGGTGCACGGGAGTGCATGCAGTGCCCCCCTGTGTGCATGCACCCCAGTTCCTGCATGGCATGTACTGTAGAGTCCATGCTGTGCAGTAACTGCCTTTGGTGCTCCCATTGCGGAGCCCATTTTCAGAGGCACTGCTGTGGGACTGCCAAAGAAATGCCTACCAGACATGAGAGACTCATAATCTCGTGGGCGGTGCTCCCACAACTTTGACGGTGTGGGAGCGGGGCAGCGGATGGCAGCCCCGCTCCCACACCACCAAAGTCATAAATCGGGCCCATAGTATTGAATGAGCCATTGATCCTAAATCAAGAGCAGATCCTGTTCATGCAGAACATACCAAGCAAAAGAGTTTGTTCTAGCATCAAGATGTACGTTTTGTGAGAGTTTCATTGGTTATGTATACAGCCTGAGAGTATATGCAGGAAAGGACTTCAACAATAAATCCTGCAGGCTGCCTTCCAACACTAGGAATTAATGACAAGATTGTTTAGGCATTTGCATAGTCATTTCTTCATACATGTTGTAACCTTTATGAGGATAACTACCATACAGAAGACCTAATGTTTCAGTGAGGTGTCCAAAGCTGGCACTGTGGTTTACGGTACAATTCAAAGGCATCACAAAGGTTTTCCTCACAAGCTTGTTTTTAAGAAGTTCCAAAAAGTCCCGAGCAGGGCACTGTATTGCAATGGATGGCTTTCTGTTAACTTCCCAGGTAGGCAAAAAGTATATCTGCTTGCTTCACTTTACAATGAGAGCCCTACTCGGGTCTCAGTTTGGGCTCAACTGGCTGAAGTCCACAAGCCCACCTGTATATTTGATTACAACAAGTACAAGGGTGGAGTGGATAAAAATGACTAGATACCTCAACCATATAAAACGAGTCTAAAACTTGCACATAATAAGTTGGCTACCCACCTAATCCAATTGGCATCACAAAATGCATATGTTGTCTATCGTCAGATCACCACAGGAAGACTGAAGCCTGAATTTTATATAGCTTTTATTGAAAGTCTTACTACTGTAGAAGCAGTGGCCTCAGCTTCATCAGTGGTGAAGGATGGTGCATCGCTGCAGGATCGGCACTTGGCCAACAGAATTTCTGCAACAGAGGAAAACAATCACAGATATCGCAGAAGCAGAGATTGTGCCTGGCAGAGGAAATAATCAGGAGAGGTGATTTTACCGTTTCCAGCGACCATCTCAGCCTGGCCTGTGTTTTCCAATTGCTTCACTCTGTACCACACAAAAGTGGAGTTTTTAGAAACAGAAGAAGCGGAGTAGACACATTTAGTTGGCATCCACTTTTGAATGGCTGTGTATAGATACAGCCTTCCATGGCCCATTATTTGATTAGCTGTGTAGCCTTTCAAACTGCAATAATAACAACACCACCAAATAGTGGAGGGTCCAAGGGACGTATTTTAAAGACCAACAGAGAAGGTGTCCCCTATTCACATCGTTTTATAACACAAATCCTCGCTGGGTCTAAACTCAAAGTGTGTACGGGGTAGCAAATTAAGAAAGGTATTGACTATCAAAGAAGGAGAAAAATCCCTTTAGGACGATTACCCTCACTCACCAAAGGTGACATGCGTCATCATTTGGGAATCTCCTCTCGGTGGAAAAACCTAGTTCCACCGAGGGCTACAACCCCCTCACTGTGAGGGAGGAGCTCAGGGATGTTTTAAAGGTGAAGCTGCTAATCTCTTAGGGATCCTAAAGTCCAGTGGCAAGTCAGATAAAATGCAAAGCACGCAGCGCAAATGATAATAAATGTGATTTAAAACTACCTAGTGAGCAACAAATTGAACTAGCTTTATTGGTTTGCTCCCACTGGCAGGTATAAAAGCAGTGCAACAGCAGTATGGAAATTAAACTGCTGGTTGTAAACGAAAGGTCAATATGTTTCAGCCCTTCTGATCATAAAAGTATCTGGGCTTTCGTCAGGACCAAAGGAAAGCACAAAGCTGCTGCTGAAGTGAAAAACCATAAAAGTGCAACACAACACAATATTTTTGTGATACCAAACCATCCTCCATTGTATCCATCAGTGATACTGGAAATACCCACTCTGTTGGATATTATAAGCCTCACCTCAACCTGGTAACAAGTCAGAGAAAGGGGCCCGCTCTATCCGTCGGTACCCTGTCGCAGACTGAGGTTGTGACCGGAGGCCTTTCAAACTGCCCCATCTAATTTGGAACATGCTGCAAAATACAATACTTGTTCTCGCTAAATGAGAATTAAGCAACCGTGTCTTTACTGACTCCAGCAAACCGATACATAGACATTGGTCTTATTTGTGACCTGCTTGCCACCTTCGTTATACTTTGAAAAATGGCAGATGTTCTGTCTGCTGTATTACAACTGCACTACAGTCAATGCCCTGCAAAAAGCGGTGGATGGCCACATTTCGACAGAGTACTCTGTGTGCCAAACCCTAACTCCCTTCGTCTTTCTGGAAGGGCTCTTTAGGGAACTTAGGAGCGTCTACCCCAGAATGTTTACCCCAGCGTTCAAATGTAGATACGCTCACACTGTCCTAGACATGGGGCATAAAAGCATCCTTCCCACCCCGCCTCCACCCTCAGCTTGCTTCCACACATTGACAAGAGTTGGATGTAGCACAGTGAGTGTGCTAAAAATGCATGAAAGACAAGTCTTTCTGAGCCTAAGCAGGCTTTGTTACAAAAGGTTCATCTGGCATGTGCATGCTATTAAATCAGAATTCCAAGTGAGGAAGAGACATGAAGAGGTAGTCAAAGCTTAGATTGTGCTTGTTTTCTCAATCTCGCTTAGGCAGAAGGCAGATGGTCAAGGTAGGAATGACATACAGAAGATGGCACCAACCACTATAATTGGCAGTGGCGAATGTGTGGCTTTTGGCTGGCAGGTGATTGGTGTTTCAGTCCTATGGGAGTATGAATGTGATACGACCTTGAGTAGTGACATTTTCTGATGTAAGAAATATGTTGTGCTGGGCGTGTATCTAATGGGGTGAATGGCTATTTGCCTGTGGCATATAAAAGGCAAGCAAATGAACTGTAAAGTGGTTGGTGCCTTGATGTGGGTTTACAGCTCAGAGGCTATAAATCATGGATTCATAATTCTGATACTCCAATTATCCTATTAACTGTGACATGAACTGACTAAACCAGGGACCATGCACAGACCACACTAACTTCATAGGGCCACATTTCACATGTGTTCCTGCCACAGGACCAAGGCTCAGCCACAAAACAGGGTTAGTGTTTTTATCGAGAAAAGTGTGGGGATGCCGATTGGTAGGAATTTTGCAGATCTCCTCAGATTCTGGAACTTTTCTGGATAGAAATGTGAGGAAATCTTTTGATTTTAGTCAAAGTTTAAGTTTGCCTGGCATTTTGGGTCAAAAAGCTAGTTGGATCCACACAAGTCATACCACTCTGAACTGCGCTGGCAGTCATGTTTTCAGAAATGTCTGGGTTTGGTAGGTTCCATAAATGGGGACCAAGCCAGGGCCCGAACTCCGCAGCTACCCACACCAACAAGATTAATTTTTCATGCCACAAATTTGACATCCTCACTTTGCATTCTGGTGCCTTTTCGTTGCAGGTGATAGACCTACCCACACAAAAGGGTACCATTTTCATCGGGAGAAGTGTAGGAACACAGAAGGGTAGACCATTTAGCATTAACAGCTGGATTTCTCTCCATTTTTGTAGGCCAGTGTAAGCCAGTGTTCAAGGAATAACACATTCTGAAAAATGCCCTCTGAATCAAGAATTAAGAGCAATAAAAATAACCACTATTCCTAAACTCAGTATCTTGTGCACATTTCAAAAACAGAAAGGATTCCTACCTACCCATTTTTCATTCATTATATTTTACCATATGAATTACTGTATAGTCAGTACAAAATGAAAAATTATCATAATGTACACCTCAGTAGTTGGCTCTCAGTATCCCAAATTTTCATGAAAGCGAACAAACAGTGCATGACCTGCTTCTAAAAGGATCTGGTGGACATAATGAAATATTACTTTTGTAAATCGGACATTGAGGCACTAATTACAGATGAAAATGTTGTCACCAATTATCAATGTTTCCTATTTATTTTCATTATTTCAATATTTTTTTTCTTTGGAAAACCGAATCATCAATCTACACAAATGAGCCTTACTGAATGTTTTTAGGAATGTATTTTTTTCCTGGTTCACCCATCGATTTCACACCTGTTTCCACCACAAACTAAGTAGGTTAAAACCACAATAAACAGGAAAAATTGCACTACCACTTAAAAATGCAGGCAATGTGGTAACAAACTGGTTTTCTTTAACAACTCTGCTTGTTTTTCAAAGCTAGGAAGATGGTGATCTTACCACAGCAAACCTTTAGTTAATGCCATTAAAAAAAGCCTCAGCAGTTTAGGTGTTAACACACCTAGAAATGCTTCCATTTACAGAAACCTTTTTTGAAAATATCCGTAGGATTGTATCAATAAAGTTGACAGTTTGGTTTTTGTTAGGTTTACTATCATAGCCGTACATTTTCTTCAACTAAAATGTTATATTGGGGTGAGATTTAGATATAGTAGTCTTTCTTTATACTTCATGCGCTAGGTGAATGGAAGAGAGAAAATATATTTTATGAAACCTATGCAAAATGTTTCCTAGAACCCAAGATCCAAACTTTAAGAGACTTTTATTAAAAAGGGAATTAAATTAGCTGAAAGAGTGACAATTAATTAAGTTCCTATTCACAGAAAGTAAAATGTTTAAAAAAAAAATCTTTTTCATGTGCCTTTTAAAAACGTCATAAGTCACCGGCTCTTAAACCCGCCCTCAGAAAAATGCTGACTGAGAAGCAAATGAGTAGGTCTTGCTTATATAACATGAATGCCAAAATATTGGCTTTGCCAATGCTTAAAGTATTTTTTTTTTTTAAATAACTGTAAGAAAACATTTCAAGACATTGGTGGAAAAGCAAACCCATATCTTAGGCTATCTCAGAACTGTACACTGAATCACATATTTTCAATCTTGGTAAACAGGTTAGTTTTCAAAAGCTTTTTACCGGTTCATGTTTTCACAAGAAAACACTTAACAGAATAAAAATAAAAATAATGAACTGCCAGAGTTTAAAGGACAATGCTTGACAGGGCCTTAATTTACTTTACAAAGGATTAGGAAGTGAAACAAATGTTCTACCCATTTGGTCCTTCACAGTGGCTCATGAAGCAGATTTATGAGCCTCAAAGAGAAGTGATATCCCATTTTCAGTCATGCTCAGTGAACCTTTTGCCACTAATGACAGCTGAATTACTACAGCAGCCTGCCCCTACCTCCTCACTCCCCCCCAACAAGTACCATAAATGCTGCTGTGTGTGCCATGTCATGCGCTTTCATGTTACATGTGGAAGGCACGAGATAAACGGAAACTAACCAGATACAATATGCTCTTTAGTCAAACCATTAAAGTATTCAAAAAAGTGATGGCTGGAATGCTTGAAATAATCTCAGCCACTGGTAATTACTCGGGCCGTGTCCCAGTCCATCGTTATTTTCCACAACATTTCACCTCAGTATGGACACAGCCATATGCTAATCAGTCTTGACCCTGCTCTAATGGGAATAGTTCAGGCCAAACCGCCGGACGAGGTCCTCCCTGAAGCAGAACACCAGCATCCCAAGACTGATTTTGACCTATTTAGGGCTCATAAGCCAGCTATAGCTTGTTTCCACACAGAGTGCAAGGGTTCCACGTGTGGGAATACCCATCCCACTTAGGGCAACAACCTAAAGTATACCAGAAATGTTAGATGAAAGGTTGGTACTATTCTCAGCCAGTGGTAATTACTCAAAACTGCATCCCAGTTGTTATTTTGCACACCATGCCACCTCAGTTTGGATCCAGCCATATCAGCCTGAACCGCGCTTCAATGGGAAAAGTCCAGCATGAACAGCCAGGCGAGGTCATCCCCGACTTTAGTCAAACCATGGCAAAAATATGCCTACTGCTTTGCTTTTTGGGGCAAGCTGGGAGGGGTGGGGAGAAACACTGACAACTGACAGTGCAGGGGAGTGGGTATGTGATGAAGGAAGCAGCACATGAAGGCGAGAGCAAGAAAACACACGCAGTCCCATGGGGTGCGCAACAAAAAAACAGTAGCGCCCTGGAGTGACATTTAGAAAAATACAAGTTGTCCCATCAAAAAGATGGTAAAGGAACTATGCTTCAGGGGAAGGAAGAACACAAGAAGAGGAAGTAAAGCAGATAAATAAGCAAGCTAAGAAAACTTACAAGACGGACAACTTATAATAAGCAGAGGGCAGACCCAAAGCCTACTCTAATCATTTTAATTGTACAAGATAGGTCTTCAACAATAGACCGGTAGAAGCTATTGGTAGGTGAGAACTAAAAGTTGTTCTGCAGCTCCTCCGCCCCAATTCAATCAGAAGGAGGGCTGATATCATTTGTCAGAAGTGCATATGCAATTATAAAGAGAAATGGCCACACAGACATCTGGGTCCTACATTTAAGTAAAACATACCCAGCCTGCCAGGCATCCCAGCATGTACAGGGTTAGTACATTTTGATCACTGATCAATTAAGAACGTATGATAAATAGGGCTCTATGCCCACAACTGATTTCAAGACGAGAAACATTTTTAAAAACGCTTCAAGACCTCAGCAGTTTCTTTTTTCTACATTTATGGAATCAGACACCGATTTGAAATTGTGTGCCTATCCCCAGTAGTTTATTTTTCCAAAGACTTATGGCTATGGAACATTTATTAAACGGTGTGCCCTTCGCTGAGATGAAGACCTTCAGAGTGTACCAGCCATGTTGCCATATCATAATTATACCGAACATATAAACGCTTGCATTTTATAGTCAACACATCAGACAAGAAAAATGTGTAAAAGAAGCATAGTGGTTTAATCAAACCGATATCCACTGGAGGAGCAGAGCACTAACATTACAAATATGCTACATAAACAGGCAAGAGTTTACTTAAATGTTAATTGCAGTTAAGGAGAAGAATTAACTAGGGAGTCCTGAACTGCTTAACTTTAGGAAAACTTCAATATATAAAGACATCTTACAGCAAGCATGTAACAAATATGATAACGTCTCTCCAAGATTCAAAAAGTGCATTTCATTAACATGCACAACCTTTCACCTTAGTAAATCAAATTCTATCAGTGCAATTAAAGTTTTTTTTTTTGAAACAGGTAGTTTTCAAAAATGAACTTCGAAACATTCATGCTTCCCCACCAGTCTGGCAACAATGCCAGTAGTGAACTAAGAGGTAAGTCAGTTGCAAATAATACATGAATAAGATTATGGTTTATTAAATGAATCACAGGAAAGGTTTTTGCAGAGCGCACATGTATTTTAAGGGTCCTCATCTATGTGAAAAAGATAGTAAAACGAGGAAAAGTAAAATAAAACAACTGTCCAGGATCACACAATTTTGTCAAGCGGGAAACCAGGTTTTCTATTTCCACATTGTGCAATATAATTCAGCCAGTAGATTTACATGCTTCACTTCCCCTACACCCACCTTACCCCTCGGTCACAACAGCGACCAAACATTTTCACCCCTGTGAAAATGTTTGCGAGTACCCATGCTCTAGACTGTTCAGTGGAAGGTTCTAGATGCGACTTCACAACACATCAGGTACTGTCTGTATTCCAAGTTGAAATATAAACGTTTTTGAACCTTCTAAAAAGACAAAAATTGTTTGTCAATCACAAAAGGGCGAGATCAAAAGTATGATAATCTTTGGCAACACAAAAAGACTGGCCTCCCAGCAAAATGTTTGATGCGCCCCAAACTTGTATTTAGGCTTGTCTCCTCACAGATACGCAGAAGCTAGATGCAGGCCACTGCAGGGGTATTAAGCTTCTCGTTCGGAGGATATTGTTCCTACTATATTTAGGGCCAACCTAAAGTAAGACAGATAGATAAGAGGTAAATAAATAACTGTCCATGACAGATTTGTGACGCTGAGATGGTATTCGAAAATTATCATATGTCCAAATGAATGTTCAGAAACAGAAACTACTAAAGAAAGTGAAAATAATAATAACAGAGGACGTAGAAAATGTAATATTTATTTAGTTCTAACATAGGCATTCCAGTGGTGCACAATCATGTCATGATTCGAGCAATCAGAAATGCAGTGAATTACAAAGTTAACTTATTTAATTCTGCCCTAACTCTAAAAGATACTTCCATACAGTGGCAATGTTCGATTTATCATCATTTCAAATGAAACACTTCCTGTTTATCTCGAATTATCTTTTGGCTAGTTTGCCATGGCAAACAATTAAGTTACATAAATCCAGAAATGCAGTACACAGAGGTAGGGCAGTCTAATCTTGATGCGTAGATTAGTGCCCTACAAATACTGACCCATGGTTCTTATGACCAAGGAGCCAGCAACCCTCTGCAGAGATACTAGGTGGGCATGGCTTGCTATTTCAATCTCTCCCAGGCATTGAGGGCTGAGGAAACTAACAGGAGAGCAGTTTCAAATCTTATTATGTTAATTTATGGGAACATTGAAAAAGGGGTGGTTCTACTGGAGTCCTTCTCATAGTATGGAGTGTAGGTGCAGCACGGCAGCCAGGCAGGAGCAACATTAATCGGATAGAGGCTTGGGGGGGGATGGATCTATGCTATCACCAACACATCTGGAGACCTCCTCCTTCTGCCACCACCTCTCTGGTCACAGATTAAGGAGGCAGCCACTATCCACTGCTGCTGTTTACATAAGGTGGTCATGAAGGAAAACTCAGCCCCTTCTCCAGTTTGCAGGTGGGTGGGCCTGCTGCTTTAAGTCCACCTGGGCTTCAAAGAGGGCTGAATCCTAGCTTCCAGACGCTACTACTGGACACTATAGGTGGTATGAAAGGGAATCAATTCTGCCTGGCAGAGCCGTTAGGTGATCAAAGCAGAAAAAAGATGGGAAAAAGGGCAGAGCCTTCACAAGCAGAAAATATGTAGGTAATACATTAAACAAGCATTAGCTCACTCGTATATTGGCTATACTAGTGCAGCAATTCAAAAAGCATTGGGAAAGGCAATATATAAGCGTGCTTGCACTAGATCGCGCACTGCAGCGGGAGAGGTAAGTGAGAGGCAGTAGAATGTGGGCCACTGGAGAGGTGTAGGTGGCAGGGGGCACCTTAAAAAAATATTTGAAAATGAATAAAGGAATTAATTAATGCATGTGTGGCGTACTATTAAAAGTGTTCACATCCTCAAAACGCACAAGAATGATACCAGTGCTACAAAACAACCTTCTTAGGCAATCTCAAAAGCCATTTGAACAATGGTAGTCCATGGTTGAAAGAGGCTGTTTAAAAGCCCCTGTATGTTTGGGTGAGTGGGTGGGTTAGTGGGGCGGGAACGTGTGTGTTTTTTTTTTTTTTTCATGAGCTATCATCAGACAGCTATAGTTGCATGTTTGTAGCTCAACCAGAAGTGACATACAGGAGTCTCCTGTTAACACAGCAGTAAAAAATGAAAAGAAAAGACAGTGTGAAAAATAGCTCATTAAAAGAGAAACACAAAGAAAAGGTACACAGACAAGATATTTTCAGTTGTGTAAGCACAACAACAAAGGCCTAGATTGATTATTTGCTATGTTGCTTAGCAGATGCTGTATATGTGCAATGTTTGTAATGCAACCGGGTCCCAATACTTTGAGCTGGATATACAGAAATCCAGCACAGTAAAAAGCATTGGGGGGGGGGGGGGGTTTGCATGGCCAAGGCCGTCAAGATGGCAGTCGCACTCTAAGAGTGCTCTGGACCCCTCCGCCATCCGCTCGTGATCCACCAGCTCTTTAACAGCAAGCCGCATAGCAGTCAGACCGGGTAAACTAAGGCGACTCGTCTGGACCCTGGAGGTAGGGCAGAATACTCCCAATCCTCTGTAGCGACCGCGGACATAGACCCGAGAGCCACGAGGACAAGATGGCGGCACCCTGACGGGACTCTACGCAAGACGACGGTTGTATGAACCACAGGCTCCTCGACGTCTGGGGAGATGTGCTGACCACTCACTGAGTACCCTCGAGGAGCCATACACGCTAGACTGAAGAGGCTGTGTCCTGGGCCGCTGGCTGGAGGAGTGGTGGGGGGGGGTTGGGACGTCCACCTCTCGACCCGTGCGTGGCCAGTGCGGCGAACGGACCCCCCCCCTATGGATCCGACCTAGACTACTGTGGACTCGCTGCCACGAGGTGCGCCCGGTCCGGCCTATGAAGAGGTCTGCGACCTGGCCTGGTGAGGAAACAGATGTCCACTGAATCCTGTAAGAGCTGATGAGCAGGGGAGGCTCTGAAGAACACCCATACTGCACAGAATATCTCTCTGGGCCAACCCGCTAACTTGTGAAGCCCTCCGGACAGGAGGAGGAGGGACGACCCTGCACACAGAGCAACAGTGGCCAGGTTGGTGAGGGCAGTGGCCTGGATTGCTGGCGGGGGAGTGGAAAGAAGGGCCATCAGCCATTCGGCCCACAGATCAGCGTTGCGGCGGGCAGGGCCCGCCCCTGCAGACCCGGACTGAGCTGCGGGGCTTGCCCTGCCATAGATCACGCCCGACCCGGCTTTCACTGCCGCCTGCGGCCCGGCGGGGAAGAAAGACCGCAGAGACCCAGTAAGAGCTGCGTGACCCAGAGATCAGGCCTACGGGGTCACCGGGCCCACGAACAGCATCTCTTACTCCTCCCACCAGAAAAGCTGAAGAGCCCCATTTAAGTGGAGACAAGTGGACGAGAAATGGCCCCCTGCCTGGAGTGAGGCCACTGAGTCGTTGGAGCTGCACCCCAGACTGCTGGGTGGAGGGAGGGAGAGCCTTCAGTCGCTTGCTCCTTGGCCCCCCACCCCCCGGGAATTTGGACTGCTCTGATTAAGTTCCGAATGGCGGTCGTCGAACCTGATCCACCCTTCACTGCAGCCCTCGCCCTGGTAGGAAGGAAAAGCCTGGAGAGGCCCACTGACTATTGCACGAGCTGGTGATTTGGACAGGCCTAGCGCTTCTGGAGCGTCGGAGGTATCCCTCCCGGCCTTATCAGAAGTATTAGATGGTTTAAAGGAGCCCACCATACCAGTGGAGGTGAGGCGACCTCGGGACCCCGGACCTTTGCACTGCTACTGTCGAGGGCAGCTCTCCCTCTAGTGAACTCCAGGCACGGCTGAGCCTGATGGGGTTGGGGTGCTATCCCCATCTGTCCTGGGACCCTGAAGGACGAGAGAGGGATGGGCGAGAGCAAGGAAGGAGATGGCTTCAACATCCTAACATTAAGGGCTAGATTACGATATCGTCAGGGAAGCCCTCCACACGACTCTGATCCGGAGGGCTTTCCTAGCGAATCGTGCTGTGAGAGTCCGACCGACGGGTACGATGCAGCCGTATGCTGACAGACTCGGTTTGCTTGTACTGTCATTGAACTCTATGGGAGCCTGTATACCGACGCGTACACAAGCTTCCATAGCAAAAAAGGAGTGGGTGGGGAAAAGCGTACACCCTGTGGCGGGCACTCCATGTTGCCCACCACATTGTGCATGCTTGGATCGGGGGGGGACATGCCGACCCCCTCGCGACCGATTTGGAGGGCTCCGGGTGAAGGGGGGCCTGCTCCGGCCCCCCCGAAGTCCGATTCCGACAGCCATTTGGTCTCGCTGACACCGAGTCGATACAGCTGTCCAAATCGTGCATCATACTTGCTCGTTCGGAATTCGGCTCCATTGAGTGGCACGATTCAGCTCCGAACGAGTCGGACGGACAGGATCTGGTTCGGAAACGATTCGGTTGACCCGACGAGATCTTCTCATCGTACTTGGTCGTTCGGAACAGGGGACGACTCGGTCAGAAATATAGGCTCCGAATCGGAGATTCCGGAACCCGTCTGGAAGCCTTCCTAGCGAGATCGTAATCGGCCCCTAAGTCTGGTGAGAGAATCCAAAGAGGAGCCCCGGCGAATGGCTAGGTTACCATTCCCACGACACATCGGATATGGGGAAGGATAACGGGGCGAAGCCTCCCCCAACTAAAACCCGTATGGAACAATGCACCACAATCGGAACCGGTGCTGGGGATGCCACCCTGGTCAGGGCCCCCCTCCCTGAAGGAGATTTTGCAGTGAGACTGCAAACTATTCAATCTTCGCAAGAGTCCGTGGAGAATAAGATAGGGGAGGTGCGAGTTGACATGGCCCTTACACGACAGGACCTCCGCAATGCCACAGCCCCCATAAAGGAAGCTGGGTCCTGTCTGTCTACAGTGGAAGATGACGTACTCTACTTGAAAGAACAGGCCAGGCAACTTCTGTCCCACACGAAAGAGCTGCACAGACGCACGGAGGGTACAGAAAATCGCATGCACCGTAACAACTTTCGCCTAGTGGTCCCATGCAAGCAGCAGCCTTCTTGGAGAACGGGATCAGATGCTGGATGCCAGTTGACGGCCTCTCGTGTGATTTGTCGTGGAGCGGCCCCACCGAGCTCTTGTACCGACGCCACCACCAGGAGCCCCCCATAGGCCTATTATAGTCAGAATTCTTAACTTCAAGGACAGAGATGCTATCCTGCAGGCAGCCCGTTACCAAGCAGCCTTGTCCCATCAGGGTAACAAAGTCATGATCTCCCCGACTATACCAGAGAAGTCCATATAAAGCAGAGATCATACGTCGCGATTAAACAGAAGCTGCGAGCTCTCCACTTTTAATATAGACTTTTATTCCCAGCTTGCCTCAGAGTGGTCTTCCAAAATAAAACTTACTTCTTTGATACCCAGGAAGCAGCCTGGACTTGGGTGACAGAGGAGCAGAGGTGTGCCTCGGAGTTAACAGACCTCCACGGACGCTAAGCTGAACTACGGGGGAAGGCTGCTGCCTTGATCTGCTCTGGGACTGCGAGGACCAAGGGGCCCAGCGCCAAATCACATCAGCCTCACCTGGTTGCTCTTCCCGGAGCCGCCTCCCTGCTTCAAACAACGCCTCGCGGCCCCCGCTTCGCGGGAGCCGCTCGCTGGTTCAATCTGCATAAAAGTCTGGTCGAGCCCCCATTCTTGCTGTGTGCCTCGGAGTTAACAGACCTCCACGGACGCTAAGCTGAACTACGGGGGAAGGCTGCTGCCTTGATCTGCTCTGGGACTGCGAGGACCAAGGGGCCCAGCGCCAATCACATCAGCCTCACCTGGTTGCTCTTCCCGGAGCCGCCTCCCTGCTTCAAACAACGCCTCGCGGCCCCCGCTTCGCTTTTCCAGTTCGTCGGGGTATGAGGCAGGGATGCCCATTGTCTCCCCTCCTCTTCGCCCTGGCTATAGAACCGTTCGCCCGGCTCATTTAATGTGACACACAGTTGCAGGGCTGGCGCTGGCAGGGACCATATGAGGACCGCATCGCCCAATACGCAGACTACATCCTGCTTTTCCTTGCAGATCCGGTCCTCGGTACCTCCGGATTTTCCAACTATTTGGTGCTGCATCTAACCTGCGCCTGAATCCAGCCAAATCAACACTGATATTCCTCCATGTGTCAGGAGAATGTGTGTATTGCAAACAAATATCCCCATACGACGCCTCATCTTTAAATACCTAGGAACCTGGGTGGCGCTCTTCCCGGAACTTTTCTGGTCACTTAATCTTACCCCTCTGATCAAGAAAACGAAGGCGTGCCTTCATAGGCGGCAATCCCTCTCTATGAATCCAATGGGGAAAGTTGCCTTATTCAAAATGATGGTGCTCCCTAGGTTTATTTACATTCTCCAAAACCTCCCGCTCCATATCTCGTGACAATAGTTTCAGGCACTAGATAGAATGACCATAGCTTTTCTTTGGGAAACTCCAGGCCGATCATGGCCCTTAGACACTGCCAGCGAGCCCCATATGATGGAGGGATGGGGATGACAAATCTTTTCTTGCACTAAATAGCCACCCATCTCCTGGTGATACATGACTGGTTTTCCGGCGGATGGACCGACCCGGCATACCGAATGGAGCTTGGAGAATAGGGCTTCTCCCAGATCCAGGCGATGCTGTATGGTTCCCCAATCCCTCGAGCCCTTCCGTAAGTGACTTAGGCGGCACTATTCGCATGGTGACACAGTGGGATGCGAAAATAGCACTGCAGACACCTCTATGGCACGGCACCTGGCTGAAGGAGGTGACGGCACTGGAGGTGTTTCGAAGATGGGACCTGATCGGAATCACACACTTAGGAGATGTATGGTCAGGATGACACCTACGCTCCTTTCAAGACTTGCAGCACATTTACTCTCCTAATCCCACTCAATTTTATAGATACCTGCAACTCTGTCACGCTATCACCATCCATGTCCCCGCAGGCACCACATCTCTAGAGTTTAGACCCATGGAAGCCAAAGTCCTTATGGGTAATCTAGGAAAGGTAAGGATATCCCAAATATATTGCTTCCTGGTAAACAACTCCCCCGCCGATGAGGGGAGCCTGAGAAACCGGTGGGAGCAGTGGCTAGGCCCCCTGGAGGAGGAGGATTGGAGGGACGCCCTCATGGCCCCTCAGATGATCACTATCTCAGCCAAACTCCGATTGAACCAGATCTACTACTTACACTGTGCTTACCTCACCCCTGCTGACTATACCGTACTGGCCTTCTTACAACCCTCAATTGCCCGAGATGTGCACTAGAACCTGCAGACGTTTATCATATGGTTTGGTCCTGTACTGCATTCACTCGATATTGGACCACAGTAGTGAGTGAAATCACTGCCACACTGGGATGGGAGATTCCCCTGAGCCCCCGGGTTCTTAGCCTGGGAGTCATGGAGGGTGTGGGCGGCGCTCGGGCAGACAGAGCTTTCCTAGGAATTGCCACCATGGTGGCCAAAAGAGACCCCACCCTCCTACAATATCTTGTTGGCGCAGGGGGCTTGATTGTTTTGCCGTGCAGGAGAAACCAGAGTACGATGCGAGGGGCTGTCCGACCAAGTATAAACGTATCTGAGGCAAGTAGCTTGGCCTTGCAAACTAAAGGGGCTTCGGTAGAATGCAGGGGACATTTGAAATTCAAGTCATAGCCGCATTAATATTGACAGAATAGAAAGCTACTCTTGTGCGACTAAACTGAGCTTAAATTGTTCTGAATGCCTAGTGTAAAAACACACTGTTGTTGTTGTTTAAACCATGAAAATCAATAACATTGATTATAATTTTTTTTTTAAGCATCTAGAGGCATGGATACGCAGGAATCCTACCTCATTTTTATAAAGCAGGATTCCTTCTGTTAACCACTGTGACAAGATTTAGCTGCAAGGATGGAGGCCTGCAAATGACAGATTACTTACATGTTAATGTTAATGTTATCGTGATTTCTAAAGCGCACTGTTACCCTGGGGTGTCCTGGCGCTATGCGCTACCTATCTAAGAAAGCAGAGGACCGGGAATTCACGAGAAGAGCCAGGTTTTGAGGCCCTTTCTAAATGGGAGTAATCCAGGGGAGTTCCTGAGATAGGTGGGAAGGCTATTCCAGGCCTTAACGGCACAGTGGCCGAAACTTCTGCCGCCCCATCTGAGTTTGTGATAGCGGGGGAGAATAGCGCGTTTGGATGTCAAAGATCTCAGAGTTCTCCCTGGCACATACCACTGGATAGAATGTTTGAGGAATTCAGGGCCGATGCCATTAAGGGCTTTGAAGACTAAACATAGGGCTTTGAATTGAATTCGAGCTGCCACCGGTAACCAGTGTAGGGATCTAAGCCCTGCCCTTACTGATGTAAACCTGGGTATACCGGTGAGTAATCTGGCTGCGGCATTTTGCACAGTCTGAAGTCTCGATAACTGTTTTGTTTGAATGTTGATATAGAGACTGTTGCAGTAATCCAACCGTGATAGGATTAATGCCGTTACTGCGATTTTTAGGCAGTCGTCTGGAAGGAGGGATCTAATTTTGCGTAAGAGCTTCAGGGTGAAGGCGCAGGAAGATACAACCCTACTGATCTGATCTTCGTACGAGAGTTTGGCATCAATGAGCACCCCAAGATTTTTTGCCTTTGAAACTGGGATGGGAGGTCTGCCCATAGAAGACGGCCACCAGTCTGTCGTCCACAGATTGGTCGTATTACCAAAAAGAATGACCTCGGTCTTTCCAGCGTTTAACTTAAGGCAGTTAGCTGCCATCCAGGCAGCTATCGCCTTCATGCAGTCATGACACTTAGAGGCTGTTTCTGCCTCTGCCCCCTTTTTGATCGACAGCACAATTTGAGTGTCGTCGGCGTAAGAAGACAGTTGAAAGCCGAAAGATCTGACCAGGGTGGACAGTGGGGTAACATAGACATTGAACAAAGTGGGGCTAAGCGACGACCCCTGAGGAACCCCACATGGCAGAACAAAGGGCTTAGAACTGTTCCTACCCAGATCAACCGTTTGTGATCTATTGCTCAAAAAGGATTTTAGGAGATCCCAGGCCTTATCTCCGACCCCGACCGCTGTGAGACGGTCCATCAGAACATCATGATGGACCGTATCAAATGCGGCCGAGAGGTCCAGAAGGATAAGGATGGCAGCGCCTCCCTGATCCAAGGCCTCCCTGATCTCTTCAGTGGATTTTAAAAGTGCCAGCTCTGTGCTGTGCTCAGCACGGAACCCGAATTGCGTGGAATCAAGAGAAGCATTAGATTGTAGGAATTGGCTGAGTTGGGCATTCATAGCTCTCTCGATCATCTTGGCTGGGAGGGGGAGGCGCGAAATAGGCCTATAATTGTTCGGGTCGCTGGCATCCAAATTGGGCTTTTTTAGAAGAGGGAGAATTGAGGCGATTTTCCAGAGGACAGGAAAGCATCCAGCTTCAAAGATGGAACAGAATAGTGGGGTAAGAGCTTTCCCAATGATTTCTGGGACCATCTTCAAAACGGAGGCTGGGCAAGGGTCCAATGGGGAGCCGGAGCGAATTTCAGAGAGGAGTTTCATAACTCCTGACTGTTCCAAAGGAATAAAGTGATTGAGAGTTAGGCGGCATCTGTCACGCTCTTTATTCCCCATAAGCGTCGGTTGTAGGGAGGGTGACGGCGCAAAGGTAAATGATGAAAAGATAGTATCAACCTTTTGCAGGAAAAAAGCAGCTAATGATTCACAGAGTTCCGGGGTGCTTGCAATTTTTGGACAGGAGGGAGAGGTTAATTGGGAGATGGTTCTGAACAGCTCTCTAGATGAGGAACTGGCACCTCTTATCTGTTCTCCGTAATAAAGCTTTTTCGTTTCCTGTACTAGTTTTTTATATTTTGCCAAAGCTAACTTGTACGCTTCCTTGCTGATGTCACAGTAATCTCTTCTCCAAGCTCGTTCAAGTTTTTTACAATCTGATTTTTGGTTCTTTAGATTTTCAGTATACCAGGGGGCGGAGGGATGTACCCGCTTAGTAGTACAGGTTTTGACTGGAACTAGTTGAGTACAGGCCTGATCAACCCAGTCTGAATAGGTGGTAGCTGCCTCATCAATGTCGGTCACTGGAACAGGAAGTGAGTTAAGTAATAAATCATTTAGGATGTGGCTGCTGATATTTTTCCAACACCTAGATTTAGGGGTGGTTCTGTCCTGAGGTTTAGGGTTTTTAAGTGAAGTGCGATTAAGCTCAAATAAAATGGCTGTGTGATCAGTCCAGATTAGGGGCAGAGATTTTGAGTAAACAAGATTAGGGTAGTTGGAGAATATTCCATCCAACGTATGGCCTGCAGAGTGGGTGGGGTCACCTACTAGTTGTTTAAGATCACCTCCATTGAATATTTGATGCAATTTTTGACTATCCGGATCGTTCGCATCATCCAAGTGAAAGTTAAAATCGCCCAAAACGGTGAAATTGGTGTTGCTTAGTCCTTCTTCTAGCAAGGAGCCAATGGAATCAAGAAAAGCCCCTCTAGGCCCCGGGGGGCGATACAGGAGGACACAGTTAAAGGTCTCATGGTGTGAGATTTGGATGTTAATTAGTAAGGCTTCACAAGTAGAGTTGGAGGCGTTGGTAAATTTCGGTTTAAGAGAGTCATGGTAAAGGACGGCCAATCCACCACCTCTTCTAGAGGGTCTGTCTTGGGTAAAGCAGTGAAAACCTAAAGGGGTAGCTTTGAGTAAGTCAGGGCCAGAGGCTTCATGGGACCAGGATTCGGTTATCAGGGCCAGTTTAATATCGTTTTCCTCCATAAATAAAGCGCATTCCACGCTATGTTTAATAAGAGACCTAGCGTTAAGCAGAAGGCATTTAATGGGTGGCAGAGCTAAAGGGGTAGGAATAATGTAGGCATGAAGGGGGCTACTCTTCGTCGAAATACTTGAAAGAATAAAGGAGCACCCTGGGCAGTGTAGCTCCTGTGTCTCCTCCATCAGGTGAAGATCCCATCTGGGGCATCTAATATTTGCGGGAGCATGAGCCATCTCCAGAAGGTGCTCACGAGAATAACTGATCGGATGGGTGGCAAACGGACCAGGGGGACATGCCCTGAGCCCGGGCCGAGCGCGGACGGGCGCAGACGGGCTTGCCTTTGGCGCGCCTTCGGCGCGCCGGCGGCGCGCCCGCTGCGCGCGTCCGCTGCGCGGTCGCGTCAGCGTGTGGCTTTGAAGGGAAGCGAAAAAAAAGACTGAAACGCTAACCGCAAATATGGCGGTGACCCAAGTTCCCAAACCTTTGCCCCTTTGCCGGTCAAGCGAGGAAAGAGGTAAGTGCAAGGTGCCTGTGCTTATGTGCAGATACTAATGAGCAGCCAATAAACGAATTAAAATAAAACGAAGCTAAACATAGTGCAGATAAAAACGTTCTTCATAAAAGCAGCAATCACATTTAAAATAGTCAGCAGTGTTAAAATACAGAGGCAAAAGCAGTTTTCAATTCGAGTGCGAGGAAAAGCCAACAAGTCACCACCTGGCGAGCGTTGAACACAGCTTCGCCTAGGAGGTAGCGCTGCGCGGTCGCGTCAGCGTGTGGCTTTGAAGGGAAGCGAAAAAAAAGACTGAAACGCTAACCGCAAATATGGCGGTGACCCAAGTTCCCAAACCTTTGCCCCTTTGCCGGTCAAGCGAGGAAAGAGGTAAGTGCAAGGTGCCTGTGCTTATGTGCAGATACTAATGAGCAGCCAATAAACGAATTAAAATAAAACGAAGCTAAACATAGTGCAGATAAAAACGTTCTTCATAAAAGCAGCAATCACATTTAAAATAGTCAGCAGTGTTAAAATACAGAGGCAAAAGCAGTTTTCAATTCGAGTGCGAGGAAAAGCCAACAAGTCACCACCTGGCGAGCGTTGAACACAGCTTCGCCTAGGAGGTAGCGCTCATCTGTGCATTCTCAAAGTGTAGCAGCCAATTCTATGCCAGGACCAGAGGTGAGGATTAGGCCTGCTCTCTTCACCACTTTATTAACAGCAGCCATCATTAGCAAGCAAACAAAGCTACTTTTCCCATGAACCCTTGGAAAAAACTGTAGTCAAAAAGATCCACTAGGGAACAGTCCCGTCACCACCAATCAGGAGGCACGGAGGTCCAACATAGTACTTCCTCACTGGCCCTTCTCCCTCTTTCTTTGCTGCTGTGCAGCTGAGCTAAATACACTTTCCCTTGCATAGCGAAAGATGCGTGATTTTGGTGTATAAGCTGGTTGTACGCTTAACCTTTTGTATTGCGCGCCTTGTGCTGTTGTTCATTTGCGAGTTTCGCTGCGTTTCTTACCTTAAGACCGCGGGAGCGCTAGATGCTTCTACGCGGCCGGATTTAGTGCGGCTTCCGTTTCCTGGTTCTGGTGGCGACACAAGACAACGGCGCACAGGTTTGAATCCCCCCACGGGATGTTCGGTCTGTGCGCCATTGTCTAAAGCAGGGGTACTCATAGTATGTCCCGCGGGCCGCGGGCCGCCAGCGGCCCGGCAAGCCTTCCTTGGCGGCCCGCGGACCTTGCAGACATCATATGCCTGTGTGTTTTTTATATCGCCGGTTGCGAGCTATGGGGGCCGGGCGATTCTTTTAAAGAACATTCACTTGTTAATGAGGCTTTGTTGTACTTCACCTCTTCTTAGCGCCCCTGCATCTCCACTCTGATTGAGTGGAGATGCAGGGGCACTAAGAAGAGGCAAAATACAACAAAGCCTCATTAACAAGTGAATGGTCTTTAAAAGACCTGTGAAGTACTTGGGTGCGGCGGCTGTGTGCGTTCCCGGGAAGCTGTCTCAGCGCTGGGTGAGGTGACTGAGGGTGACGAGGACAGCAGGGTGAGGTGATGGAGGGCAGCAGGGAGTGAGAGCAGGGGGTGAGCTGACAGCGGGAGGAAGACAGAGTGGGACAGAGGGAGGAAGAGGGAGGGAGAGAGAGAGGGAGATGGGAAGAGCTTCCCCTGCCATCAGCCTCAAAAACTTGGGGAAAAACAGGGCTGCCCATCACCTGCTTCGGTTCAGGGGGGACGGAGGCGAGAGGGACGGAGACAGAGAGAAAGGGAGACAAACAGTGATTGAGAGAGAGAGATAGAGGGAGAGAGACGGAGAGAGAGGGAGGGAGAGAGAGAGAGGGAGACAGAGGGAGGGAGACAGACCGAGACAGACAGAGGGAGGGAGACGGAGTGAGAGGGAGACAGAGAGGGAAAGGGAGGGAGAGGAAGGTAGGGAGACAGAGAGAGAGGGAGACAGAGTGAGGGAGACAGAGTGAGTGAGACAGAGAGTGAGTGAGACAGAGAGTGAGTGAGACAGAGAGGGAGGGAGACAGAGAGAGAGGGAGACAGAGTGAGGGAGACAGAGTGAGTGAGACAGAGAGTGAGTGAGACAGAGAGTGAGTGAGACAGAGAGTGAGTGAGACAGAGAGTGATGGAGACAGAGGGGGGGAGAGAGAGAGAGATAGAGAGAGGGAGGGAGATGGAGAGAGAGAGAAGGAGAGTGATAGAGAGAAGGAGAGGGACAGAGAGAGAGAGGGAGGGGGACAGAGAGAGAGAGGGAGGGGGACAGAGAGAGGGAGGGAGAGAGACAGAGAGAGGGAGGGAGAGAGACAGAGAGAGGGAGGGAGAGAGACAGAGAGAGGGAGGGAGACAGAAAGATAGATAGATAGATAGATAGATAGATAGATAGATAGATAGATAGATAGATAGATAGATAGATAGATATGTGTGAATGCTTGGTCTGGTGGCTCAGTGGACGAAGGCGTCCGCTGCAGGGGCCTGTGTTCAACCTCATGGTCATATTTTTTTTTGGGTCTAGCCCCGCCCCCTCCCCCACTGGCCCCGCCCCCACCAGTGCGGCTCTCAGCCAGAAACCACACTGTAAATTTGGCCCCCGAGAGAACGTTTGTGAGTACCCCTGGTCTAAAGCCTTCCCGACCTGAGGCAGATGCCTGCAAGGGTCCGTAGTGCTGATCGTGCATTTCAACCCTTCAAGGGCCGATCGCGTCATATACTGTTGTCACGCTCTGCTGCCAGCTTCAGATTTTAGTCACGCGGCAGCAGAGTCTGTATCCTTTTTTCTGGGTGCCCTTATTGGGTCTGTACTGATTAGGCCTCTGAGGCCTTTTGGGACACAAGCCCACGTCGGGCCCCATCTAAAATAGTTGCACCGGGGTGAAGTGTCCCTCTCGCAAGTTCTTCGCATATAAGTATAGACTGACACCCGCCCTCAAGCAAGGCTCCTCTGTGAGTGCCCTGTATAGTGGCAAGCTGACACCCAGCCCTTCCACTGTAACCTCTCCAAGTGCCAAGGGGTTTCCTTAGCACTACCAGGATGGAGTATGAGGACGATGCTCAGGGGATGGAGGACCCCCTGGCTGACCTCCCTTGAGAGGATGATTTTTATGATGCCGTGGATGCATCTATGGCTCCTTTAGAGGAGCGTCTTTCTCGTCAGATAGTCCAAGCCTGCGCAAAGCTACAGGCTCATGTTCCCCTGTCTCCTTCCACAGGGGCTCCCACTCCCCCACCTGATTTCGATCTAGATCCTCCCAATCGCTCACGTGAATCAGGGGTCGACCTGAACGCCTTCCACAGGCTCAAGCAGGCTTTCCTGGCCACCCAACCTCCCTTACCAGTAGGAGATTAGGGGTTACAGTCACCTGACGCCGCCGTCACAGACGATGTTGAGGTTCCTAATAACGAGCCTGGCCCCTCTAGACCGTGCCTCCCCTCCTGCCCCCCCAACCCCAGGACTCTCAGGCTGCAGTGGGCACCTCGGACGTACTCGACCCAGACGAGGTTGTCCATCCCCGCTCCTCTGAGTGGGCCCCGGCCAACAAGGTTGTGGCATATGTGGCGGATCTCATTCGGCGGCCGCTGAAGAAAGATGCCCGTAATTGCGTACGGGCCGACTGCCCTCACCCTTCCCTCGTAGAGAAAGTGGCCTTTACTTCCAAGATAGACAACCGCATGGCCAACTTTCTCCAGAAATTCATCAGGGATCCCAAAAAGGGGATCCATAGGTCCAGGCGGGAATGCCATGACAAGCTTCTGGATACCCTGGGTCCCCTCACGAAAATTCTGGTCATGGCCAAAGATGCCAAGCATACAGGTTCCCTTATCTCTCCAGACACTTTTTCGGGGTGGGCCCAGCGGGCGGTTATATTTCTGGGCAACGCTAATTGCGTCCTTTTCACAGAGCGTCATCGCTCTCTCTTAATCAAAGTGGACCCAAAGTTGGGGGACCTCGCAGATTCAGAGGCAGGTGCGATTGCCCAGGGAGGCCTCTTTGGAGAGCCATTCGTTAATGAACTGGGCAAGTTTGTAAGAACAAGATACTTACCTTCGGTAACGATATATCTGTAAGAGACAGAAATTAGTTATAGATTCCTTACCTTAGAATATCCCCCAGGCGTCAGACTGGATCCGGAAAGTTTATCGTCAGCAGTACCCCTGCACGTCGGTAGGTGGCGTCGGTCGACTCCGTGTCCGTCGTCGGTGTCGTGGTCGCCGTGATGACGTCGCAGAGGTTACTTGTCCTGTACACGACTTTCCGCACCAGGAACACAGAGCCATGCAAGACACTGACCACTGGTGCACAAAACTAGGGCCCTGAAAGGATGTCCTTAACCCTAGAAATCAGAACGGGGAGGATGGGTGGGGCGGTAAGGAATCTATAACTAATCGATGTCTCATACAGATATATTGTTACTGAAGGTAAGTAACTTGTTCATCTGAAAGAGACGATTAGTTATAGATTCCTTACCTTAGAATAGATACCCCAGCAATACCAACCCCGGCGGTGGGTCTGCAAACCAAGTTCACACCAGAAAGTCCTGGAGAACAGAACAGCCAAATAAGCTGTCTCTCCGGACTTGGCTGTCCAGGCAGCAGTGTTTTGTGAACGTGTGCAGCGATGCCCACGTAGCTGCCTGACAGATGTCATTCAGAAGGAATCCTTGTCCCAAAGCAGTAGTGGCTGCCGTCGTCCTGGTGGAATGGGCGCGTAGCCCCACTGGAGGCTCCTTTTTAACTAGAGAATAACCGGCTTTAATACACAAAACGACCCATCTTGAGATGGTCTGCTTATGTACGGCCCAACCTTTCTTGGTGCCCACGTAGCCAACAAAGAGCTGGTCATCCACCCGGAACTGTTTTGTGCGATCCAGATAGAAGGAAAGCATACGTCTTGTGTCCAGATGGTGGAGCCTCTCCCCCTTTAGAAAGATGCAGAGGCGGAAAGAAGGTGGACAAAGCGATGGTTTGCCCGATGTTAAAGGAGGTGACAACTTTGAGAAGAAAGGATGGATGAGTTCTTAGGACAACCTTGTCCAGATGTACAGCCAGCAAAGGCGGCTTGGATGAGTGAGCCTGGAGCTCACTCACTCTTCTGGCAGATGTGATGGCTACCAGGAATGCAGTCTTAAGAGTTAAGAGTCTTAGAGGATAGTTGTGAAGCGGCTCAAAGGGAGCGCACATCAAATAAGTCAAAACCAAATTTAAGTTCCACTTATGCATCACAAAGGGAATAGGCGGAAAGAGATGAGTTATGCATTTTAAAGAAACGATTTACAACCGGGACTTGAAGAAGGCTTATCAGGAAGCCTTAGAAAGGCAGAAAGGGCCGAAAGATAGCCCTTGATAGTGCCCAGAGCAGAGCCCTGCTGGGCCAAAGAAAGGAAGAACAAGAGAACCTCAGCAAGAGGGGCAGAAAGGGGATCCACAGCCGTTGGTGCGCACCATAGCACAAATTTGTTCCATCGGCAGGCATATACCGTCTTAGTGGAGGGACGCCTGGCTGCAAAGATTACATCACAGACTTCGAGAGGCAAGTCAAATGACGTCAACTGCCGCCGCTCATTATCCATGCAAGGAGGTGCAGGCTGGACAGGTTTGGGTGGAGGACCGTCCCCTGCTGCTCCGAAAGAAGATCCTCCCGAAGAGGCAGTCTGATCGGAGGATCGATGGCCATGTCGAGCAACTCGGGATACCAGACTCTTCGTGCCCAGTCCGGGGCGACAAGAATTACTTTGGCACGGTCGCACCTGATCTTCTTCAGCACTCTGGGCAGAACTGGTATAGGCAGAAAGGCATATAGAAGACAACAACTCCACTCGCGACGAAAAGCGTCGCTTAGTGAGTACCACCTTGGAAATTCCAATGCGCAGAATTGCTGACATTGCACGTTCTCTTCGGTGACGAATAGATCTAACCAAGGCTCTCCCCACTGCAGAAAGAGACCTTGCACCACCTCCGAGTGAAGACGCCATTCGTCATCCATCATGCACCTGTGGCTGAGTTTGTCCGCCCTGGCGTTCAGTGAACCTACCAGGTGTTGAACCACCAGGGATATGCCCGGATGTTCCAACCATGTACAGAGGCGCAGGGCCTCCTGACATAGGGTCCATGACCCCACCCCGCCCTGTTTGTTGCAGTACCACATGGCAGTGGTTTTGTCTGAACACCTGCACTACTCTTCCCCGGATATAGGGAAGGAATGCCTTCAATGCAAGACGGATCGCCCGAAGCTCCAGAAGGTTGATGTGGAGCTCGGACTCCGCCGGAGACCAGAGGCCTCTGATCTCCACCTCTCCCATGTGGCTGCCCCATCCCAGAAGGGATGCGTCTGTTACCACTGTGTGCTCTGGTTGGGGAAGGGAGAGGGATCTGCTGTTGACCCAATCCTGGTTCGTGAGCCACCATTGCAATTGTCGTGCAGTGCCCTCTGAGATCTGGACGCAATCGGACAGATTCCCCTGATGCTGCGCCCACTGTAACTTCAGGTCTCACTGCAGAGCCCGCATATGCCACCTGGCATGATCGACCAGTAGGATGCAGGAGGCCATGTGGCCCAGCAGTCTCAGGGTCATCCTGACCGAAACCCGGGATAGAGCCTGAAAAGATCAGAATCATAGCCTGAATATCCCAGACTCGCTCTTCGGGGGGGATAAACCCGAAACTGCGTTGTGTCCAGAACCGCTCCGATGAAAAAGAGCTTCTGAGAGGGAATCAGGTGCGACTTCGGCATGTTGATGGTGAACCCCAGCAAATGCAGGAGGTCGGCCGCCCACTGGCGTTTGGTGGCCCTGGAAGGTCAGACTAGGAGGTTTTGGAGGCTGATGCAGAGGGGGCCGAGGTGGACTGGCCCGCTCGCTGGCCCCCAGAACCACACCGGTCGTTCCAACGCCCCCAGCCACACTGGGGCTGAACACAGCCTGCACCGGCCTGTGGCTCTGGGTGGGACGTAGTGGGGCACCCTTTCCGTAGCCATGAAAGGGGCTAGAGGCAGACTGCACAGGGCGGGTGGTGGAGAGGCCCAAGGACCTGGAGGTAGCTTGAGAGTCCTTCAAGCGCTCCAGCACGTTGTCTGCCTTGTTGCCAAAAAGGTGATGGCCATCAAAGGGCATGTCCATAAGTGTGACCTGGACATCCCCAGAAAGCCCAGTCGAACACAACCAGGTGTAGCGCCGAAGGGCTGCTGACGTGGCAATCGTTCTGCCCAGTGCGTCTGCGGTATCCAGCCCACAGCGGAGAGTAAACTTTGCTGCATCTCTTCCCTCGGCGGCAGCACGGTAGAGCATGGCCCAGGCCTCCTCCGAACACTGAGGCAGCACTTGCGCCACGTATCCCACACAGAGTGGGAATAACGGCCCAACAGACATGCTGTGTTTACCGACCGCAGTCCCCAGCTGGAGGAAGAAAACGTCTTCTTCCCCAGTTGATCCAGCTTCTTGGATTCCCTTTCAGCTGGAGCTGTAGAGCGGGTGCCCTTGGACGCAGAGGCTAGAACTACCAAGCTCTCAGGGGTAGGGTGTTAGCAACGGAAAGTGGGGTCGCCCAGGGCCGGGCGGTGGCGTCGGGCAACCATACTATCCACAGGAGCCCCTGTGTTGGGCCTGGACCAGGTGCCCGAAAGGATGTCCGTAAGGGCTTCATTAAATGGCAGCAGGGGCTCCGAAGAGCTCGCTGCTGGCTGAAGCACCACTGTCAGGAGGTTAGCCCTGACTGCCACCGTAGGAAGCTCGAGGTGGAGAGCCTCGGCCGCCCTACGCAATACCACTGCGTAGGACGCTCCTTCCTCCGTAGCCACGGTAGGAGGAGACAACATGCCTAGGTCTCGGTGGGTATCCAGACAACTGGCATACCCCATTTCCTCTCTCCAGTCCGGCTCATAATCTAGCTGCGCAGTTAAAGGGTCCTCAGACACCTCCCAATCTTCCTCACCCTCCTCTGGCTGCTAAACTGGCTGCAAATGCCCAGGTTGGCATGCAGGCACAAAAGTACCCATCGGCGTCAGTTCGGCTCCGTATCCACATTGGGGTGTTAGCCGGGGGCGACGTCGGCTGGAGGTCCAGCCGGCACTAGCTGCAGACGTGGTGCCAGTGGAGGTGTCACGAGGTAGATATATGCTGATCCGGATCCAGGCTTGGATTCAAGGGGGCCCTGTGAAGACGAGGCCGGAGATGCCAGCGTCGAAGGCCTAGGGCCTCCAACCGAGTCCGCGGGGCCCGAAGAAGCACCGGCGGAGTTGGGCTGCCCAAAGATGTCGTGCATCGCTTCGTAAAATTGACAGGAAGGCGGGAGTTGACCCTGAAGGCTCCACATGCGGAGCCGCGGGAGGGGCACCACCCGCACCCTTTGTCGCGTTGGCTGACAGACAAGGGGAAGTCGAAGAGCGACGATGCTTCTTCAACTTCTTTTTGTGCTTCGACTTACTTGACCCCGAATGCAAAGACTTCGACGAGGAGTGATGATGGCTCTGCGATAGGTCCCGTGACCCCCCCCACCTGATTGGGACCTCAAACAACGCAAAGCCGACTGCCGGGCCTCGAGGAGCTTTCGGGACCGCACCCCCAAAGAATTCGGGCCATGGTCCGGCAGTCGGAGCACAACTTGGGGTCGTGGTCGCGCTCCAAGCAGTAGAGGCACAGGTGGTGCGGATCCGTTACAGACATCAGTCGGTTACAGGAACCGCAGGCCTTGAAGCCGGGCATCCCTCGTGCAGAGTCAGTACAAAAATGACTGGAAGTATTGCTCTCTCCAGATCTGCGCTTGCTGGCGCGGAAAAAGAAAGAACCGACGTCAGCGTGCGAGGGCGACGTCAGTAACCTCCGCGACGTCATCCCGGGGACCACGACGCCGACGACTGACGCGGAGTCGACCGACACCACCTACCGACGCGCAGCGGTACTGCCGATGAAAAACTTTCCGGATCCAGCCTGGGGGATATTCTAAGGTAAGGAATCTATAACTAATTGTCCTTTTAAGATATACATTTACATCCCTTGTTAAGGGCCAGAGTTCCATTAAGAAGGTATTTCCCCATGTTTTCCGCAGGCCGGTCGAGTTAGGGGCCGCTCGTCCAATCAATGTCCTCCTAGAGAACATGGCTCCAGGCAAGGACAGTTCCAGGACCAGTCCTGGTTTGGGAATTTCTACCCCACGAGGGGGCATCGTGGCAGGGGCAAAGGTTTCCGTGGAGCGGCGAACTCCGCAAGCCCTGGTGAGTGTTCTCCCTTCTTACCTGTTAAATGTAGGGGGCCGTATGGCGAGTTTTTTTCCGGGCATGGACTTCCATTCCAGGGGATGCCTGGGTCCTCCAGACGGTGCAAGGGTTTCGCATAGAGTATTCGGCAAGCCCGCCCAAAGGGTGAGGCCCCGTTCTATTCAATTCTCTAAGAGGGAGTCCGCCCTAGAAGACAAGAAAATTGCGTCCCTCCTTACCAAGCTATTTGCCCCTCATAGCCTCACCCCGAGGGTTTGTCAGCAATATCTTTCTGGTCAACAAGACCGATGGGGGACGCCGTCCGGTGATAAACCTCAGCGAATTCAAAGAGTGGCTGGTCTATCGCCACTTCAAAATTGAGGGGATTCACCTCCTCATGGATGTACTGAGTCCCTCAGATTGGATGGTAAGGCTGGATCTCAGGGATGCTTATCTGTTCATCCTGATCTTTCCACCGCATTGTCGGTTTCTTCAGTTCATCTGGCTGCAACAGACATACGTCCCTTCCGTTTGGCCTTTACTCAGCCCCATGGTGCTCCACCACGGTCCTCAGACCGGTGGTGGAATACCTTAGAGCCCGAGGCATACGGATGATAGTGTACCTAGACAACCTGCTGCTGATGGACCAGTGCCCTCATCAGTCGACGTCCTATCTTCAGATGGCGGTGGACCTCCTCCAGAGTCTAGGCTTTGTAGTGAACGAGAAAAAGTCACTATTATCTCCTGCTCAGAGATAGACCTTCTTAGGTTTTGTTATAGACTCCACCTCATCCACTCTCAGCCTTTCCTCCAGGAAGGTGTCGCAAATTCGTCACGAGCTGAGACGCACCCCCTCCAGACAACAGGTGTCTCTCAGACAGTTGGCTCGGGTAGTGGACCTCCTCTCTGCCTCGATTCAGGCCATTTTTCCAGGGCCCCTGCACTATTATCGGGCCCTACAGAATCGGAAGGCTAAATATCTACGAAGAGGGTGTCCCTATTCTCGCAGAGTCGCTCTATCAGAGGAAGCTCGAGAAGAAATCCAGTGGTGGCTAGACCACATGGACGCCTGGAACGGCCGGGCGATTTTCGGATCAGCTCCGGACCTGGTTATGGAGTCCGACACCAGCAGGGCAGGTTGGGGTGCCAGTTGGAGCGCAGTCTCCACGGGAAGCTTGTGGTCTCCAGAAGAACAGAGATTACATATCAACTGCTTGGAACTTCTAGCAGGTTCCTTCATGGTTCGCTGTTGGACGAAGGATTCAATCCGGTCCTGTGTACTACTGAAAATGGACAATGTCTCGGTGGCCCGCTATATCAATCACTTAGGGGGACACGCTCCAAAGCCCTCTCGGGCCTTGCTGCAAGTTTTTGGCAGTATTGCCTGGAACATCAGGTCTCTGTCACGGCAGAGTGCCTTCCCGGCCTAGAGAACCAAGTGGCAAATTTTTATTGCCGTAACTTCCATGATTCCAGTCTTTGGAAATTAGACCAAGGAGTCTTCGCGAGGTTGCAGGAATGTTAGGGCCCCTTCTCAGTGGACCTCTTCACCTTGAGGCTGGACCACCAGCTTCCCCGGTTCTTCAGCTGGAGGCCAGACCCGCTTGCAGTAGCCTCGGATGCCTTCCTCCAGGACTGGAGCCAGGAGAAGGGGTATGTCTTTCCCCCCTTTGCTATGATTACGATGACTTCAGCGCAAGTCAGAAGACAACAGGCGGAGGTGGTGCTGATCAGTCCCCTGTGGAGATCGCAAGTGTGGTTTCCAGTTCTACAGGAACTTTCATCGGATTCTCCAAACCTACTTCCACAATTTCCGACTCTCCTCCTGAGTCCCGACTAGGATCTGAACCACTGATGCAGGACGGCTCATTGTGGCTCATAGCGTGGCGGATTACAGGGGACAATGGGAGGTCCTGGGCCTTTCGGAGGCAGCTGAAATCTTCATGTCCAAAGAGGGGGCCGACAGTACTGTCAAAAGATACAGATCGGCATGGGGCAGATGGTCCTGTTGGTTGCGACGGAGTCTTAATCCCTTGGACGCAGTTGTAGTGCACGTTGTGAACTTCCTAGCACACCTGGCTTCTAGTGGCCTTGCTTACAGGTGGATAAATACCTTCCGGTCAGCCATCTCAGCTGGTCACGTGCCACTAAATGATGTGTTTATTGGGGAACATCCCCTCGTTTGTTGGTTGTTGCGAGGTGTTAGACTTTCTTTGATCCCAGAGCCTCATTACTCAGCCCTTTGCGATGTGAATCAGGTCCTCAATCTCTTTCTCTCCTGGCAGCCTAACCGCTTTCTTTCACGGAAGGAACTCTCTGCTAAGCTCATTATGCTGCTCTGCTTCATATCTTGTCGCCGCGTCTCCGACTTGAAGGCTTTGGCCCTCACGAGCAGGATATTTTCTCCCAACAGGTTGACGTTCACTCTCTGCAGACCGACGAAGTGTCACACAAGAGTTCTCACTTACCCGGAATTTCCGGATTCTCCTAAGTTGTGTGTGTGGTCCGGTGCCTTAAGGCATATGAGGAGATGACTGAGGAGTTTCGTCCCCCGGGAGAGCGACAGCTACTCATTGCGTTGCGTAAGCTCTTTAAGGCGGTTTCTTCCCCCACCATAGCTAGGTGGGTTAGATGGGTCATGCAGGAGGCTGGAATCAATCTGGTTTTTTTGGGGGTTAGACTAGAGGGGCAATGGCCTCTAAGGCATTCGGCTTAGTTGCCCGTTTGGAGGATATCCTCAATGCGGCTGATTGGTCTTCGGACTCTCCGAAATAAGATAAAATGAAAAATTTCCTAGCTATTGTAACGGAAAGTGTCAATTATATTAACCCCTTCACCGCGGCAGGAATTCCGCCGCGGCGCTGGGGGGGTTTGGGGGCAGTTGCGGTGCCACTGTGCTCGTGATGGAACCACTCCGTCACGAGTGAGCTGTGCTCATGACGGAGTGGTTCCGTCACGACTCCGCCCACTGCGCTAATCGCCCGCACAGGCGGGGAATTAGCGCCGCGTGGGCAGAGCAGCCGCCAACGGGCGCAGCATGACGGAACCACTCCGTCATGAGCACAGAGCACCCGTGGCTCATGACGGAGTGGTTCCGTCATGAGCACGGAACGGGTTAAGGACTTGGAGACGAGGATTATCCCACCCTTAGGGTTTATCATGAAGATCGCCCTCCCCGTATAAGAGTAAGTAATACTGCTTCCATTATGAATTTACTTTGGTATTGATTGAATGGTCTTCATTGCCATTTTTGGATGGTATTACTCGATAACTGCTTCTGACTGCTCTTATTCCACAGGCTTTAGTAGTTCCGAGATCTGGTGGTGATGATGTCTCTTTGTGTTTGCAGGATCTGATGCAAATAAACAGGAGTCATGAAAGTATTTCAACAGCTGACTTCGCACAACGAAAGAGGGAGAAGGGCCAGTGAGGAAGGACTATGTTGGACCTCCATGCCTCCTGAATGGTCCTGACAGGACTGTTCCCAATTGGACCTTTTTGCCTTCAGTTTTTCTCATGGGTTCATGGGAAAAGTGGTTTTGTTTGCTTGTTAATGATGGCTGCTGTTAATAAAGTGGTGAAGAGAGAAGGCATAATCCTCGCCTCCGACTCCTTAATAGAATTGACATTTTCCGTTATGATAGCTAGGACAGTTTTCATTCTAAAAAGGTAAATAGACGGCAAATGGCAAAAATGTGGCACTTTTTGCACAGTTGCTGTCCTTTTTTATTTGTTTATTTCATTAATTATTTTTCAACACACATTCATAACATTGACACCATAGCATCAACATTTGTCATCTCTGCTGTTCATACAGTGCGACTTTACAGAGACTTTCCCGCTCTTCAGTTACCCCATCCGCCCACATATGCAGTCCCTGTGTTTATTGCACATTTTCTGGTTCATTAATAGCATTTTCTCTCAAATATACAACCAATTCAACCTTCATCGGAAGTTCTTAAGCATAAAGTTCCAGGTTCGCTTTACAATATTTGATGCCAATGTTTATGTTTAGGGGCTGACCTTTTCCCCCCAGTGCATGGCGACCCCTCTTTTGGCCAGTAATAGCGCAATCGCTATAAGTGTGCGTATCCTCGTTCCCATCTTCGGAAGCAGGCCCAGCAGACACATGTTAACGTCATAGCGCTTAAGTCTTGAACTACAGTTGCCCAAAAACTCTTAATAAGAACACAATCGCATGCCAGATGTACAAAATCACCCACACCTCTCCCACATCTCTTACATATGTCAGTATCTCTGAGACCATACTTGTGCATCTAACTGGTATAGTATATTTGCTGTATATATTTAAAATGAATAATATGTAAGTTACAGTTAGACGTTAACAGCTCTGTTAAGCCACAGCAAGTCTTCCACTCCTTCAGTGTTAAGGGAGGTATTAGAACTTCATTCAAACATTCGAGGGCTTTAATGGGGGTATTCTGATTCTCCTCCAGCACCGCCTTATATAACTTAGTGACTAACTGGCATTGTGTGGGGCTGGCAAGAAGTACCTGCAACGTATGGAGCTATGAGGGTTCCTCTGGAAACCAAGGATATAGTTCCTGCATAGCTGCCCAAGTCTATAATATATAAATAGTGGAGGTTTGTTCTGCATATAATTTATATTGTCAAGTGTTTAGGAATTTCCCCCTGGGTATACATCGCTCATCTGGTCTATACCTGCTTGTTTTAGTACCTTAAGTGCTCCCTGCTCTTGTGTTACCGATAGGGGTGGATGGTGTCATAGGGGAAGACACTGAGCGTACAGTGGGTGTTTTTTAGCTTTCACACCTAAGTTCTGCCACGCGGACGTGGTGCAATGTATTTTATTTATTTCCTTGTGGGTATACCTATTCTTTTGTGTGGTATTATGTACCGAAGTGGTGTTGTGTAAGCATCCCTGTCTTCTACAGTGTTGTGTGTTCATGTGGGGGTTATACCAGTAGTGCGCAAACTGCGCCTGTGTGCAGAGACAGTATATATACAAGTTTGGTACCACGAAAACATCCTGTTGGTATGGCATAGTCATCACCTCCCATTTAAAGGTGTCCTGTTTTCCTGCCCATATTAGTTTAACAGGTGAGTGTATATGGTCTTTAAAAGGGCGCTAGCTAATAAAATAGGTATATTAGTAAACAGGTACAGAAAGCGCTGAAGTACTATCATTCTTATGAGAACTATCCTGTCCGCTAGTGACAGCGGCATTCTGATCCATCTTGTGATTTGAGTCTCCAGTTTCGTGATTGCCCTACCATAGTTTTCACGTATTACCAGCTCTGGATCTCCATATATCCATATTGCCAGATATTTTACTAGGTCAGTGGACCATTCTAAGGTGTAATCTAATGCATGTGGTATTGTCTTTATTGTTAGGGGTATTATTGTAGATTTCTGCCAGTTTAAGCTAAGCCCAGAGTGTTGTTCAAAGCGATATATTCCCGTAGTATTGGGGTGAGCTGTGTTTCGGTTTCCATGACATACAGGACCATGTCGCCGCCTATAATGAGATTTATTGGTGTCCATCTAAAGCGCAGTGCTGAAGTCGCACGTCTTTGTCTTATAATACATGCCATTGGTTCAAGAATCAGGGAGAACAAAAGAGGGGACAGGGGCAGCCCTGCCTTGTTCCCCAATAAATAGACAGCGTCTCCGGTGTATACCCATTTATGTGTACTCTCACTTCGGGGAGGTATATAGTAGGCCAAACCATCTCCGAAAATCCTCAAGGAGCCCCATTCGCTGTAAAACCTGGAACATATATTTCCACTCTATCGAGTCAAATGCCTTGGTGACATCCAATAACACCGCTGCAGCTATGAGATCTGGATTTAGTTGATGAAATGGCGCAAATATCGTACATAGATTATGCGTGGTGGACCTAGTTGGAATAAACCCGGATTGGTCCAGAAGAATCATGGTCTTCAGTTAGGGTTGTAGTCTAGTGGCTAATACTTTCCCTAGTGTCTTTGTGTCTATATACCCCTGATTGTGGCTTTGAAAGCCTCCCACAATGTGCTTTCCTCCCTTAAGGAGCCCTTATTTATGTCCGAGTAGTCTACAACGGCTTGCTGTATGGTACTCCTGTATACTGAGTCCAATAGAGCGCTTGCCCTGAACCTCCATGTAAATTGCCTAGGCGTATATGATGGTATCTTTCAAGTGCCACCAGGTGAAGGTCAGAAAGGGTTCACGCCAAGTGTCTTACTTTAGCCACCCATCCGTTCACCCCCTCTGCTGCGAGACAGTAATCTAAGCGGGACCATGTTCCATGTGTAGATGAGGTGTGAGTGCCCTCCAGTCATTCTGCGTTTCGGATTCTCCATATGTCTACCATATCAAATTCTTCCAGCCCCTCTCTTATAATTCGGGCTGATTCTCTGCCTTGTCCCCCGGGTGGAGTTGATTTATCTTCGAATGGATCAAGGTGTGTGTTCAGATCACCTCCCTATATTATTTCGGATGGCGGAAGAGTGCGGAGCGCGTTCCATATGGCTAAGTAGAATTCAGGGTCACCTGTGTTCGGACCATAGATATTCACTAGCATGATTAACGTACCGCTTAAACTACCTTGGAGTATGGCATATCAACCCTGGACATCTGAGATCGCATGTCCCACTGCAAATGGTGTGCCTTTTTTAACTAGTCAACACACCCCTCACCTATGCTGAATAATTGAAGGCCAGTTTAATCTCCGCCCATTGTGTGCCCACCTTTTCCTCTATACTTTTCGTCAGGTGAGTCTCCTGAAGGAGCGCAATGTGAATGTGATGGCGACTGAGATAGGCTATTACCGGTCTTATCTTCCTGGGGTCATTTAACCCTCAGACATTCCATGTTATGAGAAATATATTACCAGGTTTACAGGGTCCGTCTGTAACCATCAAGGTGCATCATTTGGACTTGAATGGTTAGCAATGTGATCATGTATGTATCTGTTGCTTCTAGTGTCGTGAGCTGCTATGGTGCCATGCAAAACTCAACTTCCCCCCCTTACCATTCCAATCAATCAGGAGATTGTAAGCGCTCTACTCACCCGTGAGGGTCTCACGGCGCTGAGGAAGGGGGGGGGGGGGTTCCGCAGATCTGTTTAGCCGAAGAACCAGGTCTTGAGGGTCTTCATGCAGGTGTTCAGGGAGGTGGCGTGTCAGATGTCTGCCGGTAGCTCGGTCCAGGTCTTAGCTGCAATGTGAGAGAAGGATCTTCCGCCTGCTCTGGCTCTGTGGATGTGCGGGGTATCTGCCAGTGTGAGGTTGGAAGATCAGAGGTTTCTTTTGGGTGCGTGGAAGTTGATTCTGTCGATAAAGTATTTGGGTCCGTTGTTGTGTAGGCATTTGTAGGCGTGAGTGAGGATTTTGAAAGTGACTCTTTTCTCCACAGGGAGCTAGTGGAGACTTCGTAGGTGTTGACTGATGTGTTTGTGTCGGGGGAGCCGAGGACAAGTCTGGCGGCGGTGTTCTGTATTGTCTGGAGTTTGCGCAGTAGGGACTTGTTGATGCCGGCGTAGAGTGCGTTTCCATAGTCCAGTCTGCTTGTGATGAGTGCGTGGGCGACTGTTTTCCTTGACTCAGGGGGGATCCACTTGAAGGTCTTGTGGAGGATGGAGGGTGTTGAAGCAGATGGAGGTGACGGCGTTGACCTGTCGGTTCATGGTGATTGATGAGTCAAGTACGATGCAGAGGTTCTTGGCGTGGTCTGAGGGGGTAGGTGGGCTTCCGAGGGCGGACGGCCACCAGGTGCTGTCCCAGGCAGAAAGGGTGGTACAGAGGACGAGGACTTCTGTCTTCTCGGCGTTGAGCTTCAGGCGGCTGTTGGTCATCCAGACTGCGATGTCTTGCATTCCTTTCTGGAAGTTGAGTTTGGCAGTGGTGGGGTCTTTGGTGAGGGAGAGGATGAGCTGGGTGTCATCGGCGTAGGATACGATGTTGAGGCCATGTTGTCGGACGATGGCTGGGAGGGGGGCCATCTATATGTTGAAGAGGGTGGGGCTCAGGGATGAACCCTGTAGTACTCCGCAGGTGATTTTTGTGGGGTCGGAGAGGAAGGGCGGGAGTCTGACCCTTTGGCTTCTTCCGGTGAGGAATGATCGGATACAGTTCAGGGCTGTTCCTTGTATGCCTGCGTTGTGTAGTCTGGCGACTAGTGTGCAGTGGGAGATGGTGTCGAAGGCCGCTGATATGTTGAGTAGGATGAGGGCTGCGGAGTGGCCTTGGTCCAGGAGGGTGCAGATGTCATCTGTGGCGGCGAGTAGTGCGGTCTCTGTGCTGTGGTTGCTTCGGAATCCGGACAGGGACAGGTCGAGGACAGCGTTCTCTTCAATGAATCGCAAGTTTTCTGTTGACTGTTATCTCTGCAACTTTGGCTGCGAAGGGGAGGAGTGAGATGGGCCGATAGTTCTTGAGGTCGGTGGGGTCAGCTGTGGGCTTCTTGAGCAGAGCTCGGACTTCTGCACGCTTCCAGTCGTCTGGGAAGGTGCCTGTTTTGAAGGTGGTGTTGATGGTGCGTTGTAGTCCGGGTGCGATGGCAGCCACGGCTCTGTGGTAGATGTGAGGAGGGCAGGGGTCAGTGGGGGACCCTGAGTGGATGCTTTTCACGGTCGAGGCGGTGTCTTTGGCTGTGATTGGTGTCCAGTTGGAGATGGTGGGCTGGCTGGTGTTTCTGGGGGGCAGGGGGCAGTCTGTGGCGCCTGGTGGAAGGTCGATGAAGTTGTCGTAGAGGTTTTTGATCTTGAGGTGGAAACAGGTTCCAAGCTTGTCGCAAAGGTCTTGGGATAGGGTGATGTCTGTGGCTTCGCTGCGTGGGTAGGTGAATTCATGAATGACACTGAAAAGTTCCTTGGAGTTGGTGGAGTTGGCCAGGATTTTGTTGTGGATGAAGTTCCTCTTGGTGGCTCGGATCTGGTTGTGGTAATCCGTCATGGCGTCCTTGTAGGTGGTGTGGTTTTCGGTTGTCTTGGTGTTTCTCCAGTTCTTCTCCAGGCGTCTGCATGTGCGTCTGGCTTCTTGGAGAGCGGTGGTGAACCAGGTGGCTTTCCTGGGGAGTTGTCTGTCAGGGCTGCGTAGTGGGGCGAGCTCATCTGCGCAGTCGGAGATCCAGGTGTGGAGTTCTTTGGCTGCGTCGTTTGCCCAGGTGTGGTTGTCTCGGGTGAGGGTGGAGTTAAGTTGCTCGTCGGTAACCTTGCTCCAGTTCCTTCGTGGTGGGCGTGGGGCTGGTTTGGGTGCCTTGGGTTTGTTGATGGCAAAGTGTACGCAGTGGTGATCGGTCCATGGCGGCTGCGTTGTGTGGCTGAATTGGATGCTGTTTCCTGTCGCGAAGATGGGGTCGAGGGTGTGTCCTGCTCTGTGGGTCGGTGTGTTGATGAGTTGTTTAAGTCTGATGCTGGCGAGGTTGTCATGAAGGATAGTGGAGTTGGGGTCGCTGGGGTTGTCGAGGTGGAAGTTCAGGTCTCCAATGAGTATGTAGTTTGTTGAGACGATGGCGTGGGGTGCGATGAAGTTGGTGATGGTGGTGGCGAAGGGTGTTCAAGAGCCGGGGGGTCTGTAGATGAGGGTTCCTCGGAGTGTGGCTTTGGAGGTGGTCTGGATCTGGAAGTGTAGGTGTTCGGCGGAGGGAAAGGTTTCGCTGGAGGTGGTGAGGCGGAGGATGCTCTTGTAGGCGATGGCGAGGCCCCCTCCTGGGTGGTTGGGGCGGTCTTTCCTCTGAATCTTGTATCCGTCTGGGATGGCGGTGCGGATGTCAGGGGCAAAGGATGCGTTGGTCCAGGTCTCGAGTAGGTTCCAGATTTCCATGGCATGTTTGTGTACGGAGTGTACGTTGAGGAGGATGCATTTTAGGGTGTCGACGGTGCTGGTGTTGGCGGTGTTGGAGACCGGGGTGGGGGTGAGGGTCTGGCAGCAGTGGAGGCAGGAGAACTGGCCATGGGTCGTGTTTGGCGAGGCCTGTTGGCATTCTCTAAGTCTTCCAGGGTTGAGTGCGAGGAGGGTGGTGGTGTCGTAGCGATGGGTAGTGGGAGGTCCAGGGTTCATGGAGCTGGCCGCGGTCGGGTTGCGGACGGGCACAGACGGGTTTGCCTTTGGCGAGCCTTCGGCACGCCAGTGGAGCGACCACACAACGGCCGCCATTAAGTAGGGGAGGTGGGAGGGAAGAGAGGCTGGGAGGCGGGAGCTGGAATTAGAGCGCAACACAGATGGGCACAATAACAGTGGCACAACAGGGAAAAATTAGGGAAAAAAACGGCTGAGAAAGGTTACAGTGGTTGCAGGCAGTCTGGTCCCAGTTGGAGCGGGCAGCCGGCGCAGGAGCGGACAGCAGCCTCGAACCTCCCAAGGAGGAGGTCTAGGTCTGGAGGCAAGTGACGGCACAGCAGAGCTGTGGGGAGAGAGTGGACCTAGACCGAGGGTCGGAGGTCTTGCTCCCATTCACTTTAGCATCCCAATTATGCCAAAGACACATTCCCTTAGAAACTCAAACAGTTTTCAACACCAACAGTACTAATACTCTCAGTGTACTTATCAGAACAGTTGGGGGGGATACCCTCGCAGGGGCTGCCAGAGACCCAGTTCCCTCTGCTGGTGCGGAGGTGGTCAAACATTCCAGTTTGCCGTTGATAGATAGTAGTGGCAGGAGCTGGAGTCCTCTCCCAGGGCATCTTTCCACACAGTTCGTGGCGTGGTATATTCTGCTATTTTTTTCTGGTCCAATGGTTAAATGTTGCATGGCCGCTCTATTTGCAGGCATCCTCTTCTTCCATTGTTCGTTGGTTGCGTTTTTTTACATTATAGATTTCAAAAAGCCTTTGGCTGCCCTCGGGCTGGCGCAAATCTTTTGGTGGCCATCGTAGTCAATGCGCAATCGTGCTGGATACAATATCGCATTCGATATATCTTCTTTCAGAAGTGGTTGCTTTATGGATAGGTATTCCCTCCTCGCCGCTTGTACGGCCGCAGGAAGAGCTGGGAAAAAAGATAATTGGAATCCTTGGTAGATAAGATCTTTCTTCTCTCGCGCTAGGCGTAACACCGTGTCTCTGTCGCGGTAATTGAGTTTTGCAATAATGGTGCATGGAGTGGCCCTCAGCAGAGGCCGCGCCATCAAGGATCTGTGGGTTCGCTCAACTACTAGTGTGTTAGACATGCTCTCTTGTTCAAGGAGCGTGACAATCATCTGTTCCACAAATAGCTCCAACCACCGTGTGTTTGACATCTCGGAACACCTGTAATGCGTACGTTATTATGCCCTGAGCGCGTTTTTAAATCCTGGTTCTTCACTCGTATGACTGCTAATATTTATTCCATGTCAGTGCTTTTTTTGGTCACCTTGTGCATCTCATCTTCTGCTGTCGAGATTAGTTGCTCAGCTTCCGCTGGCCTGGATGTTTGCTTATACAGTTTTGCAGATATGTGGCCTAATTGCAGGTTTAGGGAGTCTATTTTGCCATCTATCGATTGGAGACTCTTTTGCATGGCTTGCACTGTTGATTCTAGTGCTGTCGCCCCCTGCATTTCAGTTTCCTGATCAGCTCCTGCACTATGACTTTGCCAGATATCGATATGTTTTTTGGACTTATTTTTCTGAATTGAACAATATGGAAAACAGATGATAATGTAGCATATGGTGATACTTGGGTACATTTAGAAGAAATAGATGCGCTAGAGAGACTGCGCAGAAACCACAACAGGAGATATTAGATCTTCCCAAAGCTATTGTAACTAAGTTAAAAACTCTCATACCCCCTAAGAAAATAGATTGGACTTTGTTACCGTCTTGTAAACAGAAAGCGGATGAGTCAGTTTCTGATTTCTTTACACGATTTGAAGAGACATTCCATGACTTTAGTGGGCAGTCCTTGACAAATGACACGGGTAAGCATCTGTTTGTCGACAAATTTGTCGCCAACATGTTGTCAGAAATAGCTAGTCGCCTAAATGCCAGTGTGAGTTCACGGACTACGTCTTCCCCAGTCTCCCTTTTGACTATGACCCAGTATTATGAGCATCAGGAATTGGAAGCAAAAGGCAAAGAGGATAAGAAGGTTAAAGATTTAAAGACAAAAGTTATTTTGGGTCAATCATTTAGTCCACCATTTAGAGGTGGTGGAAGAGGCGGACGTGCAGCATATACACCTGGTAAACCCCCTTTCTCTCGATCAACTTTGTCTTCTGATCAGTGTGCTTATTGTAAAGAGATTGGACATTGGCGCTCTGAGTGCCCCCTTTTGCTAGGTCAGCAGTATCAACGGGGTAGAGGAAGTATGAGAGGACGCTCAGGGAATTCAGGACAAAGGGGATGAATAGGAACTCGTCCCAGGATAGAGGCAGCTGAACACGGACCAAATTATTCTAATACTTTTGACAGACGAAATCAATATCAAATATCTGATTATTCGGCTACTGGTCTTGCGGATTCTGATTATGAATAGGAATGCCTAGGGTGGGGTAAGGAACCGGTTGAGGTCCCAGTAGATCAGAAAGGTCCTTATGTTGATGCAAATGTCTTGGGCTCTACTGATCAGTTTCTGGTTGATATAGGAGCTACTCGTAGTGTTCGGTCTTAAAAATTGGTTCCTAGGGCTCCCCTGTCTGGGCAATGATAACATCGATAGGATTCGATGGGACACCTACATCTAGCCCACTGTCACAGGCACTTGCATTTAGTCTTGATAAATTCACTGCAGCATGTCCAGTTTTGCTCTCCCCTACCACGCCGGATAATATTGTGGGTATCAATATGCTCAAACATTTTCGTGCTGCAATACGTTGTTCTCCAGAAAGTGTGCGTGTTAACCTAAATTATACCTATCCAATGGTTGAAAGGTCTTATCTCATTAAAGAAGATATCGCTTTGGCATCGTTATCTAGTACTTTATGGGCTACATCAGACACTGATGTGGGACAAATGGTTATTCCACCAGTGCATATTCAAGTGAAGGAAAGTGCTTCATTGCCTCGATTGCCCCAATATAAAATATCTCGGGGAAGGCGAGGAAGCATTGACACACAATGTTCATGATTTGATCAAGGTGGGGGTTGTGGAAGAAGTCACTTATAACATTTGTAATAACCCTATCCTTCCTATTTTGAAACAAGACACTGACATTAAAATTTACAGATTCATTATTGATTTACGAGAGGTTAACAAAATCGTAGTGCCCCAATACCCGGTAGTCTCTGACATCACAACGCTTCTTACTATGGTTCCTCCTACTGCCACTACATTTATTGTCATAGATTTGAAAAACGCATTTTTCTCAATACCTATTCATCCTGACAGCCGTTATTTGTTCGGCTTCACTTTGAATAATAGATCATTCAGATTCTGTAGAGCTCCACTAGGGTATACAGAGAGTCCTAGCATTTATAGTCCAGCGTTGAAAATGCAGCTTGATTCTTTTCCTGTAAGGGGTGGCTCTTATTCAATATGTCGATGACATCTTGTTGGCTGTCGATACCCCTGACCAGTGTAAAGAAGGAACGCTGTCATTATTGTCATTCCTTGCCTCTCATCATCACAAAGTCTCTTGGAAGAAATTGCAATTTTGTAGACAGCAGGTTACCTATTTAGGACACCTCCTGTCTAAGGAGGGGCGTGCACTTACACCAGACCGCATTCAGACCATTTTAGATACTCCTGTGCCCCGCACTCTGAAGGATGTCCGTGCATTGATTGGCCTTATTTCTTTTTGTAGACGATGGATCCCTAGCTTCTCGTACATTGTTAAACCTTTGTTGGCCCTTTTGACTAAAGATACTCCGATGCCTCTCCCATGAACTACTGAATGCCAGAATGCTTTCAAACAGCTAAATCAAGCTCTTTGTTTTGCACCAGTATTAGGAACTCCAGACTACACCAAGACTTTCAGACTCTATATACACGAGAGGGAAGGTTGTGCCCTCTCGGTTTTAACACAGATACACGGTGATAAACAACGTCTTTGTGCATATTTTTCACCTGTCCTTGATCCAGTTGCCCGCGTGCTGCCTGGTTGTTTTCTAGCGGTAGCGGCAGCAGCTGTGTCCATGTCAGAGTGAGGGAATAGTCTTGTCACATAGATTGTTTGTGTTAGTACCTCATTCAGTCGATGCCTTGCTAAATCAAACAAAGACACAGCATCGGACTAGTGCTCGCTCGACAGGATATGAATTGACACTTTTGGCCCCTCATATCATGTTGAAAAGATGTTGGACTCTGAATCCTGCTACATTATTGCCACTTCCAGCTACTCAGTCGCAGTCACAAGAGCTACATGATTGTTTATCCCTTACTGAAGAACACACAAAGGGTCGTGTTGACCTACAAGATACACCTATTTCTAATGTTGATGGGGAATTGTGGGTTGATGGATCCTGCCTGAAATTGCCTGATGGCACTACATCTGCTGCTTATGCAATTACAACACTTCAGACAGTAGTTGAGACAGCTCGTATCCCACAGGAGTCAGCTCAAACAGCCGAGTTGATAGCACTGACAAGAGCATGTGAGCTTAGTACAGAGTTGCTTCTTAATATTTACACTGATAGCCAATACGCCTTCGGCGTGGCTCATAACTTCGGCCAGCTTTGAAAGAAAGAGGCTTTCTTACTTCACATGGGACACAAATAGTGCATGCCGAATTAGTACATAATCTCCTTACTGCCTTGACCTACCTAAGAACGTGACAATTGTTAAATGTAGCGCACATAAGAAAGTGACAGATAAAATAGGAGCAGGCAATGCATTTGTAGATTATACAGCTCGAGAGACCGCAATGCAGCGAAGTACCACATCTATGTATGTAGTTAAATCGCAGGCTGAACGTTGGCATGATGCCAGGCAAGAGGTGCTGTACATGCAACAATCTGCCTCTGTTGATGAATTAGACCAAAGGTCCAAGGAGTGAGCATTGGATGATGAGGGCTGTTGGAGGAATAAAGAAATGACAAAATGGAAGTTACCCACAGCCTATTTACACCATATGATTCGTATGGCACGTGGGCCGGCACATGTTGGAGCACCCTCAATGGCAAAGCAACTTATGCAAGTTTGGGATCATCCAGAGATTGTCGGTACGGCTAAGAAAATAGTCCAATCCTAACTGATCTGTCAGTATAATCCTGGAAAGGGAACACAAACTACAACAGGAGGGTTTGCAATACCTACTGCACCTTTTGAGGTCTTGCAAATGGATCACATCCAGCTTGAGCGCTGTAACAACCTGAAGTATGTCTTGGTAGTGGTTTGTGCCTTTAGTAAATGGGTGGAGGCATATGCTATGAAAGATAATACAGCTCTTACGACAGCAAAGGTGCTCCTAGAGGAGTTTTTTCCCCGATTCGGCATTTGCCGAGTTTTGTGGAGTGACAATGGACCCCATTTTATTGGGTAAGTTGTTGAGTATCTCATGAAAGGAGTGAGAAGCAGAAGCAGAAGTTTCATGCTGCTTTTCACCCAATATCAGCAGGACTAGTGGACCTTTATAACTCCACTCTGAAATTAAAATTGGCCAAGATACAGGCTTCCACATCTTTGAAATGGCCTGATGCATTGCCCTTAGCACTGCTATCCATTAGCTCGATGCCACATACACAATCTGGCCGCACACCGTATGAGGTGGTTTTTGGAAGGCCAATGAATATTTGGGGGGTTCCTAAGCCACGCCCTATACATGATCTACCCTATGTATTGATGAATGACTATTTGTCTCAGTTGACTGACAGTTTGTCTTCTATTTATCAACAACTTTGTGGTGGCAAAGTCCTTCCAGAGAGCCAGCTCCCTAGCACCGAGGTGGCGAGGACCGGAGCAGGTACTAATGGCTACCAGGACTGCAGTTCGAGTGACGAACCGGAAGAAATGGGTCCACGCGACACACTGTCGAAAAGTGTTGCAAGACCTAGTGAGCCCAGCTGCGTTGGCAGAAAACCACGATCTTCTGGTCACCGAGAAAGGAGAAGCCACGTCACATGAAGGATCTGAGGAAGTCTTCCCGGACCACACGATTCCTGGTACATCTCGATATCAGCTGCGACCCAGGAAGAAAGACACTTCGTTGCTGAAAAAGACTGTTTGAGCCACTGTCCTGGGTGGTTAAAAGACTGGCTTCAAAAGGGGGGTAGTCTTTTAGTGACTATTCGTCTCAATGTTAGTGAAGAAATCAACGCTGGTCCAGGACTTTAGGACACCATCTGTTTTGTTGTTTGTCGACAAAATGAATATGCCTAAGGAGAAGAAACCAACTGCTGATGTATAATTTTTGTGATTCTTTTCAATTGTTGCCTATGTATTCAATGAGGCCCAATGCTTTGTTCCTTATGTGTTTCTACTTGTACCTCATGTATACCGATTAAACAAAACATTAAGAATGTAAATGCCCGGGGGAGGAGCCTAGCGCTTGACCAAGATGGCCGCGTGAGCTTTGAGCTCCCGAGACCCTCGTGCCCTCCGTCGACTATCCTGTCTCTAATCCTGTTTGCATGCATGGCATCGTGCAGATGACTTGTCAGGGAGGCGATTGATGCCACCCGCGGTCGGATCGCCCACCGGGAACCGGAGTTATGCATGGCGGAAGATTGAGGCCTATCTCCGAGGGATGCCAGGGGCTAGAGTTGGCAGGATGCCCGACCTCTAATTGAACAACAGCGGCCAGGCGAGGTGTGAACTACCGGACGGAGGTCCTCATCCTTTCACTTTCACTTTCTCGCCCTTTGTTGGCCCTGCCCAGGGAGTGCTCCCGGCTGCTTTATTATCATTTGGACGCTCTGCCCGCTACTCTGGCGGCCCATCGCAGGACTGCGCACTCCTGCCTCCTTTCGCTGGAGGAGGGTCGTCTTGTTTGAACCGACCGGCTTGAGCCAACCATGTCGGGCAAAGCAGAGGTGGATCGGCTGAAGCCTAAGGCCAACAGGCGGGGGGCCTATACTCAGGCCAATAATATGGACCGCTACGCCCAGCAGAAGGGGTCACCGGGTGGACCGAGCCAGTCGCCGGATGCACAGAAGACTGCCTCACCCTTGGCCCCGGAGCTCTCGCTCCAGGATGTCATGGGCGCGCTCGAAGGGCTGCAGACTTCGATTGGGAGACAGTTTGATGCCCTGGCGCACAAAGTGGATGCCATCTTGGTGGACGTTAATCTGATCCGCGCGGATTTGGGCAAAACGAACGAACGAGTTAAAACCCTGGACCTCAAGACCACGGGCCTCGCTGATGATGTCTCGGAACTACAGGCCGAGGTCCGTAAGTTGCGGACCGAGAGTGATCTCGCCGCCCGTCGGCTGGAGGACTTTGAGAGCCGGGCCAGGCGCAACAACGTCCGCGTTATCGGGGTCCCGGAGTCCTCGGACGAGACTTCTGTAGACCTGCTAGTGGAGGACTTGGTGCTTAATCATCTGCAGCCTAAGGGTCTTGGAAAGTTTTTCGCAGTTGAGAGGGCCCATAGAGTGCCGGGTGGTAGGCCCAAGGTGGGAGCCCCACCGAGGCCGATTGTCGCCCGGCTCTTTCATTTTCGAGATCGGGACGCTATCCTGCAAGCATCGAGGGTGACGGGCCCGGTCCCCTTCCAGAACGCTTCGGTGAATTTCTATCCTGACTTCACCCAGCAGGTGCAGAGGCAGAGGCAGGGCTTCCTGGGGGTGAAGAGGCGGCTTCGGGAGAGGGAACTGAAATATGCCATGCTCTTCCCTGCCAGACTACGTGTGGTGTACGAAGACCGAACATTCTTTTTTGAGTCGCCTGTCATGGCCGATGAATGGCTGGACGCTCTGCCCCGACGACGGACGGGAGAGGACACTGCCGCAGACGGGGACAGTGGCCGGGATGAACAAGGTTGATGTCTTCGGAACTGGACTGACTCGATCTGACTCTAGTTAATGACTTGAACAGAATGCAGTAAATACGGAGGGTTGTGGGAGGACGAGGGGAGCTCTTTCCTCCCTTAGGGTACTTTTTGTAGATTTTGGGTTTGGTAGGGCGACAGGCACACTGCAAGTTGGGGGGGCTTTGTAAGCTGCAGCAGGGGTGCAGGGTGGGGGGGATAGTTGGGATTTTGGGTTTGTTGTTGGGGGTTTGTTTCTGCAAGGCGTATTGATTATTTTCAGGACTGTTCCATGGTGGCTCTTCGGGTGTGGGGTGGGCCTCCTTACGTTTGGGGATGGGGGGTAGGGGTTTAAGTGTTATTAGCTGGAATGTTAATGGTTTGGGGGATCGCATTAAGCGCGGGATTGTTTTGCAATTCCTGAAACGGTCATTGCCGGATGTCGCCCTACTGCAGGAGACGCACCTTATAGGTAACACGTGCTATGCTCTTAATAGGAAGGGTTATAAACTCATAGCACATTCGGGATTTTCCTCTGGGTCCAGGGGTGTGGGCATCCTAGTCAGAGCCTCGCTACCATTTGAGGTGGACTCCACCATTGTTGACGATAGGGGGAGGTTTGTGGCGGTGGCGGGGCGGTGGGAAGGAAGAACTTTGGTTTTGGTTTCGGTTTATGTCCCGCCGGCCCTGCAGGCCTCCACGTTTACAGATCTGGGTAGGGCCTTGCTGGATCTCCCGGGGGGTATGCTTGTGGTGGGGGGTGACTTCAATGCTGTCGGCTCTGGGCTGCTGGATAGATACCCGCCCAGAGACACAGGGGGGGCACAGAAGTGGCTCCCAGACTTTCTTGACACTCTTGGCCTGATAGACTGCTGGAGGCTCCGGCACCCCACACAGCGTCAATACACCTTCCTCTCCGGAGCGCATGGTAGCCTCTCTAGGATTGATTACCTACTCACTCTGGCTGCGCATGCCTCAATGGTGTCCGAGGCCAGGCACATGGCGCGTGGTATATCGGACCATTCGCCAGTGTGGGTCAGGCTGGATGTTGGCCGTGAGGGAGGGGGAAGAGTGGCTCCTATTAACCCTTGGTACTTTCGAGACCCCAAGATGCGCAGCGCACTGGTGAAGACAGTTAAAAAAAAATTCAAGGATAATCAGGGATCCGTGGACTCGGCAGTGTCGCTGTGGGAAGCATTTAAGACCGTGCTGCGAGGGGAGGCCCTCTCCCTTGTAGTGGCGGCCAAGCGGCGGAGAGATGGCGAGGTTATGCAGGTTGAGGAGGAGATCGTGGCTTTGGAGGGAGCGCTAGAGGAAGAGGTTACAGAGGCCTCACTGCATGAGCTGAGCTTGAAGCAAGCCGAGTATAAGGACCTGGTGACGAATGCTGCTAAGACCCTCAGTAGGGAACAGCAGGGCCGTTTGTATGATGTTGGTGACAAGGCCGGGAAACTCCTAGCTTGGCTGGACAAAAAAGAACGGGTTAATAGAGTAGTGCCGGAGTTGACGGGAGAGGGGGGAGAGGTGATTGTGGAACCTGAGAGGATTGTACAGTGCTTCACGGACTATTTCCGTATGGTTTATGCCTCAGTGTCGGATAGGCCGCCAGAGGACTCGCGTGACCTCTTGCGTGATATCGCTTTGCCCTGTCTTTCCGATGTAGATAGGGACGATTTGGATGGAGACATAACGGTCGAGGAGGTGGCGGGAGCTATCCGCGCGCTGAACTCGGGCAAGGCCTCGGGCCCGAATGGCTTGCCAATTGACCTGTATAAGCTGTTTCCGGATAGGGTTGCCCCTCACCTGCGCGCCATGTTCGTGGAGGCGCGGGGGAGTGGGACCCTCCCGTTGGATCAGCGACTGGCGACAATTGTTGTTATACACAAAGAGGGTAAACCCCGAGATAAGTGTGCCTCATATAGGCCTATCTCACTTCTTAACGCCGAGCCGAGGATTCTGGCTAAAGTCCTTGCGGCCCGATTGATCAGGGTACTTGGAGACCTGATCCACCCTGATCAATCCGGTTTTATTCCGCATCGTAACACCGCGTTAAACCTTCGGCGCCTTCATGGCGTAATCGCCAGGGCGGGCACGCTGTGTGAACCAGCCGTTGTGGCGTCTCTCGATGCCACGATGGCCTTTGATACGGTGGAATGGGCATATTTGTGGGCTGTGCTGGCCAAGTTCGGCTTTGGCCATGGCTTTGTGAGCTGGGTGAGGTTGCTGTATGAGGGACCCCTTGCGAGTGTGGTGGTAAATGGTCGGGCGTCGACTCCGTTTCAGCTTGGGAGGGGCACTCGACAAGGTTGCCCCCTGTCGCCATTGTTGTTCGCCCTCGCCCTTGAGCCACTGGCGGCGTGGATACGCTGGAACCCGGATATACGTGGACTTAGATGGTCGCCCGAACACGAGGACCGCATTTCGCTATATGCTGACGACATCCTGTTGTATCTTGCCTCGCCCAAGAAATCCCTGATAGTGGTCTGTGACGTTCTTACATCTTTCGGTAGGAATTCGGGTCTCGTCATCAACTGGAGTAAATCGTATTTATATGTTCTGAGTGGCGAGGTTCCACCGATCCCGCGAACTTGTTCGATCCAGATCGCTCAGCAGGGCTTCGTGTATCTGGGGATCTTTATCTCCACGGACTCCGCTTTGCGGTATGAGAGGAACCTGCTCCCCCCCCTGGCACGCCTGCGGCGGGATGTAGAGGGCTGGCGGAGGCTGCCGCTCTCCCTCGTTGGGCGCGCTGCCTTGTTCAAAATGATGTCTCTTCCCCGGTTCCTCTACGCACTGCAGAATACTCTAGATTGGGTACCGGCCAAATACTTTCGGGAGATCGAAAGCCTCCAACGAACGTTGTTGTGGGACGGGCGGCCGCGAATAGCAATCGCTAAGTTGACGCTTCCATGGTATGATGGGGGTATTGCGCTTCCAGACATCCGACGCTACTATTGGGCCACCCAGCTGAGCGCGATTAATCATGGTCTCTATGGCCCTGCCCTCAGCCCTGGTTTTGCCATGGATAGGTGGTTGCTGCGTGGTGGTAACTATCACAGGGCGTTGTACTCGCGGTCCCTGGACTCGTCCCTCACGGGGCCCACTGGGGTGGCGGTGCGTGTGTGGAAGATGGCAACTGACTCGCTGGGCTGGAAGGATAGGCTCACCCTCGCTACCCCGCTGTTTGAATCTGAAAGATTGGGTAGGCTTTGGCATACAAAAGGTTTTGATAAATGGGACCTGATCGGCATCTCCAGGGTCGGAGATGTGCTGATTAAGGGGAGGGTGAAGTCCTTTGAAGAGTTACAGAAGGAGTATGAGCTGGGGACTTACGAGTTTTTCCGCTATGTTCAGGTGCGTCATGCCCTCCGGTCAGTCCTAGTGGAGGGTGAGAAGGTGCCTGAGTCTTCTCCTTTGGAGGACCGGATCCTTGATGGCCATATGCCTGAGAGCACGATCTCGCTCATCTACAAGAAATTGATAAACGTCCGGGCGGATGAGCTTCTGGGGCTGCGGGACCAGTGGACTAGGGATGGACTCGAGTTGGATGACGAGGATTGGCAGTCTGCTGTTTCCTCTCCCAAGGAGGTTGCGATCCCGTCGCGTCTGAGACTGGTGCAGCTCAAAATACTGCATCGAGTGTATGTGACGGGGCCAAGGCTGGTTCATATGGGATTCTCTGAGGAAGGCCTATGTAGGAGGGGATGTGGTATGGTGGGTACTTTCCTGCATATCATCTGGGACTGTGGTGTCATCGCGGAATTCTGGAGGAGAGTCCATGTAGTGATGGGGGAGGTGACGGGCATTGCTATGCAGCCGGAAGCGCGGTGTTGTCTCCTGAATGTCTGGGGTCCCACTGATCACGATGCGGCACAGACCCAATGGGTGACTCTGGGTAACATGGTCGCTAAGAGAGATATCGCGCGATTGTGGGGCTCCGCGGGGCCCCCCACATTGACCGCGTGGAAAGAAAATATGGATTGGAGTATGCTCAGGGAGAAGACAGTATATTGCGCTAGAGGCCGCCCTCGGAAGTGGCACGCCATCTGGGGGCGGTGGAATCAATACAGGGGGGGAATATGTCTTGCCCCTGATTTGGATCCCCCCGAGGAACAGCTTTCTTCTTGACATTCTTTCCAGCTCAGTATAGAAGATGTGATGATTAATTGACTTCTTGGGCCTCTGCTGTCCCCCTTCTTCCTCTTATCACAGTACTGTGACTGTTAGATGATTGGGGTCCGGCCTCCCCTGGGGGGCTTTCACCATGGGCATTCAGTGTTTTTGCCTTGCTGGGGTTTGTTGTGTGTTTGTGTTTATTTAAAAATGGAATCTTTTCACTGCTCCTTTAATGCAATGTGGACGCTTCTTTGTCCTTCTCTATCGAAGCTGCCGTACCTCCGGGTTGTCGGCTGAATAGCTGTGTCCAGACTCTTGAAGAAATAAAGGTTTTTAAAAAAAAAAAAAAAAAAAAATGTAAATGCCCGACTAGCAAGTGATCAAGAAATTAGTGAATTAATGCAAATTGACGTTAGTGATATTTTTCGTATTCCTTCGAAAACATAGGAAGATGTCTTCAGCTGATGCTAAAAGGGTAGTCTGTTGAAATCGGAAATAATTTCCGTTAGCATGAGCTGAAGCCATCTTGTTTGTGGCATCCATTTTGTTAGCTATGTAATTCTTCCATCTTCACTGTTGCTTGCCTTTCTATTCTGCTTGAGTCATCAGCTTTAGTTAACTCCTTCTGTACTGAGCCACGGAAATGTACGTGCTGAGAAAAGGCCTGTAGCTGCTAGAATGCACCTGGCTAAACCTATAACTGTCAACTGTGTTTTGCAACTGTAAGCAGTTCTGTTCTCCCTCCCTCCCACTTTGCTGACTAAGTGATTAGCCATGTCTGGCTGTAACTATGATTGTGTATGCTTGTACCTTCTATTTGTAACCAAGGGTTACTCTGCAATAAACTCTGTATATAAGCACCATTGTCTGTGTATTCCATGTTCTACCTCAGGCAGCGCTTGAGAGTGCTGTGTGGACGTAGTCCCACTCATGAGTGATTAATAAACTTGTTATTTGAATTCCAGCTTCAGTGCCAATCTCTATTTTGTTGGTCTACGGACCCGTGATCAGAGAAGGGTGACCCCTGCACCGGTGTGCTCATTAAAAAGCACATTTCCACAGCACCATTTCAGGCCAAAGGGGCTCAAGCTTTTCTATTGAATCCAGCCAAGCTAAAAGTCATTCATAAACAGCATACTCGATTTTTTATCTCTGAGGTGCAAGCCAAAGAGTTTCTACAATCTCTGTGAAAGCAAAGCAGTTGCATTGGCTATTGGTACTTTGGTTATGATCTAGCATGTGTCAATACGCATTAATATTTTTTCGATGTATAAATTTGTATATGTCTCGTTCTTTTCTCGGTCAGCATTTGGGTCGGTTAGCTTTGATGCATATATATCCTTCTTCCCATTTTTCTCCTCTTTTCTATAACGCCCTATGAGCGATTTCCTTCTTTCTTTCTTTTCATATGTATAAAAGTACATTACTGCATCGGTACTGTTTTTGGATGCCTTTTTTTTTTATTGTTGCAGTTGTAGTATTTTCTTTCGCACATAGGTTGGTGTATTGGTGCGGGGGGGGGGACATCCGGGTGGCGGGAGCTTGTCATCACAGGGACCATTGGTCCTAAAGCCTTTTTGAAGGGGTGGGGGCGGAGGGGAGTGTTGGTAGGTGGGGGGTTGGGGAGGGAGGGTTGGGATAAAATAAGGAAATAATCCACAGTATCGTTAAAATGTTGAAGTTGAGAGATGTCAGATTTTGTTATCCTAGAACTAAGCAAGTGTTGGTATTCAGGTTTAATCAATGGCTAAGATAGGTCTTCGAATTTGTACGTTAAATGTCTGTGGGTTAAATAACTATAATAAGAGACAAAGTGTGGCCGCAGAGCTCCGTGTGATTCAGCCCGACTTAGTGTGTTTGCAGGGAACGCATATATCATGGGGAAAGCGGAAGATCCTATCAGAATTGGGTTTTGTGGTTTTGGTGGGCCTCAAAACAATCAACTATGACTAGGGGAGTAGCGGTGCTAGCTAAGCCTGCAATACAAAAATTCGACATGTATTAGCTGATAATTGAGGACGTTGGGCTATCCTGGAATGTATTTTGGGGGGAGTGAAGTTTACGCTGTGTACCGTATATGGTTCTAATCTTGATGAGTCCCTCGTTCTTGAGTATCTAAATGTGGAACTTGCACTATGGTCTACTCCACTAGTATTGTGTGGCGATTTTACTATTAGCTTGACAGGGAAAGAATTCCAAATTGGTGTCCAGAACTATATAGGTACGAAACCTAGGGTGTTTAAGGCATTATATCATTTGTTGTCAGATCATGGCTTGATGGATGTTTGGGTAAGTCTCCATATACAAGACCCGGGGTTTGCATTCTATTCTCACCCACATAGTAAGCTAGTACGGCTTGATTATTTTTTTGTGTCCCCTTTATTATTTGCAGAAATTAAGATTCAAGTGTTTACGAGAATCACTTCCGACCAAGCGCCAGTGGTTTTGGATATCCCTGCACTTGGCACATGTATAGATTCAAGGGGTTTTACTTTTGATAGGAAGCACCTTCTAGATTATGTTTTTATTGACCACATGAAGGTCGGGATAAAGGACTTTCTTCAAATTAATCGACATACCACGTCATGGGGTGTTGTATGGGATACATTGAAAGCTTGTTTCAGGGGGGCGGAGCTAACCAGGCCCGAAGATGGCCGCTATGTGAGCGAGCTCCTCTGGTCACACAACCATCCTAGAAAATATCCTGCACCCAGAGAGAAGTACGAGACTGCTACACCCCGAGGACTCACATCGGAGCACCGGGAAAGAGCGGAGCTCGATATCGCGGCAAGAAACGACCCGTGGAAGCCTAAAAATCAGACGAGCCCGGGCAGCATCAGAGAGGCCTACGTACAGTGGATGCGGTCTGCAGCCACGTGCTTGCGTAGATAAAGGGCCGAGACGCAGAGCACGCACTTGGGGAAGACCATCTCATTTATGCGGAGCTTCCGAACCCTGATGGAGACATCAAGGAACTGGTAAGAGAGTGCAGCTGCATTAGGACAACAGTATACTATAAATAAAAACCCAATACATCCCTCAGAGACATTGCAGATGGAACGGAGGCCACGGGAAGCGATAAAACAGAGGTCGGCGTAAAGAAACCTTAGGGAGGAAAGGAGGGTGCGCCCGATTTTACCCTGCATAGTATTGGCCACAAGATGCTGCCACCAGATACGTACAAAGGAAGTACAGAGCGCCGGGACCGAGTGCAAGGGCCAGAGAGGCAACAAGGCGCACACACAAAGCAGTGGTGGGAGACGGGACCGCGACGGCGGGTTTTCAAGCCTGGGCCCGGTCCTGGAAAGGTTGCAGCAATAATCGGAGGCAAATTGTCCTGGTGTCGGGAGACCGTATCATTGAGAAGCCGGTGGCGCCATATCTACGATCACAGCGAGAGGTGGCGGGCCCCAATACACAGGAGGGCGAGCTGGGCCACAGCGAGGCCGGCGGGGATACACCTGGCTGACCGTCACTAATACAGGGATTTACCACAACGAGCACCAGTTGAGGACCACAAAGAGGTGTCAGACATTGCCGGGGCCCTCCCTTGGAGCAAGCCGACAAGGGACAGGGCGCTGCAAGACGGGCGGGCCTGCACAGAAGGTCTGCTGAAACGGAGCTGGGACCCAAAGGCAGTATACAGAACAGCTTACTTTCTGAGGAGCTGCTGTCAGCTTGACCATAGTGTACGCCTTAAAATAGCACGCAGTAAGCCGCCTAATGGAAGGGATACGGGAAGGGCGGTCTAGCTGGAAGTAGACGGAAGAGTGCGCGCGGTAACAGCGCCTATGCGAGAAGGGCCCCTTGGAGTGAGCTGTCCCCAAAATGAAAGACAAAGACCAATATACAGAACGCGGCGCAGTCTGCAACTTCTATCACAGGCAGGCAGTGGAACACAAACCTCCATAAAATCTACAGGAGAAAATGGGGAAAACTGACAGGACCCAATCCAAGCTACAATTTGAACAAACCAAAAGTAACTGAAGTAGGCCAAGAGGAACACCTATCTACACAGAGCGCAATGGCATCGGGGGCACCGACGCTCCCGGAGATGTGCAATCAATGTTTGCGGCGATATAGGCTACCCTAACAAATATAGATGGGAAAATAGACACCCTGACGTACAGAGTAGACAGGATGTCTGAACGGCTGGACAGGCACACGGAGCGCATAGACATGGCCGAAAGACGAATCTCCGAGGCAAAAGAGGCGCACCAACAAATGGACCAAATTCAGGGCAAGATGGACAAAGCCTTAACAGCTCTAATGGCGAGGGCTGAGGACTCTGAAGCGCGCTCAAGACGAAATAACCTACGATTTATGGGTATCGCAGAGACAACAAACACGGGCCCGAAAGAGAAATACATTGAAGGGCTAATCACGACTCTGTTGGGACGGGAGGCATTCTCTGATGTTTTCATTGTCGAAAGGGCCCATAGATCACTGGCCCCACCCCCTACGCCAGGCACAAGAGCACGACCGATCATTGCCAGATTATTAAACTACCGTGATCAGGATGCAGCGCTTCGGAAGGCCAGAGAACTGGGCAGTCTGAAGCATGAAGGTATTGACATTTCCATATACCCCGACTTCACGCAGCAAGTTCAGGAGGCCAGAAAAATTTCCTGCCAGTAAAGAAGAAGCTTCGCGAACAGAACATCCAATACGCAATGATTTACCCGTTGCGCCTACGGATAACAGATTGTGGCAAGGCAACTCAGTATAATGAACCAAAAGACGTGCTTAAGTTTCTACAGCAGAAAGAAACCCAGGCCCCCCGGAGAAAATCTCAGAGGGGAGGACCAGATGAACAACAGAATACTTCAGATGTCGATTGATGGTCCTGCTCCAGATGGGTGGATGGTGTGTGTCAGGGACTGGAAAGGCAGGCACACGCTTACGATTCGAACCGCACAGATAAGTGCCACGGTGTCGGGGGGCTTCAGTATACCCATGCATGTCTATATGTAACATGTTTACTTGTCGTCTAGATACCGGAAATGCACCTGCGTTGGAGATGAGTCAGGGAAGCTTTTAGGCAGTACAATTAAGTTTCGGTTTCTGGTTGCACAAACTTTAAAGACTTTACGTGACCATCTGTGCGATCTATATCACCGGAAAATTCGTCTGGCAGCTCCCGCCAACCTGTGTGTACCACACCAAGTTACAGTTTTCTTTAACTGGGGAGGGGGGGGGGGGGAGAGGATTTATCTAGCTTATTGGGGATTGTCTTCGCCGCAGTTACAGGGAGGGTGAGGAAGGGGGGAAACATTTGAAAAGCCTGGTCAGCAGTTTTGTGGAGGATAGTGTTTTATACAGTAGAGATCAATACACGAGTCATCGACAAGCAAGACGGAAGGGCAATGCCACATACGGATAGACGTACACCTCACACTAGATCATGAACACTCATGACATGGAATGTCAGAGGCCTTCATAACCCGCAGAAAATCGCAAGGTCCTAGCGTATCTAGATCGCCATAAAGTAGATGTCGCCTGCTTACAAGAAACACATCTTACAGACACCACAGAGAAGAAAATAGGTGCAAGGTGGGCCTCATACCGTATGGCCTGTTCTTATTCTATCTACGCTGAGGAGTAATGCTCCTTGTAAAATGTGGCACCCCATTCACACTAATTGTTTCAATTAAGGACGATCAGGGACGATATGTCATAGTACGGGGCAACTTTGGAGGTACCGCCCTAACAATAGTCACAACATATGGTCCTAACACGGACGACCCCCTTTTTTCACTCAGATATGGGCAAAACTACGAGATCTCCCACCTACGCCCATCATATGGGGCGGGGATTTTAACACGTGCTTGGCTCCTGTACTAGATAGATCCACAGGTAACGAGCGATATGGTAAGCAGGCGGTTAAGGTGCTTAGGGAAGGTATGGCAGAATGCGCAATGACAGATATGTGGCGACTTCGGCACCCAGGTTGAAAGGAGGGCACTTGTACATCCACGGTACACAATACGTGGTCACGTATGGAATACTGGTTAGCCACACGAGAGGTCTGCACATGGACAACATTGATAGACCACATGCCGAAGACACTGTCAGATCAGACACCTGTCCGCCTAAAGATTGCCGTCCCAACACACACCCGCGTCAGTGTACCTGGTGCCTGCAGCAAGGAGCACTCCTTGATCAGGTATTTCGCTCGGAGCTGCGTCAGGCCATAGCAGAATATTTTGATAACGAGGGATCCGTTAGCAGCGCGAAAACACTCTGGGAGGCTTTTAAGGTTACAATAAGGGGACACTGCATCGGGAGACATGCAGGTATATTGAAAAATATACAACAACAACTATCAGCGACAGAGAGGGACATTCAACATTTAGAGACAGAATTAGCAGACACCCAGAACCCCAGGATTCTAGCAGATATCAAGAGGATGGTTGACACCTATCATGAATTTGCAGATGATGAGGTTAAGTACATATCACGCAGGTACACAGCGCGTAATTATGGAGAGGGGGTAGACCAGGACGGGTGCTATCCCATAGAATACGACCAGGCTACGTACATCACACACATAACAAACGCACAAGGACAACTCATATATGATACCCCATCGATTCTGAAATGCTTTGCAGAATACTACAATCTACTCTATTCCACACAAACGTCTGTGTCCCCTCCCGAGATTTGTCAATATTTAGACGACATTGCACTGGTGTGGCTATCGAATAACCATCGGGAATACCTATGTCATCACATTACAGAAGACGAGATTAAAGAAACCATAAACTCCCTCCCAAATAATAAAGCTCCTGGGGTGGATGGACTACCTGGGGAGTTCTACAAAGAATTCAGAGATTTACTAATCCTGCATCTAGCTGAGATGTATGAAGAGGCCTATGAGGAAGGCCTGCTCCCGACCTCGCTGCGAGAGGCGCTACTGATCACCCTCCCCAAACCAGGCAAGGACCCAGTTAAGTGCGAAGCTCATCGCCTGCTGTCTTTAATAAATGTAGACGCCAAAATCTTAACCAGAATTATTGCAATAAGAATACAACCCTTGCTGAAAACTCTCATACTACCGGATCAGGCCTGGTTCATACCGACGAGATCCACTACTCAAAACCGTAGAACTATATTTGCAATGTTCCACCAATTAAATCCTGAACTGCCAGCAGCCGCAGCTCTACTGGATGCGGCAATGGCCTTTGATTCAGTGGAGTGTGTATTTAGGTTAACGGTGTTGCGCAGGATGGGCTTCCCGGACCTTTCTTGCTGTACGAAGAACCAAGTGTGTGCATTAGAATAAATGGGAACACATCAGATCCGATAAAGGTGAGCCGGGGAACCCGGCAGGGCTGCCCGCTATCACCGCTCCTTTTTACAATAGCATTAGAACCATTAAGGGGCAAAATATGCCAACATCACTATGAATCTGCCCTCCAATTCCAACTGAGACCAATGAGCATATCATTATATGCTGACGATATGGTACTATATGTCCGCCACCCGGACACAAATCTGAACCTGCTTATTAGAGAATATATTAAGTTAGAGGGCTATTCTGGACTTAGTATTAACTGGGATAAATCAGTAGTCGTACCACTTACATCAGTTACAACACTGCCCAATCTGGAATTCCCGTTACAATGGCAGACAGACACAGTGAAATACATAGGTATATGGATACACCGAGAGCCGGATACGGTGATTCGAGAGAATTATGGTAAAGCAATAATGAAACTAGAGGCCAAGTAGACCGATGGATAAGATTGCCTTTGTCCCTGGCCTATAGGATAGCCATACAGAAGATGGTGGTCTTACCAAGATTTTTATATTTATTTATGAACATCCCAATCTGGCTTACAAAATCGTTTTTCTCTAAACTGCGCTCTGCTTTGCAGCGGTTGACGTGGGCCGTGAAGCATGCTAGGGTTGGCTGGGAAGTAGTCACCAAACCATATTATCGGGGGGGGGGGTTGGAGCGCCAGATCTTCAACTATATTTTTATTGCGCTCAGGCACAGCATGCCCATTATTGGCTCCATCCGCACGCACACATTCCGCATATAGCCGTAGAGCATGAGAGCGTACTGCCGTCTCTGCTACTCATCTACATACTGGACCCGAAGAGACACACACCCCAAAGAGGGTAATTAGCCCTGTAATAAGCACATCGCGGGCATGGTACACACTGGCACAGCGCGTGCATAAACACCCAATATACGCTCCAGCATTGCCCATTGCTCATCACCCATGACTATCAGTTACACAGGAGAAAAACACGCTAACACTATTAGGAGAAATGGGTCTTCGTAAAATGAGTGACATCTTCACGCATAACAGATTTATCCCGCAAGATGACCCATCCCTCAGATTACATCGCACGCCACTAAAGATCTTTATGTACCTGCGGCTATGCATGGCGGTCAGGGAACTCTACCCATCGTTTCTGGGCGAACCCCCACAGCTTAATTTATTACAAATTTTACTAACGGCACCCACACGCTAATGCCTCGTAACACGTCTCTATAACGCCTCTCAAGGGGAAAAAAGCTACGCTAGGAGCAGGTCGCTCCAGAGATGGAAGGAGGCAGTGGGAAACCCTATAGATCAGAAAGAGTGGGAGTATGCATGCATCCAGATGCAGCTGCTTACATCCAACTGCAATCTGCGAATGATACACTTTAAATTCCTACATCAACTATATTACACGCCTGCAAAACTACATAAATATGGACTTAGACCCGATGACAGATGTAATAGATGTGGTGCCCCAAAGGCAGACTTCTTACATGTGGCATAGGCATGCCCACAGTTAACACTCTATTGGCAGGAAGTAACCAGCACCCTAACAGCTATGCTATCTGAGCAGATACCAAATGCTTCACTGTTTTGTATGTTGGGACTTTATAAGATACGGTTAGCCAGAAGACGAAAGCTCCTGGCTGTGGCATTACTACTAGCTAAAGGCCGAATAGCGAGGAGCTGGGGTAGCAGGCGACCACCACGTTACAAAGGCTGAATGTCGATTATAAGATCGTTATGGGCTTTCTGGCAGGGAGAATGGCTAAATTGGTTCCTCCGTTAACACTTAGTGATACCGGGAACTATTTCCCAGTATCTGGGGGGTGAAAGAGGAAATATTTACTTTGAGTATATCCTCCCTTGAAAATCCAAAACACAAAAAGAAATACTCCAGCTGACCGGTAAAATGTCGGGAATGTTGTTCGTGTCGTGAGACCATGAACAAGCTGAAAGAGGGACAAAGACGTGGGGCCTCTCGTGAAAAGTTGTGCTAAGCACAATCTTATGTGGAGGAAACAACGCTTTATGTTTTAGTTACCCTCACACACCCTAGTGGTGTCATGCTTCATCATCGGGTCACCCCGGCCCCTATAAGTTGGGGTGGGCTCAACCACAGTGTTGGGAGCTCTTTTGATAGATGAAGGTAGGGGGGGGGTTAAAGATAAAGGTAGGGGGTGGGTTAAAGATAAAATACCTCAGGCAGACCCCCGGTTTCCCTTTATTCTTGGGTCTGCCTGGGTAAATAAAAAATCTAAAAACGGGTCTTTTTTGGAGTATAATGGTCCTAAGACCCTAGTGCCAACATGTTTCAGTCCAGAGTGGACAAAAAAGGTCCGGGACTTTCTTCAGGGCAGAAGTAACCCCCTATGTGTGAGTTGTTAACAGAAAGGGGAATGCCCTATACTTTCCGTAGTGCGGGGGTAGAGTACTACTCCTCGCTGCGTGTAGTGTGTATGTGTATCTGTATATGGTCAGTCTCCATCACTTGCGGGAGGACTGTGTGTTTCACGAAGGGCCGGTGCGGTAATGTGGGCGGTCTTCAAATGCAGATCTCACCCAGCACAATAGGTTGAAAGACAGAGTCTTTAGTAAATTGAAGAAAAGGTGGTTTAATGGTAAATGCTTGCAAGTCACTGACCCGGCGGGAGGATGTAAGAGCCAGGAGGAGAGAAGTCTTCCAAGTGACATATTTGAGACTGACTTTGTGGATTGGCTCAAATGGCGATTTCATGAGCTGCGCCAATACAATGTTTAGCTGCCAAGGTGGAGGAGGCCGACGTATCGGAGGAAACATCCGAAAAAGCCCTTTGAAAAATTGCTGAATTACTCTTGACGAGTAAAGTGAGTTAGAGCCATCTTGTCGGAATCGTGAGATTGCCGCTAGGAAAACTTTAAGGGTAGAGTATGAGAGGCCTGACTTCGCTAGGTGCAAAGAGAAAGGCAAAAGTTGTTCTGGCTTGGAATGTATAGGATGTATTTTTGCATCATTGCACCATACACAAAATCTTTTCCATTTGAGTTTATATGTTTTTTCTGTTGATGGTGCTCTAGCTTTTGCCAAGACTTCTCTGCAATCCAAAGGGATGTCTAAATTCACAAATTCATAGTACTCAGGTTCCAAGCCGCTAAGTGTAGAGATGCAGGATCGGGATGACAAATTTGACCGTGTTCCATGGTCAAAAGATTTGGAAGAGGACATAGCATGATCGGTTCGCACTGAGACAGGGGCTGCAGTTCCGTGAACCAGATCTGTTGAGGCCATCGGGGGGCTATAAGGATGATGTGACAGGGTTCTTTCCTCATTTTCCGTAGAACCTTGGGGACTAGGGGTATTGGTGGAAAGGCGTAAGCATATATTTTGGACCAGTTCATCAAAAAGGCATTCCCGCATGACTTTGGTTCGGGAAGCTAACTTGCGTAGAACTGGCATTTTCGGTTCAGATATGTTGCGAAAAGATCCAGATTTGGGGGACCCCATAGCTGAAAGATGTGATGCAGAGTGGGTTGGTGTAATTCGCATTCGTGATTGGTCGTGGACGATCTGCTTAGGGAATCTGCAAGATTGTTCGACGCTCCCGGAACATGGACTGCTGTGAGAACGATGCGATGTTGAATCGCCCAATCCCAAATTTTTTGAGCCTGAAGGGACAACAAAACGGACCTTGTGCCTCCTTGTTTGTTGATGTAGTGCATGCGCGTTGTGATGTCCATACGGATCAACACCGTGCTTCCGTGAATGATGGTTCGGAAAGCTTTCAGAGCCAGAAAAATGGCCAGTAATTCTAAAAGGTTGATGTGTTTTGTCTTTTGCTGGACAGACCACTTGTCTTTCACAGTTAAGCCTTGTAAGTGGGCGCCCCAACCCTCGAGAGATGCGTAGGTGGTAAGGGTGAATTGTGGAGAGTCCGTCAGAAAAGGACGCCCCGAGGAGACATTTCTTTCGTGAGCCCACCATAAAAGAGCTCTTTTTAGGCGATGAGTGACTCTTACTAGGTCGTTGAAAGTTCCTGAGACCTGAGCCCACTGCTTGTCCAATTCTTCCTGGATGGGTCTCATCTTCAGGCGGCAGTGAGGGACTAGAGGAATGCAAGAGGACAACATCCCGAGGAAAGATTTCAACTGTCGGACAGAAACAAACTCTTTTAGATGGATAGAAGTCGCTAGCTCGCGAAGACGTTGACGTCGTTCGTGCGACACAAAAGCTTTTCCTAGACTGGTATCCAGAATGGCTCCCAAGAACAGTCTTTTTTGAGCCGGGAGTAACTGAGATTTTTCTATGTTTAGTGTGAGGCCCAGAGATTGGAAGAGGGATCTGCATAACAGAGTATGTTTTTTTAGTCGCTAGTTCGAAAGACTTTGCCTTCAGTAGGCAGTCGTCTAAGTATAGGAAGATTTGTACTCCTTGTAGACGAAGGTAAGCTGCCACCGGTGCCAGGACTTTTGTGAACACTCGGGGAGCAGAACGAAGGCCGAAAGACAGAACTTTGAATTGAAAATCCTTTCCGGCCACCCTGAATCTGAGGAATTTTCTGTGTCTCGGCAATATGGGGAGATGAAAATAAGCGTCCTGGAGATCTAGAGTTGTCAAATTCTCCTTGGGATAGAAATGGGAGTACTTCTTGAAGGGACAACATTCGAAAAGTTTGTGTCTTTATATACTTGTTTAAAATGGGACGCCATTCTCCCGACTTTTTCTGTATGAGGAAGAACCTTGAAAAGAACCCCCTGCCCTTCTGTAGCTTTGGCACCACTTCAATCGCGCCCTTTCTCAAAACTTTTAGCTGATTCAGAAGCTCTTTTAAGTGGGCAGGAGGGGGGCCTCTTGGTGGAGTATTAGGAGGAATCTTTATAAATTCCAATGCGTGTCCCCTGCGTACAATATCTAGAACCCATTGATCGGTAGTAATTTGTGACCATTTGGAGTAGAAGTGGGAGATTCGACCTCCAAGTTTTGAAAAAACAGGAGGAACTCGCAACTGTGTGTAGAGGGAGTCATTGTTTCTTGGAGGAATCCTTTCCTCTACAAGAAGATTTTCCTCTGTATTGTCTGTAGGTGGAAGAATGTTGTTGCCTATAAGATTGTTGATATTGAGAGGAATAGCGGGTCTGTCCTTGTCTGTATTGATTCGAATTTCCTCGAAAGGAAGAAGAGGAGCCACGACCTCTTGCGCCTCGAAAAGGTTGCTTTTTGAAGTGCAAGGATCCAAGGGCATGAGCCCTGTCAGTGTCCTTCTTAATTGCCTGAAGGGCATCATCTATATGCTGGCCAAAAAGTGATTCACCGTCGTAAGGCATGTCCAGTATCTTTGTTTGTACCTCCTGACGAAAAGACGTGGCCCGCAACCATCCCTGATGCCGGAGGACCGCTGCACCAGCCAAAAGACGGAAGCCAGAAGAGGACACATCAATAGCGCAATCTATAATTTCCGAAGAAATTCTTTCTCCTTCTTGGAGAATTTTTAATGCCTCTGGTCTAGATGTTTCAGGAATAAGGTCAATTAGAGATGAAATGTCCGACCACATTTGGCGATCGTAGCGGCCCAGGATCGCTATAGAATTTGCTGCCCGTACTGTAGCCGCCGCCATGGTGGAATTTTTTTTCCCTATACCATCCAACCGTCGACCTTCTCGATCTGGTGGTGCCAACAAAGGAGACGATGGGTTTCTGGATCGACGTTGGGCTGCCTGAGTAATAATGGAATCAGGCTTTGTTTGCGAAGTTAAACAAGCAGGAGAATTGGGAGGGGCCTTGTATTTTTTATCTATCCTAGGAAGGATAGCTGGAATGGAGTTAGGAGTTTGCATCAACTTAAGGCCCTCTTGCCAGATAAAATCTATAATTGGAATACAACAGACCTGCTTTTGAGGTTGATCCTTAAAATCATATAAGAAACAATCTTCCTCCCTGGTTGTCATAGGGAGGTGAAATCTCTTAGCTGCTCTTTCCATGAGCAAATGAAAACCACCAATGTCGACTGGTGGAGAATCCAAAGGAGCTGGATCAGCAGGAGATGGCGTTTGTATTTGATAGTTGTCCCAATCAGAAAGAAAGGAACCATCATCCAGCTCGCCTTTTTCTTTGTCAGCGTCATCATCCTGTTCCTCGACAATATCTTGTATGATTTGAGGAACCACAAGATGTTGATCTCTTGTCCCGGATGGAGGTGTGACTACTGTTTCCTTATTTAAAACCGGTTGTGGAGGTGTCTGCGGCGTTGGAGAAGTATGCACAGACCGTGGAAAACGGCGGTTGTAATCATGCAGCATATATTGTAGGTTGGAAATAAGACTTATCGGCAATTGTGCCAACTGGCTGTGTGTCATATGTTGAGTAATCATCTTCATCATCTGATTCCTGACATTTTATTAGAAGCTCTGAAGGACTGCGAGCAGCCCGAAATCTATCATCTTCGTATTCCTCATTATCAGATGAAAAAAGCACTTCTGGAGGCTGCGTAGGAGTGGTAATTGGCATCAGGGTATCCAGAGACGAATGTCGTGGCTGAAACAGAGAGCTTGAAGCCCCTAGTGGTACCAATTCTTGAGATGGAGCCGTAGCCGCTGTTGGTGATGGTGAAATTCGCCGTTGAGACACCGTCGACGACAAAGCCACCGTCGACAACAAAGCCACCGTCGACGACAAAGCCACCGTCGACGACAAAGCCACCGTCGACGACAAAGCCACCGCCGACGACAAAGCCACCGCCGACGACAAAGCCACTGTCGACGACGAAGCCACCGCCGACGACGAAGCCACCGCCGACGACGAAGCCACCGCATACGACGAAGCCACCGCCGACGACGAAGCCACCGCCGACGACGAAGCCACCGTCAACGACGTCTGCTTCTTTCTATGCTCGATTGCCGTCGACGACGAAGTTAAAGGTAGCGTAGACGAAATGGGTCTCACCTTAACTGAAACCAACGTCGACGGTGAAGAAGCCGACGATAGGATCATAGCTGGCTTCATAGACAAAGATGTCAACGTCGTCGATGTAGATGTGACGACGGCAGCTCTCGTCGACGGAGGACGTTTTGAAGAGCTCGTCGACGAGAGAAGCAGTTTCTGAGGTAAAAACTGCGCAGATGGAGTCTTAGACGCCTGAGAATCAGATCTCGGGGGCGTCAAGGATACAGATAGACTCCTGGGGGGGGGGGGGGAATCACCCCTTTTGAAGTAGAAGGTTGAGCAGTGGTCTTATCTCCATGATGTTTTTTCACCACTTTAGGTCTAGGACAAACCTTTTGAGAGTCACTTGATCTCTTCAAAGAGGGAGCAGTTTGGATTGAAGACACACTCTCCACATCTGAAAGAGGATTCTCTGAAGTCTTCAACTTCTGTAGCCACAGAAGGAGACGCCCTTCTCTATCCTTTAAAGTTTTTTGTGAGAAGGTTCTACAAATTTTACAGTCTTTTACCTGATGTTCAGGATATAAGCAATAAATACATTTCTTGTGAGGATCTTCAGAATGAAGCCTCAGTTTAGCACAACTTCCACAAGGTCTGAAGAGGGATTTCTTGGATGTAGACATCATAGAGGTAATCTTCTGAGGAGATAGGAGAAGAAAAACTGAGCAAGCTCAGGGAGACTCCCTTCACACGACGTGCGGTAGAAAATCTGAGAGCCTCAGCCTCTGGGGAGGGGGTTTTAGAGGGTGCGGACACCTGATTGGCTGGATTTGGACTAAAACATAACGACAGTAATATGTTATAGAGGTGACAAGTTGTCTATCCATGAAAACTCTATGGTTTTACTTTCTTTTAGGCCTAATAGGCTTATGTTATTACTACATTGCTATGTTATGTACTGTGGGACTCCCACTTCGACGACGGGGAATATTCAGTCATGTGAATCTATGAAAGACACCCCAATACTGGAGAAAGTTTTCTATATAAGTTTGGGGCCCCAAGATACTTTGAACGTGTGCGTCTTAAGGTCCTTAGGACCGCCCTGGAAACATGGTATAAAGTGAGACGCAGATGGGGTATTAGATATTTATCTGATTTTGCTCACATATGGGACTCCCCCGGGACTCCACTCTGCCTGAGAGATAGTCTGGCAATACCAATTAAGAGAGCGGGTGTGGCTAAGTGGTCAGACTTGATGGATATAGGTGGAATTCTCCCATGGGAGGTTTTAAGAGCTAAGATAGGCCCTGCTCTCTCTAAGTTTAAGTATTTTCAACTTAAATCATGGTACGAGGCAGAAGTCGGCGAAGTAAGAGGTGACTGGGAACTAGAGCGGCTATTGCAAAACGTCCTGCCAAAAAAGAAAGATATCCATGTGGTATACGAGGTTTCTCGATGCAGATGATACGGACCTTCCACCCCAATCATCGGTTTGGAACAATCTCCCCTTGAGCCTAACATTGAAGATTTTTTTGAGTCTTCTTCAAAATTACTCTATAAATACATCAAACCAGCCAGCTTAAAAAAGAATCACTTTTTCGTCGTTAACAGACTATATTATAACCTCGCCAGGATAGACAAGTTTGCTCCGCCCCCCCCAAATGTCCTAGGTGTAAACTACCTAATGCGGACGATATCCACATCTTTTTTGAGTGTGCGGAGTTAAGATCTTACTGGAAAGATGTGGGAGATTCCCTATCGGGTATCTTTGAAGTAAACATTGAGATTAAACTACTGTGGGTTTTTTTTCGGGGGTAATGGCTCAACTAACTTGGCTTTATCACAGATCCATAGGGGGTTGTTGTTATACCTGATATTGCTTTCTCGGAGCGAGCTATGTATTAAGTGGAAAGATCCTATCCCCCCGAATAGAGAAGGCTGGCTTAAAGCCTTTTTTGCTATGGCACAAAAAGAGCAAGAGGGGAGCAGGGGAATATCGATCAATATCAATATGTGGCAGCCTCTACTAAGCTGGGGCCGGGACTTGGGATCAGTTTTTCTTCGTTGAGAGTAATTAAAAATGTGTTGGTCTTCCCCCCGGGTCCTATGATTACACCAAGCCCTTACTACCCGGGGCTGGTCGGGCCGACCTAGGCAAATGCAGTTAGCCGTGGGGCACCCAGTTGGAAGATATGACTGCTTTTAAAATTTGCAGAAGCCTATTAATGAGATGAGGACAAAACAAAACAACAAAGACTGGATATTGGATATGACCTACTGTAAAGAGACACTGGAGACATATGCAGATGAAATACCACAGGCATCTAGACCTAGGGATTTCTGGGAGCCTTGTACAACACCTTAGGTCCACTCCAGATACAGACTAAATTAATGTTATAATACACAATATACATTAGGTAGTTATAGAGTTAGTTTAATGTCAAGAAGGAAGGGGCCTAAGAAATCAGCGAAGGGGATAAGTAATAATCAAGGGAAGGTTTGTGGTGTTGTATGAATATTATATTGCATATCTAGATACCGAAATGAGTACATGAGCTCTAGGATACAAAATTGTATAAGTCAAATACCATTACATTGTGTAAATGTGTGCATATATTGCTTTCCTCCTGCTGACCAGAATAAACACAATAAAAAATATATTTTTTTAAAAGCTTGTTTCAGAGGGCAAGTCCTGAGCTATGGACTACATAAACAAAAGCAAGCCAAACTGGTAGTTCAGGAATTATACAATAAGCTTAAAACTGCGGAGGAGAATTTGGCAGTGGGATTTTGGCATTTAACAATATTGTTGATCTGCAAACTGGAGTAGCTAAATGCAAAGCTAATATTAACTTGTTTTGGAGTAAAGAAATCGCACTAAAATATCAAACTTACAAAAAAGATTGCTATGAATACGGAGAGGCTACAGGGCGTTGTTTAGCTCAGAAACTATGCTCAAGGGAGGCTGTTCAGAGAATTAACGGTATGAAAAATGCTCTGGGTAATATAGTGCATGATCCTAAGGAGAGCCTTAAGGTTTTCTATGATTTTTATACAGAACTCTATACAGAGCAAAATATGGGGCGACACCCTAAGGATTTGGGGTTCCAACATTTATTACTGGAGCGGTTGGATCGTGAGGAAGCCGAGATGTTGGACAGCCCTATCACTATTGGTGAATTAGAGCAAGCTATCAATAGTATGGCAATCGGAAAAGCGGCAGGCCCGGATAAACTTCCCTCAGAGGTCTATAAGACCTTTTTCCAAGACCTCAAAACTGATATGCTTGAGGTCTTTTAAGCAGCACGAATAGGGGGCGCACCGCGTTCTTGGGATGAGGCTAATATCATCATATTTAAAAAGAAGGATAAGCCATCTGATCTGCCGGGGTCCTATCGCCCGATTTCTCTGGTCAACTGTGATAGGAAAATCTACGCCAAGATTCTTGTGAATCGATTGGCTAAAGTTATCTCCCCTCTTGTCTCTTTAAGGCAACATGGTTTTATAACCGGAAGGGGGACAGTGAACCATATCAGTAGAGTAGTGGCTATACTTTATATTGCGCAGGTAGAGTCCAGGGACTTAGGATTGATCTTGCTTGACGCTGAAAAGGCATTCGATCGCGTTGCCTGGGACTTCCTTTGGGGGGTTCTACGGCAATTGGGGTTTGGCCAGGGGTATATTCAAGCTTTACATGTTTTATATCTATCTCCCGTGGCCAAGATATGCTCAATGGGGCTTGCTTCTGAAGCAATTCAGATTTCCAGAGGCTCACGGCAGGGGTGCCCTTGCTCCCCACTTCTCTTTGCGTTGTACATTAACCATTTTAAATATGTTGGAGCGGAGTGACCAGATTGAACCTTTCGTGGTCCAGCAGGATTGTTTCTGTGTCTTGGCTTACGCCGATGACATTGCAATTGTAACATCTGATCCTGTCCCGGCTTTACCTGAAATTGAACACTTGGCGCAGTTTCTGGCTACAAGCTGAACACGTCAAAAACACAAATTCAATGTACGAACCAAATTCTGGCTAATGATCCCAGAGCAGTCAAGGAAGTTACTTATCTGAGCATTAAGATTCGGTCTGTTTGAAAGAGCTGGTTGAGGTTAACTGGGGTGATATTATAGGCAAGGTTAAGCAATCACTAGCAAGATGGGAGTGTTTACATCTCTCCTTGGTGGGCAGATCCAATATTCTTAAAATTAATATTTTACCTAGGGTCATGTACTTTTTTAGAGCGGTTCCCTTAGAAGTAACCCGTAAACAACTACAATGCTTACAATTAGTGTGTGCCAGATTTCTCTGGGCTCCAGGGAAACCACGCAGAGCTGCCCGTTTTATGACTTTTCCTTGGGACAGAGGTGGGTGGTCGGTTCCCGATTTTGCACTTTATTATTATGAGTGTATTTTATTGAATATGCGCATTTTACTGACCGGAGACGAAGTCGATAAACTAGCCGAGGCCCCCTCAATATATCAGATGGTCTTGGGGTCAGTGGTTAAAAACTGTCTATTTAAAAGGACAGATGGAAGCTACTATAAAAGAACCTGTTTCAAAATTCTGGGCTCAGTTTTTAAAGTCGGGAATATAGTGCGAAAAAACTTACACATTTCAAGGCTACCATTCTATACACCTACCTCCTCAGTAGGGTTACTCCCATTGATTTTCTCGGATTATGTTTCAGCTAATTGGAGATTGAAGGGCTTCACCCAAATTGGGGATTTTTAATCAGGCTGCGGGGTTATGCTCTTCTTTTTCATGCTTGCGGAGAAATACCATTTACCTAAAACTAAATTTTTCAAATTCTTGCAAATATGGGTTTTTTAAAGTAAACAGTCATCTACTATGACACCACATAAGATAGTGGAAGCTATTAGGCGTCAGGAAAAAATAGGGTCTCTTTATAAGGTATTGTTAGCTGCTAAGGTAGATGACTTGGATAAGTATAAAGTCAAATGGTGAAATTGGTTGAGAGAACAGTCGGTTTCTCTAGAGGAGTCGATTGATATTGCAGGGAAAATTCTCCTAGCAGCCAACCTAAGAGCCCAGCATTATAAAACACTGTTCAATTTGTCCCACACCCCTGCAAAGATGATGATATGGGGGGTGGGGTGAAAATGATGGGAAATGTTTTCGGTGTGGTGCAGACAATGCTGATATCCTTCATATATTCTACTCGTGTGTCACTTTGACTCCTTTTGTAGGAGCTATAGAAAGGCTCTTATCAGAGGTTACTGGAGTGTCCATAAAAAATTCGACCTCTATGATGTTGTTAGGGATTGGGGGGAATCTGTGTCAAGGGATGACAATGTATAGCGCGGCTATGTTTAGCGTCCACTTGGCTACAGTCTGAGGCTCTATCATTTTTAATATGGCGTGCTAGGTTCTATAACACCTTTAATCTGGAGTTTAGTTTATATTATGTTAAAGGGCCTAGAAAGCAAAAAGTTAGTCTCTATGTGAGAGTGGCAATGATTGATCATATGACGGATTGATACTAATGTTTATGCGAGGGAATGGATATGAATTATTACTGTTTTCTAGTTTAAGATATGTATTTATGTTATTTTTTGGAGGCATTGTGTGTCCGTAGGATGGATTGATATCGATTTTTGCACAGGGGAATGAATTGAATTGCTACTGTGTACTGATTTAAGATGTATGTATTTTTTGATACTGTGGATTTTTAATAAAAATAAAATAAGATTCTATCCTTCTAAACTCAAGAAGATCTTCCCTAATACCTCAGACCTCTGCTGGCATGGGTGTGTTCTCCTGGGTGACTTCTGCCACATCTGGTGGGAGTGCCCCACTATCCGGCCTTTCTGGGAGGAGATTCTCACTCACATCTAAGATATGCTGGGGTACCCAACCCCGACCTCTAGTGCGGAAGTGATTCTGGGCATCAGAGAACCGGAATTAGAACACCAGACTAAGGCAGACAAAGCTATAATGTGGGCATGCCTGGGAGCTGCAAAAATGACGATTGAGGCGGCATGGAAGAGGAGGGAGGCACCAGTGCTGTCACTTTGGCATGCACACCTCTAGAGAATCCTAACAATGGAACGATTAGCAGATATCTTCCAAGACGACCACAAAAACTTTGAATACAAATGAGGCCTGTTGGTTTCCTTTCTCTCAAGGAGGCTCCCCTCGGCGGTGTGCCCAACTTCCATACGAGCACTTCACCTATTCCAGCTTTGAGTAGTGTCTCATCTCATGATTACACCTTTCCAGACATATCGGTGATAAACTAGGGTCCGTGCGATCGACTAGGACCCAGTTGGTCGTACTAGGGCGGCTCCACTTGCCCGATGGAAAGCAGGTAAGGGATCATCCACCACCAGGGAAGGGGAGGGAGGGTTTTCTTTGGGGGCGTGGGGGGAGTTGTTCATAGTATAAAGGGGAGTTTTTTTTCTTTTTCTTGTCTTGTTTGCATATGGTTCCACTGTTGTTACTGTACCAAAAATGAACATGGCATAAATGAGGGGAGGGGGGATAGAGAATCTGGACTTTAATTTAGAGCTATTTTTCTATACGGGATACTATGTATCAACACTCTTTGAGCCTTATGGTCTTGTGATATTGCTCAGTCATGTTGAATAAATAAAGTTTTGACAAAAAAAATCATAAGATTAAAAATATTAAAATCACTAGTACAGACCTTGTGCCACAATAAAATAGTTTGTATATTAATCAGGTCAGTTAAAAACAAAGCTCCTAATTCAGCATAACAAACAAAGGTGAAACAACTACTTGGGACAGCCAGAAGATTCCTAAAAAATATGTTCTCTAGTGTCTGGAGCTGAATTACATTTTTAAAGCCACAAATATAAATCCATAATACCATGGTTATAAAGACACCCCACAGAGGGAAATTGGCCTTAAACAGGTCAATGGGAATGCTATCTGAGCCAGGGGCTTTACCACCCTTACTACCTGCGAAAGCCCTATTTACTTCATCCAGGAAAAAGCACAAATTACTGGGACCAGAGGTCATAATTTGCTATAAGACAGACAAGACAACTCGGTTGGATTAGAATGGTAAACATCGTTTACCCCGAATCCGGAACACCGCATGCAATTACAGCGCGGTCGTTACAACAAGTAACAACGCATGCCATTACTCCACAAGTCAGAACAACGACTTGCGGAGGGGTCAGAAGGTGTTGGATTTAAAATCCTACACCTTCCCATACTGTTGCACAGACTGGAGTTGGAGTAGTAAATTATACTATTCCAACATCCAGCACCCCGCCCCCCCCCCCCCTCTCCCCGAGAAAGTCATTGTTCCGACTTGCGGAGTTGTAACGACCGCGTTGTAATTGCATGTGTGGTAAGATGGCATATTCAATTAGAATATATCTTAAAAAAGTGGGTAACCCACTCGGACTCGTGGATTGCCACTTCTAGGCTGGGACCAGATTTGTTGTTTAAAAGTGGGCCATTGATAACCCGCCAAAAAGTACAGGTGTCCTTGGAAGAACTAGCTTTGATAAGAGAATCCCATACCAGGGTTTTTAATTTCTTCTTCCTATTTTTCAATGCTAAATTATAGGCTGATCTACACCTTTTCACCTCCCAAGGACAATGTGGTGATTTATGAAGGGCTAACAAAAGAGGTTTGTGGGCTTTAAAGAACAGTTACTGTCAAACCATCGAGACCTTCAAGAATTTTTCTGGGACAGTGATCTAGTTAAAATAGCTTTAATATCACCTGCAAGTAAAAGAAATGCTGTCTTGACGTCAGTATCGCTAGAAGAGTTATCCAAACATATGCTGAATGCATTCCTGTGGGCGGTAACCAGCTTTTCAAGAGAATTGCCCAAATTCACTGAGGACCATCTCAGACAGGAGCCGTTGCGAACTGTTAAAGTTAAAATATCAATTATATGTTCTGCATACATTTTTCTATGACTGCATTCCATTCTGGGCGAAATAGACTGAGGGAAGGGATCACTCTATCAAAATCTGATAGGTCGTAAAATCAGCTAGAGCAAAGTGTATATTGACAGAGCACAAAATATAGTCAATGACAGAATTATGCCCACAACCGAAAAGGGTAGGATTAAAAAAAACAAAGAGGGAACACAACTCGTTTGAAAAACCAAGATTACATTTTAACATTAAGTCCTTCAGTTTCAGACTGTAACCATTGTGAGGGAAGTGAGTTTGATTGTTATTTGACTCAACCATGCCACACATCGCTTTGGCTGGAAAAGGGCACAGTCAGATCTTAAAATATCCTCCCCACAGTAAAAGGGTTTCCTTCACTTCACAGCAACAAATGTGGTCTATGTCCTGTTCATGCTGGGCCAGAACCAAGTTAATTTCAAAGAATTTGAACAGGGAGGCAAAACAGCTGAGGGTTGGCACACAACCGGAGGAATCAAATTTGAAATCAGATTTGGCTGAGGGTTTTGCTTAGTTATAATAAGACATAAATGGAGACAAATGGCAGTAGATTTCTCAAAGTGAGTCTAGAGGACAGGGAATCCAAGGAAAGTTTAACAGAAGTTTCTAGTGACCGCACAAGAGTGAATAGTTGTTTGAAATCCTCTAAGCTGGTCACTGGAGGTTTTGTTGATTTGCACTCATTGGCAATAGACCTACTTTGCTTGCTAGTGGCTGTAGAACAATTTGTTTATCCAAGGAAGGGTCAAGGGTTTTCATAGGTTTTAGTGGGGGGGTGGGGGGGGGGGGGGGTGGGGGTCTAAGAGTGATTCTGAGGGAGAGGCAGAGTTAACTATATCGCTGGTAAGCTGGAAACATACATTCACTGGATAGTCAGAAGTATCCCTACAACCAGTGAGGACCAAAATAGAGGGAGAAGAAGAGGTAGCGGGCGAGAGGAGTCATCCATGTCTCTGGCAGAGCAGCCACATGTTCCTATTTTCTGTTCAACTGAGGTTCTCCCTTTTTCAAAGGTGCCCATCGCATTTTTGAAATAGTTTGCGATAGAGAAACAGGGCATACCTTGCGCTTCAGATGTCCGCAGCTTTTGTTTCCCCATTTTGAATTCAGGCGAAGGAGCACAGGTCAAAGAGAAAGGGCCAAGCCCAGCCTATTCCGGCTGCAGACAGGCCAGCTCTTGGCACGGTCTTTGGCCGGGCACATCATGTGCTGCGTGCGGTGAGCAGGACGCGCTTTTCAGAGATTGACAACCCCTCCTCCTGGGCTTGGCAGATGGATCCTGGGAATTGTAGTCTCTCCCCCATCTACAACAGCAGCTTTGCGGACGGAATAGCAGCCTCTGGTGCCCCACGCTGTGGTGAGCAGAATGTGCTTTTCAGCTTTTCCAGCCCCTCCTCCTGGGCTTTGCAGATGGGTGCTGGGAGTTGCAGTCTCTCCCCCAGCTACAAAGGCAGCTTTGTGGGTGGAATAGCAGCTTCTGGTGTTCCCTGTTCCATTTAAACAGGTTCTCACTCAGAATAAGTAATAAAACCTTTAATAGGGCATTGATATGCTATGTCACATCTCTAATAAGTAATCCTAACATGATCTCATACATGATGTCAAATATATCTGAAGTCTCAGGACCTCAACTAAAGCATATGCAAAAATTGTTTTCTAAAGTCCTCACATTATTGCCATTACCAAGGTAAATGGTTTGCGGTTATAATTAATATTCCTGGGACTAGCAGGCGATGCATATTAATGACATGTAAACGATAAAACATCTCTTACAGCATAATAAATAACTTTGAAATTCAATGAACAGTTTTGGTGCATACTATTTCACAGTAGACACCAAACAGTTAGGAATTGTGTTGAGATCAAAAACAAGTGAAGTCTACACATCTAGGGCCATAATGTACAACCGGTTTTTAGCGGTTGCAAATGGAAAATCGGGTAATTTTGACAGCTAAAAAGGGTTTTAGCATGTTCAAACCTTTTTTTGCGAGTCAAAATGAAAGGGCATGCCAAGGGCGTCCCTTCCAAATAGTGAGTCGCAAGGGGATGATTGTTTTGAGACTGCAAATGCAGTCGCAAAATATTCAAAGTTACCCCCAATTTCAAATTGGTGGTAAGCCAGTTGCAAGTGGGAAGGTGTTCCCAGGGGACCCCTTCCCCTTTGTTTTGGCAGTGAAAATATTTTTTAAGAGCAGGCGGGCTGCCGGACCAATTCCTGCCCTTAAAAAATTAAAATAAAACGTATTTCTTTTCTTTTAAACGCATCCAGTTTTCCTTTAAGGAAAACAGGCTGCTTTGGAAAAAAAAAGTTGCTTGATTTAAAAAGCAAACACAGACATGGTGGTCTGCTGTGATTTCAGCCCATTCCCATTGAGTCTCAAATTGAGACCTGCCGCATGAATAATGATGAGGAAAGTCATTTGTGACACCATTGGGAATCACAAAATGTGTCTGAGACACATTAGTACATTGCATTTTGTGAGTCGCAAATTGCAAGTCCCAAAAAAAAACATTCGCAATTTGCCACACGTAAAACTGAAAAGTTGTTCATCTGACCCCCTAATGCTTTAATTTCTTAGACAATGCATAAATATTACATTAAAAGTATTTTGTAGCTTTCCGTGTATCGGAGCACCAGGTAACACCTGAAATTCTACTGTTACTCTACCAATTACTGCACAACCACCTTCCCAGTATTTTGTTTTTAAACAGCAAAGGGTTCCAGGTTTGATTTTGTTTTTCCTATTGTTTTAAAACCGCAAACCAAATGTATTCGAGTGCCAAAAGAAACAAAAAAAAGAAACTCCAGTCCATTTTACAAGCATTATGACCCTTTCCCTCAAATTCAGTGGCACCATGCAGAAAATATGATTCGGCTTTCTTAAGGACGCCATAATCTCAAGGAAATTCCACGTTTCTTTGCTTTACTGCGTCCTTTTTGAAGCATGGTTACAACAAAAATTATACAGTTTAGGAAATAAAAAGCGTCTATAATTAACGATCATATGCAAAGCCAGCAGGTCTGGCTTTTTGTTAGAGTAAGTGTTTTGTAGTAGATGGGTCGACTTTCACTGTGTTGCCCCGCGGACTTAGATTTTTTTTTTTTAACTCTTTTTATTGAGATTTTGTCCTAGCTGACCTACATTATGACGCAACATCCTGGGGACACAATATAGAAGCTGGGAGTAGGTCCTTCCACTGAACAGAGTGCATTAGCAGACTTAAGCTGTACCCTAAAAAATAAAAAAAAGAATTATGAAACTGTCAGAAATCAGGAGATGACGTTTTTCTTGTATGTGGTGAACTTAAAAGGAATACACAGCAAATATGCGGGAGTGCTTCGCTCGCTGCGGAGTAGGATGACACTTGAGGGGCAATTGGATCGTTTAGAGCGACAGCTCCTACAGGGAGGCGACGCCCAAATCCACGGAAAACTGACAAAGACCCTAGAAGAATATCATGTGGTTGCGGACAGTGAGGTGAAGCACATGGGCAAATATACTACAGCTAAGACATATGCAGCGCTGCAACAACACAAAAGAGAGTCCAGTTCTATTGTAGAGTCTCGCGATAAGGATGGCAATATACTGCATGAGCCCTCAAAGATCGCAGATATTATGCAAAGCTGTGTAGTTCCAAGATGATACCAAATGAGTCCGCTATACTAGATTAACCCACATACTTAATTTTATTTATTTATTTAGTGTTTTCTATAGCGCGAACATGACCCAATCCTGAGTGTTACATTCTTCAGTGTTTACAAATTTACAAAAAATGTATACATATTAAGTCTTACTAGGCGACAACTCAGGTTATAGTAGTACATGGCATGACATACTTGCATTTAAAATGTAATACCACTCCTAAAGAAAACGTGAAGTCAATAACTGAATACACAGTTACAAGTCCAGTCCAATAATCATGTAGTTTGATAGAGGTACCTTCATTAGCCATCTTCCTTGGATCTTGCGTATGGACTTGAGGTATCCAAACAGGGCTGATTGTGGCCCATAGGTAAGAATCGACGAAAGCCCACTGACTTGTGCTATCACCGGAGTCATTGATCTGATATTAGCAGTATGATCATCCAGTTTATCTTCACCTATTAGCACAGCTTAAAGTAGCAGATTTAGGAATGACTGAAGGTCACCAAGGAGCTAAGAATAGACCGCACTTAGTTAAGGGGCAAATTTACTCATGAGAAAGGACTTAGCCTCTTTTTTTAATCGCAAGACAGAGGTGATTCCTCTGATATTTCGGTGGAAGCACATTCCAAATTCTTGGTGCAGCTCCCGAGAATGCTCTAGCGTAAGTTCTCTTCTTACGAAAGAATGCTGGTTTCAGTAGGAAATCTGCGGACCCCTCGAAGATCTAAAGCCTCCTGAAATCGTAATTTTCTGGGCAAGGTAAAGTGGTGTTTTGTAGTGTAGAGCTTTGTGTGTAATACACACCAACTTTAGTTGAATTTTTGCCGCTTACATTAGCCATTTTAGCGCTTTCAGGTGTGGAGTAATGTGGTCAAATTTTCTTGTACCCGTTAAGAGTCTAGCTGCAGCATTGAGGCAAGCTTTTAGTGGAGCAGTTAATATCGTAAGAAGCCCTGCTAGAGTTGTTCATACATACTCAATCCTTGAGATAACCAAAGCTTGGACTGCTGTTTTAAGGTTATCAGTGTCGATGAACGGTTTCAATTTTCTGAGATAGCTCAGATGGAATTGGGCATTTTTTGCCATAGTGTTGATGTGTGCTTGCATGTTTAAATCCTTATCCAGCGTGATTCCAAAAGACTTTGTACAATCAACTAGAATCGGAGTACCGTTTAGCGCTGTGATCAATTTGGTCCATTCCTTGATCAACGTGGAGGATTTAGGAGGGGAGATCAGAAAGAATTCTGTTTTCTGCGAGTTGAGTTTAAGATGGTTACTACTTAGCAAGTGAACGGTCTTTTGTAGTGCTTGGTTCATTATGTTGTTCTCTTCCAGCGATGTGATCTTCATATACAGCTGAGTGTGGTCTGCATACATGTGGAAGGAGATACTAGCCTGCTGCAGTACTTCAGTGAGTGGCTCAATGTACCGATTGAATAGGGATGGGGATAGAATCGAACCTTGAGGAACTCCAATATGACTCAAGGATGGTAGGGATAGATTGTGGTTCACCAAGAATCTTTGTGATATGTTCTCCAAGAAGGAATGAAACCATTTTAGGACTCTACACGAGAAACCCATCCTATTCTCCAATGAGTCTAATAATTTGCCGTGATTTACGTGTCAAATGCTGAAGATAGGTCGAGGAGGACTAGTAGACAGGTTTTGTTGTGGTCTAGAGCAAGTAAAGCGTCATCAACTATGTGCTTCATTGCAGTTTCCGTACTGTGATCTGGGCTAAACCCTGACTGGCAGTCGTCTAGTAGCTTATTATTCTGTGATGTCACTGCCACATCAGCTAACACCTGCAGACCCTACAATGGCTGCCCGTAGAGAAGAGAATCACCTTCGAACTACTTAACCACACTCACAAGGCCCTACACAATGCCGGACATGCCAACCTGAACAACCGCCTCGTGTTCCACGCACCCCAGCGCGCTCTTCGCTCGGCCCAAAGCTCCCGCGCAACTGTACCTCGGATCAAGAAATGCAGAACAGGAATCCTAGGCCATCGGCTGAAGAGAATGGCGGCATCCTAGTGCGGCTCCTCCGCCCTCGCTACAAAATCAGATCATAATTCTGGTAAATGTGAGTGCTTAGCCTGCAAGCTTGGGTGGAAATGTGCGTGCTTCCCCCCCCGGCTCAATTTGTGAGTCCCCGCTGCCCGGAGGGGCTCTGCACGAACTTCAGTCCCGGAGGAACAGCGGTTGAGGAGCGCGAAATGGCGGCCACACAGAGCATCGCAGAGTGATCCCCGGAGCCCAGGTGCGGACTGCGGGGCTCGGGAACACCACAACGCATAGGGAGTGCGGCGGTACACGGCGAGGGGAGCGCGGACCGGACCCAGTGGAGCGCAGAGTCGGCTGCGGCAGAGGCGGTGAGTGCGGGCGGGAGTAAGGAGCTGGAAGTCCCGGCGTGACGGAAATCGAGGTCCCGGTTGCGGCCTGTGGTCGGGCCTCGCCCCTCCCCCCCCCCGCTCTCCCGCTATTGGCATCAGGGCTGGCGACGATCGGCACAATTGATGGCCAAAACGGAGGGGGCAGGCTTGGGGGATGCAGCCCTGCCCCCCATAGACGTACTCCTGCCTTGGGAGAACCTTCAGGACTTGGCAGTGCTCAGAACAGCGGGGAGACAGAGCGGAAAGCACCGGCCAGATAAAGGGGCACTTGGATAAATACCCGCAGGGAAGGAACATTGGGTGCAGTCAAGGCCGTCGCTCGCGGTCCAGTGCCAGGAGAGTTGGTGGCAGCCCCCCTGGGAAACCTGACAGGCCGCCGGGGGATCAGCCTCCACCGGGCAGGCGGCGGTGAGTACCGGGACAGGCCACAAGAGCAGTATCAGCCCACCAGCGGCAATGGCGAGTGGTAAAGGTACCAAGGCCTCCGTCCCAGGCCAGATTAGCCAAATATGCCTGGAACAAGGCAGCGGGGGAGAGGGACACAGAACAAATGGTATCATCAGGAGAGCCCAGTGTCCCATCCCCAAAGACGGACCCTACACTCCACGACATCCTGGAGGCCATCGCGGGGGTCCGCGAGTCCATGGACTCAGTGACAGTGGAGGTGTACCTGCTCCGCGCGGACTTCCGTAAAATGGACGACAAAGTCAGACAGTTGGGGGATACTACAGCTGCGTTGCAGGAGGACACATCTCAGCTTCAACGCCAAGTCAATGTACTGCAAATACAGCAAGCCTCGATGGCTAAACAGCTGGACGACTATGAAGGGAGAGCACATAGAAATAACATTCGTATTTTGGGGGTTCCGGAACGGTCCGAAGGGCCCGCGACCGACCTGTATGTGGAAGAGTTGATCACCAAACATCTTCAAACCTAGAGACTGTCTGACTACTTCTCCATTGAAAGAGCGCATAGGGTGCCGGGGGGTCGTCCTAAGCCGGGGGCTCCTCCGCACCCCATTATCGCACGGGTCTTCAACTTTAGGGACAGAGATATAATCCTGCAAACAGCCAGGACAACCCCTCCACTGAAGATAGACAACAGCATGGTCACCTTCTTCCCCGACTACACCGCAAAGGTTCAGGCACAAAGACGTAGTTTTCTGGAAGTAAAACGAGAACTGCGGAAACGTGAGTTGAAATATGCTATGTTGTTTCCTGCGAAACTGCGAGCGGAAGCAGAAGGGAAGACCAACTTCTTCTCCACACCAGAAGACATATGGGACTGGTTGGAAGGGTGGAGGAAAGTCGGGGGCCCGCGACGGGGTCGTGGGACAGGCGCCCGGACGCCCAACGCCAAGACAGGGAGGACGTCAACTCCCTGGCTGAGAAGGAGGAGAGGGGGCGTGGTGGCGAAGACTGAACCTAGGGGCAAGGTAGACTGGGTCCAGGTGCGAACTACTGGTGAACTGAAACGCTGACACAGAGGGTCCTGTGGGTGGGTCTAGCATACGTGGGGAAGTGAGTATATGGTATCCTATAAGACAGCACGATCACTATGGCAAGGCGAGGGGGATAAGGCGGTTAGCCAACACCCTAGATCTCAATGGGAGGGTCACAAGGCACTCTGCCTAGTTTGGCGGTGGGTAGTTCTAAATCCACGGGCAGAGGAGGGGGGAGGAAGGGCAGTTCAGGGGAGGGAAACATGGTTATTTGGATTGTTTGAGTTCACGTGACAAAGGCAAAATGGGAGCATATTTCGGGCTGAACCAAGCCGCATGTATTACAGGGAGAGAAGGGGACATTGCAACAGTATTTCACGTATTCATTGGGGTCGACACAGTGAGACGCTGGGGGAATTCCCCCCCCCGATTGCTTGCAGCTCTGGTATGGGAGACGGCTGGGTGAGTGGATTTGCACCTAAGACACCAGATGGCAGCGGTTAAGAGGGATATATCACTTGCAGTGATGACGTGGAATGTCCATGGCATGGGGGATAAAATTAAGAGGGGAATAGTGCAGCACTACATTAGAAGACAAGCCCCCGACGTGGTGCTCCTCCAGGAGACGCACTTGGTGGGCAACAAATGCAAAGCCCTTACAAGATGGGGTTACAAACTGTTAGTGCATTCCGAATTCAGTTCAGGATCCCGGGGAACGGGTATCCTAGTTAGAAAGAATGTAGCACTCACGGTAAGGCGGACTTGGGCTGACCAGAGGGGCAGGTTTGCAGTGGCAGAGGGGCAGTGGGAGGGCAGGCCTTTAAATGTGGTCTCGGTGTGCCTCCCTCCAGCGATGGGCAGAGAAGCGCTGGCAGATCTGGGAAGGGTGGTGGCGGATCTTCCTTTGGGTACGTTACTAATGGGAGGAGACTTCAATATGACAATGAATGACAGCCGGGACAGACATCCACCCAGACACTCGCTGCACACACAGATGAAAGAGTTTGCAGGGGCCGTAGGCCTCGTTGATATTTGGCGTGCACTTCAGCCCGATGGGGTTCAATTTACATACTACTCGAATGCACACAGAAGTTCCTCACGGATAGACTACTTCCTAACACAGTCCGGAGCTCTTGGTCAGTTTCGGAACCCCAGGGCCCTCCCACGAGACATCTCAGATCATTCCCCAGTGACAGTAGAGTTAATAACTTTTGAGTGCCACCCACGCACCACCCTGTCCATGAGCCCCGGGTTGTTGAAAATCCCAGATATTAAGGTGGATCTAATTAAATGCACTCAGAATTACTTTAAGGACAATGTAGGCTCAGTGGCATCGGCACAAACGGTCTGGGGGGCGTTTAAGATGGTGATTAAAGGACAGTCCCTGGCTCTCCAGGTAGGGTACACTAAAAAACGGCAACAACATATAGTCCAGATAGAAGGCGATCTCCAGAGACTGGAAAAAGACTACAATGGGGCCCCTTCGGATGACACTAGACACCGACTGCAGCTTAAACAGGATGAGTATCGGTCCCTGACCAGAGAAAAGCTACAAGCCAAACTCCTTCACACCACACACACACTGTACGAAATAGGGGACAGAGCCGGGAAATTATTGGCGTGGCTGGAGAGGAGGGAACAGGGGGAGAGATGGGTCCCTCTGCTAACTTTGGGAGACGGGTCACAAGTTACACACCCGCTGGATATTGCCAACACCCCTCCACTTCATACACCTCAGAAGACTCCCGCCAATTGTTGGCAGATAGTGACGTGCCGGTTTTGTCGGGCAAAGACAGGGAAGCTCTGGAGGGGGATTTGACTGATGTGGAGATTAAACAGGCTATGAGCAAGATCCAGTCAGGCAAAGCGATGGGCCCAAAGGTATCCCTATAGAATTCCTGAAAGTGGCGGCCACGCAGGTGACACCGCAGCTGCGAGAACTGTTTGAAGAAAGCTATGAGAGGGGTCTTCTACCGGCGGACCTATGGCTGGCATCCATTGTAGTAATCAGGAAACCCGGGAAGCCAGCGACAGAGTGTAGCTCATACCGCCCGATTTCCCTGATCAATGCGGAGGCCAAAATTTCAGCTAAAGTCCTCGCCCAATGCCTAACAACGGTCCTTCCATCACTGGTCCACCTGGATCAGTCGGGCTTCATGCCTGGAAGCAACACAGCGTTGAACATCAGACGTCTACATAACGTCATTGCCCGTCAGGAGTTTATCGAGGAAGACGCGGTGATCCTCTCTCTGGATGCCTCGATGGCATTTGATTCCATCGAATGGCCCTACTTATTCGAGGTCTTGAGGCGTATGGGCTTCGGTCCTAAATTTATGGGATGGGTGCGACTCTTACATACAGAAATACGGGGACAAGTACGGGTGAACAACCTTACATCCAGATCCTTCCCCCTAGGGAGGGGTACAAGACAGGGTTGCCCTCTCTCCCCCCTGTTTGCTTTGATGCTGGAGCCGCTGGCGGCCTGGGTTAGGCGAGACACTATGGTGAGGTCTGCGATGGGCGGAGGGTCCCGACGACAGGATATCACTCTATGCAGATGATATTTTGCTCTACCTGGCGTCCCCCTATAGGTCCTTGTGTGGGGTCTTGGACATATTTACGAACTTTGGGAAGTACTCAGGGTATGCCATCAACTGGAGTAAATCAGTGCTTTTTATCTTGAAGGGGGAGGCCCCCAGACTGCCGTCGGGATGTAATGTGAAAATCACATCGTTAGGCTTCAGATACCTTGGGATCTTTGTGACCCCGGACCCTCAACTTTTTTACAAGCGCAATCTGGCGGCCCCCCTGACCCGGCTTCGAGAGGACGTCAAGCACTGGTGCTCTCTGCCTCTGTCTCTGGTAGGGCGGGCAGCCCTCTTTAAAATGTTGGCCCTTCCTCAGTTCTTGTACATCATTCAGAACTGCCCCCACAATATCCCGGACGCTTACTTCACCGGAGTAGAGAGCGAGATTCGCACACTGCTGTGGGATGGAGGATCCCCCCGAATAGCCCTGCACAAGCTGACTAAAGGGTGGTACGATGGGGGAATTGCCCTCCCTGACCTCCGCCTTTACTATTGGGCGACGCAGCTAGTGGTGATCAACCACTGGATTTATGGATCCCCGGCGGATCCAGCTTACATGCTAGATGGGTATCAGATGGGCAGATTGGGCTATTTCGAGGCATTATACTCCAAGGGCAGGAAAGGACAATATCATGGCCCCACGGCACACACGGTAGAGATATGGCAGTTGGCGAACTCTCGCCTGGGTTGGACCACGATCCTTACCAAGGCTACACCCCTGTGGTGCACGCAGACACTGGGACTCCTGGGCAACCAACCGGGGTTCGATAAGTGGGACACCATCGGAATATCCACGATAGAAGACTTGGTAAAACGGGGGGCGCTACTCAAGTTTGACAACCTACAGAGAACGTATGCTATGGCTGAGGGGGAGGAATTTTGTTACATACAGGTGAGACACGCCCTCACGACAGTGATCCCGAACATGGCAGATATCCCTGACACGTCCCCCCTGGAAGATAGGCTACTGGATGGTCCTCTGCTGAAAAAGGCCATATCACTCACATATAAAAAACTGTGTAATAATTTGCCAGACACTTTTAATAAACTTCGAGAGAAATGGCAAAGGGACTTGGGGGCAATAGACGACGAGGACTGGCAGGCGGCCTTGATGTCACCTCGGGAGGCAGCCATAACGCAGCGGTAAAGACTTATCCAGCAAAAAAAGTTACATAGGTCCTACCTCACGGGAGTGACCCTAGCGAAAATAGGCTCTAGGCCTAATGCATTATGCCTTAGAGGGTGTCAGCAAGACGCATCCTTTTTTCACATGATATGGGAATGCCCAGAGGTGAGACCGCTGTGGGAGGGGGACACAAAAAGTATCCTTGATGCCTTGGAGAAAGAACAAGCCCTCATGCCTAGGCTGGGTCTCCTAAACATCTGGGAGCAGACTGACCTTACAGAGGCTGAACAACAATTCATGACATTGGGTTACACACTGGTCAAGAGAGAGATAGCAAGGAAATGGGGGGTGGCAGACAGACCCTCGCTTCGGATGTGGTCCAGGGAATATGATAAATGCATGATTGCAGAGAAGGAGGTGTTCAAGGTGAGAGGGTGCCCTAAAAAATGGGACAGAAAGTGGGGCAAATGGAACACGCATCAAGGTGAACTATGTATGTCCCCTACAGTGGAACTAGAACTGCAACGAGCAGAACGAAAATCACGAGACGTCCCCTGAATATGCCCCAGGTTCTATATAGTGCACGGTTCTGCATGCTGAAATATGCCGATTGTTTCTTGATTACACAAGTGATTTGTATTTGTTTAAATTCAATAAAAAGATTACCCCCAAAAAAAGAAATGCAGAACAGGGGGGCGCTCTTTCTTCCTCCTCGCGGCCAAGGCATGGAACTCCCTCCCTCTCCAGCTCCGACAGAGTAGATCGCTCCCCAAGTTCCTAAAGGACCTCAAGACCTGGCCCTGGTACGCAGTGAACCTGCCGGAGGAACGACCCCCCCCCTCTACCTCAGCGCCTTGAGACCCGTCGCGGGAGAGTAGCCTGCACTTTACAAAAAAATTATTGATTGTTTTCAGCTCCTCCGATTGCTGAGGAGTGACGTTCTCCGCCTTTCTTCTCGCTAGCTGCCTTTCTTCCGGGTGCGGAGGAGCGACGTCTCTCCCCGTTGATCTTCCCGGCGACCGGGTAAGTGTGATTGCCTAATCCTTCTCTCCAGCAATGAGCAACTCACTCCGAGCTGTGGGGGCACTGTCTATCGAAGGCTGCTGCTACTGTTGCTCTGAGACTCAGAAGGGGGCTTCACATGTTTCTTCAACCGTAGCTCTCAATATGCCCAGCATTTCGTGACTGGTTTCACTTTCTTTCTGTCCCCTACCTAAAATGGCCTCCAGGGTTCCGATCCTTGAACTATGTATTTTGGGCCCTACTCAAAATGGCCTCGCTTGATGAATCCTTGATCCTGTATTACTTGTTTGTGTATCTGGCTCCTACCTAAAATGGCCGCAATGGTGTTATCCCGACTCTTGAACAATGTACATTTGGACCCTACTTAAAATGTCCACGATGATCCCATGAACCTTGATTTACCTAAAATGGCCGCGAGCGATGGTGGTATCCCGGCCCTTGAACTATGCTCATTTGGGCCCTTCTTAAAATGGCCATGAGGAACCCATGAGCATGGATTTACGTTTAATCATTGAAGTAGTACCACGCTCTTCCTCTACTTGCATTTAACCTTCAACCAGGGATTCGTCTTTCTCAGCCCTCTCCTTTGCAGGCACAGTTTTGTTCTAGGTCTTGGCTCAATGCTCCTGTATGGTCAGTGCACCAACAATCACCTTTTTAGATTGCTAAATAAGTGCAGGAGGCCCTCCGACATCTCTGAGGGCCTCTTCAGCTCCTCCTTCTTGTTCTGCTAAGATTATTGCCTAGCTTGCTAGGGAACTCTTTAGATGCCTCACTGGAGCACTAGGTACATGTCCACTACTCCCCTGAAAGGATTGCCATTTATTTCACTACTCTTCCTCCACTACTTCCCAACGCCCCTCTATGGGGACTACCTTTCTTACCTTTCCTCTCCTATCTCTTAGTGTGCTTCTCTAGCCCAGTCTACCTCTCCTCTGTTTAATCCCCGCTGTTGCGAGCTGACTACCTTTTCCCTTCTAATTCCTTGGGCCCCCTCTTTATGGACTACCTTTCCTCTTCCTCTCTCTTATAGCTCTCCTCTGAACCTGTCTTTTTCCTTACCCCCTCCTTCTGCTCGCTACACTCCTCACGGCCCAACACACTTATCACTCCCCTGACCTACTAGCTCAAACTGGTTTGAACTCTTAAGATTATCTACCCCCCCCAACCTATCGCAAAATGCAAAGAAGAACTTCAAACACAATCTCCTCAAGCGTTGGCCTGAAACGCTTATATCGGACACATGTATTTCCAGTAAGGACAGTGTAGTGACAGACCTCATCTTTTACACTAACAGAAGAGCGCAGTGGAGAAAGTCCCTAACTTCTGAGCTTCGCTCCAAACAGCTGACCAAAACTCCTCACGTTTTCCGCTTAACCACGCTACCATCCCTGGCCCTTAAGGCTGTACCTCAAGCACTTTGATTATGTCTTTTTGAGGATTAAGAACAAACTAACTCTAACCCGACCACCCTCCATCAGAGCTGTCCATCCACAATATCTGCTCCCTCTGACGGACTCCTCCTCATCCCCCTATCCTTCGTCCCAATCTTCAACTACTCACCGCACGGATCTTTCCAACAACATGGAGGATGTGTTTATTACCCACAACCTTAACCCGGACAACCCTATTTTGCCTCTTGTGGGCTATGGTATATCCGACCTGAGTACCGCCCACCTAGCTGCTGTCCCCAACACTGCCCCTCCTTTACCACGCCCTCCCTCTTATCTTGCGTCTCCTTCGTCACCCACTACACGCTCCATCAACTGGGGTGCTGGGCACCACCCCAACACTAACAACCAGGATAGCACTGGTATTCTACCCCTAGACTCAGGATCTTCCAATACTAGGGCTCTGGATCTAGATGTTGTCTAGAGTCCATTGACCGGTAACCTGCACTCACCCTCCCACGCCCTCCATGCTACACCTATTGCCTCTTCTAAATCCATTCTGCTTGCCTCTAATCCCACTCAAGGCTCTTATTCCATCCTCAAGATTGACTTTATCTCCCCCTGTAACTGTGGTAAAGGTCCTACTCAACCCTCTATTACCCCTCTTGCTGCTGGGTCAGTCCAAGCATCTCATTCGGGTTCTGCGGAAAAGGGAATTAACAGGCCCTGCCTGGAGGAGAAGATTGCTGACTTCAAGCACGATCTCTTGGCTGTCAAAGAGATCATGCAACGCATACTACAGTTCTCCTTGAAGATGGAGAAGCTCTGGATTACTCCCCCCGCCCAGAGGACCGATAAATTTAACACTCAGAATATGTCATACGCGGCTAATGACCATTCCTCTTTCCTCTCCCCTCTCAGTTCCAGCTGAAGATCTAGGCCTTTACCTAACCATCACTCTAGGCCCCATAGACTCCTGCCTCAGCTATCTGAGGAGGTCATTCTCTCCCTCCTATTCCCTTTCACTGACTCGAGGTCTGTCTCCTCCTCCTACCCTACTCTCAACATCCCCCTCCATCACCTCGGATCCTGACGGTAAACCGAGTGTTAAGCACAGCTCTGTGAACAAAGGAAACCTACTTCACATAACCACCTCTCATCAGGATGTGATCACCTCCAACCTGCACGTCAAATCGATGCTACTCAACTGTAGATCAGCTGTGAAACATGCAGCGGATATTTCAGAACTCATCATTGCACAAAACTTGGACCTACTGATTCTCACTGAAACCTGGCTCAATGATACCTCCTCCCATGTTCTCGACATCTTAATCCCACCTGACTATGCATGCATTCAACACTCCAACCTCACCGTAAAACAAATCGCTATGTTCTGCGTTATCCTCCTGTGAACAGCTGGTCACCGAAATCTGGAATAAAGGCAAGAAGGTTTGTGTGCTGCACTCGATTTATCATCCACCGGGAGACAATCTGGTCTTCATATAGCAAATCATAGAGGTCATTCGCTCGAGCTCGGACCAATTCTCCCACATCTTTCTGGGAGACTTTAACCTTCATTGGAATGACTCAAATGATCCTATAGTCCATTCCTTTAAGGCTTTCCTCTCTGACCTTAACCTCTCACAGCTTTGTAAAGATCCTACCCACAATAAGGGCGCCACCCTCAACCTTGCTAAAGAATTTAGCAAACAAATAGGCAACATCCTACCCTTCGACTGGTCGAATCATCATCAAATTCCCTTCCTCTTCTTGGATAAGGGCTGGGGTAGACAGGGCCAACCCCTTAAAGCTAAACAACTGACCAGCAATATGAGAGACCTCAACATAAATTTGCTAACTTCAATCACCAAAAATAGACTACAGCCCCCTCCCAACATGACCAACCTTGACGATCACTCTGATCACTACATTAACACGGTATCTAACATTCTTGATAAGTATTGCACCGAAGCAACTCAAAAGGATTCCAGTCAAACAATCCAAAACTTGGTTTAATGGTGCTCTAAATGATAAGTGGTGCAATCTTAGACTCTGAGAGGCTCTGGAGAAACACGCCCTCCACCACAAGTCTCACTCAACTTAGGAAAGTGAGAAGTACTTACAACAAACACATCCACTTGGCTAAAATAGACCACTTCAGGACTCAGTTGGATGGAGCCAAAAATAGACTCAAGAAACTCTTTGAAATCATCAAGGAACAAGCTAATCATTCTTCCAACCCAATCTTTACTCCGGTATCCTTGCTTCCTATTGGGGATGATTTTACAGTTCACTTCTCTGAAAAAGCAAGGAAAATTGAGCTGGAGCTACTACCTGTCACCCCAACTCTGAGGCCTCCGAAACTATCCGCATTATCAGCTGAGCTGGCTGAATCCTCGACAGTATCCTCGCCCACTATCTGTTCTCTCAAAAATAATGCGTCTTGAAAATCCTTTCTCCTCCCAGATGTCACAGAGCTTCTACACAACATGGCGTCCCTTCAACCTTCCAACCATTTCAGTGATCCTTTGCCTGCTAAGTTTTTTAAAGAGTTCAATTCAGCCATTCTCCCTCTTTGGTCCAGGATCATTCATGAATCCCTCTTACAGGGAAAGATACCCGACTGCCTCAAGGTGGGGCAAGTTACTCCCATTCCTAAGAAGCTCAACGTGGACCTGTGGGATCCTAATAACTTCCAACCTATTACCAGCATTATGACTCTAGCTAAATTGCTAAAAAAATGCATCCACTCGCAGCTATGCAACCACATAGAGAAATATCAACTCCTTGAACCCCATCAGTCAGGTTTCAGAACAGGGCACAGTACAGAAACAGCACTAACTCACATTGTAGATGACGCCTTGAGATCCCTTGAGCAAAATGTCCCTTGTCTCCTGATCCTTCTGGACCTGTCCTCAGCCTTTGATACCATCAAACATGAAAACCTGATTGATCTTCAACACAGGATGGGTCTCTCGTAGCCGGTCCTAAATCGGTTTGCCTCTTTCCTGCATAACCACACACAAAGGATCAAAGTTAACCATTCCCTTGCATCCTGTACCCCTGTCATAATTGGAGTGCCTCAAGGATCCGCGCTCTTGCCCACTCTCTTCAACCTCTTCATGGAATCCCTTTCTGTTATTCGGAACCGTGCTAACATTCAGTATCACATGTATGCGGATGACACGCAACTGTACCTGAAGATCTCCTCTCAAAAAATAACAACGCTAAATGCTGCACTTGCCAAACCCAACAATGGTTAGCTCAGAACCATCTGCTGTTAAATACTCTCAAAACTGAAATTCTTCTGATCCCCCCCCCCCCCCCCCACTAACACGGCTCCTACCCTGGACTGGCTTAAACAACTCACTGCTCTGAACTGCACTACTCATGTTGTAGACTCCGCCAAATCCTTAGGTTACACCTTGGATAAACACTTAAACATGCAAGTGCACATCAGTGCAGCTATTAGGGGAGCCAACTTTCAACTGAACAACCTTTTAAGAAAATCAAGCCTTACCTCTGCCCCCCGCCCCCGAAGACATCAGGCCGGCGGTTCAATCCTTGATTATATCTAGACTGGAATATGGTCTGGTGACCCTTGCTGGACTTCCCAAAGCTAGCTTGGCCCCACTCAGAGCTACCCTGAAATCATCGGCTAGACTCATCACGGGCTCTAGAAAGCATGACCACATCTCCCCCGACCTTTTGCAACTAAACTGACTATCTATCGAAGCCATAATTCGATTCAAGATAGCCTGCCTGACCAATAAAGCCTTACATTACAACACCCCGATCTACCTGGCAAATAAGTTTGAACTTTTGGACTCAGCCGGAACCTTAGAAGTACGTCCACCCTACTCTTGAAACAACCAAGATTCAAAAAGAAAAGATCTTACAATCATGCTTTCACCGGTCTCGCTCCAAGAATCTGGAACGCCCTGCCTCCCGAGATCAGATCCAATACTTCCACTACATCTTTCAAGAAACTTGTCAAACGGCTACTCTTGAACGAACGTTAACAGCATCAACTTGTTTTCATGTTCATGCTTTGTTAATATTCTGATTCTTATTGTACTACACTGGTGCCATTTATTGTATGCTTTTATGTTACAGCGCTCCGATACCCGTATGGGTCTTGTTACCGCTTTATAAAACTATTCAAATAAAATAAATAAATAAATAAAATTGATTGATGTGAAGGTTCACTTGTTGTTGAGCACATTTTTCCAAAACCTTGGCCCGTATGGGAATGTTTCTTACCGGCCTAAAGTTGTTTGGGTCCGAGGGGTTCCCGGTAGGTTTTTTCAGTAGAGGGATGACCTGGCCCGTGTTTAGGCAGTCAGTAAAAGAAACCTTGGTAAAGGGAGGTGTTAATTATTTTAGTCCATCTAGGGATGACCATGTGGTTGACCATAGGCCAACATTTTGCGGAAAGAGGATCATTGTAATGGTTGTTTGGCTTTAATGACAATAAGGTTTTAGCAATGTCTTCCTGATCATTTAGTTTGAAGGTTGACCAATGGGCATTATTTTTGGGCACTGTTTATGGAGGCTGTGCTAGCTGCTTCGCTTGAGTACTCTTTTGAGTCACAAGTTCATCAGCAGTATCCTTGAGTTCTCTCTCCAGGGAGCTAGCTTTGGTTGTAAAAAATGCCGAGAAGTCGTCACAGCTCAGAACTGATTGAGCTGTTAGTTGTGAGGATTTGGCCAATTTGTTCGATTGATCCTTTAGTAGATCGAAGAGTTTTCTCGGTCTGTTCTTTGCCTTATCAAGTTAATTTCTAAAAAAAGTCTTTTTTTGACTGAAGTGCGCTTTTATTGTAGGCTTTCCTGATCTTTCTTAGCTGATTTAGATGTGAGAAAGATGGTAGCTGTCTCCAATTCTTATCTTTAGCTTGAATTCATTTGAGTTTTAAAGGGGATAGGTTATTGATTATTTTAGACATCGTACCATTGTAATGATCCATAAGCTCGCTGACGTCCACCAATTCCGGAGGAGGTTGAAGTTTGTTCTCAAAACTTGCTGTTAGCATCTCCGTTTTCAGGCCTTTAGTATCTTGAACCCATTGCTTAGGCTTGACTGATAGTGGGGCTCTTTTCTTCTTTAAGGATGTAATTTGGAAGGTGACGATGTGGTGATCCGACCAGTCGCACGGGACCTCATTTTCTTTGGAGGTGATCCAATCTAATGTAGCGCCTTTAGAGTGAGTTGGAAGACCACAGGCCTGCACTAGTGAATGGTCAGCTAGGACGTTTTTGAAAATATTGACCTGATTATCTTTGAAGCCGTTCCAATGTAGATTGAAGTCCCCAAGACAGATATTGTTGGAATGTGGATCAGAGTTTGCTGTAATAATTTCCATTAGTTGGTCTATGAACATTGCATTTTTACCTGGGGGTGGTAGAACGCGTGTAGTTTAAAGTGTTGATTATCTGAGAGACGAAGAGAGAGTCCAAGGTATTCACAGGACTCTAGGGTGTCAGAGTTAGCTTTAGAGATGGAGATGTTCGATCTGTGGATACAGGCCACTCCACCACCTGTTTTAAATAGCCTGTCTAGTCTCACAATATTGTAGTTTGGAGGAACCAATAGCAAATGCCGTGGCTCACTAATGCTCACAGAGAGCATATTATGGGCCCCCTGGACCCTAACGAGATCCGCACTGCTCTTAAAGCGATGTGTGACGGTAGTGCCACGGACCAAGACGAACTTACAGTGTCCTTCTATCAAGTATTTGAGGAATTACTTATACCGCACCTAGTGACACTGTTCGAGGAGATGGTGGAAGGGGGTGAGATGCCCCCATCGATGAGAGAGGCACTAATAGTGACACTTCTGAAGCCGGGTAAGCCTCTATCGGAGTGCTCCTCCTACAGACCCTTATCGCTTCTGAATGTGGACACACAATTGTTTGCCAAAATATTAGTGAATCGTATTGCTCCATTGGTTCCACAGCTAATCGGTCTGGAGCAGGCGGGTTTTGTATCGGGGTGCACCTTGACGTACAAGCAGAGAACGGTATTTGATGCTATCCAGCATATCAAGCCTGAGATAAAGGCCGCTGCCGTCTTCCTGGATGCGGAGAAAGCATTCAACTCTGTAGAGTGGGCTGTTATGAAGGCAGTACTGCTTAAGGTCGGAGTGGGAGAGGTCTTTCTCAGAATGGTGTCAGTCTTGTACAACTCTCCGGCAGCCAGAATTAGCGTAAGTGATCCTATCACAGGGCCAATTACTATATCTAGAGACACTTGAAAGGGTTGCCCTTTGTCCCCCCTTTTATACGCCATTGTGGCTGAACCATTGGCTTGCGCACTTAGAGAATATCATGCCCACAGAGGAATTAATTTTCCGAATTATCACCTCATTCTTTCGGCATATGCTGATGACATGCTTTTATACATATGATAAGAGAGTTTGAATCTTGCTCCGATAATTACCGAGGTTACACGATTTGGTGCCATATCAGGTCTCAGAATTAATTGGACTAAATCCATTATCTTCCCACTGACCACATCCACGACCCCTACCGATCTGAATTTCCCCCTGCAGTGGTCCTCGGATCCTGTTCGCTATTTGGGTATTAAGGTGCACACAGATTCAAACTGGTGCTTGAAGAGAACTATGGTAAGGCTATCGCCAAACTTGAAGATGATGTTAATAGATGGATTCGACTCCCACTATCATTGATAGGCCGTATTTCCCGTGTGAAAATGGTAGTACTCCTCAGATTTATATTCCCATTTCAAAACATCCCGATAATACTGCCAAGCCATATGTTCAAAGTCCTACGATCATTGTTGATTAAGTTAGCCTGGGCTGGGAAACAACCCAGAGTTCAATGGGACATATTACCATTACCCTACGCCATGGGTGGCCTCAATGCTCCTGACCTAGAATTATATTACAGAGCAGTGCAGAGCTCCCATGCCCATTGCTGGATTCATGGTCTGTTAGGTCTCCCGCACTTTCACATTGAAAGGGTTGCTTCTGACCTTTCCAGTCTCCCACGAAAGCTGTTTCAGCCCCCTATTAGGAGACCCGGTATACTGGACTCTATTAACTCCAAAGTGTGGCATAATTTATTAAACAGACAAGCTGCCGCGCTCACGTACTCTCCTCTGATTCTGTTGGAATGGTGCCATTTGCTTTCAATCAGCAGCGAAAAGGAAGCAATACAGGCATTAGCCACACTCAACATCACCAAAATGGGAGATTTGGGGGGAATTGCCTGCGGGGCATGGGTTGTAAGTTGGGGATCCATTGGGCTGTACGGTTCCTGTCCACCGGTTGGGGATTCGTTCCTATCCAGCCGCGACAGATACTTCAGCGTTCTTGAGGTATGGGGTGGGGGGCTGTTACGGGAAGAGGGGTTGTTTATGTTACTAGATTGCGCGTCCACAATGGGTTCTCACAGGTTAGCACACACACCGAGTAGCTCCCATACCCGTCAAGGTAATAAATGCTTATCAGGATGTCAGATACATCGGGCGGGATGCGGGTGACCCCTGGTACCTCGCGCATTGTTAGATGGAACGTTCGTGGGGCTCTGGACAAGATCAAACGTGGGGCCATACTTCAACAAGCCAAGCGGGGGGAGGGGGGGGGGGCATGTGCTCCTGCTACAAGAAACACACTTGATGGGCACTAAGGCCCTGTGTCTGCAGAGATACGGGTTCCAAAACATCTTTCACTCTGGCTTCACGAGGGGTGATATTGATTCACCGCAGGGTCCCATATACACATGAGAAACACTGATCAGACACACAGGGGCGATACATTTTTATTCGGGGCAAAGTTGGGGATGACACTCTGACATTGGGTAGCGTCTATGCTCCCCCGCCATTGCAATGGAATTTAGTGGAGCGGATTATATACATCTGGGCGAACATGCCAGAGACTCTCTCAGTTGTGGGTGGGGACTGGAATGATGTCATAGAGAATGGTCCTCCCACAAAATTACACTCCCTAGTGACGAGTCTTGATTGGGTAGATGGCTGGAGGTACATACATGAACCTCGTCGAGAATACACCTATCTCTCCACAGTACATGATTCATTCTCGAGACTCGACTACCTTTTCGTCCCCAGGGTGCTAGTGCACAGGGTGGTGTCGGCTGATATTCTGCCCCGGGGCTTGTCAGATCATTCACTGGTGGCCCTTACGCTTTAGATAGGTCAAAGGCGGCAAACGCTTAGATGGCGCATGTCTGGACTACAGGGAGCATCTGACCGACGCTATCGATCACTATCTGACAGTTAATGTGGGGTCTGTTTCCTCTGCTGCGGTACTGTGGGAGGCACTAAAACCCACGCTGAGAGGGGTGGATATTTCCTGGTGTGTGCCGGCGCGTAGGGAGCGCAAGAAGGAACTGTTGCATGTAGAGGCAGAAGTGGAGGCGCTGGAACGTAGGAGCCGGGAAGGGGAGGGCGGCCCAGTCAGACGGCAATTAATATTGGCAGAGCAAAACTATGCAGCCCTGCTAATGGACGAAGCCCGCCAAGCCTGGCTGACAACGCGTAGCAGGGTGTACCAATGGGGGGACAAATCCAGCAAGATGCTGCATCGACTATGCCAGGGTGCCTTTCATTCCCAGGCCCTACCGAGAGACTTAGGCCCCGGCAGGGCACTGCTTATCGAGCCCCCAGCTATCGCAGAAAGATTTGCTATATACTATGAGTAACTCTACGCACCAAAAGAATGCCTTACGGCCGCCGTCATAGCTAAATTCATAGATGACTTACCGCCTAAGGCCGTTTTCCAATGAGGTGCAGGACCGACTAGACCGGCCGCTGACGGATGAGGAGCTGGGCATTGCACTGGGGGAACTGAATCCCGGGAAGGCTCCAGGACCGAACGGATTCCCAGTGAGTTTAAAAAAAAATATTTTATACAGATGGCCCCACACTTTAGACCGGTGGTGGAGGAGGCGCGGGAGCGTGGCTCGCTGCCCCCGGACTGGAGGCACGCGGAGGTGGTTGTGTTCCTTAAACCTGGCAGGCTTCCGGAGCAGCAAGCGTCGTACCGTCCCATCTCCCTCCTGAACGTGGAGGCGAAGGTCTTGGCCAAGGCATTGGTCAACCGGCGTCTACCACACATTTCCACTCTGGTGCACCCCGACCAGGCTGGGTTCATGCCCAAGAGGGCGACCCGACAGATTATCAGGCGCACACATGTGGCGGTGGCGGCCAGCGGGCAGTTGGGGGAACCGGCGGCGCTCTTGTTGGCCGACATGGACCGGGCATTCAATTCCCTGAGCTGGGTGTATCTCTTCGCCTTTCTGCGGGGACTCAACTTCGGCCTGATATTTCTCTTCTACCTAATACTACTATACACAGACCTGACAGCATTGGTGCGGGTGGCGGGAGCGCTCTCCAGGCCCTTTTCTATTCAACGGGGAACGCGGCAGGGCTGCCCCCTTTCCCCGTATCCATTTGCGCTCGCCATGGAGCCGCTGGCGGCCTGGGTGCGCATTGATGGTCAGATTCGGGGATTTGAGTGGGCGCCGGGCCTATCAGATAGAATAGCACTATACGCGGACGACGTTCTTTTCTTTCTCACGGATGTAGACAAGATGAGGCCGCGGCTGATGCGTATCCTGCAGATCTTGGGGGAAACCTCGGGATTGTATATGAACCCACGTAAATCTACACTATGGGCCTTGGGGGTCGAATGAGAGTGGGAGCATGGGCAACTTCGGTTCAACTGGCGGTGGGTGGGGGGGTTGAAATATCTGGGTGTCTTCCTGTCCGATGTGCCGGCAGTGTCTTGGGATAGCAACCTGGCCCCGGTGTGGGAACGTACCCGGGAAGATCTTAAGGCATGGTCCTGCATGCCCCTATCCCTATATGGTAGGTCGGTGATTTTTAAGATGGTGGCGCTTCCCGGCTCCTCTACCAATTGCAGAACCATCCATACCAGATCCCACCCCGATGGTTTAAGCAAGTGAATGCAGAGCTGGGTCAGTTTCTGTTGGAGGGGGGAAAAGGTGAGGGTGGCCTTGCGCACATGCTTCCTGTCTACCTACTGTGGGGGTCTTGTGTCCTCAGATGTCCTCTCGTACTCTCAAGCTTCACACTTACTAGTCCTCAATGAGTGGTGGTATGGTGACAGGGGAGACCCGGCATATGTAGTTGAGCGGCAGCTTATGGGACGCCATTCCTTTCATACGATACTATACTCAGCACCGCTCCGGAGGTCGTTGCCATCGGTCACGCGGGTGGTGTTTCTGATCTGGAGACAGGTTCTGCGCCAGATGGGGTGGTGGAACACTTTGAACCGTGAGACCCCCCCTTTGGGACAACGGGCGTTTACCTCAACTGGCAGCACTGCAGGGCTTCCGTGGATGAGACGCAATAGGCATCTCAGTTCTGGGGGATGTTATGAAGGACTTGCACTTAAATCCTTCCAGGAACTACAGGAGGAGTATGCGATGCCGCGCTCCCAGTTTTACCACTACCTAAAATTTAGGCACACCCTATCCCCTAGTTTGAAGGGCCTGGAGTCCCTACCCGAATTTAGCCCCATAGAGGCGAAGGTCTTGATGGGGGACCTCCCGGATCGCAAGATCTCCCGAATATATCAGTCACTGGTTATTCACTGCTCCCCCAACCTACAGAGGCTTAGGAGTGCTTGGGAGGAAGACGTGGGTGCATTGGAGGAGAAGGACTGGCCTGAGGCCCTAGCGGCCCCGCGGGGGTGGCGATAGCAATGCGCCTACGGCTCATGCAGTTCAAGTACCTACACAGGGTGTATTTCTCCAGAGTGTGTCTGTGGAGGGCAGGAATGATCGCCTCTCCCGAGTGCCTTCGTGGCCATCGGGCGGACGGTACACTTATACACACGGTCTGGAGCTGTCTATCATTAAATAGCTTTTGGAGAGGGATATACTCCTGCCTCTCTGAGGTATTGGGATGGGAGCTCCCCTGCACGCCGCAATTGGACCTGCTACTTGTTATGGAGGGAGTGGGGGGTAATATTTATAAACAGCCAACTCTTACAACTGGGCCTCACATTAGCAAAAAGGGATATTGCCAGGGCCTGGAAGGCACCTAGGGCCCCATCGGTGGTTGCATGGAAAACTGGGCTAGATTTTTGTATGGGGTTAGAACAACACGTTTTCCTTGCCAGGGGGTGTCCACGCAAACAGTTTAAGATATGGAAGCGATGGGCAGACTACCGGGGTCTAATATTGGACCCGCCACAGTAAGTAGAGGCACACTTGCCAGACTAATTCACATGCACTTTCTTGGACGGTGGTGGTGGGGGTGGGACGGGTCGGAGGGACCAGTATCCCCGGTTGTGAGGTTATGTGATGGACAGGTTTATGCGGCATCGGCGCAACCTGGGAGGGGAGGGGCGGGAGTTGGGGGGGGGGGGGGGGGGGGATTGGTTATAATGTGGTTCGTGAATACCTGCAAAAGTCAAAGTTATTATCAATGTATGTTTGATGTGTGAAGAAGTCTCTGGAGTGCAGAGCCCTGCAATATATGTGAAACTAGACAAATAAAATGTGTTTAAAAAAAAAAATGGGAGCTTTGTTTTTGGACAGCAAAGTTTGTAGATGGGCAGACATTGCGGCGGAAGGGCGCGACTACCCTTAGACAATTTCATTTTTATAGAATCAGACATGCTCCACAGGAGTTACTCTGAGAAGATATGCAAGAACAGCCAGAGTTGTTTTTTCTTTCCTTTCTAATACGCTCCTTCTCTCCAGCTAAGACGGTAACTACCATATATAAATTGACTCAGGATCTTAGGAGAACACGCCCCACAAGAGCCAGATTAGATTGGCAGGGAGAGTTGGATATGATAATTGATGATAGCACCTGGCAGTATTGTTGAGAAAGGACTAAAAACATATCATTAAATGGCAGATACCGCCTTATCCACTTTAAATTTCTAAATAGGGTCTACTAGATGCCTGAAAGACTGTTCCGGTATGGCTTGCGTGACTCGGCTGCCTGCTTTCAATGTCGAGAGAGAAATGCAGGATTCATACATGTTGCTTGGTATTGCCCTAAAATTGCGGCGTTTTGAGATAAGGTAATTCGCAGATTAAACAAAATCACTGGCTCTACTTGCTTTGCTGGGTTACACAAAAAAATGTAAAAAGGGGGTCAGACGGTTGGTTGCGATAGGCCTATTAATAGCCAAACGTAGAATAGCAAAGTGTTGGGCTAGAGGTCCAGTTCCTAAAATGGAGGAATGGTCAAAAGATATGTCATAATGTAATACACAGTCAGAAATTTACAATGAGATGTTACCTCCTCAGAATCGACCTAAGGGGTTCTGGGGGTTATACCAGCAGTACCCGATTGGCAAGGAAACAGGAGAACCGGAAAGCAACACAGATAATCATAATGACTGAATTGTACTCTATGCTATAACTTGCATGTCTCTGCTGTGTTGGGGAAGGAGGTACTAGGGGATCGTAGGAATCCCATAATAAGCATCCTGTACGTGTTCATTCCCAATCCACGTCATAGAGTAACTTTAATGTATTATTGCTCTAGTTGTGATATCTACCACTCTTTGGGTGCCCAATATGGGTTCAGACAGCATCCAGTCATTTTTTTCTGTTGTATATTGCTGCATGTAATACTGTATAATGTTTAAATAAAATAATTATAAACATTTTTTAAAAGAAATACACAGCAAATATTGCACAGTAGAACTTCTGAAATGAGGCCTGATTTTTTATTGTAGCTTTAAAAAAGCCTATGTGCATGCACATCTTTTCTTTCTGATCTAAAATAGCTGTAAAGCCAATGAATGTGCATGGGATTTAGCGAACAACACAATGCCTTAATAAGAGGTTTATGGCATTCAAACATTAGCACCTCCTAAACAAACCCCGCATAAACAAATAAAGTGTCATCTTACCAACAAATACATAAAACAACAAAAGTGGGTCTCCGACTACTTGTTGTATCAACAATCTAACAAAAGGATTCCACCAAAACCTAATGGGAACACAAACAGGACAATTCAACCATTCTCAAAACCGCACAGTAAGCAATGAAAAACTATTGCAAAAACTCATTAAAAACAATGGCTTGAGTTGGCGGACACAGACACCCACTATTTCTGTGTACTTCTTATTGAACTTTTCTGAAGAACTAATAACATTAGGTCACCAAAATTATAAAGCAGCCTAAGGTCAGACCTAAAAAGGTCCTCCTCCAACATAATTCCTCTGCTTTTGACAATATCTTCAGGCTTCAGCAGAAATCATTTTATTTCACGGCCTGTGGGCCAGCCCACTTTAATCAAAAAAAGGAATAAAATTAAGACTCAATAGGCACGTTTGTGATAGAATACTCAACAAATTACAATTTATTAGGTTGGATAGCTGCCAGTACACCAATGAAGGGCTTGAAGAATTATTGTGCTACTGAAATACTGTATTTAATCTGTTTTTTTCTGTATTCCAATAGGCCAATTAGGGGAGCCTCAGAACTATCAACAACGTTCTACAAAAGGGTAACCTACTGAGGAAAACACATTTCACTTCAGAAATCAATGTAATCAAAGGAAAAAAAATATAGCACATGCATGATTAGGTTAATGTCCAATTTCAATATGCTTGTTGTATTAATTGCATCCTTTGTAGATTTGCCCAACGTTTTATCGTTAGGGGGAGTTTGGGCATAGGAAATTAACCCCTTCGCTGCTAGGCCTTTTCCCCCCTGTACTAAGCCTTTTTTGGGCTATTGGGGGTAGTTCGCGCTTAGGCCCCTGTAACTTTTTGACCACATAAGGTATCCACGCCAAATTTGCGCCCTTTTTTTCTAACATCATGGGAATTCTAAAGTTACCCAGGGTTGGTGGATTCACCTGGAGGGGACCCAGAAATTAGCCAAAATACAGCTAAATTTTGTTTTTTTGAAAATGCAAAAAAAGGGCTACAGATGAAAGCGTCTGTTTTTTTCTCTGCAAATGTTATCAAAAAAGGGGTTGTGGTGCTGAAATTACCATCTTCCCAGCTTTCAGGGACAAGCACACTTTTGTCAGAAAACCAACATTTTTCTGGGATATTGCCTATTTTTGCTATTTTTTGTACTTTCAACCGCCTTCCAGTTAATAGTAGAAATGGGTATGAAAGCAATAATGGATCCAGGAAAGCTATACATTTTGGAAAAGAAGACAACATTCTGAATTCAGCAAGGGGTAATTTGTGTAGATCCTTCAAGGTTTCTTTATAGAAACTAACAGTTAAATATAGGAAAAATTGAAAATTAGTTGAAAAAAACAGCCTTTTGTGTCAACGTTTTCACATGTGACTTCTTCTAATTATGACAACTCTTTGAAAGCAATATATCGTTACATTCGCTGGACCTAACTGGTTGTGGGGATATATAGGACTTGTAGGTTCACCAAGAATCCGACGAACCCAGAGCCAAAAACTGAGCAGCGACTTGCAATGGTTTTTTATTATGTACGGGGTATATAGCAATTATTCTGGGAAAATGTATACATGGAAAAATCGGTATGAAAGACACCTATGCATTTCTGAAATGGGAACAAAATAGAGTTTAGAAACAGTAGATATTTGCACATTTCTGAAATTGGGAATACTCATGCTAGCATGAGAATTATCGATCATTTTTCAAAATTACTTCTTTTTTACACATTGTCTTTCCTTTGGAAGGCAGAAATGCATCGAAAGTCAATAGGTAATAACAGTTGCTTTATAAATCTGAATTACCCCAAGTCTCCCGATAAAAATGGTACCTCACTTGGGTGGGTAGGCTTAGTTCCCACGACAGGAAACGTCTCACAATGCAACGTGAACACCACATTTTCACAACGAAAAATTACCCTTTTTTTTGCAAAGTGCCTAGCTGTAGTTTTTTAACCCTAGCTCTGCCGGCACCTAGGGAAACCTAGCAAACCTATACATGTTTTAAAACTGGACACCCACCAGGGAAATCCAGGATGAGGTGACTTGACTGCCTCTCACCAGGTTCTGTTACCCAGAATCCCTTGCAAACCTAAACAATTGTAAAAAAAATATATATATATATATTTTCCTCACATTTCTGTGGTGGAAAGTTCTGGAATCTGTGTGGATCCACAAATTTCCACTCACCCCACGTTCCCCAAAATCATCGGAGAAAAATCGTACCTCACTTGTGTGGGTAAGCTTAGTGCCCGCGACAGGAAACGGCGCAAAACGCAACGTGGACACACCACAATTTCAAAGCGAAAAATGACCCTTTTTGGGCAAAGTACCTAGCTGTAGTTTTTTAACCCTAGCTCTGCCGGCACCTAGGGAAACCTAGCAAACCTATACATTTTTGAAAACTAGACACCCAGGGAAATCCAGGATGGGATGAGTTGACTGGCTCACACCAGATTCTGTTACCCAGAATCCCTTGCAAACCTAAACAATTGTAAAAAAAAAAAAAACACACATTTTCCTCACATTTCTGTGGTGGAAAGTTCTGGAATTTGCGTGGATCCACAACATTTCCACTCACCATGCGTTCCCCAAAATCTTCAGAGAAAAATGGTACCTCACTTGTGTGGGTAGGCCTAGTGGCCGCAACAGAAAACGGCGCAAAAGGCAACGTGGAGACACCACAATTTTACATTGAAAAATAACCCTTTTTTGGCAAAGTACCTAGCTGTAGTTTTTGAACCCTAGCCCTGCCGGCACCTAGGGAAACCTAGCAAACCTATACATTTTTAAAAACTAGACACCCAGGGAAATCTAGGATGGGGTGACTCGACTGCCTCTCACCAGGTTCTGTTACCCAGAATCCCTTGCAAACCTAAAAGATTGTCCAAAAAAACCACATTTTCCTCACATTTTCTGTGGTGAAAAGTTCTGGAATCTGTGTGGATCCACAAATTTCCACTCATCCCGCGTTCCCCAAAGTCTTCCGAAAAAATGGTACAAATTACTGATCACAAAACAACCTGGTTTTGCATGGGGGGTCCCTTGAGTTTCTGGCCACGGGCTTGGGGCCATCTAGGGAAACCTACCAAACCCACACATTTCTGAAAAGTATTCTTCGGGGGGAGTCCAGAGAGGTATGGCTTGCGTGGGTCCCCCAACGTTTTCCTACCCAGAATCCCCTGCAAACCTCAAATTTAGCTGAAAAATCACTTTCTTCTCAAATTTCTGTGTGGGAAGTTCTGGAATCTACGTGGATCCACAAATTTCCTCCCACCCAGCTGAGGAAATATGAATTTTTATGGTCAATTGTGTCCCCTATCTAGACCCCAACGGCTCCATGTACATGCTACAAGTACATGTATGTTCCCTCCACTTCAAGCTATGAAGACGCAAATACAATTGTGTCCAACGTTAATATGTACTCTTTCATATCTGCCATGAATGGGCCAGATATTCCGTTCCTAAGTATGCCTTGCCACCGTCTTTATATGGTATACTTTTCACGTTTTCCAGCTCTGGCAAGGTAGGCCCTGAATTCTGCCATCGAGTCTTTTCCTGCTTCTGCCTCTGAATGCTCCAGCCTGGACCTGCATCTGTATCCATGAACTTTGTCTTACTTCCTGCGCGGCTAACGGTGCCTAAGCCCGGCCTGTTGCCTGCCAAAACTAAATTCGGCCTTCAAGTTATCTGTTCCGCTCCTCAAGAAATGCATTCCTGTCTAAGTAGCTTAGGTAAACATCCCTCTAGCTGCAGAGCAAAGGGCCCGGCCTTACTATCTCTGTGCAAGTAATTCATGACTCTCGTTACCATGGTAGGCCCATGCCCCCTCGCATCTCATGTAGACACTTAGACGCTTGTACACGCACTAGCAGTCAGTATAGAATAGGATCTGTCCGAAAAGACCTTTCCTTCCAGATAAAATAGTTCCTTAAACACAAGATATTAGATATGATTTAGGACTAGGTTGTCCTGACACCCCAGACTTCTGTCTCCACATGTAGGGCTAAATGTCAAGTTCCCTTCACCCTTTAGTTACACGTCAATCACACGTCATGCGGCTGCGCGCGCATCTCTGCCATGTATTTTCGCTGACTTTGCAGGATTCTCTTATGGATCCACCCATTTGTGTCATCATCATAAATGACGTTTTTAGTATACGCCTCTATGCACGCCTACTGTAATACCTCTCTATTACGTATGTGTATTCTTATCAGTTGTTACGCCTCCTGCATCTGTCTTAATGTAATGCATTTCTTATATATACTATTACTTGTCAAAAATCTATTGCTGATCCCTTCCTGAACCTTCGTGGTAACGGAACCCGATTGCCTGGTTCGAACCATCATTCCTTTGTAAGGAATAAATACCCTATTATACCCTCGAATACCACGGATTCTGCCTCTTATTTTTACTGAGTTATTCATATTGTATTTTACCGCATAAAAATAGTACAGGTAATTTAAATATTTACCACATAATTGGCGCCCGAACAGGGACACCTCTCACACCCCACGCGCCGGAGGTGCGTTGCAGACCCGGTCTCCTGCCACAGCCGGACGGACAATTACGCGTACCCGCAGGATTTCCTGTATCTCCCTCAGGCCAAAGGGGGCGACTGAGGCTGCGATCAACACCCAGACGAGGCGGTGAGGAGTGCGGAGAATCCCGACCAGAGCCTAGCTGAGAGAGCAAGATCCGAGGTATACAGAGGCCCACCAGATTCCGAAGTTCCGAAGTACCTAAGTCACGAGTCGAGTCCAGTCCAGTTTGGTCTAGTCCAGTCCAGACTTCCGAGGCCTTCCGTTCCGTGCTTCCCGGTGAGTACCGTTGCTGGGGACGCATCTAGACGTGCACATTAGTTTGTGCCGGTCAAGACGGGTCTGGGTACACAGACCTGGTCTGCACTGTTTTAGCAGTGTATCTGTACTGTTTAGCAGTACATACAGTATATTTAGTATTATGCAGTTAACTAGTTTTATTCTAATTATTATTGTTCGTTCTAAAATGTTTTGATATGTTTTAAATGTCGTGGTATGAGTGATTGTTCGATCTTCATTATTGTGTTTATTGTAATTATTGTGTTCAAAAGCCGAATAGGAATTAAGTAACAAGGTTCAAGATGCCGTTATTTTCAAAATTAAGACAGATAAAAACTAGAAAAGGAATACTCGAGGAAGCTGTTCCTATCCCACCTAGGGACACTCCAGGGTACTTTATGTACCATAAACATGGCCTAGATGCCGTATTATATCTCGATCTATGGGTGGACTACACCAAGGATTTGGCAGAGAGTCAGAGATGGCCCGCTGCTGGAACATGGGATGCAGATTGCATCATGAGAATAGAAGAAGCGTTATGGAAAAAGAAAGCCAGACAGTCACAGAAAGATGCCATTGAATTATGGCAAAAAGAATCGCATAGGCGCACAGAGAAAGCGCTCAGAAAGGAAGAGAAAAGTAGGGAAGATTCAGAAAAAGCCCGAGAAAACATATTAATTGACGAAGGTACCAGAGTAAAATCAGAACAAGTAGACAGACAACGAAACACTCTTATGAATGGTATGTATCCTCTTCTGGCCGAGGGTTTGCCTAAGGCCACTTTGGAGGTACCAAAAGATCTGCCATCTCCGTTACTCCCGATTAAAGTACATCCCAAGACCGCAAAAGACATTTTCCTTTCTTCCTATTTAGACGATGCAGCCCCCGAATATGCTAATGGTGTGCAGCAACGCACACCACCCGTTAACGACACTCAACCCCAAAATCAGCTGCACTCAACTCCGCAACAACAAACTCCCCCTCACATTCCAACAGTTTCATCTGTTTCTACCACTTTTCCTACATCTACCGTCTCTACCTTACATTCAACGAATCCTTTCGCGCCTAGCACCTCAGAAGGTGCAACAGGAGGTGCGACAGCGATTTTTTCCACGCCACCGCAAGGAAATAAATTGTCCTTTAGAGATTTAGCATATCAACATACACCTCAAACAGTAAGATCCGGTATGTTTAAGGAACATCTTGTGGATTGCAGATATGATCCAGTGCCCGGTAAAAATGACAGAATGCTGCTGTCATCACTACGTATACGACGAGCGTCCACATATTTAATGACACTACCAGGAATGGTTGCTCATCTGGACAATATATATCACTTTGTCCAATCAGGGCAAGGCCCTGAAAGTATTGACAAGGCCATGGAATACCAGAAAGTAGATATACAGAAACTACTGTTAAGCTTCCTCATAAACTGCTTGATCAGAAACAGAGATAGGCCTGAGGTAGATCAGGATGAAATGCAAGTGCTTACCAGATGGGGTCAGAATATATCAGAAGGGAAACATGATAAACAGAAGTGTATAGTAGCTATGTGCCGAAAGATCAGAAAAGAAATAGAACGAATACATGAAAACAGATTAGAGGCAGACAAAACTGAATCAGGGGGAGAGGAGGAGGAAGAATCAGAAATGCCCACGGGACAATTAGAAACGATAGCTTATGTAGGTAGGGGAAGATCTTGTAACAATACCAGACACTACAATGATCCAATACGTCCGATACGTCCAGAATGTAGCAGACATTTTCAAGCCCCTATGTTAAATGCAAGGTCCCCTGAACACCTATTCCAGGCTGCTGATAAATTACTCCGAGACCGAAGGGGGTATCATATGCTCGATTCTATGGATGAACAAGAATTAGCCAGGTCAGCAGTACAATGGGCTGACAGCCCTGAAAAATATAGTGATGATGCGCTAGCACACACGTTTCTGAACCTTACCACAGACGAACAGCGTTTAGCTAGTATATACATGATACAACACCTCCTTATATTGTATAGAAGCCAACACTCCGATCCTGGTCCCCTACCTGATATACTGATAGAATTACTCACGAATAAATGGAGAGGTTCAGGTACTGATTTAATTAAAGAAATTCTAGAATATCGACATCAGTACATTGTCTTCGTATGCCCAGAACATGATTCAGCTCCTTCCATGGAGAGAAAAACGTATCACATAGACAGACAGAACCCCTTACGCGAAGTACACCCAGTCAGAAATGATGACAATACGTTTAGACGCGTGTTTGTGTACACGCCCATAACCAAAATAGAACTATTGGAAATGAAAAAATTAGTGCCTAGCCATGACAAAGATCCAGCAGGTTTTCACCGTGAATTAAAAGACATGTTACTCATGGGTGATTATACCTATCCTGACATTATGAAAATATTGAAAGTATTATTGCCTGCCGGTATTTATGAGAAACTCAAGGAAAAAGAATGGGAGGTGGGAGACCAAAAGATTGATTGGACCGCATTAGAAAATGAAGAAAATAACAGAACTGCAGGCGTAGGGCTTGGGGACAAAACAAAAGCATTGCCAGGTCTATTAGTACAAGTATTGCCACGTTTATTAACTACGAAAAAGGAAGATTGGGGAGCAATCTCAGCCTGTAAACAGAAACCCGAGGAAGACACCAGTGATTTTTATTCCCGATTTGAAAAATGTTTTGGTATTAATAGCGGCCTGAAAGCAAATAGCGAGTCATATCCACATCTTTTTGTAACAAAACTAGTCGAGAATTCTCTGCCGCAGGTTAAAAACAGAGTATTGAAAGTTGAGAGCACTTGGCAAGCTAACACTCCTTCACAAATGTTACAAATGTTACAGTATCACCAGAATAGAATTAGAGAAGAACAAGAACACGAAACAAGGCGTATGAAAGACACGAAAATGAAAATGCTCGTCGCCCAGTCAGTTCCAGCTGACGGTCATAAAAAGGGTGCAACACAGTCCAGTAATTCAGCGGTTCCCGTTAAAGGGACATGCAACTATTGTAAACAGCCAGGTCATTATATAAACGATTGTGCAGTTCTGAAACATAATATCTCCACGGGTAAAACCAAGGAGAGACCACGTCCGCCTAGACAGGATCAGATCCAACAACAAGTACCTCAGAATATACAGCCTATGCAAGCTGCACAACAGACCGTACCGCAACAACAGCCACAGCCTATTGCTGCAACACAGAACACGACACAACAGATGTACCAGTATGCACAAAATGACTATCCAGAGTATCAACGCTACACATGAAATAGCCTAGAGAGGGAAGTTGGCTTACCCCTTATTGAGGTTCCTGTAGATCAAGAGGGTCCTTATGTACAGAGTCAAGTATTAGGGAAAGACAGAAAGTTTCTACTCGATACAGGGGCAAGCAGAACAACTATAAGTCATGATGAAGTTCCAGGGGCACCCCTCTCAGGCTCACAAAATATTTCCCTTGGTTTTTCAGGAAAGCCCACTATTAACGAAGTATCACAACCACTTGCATTTACAGTCGGTCCATTAACACGGACTACAGATCTATTGCTTACGAAATCATGCCCCGAAAATTTGTTAGGTATTAAAACATTGAAAGCTCTAGGAGCTATAATATGCTGTTCTCCGGACGGAGTACGACTATTTTTGCGTGACTTTAAAGGTCACTACGTGTCTAGAGACATGGATCACCGGTTACAGAATCTACCTGCACATTTATGGGCACAAGGCCCCACTGATGTAGGTTGTATGCACATTACACCGTATCGAGTCACACTCAAAGCAGGAGTGGTATTACCACGAATGCGACAATACAAGTTACCTCCAGATGCTGTAGTGGCTTTACTGCAAATCATTGACGAGCTCATCTCACAAGGAGTGGTTGTAGAAATTGACTCCAATATATGTAATTCTCCGATTATTCCGATTCTTAAACGAACCGACCCAAAAGCACCCCCAGTATATCGATTAGTTATTGATCTACGCGAATTAAATAAATGCATTGTACCACAATATCCCGTGGTCCCGGATATTTCTTCATTACTGACAGCTATTGATTCAGAAGCAACGTTCTTTACTGTAATTGACCTCAAGAACGCCTTCTTCAGCGTCCCAATCGATCCGGAAAGCCAATATTTGTTCGGATTCAGTTTAAATGGACGAAGTTTTAAATTCGCACGCGCACCTCAAGGATTTACAGAAAGTCCTAGCATCTACAGCCAAGCACTGAAAAGACGACTTGACAGTATCCACATGCCTGTTAACACTGCACTGCTTCAGTATGTCGATGATCTGCTGATCACCGCCCGAAGCGAATCCGAATGTGAAAAAGCATCACTGACGGTTTTACATTTCTTAGCCGACAAGGGGCACAAGGTGTCCCCTTCAAAGCTGCAATTTTGTGCCCAGCAAGTTGTGTACCTAGGGCACTTGCTGTCCAAATGGGGGAGACAGCTCACACCTGATCGCATCCAGTTAATTGTAAACATGCCACCACCCAAGACACAAAAGGAGGTACGGGCCTTCATAGGCCTCACTTCGTACTGCAGGCAGTGGATCCCCCAATATGCATTTTTAGCTAAACCACTCATTCAGTTGACAACACAGGAGGCAGCGACATCGACTGTCCTCCCTTGGACTCCAGAACATACACAAGCTTTTGAAGACTTAAAGAAAGCTTTATGCCAAGCACCTGTCTTAGCGACACCATGTTACAGTAAGCCTTTTACACTCTTTGTTACAGAACGTGAAGGTACTGCTTTGTCAGTACTCACGCAGGAATAAGCAGGATCACACAAGCCATGCGCTTACTTTTCTAGCACATTAGATCCCGTAGCTCAGGCTCTTCCTGCGTGTCTGAAATCAGTTGCAGCGACAGCTCTAGCGATCAGACAAAGCGATTCCATAGTATTGGGACATCAATTGACAGTACAAGTACCACACGCAGTAGAGGTTCTCTTGAACCGGACACAGACACAACACTTGACTATAGCACGACTGACTGGTTACGAACTTACATTGTTTCAGCCCCACATAGAAATCAGACGTTGTAGTACATTAAATCCTGCCACACTTTTGCCATTAAGTGGAACAGACCCACTGACACATGATTGTATTGAAGTCATTACTATTACGACCAAACCCAGACAAGATTTGACAGATGTCCCATTACCAGATCCAGACCTGACACTTTATGTAGATGGTTCATGTATGAGAACAAGTACAGGAAAGTTAGTGGCCGCCTATGCAGTCACGACAGACACCGAAGTCATTGAAACAAATTGTATCGACACATTATCAGCTCAAGCAGCAGAGCTTATCGCTCTGACACAAGCCTGTATTCAAGCCAAAAATAAGAAAGTCAACATATACACAGATTCACGTTATGCATTCGGAGTCGTACATGACTTCGGAGTCCTTTGGCGAGAGAGAGGTTATTTGACTTCTCACGGTGCCAACATTCAACACGGTCCCCTCATTCAAGCTCTATTAGATGCAATACATCTACCTACTTCAATATCTATCATGAAGTGCAAAGCCCATACGAAAGTGACTGACATTATTTCTCAGGGTAACGACCTAGCAGACCGAACAGCTAAGCAAACAGCACAGAATCAGACTCATGCAACTGACTTGACAAAGACAATAGTTCCGACGCCGACACACTGCATGACAGTTAAGGATCCCGCTCTTGATGTAATTGACATACAGACACATGCTACACCAGAGGAAATAAAGAAATGGACCGAATTAGGAGGGATCCAGACAGATCAGGGATGGATGACGAAGGGAAAATCTATATGGTTTCTCCCCGACTCAATGGTTCAAGTTATCATTAACACAATACATAGTCCAGCACATCTAGGAGAAAAAGCCATGTTAGACAGTATTCAACACATTTGGTTCAACAAACACTTACGAGCGGCAGCCAAACAGAAAGTCCGAACCTGTATGATTTGTTGTCAGTTCAATCCAGGTAAAGGAGTACCTGTAGAGCAGGGTGGATTCCAACCTCCCGATCACCCTTTTGAAGTCCTCCAGATGGATTATATCCAGATGGAACGATGTCGAGGATTCAAATATGTCCTCGTAGTCGTATGCGCTCTTTCCCGTTGGACAGAGGCGTATCCCGTCTCAGATTACACTGCCCCGACTACTGCCCAACAGTTAGTTCGAGAATTCTTCCCACGATATGGTTTGCCCCGTATCGTGCACTCAGATAATGGCCAGCCGTTCTCATCCGAGCTAATGAAACATATTTCACTCTTGTTAGGCTATCAATGGAAATTCCACTGTGTCCGACATCCCGAGGCAGCAGGTCTCGTGGAACGTCATAATCAGACCCTGAAAATACGACTTTCAAAAATATGTAGAGAGAAAGGTGTCGACTGGATAGTAGCCTTACCGGTTGCACTATTTTACATGAGAATGGTAGCACATTCTCGCACAGGGCTATCCCCGTACGAGGTGGTCTTCGGTAGGCCACCAAATATGTGGGGGACGCCTATACCTCGTAAAATAACTGATGTTGATTGTAATATGCTGACAGATTACCTTGCTTCCTTGATGTCTGCACTACAATCTTGCCGTTCACAGGTAGCTGCAGCTTTTCCCGATAACACTGAGGTGAAGCCCCATGACGTGGTTCCTGGAGACCTAGTGCTTGTAAGAAACTTCGACAGGAGGAGCCCGCTGGAGCCTCGTTGGCAGTCACCCAAGCTCGTTCTTCTCACCACAAGGACAGCCGTGAAGATTGAGGGTCGCAAGGGGTGGTTACACTCGAGTCATATCAAGAAATTTCATGGACTACCATCGGATTTAAACGTCCAGCCCTGCATTCCCTCACCGACTGACTCAAAACTCCCCCTGGTTGAAAAGACAGAAAAATAGAACTATAAACTGAAACTAAGGTCTAGCAAGTCAGACAATTCGATTGTTTAAGTCCTCTCCAAGGTGAATCGGTTGAATTAAGTCTTTGACATGTATCCTCTAGACCGAATGAGAGAGAAAAATAGACAGAAGCAGCTCAAGAAACATGCATACTGTAAATCACTTCATAGTCACTGTATAGTGACATTGTTGATTATGTTTTTCCTAAGTCTTTTTATTATTGCTGCAAGTATGCTGTTACATATGTACTATCCTATTTTCAAGAGTGCTTACAATGTTACTGCCGAACATTCTTTTAGTGAACTACCTCCACATGAGTTGTCCTATAGATTTGCGCTGCGCAACAACACATTCATTAATATGTTACACCATTCCCATCAGACCAGCAATGCTACAAATTGTTGGATATGTGGCCGACTCCCTCCCTATCAGAAATACAAAGGAGTTCTGCCTCTCTTTCCATATCCGTTCACACACAATGGTTCCTGTGGAGCATGGTTTAGTTTGATTAACTCTTTAGATTCAAACACTGTAGTATACCAGAGCAACTGGGTATGGGGAAACCTGAACTTAGTTTTGCTTAAAGCCTGTTATCCTAACAAGGAGGGACTTCCCAAAAGAACCGGAACTGATCTAGAAAATGAAGTATATGGATTAGGTAATTTTACACTTAACCTCATGATTCTAAATGTTGAATCTGACGCTACACTAGTCTTGCCTGCTATGTCAGTATTACCAGTCAAAGGTGAATTCTGTGTAAGAAAGAATGGTTCAGTACACCTGGGTCATAGTAAATGTACCACTGTGATCGAATTCAGTGATAAAGGCAAGTCTACATTTAGAGCTTCCCGTCATTCCTACTTCATATGTGGGCATACCGCATATATACGTCTACCTCCAGACTGGGATGGTACCTGTTACATTGCATTCCTTTTGCCACCTGTTTTTCTAGCCCCTCCTGATTATCATAGAAATACCAATCTAGTACACCATAGGCCCCAGAGAGATATCCCGATTGTTGACTACACCGAAACAGCATGGGAACAATATACAGACCTCAATAAAGGTCTCTTTCCTTACATAGGTGTTGTCTCAAACAGTAAACTGATACGCAGATTAACTAGAACCCTTGAAGCAGTAGTGAATGAAACTACCTCTGCCCTAGGCAACTTAACAGAAGAGCAGTCTGCGATGCGGATTGTTGTTCTTCAAAATCGTCTTGTCCTTGACGTCATCCTAGCAGATAGGGGCGGAGCTTGTAGGGTCATCGGATCAAGTTGCTGTGTTTTCATCCCAGGAAACGCACCATCCGTATATAAAGCCATAACTCGTCTTCACAAGATTGCAAATCAGATACATCAGAATGCAGGCACCTGGACATGGTCCGGTTGGTTCTGGAGCATGTTGTCAGCCTGGGGATGGAAAGTCCTATCCTTCCTAGGTATTGGCCTTCTCATAGTATTTAGTTGTTGCCTATGTCTACAATGTGGACCAGCGATTTGCGGCCTGTGTGCCACATCGTGTATTCCACGTTCAAGTTTTTATTCAAGATCCCGGAAGAAGAAAGAAGAGCAAATGATGTTACATGAACAGATTGATGGATTCCTGAAGATCGATATTTCATAAGGGTCCGTAGGGGACAAGGAGGGAATGAGGAAATATGAATTTTTATGGTCAATTGTGTCCCCTATCTAGACCCCAATGGCTCCATGTACATGCTACAAGTACATGTATGTTCCCTCCACTTCAAGCTATGAAGACGCAAATACAATTGTGTCCAACGTTAATATGTACTCTTTCATATCTGCCATGAATGGGCCAGATATTCCGTTCCTAAGTATGCCTTGCCACCGTCTTTATATGGTATACTTTTTACGTTTTCCAGCTCTGGCAAGGTAGGCCCTGAATTCTGCCATCGAGTCTTTTCTTGCTTCTGCCTCTGAATGCTCCAGCCTGGACCTGCATCTGTATCCATGAACTTTGTCTTACTTCCTGCGCGGCTAACGGTGCCTAAGCCCGGCCTGTTGCCTGCCAAAACTAAATTCGGCCTTCAAGTTATCTGTTCCGCTCCTCAAGAAATGCATTCCTGTCTAAGTAGCTTAGGTAAACATCCCTCTAGCTGCAGAGCAAAGGGCCCGGCCTTACTATCTCTGTGCAAGTAATTCATGACTCTCGTTACCATGGTAGGCCCATGCCCCCTCGCATCTCATGTAGACACTTAGACGCTTGTACACGCACTAGCAGTCAGTATAGAATAGGATCTGTCCGAAAAGACCTTTCCTTCCAGATAAAATAGTTCCTTAAACACAAGATATTAGATATGATTTAGGACTAGGTTGTCCTGACACCCCAGACTTCTGTCTCCACATGTAGGGCTAAATGTCAAGTTCCCTTCACCCTTTAGTTACACGTCAATCACACGTCATGCGGCTGCGCACGCATCTCTGCCATGTATTTTCGCTGACTTTGCAGGATTCTCTTATGGATCCACCCATTTGTGTCATCATCATAAATGACGTTTTTAGTATACGCCTCTATGCACGCCTACTGTAATACCTCTCTATTACGTATGTGTATTCTTATCAGTTGTTACGCCTCCTGCATCTGTCTTAATGTAATGCATTTCTTATATATACTATTACTTGTCAATAATCTATTGCTGATCCCTTCCTGAACCTTCGTGGTAACGGAACCCGATTGCCTGGTTCGAACCATCATTCCTTTGTAAGGAATAAATACCCTATTATACCCTCGAATACCACGGATTCTGCCTCTTATTTTTACTGAGTTATTCATATTGTATTTTACCGCATAAAAATAGTACAGGTAATTTAAATATTTACCACACAGCGTTCCCCCAGGTCTCCCGATAAAATGATACTCGCGTGGGTGAATCAAGTATCCGCGACAGGCAAGGGCCCAAAACCTATTGAGGCGACATCAAAATTACCTATCACAAAACGACCTGGTTTTGCAAGAGGTGTCCCATGTGTTTTTGGTCCCAGGCACGCAGATTCCAGAACTTTCCACCACAGAAATGTGAGGAAAATGTGTTTTTTTGAACAAATTTTTAGGTTTGCAAGGGATTGTGGGTAACAGAACCTGGTGAGAGCCAGTCAAGTCACCCCATCCTGGGTTCCCCTGGGTGTCTAGTTTTCAAAATAGTACAGGTTTGCTAGGTTTCCCTCTGTGCTGGCTGCGCTAAGGCCCAAAATTCACAGGTAGGCATATTGCTAAAAACAACTCCGTGCCTAGTCGGCTTTCTGCCGCCCAGGGCGGGATATCGGGGGGGGGGGGGGGGGGAGGGGTTGCCCCGATAGGCCCCCAAGGAGAGCAGAAACACTGTGGCTATTTTTTGGGGGGTATTGGTATGCCCATTCTGGGCAGCCCCCACCCCCACACAAAAAAAACCCAGCGTAATCGTTGGCGTCTAGTGGGCTTTTTTGCCCCCCTGGGGGGGGAAGATTGGGGGCTACTGCCCCCATCTTCTCCCCAGGGGGGTAGAAAGGCTGTAATTGCTGTGGGTGGGGGCAATGACATGCCCGTTATGGGCAGCCCCTACCCTAATTAAAATTTGCCCTAAAGAATCCCTGGTGTCTAGTGGGCTTTTTGCCCCCCCAGGGAGGGCAGATTGGGGGCTAATGCCCCCATCTGCCCCCCAGGAGGGGCAGAAAGTCCACTAGACGCAAGGGAGTTTTTTGGACACATTTTAATTAGGGTGGGGGCTGCCCAAAATGGGCATGCCAATGCCCCCACCCTAATTCAAATTTGCCCAAAAAATCCCTGGCGTCTACTGGGCTTTTTGCCTCCCCGGGGGGCAGATTTGGGGCTACTGCCCCCATCTGCCTCCCAATGGGGGGCAGAAAGGCTGTCATTTTTGCGGGGGGCAGGGGCATGCCCATATTGGGCAGCCCCTACCACAAACTATAAAAAAAATCCCTGGCGTATATTGGGCTCCCCCCCCCCCCCCGGGTCAGATTGGGGGCTACTGCCCCCAACTGCCCACCAGGGGGGGGGGCAGAAAGGCTGTAAATTGTGCAGGAATGGGGGGTATGGACATGCCCTTTATGGGCAGCCCCCACCCTAATAAATTATGCGCCAAAAATAAACTCCCTGGCGCCTAGTGGGCTTTTTGCCCCCCCCCCCCCGGTGGGGCAGATTGGGGGCTACAGCCCCCATCTGCCCCTCCAGCGGGGGCAAAAAGACAATCACACCAAAAATGCTTGGGGGGGAGCAAAAGCCCTTGCCCCTCCCTGGTGTCTAGTGGGTGGATCCCAAGCAGGGATCCACTCGGCAGAGACTCTCCCCTTTCCAATGATTTTTTTTGAAAACTTAGTTTATTGTTTTTTTTGTACAAACATATACAAATCCTTACTTGATATTTATCAACATACTCACTAAGGATCAATCAAAAGCCCCCCACCAGTTATACAGTACATGGTATGAGAATATGTATCCCCTTTCCAATGATACCTCTCCTGTCTTTCTACGTGCCCGGGGTCTGAGATAGCCCCCTGAGCACATAGAAAGTGAAACTGAAATGAGCCTAGAGGCACATTTCAGTTCCGGTGTCTGTGCAATGACAAAAGCGCCACGTGCACGCTGCTCATCATTGCCCAGAAACCAGGGAGGGGGCCTGGGGAGCTGGGGAAGCTGTTCCCCAGCTCCCGAGGCTTTGGTGGAGAGAAGGAAATCCCTCTGCTGTCTGCAGCAGAGAGATTTCCTGCCCCTGTCCTCATGACGGAATGGTTCCATCATGAGCACAGGGGCACCGATGCTCATGATGGAACCATTCCGTCATGAGCATCGAAGGGGTTAAATGCTTAACGGCATCAACAGTTTTCTTGCTGCCAATTTTGGGTGAATTATTGTAACTATGCTGTCTGCACTGAAGTGCACCTGTGCACTTTGTAATCAAGTATGAGTGCCTGGAATAGCTTTTGGGATGAGGAAATAGCAAGAAGGACTGAAGATCAAGGAAAAACCAGCCTGAATTTTTAAACTGGGTGTTTAAACGCAAGCATAAAATATATACATATGAAAGAAACATATTGATAATGTTTGGTGTCTGTTGTTTTTATGCAGATAAAATTAGGGTTCGCAGTACCACCAGAAAGCATCAATGTTCGTGTACACAAGATTATTTATAAAACCTCTCTGTCAATGTCAAAACAGAAGACCTCCACCACTTCAGTATTTAATAACATCAATCTTGGAGAATACTAAATTTCCTAGCCAAGATTCAGGAAAGTTTCAGTTCTTTTAAGAACACAGAAGTGTTGAATATGCATTTACTTTCTTTATTTCTACTGAGCAGCCCTTAATAACATTAAACAATCAAAAACATTCAAGGATTACATATAACCAGGAGTCAAAAAACAGAGAACAATGATCCTTCAATCAATCCTCTCACTGTTTGTTGTACACATTTAGAAACACTGCTAAAATATACTTATGAACGAGACAGTCAACATTACTATTTGTATTATTTGCCTACCGAATAATGTATACATATGCCAGAAGATGGTGTCGTTTTTTTTTTTGGCTTGGAAGTGTTTTGCAGTTCTCCTGAAACTATGGAAGGGGGGAGGGGGGGGGGGAGGGGGGATAATCCTCACCTCAATGTCCTTAATAGAATTAAAACGTTCCTTCATGATAGCTACACAATTGTACATTTTTTCCAGGACAAGAGCCTCGGATTATGCAAGTTTAAAACCTACTGGCTACCAATTATGCCAGCCAATCACCAGTTTGAAGGAGAATTTCTCGACTGTTGATTCTGTGGATCAAATCGGCCACATTCACTGCATCTTCCAGGCAACCAGCTAAAGAGAGCCCTTTTAATGCCATGACCCCTGTCTCCTAAAGAGCCCAAATCTCAAAGCATCTATTATTGCTATGCTCATTACCCAACAAACCCATCTCACAATTGTTGGAGATGATACTGGTTGGTAAGGTTTCTTAACAGAGATGTGCAGTTGCGTAGTCCTAGCAAACCTGACCTCATCTGTCATAGCCTCATGGGCTTAATATATTTAACCACACGCAGTTTCAGATTACCTCCAACCACTGGATAGGAAACAGTACTCATATAGGATTCACAGTCTCCAAGAGACTGTAAATGTTACTCATTTTGGAGTGAATATCCTTGTGGAGATGTCTAAAGGAGTGTAAGATGTTTGTGCCCTAAAAGATAGAATATACAACATAGCCGGCTTGTTGATTATTCTGCCAAGATTCAGAAGATTCAGGACCGACTTCTCAACCTACAATTGGGCACACCATGGTTCCTGGGGGTGGAGGGAAGGGAAATAAAATGCCTCATAGCAATCAACCCCTCTGGAAGCCCTTGGGGAGGGTTATAATGTCCTGCCGATATTGCAGAGCTACAAGTGCTGATAGTCCTTGAAGCAAGATCACTCTCTGCCAGTTCTGGAAGGAAATTCAATACATCTTTGCCCAAGTGATACAGCTTCTTTCTTAAACACCAAAAGGGGTCACCTTTGCCATGCTGTTGAGTAGAGTTTGAATGTTGTCCATGACCAGGCCTTCTTGATGAAACTAGTAGCTTGCTTTCGAAAGTCCTTGGATTTCCTAGTGTCTCCAGTAATCTTCCATGCCACCTAATCGGAAAGACCCTTCCCATAGCAGTACGTGTGAGTTGTCTTCACAGTCCATCAGGATGTCTGTATGCTAGGGGATAAGGATTGTAGAATCCAAAGAATTTTCTAAAAGAACATGAGACCAAACTTGCTATCTGTACACCAGCATCAGTAAGATCATGTTCACCTTGTGTCTTATTACCTACAATTCTAGTCTTGTAATCATTGAAAATGGTGGAAAAGCATAATTGAGATTTTGACTCCAATCCTAAAAGAAATGGCGCCCATGGCTTCAGCCAACTTATCTGGTCTCCAACTGAAGTACCTCATGAGCTGATGGGCCAGGTGGGATGTGAAAAGGTTTATGCCCCATCATCCCAATTTGTTCATCATCATGTGAAACACCCACAAATACAGGTTCCATCGTCTGAAATTCTTCAGGTGCCCAGTGTTCTAATTTGCCATTGCATTTTGCTTCCCTGGTAGATATTCCGCCATAAATGAAATCCTACGGTTCAGGCAAAAGTGCAGAAAGTATTCGGCAAGTTCAGCCAGAGATCTTGACATTGTACCCCATACTCTGTTTGCATATCAGCAGTACAATACATTGTCCATTTTCAGAAGCATAGAGCAGGATATCTGGTCATTTGTCAAACATTTTGCTGCGAAGGATTCCGTCAGGAGTTCCAGACAGCTGATGTGAATTAACAGTTATTGCTCAGAATACTGTCCTCGGATGGTAATATTTCCACAGTGAGCTTCCCAAACTGAGTGACACGTTTGATTGTATAACTAGATGACATAGGTCGCAAAGATGGCCCTGTTACCAGGTATGCCATCCTGGCACCTACTGTGAGACCAATTTCCTCTAGATAAGAGTGCCCCAATGCCCCCTCGCAAGATGCCTTCAGTCGCTGAAGTGAAGTGACTAGTGATCCCAAGAAGATTGCCTGAATTTATAATGCTAGGAGACTCAGCAACCTGGTTAGCTGTCTTAGAGAAATGGTCCTCTTCAACTGTGTTGTGCTCAATTCTCACTAAGGGTCCCTATTTTCTTCTGTTGGAGTTTTAGCTTGTACGTCTCCCCATGGATAATGAATCCCAAACCTTCCAGGAGAATTACTGTCATCCTCAAGTTGTCTCTTATTCGAAAGGAACTCAGGTTCATCAGTAAAATATCACAGAGATATACTATCACACAAGTACTCCTGGATCTTAACAGTTCTATGACCAGGCTCATTATTTTGGTGAAGAATAGGCTGAACTGGAGGAACTTTTAATGAGGAATGTAAATCAGAATCCAGATAGGTATGCTTCAGGTTCAATCTGGACAGCCATTCATTCGGTAAAAGGATGCCCCTGAAAAGATGAATCCCCTCCACCTTAAAATGGTGTTACATCAGACATTTGTTAAATTATCAAAGATTACTAAATAATCACCTTTTTCCTCTTTCTCTACGAAGAATAGACTACAGACATTTCAGTGCAAAGAAGAAGGAACCACTGCCCCCTTGAGAAGAAAGGACTCCAGCTCTTGATCTATGAGGATTGTCTCGGTCCCTGAAAATAAAAGTAGTTTGGGTCATTTCATCTGAATTAAAGTTTTGTAGAACTCGAACTGAATATTGTTCACTGTCTAAAGGACCTGAGCATCCCCCGCAATCTCTCTCCACTTGTGCGGAAACAAGCCTTCCTCCTACTCTTGGTTGGTAAAATGGAATAATCCTTACTGAAGGATCCTCCTGGTGCACTTGCGGCACCATAGAATGCACCTTTGTTTCCATGATCCCTACCAGTATTCTGTGTGAGGAAGAATCCTTCAAATCTCTTTTGATCTTGCCATTGGATTACTTTCCCAAGGAGTTGACTTATTTAGGATGCTGGAGAGAATGGGCGGCCAGTCGAGCACCACTTGCCTCTAAAAGCCCCTCCAAAAGTTTTTGGCCAAAAACTCTTTTAATGGACTATTGGCCTTGTCCAAGGATGAAAATGTAAACCTGCTGAAAGCTTTATGAAGAGTTCTTTGAAGATACTGCCTTCCACAAATGCGGCCCACGCGGAGGTCGCCAATATATACAATTTAGGATTGATTTTGATTAAGAAAGAATGGCCTCTGGGTTGACGTTAGCCTAGTTTTTTCTCTTTGTTATGAGTTTATGATTATACAATGCAAGTTGTTGCAAAAGAAACGTGATGCACAGATGGATATACACCCTTGGACATTGTAATTTGACTATCATGAAAAATCTGTGTAATAAGAGTATAATAAAAAGTTTGCACAAAAAAAAGGAAAGAATGGCATCTCTTGGTAGATATGCCTTTCTGAGGAAACGTATTGCACTTTGAGCCAATGTGAACAGAATTTCCATTTAAATCAAAGTTGCCATTTTCTGTGAATCCTCAACCACATCTAAAATTTTGGTCAGTGGGCCCGCATTTCAAATAATCTGTCTTGGCATGGCCTCCAAGCTCAATCAATTGCTTTTTTAGGATCCTTAACAAGCTTTGTGATGAAGGGTACCATTTTAACATCAACTTCAGGAGTTATTTTGACTCCCTTCCTAGGGATGATCTTGGACATTCCACCCTATAGCCTATGACCGCTTTATCCAAGGGTTTCCAGAGTTTGTTACTCACATAATAATCTATTTTCTCTGTTTGGTGCATTCAGAGGACCGAGGATGATCGATATCTTGAAGGTTCATCATGTCTGAGGACCCTTTATCGGCTAAACTTTGAGGATTGATCATTTTGCCTGGAAAGCTTGGATCCCTCTTCCAGGCCTCAAGGTCACTATGAGCCGACTCTTCAATAAAATTATAATCTCGGTCCTGATCCAATAAATGTTCCACATCATCATGGTGTCCCTCTTACGGAGAAGGTGCATCCTCTCCATTGATACTTCCAGCTGGCAGTCTAGCATGGCCAAGCACAGTTTTAAAAAAGGCTTACCCAAGGCATTTAAATAAATCTGTGGAGAGCAAATCCTTAACGCTCTTACTCCTGACCTTTTGTTGAGTGTTTTGGGCATCCTGGCGTGAAGCAGGCCTAGAAGACCCCCAATCTTCCCCTATGGAGGGCTACAAATTCTGCTTTTTAGGTAAAAAGAGTTGTCTGCATAGGGGCTCCTAAGCAGGTGACACTGCTCTCTGCAGGAATGCAATAATAGCTCTACTAGATCACTGGTAATGTGGAGATTTTTATTTTCTATATTTACCGCCTCAAGAAACTCATATTGAACTGCAAACATGATGACCAGTGTAAAAATTTATATTTATACAGGCTCCTGTACCAAATTTTAAATTCACGTTCCTAAGGGATTATTCATCTTAGGTGTATAAAGCCTTTATAATCTCCCAAATCATCCTTGGATATGTCCGACGCTGAACTTTGTCCCTACTATTTCCAACTACCCTCAGGAGTCCTCTATTCCCGCCACTAGTTGCAATTACAACCCGGCACCTATTTTGTGTGCTGCAACTCAGCATATACCCGTTTATCTAAGGACTGGATCAAACTACACTGCGTATGCTGTACCAGCCATACATCACACCCATGCTAGACTCTCAGTGGAAGACTACCCAGAGGAATAGCTGAAACTGCCGGTTTCTTTGCTATTTTGGTTCAATAGTGCTTTTAATTCAGAAGATCCGATTAATAGGCTAAGTTTTAGAAGACGCTGCAAACTCTACAGCAACTGCATTTGGCTTAATATGTGATCAACTGGAAGCACGCGGGACTGTTACTTTGTAAAACCGATTGTTTCTTGATTTTGTCCTGGCTGCCAAGGGCAGAGTGTATGCAATTGTTGGTCCAGAATGTTGCTCTTATATACTGAATGTTTCTTTGAGCATACATGTACAGTCATCATATCAATGGTACTGTTAAGGAACTCAATAAAATGATAGATTACTTTAGTCTGGATGGGTGAAGCATTTGGTCATTGCTGAACAACATATTTGGAGCGCTGAGAATGAAGATATTAGAGATCATTTTGGAGGTCCTGGTCATCATTATTTTGCTTAATATTCCTGTCAAAGTCTGGATGTTCTCTATTAATCATGTCACTACAAACAGAATATTCTCCCTCGTTTCCGCACACATTCCCTGAAGCTGATGAGGACTTAAACCCGGATGAGAAATTTGATCAAGGATCACTGAAGTACGTTAGCGATGAGGTGTCCCAGAAAGTGAATCGATGTTGATAAAATTGTGCAAAGGGGAGAGATTTTGGAAATCAAAGAATATTTTGCCTTAGTGTAACTGTAATTGCTGCAGCCATATTTTGTCCATGCAAACAATTTGTCAAGTTGTGTCCGTCAATGCCATGTAAAACCTCGTTTCCATGGCTGGAACCCAAGGCAAGGATTTCTGATATGTTTGCTCAGCAGCAAAAGACTGCACTTCTCTGTCCTTCTGAAGGCTCTGCCTAAACTTTTTCATGACTTCAGGATCCTCTCCCAGTGTAACAACTTTGGTTCAGGCTCATCACAATCTCCATTGCAGCTCTGCATATGAAAATCTAATATTTGTATCTTGTCTCAAAGTCTGAAGTTAATGTTCATTTGGCATGTAATACAGTTCAACAACTGGGAATTCGATCAAGAAAATGGCTTCATACGGCTCACACCTATTGTAACCACGTATCCTCCACGGGAAAAGACTAACACAAACCACTTAGTTTCAATGGGAAGCAACATTTTTTCATGTATAAACAATTATATTTACAACTAATGAATTCTCAAACATTTTCCCAAATCAAATATTAATTTCAAAATCCTAAATAGCTGAACACCAGTTTTGATATAAGATTATATAAATATCTGATTGTTTATTCACGTTTATATACAGGTTCTTTTATCTTTATAAGGATTAATACAAAAAGGACCTGGATTACAATTGAATATTAGTGATTCACAAAGAAGAGAACATGAAGGTCTATTGTTTCGATCATGACTTACTTGGTTGCAGAGTGGAATAAACTGTGTATACTTCAAAGGTGCCGTAAAAATTGAAAGATTAAATGAGCATAGAGAACATTTTGTGATTTTTATAATATAGGATTTGGTCACGAGATTTGAAAAATGAAAATATTTTAGAACTCTAAATGTTTGAGAATTAGTTGAAGTTGTAATAGTTTATACACAAATTATTATTTTATTTTGAGATTTATAGAGCGCCTGGTGACCCGAGGGCATCCCCGCGCTATAAGAATGTAAAATCCAGGACAGGCGGAAACCAGGAACTATTTGGGGAAGAGGAGGGTTTTGAGTTTTTTGCGGAAAAGTGCGTGGCTAGGTTCCAGGCGCAGCAGGCGAGGGAGAGCGTTCCAGTTAGAGGCGGCCTTAACCGAGAAGCGGCGGCCACCGGTGCGCGACTTCTTGAATCTTGGGACTGTGGCCAGATGTTCGTTGTCCGAGCGAAGGTTTCTGTGGGCTTTATAAGGTGTGATCATATCTTTGAGGGCGGCAGGTCCAGCCCCATTGATGAGTTTGTGCGTGATGCACATGGCCTTAAACTCTACTCGCTGGCGGACCGGAAGCCAGTGCAGAGATTTAAGGGCCGGTGTGGTCGGGGCTCTGGGAGGAAGGTTGAGAATGAGTCTCGCCGCGGCGTTTTGTGCACGCTGGAGTTTGGCCAGGGTGGATTCAGGAGCGCCGAGGTATGCGGCGTTGCCGTAGTCCAGACGTGCTAGAATGAGCCCTTGAACTAGAAGTTTCCTGGACAGGGGGGGCAGGAGGGGGAGGATCTTACGAATTGAACGGAGAAGGCCAAAGCAGGTCCCCGCGGTCTTGACTGCCTGGGTCTTCAAGGAGAGGTCCTGCTCCAACCAGAAGCCCAGTGTTTTAATTTCTGTCTTAGGCGTGGGGATGTCACCGCAGGAATCCGGCCAGACTGAAGGAGGGACGGAGGACCATTTGTTGCCCAGAAGCATGATTTCTGTTTTTGTCCCGTTCAACTTCAGCGAGGATTCGCACATCCAGGTGTGTATGTCTTGTAGGCAGTTAAGTAGGATTTTAGGGTAATTGTCCAGCTGGGAAAGAGAGACGACGAGTTGGGTGTCGTCGGCATAATTGACTATTTTTATCCCATAGGGGGTAACCACATCCTCTGACGGGGCCATGTACACATTAAACAAGGTGGGACTAAGCGAGGACCCCTGGGGCACACCACATGTGAGCGGAAGGGGGTCTGAGCGGGAGTTGCCGTCCCACACCTGAAATGAGCGACCCGAGAGGAAGGATTTGATCCAAGCATGTGCCGTTCCCACAATTCCTGCCTTGGCCAGGCGATGGAGGAGGACACGGTGGTCCACCGTGTCGAATGCGGCACTGAGGTCCAGGAGGATCACTGCCACTGATCCTCCTGAATCCAGGATACACCTAGCCTCCTCGATGACGGAGAGGAGTGCGGTGTCTGTGCCGTGGCCCGGCCGGAATCCGGTTTGTGACTGACGTAGAATTTTATTTGTTTCGAGGAATTGGGAGAGTTGCACGTTGACTAATTTCTCAGCCACCTTGCTGATGCCGGGGAGGAGCGAAATGGGTCTATAATTTGCCATATCGTCCGGGTTCAGATTGGGCTTTTTCAGCAAGGCCTTGACAACTGCGCTCTTCCAAGAGGAGGGCACTGTGCCTTGGGCAAGAGATGTGTTAATCAGATCCCTAATGGTAGGTGAAGTACTGGGAGAAACGGTTTTTAAGAATCTGACGGGTGCCGGGTCCAGGGGGGATCCACTTCTCATTTTGGCAAGCGTGGTGGTGACCTCATCGAGGGAGACTACTCTAAAGGAGGACAGCCGTGGGCTGGAGGAGCAGGCGTCTGCATCAACCGGGATGGGGGGGCTGATTGGGGGAAGGGACTCCAAGATCCGCGTGATTTTGGAATCGAAGTATGAGGCTAAGTCCTTGCATCTGTCCGGTGGGGGAGGAGAGGCAGCGGGAGATGAGGGGATGTTGAGCAGTTCCTTAACTATCAGGAAGGATTCTTTGGCCGAATTAGTCGCATTTTTAATTCTGTTGTCGTAGAAGGTGGTCTTGGCTAGTTTAATGGCCGATTTGTAGCGTCTTACCGCTATGTTGTAGGTATCTTTATTACTATGTAGCCAGTCTTTCCTCCACAGTCTTTCCGCTCTTTTGCATTCCTTGCGGAGGTCTCGGAGTTCCGGGGTGTACCACAGGGCATGGCCCATTGTCCTATCTTTGATCTCCCGACTTTTTATGGGAATAAGGCTATCGAGGGAGGAGGAGAGCCAGCCTCTTACTTGGGTGTCAGCCTCGGACGGGTCAGCCGCAAGGCTCGGGGTAGAAGAGTCCGGAGCTATGGACCAGTCCACCGCAGAGAGTTTGGCCCACGATCTATCTTTAGTAAAGATGGGGGCTTTATGGGGTTTCTTGGTGGCCCCAGGAATGTGGAAAGTGATCAAAAAATGGTCCGTCCATGGAAGTGGTTGGGAGATAATAAATTGGAGGGAGGGGATGTTCGAAAAGACTGGGTCAAGAAGGTGCCCTTTAACATGTGTTGGACCAGTGTTGGCAAGGAGAAGGCCATGAGATGCCAGGTCGCAGATAAGATCGGCAGCACCTGTATCCAGCGGGTCGTCAAAGTGTATGTTGAGGTCGCCTGTTATGAGGAAGTTTGATGACAAGTGAGCTGAAGAGGAAACAATTTCCAAGAGGGAAGCTGCGAAGGGGGCGAAGTGGCCGGGAGGTCGGTACACCAGAAGGCCTGACAGGGAGCTGGTTGGAGTAAGCTGAAAAGTGAAGAAACAGCTCTCTGATTCCGGGGTTGCCATCGTGTTGATGCGGCAGGCGAGGTGGTCCCTGAAAATGATGGCAATACCACCTCCTCTACCTAAAGGGCGTGGTTGGGACAAGATGAGAAAGCCGGGGGGGAGAGCCAGTACCATGTCGGAATTGGAGTGCTCAGTGATCCAGGTTTCTGTCAAGAAGAGTATGTCCAAGTTTAGATCGACCATAAGATGATTAATATGCAGGGCATGCTTCGGGAGCGATCTGCAATTGAGTGTCGCCATTTTGAGGACAGGCGGTGGGACCGGGGATTTAGGGAGGAGTAGCTTCGTCGGTTTGCAATTGCTGCAGCTGAGGTAGGGAAGGTTCGGATCTTGCGGAGCGTGGCATGCGCTGGTTTTTCTGGGTCTAAGGCTAAGTAGCTCTCTACGAGAGTAGCTTACCTTTGTAGTTGGAAGGACAGGCATAGAGTCTGGCCCTGAGCCCGATCGTGCGCGGACGGGCGCAGACGGGCTTGCCTTAAGCGCGCCTTCGGCGCGCAAACGGCGCTCCCGCTGCGCTCGTCCGCTGCGCGTCCTGTGGTTGCACATCTTTATGGGTAGAAAAGGGGGCGGGTGGGCGTGGCCTCAAAGTGGGCGTGGCCTCAGTTCCTCGCCGACAATGGCGGTCTAATGTTTGTTTTTAAGTTTTGATCGGTGCAGCGAAGGAGTCGCTGTTCAGGCGAGTCTCGAGGTGTCAACCGGGTGAGTGCCCAGTTAAAAGTACAAGAAATAAGGAGTGATACAAAGAAATACAATTTTTAAAAAGCGGACGTCTCCCGGCTTCCGCCTCAGGAGATTAGAGGTTCTGATCAGTTGGCGCTGATGACAGCGCTTTAGTACTGTGGCGGGTGGGCGTGGCCTCAGTTCCTCGCCGACAATGGCGGTCTAATGTTTGTTTTTAAGTTTTGATCGGTGCAGCGAAGGAGTCGCTGTTCAGGCGAGTCTCGAGGTGTCAACCGGGTGAGTGCCCAGTTAAAAGTACAAGAAATAAGGAGTGATACAAAGAAATACAATTTTTTAAAAAGCGGACGTCTCCCGGCTTCCGCCTCAGGAGATTAGAGGTTCTGATCAGTTGGCGCTGATGACAGCGCTTTAGTACTGTGGCGGGTGGGCGTGGCCTCAAAGTGGGCGTGGCCTCAGTTCCTCGCCGACAATGGCGGTCTAATGTTTGTTTTTAAGTTTTGATCGGTGCAGCGAAGGAGTCGCTGTTCAGGCGAGTCTCGAGGTGTCAACCGGGTGAGTGCCCAGTTAAAAGTACAAGAAATAAGGAGTGATACAAAGAAATACAATTTTTTAAAAAGCGGACGTCTCCCGGCTTCCGCCTCAGGAGATTAGAGGTTCTGATCAGTTGGCGCTGATGACAGCGCTTTAGTACTGTGGCGGGTGGGCGTGGCCTCAAAGTGGGCGTGGCCTCAGTTCCTCGCCGACAATGGCGGTCTAATGTTTGTTTTTAAGTTTTGATCGGTGCAGCGAAGGAGTCGCTGTTCAGGCGAGTCTCGAGGTGTCAACCGGGTGAGTGCCCAGTTAAAAGTACAAGAAATAAGGAGTGATACAAAGAAATACAATTTTTTAAAAAGCGGACGTCTCCCGGCTTCCGCCTCAGGAGATTAGAGGTTCTGATCAGTTGGCGCTGATGACAGCGCTTTAGTACTGTGGCGGGTGGGCGTGGCCTCAAAGTGGGCGTGGCCTCAGTTCCTCGCCGACAATGGCGGTCTAATGTTTGTTTTTAAGTTTTGATCGGTGCAGCGAAGGAGTCGCTGTTCAGGCGAGTCTCGAGGTGTCAACCGGGTGAGTGCCCAGTTAAAAGTACAAGAAATAAGGAGTGATACAAAGAAATACAATTTTTTAAAAAGCGGACGTCTCCCGGCTTCCGCCTCAGGAGATTAGAGGTTCTGATCAGTTGGCGCTGATGACAGCGCTTTAGTACTGTGGCGGGTGGGCGTGGCCTCAAAGTGGGCGTGGCCTCAGTTCCTCGCCGACAATGGCGGTCTAATGTTTGTTTTTAAGTTTTGATCGGTGCAGCGAAGGAGTCGCTGTTCAGGCGAGTCTCGAGGTGTCAACCGGGTGAGTGCCCAGTTAAAAGTACAAGAAATAAGGAGTGATACAAAGAAATACAATTTTTTAAAAAGCGGACGTCTCCCGGCTTCCGCCTCAGGAGATTAGAGGTTCTGATCAGTTGGCGCTGATGACAGCGCTTTAGTACTGTGGCGGGTGGGCGTGGCCTCAAAGTGGGCGTGGCCTCAGTTCCTCGCCGACAATGGCGGTCTAATGTTTGTTTTTAAGTTTTGATCGGTGCAGCGAAGGAGTCGCTGTTCAGGCGAGTCTCGAGGTGTCAACCGGGTGAGTGCCCAGTTAAAAGTACAAGAAATAAGGAGTGATACAAAGAAATACAATTTTTTAAAAAGCGGACGTCTCCCGGCTTCCGCCTCAGGAGATTAGAGGTTCTGATCAGTTGGCGCTGATGACAGCGCTTTAGTACTGTGGCGGGTGGGCGTGGCCTCAAAGTGGGCGTGGCCTCAGTTCCTCGCCGACAATGGCGGTCTAATGTTTGTTTTTAAGTTTTGATCGGTGCAGCGAAGGAGTCGCTGTTCAGGCGAGTCTCGAGGTGTCAACCGGGTGAGTGCCCAGTTAAAAGTACAAGAAATAAGGAGTGATACAAAGAAATACAATTTTTTAAAAAGCGGACGTCTCCCGGCTTCCGCCTCAGGAGATTAGAAGAAATATTGCTTCTCATTAAAACTAAGGAATGTGCCATGCTCATTTGGGATGCTGGGGATCCCCTTGTGGCATGACCGTGGTACACAAATATAAAAATAAAAAAAGTTTTGTTAATAAACTCTTTGAAGACTTTGAAGAAACATGTGGGTAGACTCTATAAAAAAAATACATGCTTATTGATTTGTACACAAAATGATTTGTTTCCAATTATGTTTTCTTTTGGGATTCTGAGTTCTTAGGAAAAAAGAGCTTTGTTCCAAAGTGCATATTAACTTGCTTTGTGCATAGGTGAAACCACTCATATCCTTTAGTGGTCTCTGAAATACGGTCGAACCCACCCTGACCTTTAGGAGTCAGGGTGAATCAGATGATGAAGCATGACACTATTACGAGTGTGTGAGAGTTATATATAAAAAAAGGATTTTTTTTCCTTCCCCGCACCAGTCATGCGGAGCCAGTATACCCACTAGGGGTTTACCAGATAGCCCCCCTACCCGTGCCTCGTGTAGTATACACTACTTTCCCTGCGACCTCAGGCGGGATACTCTTTTGTAGTTTTGAATCCACTCATCCTTCGTATACAGTGAGAAATTAAGAGCTCCTTTCCACCTTTGCATCCCATTAGTCACAAGCACCCTTCAAAGTCATCTCCTTTTTAGGGCAATTGTTCACATTAGTTACAAGATGTTAGTCCTTTCTTTGTTCCTTTCCCCTCATGTAATGCAACAGCACATTATACATGTAAGCAACTGGAACCATCCTTTCACTCGTGGTCTGAAATAAATAAAGAATAATTATCAGTGGCACTCGCTTTGAGCAACTCTTTCTTGTTTTGTAACAATGTGCAAGATGGTAAAGAGAATGCTGGAAAAAATAATTCATGGATAACATCAGCATTTTTTTTTTTGTTGCAGAGTTTTATATAGCGCCAACTTGACCCGAATCCAATCAGGTATCAGAGCGCTTTACATAGCACCAGTTACGTTATATGAGGACACACACTTGAACTGCTTCTAATATCTGTTTACAACAAATAGCCAACAGGTTTTTGATGTGTTTAACTTTGCACTCTACATGTTTGCATTTGAAAGAGCAACATACCAATGTTTTAAGTTGTTTGTGGGAATGGTGAAGGTGTGACCATGCATTGTAAATGATAAAGTACCCCCCCAACACGCATAATAAGAATGCTGCAAGTCACCTTGGAGTTTCATAACCTTAGCCTCTTTCCTCTACTTGATTATGGAACTCCTTGATGACATGTGATATCCTTACAATGGCAGGGGGTAGGTACTTGTAATTCCTTCTCAACTAAGGGGTCTTGTTTGGCTTGTACGAGTTGCTTCTCTTCCTTCCCACGATTCAGTCCAGCGTCTCCCCCAGTAGGCATGCCTTAAATGTATCCCTAACCATACTAATAGAAGCGCTACTGCTATTCTCTTTGAAGAATGTCGGAATCCACTCACGAATATATCTTCAGAAATCTTCATCTGCGAGCAGGGCACGCTCAAAACTCCATGTGTTTTGCGTCCCCCCCCATTCCCTGTATTTCTAAAACCTATAGCTTATGGTCCGAGAGGATCCACGGGTATCGCTCAATTTTACATGTTGCTATAAATGTATTTGCCGCAAAGAAATAATCCAATCGAGCATGTGTGAGAAGCGGACACATACGTGTATCTGTACTCCAGCGATCTCCTCCATCTCCAAACGTCAATAAGTCCATGATCCTTACAAACCCCTTCTAGGGCTTGAAATACTTTAGGCTTTTGACCAATGTATTTTTGTTGCGCTCCCATATCCCAATTACCGGGGACATTGATGTTAAAATCCCCACATAGAACAATTGGTAAGGGTAGATCGGTCAGTTCATTAGATATCTGGTTAAAAACATAGGGTTCATCAAGTAAGCTACCATAAATCGAGCATAGCATGAATTTATCTCCGCTAATAGGATGACACACTGCAATTACCTATCTGCCCTGTATATCAGCCCATACTTGTGTACATTTTAGCCAATTAACTCGGGCTAAAATTCGACCACCCCAGTAGGCACCCCTTGCGATGTCCCACCTATTAGTCTATAATCCTTTGTGCTTAGCACATCCCTTTGTGAACCTTCAATGTGCGTCTCTTGAAGACACACAATGCCTGCTTTGAACACCTGTAGCACTATCAAGGTTCTAGATCTTTTCTTAGAATCATTCAGCCCGCAAATATTCATAGAGGCGATGAGCACCTTCAGATTACCTCCCATTACCTTACTTTGTAAAACGGACCTTGGCTCCTAGCCATTGACATTTCTAAAATACAACACCAAGGGCCCGATGTAGGTGGCCCAAATACCGGTCGGTAATACCGAAAATCAGTAGATTTCAGCATTACCAACCGGTATATAGCAATCCCCAATGTAGGAAAGGAACCGGTAATAAGGAATCTGTAAATACCGATTTCTAATTACCGAGTTCATATTTACCGATTCGGATTTACCGAACACTCAAATGCCGAATTGGTAAATAAGAAACGGTAAAACTATAAAAGAGATGTTGAGAAATTCGGTATTTAAGAGTCGGTAATTACCACTGACTGCAAGCAGGTGGTAATCAGCTGCAGTGTATTTAAACAGTCCCAAAATGCAACAGTGTGATCACTATGGCGGCCCCCTTTGTGATAGCAAGGCGGCTACGGCTACAGGCAGCAGGAGTGAGGATCTGGAGACGGGAGGAGCGCGTTTACAGACAGCGCATCACACTCTTCCAACTGACTGAGGCAGAGATCCATGAAAGGTACAGGCTACACCCCCAAACCATCCTGGACCTGATAAGGGACCTGCACCAACTCCTGGAGCTTCCAACAACAAGGGCGCACGCTATACCACCACTTTGTGCAGGTGCTCAGTAGCCTACACCTACTTGCATCTGGCAGTTACCAGGGGGTGATAGCTGCGGTAGGTGGGGTGTCACAGAGTTGCCTGTCTCGTTTCTTTAACAAATTCCTGGATGCCATGATGCAGAGAATGCATCACTACATGAGCTTCCCAACCACACAGCCAGAACTGCTGAAAACCAAGACAGACTTTTACCAAAAGGCACAGTTCCCTCATGTGATAGGGTGCATTGATGGGACACACATTCCAATCTGCCCACCTGCAGCCACTGAGTACATCTATCGAAACAGATAATCAACCCACTCCATTAATGTGCAGGTAATCTGCGATGCAGCCAACTTAATCACCGACATAGTGGCCAAATTTCCTGGGAGCACCTCGACTCATATTTTCAAGAACAGTGGGATCTACACACACCTGGCTGCAGGACAATTTGAAGAATTATACCTGCTAGGTAAATCACTGTAACACACCCTGATGTACACTGCAGATGAATGTTTTGGTGACTGTTATTAATGGCACTGTCTTCTCCACTTAGGTGATGGCGCTTATGCTGTGCAGTCATTCATCCTCACACCTTACCTAAACCCATCGACCCCAAGTGAGAGACGATACAATGTGGCGCACAAATCAACACGCAACGTTGTGGATCACACGTTTGGACTATTGAAAAGCAGGTTCCGCTGCCTCCACAAAAGTGGAGGTGCACGTCAGCACACACCAATCATCTGCTGCAAGATCATCGCAACTTGTGCCATGCTGCATAACCTTGCCACTAAGAAAGGTACAGAAGTTGAATTAACTGACTGAGGACGCAGCAGGAGTGGCGCCAGCACCAGATGGGAGACAAAGACGGGCTGAGATCACACGCAACTATTTCTAAGTAAGGAGACGCAGCCAGTTGTTGCATTTGAATGACGTAGTTTAATATATTGGCACGCCACTACACAAAGGGCTCAACATGCCAGTCCTATTCCTAACCACCCTACGAGGATGTCATGGGTTAAGTCACCCAGTCAAGTAGTCAGCGTGTGGCCTGCATTAACGCCTGCGGCCACGCACAACACTGCTGGATTCCCCAAGCAGACTGTCGTCACTGGGAATCGATCCAGTGCCAGCCCCATGACGCCTGCTGCTCCTCCTGGTCTCAGTTGCAGGGGGCGTTTTACTGCTGCGACTCGTCATCTCCGAACTGTCCCCCACATCACCTGCACCAGTATTTGCAGCCTGAGTAGTTAGGAGCACTTCAAGTGCACTTGTGACTTCAACAAGCCCCCTTGAAACATCATGGCTGCATTGTGCCAGCCCTTCCTGCATGGCCACGGAGCGCCTGCAGAGCAGAGAGGTGGGTGTGGAGAGGCGGTTCAGGGTGTGGAGAGGCGGTTCACCGCCTCTGTATGATTCTCCATCTTCTGCCTCTCCCTGCGCTGTGCCATCCTGTCCTCATCAAGTTTGCTGCACAGCAGCATCACTGAGCGGGACATGTCCCTCATGCCCTTTCCTTCATGCCCTCAGCGAGCATCTTGTTCATTGAGCAGATGCCCTTCTCAATGTTCTGCATGTTTGCATTCACTTGTCTCACCTGCCGCTGTACTGATAGTATTGCTTTCCCTTGCAGGCGCTGAACCTTTACCATGCTCGCCTCCAGCCCTGCGAACACGTCATGCACCCCACCCTGCAAATGGGGACTGGGTTCCCTAGCCCTGCGGCGTCTGGCACCTGTGTGTGATCGTACTGTGGGGGACTGCGATCCTGCATCCACTGGCACTGTTGGCTGTTCGCCACCTCTGCTGTCTTCCAAGGACAACTCCATCTCTTGGAGTCTGGCAACTGCATGCCTCCTGGGTCTTGTTACTGCCGTTGGTGACGCTGCTGCTGCTGATGGCAGTGGTGGTGCTGATGGCAGTGGTGTTGTTGCTAGCAGTGGTGGTGATGCTGGCAGTGGTGGTGAAGCTGGTAGTGTGGTGTGCCCTGCTGTTGCACTGCCCTCCTCCGATCTCTCCCTCCGGGGTGCCCTTCCTGCCTTGTCATGTGCAGACCTGCGCGATGTCTCGCCTGTGGACACAAATAGTACATTAGCTCACTAGTCTGGCAGGACTACGTACCAATAATAAATTTAGATTTCTGACAATCTATCTTTCTGTCCTCTGCTTGCTTATCACTGATGTGTATCACATGCCTTTGTGTCCAGTGGTGTTACGATTCCGCCCTTGATCCGGTAATCCTCAGGATCCGAGTGATGCAATGCAGTATCCACCTCTTGATATCTCCAACTCCAGCATTTACTGCACGGAGGATTAGAGCGATCAAGTGAGGGAAGGGTAGGAAGGGAACAGCCGGGATTTAGAACCTGAAAGAAAATAAACACCATATAAACAACATGACATGCAACACTACTCTCGTGAATTCTCACTAGGACGATATCTACCTTAGGCAGGGTGCTCCGTAATCAATCTCTACTTCAGACCGACCACTGGGGGTATTCCATCATACCAGCACACACTACAAAACACGAACACAGAGATTAGCGTTCTGCCCCCACACTCCCAAAGAAACACAGGCCGCAGTGAAATCCACGCTCACCACAAAAATAAGGGAAAATCAGCAGTAGTTTATGCCTGAGACTGGAGAACCTCCTAGATTGTCTCTGGGGTCATGCTACACTAGGAGTGCTAGAACAAGTCCCAATATCCAGAGCCTACCAGGTTAGTACCTTTTTGCTGTCCCGAACAGAATACATGAAGTAAGGATAGTCCCAAAATAAACAAAGAAGGTCTTCTGTGCACAGTACCTCACTGTAGTAGGGTTCTTTGGGGGAGAGGATACCAATTATAGAAAAAAAAGGCTCTTAATCCAGAGCGAAGCAATTCGCCAATCGTAATCACAACAGGTGACGCTCAGTGAGTGTTTATAGGAATTGTCTCGCACAAGGGGGGTGCAGCGCTTACTCCTGCCACTGGGCCCTGCACAAGTCAAGGGGAATCCGTGAGCAAGATGATCATCCCCCAAGGCCACTCGGGGCTCTGCCGAACACACCAGGCTCAAGCAACAAAAGCATCCAGGATGGAGTTGGCTGGGACTCACCCGGTTGGATCTCCCTTACACTGGAAGGCTACGGGGTTCCGTGCGAGGTCCAGGAAACCAATGGTGGCGCCGTCGGCGCCTCTCCCGGTAACTGGAGGGAGCAAGTTGGAGCAGGGGAAAAAACAGAGCAGCCGGTGGGTAGTTCTTCAATCGGGGCGAGACGCGCCCCAGGGACGACCAGGCAGGCTCCGCGCTGTAAGTAACAAAAGATGCCGGCAATGTTCAAAGAGCAAGGACGGACTCGCTAGGAGAATTACGCACGCCAGCCAGCGGGCGTCGCGTGCTTTTAAGGACGCGGCTCTGCCCATTCGGCTGTGGCCTCATAGGTGTTGTAGGACAGGCAGGTGCGTTGCTTATGACGGGGGGGGGGGGGGGGGGGGTGCGATGCGCGATCCCTGACAAGTGGGATGACTGTCATGATAGGTGTTACACTGACTACATCTCCCATCATGCATTGCTGGTGTTTAGTGAAGCCTGTACTGGAGTGGGATTCACACTGCCTCATTGGGGAATGGGGTTAGGGAGTGGGGGGCGCAGCTTGGTGTGCATGCTTCTTACCTTGTTTGTTGGCAGCTCTGGCTGAGCTGTCTGCATCCCCGATTCCGCTGAAGCGGTCAGGCTTTATGGTGGACTCCACCAGCTGCTCCAGTGCAGTCAGTGCAGGTGACCTGTTTCTTCCTCCTCCTGTCAGGCTGGCTTGTTTTTTGATCGCAGCCATCTTCTTCTTTGTTTAACTCCTGACATCGTACCACCTTTTTTTTAGTTCTTCAATTTCACGGGGGGGTCACTGCTACCGCATTCACCTGTGCATGGATTCCAAGCCATATTTTCTGCTTCTCTGATTCTGGCACTTGCAAGGACTGTTTCCCAAACAGCTTTGTGGGATGTTTAACCACCTCCTCAATCAGGATCTGAAGCTCCCTTTCGCTGAATTTTAGCTTTCTTTTCCTTTCTGCAGCTTCATTTTCGGTCTCCTTGTTGGCTACTATGCAGTATTTTTAAGGGAAAGTTCTCACTGTTCCTCCTGTATTCTCCTCTGCACTTCCTTCCTCTCCAGAAGGTTCAGATGCAATGCACCTGCAAGGGTGTGGCCACTTCCTGGTTGGGAGGAGGGGTGGATGCACAGGATTGGCTGATTCCTCAATTGCTGGTATTTATCGATTCTGTAATACAGATTCCGTAATACCGATCGGTATTAAGGAATCGGTATTGTTTTTTCCGAATTGGTAAAAAATACCGATTTTTTTACCTACATCGGAAATATCGAATTCTTAATACCAAATCAGTAAAATTCAATATTAAGAATTTGGTATTTCACTTTTACCTTCATATGGCCCCAAATCTTTATCTCCCTCTCAGCAGACCTCCTATTCTGTTGTTCTTTACTCATGAGCGTGTGGGACCCCCTCCCCCTGCTACCCATCCCAACCCCCAAAACCTACACCCGGCAGTGAAGCCCCATCTCCACTCCCTCAACACCCCATCCCCCACCCCACCACCCTTTCCCAAAAAGACGGCAACCAGGCCTGGCCAGTGTAAAGACATCTGAAGTACCAAACTCGCCTTACAATCATCCCTTATCTCCCCAGTCACCACTATTAATACCTTTGTGACCGCATATCAATGATAATAGGTGCGTTAGTTTTTATTTTTTCCCCCCCTTTTCTCTTTTCCCCCCTTTTAAACATTCTCCGTTTTATGAATCACCTTCAAGTTTCACTCCCTACCCCTTTTCGGAGTTTGCTGCTTTTGACCTTAACTAATATCAGGACTCCCCCTGCAATTCACCAAAGACTCGTGGGCCTGCACCTCTGAAAAAAACTTTGTGTACGCCCTTTATACAAAACTTTCAATTTAGCTGGGTTTTGCAGGTACATTTTGGCGCCTAGATTCTGAAAAGGTGAAAACATTTGTCTTTAGCACCACCTCCGCTCTACTGTGGCGTGGGCAAAGTCTGGCCATGCAAAAAAAAAAAAAGACACTCCCTCAAACTCATTTAATGTTAGGGCGCGCCAAATCGTAAATGCTCTGCATCAGTCAGAAATTGCCAAAGTAGACCAGTACCGCCCGTGGGTATTCAGTATTACCGTTTGCTGTTTCTTGAGCATTAAGGGGAAATCGATGCGCTCTTTGTACTTTGTACTTCTTTTCCCAGTCCCAGACTATAAGCTCTGGGTCCCTTTAGGAGTTTTACTATATATCCTCTAGGGTTCCCGCCTTCACTTCCCTCTGGAATACCCAGGAGTCTCAAATTGTTTCTCCTCAGTCTATTTTCCTATTCCTCTAGTTTCCACATCATATCCGTTAACTTGGGACCTTAGGATATCCTCTGGGTCATTAATTCCGCAACCTCCATTTTAAGAGTTTCTGTGCGAGCTTCCACCATAGTCATTCTTTCGGATATCTCAGAGCAGGTTCTACTTATCTTTCGGACTGCTCCCTGTAGCTTTTTAGACTTGTTGAGCCGACGATTAGCATTCCTGACCTCCTCCTGCATCTGTTTGATAGTAGCCAGAATAACAGAGGGTGAGGGTTCCAACAGACTAGTAGGCTCCAGTCTTGCTGTGGTGCCTGTTGCTTCTGCCTGATCCCCTGTGATCGACCCCTCCATTCTGCCTCCTTGCTGATCGCAGTTGCATTGCTGAGTAGTCCCAGCTAAGCCTGGGGCTATCCTTCGGGGCTGAGCCATCTTGTTGTGAGCTCATGTTCTTACCACTCACAGTATGTTTTTTTTTTTGGCTTGCGGACTTCCTCTTTCCCTCCCCACCACCAGACCTATTCTTTTCTCTAGTGCAGTGGTTCCCAAACTGTGTGCCGTGGCTCCCTGGGGAGCCATCAAACCTAGCCAGGGGAGTCGTTCATCAAGCACTTTAATGCATTTAATGTTGAAGGGTTTGTTGGCTTCAGTTAAACTAATTAGACTTAAACGCATGATGTTGATGTTTAGTAAGTGACATGCCTAAAGCTGTAAACATAGTGCTTAATTGATGGCATGTCGAGGGAGATGATCTCCATATTTCACTGGATCCCCACATTCCAAAACTCCCAAAGTAAGCGGAAGATGCCGGTTTTATTTTGTTAAACTCGTTAATAGTTTTGTTTTTTTCCAAATGCATTTTACACCAATGCAAGTTATCAGGAAAGTGAAGTTGTTCTGTCTATTAAACACACTAAGTATTATTAAGTATTGACATTTGTACTTGAATCATAGGTACTTTCATGTTAATAAACATATTTCAGTACACATTTCTTTCAGTACACACACTTCCAAACAGGACTGCTCTCTCCTTGAGCACAGGGAAGTAAAACACCAAAAACTGCAGAATACCGACATTTGGAAGCAACAAAGAGGGAGATTTAAAAAAAAAAAAAGAAATCAGAGGAATTTGTTTTACTTGGAGACAATTTTAGGGAGGAGACAACAAAAGTAAAGCTGCATGTGGTTTAAAAAATCATGAGTCACCCTGCTGAGAGGTGTGTTGGCAGGCATGACATAGGTAGAAATGGAAGTGCATGCACATACACTTTAAGCGCAGAAACACTTTGGCAATGGGGCCTACATGCATAGGGGTGCTATCAAGCAATGTAAGTGGGATAAAGTTTGAGGGTACTCTAAAAAAAAAGGCATGGGCAAAGAAGTGTAACTAGGAATATTTTAGTAGAGGCGCCGCCTTAGTAATACGAAATACCCTGGGTATATGATTAGAATACCTTCATCAACTTCATCCCAATTATTTTCATGGAGAATAATGCAAGTGCTACATCGCCCCCACCGTCCCAAAAAAGTAACATTGGGGAGCCACTGGCAATGGCCAATAGGTCAAGGGAGCCGCGGGTCGAAACAGTTTGGGAACCAATACAACAGAGTCTTCCAGGGAGCTGCAACTACTTAAGCACGACAACGTGGAGTTCGTAGAGTCTATATCCGGTATTGAGGAGTCAGATTCATTGATTAGGGAAATTAATTCCCTCCCCCACCATAGGCTCTGGTGACACTGTCACTTTCGAGCCCCTCAGAGGGCTATGAGGCTTACATCTTCTACGGTAGTAGGAAGGGGATCCTCCACCCATGTTCAGGATTTTCAATGTCTGCAGAATTAATCAATACTTGTTCTACTATTTGTTCATCCTCTGGTGCCCCTAGAGCTGCGGATGGTATGTCTACTTGATCAGTATCACTACTTACTTCTTTCTGCTTAGTGGAGTGTTGCTACCACAGCCTCAGGAGCCAGGGCGGACGCAGCTGATGAGGCTGCCAAGGGGGCCGCGGCTTCAAAATCCAGATTTTTTAAACCCTTGTTTTGCATGTGTGGAAACAGCTCGGAAATTGAAAGTTGCCCTTTCGTGGGCGCTGTGACGTTGCTCTGGAGGCAGGTCATTGTGTTGTGTTTTCTTCCCCATGCCGGTCAGGTCATCAGCTTTCCTTTTGCCTTTCCCTTCAGCGCTTGATTCACAGGAGTGCTCCGGCTGTGTAGCCATCCTGGAAGTGCGACTGCGGCCGCTACAGGCTTCGGTACGGGTGCCTTTGTCCCCCTTTCCGCCATCTGGTCCAACAAGCCCGTTTGCTCGGCTAGGGCTTCCGAAAGAATCCACAGCAGCTTTCAGCTCGACCTCGGGAGAGCTGTGGTTATCAGAGACACACCACACCTTCGGCCAGCGCTATAGTTTGAATTCCAGCAGCTATAGAGCTTGGCGTATTTCCGAGTAAAATCAAAGCTCCACTGGCTCTCGTACCTCTCAACAGGCTATCGACGAATCTTGTATGGTTCCATTATTGCGGTAAGTCATAGAGCTGGGGAGGTAAGGAGAGGAGTGGTAGCAATGGGAGTGCTACACAGACACCATCTTGCTCCAGACTGAAAAAAGCAACTCATACAAGCCAAACAAAACAGCTTAGTGCCAGCTGAAGAAAAGCTGATCAGAGTATTGCAACAAGTAGGGGACATGAAGAAAGCCCAATTAAGGGTAATAACAGCCAGGGCAGCAATCGAGGCGATTTTTGCTAATAGGGCACCAGAAAAGTATACAATTTGGAAGGAAAGAACATACGAGTGTAGTGAACAAGTAGGCCACCATCTGGCTGCCTGAGCAAGGCAGAAGAGCATGACTAGCAAGATACAAGAAGTTCGAGACCCTATTCTCAGGTTAGTTCCGGACTCAAGTAAAATTAGAGATGCATTTAAAACATACTATCAACCTCTATACTCCGAAGAGACTAGGGATAGTCCGTTGTAGACCGAAGACTTTTTGAAAACAGCATTTGTAAATAAATTGACTATCGATGAGGGGGATCCTTGGAAGAGGGTCTACTGTGGGAAGAGATCTATTTAGCAATTTCTAATCTTCCTTCCGGTAAAGCGGCAGGAGTTGATGCAATCCCCTAAGAATTTTATAGAATATTTGCTCCTCAACTGAAAGACCATATGACCGCACTATTTAATCAAATATATAGCGGAGCTTCGCCTCCAGGCTCATGATCCATCGCCAAAATTGTTGTATGTTTAATAAAAGACCAAGCCCTCAATAGAACTAGGCTCATATTGCCCAATAACGTTAAGAAATAGAGATTAAAAAATCTACTCCAAAGTTTTAGCCGCACGATTAGCGCAAGAAATAACAAAACTAGTGGCTAATCAACAACATGGTTTCATTGCAGGGTGGGACACTACAGACCACATTCGGAGAGTAATTTCACTTTTTGATGCAGTGCAGGTGTCAGCAGACCCTGTAGCCCCGATTCCATTACATGCGGAAAAGGCATTTGACAGGGTCTTCTGGCACTATCTTTGGGAGGCAATGCAGGTAATGAGCATCGGACCAAGGTTTATACAGGGAATTAAAGCCTTAAATTATAAACCTGCAGCCAATATATGTATTTACGGGGGACATGACTGTGCCGGTGGTGATCGCCTAGGGAACTCGGCAGGGATGCCCTTGCTCCCCACTTCTGTTTGCACTGTATATTGATCCGTTCATACGGAAAATAGAGCGAAATACTGCAATTCCCCCAATAATATCGCAAGGATATGAAAGTAAAATTCTGGCATATGCGGATATCGCAGTTGTGACCCCCAAACCAGACATTGCTCTCAAAATAATCAAGGAAGCCTCTCTTTTTTTAGAAAACTTCTGCCTACTCTTCAGGCAGAATAAAGATAAAACTCAAATTGTTAATAATGACAATATCTTATCGGCAGACAAACAAGTAGTCGAAAAATCAGTATACTTGGGTGCCTGCATATCATCCGATGTCACGAAAATTGTAAATGAAAACTTAAGAGCCCCTGTGAGAAGTTGGCCTGATGTATGATGTCACTAGTTCTAGTGTACACCTTATATCAGTCCAAACAACCCTTATGGTGATTGGTTGTAAAGTCAACCTTATAGACCAGCTATCCTAGTGGTAGCATGGACAAGAGCAGTCTTAGGCTAAACTCTGAATGGCATGTGAAGCCAGCTGTTATACCATATATAATCCCTTGAATACCAAATGAAAGGACACAACAGATATATATATATATAAAATAAAGTGTATTTATTCTAGTCAAACCCTCAGCACTCTTTATGAGATTCGAGGTAAGTACAACACAGTCTTATTTAAGCATACATTAAGTCACACAGGTAAGTAATACAGTTAGGCCCTAGGGGCCACGCAAACCATATACTAAGAAAGTGGTATAAGGACCACTGTCACGGAAATAGAATAGGCCTAGGGAATCGCTGGGGCTACACTACACTACCAACAGTTAGGAAGTGGGAGGCCCACGGGATTCAGGTGCAGAGTGGAAACACTCACGCGTAATGCGTATAAGTCAATAGAATCACTAGCAGTTAGAAATAAGCAGTTTTAGGACACTTCTGGTATAGCTAGAAAGTCGAGACTCGGAAACTAGACCCTAGGATAGTCAATACCCTTGTGAGCACTGAAGTACCCAAGTTACCTAGCCCACGGGCTGCGGGTGCATAGGTGTGAACTTGCGTCGGGTTTCGTCGTGGACTTCTATGGATGCCTGAAGGAAAGTTGCTGACAGGCAGTCAGTGAAGAGTGTCCGGTGGATCCCAAGGCCGGGATCAAGAAGGAAGGATACCTGCAAGCAGAAGGGACAGAGTCTGGGTCACTAGCCAGTGACCACGTGGAACCAGGAAGGAACCAGGCGATGTCGTGAAGATGCAGGTGAAGAGGTGAAGCTTGTCGCAGCAGCCACGGGTACCAGGAGACGTCGAGGACGACCAGGAGGCGAGCTGTCCCACGCAGGCTCTTGCTGTCGGCGGCGTCGAAGTCGAACTAGGACTCACCAAGCCTTGGCAAGCGGAACCCACGAAGAATGGAGGACTTGCTTCTGGTGCAGACCAAGAAGGTCTGGGGTGCTTCTCTTTTGCAGAGGAGCAGGAGCCAGTCTGGAGGAGCCAAACCAGCAGTGAAGATTCAAAGGTGTGTCGTCGCAAAGGCCGCTAGCCAACGGGCAAGCAACCGGACAGACGCGGCAAGCAGGAAAATGCAGAAGGGCCCCACGCAGGGCTCGTGGAGTGTGGGGGGCTGATCTTCGGTGGTGATGGTGCTTGGGGTTGGGGCTTCTCAATCCCCGGTGCACAACTTCGAGGGTGCCTCAGAAGCGGCTCTGGAAGGTACTCACCACTTTTCCCAGGTAGCCGGTCCCTCGTCTCTCGTCGCCTCCACGGATCTCAGCTCGGCTGTGGATGTGGATCAGGGTCAGAGAAGTCTGGAAGTCAAGGCTCTGGTCGGGCTCTGCAGTCGGTCCCTCGTAGAACTTCAGCAAAGCAAAGGGTAAGTCTCTTGATGGTGCCTGTTTGCACAGGGTAGCCACTCCTTGGCCAAAAGGGAGATTCTTCAGTCTTCTTCTTTCGTCGAATGTCGAAGGTCCAAAGTTTATGTTCAAGTTGCAGGTTCAGGATAATCTCATCTCCTGGGGCCCAGCTACCACTCTTATACTAATCTTGGGGGCTAGGTCACGCCTTATGGGTGGGACCTGGGAGGGGGGTGGTTACACCCCCTTCCCTTTGTCCAGTTTCGCGCCAGGACTGGGGCTGGAGTGCCCCAGCACCGGTTTGAACTGGACTATGCATGGGACACCTTGTGTGCCCCAGGCATGTCTCATTCCTTTCAGCCCTCCCTACCCCAATACACTAAAGTCTGTCTGGGGAGGTGCTAGCACCTCCCCAAGCAGGACACCTATTGTCGAAGCCTCCCTTGCCGGGATCACTCCCAGCAGCAGGAGGTCAGACTCGTGTCTGTGGCAGCAGCATCCATTTTGTGATGCTGAGGCTTTGGTTAGAGTTAAACAGCAAAGTAGGATTTTAACATGTCTCTCCCTCTAGAAGGGAGGAATAATATCCTCGTCACCAGAAATGGTATGGGGGTATTATTCCAAAGTGTTAGACACCTTACACGACATGTTTTGATAAAGCCAAACCATAGTTACCAAACCGTTTAAGATTATAAGGCACTTTAAGAGTATATGGTAGGCTATATCATAGAACAGCTATAAGGACATGGTTCCGAAAGCTGCAGACAGGCTCAGCTCATGCTAGAGCACCATCTCACACGTTGCCAAGCACTCTGCCTCCAGGATTGTTAAGGCCTGCCATAGGAGTGGCTGATAGGTACACATGTGTCTATTTTAAGGGTAGATATAGGTATACTATATCTAAGCAAGGGGTGATTACACGACCTTGCCCCAGCTGAGGGATCAGCCAGTTGTGTCTGATTGGAAGGCCAGGCCAGGGGTGGCATAATACATGCTGCAGCCCCTGGGAGGCCTAGGGTACACCCATGCCCTGGGTACCTAGGGTACACTGTTCAGGGTCCAATAAGGTGATCCTTACCAATTGTGTATGTACCTAGGGTACATTGAGTCCATTTTAAAGAGAGAGCAGACAGCCTGAGACCCTGAATGGCAGGATCTCAGGCCAACTAAGTCGAAAAACCAGCTAGACACTAGGCAAAAAGTTGGGGGTAACCAGTCAGATATCCACCTTCCTACAGCCCCTTATAGGGAAGGCTAGGAAAGAACTTTCTAGATTGAATAATCTGCACCTTACAATGATTGGAAGATACAATGTGATAATGATGATCTTCTTCCCCAAACTTTTATATTTATATTGGATCCATCCCCCTGGAATTCTCGAATGAATGGTTAAAAGCATTTGACCTAATCTTTACAATGTTTTTCTGGGCTAATGCCAAACCTAGAAAGGCGCTGAAATATCTATCACTTCCAAGAGAAAGAGGAGGTTGGACTCTGCCAAATCATAAATTGTATTATTGGGTCACCACGCTGCAATATAGCTTTATCTTGCTTGCGGAACCATCAACAAGCGAACCTGTAAAATCCATCCCTTCTATATTTGAATTGTTACTCGGAAGGGAGGCATGGGGGTGCATTTGGAGACAATTGGAACTGAGTTACTATTAAAAAAAAGTACATTTTTAAAGTGTCTCTTGAGAATCTATAAGTAAGGCTCCCGGTTTAATGGTATTTTTTTTTTCCTTCACTTTTCTGTCTGTATTTATCCATATTTATTTTTTGACAATTTTATTTGTATTTATCAATTTTTTCTGTTTTGCGTATAAACGGAGTTGTAAAACTGTCCATTTCCATATTTATTTAACTGATAGACGCACACTCATACTTTAAGGTCTGTCGTGTTTTAGCTATTTAAGCTGGCAAATATTACATAACAATGCATCCACTGATAAATACTAGCATTATACCATAAATGTTTGTTGACATATGCTGTTATTTAAAGAAATGTCATCCTGTTTTTTTAATTTCCATGCTGTCCATCTGCTCAGCTGCTGACCTATCATTCATGAAATCTGGGAAGCATTCTTTTCTGCCTGTATTTATCTGTAAAAATGGAAAACAAGGAGCCTTACCCATAAAGGTATGGCAATCTCTTCGGAAATTGACGGGTTTTGGAAGACTGAATTGCCATACTCCGATACAGAATAACCCAAACTTGTCAGAAATCTTTAGGGATGGCTATATTCAAGACTGGGTGCAGGCATGTATAGATAAATGAGGTACCTTTTTTTTCCCTTCTGGCTTAGTAACTTTCGATGAACTGAAGGTAGAGTTTGGTATTAACAATAAGAATTTTTTCTAAGTATCTGCAAATAAAGGATTACCTACAGCACAAAGGGAATGGTCCTAATGGCTTTGACAAAAAGGAACTGGTGGAGAGTTTAATAGCGCAGAATCACATCCGTATTGGGGCAATATATAATGTATTAAATAATGAAATGAAAGATGATCTTGACAAACTCTCTCTTAAATGGCAAGAGAAGATGTTGTTTTTAGAAGCAGAGTCCCTAAAGCTCTTATATTATGTCAAACTGTTTGAATGTCAGCTAACTTACAGGTGCAGTTTTTTTAAGACCAGTTTTATGCTATATTACACACCAGCTACAAATGCGAAATGGGGAACAGATAGGGGAACGAACTGCCCCCGGTGTGAAACATTGTGTGGAGATATAGTTCACATGTTTGCTACATGCACCTCTTTTATGCCCCTTAAAGAACGAAATGGAGCATTTTCTTCATTGTATATGGAATATAGAAGTATCATTGACTACGAAGGTAATTTTACTAGGAGTACTAGAAGAGGAAGCGCCTCAGGAAATAGAATATTTTCTCGCCGTTGAAATGGCTATATTAAGACTAGCAATTGCCTCGGATTGGTAAAATCCGCAACCCCTACTGTTTCAGCAGTGGCTGGTTCGCTTACTAGAAGCCTCCAATTTGGAGAAAGCAGTCTATGCTAGAAAAGGCTATCAGGTGAGGAGGAAAGGGCTGTTAATTTGGCACCTTTATCCAGATGGGAAATTTTTTGTAGCTTATATACTCAAGGTGTAGAATGGCGGGGGTCCATTGATCTCCGTCTCTTTAGCCCAAAGCACTTTGAATGTTTGATTCACGTTTGTTTTTGTAGTGAATGTATTAATGAAGGCGTTTCGATAGTCAGCTCAATTAATGAATTTAAATTATTTTGTATGTTTAATTTCACCCGGATTGTCATAAATTACTGGTTTTACCTGTTTCTTACCATCAGAGCATGTAATTGAAGAAAATGTGCAATAAATATATTAAGTAATTCCTTCTCAACAGAAACGTTGAGTCTAAGCTGCTCTGCACATCAGTATCTTATTACTGGAGGAGCAAACAAACAAGAAACTAAGCTGTAAGCACACGGAAAGAGTTTGGCAACAGAATTACAACACTGAAGCCAAGTTTGCGTATCTTGAAGCATTAAAATAGGTATTAAATATATATTTTTTAAAGGTAAAACAGGCATGCCCCACCTACTTTGCTAATAGGATTGATGTAGCTAGACAATCCACATGTGAAGTTTTTGCAACTGATGATAACTTGTGTAATCGTCTTCACTTGGGTACTGCCATCACTTCTCACTTTTTTCTTTTTGAACCATCTTTATTAAAATGCTATCACAGCACAGTGTAGTATTATGCATACATCTTATGCATATCCCTATAACACGATCCCACCATAAGCACTATGCATATGTCAGGTGACACTAGGATTAGCAGGAGCCATTAGTTCACTGAAAAAATAATCAAATGAACTGACAACAGAAACAATAAACCAGGACAACTTCCTCCATACCCGAAGAGCCTTCCAACAAGGAAGCAGACCCTCCCATTGCCACAACTGCCAGCGCCAGGCTCCCACTCCATCGCCCAGAGATCTTTACATAGAATGAGCTCGATCTCAACCTCCATCACTCCCACACACACTTTCACCCATTGCAGGTCCAACAATCTAAGTAAAGGAGAAGAACAGACAAAGTCCCAGAGGGCGCCATCCTGTAAATAGTCAACCGGATGCCCGCCTCATTCGCAGTCCGAGGATCCCTCCTGGGCCATCTGTAACTCCTCCAACAAGCGCTCCCAATCTGCCGCAAGTGGTATCTTATGCAATCCCCGCACCTCCTCTCGATGCAACACCACTGCCGAGTCAGCCCAATTCCACTTAAGTGTCACTGCGCGCCAATGTCTAAGGCCAGGCAGCATGTCAGCTTTCCAAATCATGGTGATTACGCTGCGCACCATTAACATCAGTAAATTCAAGAAGTGATTTGCATGGCTCTCCGCTTTCCTCTGTCTAAACAGCCCTGAGAGACCACTCGCCATGATGTAGAGGTCAGCGCTCCCCGTTATGCAAGCTACTGTGTTTGTTGCCTCGTGGACAAAGCCAGAAGATGTGTGCCATGTCAGCATCTGGGGCTTGACACCATGGGCAGCTTGAGGGAGATCTGAATATTCTGGACGGGGTGAGATATACTCTGTGTAATATGTTATGCCGGATATGCTGAAACTTAGCATTACGGTAAACTTTGCGTGGATGAAGAAGTGCTGTGTCTCACTCCTTCCGTCTCAAGTCACAGCCTATGTCTCTCTCCCAGGTCATATGCAGTGTCAGCAAGGAGTCTTGTGACGTTTAAGATAGTGCTTGTGTGAGCCACATGATCAAGTGGCAGCTGTCACCTATGGTATGCAACGTGTGCACCAGAGGGTGCTGCTCAGATTTGGTGTTAGTGATGCACCACAGGCGGCCTAGTTAGGCCACTAATTGGCCATGAGCCAGGAAGTGGCCCACCGGAAGGTCATTATTAGTTTTCAGTTGTTCAAAGGGGATGAGCACTTCATCCCGAAACAGGGCACCCTGAGTCCCAATGCAAGCCGCCTCCCACGTCTCCAAGCCGTCTCTCCAGACCAGATCTCTAAAGTGTCGGAGGGAGTCCAGCCAGATCTCAGGCGTGTACTGGGGCATAGCCAGCAGGATGCGTTGGCCTATTGTGGAGCAGAATTTTAATAATCTGCTGCTGCAGGGTCACCACTTCGCCACGGGTTCTTAACAAAATGAGGAGGACTCGACACTGGAGCGAAGTTCATACCATAGGTCATTTATTAAGCATTCATGAATGGGTCTCCATCCGACAAGCACCATCAAGATACCCAAGGAGAGAGCACACTGAACGATGGTTACATGGGTTTATATAGCAAAAATCACCGACAAGGAACAGCCAGAGGTAAATAAGGTTTTGGGAAGAACACACAAATGAGACAATTGGTAAGAATCAACAACCTTGGTGCTTTGTGTAACTGTCGCATCTTGAGGCTGCACAACAAGATAGGCTATCTGAACAAACTTAATCTAAGGCTCTACCATTGTTAGAAAACCCAGTGGAGACATCAGCTGTTCTTTTGTGCTGAATTTGCATGTTTACGCAGCCTACAATATCTCAAATTAGATTGGTTACCTAATGTTTATGCAGGTGTGGTGTCAGGCTGAAAATAGGACAAGGGTGAAAATGGATGAAGCACAATTTAATTAAAAAACGAGAGATTCAGATTTTAGGTTTTCACACTCCTTCCTTTTCAGCTGTGCTGAATCTATTCTAAGGGGTACATGTATTAATTGTGTACATTAATATTCATTAGTTCATGAATTTCGGTGTGCATAATCATTTCTCTATTTAATTCATGAACGTTGACTGGGGAGGGGTTAAGACTACTACAGACATTTATACAAGTGGTGCACATCATAGGGGCACATTGAATGCAGCAGCAACTGGTGAGAAAGATGGCTCCTATGATTACTATTCCCATTAATGATTTCGCTCTTCTGTAATATTTCCTAGAGTCATTGCTGTCTGATTAGTTAATGTTTCTACTACTCTAGTCAGGTGTCTAATCTTTCTTCTATATAGGGCTGCACCAACGAAGAACAAAAGTCTTAAATTAAAATCAACGTATTGCTGCAAAGCTGCATCAGTCTGATCTACTTCATCAGTATTTATGGTCTGTTTGAATCTACTTAAAGAGTGGTCATTAAATAATTTCTGGTCTTTGTGATAAGAGGCTGGTGCTAAGAACGCAGGGGGAAGCAAATAGGACAGATAGCAGATACCAGACCAACTGACTGGTAGATGATAGTAACCCTTATTTCCACAAATGAAGTAAGTGTTACGGGAAGATAGAAAGGTGCTATTGTTCATTCCAGTAATATTTAAAACAATGGTACAGTCACTTTTTCCCACAGGAATACTGCCAATACTGCTCACAAAAAGTTCTGCTCGGGCCCTGGTTACAGCGATAACAGGAGGTCCATTACCCTTGGCTGTTCGGGTGTTGGGGAAAACATATCTGGTGGAGGAATTCCCTCTGCGATATTCCTCCATTTCCCATACAGTTACTTTGGCTTGGGGATCTCCTTCTTCATCGGGGTAACAAACCTTGTTGAGCTGGGCATTGAGTCTACCTACATCAAACTTTGTGACTTATTTCAGAGGCCCACAATAATGCAAACCAGGCTCCATAGGAGCCATTATGTGAGAATGGCAAGGGGATAAAAGGCGTTCCTCCCTTCTTCTGGTGAGCTGGCATCATTCCACAGACCCAGCAGCTGGTAGTGTTTGTAGCATTGTGGGTATGATGTAGCATTTGTATGAAAGTGTTATTGAGGTAGGACATTCGGTGCTTTTGCTCAGGGTAGGGAAGAGTATAGTACACGTGTTCTGTGTGGACAGTAGTAGCGGGCATTAGGGTTCGGGCCGGAATCACTTTCTCCATTGTCCAAAAAACTGCTGCCAAGATTATCAAGAGTATGATCAGAGTCACCATACACAGAGGCTTGTCTTTGTTTCGCAACTGCAACTTAGATCCCAACTTCTGTATTTCTCCTTCTCTGTATCGATACAACCACAGGTAGGAGAGAGATACAGGCAACACTGAACACGTTTCACAACCCCCTCTGAACAAAGTTCAGCCGATTCTGTGATCCCACCGCGTCGCAGCCGAACCGTTCCACTAATTGAAATCGGTCCTCCGGTATCACTATCTGTTCCTTCCCTTCCCTGGTCGTAAATCGTACCTTGTTACTGAAGGCATAGTTTGATCAGAGAACAAGGTATCTTCATTCAAAGGAGCAACACTTTTCTGAGTCTGCAAGATCTCCTTCAGATCGTTTCTGCCTTCTGGCTGGAGAACAGTTGCTTGGATTCGTTTGCAGTGCCCTGCATGGATCCAGCAACACTTGCTCGACATTCTTCTAACGAGGTTCCAGATTCTTAGAATGTTGGAAATTTCTGAGAATCACAAACTCTAGGTGGAGACCATGGGCCGGACCCTCTGATTTGTCTGGAATAGCTTCACGCACCTGCTGATGAATCAGAAACAGTTTTTCAGTCAAGTTTCTAAGATATTCACTCAAAACAGGGTACTGTATTTCTTTAATCATCTTTGGTCTTGGGGGTCCCCATACATTCATAGGCCTACTAAAGACGATCTCATAGGGAGAAAGTCCAATCTTACTGTGTGGGGTGGAACGAACAGATAGTAAGGCGAGTGACTGGGCATCTGGCCAACTAAGGCCCGTTGTTGCTTGGATCTTCGCTAATTTTTGTTTCAACGTTGCGTTGTACCTTTCTACCAAACCTGCTGCCAATTAGCAGCAGGAAACTTCTGCTTTACCCCTAAATCTTGCATTAGGTACTCTATTATTTGGCCAGTAAAGTGGAGGCCGTTGTCGCTCCATAGGACTCTACAAACCCCAAAACAGGGGGGGGGGGGGGGAAGAACTCTTTTAACAGAACTTTAGCTGTTGTCAAGGCTGTGTTGTCTTTAGTGGGATAAGCTTCGACCCACTTACTAAAGGAACAAACCACAACTAATACATATTTTAAATTATTACAGCTCTCCAATTGGATGTAGTCCATTTGGAGTGCTTCAAAGGGCAATTGAGGTAGAGAAAATCCACTAGTAGCGGTTGATACTCCCTTCCCAGGATTGTGTTGTAAGCAAATCATACAATTTTTAAACACATGCTCAGCCGTTTTCCGAATGAGCGGACTATTCCAGACTGGCTCTATTTGGGAAATTATGTTTTTGGCACCAACGTGAGCAGGTCCATGAGCCGTAGTCACAAAAGGTAATACATAGGCATAGGGCAATTTCCATTTTGACATATCTTTTGATCTCCAACATCCCTCATCATCCAATTCTCCTTCCTTTTGACATTCTGCCCTTTCCTGTTCAGTGGCGGACTGCTGTATGTCCTTAATCTCTGTATACATGTTTTCCCATCTTTCAGCTTGGGATCGTAACACATACATTTTACTTGCGAATGCACTTGCAGTCACTCGTGCAACTTCGTCAACGAAAGTATTTCCTTGTCCCACCTTGTCTGTAGCTTTCTTGTGGGCATTTCATTTGATAATGGCTACACTCTTTGGCAATGTCAAGGCAGTAAGAAGACTATTTACCAATTCGCCATGCTGTATTTTAGAGCCATGGGGGGATAGGAATCCCCGTTCCTTCCATAGCTTGCCAAAATTGTGTGCCACACCAAATGCATACTGACTGTCTGTATAAATATTCACTCTTAATCCTTCACTAAGTTCACAAGCCCTCAAAAGCGCAATGAGTTCAGCTGCTTGGGCGTAAGTTCGTATCCTGTGAGTCTAGCGCTAGTCAAGGGTGGTGTCTTAGTCTGATTCAGGAGTGCATCCACAGAATGTGGTACCATGACCATAAGCTTGTTACTCAACACTATTCCCTCACATTGGCGTATAGAATTCGGTGTGGCGGCAACCTTTCTAAGACAACCTGGAAGTCCTCTGGCCACTGGGTCTAATACAGCTGAAAAATAAGCACATGGAAGATGATTATTACCATATGGTTGTGTCAAATCTGATAATGCACATCCTTCTCTCTCGTGTATAGTATGAAAGGCTTTGTATAGTCTGGCGTGCCTAACACTAGAGCAGAACAAAGGGATGCACGGAGCTGCTGATATGCTTCCTGATATTCAGATGTCCATGGTTGAGAACAGGGAGTGTCTTTGGTAACAAGGGACAAAAGAGGTTTGATAATAAGGGAGAAATTTGGGATCCACTGTCTACAGTAGGAAGTAATACCAATTAGGTGCCCCGACTTCTTTTTGGGTACTTGGAATAGGAAATTTTAAGATAGTTTGAATCCTGTCTTTAGTCATAGTGCGACCTTCCTTAGACAAGAGGTGACCTAAATAAGTGACCTCAGACTGACAATATTGTAGCTTATTCTTAAGAGACTTTATGTCCCTTAACAGCAAGGTGATGCAAGCGAGAGAGAGTGGCCTCTTTACAATGTTCAACTGTGTCTGCAGATAGCAAACTATCATCGACCTATTGCACAAGTGTAACTCCTGGTGGCAAAAGAAGTTCATCCAACTGTCGCTTAAGTGCCCGGCTGTAAATGCTAGGGCTTTCTGTATAGCCTTACAAAATCTAAATGTGCGACCTCGTAATGAAAACCCAAAAAGATATCTACTGTTTTCATGTATAGGAATAGAGAAAAAGGCATTTTTGAGGTCGATAACAGAGACTACAGTAGCTGTAAGTGGGATTAATGACAACAACTTCGTAATATCAGAGACAACAGGATATTGAGGAATCACGATTTTATTGACTTCTCTCAAATCGATCACAAATCTCGAAATCTTATCTCCTGTTCCATCGCCCGTTTTAGAATGGGGAGAATGGAGCTATTGCATACATTAGAGGAAACTTCCTCAACAACTCCTGTACGTATCATGTCGTCAATGATAGAAATCAATGCATCCTCGCCTTCTTTTGATATTTTATATTGCGGAACCCTTGGTAAGGAAGCATCCTCCCGAACCTGTATATGTACTGGGAAAATGTCCACTTTTCCCACATCTGTATCTGTAACGATCCTGTCCAAAGACGGGCACTCCTCAGGGTTCATGCGAGGCAATAAGGGTTCCACTCCTTGACATGCCCAACTCCTACACTGAAGGCACAGAGTATTAGGGCAATCAAGCAAGGGAAGGGAAGGGAACAGCAGGGAGTAGGAACTGTAACAACAAAGAACAGAACGGTGAAATAATACAAGTGAATGCAACACTACTCTCAAATGAGTCTCGCTAGTAGGAATCACTGCTGACCTGTCTCACAAACAACCCCCAAACTTCTCCTAAGCTCCGAAGTGCGGTATTATAGCATACCCTCTGATACCAGATGTCCTTAGACCACCCTATCTTGGATCAATAGGGAAACAGAAATGGATCTTTGTGTCCTAACACATAGTCTTGATTCCAATAGCCCAAAGGAGAGTCCACTCGTTGAAAGTCACGAGTGACTCCTTGTTTCCTTCTACAGGTAATGTCTGGGTTCCGCAAAAAAGATCAAGCACGCTCCCACAGATCGGAACATTGACAACAACACTGAGGGGAAAACATGGCGGCCGGCGATTAGCAGGTCGCGGGTGCACTCCCGGGACGTCTGTGAAAATTTTCACTTTAACATGGGATTGAGAGCTGAGTTTTGCCTTTAGAAAAAAGATGTCTTACTTTGTCTGCTAAAATACTGCAGTAAAAGTTTTCACCTTGCTTGTGTCCGGGTTGAAGTTTCCGAAGCTCCTGGCTCCTTGACGTGTGAGGCGGCGTCTCTTTCGTTAACACGGCACCGGAGCGGGTGTGGCATAGAGCGGCCCTGGAGCTCCGTAAGGGGAGAGGAGCCGCGGCGAAAATCTCCTTCTGGGGGAATCGGCGGTGAAGGCTTGTGCGGCGCAGAGGACAGCGGCATCGGTAAAGGGGGGGGGATGTCTCCTCGGCTAAGGTGGGCCCCACAAATGATTACGCACCTAGTTGAGTTCCCAGCGGAGTGAAAGTCTCTGCGCTCCAGCTCACCAGAGAACGCCAAGGTAACCAGAGGAAGGAGGAAAGGGGCTTTCGAGGGTATGTTAGCAGGTAATCAACATAGATATGCCCTACGAAGTATAATAAAAACAGAGGTTAAGGAAGATAGCTGTGTGGCAGGTGGAGCTCAGCAAGATAGGGAGACATCCTGCACACGAGGTAGGGGGGAAAGTGTGAGATAGGTGGGAAGGGAGAGGGGGGAAGGAGGCGGGGGAGGCTGAAAAAGCAGAGGGGAAAAAAAAGGAGCAAAAGAAGGGGTTTGTGAAACCGCACTCAGTACTGTTAATAAAACGGTTTCCCTCCCCCCCCAGGTCAAAACATAGGAGAACACCACAAGAGCCCCTACAAAATAAAAAATTACAAAGCCGCAAGGTTAAAATAACTCCCTCGCTTAGAACCTACTTTAGTGTCCTTCCAAAATTTTTAATTTTGGGTGAGAACTCAATGGCGGGGTCAAAAAATAACCTGGTGAAGCCATGTAATAGTTGGGGTGGGTTTTCCAGGGAGTGGGGGGTTTGGGGGATGCAAGGGGAGGGGTGCAGTGTGAAAAAATAAAAAATCCTCAGACGCCTCTTAAGTTAGATGGGTGATAAAAGAGGAGAATTAGTAAAAATTCTTTCACGGAACATCAATGGACTCAGGGTACGAGGGAGAAGGAATAAGATACTACAGTATCCTAAAGACTGCCCAGCTCAGATTATTATTCTACAGGAGACACACTTACCTCATGGAGAAGGTTTAGATCTCTTTGGGCGCCAAAGCTGGATCTCTCAAGTAGCTTGCACATCGCACTTGGCAGTGACAAAAGGGGTTGTTATTTTAGCAAAAAGAGGGTCGCAAGTGGTTTTCGATTCCCATATTTCAGACAAAGCCGGAAGATGGCTTCTGGTTAAGGCAAAGGTTTCAGGTTACTCTTTTACTTTAGTGGGATATTATGGCCCCAATCAGGATGATGTCTCCCCTTTGGGAGAGCTATTAACTGAGTTAGTGGATTCTTTGGATCCTATCATTATGGCGGAAGACTTCAACGCAGTTTTAGATCATAAGCTTGATAGGACTTCATGTAGCAGAGCTCGTGTAAATCCAAAAATGTCAACCCTTATTAAACAAATAATGTCCCAATTGGGACTTTGTGATATTTGGAGGTAGAGGGCGGGGCAAAGAAAGGGCTATACATTCTATAACCAAAAATACAGACATCAGTCTAGGATAGACTATTTCCTTATTGATAATAATCTGTCTAAATTGATTGATAAGGTTGAACATGTGGGTGCTCATCTGTCCGATCACTCGGCTGTGATTCTACATTTAGAAGTACATGAGAAAGCCTCTCAGTCCAGGTGGACTCTGGACCGTACTATTTTACAGGACGAAGATATAATAGCAGCACTGTCCAGAGAAACGGAAGAATTTTTTCAATTTAATCAGCGGTCGGCCTCACATGGAATAATTTGGGATGCTTATAAAGCCTTTCTTAGAGGCAGATTAGGTACAATAGCGGCTGGAAGAAGGCGTTGTTATTATGCGGAGGTATCAGCAATAGAGGAACAGCTTCGGTCTCTAGAGAAAGGTCTGACTGATCCTAGGACAGATGAAGAAACTCGGGAAAATTTATCACAAAAAGTGCAGACAGCTAAATGTAAATTAGCGACAATTTTACATGAAAGGGTGAGAAGAAAATGGGAGGCAAGTAAGCTGGCTCACTTTGAATACAGCGAAGGCTGCAGCAAGCTGCTGGCCTGGAAAACTAAAAAAGATCTGGCGAGGAATAGAATCGATCATATCAAATGTGACAGTACAGACGCCCTCATTAGTGATAATAAAGGGATTGAACAGGCTTTCCACAAATATTACAGTAAGGTATATCAAGAGGATCCAAAACCTACTCGAGAGGAGGTTGGAGGTTGGTTGGGTCAGAGCTCGAGAGTGATTCTTACAGAGGAAAAGAATAGGATTTTAAATCAGGAAATTAAGGAAGGGGAGATTGAACTGGTATTAAAACAAGGAAAGAAAAAGAAAGCTCCAGGCCCAGATGGCTTACCCCTTGAAGTTTACAAAGTATTGGCAAACACACTAATACCCATTCTTGTGGGTCTTTTTAATGATTTTTTTGTCAATGGGGCAGTTATGCCTGCCTCCTGGAATGAGGCAAGTATCTCCCTGATTTTGAAGCCCGGCAAATGCCCAAATAGCTGCGATTCGTATCGGCCGATATCTTTATTAAATTGCGATTATAAGATCTTCGCCAAGATACTGGCCGATAGGTTGAATGGTTCCATTGTGAAGTTGATTCATCCAGACCAAAAGGGTTTTGTACGAGGAAGGTTTTTAAAGGAATTAACTTTTTCTTTGATAGGTTTAATAGACCTGGCATCTACCTATGGTTTACCACCTGCGGTCATAGCTTTGGATGCCACTAAAGCTTTCGACTGAGTTAATTGGGTCTTTTTGCAGTCCGTGCCTGAGTCAGTGAACCTGGGCCGAAATTTCTGTAGAGTCTTGGAAGCCATATATATGTCCCCCAAAGCAAGAGTATTGGTTAATGGCTCCCTGACGGACCCAGTTTTGATTAGCAGAGGCACGAGGCAGGGGTGTCCTTTATCTCCACTCCTATTTAACTTATATATAGAGCCTTTGGCTAGGAAAATCAGGGAAGATCCCGAAATTACACCTTTCCACTTCTCAGGGTGGAGTAGGAAACTGGGCCTATACGCAGACGATATTCTTATTTATACAATTAACCTTCAAAACACTTTAAGTCGTGTCTTGGAATTAACAGCAGATTTTGGTAAAGTGTTGGGGTACAATATACATAATAGCAAGACTGAAATCATGTCCTGGAATTTAGAATCAGGGGAAGTTGCTATAAAAGAAGTAATAAGATATCTTTGAGTTATAATCCCACACGATATTTCAAAACTAACGAAAATTAATTTGGAAAAGGCAAAAAAAGCGATTACTAGGCTTTTAAAAATTTGGGCACATCTCCAGCTTACACTACTAGGCTGAATTAATCTAATAAAAATGATGATAGTCCCCAAGCTAACCTTCTTGTTTGACACTATTCCTCTCCCCTTCGATAACGATATGCTTAAAAACTGCAAGGTCAAATTAGCAGTTTTATATGGGCAAGTAAAGGCCCAAGAATAGCCTAGAAGAAACTAAGAAGGAGGGTAGAGAAAGGGGACCTAACATTGCCGGACCTGCTTTTTTATTCCTGGGCTTTCTTATTAAAAAATGGGAGAATGCTATTAAATACACCCACACAATCAGAAATAGGGAGATTGTTGGGAGTTATGTCAAGACAAGAGCTAGGAGGCAGCCAAGGGTTTATGTTCAAGTATGCAGACCCTAAATACTTCAAGAAGGTTAGGTTGAAGATCCTTAGAGGCCTGGCTGAGACCTGGTATAGGGTCATAAGAGCTCTTAAGATCCCATACTTTAGCTCTAGGGCTCCTATCTGGGACTCACCAGGCTCACCGGGATGGACAAAAGATGCTCTGGCGAGGCCTTTGAGAGAGGCAGGCTTAACAAGCTGGAACCATATTATATTGGAATCGCAACTAATAAGCTGGGAAATGTGCAACCTTTTGTCGAACCAACAAGTATCCAGATTTAAATATATACAAATACAGAGCTGGTTCCAAGATGTAAGCACGGGGATCGGAAATATGAATGGAGGACAGACTTTTGGACGAGACAATTACTAAAAAAGAAGTGGTGATGATTTATTGGCTGCTGGTTGAGACGGAGGACGGTGTTTTTACATTACCCACGGATCTTTGGGGAGGATGCTTGCAGGAATCCTCGTTGGAGAAAAAGTGGCAAGTATCTATGTCTATGCTTTTTTTTTTTTTTTTAAACAAATTTTTATTAGTCAAATGCACAATCAGCGGAGCTCTGTATCCCAGAGGCATCCATGAACCAAATTTTGACTTTGACCATTTTTCCATATAATAACAAAAGAAGAGTACAGAAGGGACATGCATATAAAATACAGCCTAATTAAACAAAAAACAAACAAACACCCCCCACCACCCCACACCCCATCGCACAACCAGCCCAGCAACATCAGCAGGTATGATCGGAGCTACAGTTCTACCCTCTCTATGAAACATGTCCAATCGACACCATGTCCCCCAACACGCGTATGTTACATGCCCCCCCACTACAAGGGAGGAAAGTACCGCAACCCACTCCATCCTTATGCTGGAATGGGATCTAAATGTCTATGCTTTTTAAAATTGTAAAACCCGCACACCTAAGGAGAAATCATATTTTCCCCATCCACAGAGCTTACTGGTCGCCACAGAGGCTGTCAAAATTTGGGAGAGGAGGTGATGTTGCCTGCCCAAAATGTGGAAGTCTGAAAGAAGACGACGTGCATATGTTTGTGGACTGTCCCGAGACTCAAAGATTCTGGGCTGACGTGAGTAAGGCTCTCTCAACTATGATCTGCTCTGACATCAAGGTAAGCGTTCTGTCGATTATATTTGGCAGTGAAGCCGCTCTCGATGGAGCCACAGGGGATAAGGCAAGGCTGTTTTTTTTATTCCATGCCACTAGCACGCAGAGAAATATGTAAGAACTGGGTTTCTGCGTCCCCTCCCAGGTTTTTTGATTGGCTATCTTCAGTTAAATATGTGGCCAGTCTAGATATGAAGGCGTTTAAAAAGCATACATTTTGGACCCCTGTTTTTGAGTGGTGTGAACAACAAACAAATGCTGTTATCCAATGATTATGCCTATCTGCCGGTACGGCAGGCTTGGGTGTTCTCTCTCCTTCTTCCTGGCTGCCCAATCGGTGCTTTGGCATATGGGGGCGGCAGAGGAGTGATAACAAAGGAGTTGTGGCTGGAGGATGGCTCTTCTTCTCAAACCAGGGCGGGAACAACTCTGAAGCAGGCGTCTCCTCCCTCCCCTCCTTCCAGCATAATTGTACAAAAGGGCAAGATATTCTCCATTTTACTGGTGCCAGTGGAATGGTGCCTTTTCTTGTTTTAAGAGGCAAATGAGGATAAAAAAAAAAAAAAAAACACGTTCCCACATTGGAGCCAAATTCCAGCAGGTACAATACCCTAGTACAAAGTGCTAGCCAACTCCCTGTGTCCGGTTAAGAGAGTAAAACAAAAGGGGTGGGGGGGGGGTTACACCACCACAGATTATGCACCGCTGTTTGCCGTGGCTATCCGCTCTGTAAGGCAATGTCTCGTGCTCCTATACAAGAACAGTTTCTGCCCGCGCTGTGAGGCAATGTCTCGTACTCTTTGGGAATAGCCGTTCCTGCCAGCGCTGTCTTGGCAATGTCTCACGCTCTTACCTCAGAGCGTTGAATAGCATCTCGGGCTCTCGCTTACTTCAATGCAGGCGGCGGAATCCACTGCTCCGAAGCGCTCAGCGATTCCCCTTAATTAGGAGATGCTGGGCGTCCGTTCCGGGATTCCCTCGGTCGGGTCTAGTGCTGGCTTTGCAGCGCCTGCTGCCGGTTTCCGCTCCGTAAGAAAACCCCGGTGGGACCGGACAGGGCAGACGCGTCTGCACGTCTGCTCACGAACAAAACAAAGATTACTTTGGAAAATGCGACGGGGGTCGCATACAAGAATAACGCACGCCCATCCGGCGTGCGTCGTCCCGATTTAAGGTCGTAACACCTCCCCTTTTTCTCGCAAGGCTCCCTGCGGTTTGAGGTCCCTTAGGCAGGCGTACCGAGCGTCAACTCCTGACAGTAGATCCCCCTGCCAGACCCCTCCTAGATCCCGGCTTATTGGGATCCTTGTGATAGAAGGCACGGAGTGCCGCCGGGGCGTGGACATTGGTGCATGGCTCCCACGAATCGTCTTCCGGGGAATAGCCTTTCCATGATATCAGGAACCACAGCTTTCCCTTCCGATACTTGGAATCCAGAATGCTTTTAACATCATATTCCTACTCACCGTTCGTTTCAACGGGAGGAGGTGTCTTTCTCTTTGCCCCTACCGCGGGTTTTAGAAGGCTGCAATGAAACACTAATGGATCCAGAGGTATCCTGGCAATTTCAATCTGTAGGCCACTGGATTCAGCTGTTTTACCACTGGATAGGGGCCTATTTATCTTGGATGGAACACACTGCGCTGCTTAAAATGAATGTTTTTGTGGACAGCCACACCATATCCCCCACCTCGTACTGAGGGCCATCGATCCGGTGACGATCTTCCCATCCCTTCTAAGTGAGCTTTGCCCTCAGTAAATGTTCTCTTACCTTTTTGTGTACTGATTGCAGGGCCTTGATATGAGTACGAACGAATGGCTGGTTAGCGATGTTGTCAGGCAGGTCAATCGACAAAATGCGGGCGCAAAACCCATAGTTGGCAGCGAACGGAGAGACCCCTGTAGAGCTATGAGAGGCGTTGTTGTAGGCCAACTCTGCCATCCATAACATGGAAACCCAGGACCCCTGTGCTTCCTGGGCGTAACATCTTAAGTATTTCTTCAGTGTCTGGTTGAGCCTCTCTGTCTGTCCATCCGTCTGTGGATGGAAGCTCGTTGACACTGCGGATTCCATGTGTGAGGCTTGGCACCACATTTTCCAGAAACTCGCGATGAACTGTGGGCCTCTGTCCAAGACGATCACCTTGGGGGTTCCATGAAGCTTCACGATGTTTTGAAGCACTAGTTGTGCTGTTTGACCAGCTGTGGGCAAGTTTTTGCAGGGAACGATTTGACCCATTTTTGTGAGGCTGTCCACCATCACCAGGATTGCAGAAAACCCCTGGTCCGGGGATAAACCTGTGATAAACTCTAGGCTAATGTGCTGCCATGGCAAGTGAGGAGTTGGCATGGTAATCAGTTTTCCTTTCTTTTTTGTCATGTCTCTTTTTCCTCTCGCGCAGATTTCGCACCTGTTGACCCAGCCTTTGATGTCCTGAACCATGGAGTCCCACCAGAAATGCCTCTGCATCAATAGGATAGTTTTACGGATGCCAGGATATCCAGCCAATGGGGAAACGTGACACCACACATGCGCTCTCCTCCGTAAGGGCACAGTAGGCAGGAACAGCCGCCCATCCTGAATAGGCAACCCGTGCTGAAGTGTGCGGGCAGGCCTTGCTTCAACCCATTTGTCCCATTCTTGAGGGTTTCTGAAACGCCGTACCTCTTCCAGGTACTGGTCAGCCTTGAGAACGCACACCACCTTGGCAGGGTCTAGGATTGCAGCAGGAGGTACTGTGACCGGTTCATCCTTTGACGATAGGCGAGACAGGGTGTCAGCTTTGCGGTTTTCCGCTCCCGGCCTATAGGTGATGATGAAGTCATATTCCTCGAAGAGGAGCATCCACCTCATCTGCCTTGGAGTCAGATGCCTAGCCGTTTTGAGGTATTGGAGATTACGGTGATCTGAGTACACCGTAATGGGATACCGTGCTCCCCACAAGTATGGACGCCATTTCTGGAACACCTTTATGGACAGAAAATCCTTCTCTGCGATGTTGTAGTTCCTTTCTGCAGGATTTAGTTTCCTGGATAGATAGCCACCGGGTGTAGCTGCCCGGTATCTTTGTCTCTTTGGGAGAGGATCGCCCCTATAGCCTCATTGGCAGCATCGGTTTCCACTATAAAAGGGGCGTCCAACTGGGGGTGCTTGAGAATCGGTGCAGAGGTAAAAGTGTTTTTCAGGTATGTGAAAGCGTCTGCGGCTTCAGGGGTCCATTTGAACGGAGTACCTTTTCTGAGAAGCCGGGTGATCAGGATCGCCTTTGCTGAGAAGTCCCGAATAAACCTGCGGTAATAATTGGCGAAGCCCAAGAAGCTCTGCACGCCTTCGACGTTAGTGGGTACCGGCCATTCCTGTACAGCCTGTACTTTTCACTCGGCCATACCCAAACCATCAGGACGGAGCATAACCCCCAAAAACTCTACCTCATACACTCCAAACTCGCATTTGCTTAGCTTACAATACAACGGGTGCTTTCTTAGAGCCCTCAAAACCTGTTTGACATGACCATGGTGTTCCTCCTCGACCTTAGAGTAGATAAGGATGTCGTCTATGAAGACGACCACGGTGTGGTCTACATATTCGTTTAGTACATCGTTCAAAAAGTACTGAAATGCCGCCGGGGCGTTGCACTGCCCGAACGGCATCACAGTATATTCGAACAGGCCATAACAAGTCTTGAAGGCCGTTCTCCACTCGTCTCCCTCACGCATGCGTACCAAATGGTACGCCCCCCCCTTAAATCTAGCCTAGTATAAATCTTAGCCTCACGAACCTGGTCCAACAACACCGGTATAAGGGGTAGTGGATACCGGTTACGGACGGTGTTCTTGTTTAACATGCGATAATCGCAGCACGCCCTTAGCTCTCCACTGGCTTTAGCTATGAAAAACAAAGGAGAGGCTGCAGGGGACCGCGACGGCCTGGTGAACCCTATGCTCATATAATGATCCAAGTATTCCCTTAGGTGTCGGGTTTCAGGATCAGAAAGGGCGTATACTCGACAGGCAGGTAGGACGGCTTCATCGACCAGTTCGATCTGGCAGTCGTACCGCCTATGAGGCGGGAGTTGCTCTGCTTGGGACTTGCTGGACACGTCTGCGTAGGCGGCGTATGCGTTCGGCAAGACCATTTCTTTCTTGGCAGCTGTGGCCACCAGAAATGGGTGAGCCAGAGTCGTTGCACAGGAGAGAGGTTCGAGGGATATATGGTCCTTGCAGGCTCCCGACAGGAACTGTACGGTCTTGTTTCTCCAGCCTATAGTGGGGTTGTGGTGACAGAACCATGGCATCCCCAGTATCACCTCGTACTGAGGGGCGTCTATGATGTTGAAAGCAAAGTCTTCCCTGTGGTGTCCCCCTTTTACACCCACCGACAAATGAACAGTATCTGTTTTCTCCGTGATAAGACCCGATTTCAGGGGTTTACCATCCACGGCCAACACCTCCTCAGGGGTCTCCAGGAGTTCCTATGGATGTGGAGGGCGTGAACGAGCCCATTGTCTATCAAGTTCCCCGTGGCCCCCCGAGTCCAACATGGCCTTCACCTGGAAATAACTCTGGTTATACTCCAGAGCCATCAGAAGTACAATATGGGATTCTATTGTCGTAACCAGAGTGGTAGCTAAGGAAGGTATCCTCCATTCCCTATCTACCCCCGACCCTGGTGATACAGCGGAAACACCGCTAATGTCACTGTTTGCGGCTGTGGCAACTGCCTTTCTGTTTCTGTATGCACCTCCTGATGTTTTGGGTTTAGCTGGGCACTCCCGGACGTAGTGTCCTTTCTTCCCGCAGTACATACACAAGCCCTGAGTGAGTCTGCTTTCCCTCTCACTCCGGGAGAGCGGTGCCCGTAGGGCTCCGACTTCCATGGGTTCTGGGGAGGCCTCGCCTCCAGGTAGGTCCCTCTTGGCACTTCTCTCCAGCGAGTACCCGGGTTTCTCGCCCTTATGTCTGTCTTCCCCCTCTGTCAACTATACGCCCGTCCAGCCTTAACGCCAGACTGACTAGATCTGTACAAGACCGTGGCCGAGGATCTATTCTGGCTATGACGTCCTTCAGCTCGTCACAAAGGCCTTGATAAAAAAAGAGACATCCTTTTTTCCTCAGGCCACGCTGCTTCCGCCACCAGTCGGTTCAAAGTGGTTAGGTACAACACTAGGTCTCGTCTCCCCTGTTTGAGTTCCAACAGTTCTTTGTCAGCGCTGAAGGTAGTGGTTCGTCTGTCGAACACTCCTTCCAGAGCCGCTCGAAACACATCCCAATCTGACACACAGGGTCGTTATTTCAAACCAGCGGTACTGCCCAGTTGGCGGCGTCCCCCATCAAGTATGATATCACGAAAGCCACCCTAAAGTGATGGTTTGGAAACGAGGATGGCTTGCATGAAAAGTGCATCATGATCTGGATCAGGAATACCTGTATCTTCCGGGGATCTCCGGCATACCTCTCGGGACTGGCTAGCGGAATGGGAGGAGGGACGGACACGTGGATCTGAGAACTCCCTGATGCGACTTCAAATGGGTTTTTGGTGAGCCTTTCTACCTTATCACGCAGGGCCGCGGTCTCTGCTCTAGAGGCCGCCAACTCCTGCTGAACCAACGCCAAGGCCCCCAACACCTTCTCCATATCACCCTGTACTACTGCGCATGAACCAGGAGGAGCGAATATCGTGGGTGCGTTATTCTGTAACGATCCTGTCCAAAGACGGGCACTCCTCAGGGTTCATGCGAGGCAATAAGGGTTCCACTCCTTGACATCCCCAACTCCTACACTGAAGGCACAGAGTTTTAGGGCGATCAAGTAACAGAAGGGAAAGGGAAGGGAACAGCAGGGAGTAGGACCTGTAACAACAAAGAACAGAACGGTGAAATAATACAAGTGCATGCAACACTACTCTCAAATGAGTCTCGCTAGTAGGAATCACTGCTGACCTGTCTCACAAACAACCACCAAGCTTCTCCTAAGCTCCGAAGTGCGGTATTATAGCATACCCTCTGAGCGATCTATACCAGATGTCCTTAGACCACCCCATCTTGGATCAATAGGGAAACAGAAATGGATCTTTGTGTCCTAACACATAGCCTTGATTCCGATAGCCCAAAGGAGAGTCCACTTGTTGAAAGTCACGAGTGACTCCTAGTTTCCTGCTACATGTAATGTCTGGGTTCTGCAAAAAAGAACAAACACGCTCCCACTTTGGAGCCAAATTCCAGCAGGTACAATACCCTAGTACAAAGTGCTAGCCAACTCCCTGTGTCTGGTTAAGAGAGTAAAACAAAAGGGGTGGAGGGTTACACCACCACAGATTATGCACCGCTGTTGGCCGTGGCTATCCGCTCTGTAAGGCAATGTCTCGTGCTCCTATATAAGAACAGTTTCTGCCAGCGCTGTGAGGCAATGTCTCGTACCCTTTGGGAATAGCCGTTCCTGCCAGCACTGTCTTGGCAATGTCTCACGCTCTTACCTCCGAGCATTGAATAGCATCTCGGGCTCTCGCTTACTTCAATGCAGGCGGCGGAATCCACTGCTCCGAAGCGCTCAGCGATTCCCCTTAATTAAGAGATGCCGGGCGTCCGTTCCGGGATTCCCTCTGTCGGGTCTAGTGCTGGCTTTGTAGCGCCTGCTGCCGGTTTCCGCTATGTAAGAAAACCCCGGTGGTGACGGACAGGGCAGACGCGTCCGCGTGTCTGCTCACGAACAAAACAAAGATTACTTAGGAAAATGCGACGGGGTCGCATTCAAGAATAACGCACGCCCATCCGGCGTCCGTCGTCCTGATTTAAGGACGTAACTCCTCCCCTTTTTCTCGCAAGGCTCCCTGGGGTTTGAGGTCCCTTAGGCAGGCGTACCGCGCGTCAACTCCTGACAGTATCAGCAGTAGTCCAAACACATGCAGGGACAGTCAAGGTCCGAACATAAAGAAAAGTTATATTGTTTAGGCAATGTATTTTTCCCAAAAATGACACGTACTCCAAATGGGGAACAATGTATAGTAGCATGGAAATATTTCAAAAGATCAAGTCCCATCAGATTATCTGGAGCGGGGGGGGGAGTAAATAGGGGGCTGTAGTGATAAAATTCTCAACCTACACAGGTGGTTTTTGGGACACAGGGCTAGGAGTTGGTGTTCCATCAAACCCTATCGATGTGATCACTTGGCCAGACAAGGGTGTCCCAGGGACCAGTTACTGAGATATCACACTACGTGTTGCCCCTTTATCCACTAAAAACTTCTGTTCCTGCCCAAGTATGGTTGCTGTTACATAGGTCCCTGACTGATCTACAGGTATCTCAACTGGTCCTCCCTGTCCTACGCTGTCCTAGGCAAAATGTGTTCCCCCAGTTTCCTCTGATTCCCAGTCCTCCATAGAATATGGATTATTTCTTTGATCAAAATAATTTCCTGACTTATTTTTCTCCGGAGCTTGAACCTGCTGTGGCCGGGGAGCTGAAGTCGATTACTGTTCACTTGTCCCCTTCCTCTTCCACCAGCAGCTAAAACAGGACAGTCAGAACGCCAATGTACTTTCTCCTTGGAATAAGCACATTGATCTAGCCCTAGTGAAGTTTGTCTACGCGGTGGCCCTATTGGGGCTTGTCTATAATTCTGACCATAATTTTGGCCACGGCCTCGACCCTGGGGTCCATAGGCCTGAACCATCATTACCTTAGTTTTCAAATCTTTTAGTTTTCCTTCTTTTCGTTCTTGCTCAGTGGTTACCTGATTCTGATAACACTGAGCCATATCTAATATTGCTTTCGGAGTTACTGAAGCCCATGTACTCTCAGAGTTTTCTCAGGAAGCAAATTTCCTCCATATCGGTCTACAAATAAATGTGCACCCGTAGGTGTAGATGTATCTTGTCCACTAAAATCGTGGATCACTTCCTCAAAGCAAGTAAAGAAATCAGGGACGGCCTCTCCCTGTTTTTGTTTACAAGCAGTAAGGAGTGCCCAGTCTATTTTTCTAGCCGGAACCATCGTTTTTATGTAGGTAAGTATGTTACCAGGCAGAGCCAGTATGAGCTAGCTAGGTTTCGGACCACGTTTCCTATCCCTACAAGCTACTATTATGGCAGCCCAGTCTCCTCCCAAATCAACAGCATGATCCCGTTTCCGGGTAAGTCGCCACAAATCTGGTGGCAAGATCATACCAAAAAACATATCAATATCCACTAAGGTCATAATACAAGCATCAATGGCTGCTTGTACATCATCATAAAATCCTCTAGGATTTTTTCGTTTGTCTGGTAAGGATGGCTTTTAGAGTGAGTACATCCGTCCTTTTCCAAGGCGTATAGATCCAATTATACAAACAAATGGGCTCTAGCATCAGCACTATTTGGGTCATCATTGTCTGCATTCCCTCTTCCAGGAATAAACTGTGGTGCAGCTTCCCTCATAGGTCTAATTCGGGGAGAGGAAGAGAGTTCATTATGGTATCCAATTATCGTTGCTATGGCAGTATTAACTTTACTCACAGGGAAGGCTCCTATCCGACATTGTCGATTGATAACTTTATCATCATCTGGGCCATTTCGTCCTGTAGTCATCTCCCATTGAACCATAAGTTGATGAGAAAGCTTATTTATGAGGCAAAGTAGCTCGCCCTCAGAGAAATCCTGTAGCTGATCTATCATTTCTCCTACTTCCATTTCTAGATCACTTAACCAATTTAATACCATCAATCTTATCGCATCCTGATGAAACGGAGGTACAGCAGAACAAAGAACTCTAAGGGTCAGAACCACCGATCCCTTTAAGGCGCGCGCGCGCACCTTCCCTGACGGCAGCGCACACTGCCGTCTGTGGAGCACGCACAACACAGCCAGGACGTCACACCGCTTTAAAGAAGCGAGCAGTGCGAAAAGCAGGCCAGAGTCGTGACAGAGTGCAGGTAAGGGGGCTTGTGGCGGCTTGGGGGCTTGTGGTGGCTTGGGGGCGTGTGGCTGCAGAGTGCAGAGCAGATTGTGGCCTTTTGTTTACGTATTGATGGTAATCACAGCCCGTGAAGGGGCTCTGATTACCATCAATACCTAAACAAAAGGCCACAATTGTCCCCGCACTTTACTAACAAAAGAGTAGAGCCAGTTTAAAAACACAGCGTGTACCAAAGTACACGTTGTGTTTTTAAACTGGCTCTACTCTTGTTAGTAAAGCGCGGTGTGGGGATGATTGTGGCCTTTTAAGTATTGATGGTAATCAGAGCCCCAGGCTTTGATATCTTGTGAATGTTTTAGTGGTTCCATTGTATAATATTGTCCATCGAAGCAGAAGGACTGATCGGGACACATTACTATCGCTGGCACCTGTTCACCATGGCTTTCCAACGTATTCATTCTGCTCTCTGTGCTAGAGCACTCGGACACCAAAGTTTGTGGTTAGTAAGGCTTAACTAAATTCCTAAAATAAAATGAAAAAAAAGGTAACTAGCATCTGTGTCGCTTTTGATGAGCATAAAATGTTTATTAAAGCCTGACCCTTTTTGGGGGGGATTTTCAAACCTGTGAGCAAGTCTTTTAATCGAGCTAAGTTCCTACTTTTTGTTGTACGAAAAACGTTCTTGTTACTTATTTACTAACTTAAAAATCAAAGCTCCTTCTGTGAACATGTACCAACACGTTTTATCTAAAAATAGAGCATGGTATGTTGGATTTGCTTAGTAACATAATAAAGGGCAATGTTTATAGTTGCACTTAAGATTATGCAATACATTTCCACTCTGGGCTAGGATTTTGTGAGGTCTGCTTTTGAAAAGACTCAGTGAGAAGACGTTTAAAATAACGCAGTTATTTCAGAGCTGGCGCAGTTTGGGCAGCCTAGCACCACCATAGACACCCTTCCTTGCACCATGTTTTAAGGGTGCTTCCATTGCATGCAGGACTGTTTTTGCAGGATTGTTTTTATGCAGGAAGACCCCCCTTTGCACGAAACCCATCCTAGGAGGTGTTTTTGTCTTTCTATATGCGCTGCAGAATGCAGCACACATGGTAAGAGGAATAAACGTGGAGAAATTAACATATTTCTCCTCTTTACGCCTCACCTAGGGAGGCGTACAGATTTGAGGCTTCACTTTGTAAATCGGGGCAGCATTAAATTGCATGAGTTTTGCTTGGGAAAACCCACAGCAACGCCCAATGGAACCCCTCCCAGGCACAGAGTAAGGCCACGCAGCAGTTTGCACTGCATTGCCTTATTGAAGATTTATCAGGCCTTAGTCTTAGTAAAGTGAGCATAGCTGCCAAGGTTTCAGACTGCTTATGTGTGACATTTTCATAATTTCAATGTACTTATGATGACTAGCATTCGATGGCTAAGGGTGACATTTTCTTGTGAACAAAATCAAAGCAATGAAGATGAGGAAAATATGCAAAAATCTCCGCAAGTAAAACAAGGTGGAAGGTTATTCCTATTGATGCAGATTTTCAAATTTAAGGCTGAATTTTTTGTATTTACTGTTCGAAAACACCCTTACGTTTTTACAATAAAAAGCTATGTTACTCTTCCGCTCGGGTGGTCTGTCGCAGGTTTTCTGCCATTGCAATGAATGGAAATGCCGCTCTTTGGTAGTTAATAGCTCACTGTTCAATATTAGGATTTAAACTTATAAACTGCAAGTAACAAAAGGGGCTTTCTGACAGAAGCAGTAATGCACTGACCTATTTACATTGCATGTAATTTGTGATCTGCATGGTTCACCAGCTTTTCACCCGGCTTTTTAACCTCCTCTGCTACTTGATGATGAGTCAACTTCCACTAGACAAAACTTAGATTTCTCTGCAGCAGGTCCATCATTCTTCAGAGTTATCTTGATGGATTGTGTGCTGCTCAATCCTGTCAATTTCCTTGTTCACCCACCCCAATCATTTGCGCAGTTTGAATGCTAGGGAAAAGCTGCATCACACAAAATACAGATTTATAGACCAGTTTAAGATAATGGATGCTAATAATGAAACAAATGGGCACACGCCCGTTTGTCCTAGACTGGAATCCCAGTTAATTATTTGGTCATTTGTCCTATTGGGGTCTCTAGACCGGTCCCATTCATAGTTTGTAATTCTTCAAGCGTTTGCTGACTATCTTGTCTTCAATTGCAGGTTTCCAGTCTGTAAGGTATTTGGATACGAGTGGTCAGGTGCAAGTACCCACAAAGACAAGGTAATTCTGTTTACGTTCCTCGTTGGGTTGGGGGTTGCTGGGTAAATAGATTCACAATCTGCACCCCTTTTCTTTTGCAGTATTGAGAGACCGTACTACGAATACAATTGCATAGGCAGACGGGAGTACAGGCAGAACAAACAGGTAATTGTTTGGTAGAGTTAAAGTAGTGCATCTTCTGTTGCAGGTTCGCAGCCAGAACCCCATACATTTCAACAGGCGTACGCGAATTCAAGCAGAAGAGGTAATTGTTTGGTAGAGTTAAACTGTGGTGCATCTTGTACATTGTAGTATAACGGATTGCATTAATGAGCTAGGCGTCAACGTAAGCCATGTTCCCTTATTTTGCAGGATTTGTGGCACAGCAGGTTCAAACTGGCGGGCACCGAAATGTTCAAGCGCAAAGCTGTCCCTTTGGGAGAGTGCAGTGCTTCACCACAAAGGAATAAATGTTGCCTTGTATTCAAAGAAGAGTGGATGAAAGAAATTGTGGAGGCTGAGACGCAGAAATCACGAAGCAAGGTTTGCGTGCAACTCTGGGAACTTTTTCAATACAGTCCAGACATGGGCTTGATTTGCAAAGCATGTGCCGAAGCCAAGATTGTTGGGGACTTTTCCACAGGGAGGAAATGGAGTGATGGCTGGAAACTGGATTACATGAAACGCCATCTACTTAGCAAAGTACACGAGTCTGCCATGGTGATATTGAGAAACAGAAGTGCTGCTGCCAGGCTTGGCTATGGAGTGTGGGCAATGCTGACAGAAACTGCCACTGACAAAGCAAATAGAATGGAAGTAGTTGATCGCCAAAGATCTATGCCTGAAGAGATAAAGATTCTCATCAACGTGTTGCTGGCAGTCAAGATGAATACTTCAATGTTATCTATACAAGACATCCATGACCACCTAGCTTTGTATGTCAAGATACCAGACAGCTGGAGGAGCAAGAACTATGCCTTTGAGTTCCTTGAGGCCATCAATAGCGTGATACACTGTGAAGCTATGGCAGAACTTCGGCACGCTTTGTATCACACATTGATAATTGATGAGAGCACAGATATTTCTGTTACAAAAATGCTCATCCTGTACTTTAAGTTCCGACCTGTAACATCAACAGAGCACAAAACACAGTTTGGGGGCATAGTGAAGCCGACTAGTTGTAATGCTGAGGCTATCACTAGTGCTGTGAAAGAATTCTACACTGCCAATGAACTGGACCTTATGAAAATGGTCATGTTCACATCCGATGGTGCGTCCGTGACGCTGGGTAAGAATAATGGTGTTGCTACTCGCCTTAAACAATCCATACCTCATCTAGTTGAGCAGCATTGTGTCGCCCAGCGAGATTTGGGAGTTGATGATTCCTGGAAAAGGGTTCCAATGGTTAAAGAGATAGAGACATTATTGAGGACTGTCTGCACTGTGTTCTCCAGATCTCCTGCAAGGAAGTCCAAGCTGGATGAAATTGCATCAGTCACTGAATGTGAAGTGGTCTCTTTTCGACCACTGAATGAAGTCCGGTGGCTTTCAAAGCATTTTGCTGTTGGTGCACTAATTCGTAATTACGAGGCTGTTCTTAAGTACTTTGAGCAAAAGAAAGTTGAGGAGAATGATCCAGTTGCTAAATATTGTTACAAAAAGCTATCAAACTCCCAACTACCATATTTCACTTGCAGTACTTAATGACATTCTGGGTGAATTAGCATCTTTGTGCAAACTATTCCAAAAAAGTTATTTGACTACTGTTGAAGCTGTACAGTATGCAAGAGCAAAGATTGGCCAAGTTAAGCAACAGTATTTGGGGGACACTGTCTTTTGGAGCAGCAATGTAAGAGATCTGATGGTGTTGTACAAGGAAAGGCAAGAGTTTGGCAGTGGGCCTATTTTCTCTTTTGTTTCCCTTCTTTGTGAGCACATGCAAAAAAGGTTCCCTGAAGATGAGCTGAAAGAATGGGCAAGTTTTGAAATCCAGGCAATGGCAACACAATCACATTTTGATTTTGGGACTGAGAATATACAAAGACTTGTAGAAAAGTATAAAAATGTCTTGGTCCTGGGTGATTGCGAAACACCAGAAGATGTTGTTCGAAAATACAGAGACTATAAATATGTGGTGGCAGAACATGTAAAGGGTGGGTTATTTACCACCTTTCAAGACATGGTGAATTTCACTGTACGCAATGCTGCTCAGTATAGTGTGGTCTCAGCTTGTTGATGTCTGCGCAACATTTCAAGAATCTAGTGCAGATTGTGAACGAGGATTCAGCCTCATGAATACTATCAAGAGTACATTGAGGAATGGACTAGAGCAGAAGCATTTGGATATGCTGATGAGGACAAAGGCCTACCTCCTCAATGGGAAAGTTGACCTAGATAGAGTTTATCACCACTGGAAAAATGCCAAAGATCGCCGTGAGAAGCAACCCAGTCACCCCTCTAGGGATGCCACTTGACATGTCTCCCTTATTGTTTATATGTGATATTGTATAGGCTCTCAACATTTCCCCACCCAATGAACAGTGCTCAAGTTAAGAATATTTATTAAAATCTTATGATGGTACCACCGTTGGAAGTCTTGTGCTTTTCTAAACTTGAAATGTACTTGCCTGTTTAACCAATTCATGTCATGGCGTGTTTACCCAATTTGGAAACTGCCCTTAAGACCCTTATTGTGGCACTGTATGTGTGAAAATGCACCATCTTTTCACTTTTTAAAGTAAACGTTCTGAGTGACATTTGGCGCAGCGCACATGCTCGGTCTGGTTCCTGGCGCACATAGCCATGATTGCAGCGCACAGAGACCCTCCACTGCCACACACAGAGGAAAGAAATTAGAGGGAACATTGGTCAGGACAGATGCAGGAAGTATAGAATCATTAGTCATTTCATGTGCAGTGGCCTGAGGTGGAGAAGCTTGAGGTGGGGGTAAGGAATGTACCAGTACGGGTTGGAAAATAGGGAGCTGGACAACCGTAGGCTAAGGAGGGGGAGCCGAAGGTGCCGGAGGTACAGGGGCAATAACATTTAGTGGTCCAGAGGGAAGAGGTGTTAAGGGTACATATGGGGGCGGAGGTCGTTCGATTAATAGTCCATCAATATCTGAATCCACGTCTTCTTGGTGAACCTGAACTGCTACGGTTGGTCTAACTATATATTCCTTAGATGTTAATAATCTATGCTCTCTATCTAAACATTCCTTTTTCTCCTGAACTTCCTTATCCTTCAATTCCTTATACTTCTGATACTCTGCCTTCCTTTCCTACGTACCTTCTCCGTCTTGAGCTGCCGCTCCTTCACTACTTTCCTCTACATACGCAAACTGTCAAACATAGCTGGCCTAACTTTCTTTAACCCCTTCTGTGCCCATGACGAGCTGGACTCGTCATGGGCCGCGGTTGCGCTGTGCCCATGACGAGTCCAGCTCGTCATAAACCCCGCCCGCTAATGCAACGGACGGCACAGGGCGGGGAAAGGGCGTGGCACACAAGGGGTTAAAAGCAATCGTTTCTTTAAGTACTCGAGTTTGTGAGGATCCATGGTTCCCTCTAGTGGCCATTGTAACTGGGGATCCCCTTTTGTATATTTGTTCCACAATGCATTATACATGTTAGGACAAATACCATATTTGATGTACATCTCAAAATTCAGAGTACCTTCTGGTGGCGCCGGCTGACTTGCTTCCAAAATGCTCTGCTTATCGCAGCAACAACAAAACTTCCAAAGGGTACCGAGTACAGGCATGTTATACAAGACAAAAAAACTTATAAACAGAGAGAAATAAAAAATATTCTCACATTTACCTGTAAGAAAAAACAAATAGCAAGTCTCAAAACAGTTCAAATTTCAAAATAGCAAACAGATCCTAGGTTTCAAAATTCCAAACAGATTCCGAACAGATTACCAATTCCGAACAGATTACCAAACAAATACCAAGTCAAGAAGAATACCAAGTTAAGCAAATATCAAACAAATCCTAACCAAATGAACTGGTTCAATACAGATTTACCTCATGCGTAGTCTTCGACTCCCACCTGTCGATCCTCCTCGATCCAAAGAAATCACCGTCCGAAGGCCCCAGTCAAGGCTAGCCGAAGAGAGCTGAATCACCACCTAGGACCACGAGCAACACTAATCTCATCAGGTGGTGCGCCCCTCAGCGAAGTTAGTCTTACCGACCTAATCTCCTCCCCTAGTCCGACTGAAAGTCCTTGATGGGGCCCCACGTTGGGTGCCAATTTGTGGAGCAGAATATTAATAATCTGCTGGTGCAGGGTCACCACTTTGCCACGAGTTCTTAACAAAACGAGGAGGACTCGACACTGGAGCGAAGTTCATACAATAGATCATTTATTAAGCATTCATGAATGGGTCTCCATCCGACAAGTACCATCAATATACCCAAGGAGAGAGCACACTGAACGATGGTTACATGGGATTATATAGCAAAAAATCACCGACAAGGAACACCCAGAGGTAAATAAGGATTTGGGAAGAGTACACAGATGAGAATCGGTAAGAATCAACAACCTTGGTGCTTTGTGTAACTGTCACGTCTTGAGGCTGCACAACAAGATAGGCTATCTGAACAAACTTTATCTAAGGCTTTACCATTGTTAGAAAACCTAGTGCAGACATCAGCTGTTCTTTTGTGCTGACTTTGCATGTTTACGCAGCCTACAATGCCTCAAATTAGATTTGTTACCTAATGTTTATGCAGGTGTGGTGTCAAGGATAGAGAGTCAGGCTGAAAACAGAATAGGGGTGAAAATGGATGAAGCACAGCTTAAGTAAAAAACGAGAGATTCAGATTTTCGGTTTTCACACTATAAGGAAGCTGGCATGCGCCACTCATTAGAGGCTGTTTGCCCCTCAGGGTACCGCCCAACACTGCAGAAAGCCCTCAGGTACTATATACGCTGCGATTGATTCCCTCCAGGCACACCCAGTTCCTCTATTAACCGTCCCGCCAGGCAGTGAGCAGGCCACTGCAACTGTGCTGCTTGATAGTAGTGTTCAAAGATAGGGGCCCCGATGCCCACTGGCAGCTGCATCTTGTACAACGCTGTGCAAAGCCTGCCCTTGTTCAGAGGAAACCCCCCAACACCGCGTGCAAGGTGCCCTGAGGTATACTCACTGGAAGATTGTCTAAATAATATAACAGATGGGCGAGTATCTTTAAAAGAGATTCCCTGGCTTGCACTGTGAGCGGAAAGGTTCACCAGAACACCAACTGGCGACAAAGGGAGGCAATGGCTCTTGTAAGGCTCTTGTAAGGTTACCGTCAATGAGATCTCGGGGCTATTATAGATGTTATTCTTACAAGTACCTGAAAGTGCACGGCTCCCAGCAGAGTGGGTGCATGCCCACTACAAATCGCTGAGGCAGGAAATCCGGATGTACCGGAAATAGGCAGGTCTTGGACCATTTCAGCCTAAATCCTGAGGCATCCCGGAATTCTGATAATAAATCTGTTATCTCAGTTATGCCCTCCTGAATATCGCAAACGTAGATCAGGACATCATCTGCGTAGATACATCCTGCGTCACTCCCTCCAACGGTATCCCCCACACCTGGCCCCGCTGTCAAAGCTTGTGTGCTAGCGTTTCCATCGCCAGAGCGAATAGGAGGGTGGAGAGAGGGCACCACGGGTGCCTGCCTCTGCTCACAAAAAAGGGGCCCCCATCTTTACCCGGGCTGTGGGGGGCGAATAAAAGAGCCTGATAAGTTGCTGCAATCTTCCATCTATAGTCATAGAAGCTAGGGTCAAAAACATCCAGTTTCAGTCAACAATGTTGAACGCTTTTTCTAAGTCCAACACTACACGGGCCACAATCCTTATGTGATGAACGCTCCTTATGTTTGAAGGAATTATAGAAAACCTCTCAGTAAACTTTACTACAGTGTCTGGTGATTTCCAGAACCTCTTTTGCCCAATTTGAAACATGTAATAAGATTGAGTCTTTCACAGTTTCTAGTATTATCCACTAAATTAGTTGAACAAACTCTTCTTCAAATTAAATCTGGCTCTCTATTAGACTTCTATCCTCTTCATGTGTAACATTTGACTGCAAAAGATGTGTCCCTGGCTCTTTCTGATTTGTAATTCGTCTTCATCTTCAGCTGTAGTTTCAGTAAGTTAGAATCTTGTACTAATAATCCCTCTTCTGAATAAGCAATTTGCAGACTCTAATGTGTTAAATATTTTTTTTAACCTTTATCCTTATTGTTGCTGTCCTCCAAAATGTTGGGAAAAGGTGGTTAACAGACAAATGTCTCAGTTCATTGAATCAAATACTCTACTCAATCCTTCTCAAATCAGGAGTTTGATCATTACACAGTATGTAGTCAGCTCTACTATCAATCCGGGAATCATTACATGAAATATAAGATAAGTGAAGCAAAGCTACATTCATTTTACTGCATTTGAGCGCAGTCTTTGATACAGTGTTTCATTGCACTGCCTTGGACCATTTATCCTTGTGCAGTATTCAAGGGAAAGTACTGGATTGGTTTACCTCCTTGCTCATTTCTAGAAGTTAAACCTGTGGAGGAAATCTCTTCAATTACTACGGTAGGAGCATTAGATTTATCCCTTTCAGAGAGCAAGTGCAGCAGAGCTGGAGGGTCGAGTGTTCTTTCCAGAGACTGGCGGAAATCCTGATATAACTGGGCAACCGATAGCTGTGTGGACTTCACGAAAGTAATATTTTCTTTAGGAGGTTTCCAAAGAGGTCCATGTTTTGAGCTTAAATAAACTGGAGTAATTTTGATTCAAGAATGTATTCACACTCTTTGGACAGCTAATCAGATCACAAGGGCAGGTCAACAGCCAACAACAACAAGAACAACTTTCACCCTATGAGTTCCCATGGAAAAGAAAGTTACTGTGACTGAGAGAAGCGTTTCTTTCTCTAGACTGCAAACCCAAAGTAGATCTCAGGGTGTACGCAAGACTTGAACTGATGACATACTGACATACGGGGAGAGTTGGAGAAATTCGAACCCGAGAGAGAATTAGTCCCTAAAGGGGTAGCCCAAGGCCTTTAATGCTTTCCGAAACTTGAATAAGTCAGGCTCACTATGCAAGGTTAATTGGAGGTTGCTGTTGTGAAATCCACTGAAAAACGCCTTATTACCAAGCCCGGATCTCCTTACCTTTGGGACCTGAAGAAGTCACTATTACTGAGAACTAAGCATTCGGGAGAGCAGCTACAAACTGATAAACAGTACAAGGGGGGTGTTAGACTTAACATACAGAGAGGTTCATGTATTAGGGAGAGGGATGTAAAGATCACCCACTACTTAACAGGGTGCCATTGTAATGAGGATAAATCAGGGGTTATGCGGTGTGTTGGTTATTTCCATGTAGTTTCTCATAGCATACGTTAAATGCCTAAGCATTTTCTAGTAGCACTGAATAACGCCAAGATGTGATTTTTCGTGTCATAATTGCCCCTTCTGGCGCTCTGGCTCGTTACTTCTGATCGCTAACTCAGGCAGTGATTAATAATGATTGTTTCAACGTTCTGTAACAGAGGCTCCATTTAATGGAAATGCATTTTGTTTAAGCTCAGTCTAATCTTCAGTGAATGTGCTCACTTAAACTTACTAAAAGCATTAACGACTAAACTAGGTTAACATTTATAAAAACTAAAAACCATGCATGTCTATTAAATACTCAGTGCTACAGCATGGGAGATAATCACAAAAATGTCCTTCACAAAACTTAGCCTGCAATTTTTTTATGGTGGTATATAATTCTAACAGGCTGGAATCAACATATAATTCTCACAGTATCTCCACATCACAAAGTTAAACAGTAACACAGGTAATAAAAAGAGAAACATTGTTTCTGATAGAACATAAGCAAACAATTTTCGATGGAAGCAAATAAATTTAGAAATGAGCAATTACATCCACGTTTTTTCTTTGTAATTTCAACAAAACATTTTTTTCATAATTTTATGGCTATCCAAGTTGAACTATTTCCCTTCAAAGATAAAAACAGACACTTTAAAGATGTGGTGTATGAGTAAGGAAAATAAAATGGGGATTAAAAACAACTAACTAGAGAACTACCGACCGAAACAGAAGGAACCCTTAATAAGAGTTATGACTCAGACCTAGAAAAGTAGTACAAAGCATGACATCATCAAGAAAATAAGAGGGGTAGTAATCCAAAAATGGATTTGTGTGCACTAAGCAGAAATGTAGAGCTTATCAAATAACGTACTTTTTTGTATGTGGCACCTGAATTGATGGTTGATGAATTGAGCAAGTGAGAAATTGCTCTAAGCAGAAACAAAGGCCAGACAGCAAAGTCCAATACGAGGGTGGTTACACACCATAGAGGGTCAATTAAGCTGTGTGTGGAAATAAAAGATGTATTTGCACAAGAATAGAGATAAAACACCATTGAGCGGCAAATATATGAGAAGGATTTCGAGATAACAAGCACATAATTTCTGAAAGCTTTGCCTATACTGGCAATGACTGAAGCACTTTACATCTAAGAACTATTACACTTAGTGGCAAACAGAAAGACTTGACTGAGTGGTAGATGGGAGAATGGGCGTTATTGATATCTGATCCCTTGCCCACTCTATTCAATCTTTGAACTATTCAGAGATAGTTGTGTTTATGTGGTCTTGCATACTGATCAGTTACTGTCTACATTGGGTATGCCTATTAACCTCTTTAAAGTGCTCAGATGCACTTGAGCATTGTACGAGTTACATAAACTCGCCCAACAAATTGTGGGTTCTGGAGATGTTGGGACGAAATTAATCACATATTAATAATGGCATTTAAGTAGGTGGAATACAGGCTAGTAAAAGTACTACTGTAAATGTTCATGAAAGAAAATGGAAATGGATTGTGGCATATTTTTATATGCATTTATTTAAAATCACAGAATATACAAACAATATACTTTCTTCTTAAGGAAATGGGTGCTATGACACTCACTTTGTGTTTTATTGAACCTTTAAACTAGCTAAATATAAAAAAAAAAATGTACAAACACTAAACGTATCATACATTGATATGATATAAGATTATACGTATCATAAACACACATATGTACAAACACAAACATTGGACAGATAGGACAGTAGGTACAGAAAGACTATCCAAGTCTTTATCATTTATATTTAAAAACAAAAATGTATTTCTAGGACTGCTTCTCCCAACCACTGGATGCAAGTTATTTCAGTGAGACTGTGGTGAACCTGGATATTTCAATAAGTTTTCTGTTATACACAGTAATTTGTAACACAGTGTACCTACAACCATTATCGTTCACACAAAAGATTAAAGTTTGTTTTTATAAATAATCTTGTCAAAATATTTATCAATTAGCACGAATCTAAAAAGCTAATGCTATTCGAATGCAAATTTTCCATCTCTGTCGATCTGGCAAATGCCCCGTATTTTCATATCTTAAGGGAGATTTTACATGATTTAAAGCTGAAATTGAGACAAACCAAACAAGGCAGCGCCTGTTATTGTACATAACATTAAAAGTTGAAACAAATATAAACAGATTGCCTTTAGGTTATGAAAACCCTGTTGATAATTAAATGAGTTACTGTGGCTGATGATGGATCACAGGAATCCATGTTCAATGGCAAAATAGTTTTAAAAGAAGTGATTTTGCACACGTCGATGGCATTTAAGTGCTGACAGTTTAGAAATGTTTGCAATGCAGATGGACAATGTACATCTGAAACCAGTACATTACTGTGGTGACAACAAATGGGTTACATATCATGTACACAACGCAAGGTGTATTTTTAAACCATGTTACAAGAACTCAATGCAAATGAAAGCCGACCCGGCAAGTGGCCGTTCTTTTTTTTACGTGGTTAAATATTGGGGCTCATCTATATATGACAACTTTGGTTATTGTTTTTGTCACTATAAAAAAATAGTCCAATTTAAGGTTTACCAGTCAATAGCACACGATATAGATTAAATTGGAGCAATAAAAAAACGATACTTAGAACATGTCTGCTAAACGCGTCCTGAGCATAACTTTAAAATTAACACACCAACCAAGTGAAAAGTTACATCGTTTATGAGTTTTTCGAAGGCAAATAAATGTATAGCTTTCTTCATAAATAGGACATTGAAACATAAGGTAATTAATTTTTTTAAGCAGTTTTTGTACACGTCTTCCAAGAGAAAACGTGCGCGTCAAATTATTATGGGCTCGTAGTATGGCAGGCCTCTGCATAATTTAGCTTTTGTTTAAGCAGGGGGAATGGAAATGAGCGGCTTGAAAACGAGCTGCCTAACCTTTGCTCCAGTCCATGACATTTGACCTTTATTTTAATGATCCTGTATGTCAATCCGCGCTGGCTATTGACAAAAGGCCGCGCGCCGGATTTCAGATGCGTTTCCTATCCATACCACGGAGGGAATGTTGAAAAGTTACAGTCAGATCTCAGTGTGTCCTCAGAGCACACGTTCGTGATTCTGGCGGGGACCGGCAGGTATATTATATTATCAAGCCAGGTCCAATAAAACAAAAAGCAACTTCGATTAAAGAATGAAACTAATTGCACCCATGTACAGAGTTTTCTCTAAAACAGCTGCTTTAATCCAAATTAATCATTTTTTTTTAATGCACTTACCCAGGGCCCGGCTGAACCATTCGGACGCACTGATTCAAGGAGTGTCATCTAACACTGGTGTCACCAATATGAAATTAAAGCGGGGCAAAGCGATCTCACGATCAGATGCCCTCCCTCATCTTGGGTGTCTGTTCGCGGATGTTATTTCAGCTGTGACATGACGGATGCATGATCACATGCCGTTGGGCGACTGTCCAGAAGAGCTTAACCTGTATAGAATGCCTCACACTAGGCTGTATCAGGTTTGCCCTGACGCCAAATGTTTCTATTTCTGGTGCCCACGAATTAGCGGGCCTGGGCGCTATAAATAGGGCTCTGCAGTCCTGTTTTACCCTCCTATAGGCGGGGACTGATATACCGGTGAAAGTGGCTGCTGGCAGTGTATGTATAATTCGGTGGGAGGTGTTGAGAAGGTTTAATTAGAATATGTGGTTTGTAAATTACGGGTTGGTGATGAGAGTTGTCTCTAAAACAGCTAAGCAATAAATAAATATATATTTTTTAATATGAAGTAAAAACGGACATATGATTGGCCACTTTCCATTAATTACCTATTGCCCGCAAGACACGCTATCTGAGCAGTACTACCGCCCCCTGCTGGCTGCCGTGCGCAAGCGCGTGGCGCCACCGGCGATCAGCTCTCAGCTTCAGTGGAAGTAAATACCGCACGCGTGTTACGTCCGACCTGAGGGAAGCAGCGCTGGCCCTCCTCCTACAGCCCACGCTCAAAGGGGTGAGACGCTGCAGCTGCTGTCCAGGAAGGCGTGGCAGTAGGGGAGGGCCTTGTCAGACCACCAGCCTCTGGGAGTGAACTGTGAAACTTAGTGACAGCCTCCCGCGGGATCAGGGAAAAAGTGAGCCAATCAGAAGCAGGACATACGGACGCACCAATAGGAAGCGTTAGATGAGTTGCTCCGAGGCCAATCGCTGACGAAATGTACCAGAGGTGGTTAGGAGTGGTGTGAGGTGGATAATGCCACGCACGCGCGTTACCTTTCATCGCTCCACGCGGGATTTCAGTTAGTGGCGATTGTGTACACGTGCGTTGGAAAATAGACCACCTGTATCTGGTTGCCGTATCTGCGATCTGAGTTTTGATGTAATGACCCAATCTTTCCAGTACGTTCAAAGCATCGTCGTAATAGAGCGTTGCGTGCTTGCTTTTCAATAATAAAAACTGCAAAAATTGTCCTACTAAGCACATCGTGTAAAGTGCAGGTGACATTTTTATTTTATGTACATAGGTAAGTGGGTTATTGCTTTTGACACGGTTCCTTTTAGTACTTGCAGTTCATAAATTACACTCCTAATTTAGCACAGTGAGCTGTGAACTGGCATCAAGGACCTGCATGCAAACTGCAAGCCATGTGTTTAGAACCTTAGTATTTTTTTCTCAATGTGTTGTTATTATAATGCTGTTAAAGCAGGTTTTTGTGCGTAGTAATTGTGGCAATTAACAACACTCAAGGGTCCAGGTAAATTAAGTACTTTATGTTCAAACTTCTTTAGGAGCAGCCATCGACGGGAATACCTCAGCCTAGCTCCACCAACCGACTTTTTGGAATCCCCGTTTCTGAACCCTAGTATTCCCCCTTACTATTCCACAACACACCTTTCCCAGTTAGAAATAATAATAAAAGAAACACACCAAAAAAAACTATGACAATAAATATATGTGAGAAACCAACCCAACAGATGCCATAATATGAATCCCTACAACAAATTTATTACTTGACATATTCTGAGAACCTTTCAGGGCAACGTTTAATTCTAGAACTTTTTCTCGGTACTTCCCCCATACTTTTATCACTCACTCCATTTTTTAAAACCACAACATAGGCACCGGATACCCCACCAGCATCTTCATCCAAAAGAACCACGTCGTCATTCACTTGCATATCCATGAAAATATTACAATCTTCCTCTCTACTTGAACATTTTTTAACAATCCTAGATCCACTACTCTCAGAGTTTCTGAAAATAGAAACCCGACTCTTATTCCAAACTCTCCCTATTGAAGAACCAGGGGGTCTTAGAGGAAGACCACCCAGCGGTGCAGGGAACCCCCAAGTCTACAGCTTCCTCCAAGTACGTTCAAAGATGGGAGACCACACCACTGGGAGTAAAGAAACACAGGTTTTTATTAACCTGATACAGACACTCTCTAGAGATGGAAAAGTATCCGTGACTCACTGGAAGGTAGGTGACGGGAGACTGTTCACCCTGCGAGGGTCATCCAACATCCCTTATAGAACGTGGTCACTCCCCTAGCAGGAGAAGGAATTCGAAGAAAAAGTCTGTTTAGCTTGAGGGATGGAGAAACTGACGGCAAGCAGTCCAGGCCTTAGGCAGATCACCTGCCTCTTGTCACGATGTTAGATTAGGGATGGAACCCGCAGGCGAGGTCATTTACGTTCCAACATTCCTGGAAGATTTTATCGTGGGTGCGGTAAAAGGTCAGCTTGGGCTGTAGTTTGACACGTACACGGTTTTGAGGGACAGAGGCAAAATGGACATGAAAACACAAAATGGTGGTGCACATGGCAACTTAGCAAACTCTGGTTTCACACTCCTTGAACCTTCACAATGAAGTCAAGATGGCCACGGGGGCAGAGGTCTGATAACGGGCTCCGGGGACGGGTTCACTATTTTGTGCAATCCCAAGCCCCCCCTCCACTACATCCCGTCGATCAGTGAAACTCACCGGATCTTAAGTTGCTGAGGGGTACCTCGGAACCACGCTCTGGATTCTCTGCTGGCATCGCTGATCCCCACCACCACTGGAGAAGGGATTACCAGCCGGCTGACTCCACAGCAGCAGGTCCGAGATATCACCACTCGAACCCCGCCGAAGTAACCAAAGACTCCAGCCACCACCGGTCGTCCAAACGGCCACCGGAGTCATCCATAAAAGACATGGATTCATCCGAAAAATCCCAAAGTGAGAGACCTCAAAGATAGATGGCCGACGGAACAGAAGGGCCTCCTCGCCTCTTCAACTGCAACAACCTTCAGAGAGCCCGTCAGATCTCTCCACGTCCCAACACCTTTGATACGGCGAAAATCTTCCTCATTCTCCGGAACCCTGTCCCGGGTACCCAGTAACGGGAGACAAGGGGCGCGCTGCCTGTACTCAAAATGGCGGCTTACCACCCCCTCTTAGCTCCCTTACCAGTTCTCATTGGCCCTTAACCGCCTTCACACACAGCATCTCACCGAAGCCTGGTATGCTGATTCCTGCCTCACTGCCATAAAGACTTTTGCCCCAGAACAGGGAACTTGCATCGAGGACTGGGAGACATGGGGCTCGCCACCGCGCTGCCTGATCTAAAAATGGCGGCTTCCTGCTCTCAGTAAACCTCTATTCACCAAGAGATTTCCACTTTAGTCCCTTTCGCCCGCTCCGTCCCCCTGAATCCTGGCAAACATCGGACGCCCAGTAGCGCCAGACAGCAGCTCCAGACGCAACGGTGAATAGTCTCAACATTTCAAGGAGGATTCACTGCCTGCCTCCAAAATGGCGATGCCCTACCCCCATTAACCTCCATATCGCCGAATCAATCCCATTAAGCCACTTCCTTCCACACTCGGTCCATCTGCCTCCGCCCACAGAGAATTACTGTATCCTGGAAGCTCCGGTTGCCCAGCAGCTCCTGACCCAATGTGAACGCGACAGGCAGTAACCACGGAGGAACCATTGCCCGACCCCAAAATGACAGTGTCCTACTTGCAACATCCAGCAAGCAGTTCCGGTGAGCACCTGAGCCAATATCTGAGGAAGGGCCTACTCGCCAGTCCATTAGCTCCTGAAAGAGTCTCACTTGTAGTGCTGTCCCATGTTGAGAGATTCAGGTCCTGTGACTGCGATGCCTGACCCTAAAATGGCAGCTCTCTGCTCATGCTCACTCAGTCAATAACATCGACCAATCTCCGCATCTTCATTTAACACCTCCATTGCCCACTGCGTCCCCCTGAACCTGGCAACATTGTCGCACATTCACGCAGTTCAGCACTCGTCATCCCCCCACACCACGGATATCTGTACCCAGGATGGTGACCTCCGCGCAGCCTTAATCTCCATCCCAGTGATTAAAGTACAAACTCCCCCTACGATATCGCTACAGTCCTTTTCCAAAGCTTCCTCTCCCAGGCCACCCAGATCAACCACGTAGCCACGTTGACTCAGCGACAGAAGGAACGGAGGCTGTAGACTCAAGGGCCTCTACCAGAGTTAGAGCAATTCCCAGCTTCAAGTTGTCGTCTTTTGATTACCCAATACTCCCACATAGCGGACACGTGCCGGTCTCTCACCATTGAACCGCTACATACCCACTCCTCCATTCACTCTCAAGCTCCCCAGTATAACCCTACCGATGATTCGTGCCCCAGCAACTAGAGGCACAATTGATGCAATCCGCCACACGTAGCCAGCGTGATACCTATACCTTTTTTTATTATTTTTTTTTATTGACATTTTAATACCAATACAATGACATACCATGTCAACAACTCTGAAACATACATACTGTGGCGCAACGACATTCGTCATCCACTTTTGAACGAGAGTGTCCCAAGGCTGTGGATCTCCGTAAGCACAAGTCCAGCATCTATCCACTTTTAGGCAATCGGGTAAGCTTGCAAGTATTGCACCAGGTATTGCCAGTAGTCTCTGGGCCGCGAGCCCATTGGTAGCTCCTCCTCGTACGTTTGTAACGTTTCTTTACAGTACGTCAAATCCTGTAACCATTGTCTAGTCTGAGGCACCCTTCTTCCGCCCCAGCACAGCGACACCCTTCTTTTGGCCATCAGCAACGCCACCGCACAGAACTTTCTCTTATTCGCCCTTATCCCCGGCAGCAGTCCCAGCAGACAGGTTTTAATGTCACATTTGATTGTCGCCTCCACCATTTTCCCAACCGTCTGTGTGACCTCCGCCCAGTATCCAGCTACCTCACTGCAGTACCATGCCAGGTGTGCGAAATCTGCGTTGTCCACCCCACAGCGGCTGCAACTGGAATCCGCCCGCAGCCCATATTTGTAAAGTTTTTCTGGGGTGTAATATGTGCGATGTAAGTATTTGTAATGTATCATACGGAGGCCTCCATTAGGCGTTAGCATACCAGTGAGGGAGCAGGCTGTAGCCCACTCTTCCTCCGTCAAAGGCTCTTCCAAGTCACTACTCCATTTACCCTTCACATCATCTGTATTTCCTGCTATGTCCTCTTGCAGTGTGGTGTATAGTCTCGAAACCATATGTGTGGCCGTATCAGTCGTGATCAGCAGTTGCAATGTAGCCATCACTGGTGGCTCCTCTGGGTGTGATGGGTAGAGCGCTTTCAGTGCACCTTGTAGTCTATGATATGTGAATTGAAATAGTAATGTTTGATTACTGATAAATGTCAGTTCTGTGAGTGGTCTAAACGCCCCCTGCTCATAGAGGTCACCCATTGTGACAAGCCCCACCTGTCTGAGCAATCCCATGCCCACCCCCTCCTGAGTGACTGACAGCTCCGGGTGGTGGTGTATCGGCATCGCCGGTGCATACAGTGGCAGTCTGCCCGCCTTTCTACCCATGATTTTCCACGCCTTAACGGTTGTGTCAATAGTGTTGATATCACGATTATGCAATGGGGGTCTTTGGTGGGGTAGGATGGCGTCTAAAGGTATCGGGTGTGCGTCCCCCTCTTCTATCGCCGCATGCGTCAAATAAGGAACTGGGTGGTACCACACGTGGGCATGTTGGGCCTGCGCGCATAGATAATACAAGAAGAAGTCAGGGACCCTAAATCCCCCTTTAGCATAAGGTAACGTAAGAGCGCGCATTCCGATTCTAGCGTGTCTGCCTGCCCAGACCAGGCGAAGAACGAGGGTGGATATCCGACGGAACACCTCAAGTGGGGGTTGAATCGGAATATTGTTAAATAAATACAACAACTTCGGCAGTATTACCATCTTTACCACAGCTAAGCGGTCCGCCAGGGACAACGGCAACTGAATCCATCGCTCTACTTTTTCTTCTAATGCCGCAATTGCTCTACCGTAGTTAGTACGAATCACCACTTCCGGATCCCGATGGTACCAGACACCCAAGTATCTCACCGGGTCCGATTGCCACTCCAATGGGTAGTCCAATGCGCACGGTCTTGTGGTGTCCGTCAGCGGTACTATTAGGGATTTAGACCAGTTTATTTTTAGGCCGAATGTCGTCCGAAGCGGATATATTCCCTCAGCAAGGGGTTCAGGTTGAGCTCAGGGTCACGGACATAAAGTACCATGTCGTCCGCATATAGCGATATGTGTAGCGGCCGCTGTGGAAACTGCAGCGCCGAGTAGTGGTGTTTTTGCCGAATTTGACATGCCAAGGGCTCCAACGCCAATGCAAAAAGCAGGGGCGACAGCGGGCAGCCCTGCCTCGTGCCCCGCGTGATGCGTATTGGGTCAGAGATGTAGTTATTGACCTTAATACAGGCGATGGGCGCCGTATACAGCAGCTGTATCCCCTGGAGAAAAATCTGTGGGAAGCCCATGCGTTGCAAAATCGTTTGCAGGTAAGACCATTCGATGGAATCGAAGGCCTTCGCCGCATCAAGGAGCACCGCCGCCGCCTTGGTATCAGGAGTCAAATAGTGCGACAATGCAAAGAGCGTCCTGGTGTTATGAACCGTGGACCTAGTCGGGATAAACCCCGACTGGTCCGGCAACACCAATTTAGTCATAAGTGGTTGTAACCTCGTGGCTATGAGTTTAGCGAGTATTTTATTATCGACATTTATTAAGGACAATGGCCTATACGAGTCACAGCATTCGGGGTCTTTATCTGGTTTTAATAGAGTTATAATCATGGCCTCTCGCAGGGACGGCGGCAGCTGCTGCCGTTCATGAGCCTCACCATACATGTCCACCAAATGTGGCACCAATTGTTCTGCGAATGTTTTGTAGAACTCGCCTGTAAACCCATCTGGGCCCGGCGCTTTGCCATTTGGGAGAGATTTGATGACCTCCGTCACCTCCTCCTCAGTTATAGGCGCAGATAAGTATTCCCTCTGTGCATCTGATAGCCATGCAATCGCAACATCTGCCAGATACTCCATTATCTCTTCCGACGTTGCCTTAGATTGCGATGTATAGAGAGCTTCATACGTTTTCTTGAATGCCGCAAGTATGCCTGGCATGTCCGACCGCAGTTCGCCCCCGTCGTCTCTCACTGCCCTTACCACCTGCGGTCGTCTGCCGGAACAGATTTTTGCTGCCAGACTTCTGCTCGGACGGCCACCCTCCCCATAACGTCGCGCTTCCTGCCGCCTGCCAATATATTTTAATTCATCGTCTGCATATGTCTGGTATTCCGTGAGAAGAACACGAATTTCACCAAGCAGGCGCAGATCATGTGTGCTTTCATATTCGCGTTCTCAGTCCCTGAGCTTATCTTCACGTATAGTAAGCTGTCGTCTTATATCCTTTAGTATGCCTGCAGTTGTACCAATGCAAACGCCGCGAACAGTTGCCTTAAATGCCTCCCATAACAGGCCCCTGTCCTTCGTCGTGGGGGCATTAATGGCAAAATATTCCTCTATAGCCTGAGTTAACGTTTCCTTATAGTTCGGGTCCAACAGTGCCCTAGCGTTGAATTTCCAGCTATACGGTGGCGGTGTATAATGCGGGATCTTTAGCGCCAGCAGGACCGGACTGTGGTCTGATATCGTCCTGGGGAGGTGCTTAACGGTATCCACCCAGTGTATTATCTCCTCCGATCCTAGCCAATAGTCTATGCGTGACCAACTGCCATGAGCAGCCGAGACATGCGTCGCTTCTTTCACGGTCGGGTTCCGGACCCGCCAAATATCTAACAGACACCTGTCGATCATGAGTTCCGTTACTTTGCTTACCGCCTTTCTATGCGGCTCCTGTGCAGTGCCTGACCTATCTAGTGTGTCATTCAGTGCAAGGTTGAAGTCTCCTCCCCATAGCACTGGCACGTCTGGTAGTTCACACAATGTGCGCCAGATCTTGTGGTAGAATTCGGGGTCGTCCACATTGGGACCGTATGTGTTGAGTATGGCTATTCGTTGCCCCCGCACACTCCCCGAGATGAGGACCGACCTCCCCGTGTTATCAGTGAGTGTGGTGTCAATATCGAACCGTACCCCCTTCTTTACCAATATAATTACACCCCTAGCGTATGACGAATACGAGGATCCATGTGTGGCTTCCGCCCATCTGCTAACCAGCTTTGACCTAGTTGTGGGTGCTATGTGCGTTTCCTGTAGTAGTGCAATGTCTATCGCATGTCTATCTAAGTATGCAAAGACTTGTCTAACTTTTTTGGGGTTGTTGAGACCCCTGACATTCCACGTTAATAACTGCAGTGGCTTAAGTTGTGCTGTCATAGTTGTGTAGATGCATCTATGTGCTCTGTACGATTAAACACTTCAGAACTTGCAGCCATGTTCCAATACCCCCACAGCCACATAGTCATAGAAGTCCAATAAAACACAGTGGATTCAGCAACGTGTCTCAAACGCCCCAGTCTGTGAACCAACAAACCCCAACCCCCTTGTACCCCCCCACCTCCCACTTCAGCACCCCAACCATGCCAAAGCCATATCCCCTCTGCAGTTAAACACATAACTCAAACTTTGTTTGGGGAGCTCCCATGTAGGGGATCCACCTAGAGCGCACATCATTATCCACCGAAATGGATGTGGTCAAGCATACAGATATTTCGCAGACCTATGCCAGCCCGCACTGCCATGCTCACTGCCGTGCATGCATGAGCACTCCCTGAGACTCTTAGCGCCTAGTGTATCCATGATACATCACGTTCACCGGTCTCCTTATCACCAACCCAGAATTGATAGCAACAATAGCGGCCTGATTTCCCGCCCCGCAGCCCATGTCCACAGTGTCCCAGTGTACCTCAAGCCATACATCAGTTTGGGGCTCGCCCAGTCCAGTCTACAATATCCCAGATGAGTATATATATGGGTAGACCTTACCAGTGTATAATGCTGCATTAGCAAGTGTCGACATACCCACGGTGGTCAATTAGTCCTGGTCACTCTCTTGCACTGTATGCTGTTTTTCTTTGCGCCTGGCTAGCACTTGCTTGAGGAAGTCCTGGGCTGCTTTCGGTGACTGTAAGATGGTCACGCGGCCTTCATGGTTCAGTTTTAGGCGCGCGGGATACAACATTGCGTACTCGATTTTAAGATTGCGCAGCTTCTCTTTTACCGCTCCGAATTCATTCCTTGCCTGCTGCACTGCCATTGTGAAATCCGGGTAAAATTCCAGTTGATTACCTTTGTAGTTGATCTGCTTTTTTTCCCGCGCCAACCGCAGTATAGTATCGCGGTCTCTATAGTTAAGAACACGGACCAGTATGATACGTGGCGTTGCTCCTGGCTTCAGTCGCGGGGCCAGAGATCTGTGGGCACGCTCTACCACGAACATTTTGGATAGATTCTCCACACCAAATACATCACGTAGTAGGTCCTCAATATATGTCTCCATGCGGCCTGTGTTTGTTGACTCAGGAATCCCCGCAATACGAACGTTGTTACGTCGGGATCTCGCTTCTAAATCCTCCGACTTGGCTCTAATAACGTCCAGTAGTCGCTCCATCTCTGCACATTTTTTTTTTTTTTTTTTTTTTTTTTAAACCGTTTATTACAATCTCAAATAGTTACAAGTATGGGCCTACAACCTTCTGGCCGGCTGCTAGAGTAGCAGTAGCATATAACATACATACAGGAGAATCTCTTGGCGGTGCGAAAAGAGTAAATCAGGAGATATCAGTAGTGCAGGCCACATAACTCCGAACCAACAATACGGTTTCCTTTTGTCAAAACACAACAACACAAAAACAACCACACCCGCAAGGCAACCCGCAATCCCAAGTGACAGCACGCGCTCCTTAAGTGGGGGACCCCAACCAATCGCCAAACTCTGAAGAGGGGAATGAGAACAGATCAGGGACTGGGGAACCACGTGCCCATGGCTGGGGGAGGGGGTCGGTTAGGGGGACGGAGCTGGTGAAGCAGCCGGCAGCAGCGGCGGCTCGCAAATACCCCCGCGATAGGCGTTCCAGGGGCCCCAGATTTTCACCCACGCCCCAGGCTTACCCCTCGCAACATACACCACCTTTTCACGAAACATACACCAATCCATGTGTTCTTTCCAGGCCGACACCGCCGGAGGCCTCTGGGATCCCCACAATTGAGCAATGTCACGCTTAGCGATCATGTATCCCAGAGTCACCCACCGCGTCTGCGGAACCGAGTAGTCAGTTGGCTCCCACACATTCAGCAAGCATCTCCTCGCTTCAGGCAACAGCACGACACGCGTAACCACTCGCAGGACCTCATGCACACCACGCCAGAATCGCTCCACCTTTGGGCATTCCCACAGAATATGCAAGAAAGTTGCCAAAGCACCACAGCCACGCTTACACAGTCCATCCTCAGCTAGGCCCATACGTAGAAGCCTTGGCCCCGTCACATAGACCCGGTGGAGGATCTTAAGCTGGACGAAGCGAAGGCGAGCCGGGATGGCCACCTCCTTCGGAGAAGCCACCGCGGACATCCAGTCCTCGTCGTCCAATTCCATCCCATCGGCAACCCAGGCCTCGCGGAGGCCAGTCAGCAGGCCCGATCGGTCGTTAATCAGTTTTTTGTATATGAGGGAGATCGTGCTGTCTGGGACATGGCCATCCAGCACTCTGTCCTCCAGGGGGGAAGACTCCGGAATGGACGCGACATCCGGGAAGACGGAGCCCAGCGCGTGGCGAACTTGTAAGTACCGGAAGTACTCACTGCCTTGCAACTGAAACTCCGTCTGCAGCATCTCGAAAGTTTTGAATCCCCCCCTCGTCCAGAGATCTCCCACTGTGCTGATGCCGATCGTGTCCCATTTCTCGAAGCCCTTCGAGGTCCACAAGGAGCCCAGCCTCGCCGATGCATATAGCGGTGACGCCCGGGTCAAACGGTCCTTCCACCCCATAGCTGCGTTAGCCGCGTGCCATACACGCACCATGACATGCGTCGGTCCAGTCAGGCGAGGGTCCGGCGCGCCAGAGTAAAGCGCCCGATTGTAGTCGCCACCGGGCAGGAGCATCTTGTCCATTTCAAATGCCGGGTTCAGGGCGGGCCCGTAAAGGCCATGATTAATCGCAGCTAGCTGGGAGGCCCAGTAATACCGTTTAATATCCGGGAGGGCAACCCCCCCATCGTACCACGGGAGCGTCAATTTAGCCAAGGCGATACGTGGCCTCCCGTCCCAGAACAGGCGACGCTGAAGAGTGTCACACATAACATTAAATACATATTTCTGCGTGGGCGCATCCCACTGATGAAAGGTGATCATGATATCTTTCCCACTATACTGGGGACCCTTCTCGATCCATTTGCGAGCGAGAGAGTCCAATACCACCCGTTCGTCGGAACCTGGAAGTTGACTACGAGACTGTCTTCGAGAGAAAGCCGGAGACATGTTCAGAGTCCCAAAGAAAGGGGACAAAAAGCCAGAGACAGTATCTGTTATTAGTTTGCGCACAGTAGGAGAATTAGACATAAGGACAGGGGACAAGGTATTAGGCGATACAGGAGAGGAACTGGCAGTTATAAGGGGAGCCGAAAACAAAGAAGATTGATGTTCAGGAAATGGAGACAAAGGAATCGGTGGCACGAGAGGTGGGAGTGGCAATACCGGAAGGGGCAAATGTGGAAGAACCAGAACAGGTGGGGGGACAACAGGCAACTGAACAGGTTGTAACAACGAGGGTGCATTAGCACCTTGTACATAGGGCGGAGGCAATCTCAATAGGTGAGACATCAAAGGGTCTTCCTCCAAATCCTTACTTTTATCAGAAGGGGAATCGGCAACACCGGATAGCATCTATCTATTGCCATACGATGCTGTCTCTCTGAAATTTCCATTGCATTATCAATCTCATTATCTTTAAACTGCTGTGCAGCCTGTATAATCATCAAATTTTGTGCTTTCTTATCTCGTTTTGCCTGCTTAATTTCTTTCTGTTTGGCTTCCTTACGCCAGAGGCGGAAAGAGTCAAACATTGCCGGCCGGGCTTGTTTTTTGAACAATATCGCTTCCAAATTGTCTAATATGTCAGGCTCAAAACTACCATTTAGTGGCCACTGTAGAACGCCATCGTTCTTCGTGTATCGGATCCATGCCTTATTAAAGGCAATGGGGCCGACACCATGTTTTGAATAAAGCTCATAGGTGGGAGTTCCAACCGGAGGAATCGGACAAGAGTCCTCCAGCCGGGAATCCCTATTACAACCAAGGCAACAGAACTTCCTAAACTTACTCAGACCAGGCATCGCTATTTCACTGGACTGTTCACAAACATCAAGGGGTTAAATCAAATAATACAGCACAAACGTACTCACCCCTCGGCTTCGGCTTTTGCAATAGCCGAATCAAAGACCCAAATAAAAACAAAACAAAATAGTGGGAGCTACCCACCAATACTTAACTAAGTGTCTTCTTACACCAACAGAGGCCCGTCTAATGTCTCGCGATACCAAACATCATCAAAGGGACCAAAGCAGGGCGGCAGTCAGGGCAGCAGTCGCCAGCAGTCGTCAGAAAGGAGAAACCGCGCTGCAAAAGACCTTCAGACCACTTCGACATACAGGGGTCGCTTGACGTGTTTCGCGATTCCTCCAGAATTTTCTTGCGGGGCTCCTCGCGATCCTCGGGCAGAACTGCTACCTCTGCAGCCGGCCCACGTTCGGGCGCCAAATTGAAGAACCGAGACCTTATGGGTCTGGCGGCGCAGGGTACGCCTTAATCTCCTGAGTTCACCTGCTTTGTCGAACAGAGACACGGGACACTCCGTTAGGCGTGGAAGGGTTGGTTTATTAGCTGCAGCTAAGTACAGTTGTCCCAGAAATACACTCAGTATGTTCTCAGGAGACTGCCACTTTACTTCGTGGCGCACAATCTTTTATAACACGCATATTCACAAAGAACACTGCCAATGCATACAGGGTTGACCAATGAGAAGAATGTGAAAACAAGATATTAAGTAACTCAAATAAGTGAATGATGTACGGTATATTAAATCTGAAAATGTCAATAAAAATATGTTACAAAAAAAAAAAAAGTAACTCAAATAAGCCTCCCTTCCAACTGTGTTTGTCACCCTTCCCCACAAGTTAATCAGTGGTAGTGTTTATAAGTCGACATGCAGGTGACAGGACACATTTGTATGCCCCGCAGGACAGTTGTGAAATGAGAGAATACGAGTAAAGAATAGCGAAGGCCAGAGGATAAGATAAAGTCAGGAAAGAATGGTGCGAACCAACCGATAGTCGAGACAGGGATCAGTCAAACCAGACGAGGATTAGTGGAGTCGGACAGATCCTGACACCAGCTATAAACAGAGGCAGGAGGTTATTTGACACGTTGCAGTAGGATGAGGGAAAACAACACCTCGTTCACCGTGCTGCCTGAGTGAGGGCAACACAAAATGGCGGAAAGACACAAAATGGTGGCTAAATACGAAAACTGAATTACCTCATATTGCCTGTATTCCTGTGGCTGGAGGGTGGTGATTCAGATGCTGAAATTGGTTATCTTCGGTTAACAAGCAGAAGATGAATCCAAAAGATGTCATCAGCATGGCAAAGGGACACCGCGAAAGACTGAAGAGGAGATGAGAAAATGAAGAATCTTTTGAAACATCACAGAAAAACAGAGTTCCTTCAGAGAGAATGGCACACATTCACAAGAGGGTCTGGTGTACATGGATATTAAGAGAGGGCCGGGGTGGAACTGGAGGCTTTGATGCAAATGTTTTTCCTGGAGGTGTCTGACCAAAGGGTCCATTGCTATAATAAATAGTAATGGTGACAGTGGGCAGCCCTGCCGGGCTCCCGTAATTGATAGGAAAGGGATCTGAGAGAGAGCTGTTAACCTGCAGCCAAGCTGTGGGAGAGGAGTATGGGAGTGAGACGAGCACGTTAAAACTGTTGGGTATGCCAAGGTTGCGAAGCGTTGTGGTAAGGAAGGGCCACTCAAGCAAGTCAAATGTCTTCTCAGCATCCACAGGAGTCATAGGGGACACTCTGTTCAATACCGAGAATACATCCTAAGGTTGAGCGCAGTTGACCTATGCGGTATGAAGCCTCTTTGGATCGGCAAGAGGATCTGATCTAAGATTAATGACAGCCTGTTTGCCAGTGCTTTAGCCAATATCTTGTTTTTGAAGTTTAGGAGTGGCAGAGGTCTGTATGAGGTGCATTTGTTGGGAACTTTTACAGGCTTCAGCAACAGTGTGATCACAGCTTACCGCATCGTGGTGTTTAGCAAACCGGTATCTAGCGATTCCAAGTATACTTACAATAGGTGAGGCATTAGCGTCTGTTTGAATGCTTTGTAGAAGGTGCCGAACAGGCCATCCATACCAGGAGTCTTCGAGCCATCAAGTGAGTCTATTGCCTGGGCAAAGTTCTTCAGGCGTAAAAGATTCACGGAGAAATTGGGCCTGTCCAGTGGACAGCCAGACCATTGCAACTTCTTCAAGATACACCAAATGAGCAGTTGAGTCAGAGGGCAGCTTTGAGGAATATGGTGCTTTGTGATACGAGACTAGTTCACGTATTATGTCATATTATATTATCTGAGACGTTAGCTCCGTCTTCCAAACAGAGGGACGTGATATGGCCTGCTTCCCGGTGGGGCTGCAGGAGTCAAGACAGTGTCTTCACAGGGCATTCTCCCTCTCCATATCTGTGCACTGCGCTATATTTACCTAGCAGTTAGGCTTCCCTGTCAGCCAGTTCATTAAATTCTGCTAGATGGGTCACTCGTTTATTTAATGTGTTTGCAGTGTGAACTGGGTCATGCGTATTGTTTATGATAGCCAGTTCCATTTCCAGTCGAGTCAGGTCGCGGCGCAATGTTCGCAGCACTCCAGCCTACTTGGCAATACAGATGCCGAGAATGTATGCCTTGAAAGCATTCCATAATATAAAATGCTGTGTGACAGACCCTGAGTTGAGTGCAAAGTATTGAAGGATGGCGTTATGGATCTCCAAGCAGAACACCTCATCTAATAGTGCCATCGCAGGTAAAGACCATTTTCGCTCCCGGCTGGTAGTGTATAGGATTATGATATGTAGGAGCACTGGTGCATGATACGAAAGTGTGCGTGGTAGCGTCTCTACATTTCGCACCCACTGACAGGAGGCAGCGGAGATGAACGAATAATCGATACACGTCCTTACCGATTGTGGAGCAGAATTAAATATGTAACCTGGGTTTCCAGAGTGCCGTGTGCGCTAGGTGTCTCGGAGGGTCAGGAAGTTCAAGAGTTCTCGGAGAATATGAAAGGACAGAGGTTTGTTACCCTGGGTTAGCCTGACGCGTCCTGGCTGGGGTCCAGCTATAGGTTCAGGTCTCCACCTATAAATAAAGTATCGGGATGATATCAGTCAAGAAGAGCGGTGAGTCCATTACAGAAGGACGGGTAGTCTGTGTAAAAATAGGGTCTCTTTGCCTAGTAGTGTTCCCACTACCAATACGTACCTTCCCTGATTGTCCACAATGGTGGTATGTTGTGTGAATGGGAGACAATGGTGTATGAGTATACACACACCCCTAGAGTTTTTACTGTACCCAGCAAAGTATCTATTAGGTCCCCAAGAAGAAGTGATTGGAGGGGAAGTCTGGAGGGAAGATGTGCTTCCTGGAGAAAGGCTATCTTGATATGGTGTCTGTGTAGATAGGAGAGGACTAACTTACATTTTCGGAGACTGGTAAGTCCTCGGAAGTTCCAGGCTAGCAGCCGTATTTCAACTGACGGTTTGTGGGCTCCCATCTCTTATACTACAGAATGATACTGACTCTACAGCTAATGATGTGTGGGATGTTCATTAGGTGGAGGGGTGAACACAGGGAAAGGCTGAGGGGGGAAGGGGACTCGATGTAGGGACAAGTCAAATTAAATCCCAGTTAACCCACCAACCACCCACACCAGACGGGGAAAGCCTGGCATATTCCCATTGCCCGGAACCCAAAAACTAAAATCCCAACAAAGTAACATTCAGAATCATCCATGGGAGGCGTGCAACGCCTCGGGCCCAAAGCCAAAACTTTATGGATCATAGTATGCAATTATACTAAATGAAAATAGCGGTTATACAACATTAATAGAGAAAAGAGTAAACATTAGCAACATTATTAGTCTCAATGTATCTAATTACAGCACATATTACGGCCATAGGTACTGCCAAGTTATGTAGGGGGAGAAACGTTAAGCGGGGAAGAGTTCCGCGCTGACCGTTAACTGTCTGTCCGGTGATGAATGTCCCGGTGAGGAGCGGGGGCTATGGTGGTGATTGCACTTCAGGGCGTCTGCAGGTGAATCAATAAACTTGGGCTTATACACTGTTATGCGCAGTCTTGCAGGATATAGCATGCCATATTTAAGTCCAAGCTTACGTAGCTGCGCCTTTGCTTTTGTAGATTTTCACCTTGCCTCATGGACTGCGATCATAAAAGCGGGATAAATGGAGAGTATGGTGCCCTGATACTGAAGTGGGGAATTCTCCTGGGCTAATCGGAGGATAGTGTCCCGGTCCCTATAGGTCAAGAGCCGGGCCACAATGGGACGCGGCGGGCCCCGTGGGGAGGCGGCGGAGGCCCAAAGATCTGTGTGCCCTCTCAACTATGAATTCCTTGGAGAAATGCTGTGTTCCAAACAGGTCAGAGAGGAGGCTCTCTATGAACAGTTCTGTGCGCCTCATGTTGGTCAACTCCACCAAGCCAAGAATCCTCACGTTGTTTCTCTGAGATAGTGCTTCTAAGTCTTCATTTTTAACTGCAACTGTCTTTAGGAGCCATTCTATTTTTTCCAGTCGCCTTGCCATTGCATTGGATTGGTACTCATACGTGGACACTCGTTCCTCCACTGAATCCAGTCAAGTGCCATGTCCATCCAGCCGCTCCCCCATTCGGTCCAACCTGGTAGCAGAAGTGTCAAACTTGGCGTCAATGGCATGGAATTCTGACTTTAGTTCTGCCATGATAGCTGCTGCACCCTCAAGGAGGGGGAAGCAGGCAGGGCAGCAAAGCCCCGGCCTCAGGCTCACCCACGTCCCCTGTTGCCACGCCTGTTCTCCGAGGCAGACCAGGCTACACCTTCCCTCGATGGGCCTCAAGTATGTTGGATTGCAGCATCAGATGTCCCCACCACGATAGCGCAGGGCAAGTGGAGGATCGGCTTCAAGTGGAAGGCGGGGGGCCCGCAGACTCAGCAATATCAGTGGGGGGGGGGGGTTGGCCCCGATCTCGTAGCTTTGGGCCATCCCGCCTCCCCTAGATCGTTAGGCGCAGTGCAGCCAGCCAGGCCATGGGCTCCTCTCCCGGTGCGATTGTGTTGGGCCATCTCTGTGCCGGTATCCTCGCTCTGTCGCCCGCAGTGCCGTGTGAGGAATTAGAGGAGAAGAGAGTAGGCCCAGTGGGGCACAGCAGCCCTGACCTCAGGCTCATCTGTGGCCCAGTTGCCTCGGGCCCTCCGAAGTGGGCAGGGACCCAGGTACGCTGGAATGAGGTTCTGGGTGCCCCCGCCTCAACAATGCGGGACCAGCAAAGGATCTGTTTCAGGTGGTAGGTGGGGGGGCCCGCAGAGTTGGAAGTATCAGTGTGGAGGGGGAGGGCGACCCAGGTCTCAAGCCCACAGCCGTGGTCCAACCTGTCTCCTCCAGGGAGCTCGGCATGTTGCTGCCAGACAGACCATAGGCTCCTCACCTGGTGTGGCTGTCTCAGTGCCGGTATCCCTGCTCTGTCACCAGCAACATTGTGTGAAGGATTGGGGGAAGAGGAGGGTAGGCCCGGCGGGTCACAGCAGCCCCTGCCTCAGGCTCACCCATGGCCCCAGTCGTAGCGGGGCTACCAAGGCAGGCTGGGCCGCCACCTTCCACCGCAGCTTCTGGCGGCAGCAGATCGAGTCCATGACACCTCCAGGGCTCCCCTTTGTGCGCTCACCTGATATTCATCTTGGGCCCCCAATGTCACTATGATGATGGCCGTGGTAAGTGTCCGCTACTTTCTAGATTGGGGTGTCGGGCTCTAGAGCTTCAGTGCCGTGCAGCCATTTTGGTCGACGGCCAGGCCATGCCCCTTGCTCGAATAATACTGGTTCTGACCACTTAGCTAACTGTTTACCACTAGCAACTGGTTGCCTAATGCAAACTCAATCTCTAGCACAAATCCTGACATTTGACAATTTGCCTCTGCCTCCATTCATATTATTCTTCATTTTCCCTTGATAAACCTTCACCCTCTCCCTAATCTTCTTATAGGCAATGCAAACTTCGGACTCTCCACAACACTCCTTCAATCACCATGGGGCTAGTTTAGATCTCGGCTTCCTGCCCCGCAATAACTCAAAAGGAGAATATCCAGTGACTGAATTTGGCATAGTGCTATAAGACAGCAAAATGGCTTGTGAGCCTTCCTCCAGGGTAACCCTCCTTTGCAAGCTAACTGAATAGACTCTCTTACTACACAATTAAGGTCTCAGTCTGATCATTAGACTGGGGATAATAATTAACTGTTTTTTGTGCTTCACACCACACCTCTTCAAATAATCTTCAAAAGACTTACTAATAAATTGGGGACCATTATCAGAAACCAACTCTTCTGTTAATCTCTTTCTACAAAACACATCTTCCAAAAACTCTATGATCCCTTCAGATGTTACTTCCTCAGACATTTTAACTTCAGACCATTTTGAAAAACAATCCATCAAAACAATAGCGTATGCTTCCTTCTTAGGAATGGTACAAAAAGGAAGCAAAATGTCAATGCCCAACTTTCTCCAAGGTCCAGGAGGAAACTCAATGGGAGCAGATTCAGTGACACATGGTTTTACAGATCACTATTTGCACACAAACTGCACCCCTTCACCATCTCTTCTACCAAACTAGCCATACCAGTCCACCAGTAAAACTCTCTAACACGCCTTTAAGACGCGGACATACCCACATGTATTTCATGACCCATCTGAAATATGTTTTTCCTTAACCCAGAGGGCGGTACCACTTTATCACCACGGAGCAGAACAAATCCATCATACATTAATTAATTCTGTACTGCTGCTTCTCAACTCAATTTCCATTCCCCTGGCCAACCATTATTCATTTAATCACATACCAACATCAATTCCACATCTTTCTTTGATTCACAGAGCCAACTTTCCTTAGAAACCGTCTCTAAATCACCCTTACCATGATCAAATTCATTAAGGTCTGCGATGGTATAAGCAACCTCACACTCACATTCCACATCATTCTCATCCAACTTAGAATTAACTGGCAAGCATGATAGGAAATCCACATGAACATTCAACCTTCCTGGAACATGTTAAAATCTGTATTGATAAGATTGTAGCTTTGCTGCCAATCTAGCAGTCAGGTTCTTTCCACCACCAGGTGATAGTACATACACTTAAGGTTTGTATTTTGTTCTTAATACAAAATGTGTTCTCCGCAAGAACTGCCTAAATTGGTCTGCTGCCCAAGTACATGCTAATAGCTCTTTTTCAATGACTGAATAGTTTTTTTCAGAATCTCAGTGTTCTAAATGCATACGACACCACATATTCCTCTGACTTTATTTTTTGCAACAATGTGGCTCCCAAACCACAGTTGCTGGCATCAACGGCAACAATGCATTCTCTCCCTACTTTTAATGATTTTAGAAATGGAGCATTAGCAAGCTCTTTTTTGAGATCTCTGAAAACTTTATCTTGTTCAACTTTCCACAAAAACACATTGTTTTTCCTCAACAATAAACGTAAGGGTTCAACCTTTGCAGCATACTTATTTAACGTACAGAAACAACGTGGACAGCCCCATTAGTGAGTCTTTGAACAAGGGTGACTCTGCTATAACAATTGGAGTGCCAGAAAAACACATGGGATTTTAAGAAGAACCCTCACCCACCAACCTAGTTGGTGGCATGCTTCATCATTGGGTTCCCAGCTGGGCAGCCGAATGCCACCCAGTTGTGGTTCGACGCCTGAATTACAGTGGAGCTGGATTTGTTATTGTGCAAGTGGTGCTAAAAAAAGTGGCGAGGTTAAAAATGCCTCTGGGACTCCTTGCTGACCCATTTTTTATTCCCAGCGGCCCAGGTCATGTTTAAAAGAAGCAGGGGATAAAGTGAAGACTAGTAATTGTTCTTCATTAACCATTCAGTGGACATGTTTCAGCCTCACAAAATGTTTACGAGGCTTTCTTCAGGACCATACAATGTGCAAAATTAGTGCTGTGGCAAAAAACAAGCCACGTGTATTTTTTCAGCACACACACTAAGGTGTGCTGTGCATGCTGTGGTGTAACTGTACTTACGGACCCACTAGTTGATTTAGAACACAAGCTACGTGTTTGCAGTAGCTTTGATAGATCCTGGAAGGGGCGAACACCTATAATCACACATTCGTCAAGGCTGGACGCTCGCCAATTGCACCTACTCCGGTCTTCTCGGGATTACGACAAGCATAGTTATTTATACATTTAGAGTAAAACTCTATAAGCCCTAAAAATGACAAACATTGTTCCTTAGTTGTTGGAACTGGGCACCTTCGACAGCTTTAACATGATCTCGTTTAGGCTTGATTCCATTCTTAGAAATACAGTGACCTAAATACTCCCACTCACTACAATTTAGCTTGCACTTGGATTCCTTGAGAGTTAAACCTTTTTGTCGCAACCTTGGAAGAACGTTTCTCAAATTGGTACGATGTTCTTCTTCATTCTTCCCATAAACCAAAATGTCATCTTGAATCGCAATTGCTCCCTGAACCCCCTCTAGCATTTCTTTCATCAGTCTCTGAAACACAGACGCAGCGCTAGCTAACCCGAAAGGCATTCTGCAGAATTGGAATATGGCATCTGGTGTCAAAAATGCAGTTAAATGGCACAATTCTTCTTGTAATTCTATCTGATGGTATGCGCTTGCTAAATCCAAAATGGAAAAACTATTGCCCCCGCTACAGTAGACACAAGTTCATGCAAATTTGGCAAGGGATGCCTGTCAATCCAAATTTCGTTGTTGAGGCTTCTAAGATCCACACAGAGTGTACGATCACCTTCAGAGCTATAACTACTGGAGATACCTATGTTGATGACTCTATTGGTTGAATAACCTTTTTATCACACAAATCTCTTAACATAACCTTTACCTTCTTCCTGTAAGTCAAAGGAACATTTCAAACTTTATGCCTGACTGGAACAGCATTTTCCAATAATACAATTTTGTGTTTGAAACCAATGAATTTCCGCAAATTGTCTGAAAAGACTTCAGGAAATTCTGTCTTCACATCAACAACATCCTCATTATTTCAGTTTTGTACCTCTCCTATCACATACACTTGTGGCACAGCATAGGGATTTAACTTCATATTCAGTTCTTGCTGATGCGGCCACCCCAAAATGGAATCCCCTTTAGTGGCCACATATATTTTCCCTCTTGTTTACCTTTCTTTGAAACAAATATTAGCCCAGAAATGACCAAATATATCTATCCTGTGGCCAGTAGATCCACCAAGTCATACATCTGGGGCCAGCAATTTTAAATTTTTCCAATTCAATTCCCACCGTGTTTTACCAATGATACTATACCATGCACATGGGTCAACCATGACCTCCACACTTTTACCATTAATGTGCACTACACACTTTGAAAAACTTTTCATATTACCATTTTAACTCATCTTTATCCCCATTATTCATATAATTTACATTGGAATCTGATCTACTTCTGCACACCCTTCCAAAATGACTTTTGTTCTACAACGACTACAATTTTTGTCAATTGCCGGGCAGTTTTTGAAATTACCTAGATGAAAACTACTGCCACATCTGTAATCATTGGGATCATTTTTTTTTCTCAGATTTAACTGCATTTACCGAATAACTGACTTCTGTTTTTGTTCCGTCATCCCCTCCATTACTACTACTTCTTATTTCATGCACAAGCTTCTCCGATTGTTCTATGCTCTTAGCGATACTAATGGTGGCATTCATTGACATGTCACAACCTACCCATAATCTTCCTTGCACTTTTTTTACTTTTAGTTATCATCATAACTTGATCTCTCAACACATGATGCTGCTAATGCTCTTAGGGCCAATACATACTCTTCAATACTCTCTTCATCTTTTCGTGCCCTGGAATAAAATTTAAACCTTTCCATAACGGTATTGACTTTCTTACCATACCTTACCGATAGTTGTTTTACTGCACGATCAAATCCATTTACATTTTCTGGATTCTCTTCAGGAGGTAACGTGGTGAATTATTTTAGACCTACACCTCCTAACGTGTGTTTTAGCAAAGCCAATTTCCTTTGTGGTTTGCTCTCCTCCTCTGCTAACACTTCCACATACCCTAAAAATTATGGGAACCATAGCTCCCACTCCATAGAGGGATCTCCCTTACACTGTAAAAATGCCGGTGGTGGAGCAATACTAGACATGGTGTTATCTAAAAAACAATATAATAAGAATATCCCCTTAAATACTGTAGTAACTCTAAATTAATTTTAAAATGCAAATTATCATGAACGGATGCACCATTACAATGTAAACTTAGTGAAAGCTGCAGGAACTGGTGAGCTTATCCCTCTGCAAGAGCTTGTTTAAAAATGAACATCAAATGTCTTCAAATGGAAAGAAAAAGGTGTGCATATCACCGTAGTTACTGCATGTCACTACTTAAATGGTGAGTGTATCACTGAGAAAATGTATGCTGGTGAAAGCTGCTCAAACTGCTGAGACAAGAGAAGAAGGTGTGCGCCGTAGTAACCGCATGTTATTGTCACTAAATGTCACCATGTATGTTACACTGAAGGACGCTGCATTGGTGTGTTTATGTAAAATCCAATGGCCGCCGTGTTCCTGCAGCAGAGAATTTGAAACAGGCTAGATGTACTCGAGTAATGTCGAGAAATGTGACATAACTCAAGCAATCAGGTGAACTGCTTCCACTCGAGAACAACCGTCATTAACACATCGGAATAATAATGCCGAAATACACACAGTACCTTGTATAACACGACTCGCTTTACTAATACTTGAGGGGCATATTTACAACAGAATGGAGAAGCGTGACGTTAAGCAAACATTGCTACAGCCATGCTTCTCCAGTCTGAAAACGCAGGGATGTGCCGTATTCACAAGAAAGCGGTGCACCCCTGCGTTTCCCCCAGTTCTAGCGCTGAATTCAGTTGCCTAGCGCCAATTCAGGCACCCTTGCAACATAGTGCAAGGGTGTCTGCATTGGGGGGAATGATTGTTTATGTGCAGGAAGGTCTACCTTCCTGCACATAAAAAATCATTCATGGCGTTTTGAAACTTCTATGTGTGATGCTAATGCAGCACACATAGAAGTTGCAACACGTCATTTATTTATTGATTGTTTACGTGCAGGAAACGACACCTTCCTGCACATAAACAGTCAAAGGCCTTTTGCTGTTTCTATGTGTGCTGCACAACACAGCACACATGGAAACAGCAAAAATGAGGAGAAATGAAACCTTTCTCCATTTTGTGCCTGCTTAAGAGCAGGTTTTCCCTTGTCTTAATTTGGGCGCTGTCCCATATTTACGTAGCCCTTGTAAATATGGGGCAGTGTCAAAATCAAGGGGTCCCAGGTTGCTTGTTTCCGGTCCAGGGAAGACCTGGCTTGGTAGTTCGGGCTGGAATTTTCCTATGAGGAATAGGGTCAAGACTGATTTGCATATGGCTGGGTCCGAACTGGGGTGGCAAAGAATGATGAAGGATTCAACCTAGACTTGTGACTGGGGTGAGTGTCTGAAAAGTTTCAGCGCTCTGTCCATCATCTCCTTGTGTTTGCTATTTAAATTGTTATTCATGCAAATCCTCATGCTGATCGACCAATACATCTGGCATTCTTACAGTATATGCATATCTCTTGTGCAATTTAATAAAATATCTACTTGTCCTTGGGACAGGTTGCTTCATAAATCTACTTGGTAAAAAAATCAAATCCACTTGCCCCTTTGGTGCCACGTAGTGAGGTACGACAAAGTATGGTAGTAATCTCATTGAAGAATCCTGATAATAGTCTCTCTGATTATGCCAGGGCTCATACTATAATAGGGATTGAATAGTAGCATTTCTCTGATTTTGTCACCTTTCTGCAGACCTACATACTGGGGATGGAGGTAGCGATAAGCAATTGTTTCAGGGTTGGAATGCCCTTTTGATTCTTTGCAAACCTACTTACTTGCACGTTTTAGGGGTTTTCCCTAGCTCTTCTCTGATCTTTTCCCATATTGAGAAAGGTTGGAAATGTACTCCTGACCAGGGCAGAAGTAAAACTTCGTCCAGGGTTGGAAAAAAAAGAAGTTGGAGGAACAATGAACTTGTAAACACTCAGCAGATTTTCGTATAAGCAAATCAATACATGTGTATTGGCTCATGGTAAAATACGGTACACAAATATTTTCAAGGCGTACCATTTCCTGGCCCACTTCTTTAAATTCTTGGAAATTCATGAAAGCTGTAAATCTGCACTAATGTAAGGACATATACCATGGATGTACTTTATTGACTTTCTTTAGGATTTGAGCCCCTAAGTAGGTCTGGCATCAACCAAGACCTTTTGTCTTTATTTAAATTCTATCTCTCTCTTTATCTATTGGCTGACTTCACTGTGAGTGACAGTATTCTGCTCATTCACAAAGAGCATATCAGCACACAGAGTAGATTTATTCCGTGCCCAGAACTACTATGGCAACGTGTGCTTTTATAGACTAAAACTATTCTTGCTTTTGCCAGTGTTTGTTGTAATGGTGAGGGCCTGGCACAACAATACAAATTTACAAAAACCATGTCAGAATAAGACACACATTGACAAATCCAAAGGGCTTACCACCAACATCTGACCTATTGGTGTTGCCAATGCTTGTTTATTTTCATGTTTCCCATCATCTTGTTGAAACTGGTTACACTGATTTTCCTCTAGCATGTATCAACACATTTTACTAAATGATGCTTCAAAAGTGCTACCAAAAATTTCACAGTTGTTTACTAAAACATTTTTATCCTAGTTGCATTTTTTGTGAACATTTTATTTTGAAAGCAAAGAATCATCAGTAGTGCTTTCAAGCATCTGCAAATGTTTGCATCTAATCAGAGAGCATTCTGGGAGCATTACACATAGCTTCATATTGTTAAAATTGCAAACATGTGTACACCTGTTAATATTGGAACCACTTTTAGTAGTGCAGTCGGAGCTTACAACATTTACCCAGAGTGTTCACCATAATAATAAAGGCTTTGCATTAATAAACCCTAAATACAAGTTCAAAAAGCCCTAACTTATGGATACAAATGTTACCTTAGATGCAGACAATGTCCTTCCCAGATCCTCCATATTGTGGTACTGTAAACTTCCAGCCATATATACAACTAAGAGCCAAGCGGCAGGAAACTGTCTTCTGGTAACGCAGAAGTATCTTGTGTTCCTGATTGGATCAGCCGCAGCAGTTTCTCGGACAGCCTGATTCTTCACTACCGACAGCCACAGGCAAGCCTGCTCGTATTCAAGGAATCGAGGGCTGCCGTGAAGACTGCGAAGGTAGGAATAGCGGCTCAAAAGTCCAGTGAAAAAGTATGTGTGTCGCACAGCGGGTGCTGCTATTCAGGTTGCTAGCTGTTTGTGACATCGTAAATTTAATCCAACATTTCGCACCTTGGCCGCCAACGCTGTGAGAAGCCGCGAGGAGGCGGCATCAGAAATGTTCGATGACTCTCCAGTCACCGAGCCTGTGGTAAACGCACATTTGGAGGCTGCTAAATCGGGGAGTTCGGGTTTGAAGGAACTCTTTAAAAGACTGGAAAAAGCAATGCGCACAGAAACATCAAAATGGTGGGAGCACCGGTCACTTTCACGTTATTTGGAGGTGGGACACTTCCCACGGGGGTTGCGCATTATGCTGGCACCTAGCTATGAAAACCCTGACCCCGAAATGTTGGCCAAATGGGCTGAGTGTAATTTAGAATCATCTTGCAAATTAGTGAAAATATTGGTGAATTACGCGGAAAGCGATTGCATCGCAATGCAAATCAAAATAGATGAGTTGAATGAGGAAATATCCAAGATGAGGGCCCCGGATTTGGAGAAAAAACTTTGTGAGGAGATGCTCGCACGTCTATTGAAAGAGGAAGACATAATCAAAAAGCGCAAAACTTTTAAGTTCCAGAGGGACAAATTAGATTACTAGAACAGCCAGATTTTTACTTTTGCCAAAAAAGTTGATTCCCTAAAAAAACTGAGTAAACCAGTCCAAACACTGTCAGCGCCAGTAGACACAAGAGATATTGCTCAATCCTCCACATCAATGTCGGATTTGAGCTCGGTGCCAGGCAGCGAATCCAAAAATGAACAGACATCTACAAGTTTAAAGTTGGGACTTACAAAACTTTCACTGGCACAGGAGGTCGATTGCCTGCACCAGGACAGACGACAAACTCTAAGGCCCCGTTCTCAAAGTTCAAAAGTAATGAAAGGGCCAACCTCAAACAAAGGGAACAAAGGCAATGTCGCAAAATCAAACAGCGGGAACAAGCCTCAATACAAAAAACACAGAGGAAATGGAACCGCAAATGAATTGCTCCTCTAATGATCCCCTATCCATCATCAATCTCACTGAAATGAAGCTCAGCGCCAATGAAGGAAAAAATCCTAGCTCTTGGTCTGTCGTTTTGCCCTGTAAATAGCTTCAATTATGCGCAAGTACGTATAGACTTGTATAAATATACACACAAGCTCAAATTACGAAAGTTCTATAAAATGAATAAAAATGAGCACAGAGTTACACAGGTTGAAGAACCCCCTGACATTCTAAGTCCACCAATTATCACTGTAAGTGATTACAATTTAATGCGCAACCTACATGAACTAAATGAAGAAGGGAGGTTGGATGAACCTGCTGAAAGTGACCCCTTTCCTAGTGTGAACAAGCCTGGTATAACGCAGTTTAAACCTAAGTCTACCTACAACCCGATCAGGTTACATGATAACATTGACATTATAATGAATTGGTGACCAATCAACTCAAGAAACGACATAGGTCAACAACATTCAAGCGACAGAGACACAACCAACAGAATCAAAGCTATGGGCAAATGATCAAAAGATTACAGGACAACGATAATGTAATCATCCGCCAGTCAGACAAGGGCGGTAATGTTGTCCTTTGGCCACGAAAGATGTACGTGGAAGTAGCCCTGTTTCATCTGAATGACCGCCAATGTTATAAACGCAGTGACTGGAAAACTGTTAAAACAGCATGGAGCGACTTCTATACTAAGCTGCTATCATGGAAGAGTGCAGGATTACTAAGCACTGATTAATTTAAATTTTTAAAGGTAAACCATCCGGTAATTCCTGTGTTCTATTTAATTTCCAAGATTCACAAAGATGCAACGAAGCCCCCCAGCAGGCCGATAATATCGGCGAGGGATAGTATAATGGAGAAAACCTCACTGTATATTGACTATATTTTACAGGAACATGTTAAGCGGTTGCCATCCTACCTGCAGGACACGGGGGACTTTTTGAGAAAAATTGAGAATGTAACATGGCAAGCAGATTATTTGTTGATCACCCTTGATGTCACTGCCTTATACACGAGCATACACCACTTGGATGGTATGAAAACAGTTGAACACTTATTAAGGACTAAACCACTCTGCATGATGAACCACAGCAAAATGATTCTGGAAATGATTTCTATCTGCTTAAACAATAATTATTTCTTGTTTCAGAGCCAAGTGTTTCAACAAATGAGAGGTGTGGAAATGGGGGCTTGCTTTTCCCCCAGTTATGCCTGTTTGCATATGAGGATGTGGGAAGAGCAAGTCTTCAGCACAAAATATGAGCAAGTCTTTATAGACAACATTATAGTTTGGTATCGTTATATTGACGATCTATTCCTCATTTGGAAGGGCTCAGAAACATCAGCAGCTAGTTTCATTCAAGAAATCAATGTCAACCAACTGAATTTGCGGTTCACAGGTCAGGTCAATTAGGTATCGGTAAACTTCCTGGATGCGGAGGTTTATGTCAAGAATGGCAGTCTTTAGACTAAATTACACCGCAAAGCGACAGCGGGAAACACGGCGCTTCATGCCACCAGTCACCATCCCGAACATCTTATCCGCAGCATACCATATGGTGAGATGCTGCGCATGAGGCGCATTTTAATGTGGATGAGGATTGTTGGCTAGCCCAAAGTGAAAGTAAGAAAAGGTTTGAGGCCAGGGGTTACTCTGCAGGAATGATAGTCCATATCTAGTTCTACAGCCTTATGTCCCAATGCCAGAACTGGTATAGAAAGCACTGTTCTTACAACTTCTGCTGATTCCCGAGACTAATTACAACATACAGTCGCCAACATGGTGCTCTGCGCAAAATCTTTAAGAAAAACTGGGCAATAATACTCAATGACCCCGTTATTGGTGAATCCCTGACAGAGGCTCCGAAAATTACATTCCGTAAAGCACGCTCTATGAGCGACATGATCGTAAAAAGCAGTCCGTATGTTGTTACTAAGAGCAATTAGTTACAGACAACCAAAGGATTCATCAAATGTTCTGCTTGTCAGGCCTGTAAGTTAGGAAAGAGTACAGCAACATACCAGACTCCTTTCTCTGAAGCACCCCAAACCATAACAAAAAAGCTGACTTGTAAAACTGACTTTGCTGTTTATGTGCTGGAGTGTACATGTGGCCTGCAATATGTTGGTAGTACCAAGTTGCAGATTCACAAACTTATACTCCAGCACATGAGAGCAATCAGCAACTAGGATGCATCATACCCAGTAGCTAGGCACTTTAAAGACACTCATGGCAGCAGCCTGGAACATTTTAGCTACTTTGTTGTTGATACGGTCCCACCACTCAGACGAGGGGGGAATCGAGAAGCTCTTTTGAGGAGATTAGAAACCCGGTACATTCTTGAGCTTGATACCAAGACGCCCAATGGGCTGAATTCAAGTGAAGATTTCTTCACGTGCCTATAAGCCAGTTTTAATGCAGTTGTTATCAAGTTTCAGCACACCCTTTACCACAGTGAGAGATGTATATATTTAACATCCTCGATGTATTTAAAGGCATTTTTTATAATGCAAATTTAAACACTGTGGCTTTCTAAAAGTTTTTTTCTTTAGCACGAGCACTTTTTCAGGCAAAGCACTATAGAACAAGTCTACCGGGAAGGTAGTTGATGCTATGAAAGTCAGTGATGTATTCATGGAATCAGTCAATCAAAGATGCAATTTGATTTTAGATATTTATGATATAATAAATATTTTATGGTTTTAGGTTTCTATTTATTCAATTGTAAATGCATTTGAATTTGATTTGAAATATTTATGGCATAATAAATGTTTATTAGGATTCTAGACTATAGATAGTGGGTTTCAGAATAACTGGCATATCAACATATTTTTTTCAGATATCTATGAATTTATGAATATAACAGTATGTTGAATACCTTGCAAAGATTATCACTGTTCTAGCCATTCCTTCTTGATTGGATCTGTATGATTATTTCCATTATACCATTCCTTAGAGAGCATATCTATACTTGATGATATAAGTAAGCATTAGTACAACCAGGGCGACATCTGGGGCAACGAATGGATATATGCATTATACAACGTGATGATCCAGGTGCATTATAGAGTGACAGGTGTTCTTTAGAATTTTGTCATATATTTTATAATCGTATAAGGACCCACTAGGGTTTTATCAGTGACACGGTTTCAAAAGGCTAAGCGATATTTTGCTTTTTATGTTTAAATATAAACTGCTTCCGTGTATATCGACAGCGTATTAACGTCTTGCGTTTGTGCACGACAAAACGCTGCTAAACTTTTGTTTGCACTTGTAATCAAGTATGCCACATTTAAACATTTGCACAAATTATTGCTGCTATCATCTGAATATTTGCACTTTGCACCCCGTCTCCCTCTCCTTTTTTATCTTTTAACCCTATTTGTATGACCTATGAGATTTTAACTCATAAGCGTGAAACCGGGTTTCAGGGAAAAAGGTGCAATTGTACACATTTTCTATGCTCGTTTAATGCGTAACGCTTTTTTACAGTTATTTATGTATTCAAGCTGTGCATATTGGTTTTTTAAAACATATCCAGCGTTTGTCAACATTTTAACAAATGAAATGTGGCCATAACCTTTAAATATGTTTTCTATGTCTATTTGCCTAATGTTGCACGAGACATTGCACTAGCACTTTAAATGTTTGGTTCTCTATCACAGCGTCATGTGATCAAGGCCTCTTGGGGGCCGAAACGCGTCATGGCGGAGGTGCGTTTTGCTGGATTCAATAAATAACCCTGCACTTAACTTATGGGTCCGTGTTCGTCTTTCCAGGAGGAATTAGGAGGTTTCAGATGAAGTTCCTTGCATATATAAGGGGCCGATTCACAGAACTAACTTAAGACAAAATCCTAAACTTACTACTTTTGGTATTCACAGAAGTTAGGATTTTGTCTTAAGTTTGTCCAAAATCCAAACTTAAGTCTGTCTTAAGTCTGTCTTAAGTCTGTTTTAAGTCTGTCTTAAGTTTGTCTTAAGTCTGTCTTAAGACTGTCTTAAGTCTGTCTTCAGACTGTCTTAAGTCAGTCTTAAGTTTGTCTTAAGATAAACTTAAGACAAAATCCTAACTTCTGTGAATACCAAAAGTAGTAAGTTTAGGATTTTGTCTTAAGTTGGTTCTGCGAATCGGGCCCATATATATATATATATACATATATATATATATATTCACTGAAAAAACCATAGGTTTCACATACGTTATAGTTAGGAATTAGCATTTAAAAAACCTTGCAAATTCACTGAAAAAACCATAGGTTTCACACACGTTATAGTTAGCTGGACATTTCTCTCGTAAAAAACCAATGAAATTCCCCCGTTATAGTTAGTTCAGATAACTATAACTCGCACACCCGCAATCCACTGCTCATGACGTCACATATTACATCACTCATGACATGGTCAGTGGCATCACTCATGACATCACTGATGACATCATCCTTGTGATAGAGTGGCGGTCGCGCGAGTTATAGTTATCTGAACTAACTATAACGGGGGAATTTCATTGGTTTTTTACGAGAGAAATGTCCAGCTAACTATAACGTGTGTGAAACCTATGTTTTTTTCAGTGAATTTGCAAGGTTTTTTAAAGGCTAATTCCTAACTATAACGTGTGTGAAACCTATGGTTTTTACAGTGAATTTGCAAGGTTTTTTAAAAGCTAAATTCTAAATATAACGTGTGTGAAACCTATGTTTTTTTCTGTGTTTTTGCATGGTTTTTTGAATTCTAATTCCTAACTATAATGTGTGTGATACCTATGGTTTTTTCATTGAATTTGTTTGTTTTTTTACATCATTTATTATTTTTTTTTCCTTTAAACACTATTCTACCTATGTATATATTCATGGTTTTAATGCATTCTTCAATATAGAAGGATTCACCTTTTTCAAATAAATGGTTAGATATAGTTGTATAACATAGTTAATATCTTCAACAAACCTTTATCTTTTAATTTTTTTATTTTTTTTTAGCGTGCGCGTATGGTAAGCTGACCGTAAGCGCACGCTTCGCTTTATTTACGGTGAGCGTACGTAATATTTATACTCCGTGTACGCATGCTTACGCAATTTGCGTACGCGTCCGTAATTCCTACGCGACGCGTAAGCGCACGCTTCATTCGCGCACGCACGCGCGCACGTTACGCGGAAGTGTACGAGTGTGCCTGTAATGCGCATGCGCGCGTGCGCGTGTCTTTCGTACGCGCATGCGTACTTTTACCGTACGCGCTCGGTAAGCTTAACGTGCGCGTACGGTTGGTCATGTGATCAAGAAACAACACTTTTGATTGGTTTAAACTACTTTCAGTTCCAGAATCTTCCTACACCACACCGATTCCCCCCATTACTGCTTGTGATTTCCTAGGAGAAGGAGCTGAATTGTCTTTGGGATAAAATGGCAGAGCAGCAGTCCTCTTCTGAGAGTGAGCAGGGCAGCAGCATCATCAGACAGAGAAGGAGGAAACAAAAGAATTCTTTTGTTTGGGAGTATTTCACTTTTCCAGAGGGGCAGAAAAAGGTAAATGCTCCATTAGTCACCTGCTCACTTTGTGAGCGTGTCTTATCTAGAGGTAACCCAAGGAAGAAGCATTCCTTTGGTAATCACACTATGGTGAGACACATTAGGGATGTACATCCCAGGACTTTTGCTCGACATACTGAAGCAAACCCTTCAGTAAGTCACCCGAGCACACCCGCAGAAGCTCAGCCGAGTACATCTTCGGCAGCTCAGCCGAGCCCTTCCTCTGCGGTGGGAGCATCACCCTCTTCTGCTCCTCTGGAAACGAACCCTCGATTTCAGAGGGTACAAATGAGGTGCACCAGATGTTATGGTCTAATTGTTCATGGGGAGACCAGTGTTTCCCTAATAAACAATAAGATAGACCAGCACATCTGTGGTCCTTGTTAATATTCCCATTCTTTCTTTCCTCTGTCCCTGTATTAACACAACGGCTCTTTTAAGAGCCAACCTTACCTCACAACTTTTTTTAAAAAAATTTAATTAATTTTTTAACGGGTATTTTTTTTTTTTTTTTAAACAAAAACATTTTTTTACACCCTACAAGGTCCTTGAGGGAGTACAACGGAAAAGAGAAAAGCAGATAGAGGAGAAGTGAAAAAAAGGGAGCATGAAACTAAATGTGTGATAAATACAGAAATTTCACATTTACCTGACCAACAAAATAACTTATTTATTAATAAAACCATCATATTTATAAAAAAAAAAGCTGCCCCTTTCCTACAAATGCCATTCTTACAGAACCGGACCAACACAAATAAAATCTCTGACAACAATTCCTGTGTGCACACAGACTCATGGTTTGATTCTAGGCACAAAACATTATTCCTCAGTGATACCAGTACACCTTAACTTATGGTGAAAACATACTCCATAATATTTTACAAGTTCAAGACAGTTAAATATCTCCCAAACCACAAAATGTAAAACACAACTTTTAAAGAAGAATCACAATTCTATTTTTTATATCAAAATTCACCACATACATCCCCTCTCAAACTCATATCTCACCTTTAAAATTAGTTAGTTGAGAAAGAAATGTGGCACTCAAACAGCAGATTATCAGAGTCAGAATCTCAGAGCTGTACACCTCTCTCCTCCCACCAGAACCAGTAAATGGCAATGTTTCCCTCACTTTTTTCACACATATACATGTTAATTACAAATCTCAGTGCTTCCAACATTTTTTCAAATGAAATCACACATTTCTATTGGTTGAAAACTGCAACCCCTTTCCAAATGAACCCTTCCCCCAACTTGACTTCTGCCTGCTACCATAGCAACAGCTCATGGAACACTGGTGTGGGCAGAGAGGTCAGAAGTTCAGCACACAATGTTTCTATTCCAAACAGCAAGAGTGCTTCACCTGTCAAACCTAACAGCAAATCCAAATTAATCTTCTGTGGGAACACAATTTTCTGAACCAATACAAAACATGCTTCTAAAAATGTACACATACAGCCTAGTTTTAACTATAAAATGGTTTGAATCAGTCAATGAGTTCTTTTTATTAAAAAAAAATATGTATGCCTCCATTTTACAACTGTCTTTCATTTCATATTGCCATTCTACTGAAAGACACCTCCTGAGTGCATCCAGATCTCCTTGAAAGATGTTCACAGTGTGGATTGTAGGTCACAGCTATGTCTTCTGGAGTGAAAAGTATGCAGAAAAAAGAGGTATGGTGAGAGACCTTGCTTTGCCAAATGTAGACATTAAATGGATTGGTCAGAGAGGGTTAAAGTGGCACCAATTAATGCCTTTGGTGAAAACCTTTCTACATCTCCCACAGCCTAACCTTATTATTGTGCACTGTGGTTGAAATGACCTAGGCACTTTAACTGGGGTAGGTCTGGAAATGCTTGTTAAGGACACCTTTGTGCAATTGATGTCGCTTTTTCCTCAATCTGCCTTTGTATATTCTAATATATGCCAAAGGCAAAAGTGGAACTGGTCCAACCAATTTTGTCCACAGATTGACAAAGCAAGAAAGCACGTCAACAAATCTATTTCTGCTTTCCTCAGAGACTATGGTATGGGTTCTATATACCACAACAACTTGCGTTACAACATGCAAGGCATTTATAGAGGAGACGGTGTACATTTCACTGATGAAGGCAACAGAGTCTTCCTCTTGAACTTTAGACTCTGCATCGGTACTTACTTGTAGGTACCACAAAAAAAACACTTCATAAACACAACGGCTCTTTTTAGAGCCCCCTAATATCTAAACACTTAAATTTGATTTTTACTTCTATTTTTTTTATTGTTATTTTTCTGCCATGCGCGTACGGTAAGCTTACCGTACGCGCACCCCGCGATTTTTAAAAAAAAAATTTAAATGTATTTTTCATACTTTTGGGACCTTCTTGGACCCCCTGACAAACGCTAGGGGGTCTGCAACTCTCTTCGTTGCCCCCTTTTCACGTTCTCCTCCTTTGTTTATCAGTGTGAGACACACAAAATGGCGGCCGACACTTCCTGATTTCGACCGATTCGAATGTGTACAGTCATGTAACCACCAATCAGAATTAAGCTCGCGCACTGTAGCGTGCGCGTACGGTAAGCTTACCGTACGCGCTCGGAGCGCGCTTATAGATATATATTGATTTAAATGCTATTTTCTCAGGAAATACTGAACAGATTTACACCAGACCTGCAAAAGGCACATCCCTGACCTGAGGACTACCTCTCTGCCAAATTTCAAGTAATTCTGTTCAGCCATTCGGGCTGTAGCTTGGACTAAAGGTCCTATGGGAAAATGCATGGGGAAAACGTGTTTTGGGACCCCCCCTTTTTCTCAGCCCCCGCTTGACGAATCCCCCCGAGACTTTCAGGATAGTAGCGGAGCGGAGCGCCCCACCTATTTTGAAAATTACGCGAGGATTCGTCAATCGGCGCCAAAGTTATTCAAAATAGAATGTTGCGGATTTCCTATGGAAACACGGTCCTAACTATAACTATCTACTGGCGTCCGCCAGTAGATAATATATATATGTATATATAAATATCCAAAGAACGCTGGTGCGTGGAAGACGTGGTAGACATCTATGGCTCCAAAAACACTTGCGGACACGGACCTTTGGTAAAGTGCTTATTTTAATCGATTTGCGAGGCTGTCGTCATAACGTTTCGGCTCCCTGGAGCCTTGATCACATGACAACGTCAGTAAATTTCAAAGACCAATAAATAGCCAGGGTACAAAGTTCAAAGTGCACCGTTTGATAGCATGTGACCTTGGGTTTCATGAACATAGAGAAAATACTGTTACATTCACTCGGTATTGTGCAAAATACAGCAAATGGCTTGATCCCAAATTACAGCAGGAAAAATAAATTTTGAATGTGCAAATTGTCGCAATAATACATGATAATATGTTTTAAGACAATAAATAGATAAATAAGTTAAAATAAAAACATACAATCTATTTATAATTGTTAGTGTCACCCTTCTTGGACAGGACATAACCTGTAATCATGGCTTAAATGCCTGTTAAATATATGCCTGTAGCCCTAATTAAAACCAGACATTGGACTCCATTCTAATAGATAACAAATTGAAAAAACACAATAATGGCTTAAATGCCAAAAGCATCGATTATCTAAGTGAATGACACACTGATATGTGTAAATTAGGGCCTTCAAGTAGGGGACTACAAACTGCTGTCTGTCTCTAAAGTTTAAGGGAAGAAACCTGAATGAATAATAGCGGTCGTATGCAAAAGATATGTATCAATAGGTCTCACATAAAATGTACCAAGGCTAAAATGGATTCATAAATAAATACTGATAAAATTATATGTGCATATGTTGTGAAAGGGATAAAAAGGCAACTGAATGTCGTGTAATTCATCCAACGTTAATGTGTAACGATATAATATTGGAATACATTATCATCACAAATCATTGCAATCAGAGCAAGAAACACATGGTTGTCCAGGAACATAACACATAAGAAATTTCTCATTGATAAATTGTGAATGAAGTGGGACTTCAAGTATAATGAATGAAGAGCGGAGACAATGGAACATAGTTAGCGTCAAAATTGGTTCATCAGTAAAAGAGAATATTCCAGAAATCAATTTTATATAGGCACATAACTCACATTCAAGGTAAACAAGTATAAAGGTCCTCAGTCGTGTTGAGCCCTTTCGGGTGTTTAGTATCAAGACGTAATATGTATTGGGTTTCTAATTTGCGCAGTTTCACCTCCCTATTGCCACCTCGTCTGCTCGCATTAATAGCATCAATAACATAAAACTTGAGCTGGCGACTGTCACTGTTGTGGGACTCCCTGAAGTGTCTGGCCACTGGGTATGTGTTGTCCTGATTATTGATTGCCCTAAGGTGTTGAAGAATGCGTTTATGCACCGGCAGTTTGGTGCTTCCCACATACCTTAATGGACACGGGCATATCAGGATATAAACTGCAAACTCCGTTTTACATGTGAGAAGCTTGGTGATCTGATGGTCCAAGCTACTAAACCCGTCCTGATAAATTCTAGTGTTTATACCTTGGAGACATGATTTGCAGGTTTTGCATTTGTAAAAGCCTGTGTTGGACTGTAGCCATGATGTTGTCTCAATAGTTTCAGGGTTCGTATCCACAAGAAGATCCCTCATCGAAGGAGCTCTACTGAACGTAAGCGAGGCACGTGTTGGTAATGAAGCACCAATGACTGGGTCATTGAGTACAAAGGGCCAGTTGCGATTAATTATTTTATATATGTCTCTATGCTGCTTACTATATCCTGTGATAATCCTGAATGTATTGATCTTTACTACGTCAGGGATGAGACTTAAGCTTTCAATTGGAGAGCTTTGGCTGATAGCATAGGAGCTCAAAAGTTCCTCCCTGGTGTGCTGCATAGATTTGCTAATGGCACTGTTAATGACTTTCTTAGAATAGCCTCTTTCAAGGAATCTCGTGCTGCTAGAGAGTTGCGCCGTGGTCAGATCTACTGGATTACTGCATACCCTTCTGATGCGTAGCATTTCCCCATAGGGGATGCTAGCTATCAGGTGGGCCGGGTGTGAGCTCCTAGCATGTAATCATGTATTACCAGTAGTTTCCAATACCCCTTTGAAAACATAGATTTCGGTGTCTAAGAATGTTACTGACGACTGGCTCATTGTTGCAGTGAAACTTAAATTATAATCATTACTGCTGATTTCTCCAATGAACTTTTTGGCCAAGTTCTCATCACCCCGCCAAACAATGAATAAGTCATCGATAAAACGATACCAAGCTACCACATTGTTGTTCATTACTTCATTAAATTGAGTTCTGAGGACCAGTTCCTCCCAAGCTCCCATCACTAAACAGGCGTAGCTTGGCGAAAAACTGGCCCCCATAGCTACACCTTGGAGTTGACGGTAGAGCAAATTATTAAACATGAATACGTTGTTGTTTAAACAGTACTGTAACATCTGCAATAGCATGGTATTGTGCTCATTGTCCTGGTCACCCCTTTGGTACAAAAAATGAGAGATTGCTTTAAGACCAGTCTCATGTTTAATGCTCGTATAGAGAGCTGTGACATCTAGCGCTAGCATCCAGTAACCGTCTTCCCATTTGATCTGTTGTATCTTGTACAAGAAATCCCCTGTGTCCTGGATGTAAGAGGGTAGTTGTTTGACAAAAGGTTGTAGGAAATAATCGATATATATCGAAGTTCTCTCCAGAAGACCTCCTCTGGCTGAGATTATTGGTCTGCCGGGGGGTTTGCTGATGTCCTTGTGTACTTTTGGGATAAAGTAAATGATAGGAGTTATAGGGTTATCCACTCTGAGGTACTTAAACTCCGCTTCTGTGATCAATTTTTTATTTTTCCATTTTGTAAGTTTCAAGTGATAATCTTGTATCATACTTTTTAGGTCACTTGAATTGGACCTCATATAACATTCTCTGTTATTGAGTTGGGTGTAAGCTTCCTTCTCATAGAGTGATCGCTCCAAAAGTGCCACCCTTGTCACTTTGACGTATCACAATGTTCTTATTGTCCCCCAGTTTTCTTATTAGATTGTTGTATTCGAAAGTTTGGCGGTCATACTTATTCCTCTGAGTTACTGTTTTTTTGTAAAGTTTTTTGATTTGACTGACCGTATTTTCATGAAATATGTCTATGGCATCTCATGGCATTATCGGGTTGAATGTTGATGGTGGTTTGAAAGGTGTCGTTGTTTGTTTGCCTCCCATTACGTTGGATTGATAACCCACTCCATCCGTTTCCCATCGTTCCAGGAGCTCAGTTGTTTGCGACATATCACTGGAGTCTATGTTGTCCTCTGTCTGACCGCTGGATTTCATGCTGTCAGTATTCTTGTTGAGTGCAAAGTACTTGCGTAGTTTCAATTTTCTTACCGCCTTGTAAATGTCACACCTAGTTTTAGTGTAGTTCATATTGCTTGGCGGTACATAGGAGAGACCTAATTTGGGAATATCCTCCTCTTTATTGGTTAGATTGCAAGAACTGAGGTTGATAATGGTCTTGTCGGTCGATTTTGTATCTATTCTTTGGGCATCCACTGACCCCTCCGCCTCCTTCTGTTTGAGTAGGCACCGCCTCTTCCACGCCCTCTGCCTGTGCCTGTTTTTGTAATTGATGTATTTTCTTCGTGTTGTTTTTGGGTCCGAGGTCTGAGCGACTGAAGTCTCTCCCGGTTTAAAAAACCAATTTCTCTCCCAGGGGACGGCTTGTTGCTTTGCCTTACTTGTGTCTCATCACGCATTTCAGTTTCAGATTCCGTGCCAGTCCCTGAACTCAATTCCGATACTGAAGTTTCAGCTTCATTGGCTTTCCGGGTAAATCTCATCTTTGTTTGACCTGCACTGTTAGCCTTTCTCAGAGTATCAAATTTCTTCGAAAAAGTGAAAATTTGGCCCAAGTCATAATCATTTCTGTCCCTCTGAAATGTATAGGCTTTCCTTTCCATTATCCTGGTCTCCTCCTTTTTCAAGCGTGCTTTCATTTCGCTAGTTAATAGGTCCTTCTCTTCTTTAGTACCCATGGTTTCAATTTGTTCCTGAAGGGAAGCTATCTCAATAAGTAGTTTGGCCCTGTCGATCTCAGCATATTTGATGAGGATGAGTACAAGTCGACGCGAGGCGTCAAGGTTACTTTCCGCCCACTCCCTCATTAGATCCGGGTTTGGGGCCTCATAGCTTGGTGCTATCATAATTCTCAGTCCCCTCGGTATGCGATTGACTTCAATATAGCCTTGTAGAGATTTTGCTTCCCACCATTTTGCTTGCTCGCTCTTATGCTTTTTTTCTAAGGTCTTGAAAACTTCCTTCAGTGATTTGGTAGTGTTTGTTTCATCATTAATTCTTTCACGTGTGTTAAGGGTAATTGGGAGGCTGTCTGAAAACATCGAAGACGCCGCTGTTTCCCGGTCCCTCACGTTGTCAATCGACATGCCTGAATTTGAATGGGTCTAAGTAAGGCGACTTAATACCAATCAACTACTCTCGTTTCTGATATGCGCCTGTGCACCAAGGACTTTCCTCCCACTCACGCTTAAACTCCCGCTTACTTCGGTGTCTCGGTTCCTTGAAAACTTCCTCCGAAGCGCCGCGTCCTCCGACTCGGTTCCCGTTGGCTGTTTCCAAATTCCGTGCGACTACCGCTTCACCGGGTGCTGTGGGGGTCCAATCGCCTTGCTCCTTCCGGAGTAACAGGTCCACCAAGAAAACTTGGAATCGGCTTCAGTGAATGGCGTTGACATTTGATGGAAAGGGTCCTGTGTTGTGTTGTGTCGTGTTGTGTTATATATATATATATATATATATTCACCGAAAAAACCATAGCTTTCACACATGTTATAGTTAGCAGGACATTTCACTCGTGAAAAACCAATGAAATTCCCCCGTTATAGTTAGTGCAGGCAACTATAACTCACGCGACCGCAATCCTCTGCTGATGATGTCAAATATTACATCACTGTATTTAGACACTTATTTACCCATGTCTTCTTCCATTAATTTTTAGCTATACATATATTACAAATATTTTTTTTCAGAAAGACACATATGTCATCAGTGATGTAATATTTGACATCATCAGCAGAGGATTGCGGTCGCGTGAGTTATAGTTGCCTGCACTAACTATAACAGGGGAATTTCATTGGTTTTTCACGAGTGAAATGTCCTGCTAACTATAACATGTGTGAAACCTATGGTTTTTTCAGTGAATTTACAAGGTTTTTTAAATGCTAATTCCTAACTATAACGTGTGTGAAACCTATGGTTTTTTCAGTGAATTTGTAAGGTTTTTTAAATGCAAATTTTTTTTTGAGATTTTTGGTAAAAAATAATATCCAACCTATGTATAAAATAATATATGTACTATATCCTGCATTATGGAATGGTTAATTTTTTTAAAATTAATGTTTACATACAGTTGTACATCACAGTTATTATCTTCTACAACTCTTAAAACTTGTATTTTTTTATGCATTTTTTGCCATGCGCATACGGTAAGCTGACGCTACGCGCTCCGTACATCATAAGTACGGTGCGCTTACGTGATACGATGCGCGTACGGTAAGCTGACGCTACGCGCTCCGTACGTCATAAGTACGGTGCGCTTACGTGATACGTACGTGACGTACGCGTACACGCATGAACGTTGCGCGGAAGCAACGTCGCGGTTACGCAGGGGCGTGTAATGCGCATGCGCGAATGCGTCCTACGTACGCGCTCCGTAAGCGCTCCGTAAGCGCTCCGTAAGCGTCACGTTTGCGCATGCGTACTTGTTTACGAGCGCGTACCGTAAGCTTACGGAGCGCGCACGGTAGGTCATGTGATCCACAGAGAACACTTTTCATTGGTTGAAACTACTTTCAGTTCCAGAAACTTCCCACACCACACCCATTCCCCTCATTACTGCTTGAGATCCCCTAGGAGAAGGAGCTGAATTGACATTGAGATACAATGGCAGAGCAGCAGACCTCTTCTGAGAGTGATCTAACACAACAAAGACCTGGGTATCAGAAGGTATTTTGAGCCATACAGGTTGGTTCCAACCTTGTGGGTCTTTGGTAACGCCCCGAGTCAGAAGATCTTTTGTGGGGTAGTTGCCAACTAGTTGGCTACCTTCACTTTCTTAAAAACCAGAAAAAGATGAATGGTTTTACTCTCAGCAGTCTCTCCGATGATCGTAAAGGTGTCTAAACTTAAATGTGGTACACCTAGGGTTTCTCAATACAGTAAACTCATGAGTAAACCATGAAAAGAACACATAAATGTGAAAAAATGTGAAAGAGACGTGATGGCACCTCACGTGCGCAACCCCAATTGAGCTTGCTGGCTGGTACTCGTCAGCATTGCCCACTCTTCTCATCATCGGCAGCCATCACGCTCAAAAATAATAATAATAATAAAGAAGAAGTGTCCAGAAAGAAAAACAAATTGTGTGACTAAATAGTGAGCGTTAAAAAGTGAAATAGGTCCACCCACTACAGGTTCAAACTTTATTCCTCCTTAGGAGTGCACCTACTTCAATATTTAAAAAGGTTGCTAAAAATGCATACCCTCCTTAGATGCCAACATGTTTCATCGCCTAAATTCTTTCAGGCGATTTCGTCAGGGCAACGACAATTGCTTGGCACACGATAAGGACACTTCTTAAAATCACGTACGGAGACTGCCAAAAGTAAAAGACATACACACATAACACTTAACTATGGTGTTCAACCCTGCTTCTTAGAAACACCCGTGTTCTATCAGGTATGTCTCGTGAATGCATCATTCCCTTACCCTCGTGGAGCCTTGGCCTCGCGTACCAGCTCTATGAATGAGGTATCCAATAGGCTCCCTATGTGAGTCCTCGGGGTTCTGTGTGGCATTCCCCCGTAATGCCAACCTGTTAATAGTTTTCAACAATAATACAAAGTTATTTTATATTCCATTTCAACCTATTGTGTGGTCACCCTCGCCATACTAGTATCGCACTGTCTACAGCTTTTCAGAAAGGCTTTAAAAATCAAAGGGTGCTGCTAATGTACCATCGCTGTTTCAGACATCCTCTCTTAACGGAAGGCACAAACCAATTTGTCCTCGCTACAACAGTAGTGTTATAACTAAAGCAGAGCCCAGTTTTTCATGCAATCAAGGGGTGGTTTCTAGACCTCAAAGACTGACTTCGATATAACATACTGCAGCCCTCCCCTCTTCCATCACACCTCCTTACCACCTAAAGCCTCACGGAGCTCCTTCTCTCCGCCGGTCACAAGTGTTGTGATCCTGCGGCCCATTTATGCTCACGCCCCTTACGTATTCCGTTCGGCGCGACGCTAGGCTAAACGCCATCTTTAAATGGGGTAATGTTTCTATAGCTCCAAGTAAGCGCTTAGATAGCCCGGACCTAGGAATTAGTGTCTCTCTCCCAGTCTCTCACTACCATTAAAATCTCGCCCTGATTTCTCAATACAGGCCTAGAAGGAGTTAATGTGGTGTGAACCCTCAATCACTATAAACCTCCTCGTAACGAGGTAAAAGCAAGCGCCATGCTGGATTGGGGGCACTGGTGGGTAACTAACATCCGACCATGTGACAACAAATTTCTTTAATTGAGCACAGACTGCTCAGGGGTAGTGTCCTAGTGTAATCTCCAATCCCCATACACAATATTGTGACTTCAGTGAATTTAGGTGTGGGAGTGGTTGGATGGCATATCCCCTGCTCGGACCCTCCTCTTCACGATGTGAATGCAGTCGCCATCTTGGAGTGGCCGGACTTGCATGTGTTTACAGAGTTATTATGTGTATTTAATTTAGATTACACAGGGGTGGTGTCTTAGTGTTATCTCCAACCCTCCTGGCCACCACCCATGTGGGTCGTGTTCAGTGTGTGTTCTCACGAAGAAAACCCAAAGTGTAGTTCTTAAATCAGGTAAAATCTGGTACTTAAAGTACTTTAGTAACTGTAACACAACCAATGTCGTTTATAGACTGACCTGCCAGTGTAACCTCCAATATATAGGACTAACTACCAGGAAGGTGAAAATCAGGATGCAAGAACACCTCAGCACCATTAGAGCAGGCAAACTAACGACAAAGCTGGTACAACACTGCCACCACGCTAAGCACTCTTTCACCTGGGTTGTCTTGGAGAGGATGATGGGCCCGTCTCAAAATGTGGAGGAAATCTTGGCTTCAAAGGAAGCGAGATGGATTTTCCAAGAGAAAACTGACCGGGAGGGATTGAACGACCAAATTGAATGGGGCAAGGCGAGATACTGAGTACTTTGAACACAGCTACATCTATATTAGAAGAGCTAGGCTCGCTCCCATCATTTCCCTCTTTTGTTTTCCCTCTAGGTGTTCTGTTGGAAGCATCCTGAGTGGGCCCCTGAACTCTGTGAAACTTCTTTTGGGGTCCGTGCAGCAACACCTTGCTGGACTAGGTCCTTGTCTGGACTTAATGTTAAACGTACCGTGTTACAACGCGTCGGGGGATCCCGCCAATTAGTAAACCGATGCGGCATCCACCACGGCGCTACTCACAAGAGGAAGGGAGATGGGGGCAAAATTCCCCCCCTTTTTTTCCCCTGTTTTTTCCCCTGTGTGTTTTTTCCCCCCCTTGTCGAAACTCACTGATGTTTATATTTACATCATTAGTGGTGGGTTGGAGATAACACTAAGACACCACCCCTGTGTAATCTAAATTAAATACACATAATAACTCTGTAAACACATGCAAGTCCGGCCACTCCAAGATGGCGACTGCATTCACATCGTGAAGAGGAGGGTCCGAGCAGGGGATATGCCATCCAACCACTCCCACACCTAAATTCACTGAAGTCACAATATTGTGTATGGGGATTGGAGATTACACTAGGACACTACCCCTGAGCAGTCTGTGCTCAATTAAAGAAATTTGTTGTCACATGGTCGGATGTTAGTTACCCACCAGTGCCCCCAATCCAGCATGGCGCTTGCTTTTACCTCGTTACGAGGAGGTTTATAGTGATTGAGGGTTCACACCACATTAACTCCTTCTAGGCCTGTATTGAGAAATCAGGGCGAGATTTTAATGGTAGTGAGAGACTGGGAGAGAGACACTAATTCCTAGGTCCGGGCTATCTAAGCGCTTACTTGGAGCTATAGAAACATTACCCCATTTAAAGATGGCGTTTAGCCTAGCGTCGCGCCGAACGGAATACGTAAGGGGCGTGAGCATAAATGGGCCGCAGGATCACAACACTTGTGACCGGCGGAGAGAAGGAGCTCCGTGAGGCTTTAGGTGGTAAGGAGGTGTGATGGAAGAGGGGAGGGCTGCAGTATGTTATATCGAAGTCAGTCTTTGAGGTCTAGAAACCACCCCTTGATTGCATGAAAAACTGGGCTCTGCTTTAGTTATAACACTACTGTTGTAGCGAGGACAAATTGGTTTGTGCCTTCCGTTAAGAGAGGATGTCTGAAACAGCGATGGTACATTAGCAGCACCCTTTGATTTTTAAAGCCTTTCTGAAAAGCTGTAGACAGTGCGATACTAGTATGGCGAGGGTGACCACACAATAGGTTGAAATGGAATATAAAATAACTTTGTATTATTGTTGAAAACTATTAACAGGTTGGCATTACGGGGGAATGCCACACAGAACCCCGAGGACTCACATAGGGAGCCTATTGGATACCTCATTCATAGAGCTGGTACGCGAGGCCAAGGCTCCACGAGGGTAAGGGAATGATGCATTCACGAGACATACCTGATAGAACACGGGTGTTTCTAAGAAGCAGGGTTGAACACCATAGTTAAGTGTTATGTGTGTATGTCTTTTACTTTTGGCAGTCTCCGTACGTGATTTTAAGAAGTGTCCTTATCGTGTGCCAAGCAATTGTCGTTGCCCTGACGAAATCGCCTGAAAGAATTTAGGCGATGAAACATGTTGGCATCTAAGGAGGGTATGCATTTTTAGCAACCTTTTTAAATATTGAAGTAGGTGCACTCCTAAGGAGGAATAAAGTTTGAACCTGTAGTGGGTGGACCTATTTCACTTTTTAACGCTCACTATTTAGTCACACAATTTGTTTTTCTTTCTGGACACTTCTTCTTTATTATTATTATTATTTTTGAGCGTGATGGCTGCCGATGATGAGAAGAGTGGGCAATGCTGACGAGTACCAGCCAGCAAGCTCAATTGGGGTTGCGCACGTGAGGTGCCATCACGTCTCTTTCACATTTTTTCACATTTATGTGTTCTTTTCATGGTTTACTCATGAGTTTACTGTATTGAGAAACCCTAGGTGTACCACATTTAAGTTTAGACACCTTTACGATCATCGGAGAGACTGCTGAGAGTAAAACCATTCATCTTTTTCTGGTTTTTAAGAAAGTGAAGGTAGCCAACTAGTTGGCAACTACCCCACAAAAGATCTTCTGACTCGGGGCGTTACCAAAGACCCACAAGGTTGGAACCAACCTGTATGGCTCAAAATACCTTCTGATACCCAGGTCTTTGTTGTGTTAGATTATTTGAGTGGAGGGCGACCTGGGCTATTTTCCCTCTAGAGCTCCTTATTGTATACACCTCTTCTGAGAGTGAGCCTAGCAGCACCATCATCAGACAGAGAAGGAGTAAACAAAAGGATTCTTTTGTGTGGGAGTATTTTACTTTTCCAGAGGGGCAGAAAAAGGTCAATGCTCCATTGGTCACTTGCAGACTTTGTGAGCGTGTTTTATCTAGAGGAGATCCAAGGAAGAAGTATTCCTTTGGAAATCACTCTATGATGAGACACCTTAGGGATAAACATCCCAGGACCTTTGCTCGACATACTGAAGAAAACTCTTCAGTAAGTCACCGGAGCCCAACCTCAGAAGCTCAGCCGAGTACATCATCGGCAGCTCAGCTGAGCCCTTCCTCTGAGGTGGGAGCATCACCTTCTTCAGCTCCTCTGGACATTAACCCTCGATTTCGGAGGGTTTCAATGAGGTGTACAACGTGTTGTGGTCTTATTGTTTTTGGGGAGACCAGTGTTTCCCTTATTAACAATAAGATAGACCAGCACGTTTGTAGACGTTCATAATATTCCCATTCTTTCTTTCCTCTATCCCTGTATTAACCCAACGGCTCTTTTAAGAGCCAACCTTACCTCAAATTTTTTTTTATTTTTTTTTAAGCTTTCCTTTTTGAATTTTTTTTTTGCCGTGCGCGTACGGTACGCGTAATCGCGGAATAGTTACGCGAAGTTCGCAGAATTTTTCTCGCGGAATTTTTCCGCTTACGCCGTGCGCGTACGCTACGCGCATTCCGCGATTTTTGCCCTTGGGGGTCCTTCTGGGACCCCCTGACAAAGGCTAGGGGGTCAGGAACTGTCCACCCTGCCCCCTTTTCACGTTTTCCACCTTTGTTTTTCACCCCCTCAGACTACGAGAGACAAAATGGCGGCCGACACTTCCTGGTTTCGACTGATTCGAATGTTTACTAAGATCTAACAACCAATCAGAATCGCGCTCGTGCACGGCGGCGTGCGCGTACGGTAAGCTTACGGTACGCGCTCGGAGCGCGCCTATAGATATTTATATTGATTTAAATGCTATTTTCTCAGGAAATACTGAACAGATTTACACAAGACCTTCAAAAGGCACATCCCTGACCTGAGGACTACCTCTCTGCCAAATTTCAAGTAATTCTGTTCAGCCGTTCGGGCTGTAGCTGTGTCTAAAGGTCCTATGGAAAAATGCATGGGGAAAACACGTTTTGGGACCCCCCTTTTTTCTCAGCCCCTGCTTGACGAATCACCCCGAGACTTTCAGGGTAGGAGCTGAGCGGAGCGCCCCATTAGTTTTGAAAATTTCGCGAGGATTCGTCAACCGGCGCCAAAGTTATTCAAAATAGAATTTTCAGATTTCCTATGGAAACACGGTCCTAACTATAACTATCTACTGGCGACCGCCAGTAGATAATATATATATTCAGGCCTGATATAGTCAGGAATCAGCATTTAAAAAACCTTAGAAATTTACTGAAAAAACAATAGGTTTTAGGGAAGTTATAGTTAGCTGGAGATTTCACTCGAACAAAACCATTGAAATTCCTCCGATATAGTTAGTTGTATTAACTACATCTCGCGCGCCCGCAATCCACTGCTGATGATGTCACATATTACATCATTCATGACATGGTCAGTGACATCACTGATGACATCTCAAATGACATCACTGATGACATCATCCAGTGAATGTGGTTTGGTTCGTTATTTAAATATGTATCATATATATATATATATATATATATATATATATATATATATATATATTCCATACACAATGTGGGTCCTTCTGGGATCAGTCCCGTCGCCAGGTGGAGCGTCCTCCGGTAGTGACCCAAGCCGGTATCAAATTGTATCAAAACTTCAAAATAATGACACTCACTCGGGAGTCCATTGCAACCATAGAGGTTTAATAAAGTGAACCGCTACGCGTTTCGACACGGAAAGTGTCTTGATCACACGATTTTCACAGTGCTACGTGACGTGTATAAGTAAACAGTAAACATAGAAAACGCACTACTTCGGGTGCAAGCCCTTTCTGCTCCGTTTTTTGGCATCCATCTTGGAACAGTACCCACAGTCAGTATATAATGTTACACACAATGTATGATCCTGAACAAAATGCAACCATCAATACATAAATATATTGTATATGCTATTGTTCATAATTAAAAAGCGGTATAAGTACCCATGAGACATCTCTAATTCAAAACGATGTTCAACCATGATTATACATGCATGTGTGTCGATTGCTTGAGCCTAAATAAAGTTCAAACATAATTGATTGTTTAACAGGCAAGTGCCTTAGCAACAATACTATTGATTATACACAATCGGTGTACAATAAGGGTTCCACCGATTGTGTATAATCAATAGTATTGTTGCTAAGGCACTTGCCTGTTAAACAATCAATTATGTTTGAACTTTATTTAGGCTCAAGCAATCGACACACATGCATGTATAATCATGGTTGAACATCGTTTTGAATTAGAGATGTCTCATGGGTACTTATACCGCTTTTTAATTATGAACAATAGCATATACAATATATTTATGTATTGATGGTTGCATTTTGTTCAGGATCATACATTGTGTGTAACATTATATACTGACTGTGGGTACTGTTCCAAGATGGATGCCAAAAAACGGAGCAGAAAGGGCTTGCACCCGAAGTAGTGCGTTTTCTATGTTTACTGTTTACTTATACACGTCACGTAGCACTGTGAAAATCGTGTGATCAAGACACTTTCCGTGTCGAAATGCGTAGCGGTTCACTTTATTAAACCTCTATGGTTGCAATGGACTCCCGAGTGAGTGTCATTATTTTGAAGTTTTGATACAATTTGATACCGGCTTGGGTCACTACCGGAGGACGCTCCACCTGGCGACGGGACTGATCCCAGAAGGACCCACATTGTGTATGGACTATTATTGGAGGGATCGCATGCCGGCTGAATCCGTTAAAGAAGAACTTTTCTGGTAAAGGAGATCGTGGATTACGCTGCTGCCACAGACAGGGTGAGGTAAGCCTGAAGCCGCGGACACGCTGACTGGGGGACGCTCGTATACTTGTATGTGAGTGCACTTCCGGGTTGACGGGGACGCGGGTGCTTCGTGTTTTGCCTACCTGTATTTGTGCGCTAGCATGCAAGAAACATTATTGACAAATGAGAATACTTATGTATGTCAGCGGGAGGACTCGCAGTGATCTTTGCTAAATGTTCATTTGTCCACGGGATTCCGGAGGGTATTCAGCACCAGGAACTGCCTACGAAACGCGGGGGAGCCATTGCACAATTTAGAGAGTTAAGGAGCGGTATTTCACAACCGTACATTTCCTATCTACTGTGACGAGTGTAAACGTCGGGTAACTTTGCATAACGGGGTCTCTGACACCGTGAAACCAAGATGGATGATGAAGAAGAAAGACGGAGAGAGGCACTAACATTATTTGCCAGAGCACCAGGCAAGGGCACAAAAATAAACACAGCAACGGAAAAAACTACTGAAAATGTGCTAAACACTAAATTAAAAAGATACGAGAAACTTAAGAAACAAGAAACCTCCAAGTGGTGGGAGGCGATCTCCCTACAAGATTACATGGACAAAGATATGATACCACGGGGATTACGAATCTATATAACTCCATCCCATGAATCACCGAATCCCAAAATGCTGGACGACTGGGCAGCCAACTCTGCTGCCAGTTCCAAAAACATGCTGGGCATACTAGTGAAATATGCGTGGGAAGATCGGGAAATCATTATCAAAGAACTGAAACAGCTGGATGAAGAATTCAGCAGTAGCACAGAACAAGAGGACATTAAAAAATTCAAAGATGACCTCAAAGGAAGAATAAAAAAATATGAAGACGACATTAAGTTTCGAAAACAGAGAAAGTTGCACAGGGATTGTGGTGACTACGAGAGTGGACGGATCTTAACTTATAGCCCGAAATACGACCACCTATACAGTCAATGAACTGTCCGTGAAGACGCTACTACTGATCCCAAGGTTCCACCAACCAACCAAGACCGTGTATATATCAGTGACACAGATTCAGATATATCGGGGACAACAACTAGCAGCGTCTCAGATGTGGAAATTTCTTCAAAGCCAGCGACTTTTTTAGACGAGTTCCGGGTGCTGAGAACACGTCGACAAAAAGAACAGTCACAATCAGCACCCCAAGGAGGGAGAGGACAAAGTCGGGGGAGAGGAAGAACAAGAGGCAGACCCGCTCAAAGAAGAAACGCCTCAAAAGAAAACAGAGGAGCATCAAACAGAGAGCCAGTGGGAACCAGACGTGGAGGCCAAACCAGAGACAAGTAATCATGGATGAATCAATGGTAAATCAAACAATCATTAATTTATCGGCAAGAACACTGACTCTTAAAGAAAAGACTACTTTGTGCTTAGGACTGACCTTTTGTCCAACCGAGTTGTTTAATTATACAAACACAAGGGTTGACATTTTCAAATTTATTCGTAAATTGAAGCTGAGAAAATGGCATTCCTTATTTAACACCAAACAAACCTCTAAAGTGACTAACATATCTAATGAAGCCAGTGATTTTTCTAATCTAACTGTAGGTGATGCCACTGTACTTGAAACTGTGTATGATCTGGGGGGTGTAACAAATAACAATGATGATGATATACACTCACAGTCTATAAGCACTGACAGGGCAGCTTCTACCCCGTTTAAACCCAAATCCATCTTTTGTCCAGTACTGCCACATGACTCATTAGATACTTTCCATGAAGTTGTTAACAAAGAGCTGAACAAATTCAAGTATAAAATGACACAAACTAGGAATGTAAAATTCAATTTAACTAAACAACAAAGGGATTTTATTACCTCTCTGGCTGAAGATACCAGTGTCATTATCAGACCATCTGACAAGGGAGGTAACATTGTACTCTGGGGAAGACAACTATACATTGAAGAAGCGTATAAACAACTCAGTGATAGAAATTTTTATGTGCCTAGTAACTTCACAGAGTATAATTTTAGCATAACCAACACATGGGAAAAGCTGTCTCTTTGGCAAGAAACCGGGTTACTCACATGGCCAGAGTTTTGCTTTCTTAAAAAGGATTACCCAAAACTCCCCATAATATACTTATTGCCCAAAATCCACAAAAATGCTACAAGACCACCAGGGAGACCTATTGTTTCATCAATAGGGAGTGTCAACGAGAACATCTCCAAATACATAGATCACTTCTTGAGGGAGTATGTCACATGCCTCCCCTCGTATACAAGAGACACAAAAGACTTCCTCAATAAAATTGAGGAGGTCAATTGGGTCAATGGTTATCTCCTCATTACGATGGACGTAAGTTCACTTTATACGATCATTAATCATGATCAGGGTATAGAGGCTTGTCTACATTTCTTGAAGAAACGTGACATAGGATATCTTGAACATACACACATGATCATCGATATGCTGAAAATTTGTCTTAGTAACAACATCTTCATGTTTGATGGCAATCTTTTTAAGCAAGTACGCGGGACCGCGATGGGTTCGTGCTTTGCGCCAAGCTTTGCCAATTTGTTCTTAGGAAAATGGGAGGAGGAGATTCGCAGGGATGAGAATTTACAGTCTGGTTTCAATTCAGTTGTAACTTGGATAAGGTACATCGATGATTTGTTTGTCATCTGGAGGGGCACAGAACCTGAGGCACAGGCCTTCATTAATGCACTCAATACGAATCCTTACAACATCACACTCACTGCAAACATCAACAGAGAAAAATTGGAATTCCTTGACACAATGGTTATGGCAGAACAGGACAAACTAGTGACCAGTTTGCACAGGAAGGAAACAGCTGGAAACAGCCTCCTCCATGCTCACAGTGCTCATCCAGAAGCTCTCAAGTGGAGTATTCCATTTGGAGAGCTATTGAGAGCAAGGAGGAACTGTAGTACTGATGCCATGTATGAATGTGAACAAGTTAAGATGTTGAGTAGGTTCAGAGAACGAGGGTATCCAGAATGGACTCTGAAAAGAGCAGTAAACAAAATAAAAGAGACAACTAGATCAAGCACCCTAGAAACTAAACAACCCACACCCAGCGAAGAAACAGTGACTAGAGTAATCACCACCTTCAACCAGGGATCTGAGAAAATCAAGAAAATACTGGTAGACAATTGGAAAATTTTAAAAACTGATAATGTAATTGGTTCCAGTATAGGAGATAGACCCCTGATCACCTATCGGAAAGGGAAGAGTCTCAAAGACATCTTGATGAAAGGCGATATCTCTGAAATCCCCAATTGTAACAAATACAACCTCAAAGGTTTCTATCCCTGTGGTCACTGTAGGGCCTGTAAATCTAGCCACATGGTACAAGATTTTGAGGTTCCAGGTAGGAATCAAAACAAAAAGATTGAACAATTCTTAACGTGCAGCACCAACTTTGTGATATACATTTTAGTGTGCCCGTGCAAACTGAGGTATGTAGGCAGTACGACTTGCATGGTTAAGAAAAGAGTTCAGGAGCACCTACGGGCCATTACCAACAAAGATTTACATTACCCGATTGCCCGTCACTTCCAGGAGAAACACCAATCGAACAATTCTTTGTTGAGATTTTTTGCCATTGAACAAATCAACACACCCAAAAGGGGCGGTAATAGAGAACTAGCTCTTAGGAAAAAGGAATCAAAATGGATTATAGAACTGGAAACTAGATCTCCAGGAGGGCACAATCTTGATGAAGAATTGGCAAGCCATTTGTATGATGATTAGTTTTTGTATATACTGTATGCTGTTATTGCATCTTAAAATTGCAGTGTAAATATTGTGTTTTTAATTATGTGCTCTGTTTTCTATTGTTGTTTTAGGAGGAAAGGAAGGGACCCTTCAATGGCACTGGTGGGCATAGATTTCACGGGCACCCTACCCTTTTCTTCATCGAAAATCATCCAAGCACTCTCCAACAAGTAAAGTGACAAAACTTTTGGTTAATCTTTACCTTCTTAGAGACTTATATTTATCCACTTTTTCTTGTCTTTCACGGTTTGGGGCCTTTTGATTTTGCATAGTTGCCTGGGGAAGTATTTACAGGATTCATGAAAGGTATCTACATAAAGCCACTAGAGCGCGTACAATAAGGGTTCCACCGATTGTGTATAATCAATAGTATTGTTGCTAAGGCACTTGCCTGTTAAACAATCAATTATGTTTGAACTTTATTTAGGCTCAAGCAATCGACACACATGCATGTATAATCATGGTTGAACATCGTTTTGAATTAGAGATGTCTCATGGGTACTTATACCGCTTTTTAATTATGAACAATAGCATATACAATATATTTATGTATTGATGGTTGCATTTTGTTCAGGATCATACATTGTGTGTAACATTATATACTGACTGTGGGTACTGTTCCAAGATGGATGCCAAAAAACGGAGCAGAAAGGGCTTGCACCCGAAGTAGTGCGTTTTCTATGTTTACTGTTTACTTATACACGTCACGTAGCACTGTGAAAATCGTGTGATCAAGACACTTTCCGTGTCGAAACGCGTAGCGGTTCACTTTATTAAACCTCTATGGTTGCAATGGACTCCCGAGTGAGTGTCATTATTTTGAAGTTTTGATATATATATATATATAGCAATTTGCATTGAAGAATGAGTAGATATATAAATATAAATATCATATCTGGACAGAGGATTTAGTAGCAGTGTGATTGACTGTTTACTTGACTAATTTATAGTGTCTCACTAAATATATTGGATAGTGACTAAACTGTGTGAATATCTGTATCACTTTGTCAGTTGTTGTGTAAACTGCTGCACCAGTTGGTTACTAGCTACGTGGAAGTCTATATTAGGTATTGATTAGATAACTGAGTATTTGTATGGGAGAGTGAATGTGTGTGTGGTTCGGTGGAGGGTGTGTGAGAGCCCAAAGACGTGTGAATTGTTGATTCAGTAGGTATATGAAGTTAAAACTACATGTTATAACAGTTGTTTGGGTGAGTGAATATCTTTATGGGTGTGGTGATGAGCAAATATAAGAAACGGTGATGGATTAAACCCAGATCAGTTGACTGGGGGTGAGTGCTTGCAATGTTCAACACTCCGTCCATCATTTCCTTTGGTTTTGCCTTGTTCGCCATAAGTTGGCAGGGTATGCTCAGACGTGAGTCCCTTGCTCACTTTGCCACTGGATTCAAGCAAGCCTGGCTGAAGACGGATGAAATGCCAGAAACCGGTCCTAGGAAGCTTGTTTCCTGTCCAGGGAAGACATGGCTTGGCAGTTCGGGCTGGACTGTTCCCATGAGGCACAGGGTCAGACTGATTTGCATATGGCCATGTCTGAACTGGGGTGGCAGAGTGGGCTAAAAAACGGTGATGGATTAAACCCAGATCAGTTGACTGGGGGTGAGTGCTTGCAATGTTCAACACTCCGTCCATCATTTCCTTTGGTTTTGCTGATGAGCAAATATATGTCTCAATGGTACATGTCCAACAAACTAGAAAAATAAAAGCCAGTGTATGTGTCAGTTGTTGTATATAAATAAGTATACATAAGACTCAGTGATTGTATGAGTGACTGTATGGATAACTGTATACTTGTAATAGTGATTTTATAACACACTAAGTATGAGTTATTATCTATATGAATAGATGAAGTGGTGTTTTTATAAGTGTATAGCTTAGTAAAAGTAAGTATGATCCATTGTTTGCATAAGTGAGTAAGATGACTTCATAAGTGATTAGGATGTGTGCTGGTCTGTAATGTCGATATAGGTGTATAAGTATATTTGATAGTGTACTATTGATCATTGACAGCATGTATAAGTGAATCTATAGGTAAGTGATTAGATGTGTGTATAGATCTAGGAATCACTGAGTGGGTGTTTAGAAACTTGTATTGGTGTGTCAATGGTTTTAAATCTGGCACTCTGTATTTTACAGTGAGTGATGAAAGGTTATACTAGTGTATTATGAGGTGTATCTGATTGTCACGTGGATGATGTCATCAGTGATGTCATCAGTCATTTTAGATGTCATCAGTGATGTCACTGACCATGTCATGAATGATGTAATATGTGACATCATCAGCAGTGGATTGCGGACGCGCAAGATGTAGTTAGTACAACTAACTATATCGGAGGAATTTCAATGGTTTTGTTCGAGTGAAATGTCAAGCTAACAATAACACCCCTAAAACCTATGGTTTTTTCAGTGAATTTCTAAGATTTATTAAATTCTAATTCCAAACTATATCAGGCCTGAAACCTATGGTTTTTTCAGTGAATTTCAAAGGTTTTTTAAATGCTAATTCCTAACTATATCAGGCCTGAAACCTATGTTTTTTTCAGTGAATTACAAAGGTTTTTTAAATGCTAATTCCTAACTATATCAGGCCTGAAACCTATGGTTTTTTCAGTGAATTTCAAAGGTTTTGTAAATGACAATTTTTAATGTATTAATTGTTAGACTGATTTTTTTTATACTGATTTACTACATTTTTTAAACTATTTATTTTTAGATATTTAATTTATTTAATTACATTCTAATTACAATATACATTACAATACAAAATATACTTTCTCAGAATGAATTACTTTAGTTTAAATACTTTGCAAATAGCCAATAGACTTTTAAGTACAGTGGTTACAGTTGTTGCAATGGGCAACACAATTTCAAACACAATGCAACATTGAGCTCAATGTGAATTTCTAGTCAAATGCAATTAGTTACTTGATGAATTACTTTTCTAACCACAGGACTGGATCCTAGATTCAGTCCTTGGACATCTCCTGTAAACAGGTGAGTAAAAGCGTTTTGGTTACAGTAGTGATTTTTAAGGATTATTATTGTATTTTAAAAGTTGACAGAAATGTTTTCACATAGAATCACCAATGTTATCCTATGGCAGAAAATTCACTTAGCAGGTAAGTAGTGTTATCGTTACTTTTTCTTACTTAGGGGTGGATCCTGGATCCAGCACTGGTGCATCTCCTGTAAACAGTTGAAAGAATGTGTTTATGTCATACAGACGATTTTTTAGGAATATTTTTAGTTTGTGAAAATAGACACTTAGACACTTTTCTGCTGAAAACCACACAATGGATTCCTATGGAAGGAAATACAAGTTACTGGTAAGTAAGCTTAGAATTACTTTTCAGGGTCATTGCTGGTCTAAAAGATGCAGCACTGGGTTCTCTCCTGATAACAGGTGAGTAAATCGGAATTCGTAGTTCTGCTGATTTTAGAGGAATATTTGTACATTTCAAAAATCGACACTTAGAAACTTTTCTGGTGAAAACCACACAATGGATTCCTATGGAAGGAAATACAAGTTACTGGTAAGTACGGTTAGAATTACTTTTCAGGATCAGTACTGGGCTCAAAGATGCAGCACTGAGGTCTCTCGTGATAACAGGTAAGTAAATTGGAATTCGTAGTTCGGCTGATTCTAGAGGAATATTTGCACAATGGTGAAGGAAGGGGGCGGGGCCTGAGGTGACATGTGTACAAACACGCCCTGTGGCGCGTTTTAAGTTGGGGAATTAATTCCTCTTCAATCCAGGTACCTGCAGTATGCGCCAGGGAGCTGCGTTGCAGAGAGGTGTTCAGAGGCCACGCCCCTTTTTACAACACTCTGCAACGCAGCTCCGTGGCGCTTACTGGAGGAACCTGGTGGGCTAGTTGGCCCCCAGGGGACCTCAGGATTGAAGAGGAATTAATTGCACACATTTCACCTCAGGCCCCGCCCCCTACCTTCACCACTGTGCAAACGCGCCCTGTGGCGTGTTTTAAGTTGGGGTATTAAGTCCCTTTGAATCCTGAGGGTCCCTGGGGTCAAACTAGCCCACCAGGTACCTCCAGTAAGCGCCACAAGGCTGCGCTGCAGAGAAGTGTAAAAAGGGGCGTGGCCTGGAGCACCTCTCTGCAACGCAGCCCTGTGGCGCTTACTGGAGGTACCTGGTGGGCTAGTTGGCCCCCAGGGACCCCCAGAATTGAAGGGGAATTAATTCCCCAATTTAAAACGTGCCACAGGGCGCGTTTGCAGAGTGTTTGTGAGGGGGCGGGGCCTAAGGACGATCGCGTGCCTTTTGTTTTTTATAATTTTTTTTAAAGGGGGGCTGTGTGACCCCCTTCCTTTTACTTTTTTGGGTCCTGGGGACCCCATCCCCCAGGGCCTGACCCCCAAATATTACTTAAATAATTTTTTTACGGGAAGGGGGCCGCGTGGCACCCTCCCGTGGCCAATTCCGTGCCCCAGTATTATCTACTGGCGGACCCCATCCCCTGGGGCATGGCCAATTTTATTACATATTTTTATGGAGGGGGGCTGCGTAGCCCCCCTCCTCAGGCCACTTCAAGGCCCTGGGGACCCCATCCCCCGGGGCCGGCCATTTCATTTTGTTTTTAATGTTAATGAGGGAGGGGGGCTGCGTGGCCCCCCTCCCGGGCCACTAGTAGCCCCGGGGACCCCATCCCCCGGGGCTGGCCCTCACCGTTGGGGACCGTGGTGGGGTCCCCAATCTCCACACGGTCCCTCCGGCTCCCCGCCTCCTGAAGGAGCCGGCATTGCTTTTCCACATGGGGAGCAGCTAACATGCTGTTCCCCATATGGAAAAGCAATCTGCTTTGCTTCATTAAAGCGAGAGCAGGTTTCCCTGCTCTCGCTTCAATGAAGCAAAGCGGTTTGCAATGGCAGGGTGAGAGCCGCGAGGCTCCCGCCCTGCCATTGCAAACATCAGTGTCCCGGGGGTGGGAACCCCAGGACACTGCAGGAGCCGGCCCTGGGGGGTGGCGGTCCCCAGGGCCTGTACAAGGCTCCAGGTGGGGGGCCGCGTGGCTCCCCTGCCAACATTTGTAAAAAGCGGCGGTCCCCGGGGCTGGGGGGCCTCAGAGCCCCCCACACCTAAATTGAAATAGCCCGGGGGGTTGGCGGTCCCCGGGGCTTGGGGGGCCTGAAAGCCCCCCAACCAATTTGAATAAGCCCTGGGGGGTGGCGGTCCCCAGGGCTTTGGGGCTCCTCTGGGCCCCCCTTTACATTAAATTCATTTCCCCCGGGATTTTGGCCCCCGGGGGCTAGATAACCAACAAACGCAGGAGCCCGCGCTTAATATTTTTATTTTATCGGCAGGATGCGCGCATCCTGCGCGCATCTTCCCGTTTCTTTTCTAAAACAAATTGGGGAGGGGGCCTTGGGGGTTCTTGTGGGACCCCCTGATCAGGCCTAGTGGGTCAGGGTGTTTCTACCCTGTCCCCTTTTCTCCTTTTGCAACGTTTTTTGGGGGGTTTCTTGTGCCTCGGTTCTATCGAGGCACAAGATGGCTGCCAACACTTCCTGATTCAGAGTGTTGGCAGCCAATTAAAGTTCAGCTCGTGATCGGGAGGGTGCGCTCAGGGTGCGCTCAGGGTGGGCGGATCCTCTGAGGCCATAGATATATATGTACATTTAACTGTCATTTTCTCTGGAACTACTGAACGGATTTACACCATTTAAACAAAAGGCACAAGTCTGAACTAAGGACTACCTCTTTGCCAAATTTGGTGTAATTCCATTCAGTAGTTCGGGCTGTAGCTGCGGCTAAAGGTCCTATGGGAAATTGCATGGGGAAAACGCGTTTTAGGACCCCCCTTTTTTCTCGGCCCCCACTGGATGAATCACCATGAAACTTTCAAGATAGGAGCGGACCGGAGCTGGCCAAAAGTTTTGAAAATTTCGCGAAGATTCGTCAATCGGCGCCAAAGTTATTCCAAATAGAATGTTGCGGATTTCCTATGGAAAATAGGTCCTAACTATATCTACCTACTGGCGACGGCCAGTAGGTAATAGATATAGATATATATATATATATCTATATATTATCTGCTGGCGGTCGCCAGTAGATAGTTATAGTTAGGACCGTGTTTCCATAGGAAATCTGAAAATTCTATTTTGAATAACTTTGGCGCCGGTTGACGAATCCTCGCGAAATTTTCAAAACTAATGGGGTGCTCCGCTCAGCTCCTACCCTGAAAGTCTCGGGGTGATTCGTCAAGCGGGGGCCGAGAAAAAAGGGGGGTCCCAAAACGCGTTTTCCCCATGCATTTTCCCATAGGACCTTTAGTCGAAGGTACAGCCCGAACGGCTGAACAGAATTACTTGAAATTTGGCAGAGAGGTAGTCCTCAGGTCAGGGAAGTGCCTTTTGCATATATGGAGTCAATCTGTTCAGTAGTTCCTGAGAAAATTGCATTTAAAAGCACATACATATCTATAGCCTACTGTTTTATGGTTTTTCACCGTGCGCGCACGGTGCGCGCACCCTAACGTGCGCGAGCGTAATTCTGATTGGTGGTTACATGTCAGTCAACGTTCGAATCGGTCAAAATCAGGAAGTGTCGGCCGCCATTTTGTTTGTTGTGGGTGCGAGAGTGAAAAAGAGAGGTGGCGAACGTGAAAAGGGGGCAGGGTAGAGAGTTCCTGACCCCCTAGCCTTTGTCAGGGGGTCCCTAAAAATCACGGGGTGCGCACACCGTGCGCGCACGGTGAAAAACCATAAAACAAAAAAAAAGATTTAAAAAAAAAAATTTGCATTTAAAAAACCGTACAAATTCACTTAAAAAACCATAGGTTTCACGCACGTTATAGTTAGGAATTAGCATTTCAAAAACCTTGCAAATTCACTTAAAAAACCATAGGTTTCACACATGTTATAGTTAGCTGGACATTTCACTCGTAAAAAACCAATGAAATTCCCCCGTTATAGTTAGGTCAGATAACTATAACTCGCGCGACCGCCACTCTATCACAAGGATGATGTCATCAGTGATGTCATGAGTGATGCCACTGACCATGTCATGAGTGATGAAATATGTGACGTCATGAGCACTAGTTGCGGGCGCGCTAGTTATAGTTCGCTGACCTAACTATAACGGGGGAATTTCATTGTTTTTTTACGAGTGAAATGTTCACCTAACTATAACATGTGTGAAACCTATGGTTTTTTAAGTGAATATATATATATATCAGCTCCAGACTGCCAATCGGTAATCGTACCCTTTCACAGAAGACAGCACTCACGGGGGAGAGTTCCGATAGTGTATTTATTTTGGGAACTCTGGGCGCACAACAGACGCGTTTCGGCAGGTCGCCTTACTCGATGTTTTAGCACAATTATGGGTTATAACAATCATGAATTGTAATGATGAAAGTATTTCCTTACATATTACAGTGTTATCAGGATTTTATACATGATATATGTATTTTTTACGGTGATTCGATACTCTTTGGACATTCAAAGATGGCGGAATTCCGGCACTCAGATTGTGGGGATCTGCTGGATTAGTCCTTTCACTGTGTTGGTTGCACTTTGCTAGGGCTGAGAATGAATTTAAAATAATGGCGATACCGGCGTTTTGTGCTAAAACATCGAGAAAGGCGACCTGCCGAAACGCGTCTGTTGTGCGCCCAGAGTTCCCGAAATAAATACACTATCGGAACTCTCCCCCGTAAGTGCTGTCTTCTGTGAAAGGGTACGATTACCGATTGGCAGTCTGGAGCTGATATTGAAGGCGGGAGCACCCCCGCCGAGACGAGCACCGTTCATGTGTGCGATGGGTTGGTGCAACTAAGGAGCGAGGATATATATATATATATATATATATATACATTTACTGAAAAAACCATAGGTTTCAGAGACGTTATAGTTAGTAATTAGCCTTTAAAAACCTTAGAAATTCACAGAAAAAAACATAGGTTTCAGGGGTGTTGTAGTTAGTTGGCCATTTCACACGTACAAAACCATAGAAATTCCTCCGTTATAGTTAGTTCTGCTAACTATAACTCGTGCACCCACAATGCACTGCTGATGATGTCACATATTGCATCATTCATGACATGGTCAGTGACATCACTGATGACATCTCGAATGACATCACTGATGACATCACTGATGACATCATCCAGTGAATGTGGTTTAGTTTGACATTTAAATATGTATTATATATATATATATACTAATCCGTATTGAAGACTGAGTGGATATATAACTGTCTGGATAGAGGATTTAGTAGCTGTCTGACTGTCTGTTTACGTGAGTAATTAAAAGTGTCTCACTTAATACATGGATTAGTAACTAAACTATGTGAATGTGTGCATCACTGTCTCTGTTGTTGTATAACATGCTGCATCAGTTGGTCACTAACTACATGAGTGTGTATATTAGTTATTGATTTGTTGGGTGAGTATTTATATGGGACACTGAGTTTGTGTGTGGTTGGATGGGGTGTGTGTAACTCTATGCATAGATGTGTGAATGGTTGATTGACTAGGTGTATAGTTTAAGAGTGCATGTGGAAACAGTTGTTTGGGTGACTGAGTATATTTATTTGTGTGTTGGTGAGCGAATATATGTTTTAGTTGTACATCTTCAACAAAGTAAAAAAATAAAAGGCATTGTATGTGAGAGTTGGTGTATATAAATAAGTATATGTAAGAGTCAGTGATTGTGAGAGTAACTATATGAATGAGTGTATAATTGTAATGGTGATTTTTTAACATATTAACTATGAGTTACTATGTGTTTGAATAAATGAGGTGTTATTGGATAATTGTGTATGTGAGTACATGTAAGTGTGATTAATTTTTTTCATGAGTGAGTAGGATGACTCCATAACCGACTAAGATGACTGCTGATGTGTCAATGTCTATATATGTGTATAAGTGCATTTGATAGTGTTCTATTAATTAGTGACTGCATGTATAAGTGATTCTGTTGTTGAATGGGTAGTTGTGTGTGTAGACTTAGGAATCAGTGAGTGGGTATGCAGTAACTGGTATTGGTGTGTCAATGGTTTCAAATATGGTACTCTGTGTTTTACAGTGAGTGATGAAAGGTTATACTGGTGTATCAGATTGTCACGTGGATGGTGTCATCAGTGATGTCATTTGAGATGTCATCAGTGATGTCACTGACCATGTCATGAATTATGCAATATGTGACATCATCAGCAGTGCATTGCGGGCGCGCGAGTTATAGTTAGCAGAACTAACTATAACGGAGGAATTTCTATGGTTTTGTACGAGTGAAATGGCCAGCTAACTATAACACCCCTGAAAGCGATGTTTTTTTCTGTGAATTTCTAAGGTTTTTTAAATGCTAATTTCTAACTACAACGTCTCTGAAACCTATGGTTTTGTCAGTGAATTTCAAAGCTTTTTTAAATGCTAATTTCTAACTATAATGTCTCTGAAACCTATGGTTTTGTCAGTGAATTTAAAAGGTTTTTTAAATGCTAATTTTTAAGTGTGATAGTAGTTATACCTTTTTTTGCACTGATTTTCTACAGTTTTTTAACTGTTTATTTATAAATATTTTATTCATTAAATAACATTATATATTTTTCTAAAAATTGCAAAAAAAATTTGAAAAACAATTCAAAGTGAAATATTGATTAATTTTTTTGTTTTAATTTTTATTTTAATCTATTGATATTATTTTCTTTTAAAACATTTTTTTTCCCAATTTTTTTGGGAGTCGCGCACACTAAGCGTACACATCACGGTGGGTGCGCGGATTCTAGCCACCATTTTAGAAAAGTTAGGAAGGATCCGCGTACGGTGTGCGACGGCTGCGTGTTTTTCAGTTACATCATATATATTTAATATTACGTGATGTGTGCGATTGGTATGCGACCAGTCCGCGACTCCTGCTTCCGTGCATTCGCGACACATGCACATTATGGTACGAGACGCTTGCGCGGTGGTGGGTCCCGCGTGATGTCATATACGTGCTGGGGCGCGCTGGGTGCGAGACTCCCGCAAAAAAAAAATGATGTCCTAAAATGATATGTATGTGTCTTTAATATACATATTAGGGCAAGAGATTATTCATAAAAATAATATATTTGTACTTATAATAAACTTATATTATTTTTAAATATATTTTCGCAAAGTCGGGTGCGTACATTGTGAGCGCAGAGTGCGCGGGTCCCATGTGACCTCAAAAAAAAAGATTTCTTTGGTTCATAACATTTCTCACTGTAACTATTGAAGGACCCCACCCATTTTAATCATTCTTGTTGGAGCATCTTTAGAGAGACATCTCTTTTCCTACAAGAACCCTTTTTGCTTGTTTTTTTTGGTGTTTTTCAAAAAATATCAAACAAAATGGCATGTGGACAGCAGCAGGAGGAAGTATCTTCTGAAGAAGAATTCTTGCAGGAGACCACACCCACAAAGGCCGGAATCTGTCGTGTGGAAATTCTTCACTTTTCCACCTGGAGAGAAGAAATTAAATGCGAGAAAGGTGACGTGCAACGTTTGTGACCGAGTCCTGTCAAGAGGCAGTGAAAAAAATACTCTTGTGGCACTGCTTCTATGTACAAGCATCTCCGGACCACACATCCTCTCAATCTTGCTCGGGAGGAAATGAGGCGATCTGCTGTGAACCCCTCACCTGCTGTGGCAAGTACGTCTGGAGCGTCCTTGGGAACACCTGCAATGGACATTAGGCCAGAATTCGCCTTTCTCGAGCAACACTGCGTGAAGTGTAAGAAACATATGCTTCGGTGAGCAGTCGGTGGATGCAGTTTGTGCTGCGCAACGCAACCATCATTGTTAATGTTTGTTTTTTTTGTTTTTGGAATGATAAGTAATTCCAAAAGTTTCCTGTTTTATTCGTTCTTTTTTGTTCATTTTTTGAAAAAAACACCCCCAAAAATTCAAAATTGTTAAAAAAAAAATACAAAAGAAGAAGAAAAACTACCTTATCTGGTTAAAGAAAGAACTATAATTGCAAGGTAATTTGTGAAAGTTTGGTTGAATATATGTATACAGCATGATTGACTGAAAGAATACATTAGTAGTGTATGGTGAATTTATAGGTGAAGATTTATGAGGAAGTACTGCAGCGTGACACTGCAAGCTCATTAGCTGCACTGCACCGTGGCACTTCCGAAGCACAAGGATGTGACATATGCACATGAATATGTTGCAACACTGTGCTTTCCCTCTGCACTGATGCACAAACTGCAGCCATGTGGTGACACAGGCACCCTTGCACCATGGTGCCTGTGTCATGCGGAGATTGTTTTTGTGCAGGAAGGGACACCTTCCTGCGCAAAAACAATCAGTAAAGGCATTTTCCTCTTTCAATGTATGCTGTGGAATGCAGCATGCATTGAAAGAGGAAACAATGAGGAGAAATGAAAACAATTCTCCTTGTTGCGCCTTGCTACACCAACTCTAGGATGGCTTAGCATTCAGACACATCTCCAGATTTACGATTTCTCATAAATCTGGAGATGTGCCTTGTTCTATGGGTGTTGCGTGGGAACACCCGCAGCATCACCTATGGAACGCCCCTTCAACGCAAAGTTGTGTGTATGAAGGGGTCGTATTTACAAGGAGAGGAAAGACTACGCAGGGTGGCTTTTCCTCTCCTTGTAAATATGAAGGAGTGCCTGGCGCCATAACTACGTTACAAAAAGTGACGTACTGGTGGCGCAGGGTGCTTGTAAATCTGCCCCATAAGTGCTTAGGTATTGGCAGACTGATACAATAAGAACATAGTGCTGGATGGGTGATTGAAGAATTGCATGAGACTAACAGGAGGTATCCTACGCTGCATGGGTACTACTTCAGTGTTTAATGGAGTGGACCAATAGTATGTATCTGCTTAGAGATGTGTAGGGATTATGCACAGAATATTTTATGTGTACTTGTGTTTGTGCCTAGGTCATTTTATAAGAATACCACAAGTAACTGGAATGATGACAGTGCTGCAAACAGAGTGAACACTTAATTTATAAGTGCTTACGTATTGGTGGAGTGATAGGATAAGTAGGTAGTGGTAGATAAGTGATTAAAGAAGTGCATGGGACAGACTGGACGATTACTACACTGCATGAGTACTAACTGGGTATTTAGAAGAGTGTATCAATAGTATGTAGCTAGTTAGAAGTCTGCTTGGATAGTGCATAAAATATTATAGCTGTACTTGTGTTAGTAGCTAGGCCATTCCATAAGTTCATGACTAGTAACTAGAATAATTACAGTATTACAAACAGAGTGTATAGTGCTTAGGTATTGGTGGAGTAATAGGATAAGCAGATAGTGCTGTATGGGTGATTGGAGAAATGCATGGGACAGACAGGAGTATTCCTACACTGCATAGGTACTAACTGGGTATTTAGAAGAGCGTATCACTAGTTTGTAGCTGGTTAGAGGTGTGCATGCATAGTGTACAAAATATTGTACTTGCACTTGTGTTAGTGACTACGCCATTCCTTAAGTATACGACTAATAACTGGAGTAATTTCAGTGTTGCAAAGAAAGTGCGTTCTCAATTTATAAGTGCTTAGGTATTGGTGAAGTGATAGGATACGTAGATAGTGCTGGATGGGTGAATGGAGAAGTGCATGGGACAGACAGAAGGATTACTAGACTGCATAGGTACTAACTGGGTATTTAGACGAGCGTATCAATAGTATGTAACTGGTTAGAGGTCTGCATGCATAGTGTACAAAATATTGTACCTGCACTTGTGTTAGTGGCTAGGCCATTCCTTAAGTATATGACTAATAACTGGAGTAATTTCAGAGCTGCAAAGAGAGTGCATGCTAAATTTATTAGTGCTTAGGTATTGGCAGAGTGATAGGATACATAGATAGTGCTGGATGGTTGAATGGAGAAGTGCATGGGACAGACAGAAGGATTCCTAGTCTGCTTGGGTACTAACTGAGTATTTAAAAGACTGTATCAATGCTATGTAGCTGATTAGAGATCTGCATGCATAGTGCACAGAATATTGTAGCTGTACTAGTTTTACTGGCTTTGTCATTCCTTAGGTACAGGACTAGTAACTAGAATAATTTCAGTGCTGCAAAGAGAGTACATGCTTAGGTATTGCAGAGTGATAGTGATGCAGCGCGGAAACTTGGGTATCGGGAATCAAGACAAAACCCCGTACCTAATATCCTCCGTTTGTCACAGACCAAATATCACATTAACACATTCACTCTTACAATCATTGGTGGGGCCCATTACACCCACATTCACACTTCACTTCTCACTGGTCTGCACTTACAGGAGAGATGAATGTTCCAAGCACTGACATGAAAGGAATACCTTATAACCTATAGGGAGAAAATTATTTACACATCTTTACATTAAACCTTATATCTACACATTGTAAACCTGAAACATTAAGATACTCCTCCCACGTGATCGATGGATCATTTAGTTGGATTGGTAAGGTAATTTACTCCGGCTAAACACACTCAAGATCCTGATCTATCCTCTCTTAATAAACGACCAAAACACACTTGCTTGTTAATCAATATTTTGTTTATCTAATTAATGCAAGAATTTAGTTCCATCTAGTGAATTTATTAGTCATTACGCAAATCACAGAACACCATATTTACCTAATCTGGCTATCGGTCGTCCTTTAAGTCATCCAATTTGGTCGTCAATCAGTCAGAATTCGAAAGTTCTTCATGCAGCACGCTACAGACCCATGAATGGACAAGGACCAGAGCCGTGCAAGCATCAATCAGTGCCCATAGATTTTTAGGAAGTCCTTAGTTCATCAAAGAAATGGGCAGCAATTCAGTCTGTCAAAGATTCAGGAATACCGCGTCACCGTCGTCTCCGTCAGCAAAGAAAAATAAGGAAGCAGCAAAGAGAATCTCTCGACCTCTCTATTCTAACGTCACTTTTATAATGAAAGTAAGGTCTAGAAGATACATTTTACAACATTTGGGCTTCATCCATTGGTTGGTTGGGTTTGTTCAGTGAGGTTTCAAACAGTTCAGGGGGTTTAGGTCATTATACTTGATGGTTCCGGTTTTTGTAAAAGTCCTTTGTCGAAAAATTTGGCAGGCCTCTCATCGTGACCTTGTCTGGGTACAACGAGAGCAGGGTTATGTCGAGGCCACTGGTACATGAAATAAGACATGCGCACTTCGTCTGAAACCTTGTGGAATGGTGGCCATCGCGGGAGAAAATTATTTACACATCTGTACATTAAACCTTATATCTACACATTGTAAGCCTGAAACATTAAGATACTCCTCCCACGTGATCGATGGATCATTTAGTTGGATTGGTAAGGTAATTTACTCCGGCTAAACACACTCAAGATCCTGATCTATCCTCTCTTAATAAACGACCAAAACACATTTGCTTGTTAATCAATATTTTGTTTATCTAATTAATGCAAGAATTTAGTTCCATCTGGTGAATTTATTAGTCATTACGCAAATCACAGAACACCATATTTACCTAATCTGGCTATCGGTCGTCCTTTAAGTCATCCAATTTGGTCGTCAATCAGTCAGGATTCGAAAGTTCTTCATGCAGCACGCTACAGACCCATGAATGGACAAGGACCAGAGCCGTGCAAGCTTCAATCAGTGCCCATAGATTTTTAGGAAGTCCTTAGTTCATCAAAGAAATGGGCTGCAATTCAGTCTGTCAAAGATTCAGGAATACCGCGTCACCGTCGTCTCCGTCAGCAAAGAAAAATAAGGAAGCAGCAAAGAGAATCTCTCGACCTCTCTATTCTAACGTCACTTTTATAATGAAAGTAAGGTCTAGAAGATACATTTTACAAAATTTGGGCTTCAACCATTGGTTGGTTGGGTTCGTTCAGTGAGGTTTCACACAGTTCAGGGGGTTTAGGTCATTATACTTGATGGTTCCGGTTTTTGTAAAAGTCCTTTGTCGAAATACTTGGCAGGCCTCTCATCGTGACCTTGTCTGTCTGGGTACAACGAGAGCAGGGTTATGTCAAGGCCACTGGTACATGAAATAAGACATGCGCACTTCGTCTGAAACCTTGTGGAATGGTGGCCATCGCGTCGAGTTAGCTTGGCGGCCATCTTGATTTTAGGCCCAAAGGATAATTTAAGCGAAACAAACACGAAAGAGTAATTAATACATAGAAATAATGAATAAAATGTAAAACCCTCACTAATTCCCCTATGTGCTTGTAGTTATCTAGCGTATTGCGACATTTAAAGCGTTCATATTCACCCATTGATGTCATCTGGTGCAACATTGCAAAAACGTCACAAAAGCAACATATATCATGCGATATTCTATTTTTCTAATGTTAATACGCATACATATGTTAATCACAAATTATTTAGCCATGCAAAATGCAAATCCCACGTGTATTTCATACATTAGTAATTGTTGATTAGACTTCAAGCAAACACATTAATAGTATTATAATTAATAGATTATTCTAATTAGCTAAAACATGCAGAATGGGGGGTATACAAAATTTTGTACTACCCGCTCCATCAATAGGATACGTAGATAGTGCTGGATGGGTGATTGGAGAAGTGCATGGGACAGACAGGAGGATTCCTAGGTTGCATGGGGAGTACTTTACTAAGTAGCTGTTAGAGGTTTATATATATAGTGCACAGCTGAATGTTGTTGTGCATTGATAGTGTTTGGATTACTTAATCTTATCTTGACAGTAGTACATATCAAAAAAAGCTAAACATTTGGATGGTCAGAGCCTTTAGAGCCAGAGAACTAGGTCAGCAGAGCTGCTTTAGAGCCAGAGAACCAGGTCACAAGAGCTGCTCTAGAGCCTAAGAACTTGGTCAGCAGAGCTGCTCTAGAGGGAGAGAACCAGGGCAGCAGAGCTGCTTTAGAGGGAGAGAACCAGGGCAGTAGAGCTGCTCTAGAGCCTAAGAAGCAGGTCAGCAGAGCTGTTCTAGAGGCAGAGAACCAGTTCAGAAGAGCTGCTTTAGAGGGAGAGAACCAGGGCAGCAGAGCTGCTCTAGAACCCGAGAACCAGGTCAGCAGAGCTGCTTTAGAGCCTGTGAACCAAGTCAGCAGAGCTGCTCTAGAGCCTAAGAACCAGGTCAGCAGAGATGCTCTAGAAGCAGAGAACCAGATCAGCAGAGCTGATTTAGAGCCAGAGAACCAGGTCAGCAGAGCTGCTCTAGAGCCTAAGAAGCATGTCAGCAGAGCTGCTCTAGAACCAGAGACCCAGGTCAGCAGAGCTGCTCTAGAGCCAGAGACCCAGGTCAGCAGAGCTGCTCTAGAGGCCGAGAACCAGGTCAGCAGAGCTATTGTAGAGCCAGAGAACCAGATCAGCAGAGCTGCTCTAGAGCCTAAGCCCTAGGTCAGCAGAGCTGCTCTAGAGCCAGAGAAACCAGGTCAGCAGAGCTGCTTTAGAGGGAGCGAACCAGGTCAGCAGAACTGCTTTAGAGCCAGAGAACTAGGCCAGCAGAGCTGCTTTAGAGCCAGAGAACCAGGTTAGCAGAGCTGCTTTAGAGCCAGAGAACCAGGTCAGCAGAGCTGCTCTAGAGCCAGAGAACCAAGTCAGCAGAGCTGCTCTAGCAGACACTGACTGACTGACACTGACTGACTGACACTGACTGATTGACACTGACTTGACTGACACTAATTGACTGACACTGACTGACACTGACTGACTGACACTGACTGACTGACACTGACTGACTGACACTGACTGACTGATTGAAACTGATTGACACTGACTGACTGACTGACTCTAATTGACTGACACTGACTGACACTGCTTGACTGACACTGACTGACTGACACTGACACTAACTGACTGACTGACACTGACTGACTACTCTCTACTACTCTACTACTCACTCCCTACTACTCTCTACTACTCTCTCTCTACTACTCACTCTCTACTACTCACTCTTTACTACTCATTCTCTACTACTCTCTCTCTACTACTATCTACTACTCACTCTCTACTACTCTCTACTACTCTCTCTCTACTACTCACTCTCTACTATTCACTCTCTACTACTCACTCTCTACTACTCTCTCTCTACTACTCATTCTCTACTACTCACTTACTACTACTCTCTACTACTCACTCTCTACTACTCACTCTACTACTCACTCCACTATTCACTCTCTATTACTTACTCTCTACTACTCTCTACTAACTCTCTACTACTCTCTACTACTCACTCTACTACCCACTCTCTACTACTCTCTACTACTCTCTCTCTGCTACTCACTCTCTACTACTCACTCTCTACTACTCACTCTCTACTACTCACTCTCTACTACTCTCTACTACTCACTCTCTACTACTCTCAACTACTCACTCTACTACTCACACTCTACTACTCTCTACTACTTACTCTCTACTACTCACTCTCTACTACTCACTCTAGTACTCACTCTACTACTCTCTACTACTCACTCTCTGCTACTCTCTACTACTCATTCTCTACTCTCTATTACTCACTCTCTACTCTCTACCTCTCTACCTCTCTCTCTACTACTCTCTACCTCTACCTCTCTACCTCTACCTCCACCTCTACACCTCTACCGCTACACCTCTACCTCTCTACCTCTCTCTACACGCACACATATGCACATATATATGCATATATATGCATTTATATATATGTATGTGTATATATATACATACATACATATATAAACATATATATAATCGGCATATCTATATAAATACAAATATAAATGCATGCATACATATACATATATGCATACATATGCATGTTATGTACATGAAAGTTTAAAAAACACTAATACAAGCAAAGCTAAAATGCCACCTAATTACAAACAGAATTGCTTTAACTTAAATGAGGGTGAGACGGATTGCATTTTCAATGCTTGTTTACTTTGGTTCCATCAAGAAGGCATTCAGATGTGTCACACATTTGCCATAAATTCTGAATGTTAGCACTCTAGTTGCTCATTAGATCACTGTAGTAAAGCTACCAGGGAAGTCTGCTGCTTGTATTCAAAGTGCATGTTTCAGTCTGCATGTCAGAATTTTTTAATGAAATAGAAGAGGGTTTGAGAAGTCAAAATGTGCCCTAATTTTTTTTCTGCTGCACTAATCTTAATTTCCATGGCAAAATGAACCCCCTCATTTTGATCCTTTGCAAATTAAATATTTTTAGTGTTACCACTTTATTCCAATCAAGATGGCTTCAGGTGTGCCATACTTTTGTCATAAGTAAGACTGTTAGCGCTCTAGTTGTTCTTTAGAACACTCTGGGACATTCTGTCATTGGGCTATACTTGGGCTACATCTGGGTGATATTTGTGCTACATTTCGGCTCTTTTGTCTCTGGTGGCCATATTGGGAGACTTATTTGTTATGAAGTTTCCTAATTTCCTCATTTACTACAGTCTCCTCAGTAGGAAATACTTTCAGTTTTTTACTTTGATTCCATCAAGAAGGCATTCAGATGTGTCACACAATTGCCATAAATTCAGAATGTTAGCACTCTAGTTGCTTATTAGATCACTGTAGTAAAGCTACTGCTCACCAGGGAAGTCTGCTGCTGGTATTGAAAGTATATGTTTCAGTCTGCATGTCAGAATTTTTTAATGAAATAGAAGAGGATTTGAGAAGTCACTCAAAATGTGCCCTAATGTTTCCTTCTGCAGCACTAATCATACTTTCTATGGAAAAATTAACCCCCTCATTGTGTTCCTTTTTAAATTAAATGTTTTAAGAGTTACCACTTTATTCCAATCAAGATGGCTTCAGGTGTGCCATACGTTTGTCATAAGTAGTACTGTTAGCGCTTTAGTTGTTCTTTAGAACACTCTGGGAAGCTGCAGTAGAACACAAAGGAATCAACTGACAGTCTCTGCCCTTGTTGGATGTACATGTTTTACTGGGAATGTCAGACTTCATTCTCACATGACTGAGAAAGATAATGTGAATTTACAGAAAATATGTTCTCAGTTTTGCTTATAGATCACCTTCCAAACCTTTGTGGGAAAAGCATGAGAAAATAGTTTTCTCTCAAACATGATTCATGATATCCCAGCAGAAGGCTTTTTCACATGGTAAAATCACCTTAGAACACACCACAATTCCTAAAATGAGTATGGTACCATCAACAAATGATTTATAATGTAACTAAAGTCTTAAAACCTTCTATTAACTGCAATGCTTTTTAATGAGATTGTATCATGTATATTGGTCCCGAGATGGCTGCCAAAACTTCTTGGATGAAGTGCTGACAGCCAATCAGATCTCACGATGAGATGAGTGGTTAGGCTCCGCCCAGATATATCTATTTTTTTTCCCTTTAATATCTAAAAGACTACTGAACAGATTTACACCATTTAACAAAAAGGCACGACTCTGAGCCAAGGGCTACCTTTTTGCCAAATTTGGTGTAATTCCGTTCAACAGGTCGGGCTGTAGCTGCGATTAAAGGTTCCTATGGAAAATTGCATGGGGAAAACACGTTTCGGGACCCCCCTTTTTTCTCGGCCCCTGCTTCATGAATCACCCTAAGACTTTCAGGATGGGAGCGGACCGGAGCGCCCCACCAGTTTTGTAAATTTCGCAAAGATTCGTCAACCGGCGCCAAAGTTAGTCCAAATAGAATGTTGCGGATTTCCTATGGATAATAGGTCCTAACTATGACTACCTACTGGCGACCACCAGTAGGTATATATATATATATATTTTCACCTTCGTTTCCCCAAGAGGATTCCTCACGCACTCACGGACAGAAGCCAAGCTTAGCCAGTAAAGTTTGGTTGTAATCCATTTAATCACAGCGTGCCAGTTCAAACAAAGGTCCTTGAAACGCGTCGGCACATCTAATTTGAAATGATGGAACATGAAGGCGAGCGGCATTAGAAAGCCGGAGGGTGCGAGTGCTGCGTGTGCCCTCTCAATGCTTGGGGCATTTTGTTGGTTCATTTATCTCACGGCAGCCCAGCCGTGGAGAGGAGCACCGTCATTTAAAAAGTGAGGCTGGGGGTTTTTGAACTTTCGTAACCCAAACAGCGCAACGCTCGAAATGCAAAATCTGCCCGTCTGTTATGTCTCATCATCCTAATTAAGGATTACAAATGCTTTAATTACAAAATGCGCATCGAACTTACTCAAGAAAATAATGACACTCACCTTAAGGACTACATGTCCCAGGATAAAGCTAACAGATGAAATGTAGCACCTCCCACCAAGATCCTGAATGGAAATAAAAAACGCCGTAAAATGAATGGTGAGCTTGTGATGTGTTATTTTTAGCAGCCCAGGAAGAAGGGGCCCAGAGCCTTGAAACGCGTCGGCACATCTAATTTGAAATGATGGAACATGAAGGCGAGCTGCATTAGAAAGCCGGAGGGTGCGAGTGCTGCGTGTGCCCTCTCAATGCTTGGGGCATTTTGTTGGTTCATTTATCTCACGGCAGCCCAGCCGTGGAGAGGAGCACGTCATTTAAAAAGTGAGGCTGGGGGTTTTTGAACTTTCGTAACCCAAACAGCGCAACGCTCGAAATGCAAAATCTGCCCGTCTGTTATGTCTCATCATCCTACTTAAGGATTACAAATGCTTTAATTACAAAATGCGCATCGAACTTACTCAAGAAAATAATGACACTCACCTTAAGGACTACATGTCCCAGGATAAAGCTAACAGATGAAATGTAGCACCTCCCACCAAGATCCTGAATGGAAATAAAAAACGCCGTAAAATGAATGGTGAGCTTGTGATGTGTTATTTTGAGCAGCCCAGGAAGAAGGGGCCCAGAGCCTTGAAACGCGTCGGCACATCTAATTTGAAATGATGGAACATGAAGGCGAGCTGCATTAGAAAGCCGGAGGGTGCGAGTGCTGCGTGTGCCCTCTCAATGCTTGGGGCATTTTGTTGGTTCATTTATCTCACGGCAGCCCAGCCGTGGAGAGGAGCACCGTCATTTAAAAAGTGAGGCTGGGGGTTTTTGAACTTTCGTAACCCAAACAGCGCAACGCTCGAAATGCAAAATCTGCCCGTCTGTTATGTCTCATCATCCTACTTAAGGATTACAAATGCTTTAATTACAAAATGCGCATCGAACTTACTCAAGAAAATAATGACACTCACCTTAAGGACTACATGTCCCAGGATAAAGCTAACAGATGAAATGTAGCACCTCCCACCAAGATCCTGAATGGAAATAAAAAACACCGTAAAATGAATGGTGAGCTTGTGATGTGTTATTTTTAGCAGCCCAGGAAGAAGGGGCCCAGAGCCTTGAAACGCGTCGGCACATCTAATTTGAAATGATGGAACATAAAGGCGAGCTGCATTAGAAAGCCGGAGGGTGCGAGTGCTGCGTGTGCCCTCTCAATGCTTGGGGCATTCGCCAGTAGATAGTTATAGTTAGGACCCTGTTTCCATAGGAAATCCGCAACATTCTATTTGGAATAACTTTGGCGCCGGTCGACGAATCCTCGCGAAATTTTCAAAATAGGTGGGGCGCTACGCTCCGCTCCTACCCTGAAAGTGTCGGGGGGATTCGTCAAGCGGGGGCTGAGATAAAAGGGGGGTCCCAAAACGCGTTTTTCCCATGCATTTTTCCATAGGACCTTTAGACACAGCTACAGCCCGAACGGCTGAACAGAGTTACTTGAAATTTGGCAGAGAGGTAGTCCTCAGGTCAAGGAAGTGCCTTTTGTAGGTCTGGTGTAAATCTGTTCAGTAGTTCCTGAGAAAATAGCATTTAAATCAATATATATATCTGAGCCAGCTTACGGTGCGCTTACCGTGCGCTTACGGTAAGCTTACCGTACGCGTACGGTGCCGTGTGCCAGCGCGATTCTGATTGGCTGTTAGATCTTAGTAAACATTAGAATCGGTCGAAACCAGGAAGCGGCGGCCGCCATTTTCTCTCTCGCACTCTGAGGGGGGGAGGAAAAACAAAGGCAAAAAACATGTAAAGGGACTGTTTAGACAGCTCCTAACCACCTAGCCTTGATGAATGTGTCCCCAAAGAACCCCCAAGGCCAAAAATTCATTTTTATTTTTTTACGAAAAATCGCCGATTACGCTTACCGTACGCGTACGGTAAAAAAATAAAATAAAAAAAAAATTATCAACACTCTCCCCACCCCGTGTGCAAATGGTGCCCGCAGGCCACCATTTGTGCATGGCCATAGTTTAACCCATAATTCCAAAATTAAAAGCTTACCTTTCACAACGAAGCGCATAATATGTCCTCCATGTGCGCACGGTGCGCGAAGCGCATCGTGCGTACATGGCCCATCCACGGCACTAACTGCGTAAAGTGGGCGCGCGGTGCGCGAAGCGCACCGTGCGCGCACGGAACGAACTGCGTTAAGTGGGCGCGCACGCCACGAATGGCGTAAAGTAACTTAGCATTTAAAAAACCGTACAAATTCACTGAAAAAACCATAGGTTTCACACACGTTATAGTTAGGAATTAGCATTTAAAAAACCTTGCAAATTCAGTGAAAAAACCATAGGTTTCACACATGTTATAGTTAGCTGGACATTTTACTGATAAAAAACCAATGAAATTCCCCCGTTATAGTTAGTGCAGGCAACTATAACTCACGCGACCGCAATCCTCTGCTGATGCTAATACTGTATTTAGACACTTATTTGCCCATGTCTTCTTCCATTAAATTTTAGCTATACATATATTACAAATATTTTTTTTTCATAAAGACACATATGTCATCAGCAGAGGATTGCGGTCGCGTGAGTTATAGTTGCCTGCACTAACTATAATGGGGGAATTTCATTGGTTTTTTATCAGTAAAATGTCCAGCTAACTATAACATGTGTGAAACCTATGGTTTTTTCACTGAATATATATATAGCACAGACACATCCCATGGTCATTATAGCACTTTACATGATCACCAGATTACATTACATCTGTTGGATTATTATTATTATAAGCAGTGGTTAATTTGTAAAAAATATAAGTGCCGGGGCTCTTGTCAGGAGGTAGCTTTGACCAGACATTTCTCCAGTTGGCGCTATCTAACACAGAACCAACCACTAACAATGAATCCCTACAAGTGAGAAGAGGATGTGGTGTAATGTCCAGAGCTGCCAACTTCGGAGATGGGGAACCAGGTTCAAGTGTCAATGTTGGCTCAACATCATTAATTCTGGACGAATCACTTAATCTCCCTGTGCCTACCAAAATTAATGGGTCCTTAACTGGTGCTGAAGCTCCGGTGTTGATGATTAAGTGCCTGTGCTGAGCTCTGGGAAACCACCAGCTCAAATTAAGCAGTGATTATAAGCACAGTGGGTTAAATTACTTGCCCAGAAGCAAAGAATGTTAAATCACTTCCAGGCTCAAACGTGGCTCCCCAGCTCCAAAGTCAGCAGCCTTGGCTGTTAGGCCACATCCATATTTCTCAATTTGTGTGTGAATGGCATACACAAGTGATATGTTTGTGTATGATCACGTATATGGAGCACAGTCTCCGTTAAAATGAATTTGTGAAGTTAAAAATCAGCAGCAACAAATACTGGAAGGTTCTTGCTCGGGCATACTTGCAAGCGATTGTTTTACAACTGGACTTAGAGACATTGTTCAGCACATCAGAAATTGTGCAAAAACAGGGCTAATCATTTTAAATATTACTTGCAAATAGAAGTGGACTTTCGCAAGCCACCAAAAATCGACTCTTGACCTACCAGTGGGTCCTGAATCACAGTTTGGGAAGCACTGATGTATATTATTAAGATTGTGAGTATTTGATTACTTAATTACTTGAAGTGCTCTAAATTAAATGACATTTTAAAAAGTATCATTTAAAACATTTTTTTTAAATACATTTGCATATTCAGTTTTCCATCAAAGATGATACAAAAATATAACAGTGCAGCATTATTACAGTTTGACGAAGACAGTTTCATTCAGGAGTGTGCGGTGGATACAGAGTCCAGGGAAACATTCACATTTTAAGGTTAGTGACTATTAAAAATAGATTCAATTCAAAAAGGAATAATAATGATTTTTCAATGTCATTTTTTAGTTATTACAATTTGAATTGAAGTAAATAGTATTTTAATTTATATTAAAGTTTACGTATAGAGTTTTGGGTTTCGTTTTTTTTCTAGGGTTCAGAAATGGCTATAGTTTTGGTGTGATAAGGAGGTTTGAGGGTTCAGGGATGTTTCTTTGTGATGTTAAGGGTTTTTAGTGTTCAGGCATTTCTTGGGCTTGGTGACGGTTTCATAGAGGCCTGGATTGTGCTTTGAGATGTTAAGGAAGTTTTAGAGTTCAGGGTTGAGAAAGTTTTTGGGTTTCATGGAACATTTTAGGGTTCAGAGATGGATACTTTCTTAGGGTGGCATGCGATTCTTAGTGTTAATGGCTGGGTACTATCTGTAGTGATAAGAATTTTTTAGGGTTTACAGGTGGGTAGTTTCTTGGGATGGTAAAGAGTTTATTGGCTCAGAGACGGGTAGTGTGTTTGGGTGGTGAGGTAAGGAGGTTTTAGGATCCAGGGGTGTTTTTTGGGGTAGTCAGGATTTTTAGGGTTTAGATGTGAGAAGTGTTTTGGGGTGGTAAGGGATTTTACATTTCAAGGTTGAGTAGTTTTTCGAGGAGGTAATGCATTTTCAGTGTTCAGGGTTGGGTTTGTTTTTAGGGTGGTAAGAATATTTTATAATTCAGATATGGAGAGTTTATTTTATTGTATCAAAATCCCTTTAAGAGGGCCACTGGGCAAGCAGGAGGGGCTGAGGCCTTTTACGCCTGATGTCTTGATTCTACTATTGATTCTGAGCAACTGGACCAAGTACTTCTTCAGCACTTCACCCCATGGAATAGTGTGGTCCATGCAGTCCAAGGCTCCCTTGGGTGGAGGTGAATACAGCAGGGTGAACACAGGCACAAAATAGGCACAATAGCTGCAATAAATTATTTTCCAGCCAAATACTTACTTTTATGATATAAGAAGTATTTTATTTTCCAGCTAACTACACAAAGGGAAATATGACATTCATAAACAACTACACAATGCCCTCCGATCAGGGCTCTAGTGGTTTGTAGGCATTTCGCTGTTTCCCACTCCCTCCTTGCTCTAGCGATCTTTGTTATTCCCCCTTCACTTCAGGCAAGTATCAGGGTAAGCCCCACTTGTAGTCTGTTTTTCAAGAGTTCACTCCGACTCTGTATCAAAGTCAAATGTGTTAAAGCGCAGCAATGCTATGTAGCAAGCAAGTTCTCCCGGGACTGACAGGCCTGAATTCAGCCTTACATGCACAGGCAGGATAGGAGCATCTAGAGACGATGGCGCAGTCCCTGTTGGAAAACTTTGTCTCCCTTTTGCAATTTCTTCCTGAAACCCCTCATACAACACACTCCAACTTATCTGAAGGAAACCAAGAGCCTCCTGAACTTGCTACATGACATGACAGTGGATGATGACTCTACCATTCTGGTGACCCTTGATATCGAGAGTCTGTATACTAGCATCCCACAAGATGATACAATCAAAGTAATTAGCAAGGCTCTGGCGGGGGCCAATTGGAGCTTCCGAACACCAAGACAATTCGTCATTGAGTGTGCCACATTGGCACTCAAAGAGAACTTTTTTGAATACAAAGGGGATTTATTCCTCCAAACCACAGGCACTTCGATGGGCAGCACCTGTGCCCCCAGTGTGGCAGGGCTGTACATGCATGATTTTGAAGAAAAATACATCCTGGACGAAAGCAATCCTTTTGGTACGTTTATCTGTTTTTAGAAGAGATACATGGAGGATGTCCTTGTCATTTGGCAAGGACCTGAACATACACTCGCAGATTTTGTGGAACGGATAAATAACTTTGACATCAACCTTAAGTTTACCCATTCCTTTGACAAAAAATAAATGGTTTTCTTGGATGTAACCATCACTAAAGAAAACGGTAAACTTGAGACACGGACGTATCACAAACCCACTGCAAGGAACAACCTCCTTGAAATTTCAAGATTTCATCCAAGGGCTTTAAGAGAGAACTTGCCCTACAGCCAATACCTCTGCATAAGAAGAAACTGCAGTAAACTTGAGGACTATCACACTCAAGCAGCAGATCTATCTAAAAAACTGAGAAACTGAGGATACCCAGATAGAATCCTGAAAAAAAGCCCGAAACGAGCTATAAATCAAACTCATGAGGCTTTATTAGAGGAGAATCCTAAACACACTAAAGAGATTCCCCTGACCTGTGTGACCACCTACAGCATAGTATCGAACGCTGTGACTAAATTGATTAACAAGCACTGGAGAATCTTAGAGACCAATAACAAGAAATGGGAGAAACCCCTTTTCTCATTCACGAGAGCTAGGAGCTTGAGGGACTCCCTGGTGTCCACCCCCCCGAAACTAAGAGACTATGATCCCAATCCCTCAGTCCTAAATTCCTGGGGCCTGCCAAGTGTGACAGGGCATTTTCCCTGTGGGAATTGCAGCGTCTGCCACTTGACATCCCTCACAAAGTACCTAGATCTCGAGCCTAATAAAACCTGGACACTGAGATCACACACTAACTGTAACTCCACGAACGTGGTGTATTTGATCATATGCACATGCGGCCTTAGATATTTGGGTATGACCAGCAGGAAAGTAAAGCAGCGTATCTGTGAGCACAGAAGCAACATCCGTTGTAAAAAGAACACGACTCGTATGACAGAACACTTCCTACAGAAAAAGCACACGACATATGATCTGCAATGGACGATAATCGAACAGATTAAATCCAGCACTAACACCAAACTCTTGTATGAAAAGGAACAGCATTGGATTTACAGACTTTTCACGCACAAACATGGGCTAAATGATAATATCCCATGAAGTTCTGTCATGCGGAAATAACCAAAAGGGATGATGGACGGAATGTTGAACATTGCAAGCATTCACCCCCAGTCAACTGATCTGAGTTTTATCCATCGTCATTCTTTAGCTCACTCTGCCACCCCAGTTTAGACATGGCCATATGCAAATTAGTCTGACCCTGTGACTCATGGGAACAGTCCAGCCCGAACTGCCAAGCCATGTCTTCACTGGACTGGAAACAAGCATCCTGGGACCGGTTTCAGGTTCATAAGCCTCATCAGCCAGGCTATCTTGAATCCAGTGGCAAAGTGAGCAAGGGACCCACGTCTGGGCATACCCTGCCAACTTAGGGTAAACAAAGCAAAACCAAAGGGGATGATGGTCAGAGTGTTGAACATTGAACGTTGAACATTGAACATGTTGAACATTGCCCAGACGTGGGTCCCGTGCTCTCCATGCCACTGGAATCAAGCTTTCCTGGCTGAAGAAGGGTGTAACCCTGAAAACGGTCCTAGGATGCTTGTTTCCAGTCCAGGAAGGACCTAGCTAGCCAGTTCGGGCTGGACTGTTCCCATGAGGCACAGGGTCAAGACTGATTTGCATATGGCCGGGTTCAAACTGGAATGGCATGGTGAGCAAAAAAACGATGGATTTAGGCCCAGATCTCTGTACTGGGGTGAATGTATGACATTGTTCTGCATTCTGTCCTTCAACTGTTGTTTTTGCATTTGTCACCCCGAGTGGGACGGGTATGCCCAGACGTGGGTCCCATGCTCTCCATGCCACTGGAATCAAGCTATCCTGGCTGAAGATGGGTGAAACCCCAAAACCGGTCCTAGGATGCTTGTTTCCAGTCCAGTGAGGACCTAGCTTGGCAGTTCGGGCTGGACTGTTCGCATGAGGCACAGGGTCAAGACTGATTTGCATATGGCTGGGTTCAAACTGGAATGGCATGGTGAGCAAAACAACAATGGATTTAGGCCCAGATCTCTGTACTGGGGTGAAGTTATGGCATTGTTCTGCATTCTGTCCATCATCTGTTGTTTTTGCATGCGGAAATAACCAGCATTTCATGACAGTCTAACATTCCATCGGAATACCCCCCGATTGGGGACTGGCTCAAGAATATATATAGATACATCTACTAGTGGGGACTAGATCAAGATTGTATATAAACTCTACTGTCCTTTGACACTTATAATCCCGCTGGAGGGTCAGTAGAAAATAGACACACACATTGGCAGTTCAAGACTGTATATAAACTCTACTGTCCTATGACACATACTATCCCACTGTAGGGTCAGTAGATAACAGACATACTTAATGGATGTTCAGCGTGGGCTTACTTTTATTTAAATCAAAGTCTGACATTTGCCCAATTCGAGGCGCAATTAACATATATGCTAACAATTTATGCAGACTTGTATTGATGTTTTGCGCCATGAACCACAAGGTGTAACATCTCTGTTTTCCTCGATTGTTTGTAGACAACCAATAAAGTTTCACAATAGTTAACCTTCAGTGAGGGTTAGCACACCACTCTCCCCAGTTTTCTTTTTCCTACAAGGGAGGTCGCGCCCGCACGCAAGTGCGATGACGCGGATGTTCTGCGTGGTTGCATTCGGCGTGCTGACGCAACATGTCTTTCAATGCAGCAATGGCGGGTTAAATGCGCCTGACACAGAAACTCCCCCATCCACGGAGTCCCTGATCGGGTGTGTACCAGGTGCCGAGAGGGCGCTTGGTCTTGGCGTAATGAGTATGAGATAATTGAGCTCCAGTCATGAGGTATTTCCTTTGCTTGCCGTCTTGCGCTTTAACTAAAGCATACAATCTTGCTCCCATTCCTAGTGTGTGATGTTACAGGGAGCATTTTAGTGGGCACGGGGACCTTCAACGAATGATCGGGGGAGTGATTTAGGGGCAAAGGGGCACCTTAACTTGAGGCGGGGTGTACGGGAAATGCTCACTCTAAAATGAAGGAAACAGATGTGTGAGTCATGGAAACTAAGCCAAAAGGTTTAACAGATTTATTTAGAAGGCACAACTTCAAGAGAAAGGCGTTTAAAATACAAAATACAAACTATAGTGACCTCGCATTCACAGAGAGTCACCAGAAGGCACTTTTACATGGAAGCATTGAAATTGTTTGAAGAGAGACACTTCAGAAAATACAACATAAGATGTGCAGAGTAAAAACCTCAAAGACACATTAAAAATGTACTATGAAAAGCATGATTTAAAACAAGGAAAATATTCTCAGAATACAAAATACATTTGATCCAAGATGTTGAGAATACTCACGTTGAAACCTAAAAGAAAGCAGACTTGTAATTACAATATAAGCATTTGAATTACAAAAGGAGAAACAACAATTTAAAATAACATGGCAGACATTGCATTTATATAGCAAAATATATGTCAAATAAAATAGTACTAAAACAAGAGCTCTTGGGGAAAACCTACACAGTCTGTCACCTACATACAGACAGGGAGGTAGTCCGACAAGAACCCCGCGGGCTTTCTTTATATACCCTTTAAGCAGTGAGAAGTGCCTACAGCGACGTCATCTCATGCCAGTCCTACTTACGTCAGTTACACCATGGTTCGCACATTTATGAGACATCTAGCGCCTATCCTACTAAATGCGGAACATAGACTAGGTGAAAGGTTATTTTCTCAGGCCAAGCGCTCGTTGTAAATTGCATAGGGGCAAGCAGAAAATATATAATGCAAAGGAATTATATATATATTCACTGAAAAAACCATAGGTTTCACACATGTTATAGTTAGCGGAAATTTTACTGATAAAAAACCAATGAAATTCCCCCGTTATAGTTAGTGCAGGCAACTATAACTCACGCGACCGCAATCCTCTGCTGATGCTAATACTGTATTTAGACACTTATTTGCCCATGTCTTCTTCCATACATTTTTAGCTATACATATATTACAAATATTTTTTTTTCATAAAGACACATATGTCATCAGCAGAAGATTGCGGTCGCGTGAGGTATAGTTGCCTGCACTAACTATAACGGGGGAATTTCATTGGTTTTTTATCAGTAAAATTTCCGCTAACTATAACATGTGTGAAACCTATGGTTTTTTCAGTGAATTTGCAAGGTTTTTTAAATGCTAATTCCTAACTATAACGTGTGTGAAACCTATGGTTTTTTCAGTGAATTTGTACGGTTTTTTAAATGCTAAGTTACTTTACGCCATTCGTGGCGTGCGCGCCCACTTAACGCAGTTCGTTCCGTGCGCGCACGGTGCGCTTCGCGCACCTTGCGCGCACAGTGAGCACGCGGTGCGCTTCGCGCGCCGCGCGCCGACTTTACGCAGTTAGTGCCGTGCACGCACGGTGGGCACGCGGTGCGATGACAAAGCAAGAAAGCACGTCAACAAATCTGTTTCTGCTTTCCTCCGTGACTATGGTATGGGTGCCATTTACCACAACAACTTGCGTTATGACATGCAAGACATTTATAGAGGAGATGGTGTGCACTTCAATGATGAAGGGAACAGAGTCTTCCTCTTGAACCTTAGACTCTGCATCGGTACTTACTTGTAGGTACCACTAAAAAATCATTTCATAAACACAACGGCTCTTTTTAGAGCCCCCTAATATCTAAACACTTAAATCTGATTTTCATTTTTTTTTTTTTTTTTTTCTACCGTACGCTTACCGTAAGCTTACCGTACGCGTACCCCGTGATTTTTTTTAAAATCAATAAATGTTTTTTTTGTACTTTTCTGTCCTTCTTTGACCCCCTTACAAATGTTAGGGGGTCTGGCTCTTTTTAGAGCCCCCTAATATCTAAACACTTAAATCTGATTTTCATTTTTTTTTTTTTTTTTTTTCTACCGTACGCTTACCGTAAGCTTACCGTACGCGTACCCCGTGATTTTTTTTAAAATCAATAAATGTTTTTTTTGTACTTTTCTGTCCTTCTTTGACCCCCTTACAAATGTTAGGGGGTCTGTAACTCTCCTCATTGCCCCCTTTCCTTGTTTTCACTCTTTTTTTTCAGAGTGAAATACACAAAATGGCGGCCGCCGCTTCCTGGTTTTGGCCGATTCGAATGTTTACTAAGATCTAAGAGCCAATCAGAATCGCGCTCGCGCACGCCACCGTACGCTTACCGTAAGCGTACGGTAAGCGTACCGTAAGCGGGCTCAGATATATATATTGATTTAAAGGCTATTTTCTCAGAATCTACTGAACAGATTTACACCAAACCTACAAAAGGCACTTCCTTGACCTAGGGACTACCTCTCTGCCAAATTTTGAGTAATTCTGTTCAGCCGTTCGGGCTGTAGCTCGTTCTAAAGGTCCTATGGAAAAATGCATGGGAAAAACGCGTTTTGGGACCCCCCTTTTATCTCAGCCCCCGCTTGACGGATCCCCCCGAGACTTTCAGGGTAGGAGCGGAGCGTAGCGCCCCACCTATTTTGAGAAATTCGCGAGGATTCGTCGACCGGCGCCAAAGTTATTCAAAATAGAATGTTGAGGTTTTCCTATGGAAACGTGGTCCTAACTATAACTACCTACTGGCGACCGCCAGTAGGTAATATATATATATATATATATATATAGATTCACTTAAAAAACCATAGGTTTCACACATGTTATAGTTAGCTGGACATTTCACTCATAAAAAACCAATGAAATTCCCCCGTTATAGTTACTGCAGGCAACTATAACTCACGCGACCGTAATCCTCTGCTGATGCTAATACTGTATTTAGACACTTATTTACCCATGTCTTCTTCCATTAATCTTTAGCTATACATATATTACAAATATTTATTTTTCAGAAAGACACATATGTCATCAGTGATGTAATATCTGACGTCATCAGCAGAGGATTGCGGTCGCGTGAGTTATAGTTGCCTGCAGTAACTATAACGGGGGAATTTCATTGGTTTTTTATGAGTTAAATGTCCAGCTAACTATAACATGTGTGAAACCTATGGTTTTTTAAGTGAATTTGCAAGGTTTTTTAAATGCTAATTCCTAACTATAACGTGTGTGAAACCTATGGTTTTTTCAGTGAATTTGTATGTTTTTTTAAATGCTAATTTATTTATGTATTATTTTTTTTATATATTTATTTTACAATAAACTACGTATTAAAATTTTTTTTTTTATTTTTTTTGTGTTTTACAGGGTGCCCGCACTGTGCGCGCACCCCCGCGATTTTTAAAAAAAAAAAAATTTTTTTTTGCCTTCGGGGTCCTTCAGGGACCCCCTGACAAAGGCTAGGGGGTCAGGAACTCTCTACCCTGCCCCCTTTTCACGTTCGCCACCTTCCTTTTTCACTCTCGCACTGAAAACAAACAAAATGGCGGCCGACACTTCCTGATTTCGACCGATTCGAACGTTGACTAACATGTAACCACCAATCAGAATTACGCTCGCGCACGTTAGGGTGCTCGCACGGTGCTCGCACGGTGCGCGCACCCTGCGCGCATATAGATATATATATGCTTTTAAATGCTATTTTCTCCGGAAACACTGAACAGATTTACACCAGACCTGCAAAAGGCACTTCCTTGACCTTATGGCTACCTCTCTGCCAAATTTCAAGTAATTCTGTTCAGCCGTTCGGGCTGTAGCTGTGTCTAAAGGTCCTATGGAAAAATGCATGGGAAAAACGCGTTTTGGGACCCCCCTTTTATCTCAGCCCCCGCTTGACGAATCCCCCCGAGACTTTCAGGGTAGGAGCGGAGCGTAGCGCCCCACCTATTTTGAAAAATTCGCGAAGATTCGTCGACCAGCGCCAAAGTTATTCAAAATAGAATGTTGCGGATTTCCTATGGAAACGTGGTCCTAACTATAACTACCTACTGGCGACCGCCAGTAGGTAATATATATATATAGATATATATGTCTTGGTTGCCACATTCATCACCCTGGTCTGACGTTGTTGTGGTGGGAACTTCTTTATTCTCATACCCAGACCTACTCAGGATGTGGTGGGCTATATTTCAAAAGGATAGAGAGATAGTGAACTCTGAGCCAGTGAACTTCGCGCACACGGGTAGGGTGGGAGCTCTATGGTTTGGAGCAGGAGGCCTCGCAGAGAGAGGCTGGCTGTGATTTTTAGTCAGACAAGCCTTGAGCCTGTTGTTCAGAAAATATGGGTGCAGAACTCTGGTCAATTTAACAAAAGGCCTACAAATTAGGCTGCCAGGGCCCACGTAGGGGCTCATGCTTTGCTGAGTGACAAGGATGGCCCAGGGTACTTGTTATATGGTAAAACCGGACCCTCTCTCATTTCCCTCCTCTTGTTCATTTTTGAACACCATTCGTACGGCATATCTAGCTGGCGGTGGGGTTAATGGCCAGAGTGTGTCATTAAGAAGCGGCTGTTTGTGGCTCTTATTTAGGTCAGCTCTTAATGATGCATAGGGTCCCCCCGATTGGTCAGTCATTGCCTCATATGGATGCACCAGGTCTCTTCCTTAGGGGATTGGTGGACTACCAGGCACCGGGTAGTGGCGATCAAGAGGGACCTGTGATGTGTTGTATTCAGGGAGGGTGAGCTCCACTATATTTAACATAGCTATGTCCTCTCCATTTCCTTGTCCATCGCATATTCCTGAGTATATACCTATGTCTGCGTAGTTCATCCCCACTACCTTGGCTACCTTAGAGCTGAATCTTTTGACACAATGTATTAGGACCTGTGCACCGCAACACACTAGCATCAACACACAAAAAATAGGCATTATAATTTCCAGTACGGCAGACAGCCATGAAGGCATCCAGTCAAAATTTAACCAATTAGAAAAAACGTCTGCCTCAGCACCTCCCTCCTCACGCATCTGTTTCCCCAAATTGTCCAAGTCCTCAATGGCCTTTGTAAGTGTTCCGTTGTCAGCATCGTTGGCCAATACGAACGTGCAGCAGGATTTCCCAATCTTGGCGCATACTCCACCATTCATTGCAGTCAAATGATCTAGAACATATCGGTGCTCTAGAACCTTGAGTCTCAAAGGACGTAGTTCCTCTTATATGGCGTTGAACCCATCACGGGTGTTGTTGATGAGTTGCATGAGTTTGTATCGGGTCACTTGAACACAGTGGGCATTTGCTTTAATCTGGATCAGGGGGAAGGCGCCCCCGAAGAAAAGTTCAGCGTCATTGAAAAGGCGGAATTCGTGTGGAATCTCGTGAAAGGGGCCATCTGAGAAATAGCGAATGATGCACCCTTCGTTGTCGGTGGAGCAGAGTGATATTGCCTGTCATCTGGTGGGCATGAATGTGGGAAATGTTCACTGCTGGTACGACCAGATGCAGTTCATGCATTGTTACCATTGTACATAGTCCATACCACTGGGGAGGCAGCTGATAGTGCGTTATGGACACCATGATCCCCTGCTGGCTTGTCAGGGCACTGGGAGTGGAAGTCAGGCATAGAGTGCTGGTCGAAAGTGTACACAACTGTGTTTTGGAGATCACTGACCCAGTCTGAGACTGGCGGGGCCGGCGCTTTCTTACGTTCAGTACGTAACGTATACCTGGCAAGCACTTGCTTGTGCTGGGTACGTAATTTATACCTAATACTTTGTCTATGTTGGCAGGATCGTTTAGGGGTATGTGGCACAGGGGGAGCTCATGTCCCATTCTGTATAGTTGTCAGGGGGTGAATATGGTGTCAGTGTGGAGGGTACACGGGAATCATAGCCACCAGTCGAACTTACCTGGGACATCTAATTCTTTTCACTCTTAGGGGTGCTAGCACTTTTGACAGAAGACTTGGGCCCTTTTCCATAACTCATGGTGCTTCTCTCAGTTCGAGTGTTACCAGGAAGTGTCTTGGACCTAGGGTGCACTGGGGTAGCGGCAGTTGTAATCCTGCTGGCAGCACAGTTCTGTACATTTGTGCAGTGTGAGCGTACTGCAAGCCAGTGAAATACAGCAATTGCAAAACCAAATATAACAAGGAAAATAACAACAATAGTACATATCTTTTTTACGGAGAGTTCTGCACGAGGGGTGTGTCTGTTGCTGCTTCTCAGTCCATAGACCACCATCCTCCCGTTCTTGGATAGTCAGTGGAAACAAGACACCCTCCTCTTGCTCATCATTTAGTTCTGGGATGGTGCCGGGTGGATCCTCACGTGGCTCTGATGAATCCATGCCTTCCTCTCAGCTATTCGGACAGCTGTGGGTGAAGAGTCCACGACTTCAAAGGGTCCGTCGAACTTGGGGTCTCTCCACTTTCGGACTGCTTTCTTTACAAAGATCTGTGTCCCAGGGCAGATAGGTGGAAGTTCATCAGAAACATGTCCCTTGTACTTTGTCTTTGATATCTGAATGGAAAGGAACTTTGCAGCACGTGTTTGAGCACATAAATAATCAAACAATTCTACTTTGGGTCTGTTGGAGGGAACTACTACGTTCATTAATCTGCCAGTGACAAGCTGGTGAGGTGTGAGGTGATGATCAGAACTTGGAGTGTTTCTGAGTGCAAACAGAGCAATGGGATGGCAATATAGCCATTTCTTCCCAATTGTCGCACTTATCTTACTGATTTTAGCTTTGAGCAGGCCGTTGAGATGCTCACAAATACCATTGCTTTGTGGATGATATGCTTAAGTCAACTTATGTTTAATTCCTAACATTGTGGTAATCATGTCAAAAATGGCGTTTGAAAAATGGCTGTCATTGTCACAACGAATGGCGTCGGGCAAGCCCCAGCGTGAGATGACCTCACCAAGCAGGAAGGTAGCGGTGGCCTTTGCTTCACAATGGACACATGGTCCACCCTCAATCCACCGTGAAAATGGGCATACCACTACAATGAGGTATCGGTAATTCTGGCATCTGTCAATCATGTCTACATAGTCAACGTGGAGCTCTCTAAAAGGACCTTTGGGCTTTGGTATTGTTGAAGCAACTGTCTTCATAGTTGGGTTAGGTGAATATTGCTGACAAATGAGGCATTGATGAACAAAGAGTTGTATTTGCTCATAAGCATTGGGGATGAACCAGTCTGTTTGTAAAATACTTGACATGTTATCACGAGACACATGAGTAGGAAGTGAGTGCAATTTGCAATAATGCCTGTGGCATGACAGGCTTCCCTGTCTTCGTCTGCCTGTAAATGAAATCTGAAGCATCCTGTTGTACTCCCCTCTTCTTCCACAACTCTTTTTTCTTCAGGTGGGGCACTCTCCTGGACCTCTCGGAGGTGCAGTTGTGCAATGTGATAATATTGCTGTGTACTGTCGATGGTGTATGGAAGTGTTGGATCAGGGGTATCTGAGAGTGGCGAATCATCGGTGTCATCAACTGTATTTTGTGCATCTTCTTGTACTGCTAAAGGTGCATCTTGAGCAAGCAGGATGGGGGCACAGTGATGTTGTGGTGATGTTGTGAATGGTGATGGTACAGGCTGGGGTTCTCTGGCAGCTGCTTTTGCAGCCCAATCTTCCAGGGCATTACCTCTAGCAATGAAATCTTGGCCATTTGTGTGTGCAGCACACTTCACTACAGCTATTTCGGCTGGCAATGTCAATGAATCTATCAGCTCTTCAGACAACTGTTTGTGCATGACAGGCGTGCCATCTGTTTTGAGAAAGCTCTGCCTTTTCCATCTCAAGAGGCTGGAATGTGTCGTTGTGGTGACATATGCGGAATCAGAATATACAGTGATGGGTTTATCTGCACCATGTTTTAGGGCTGCAATCAGTGCGACTAATTCTCCTGCTTGTGCTGAGTAATGTGATGGCAATGTTATCTGCTGTACAATGTCTAGAAAGTCGGAGGAGCCATTCTGTTGTGCTCTGACCACTGCAGCTCCTGTGTATCTTATTCCTGTCTCTTGATCAATGGTAGAGGAACCATCAACAAAGTAAATTGTAATGTCTGGCAATAGGTCCTCCTTTGCTGTTCCTGACTCATCTGGACAGTATATGGCACAGTCATGAGTGTCATCATCTGTGGTGGCAATGGTATGGGCAAAGAACGTGGCTGGATTTACAGTATGACATTTAACAACCTTCAAGGATGGTAATGACAGTATGACTTCGTAGCCTGACACTCTTTCTGTGGTAAGGGTCGTTTTTGCTTTTTGTATTATTGCAAAGACAGCATGCTCAGTGTACAGTGTCAGAGGGGAACCCATAACTATGGGGGTGCTTTTTTCAACAGCAAAAGCTGCGGTCGATAAAACAATGTTCACAGGGATAGTGGCCCTTCATTACTGAGTCTAACATGCCACTGAAGTATGCAATTGGCTTGTGGCCCATGGGTATTTCTGAGTAAGGACTGCTGTCATTACCTGTCCATTACAGTGAGTGAACAGAGAGCCTAACACTGGTGCATTTGTAATTTCATTTTTCAGATGTGCAAAGAATTATGTGATTTCAGGTGTCCAGTCAATCTTATTATGTATGTCCTTGGCCATTTTGACAGCTTTCAGGAGTGGTGCAGTGATGGTAGAATAGTCAAAGACTCATTGTCTAACGTACTTCACTAGTCCTAGGAACCTTTGCATGTCCTTGACTGTCTGTGGTTCTGAAGTGTTTCTTATTACCTCTACTCTTCCTGGGGTAACTCTTCTCCCTGATGCTAAAATCAGCTGACCTAGGTACTGTACTTCTTCCTGACAGTATTGCAGCTTTTGTTTGTCTACTTTGTATCCTCTCTGTGCTAGTGTTGTAAGCAGAGCAATTGTATCCTGCCAGCACTGCTGCTCTGTGGTGCTACAGAGGAGTATGTCATCGACATATTGTAGCAGGGTGCTGTCACTTTGGAAATTTGACAAATCATCTTTGACAACTCTGTTGAACAAACTGGGGGACTCTCAATAACCTTGTGGTAACCTTTTATACGTGAACTGTCTATTTTTGAATGAAAATGCAAATAAGAACTGGCTGTCAGGGTGCAATGGGACACTGAAAAAAGCATTTTTCAGGTCAATGACGGATAAGTATTTGGTGTCAGGTGGGATGTTAGTAAGGATCACTGAAGGGTCAGGGACAATGGTAAATTCTGGAACCACTATGCTGTTAATGGAGCTAAGATCATGAACTAGCCTCCATTGGTTTGTCTTCTGCTTGCGAACCGGATAAAGACAGGTGTTGCAAGGCGATTGGCAGGGGTATATCACTCCCTGATCCAGTAATGCTTGTATGGTAGGGGCAATTCCCTCCTCTGTTTCCTTAGACAAAAGGTACTGGCGCACTCTGGGGAGTATGGCGCCTTGTCTGAGTGTTACTCTGAATGGCACAGCTGATTGAATAAGTCCCACATCGTTTGGACCAGTTGTCCACAAGTTGGAGGGCACCTGAGCTAGGTCTGAGTCACGTGTGGTATCAAATAGTATGGGTGGAGTTGGTGTTCTAATTTCAACTGTCACCGATAGGGGGACTGGATTTTGATAGACAATCTCTGTTTTCAAGTACTCTTCAGGATCGCCAAAGAGTTGGACATCTGAAATGTTCCTTACCAACTGTCTTGGCTCAATGAAGATAACACAGGCCCAGGCGAAGTCATCAATTGCTAGGAATGCTCTGTATGTGGATGTAATTTCAAGGACATGTATATCTAGGATCATATTTCTGTGTGGTACTGGGGAGTTCTGGGACTGTGGGTGGGTTGAAGAGAAACTCTTTTGAGAGCTGGATAGTGCGGCCGTTCATTTCTGGTGTGTTGGCTACAACGATGTGCACTGCAGTGGAGAATGCTTGTTCATCCACTGGGCGGGCTCTTATCTGACCTTTCAGGGAAGAATCCACAGTGACAGCCATCATTCTGGCCTGTGGTGTACCAGGAATGGAACAAATCATTGTGCTGTTCTCATCAAAATGTATTGTCATATTCAATTTTGCCATGAGATCACGTCCTGAGAGATTCACTGGGGACTGTGTTGAGTAAAGTAGACGCTGCTCGACACATTTACCTCCTATTTCTATTGGTACTGGTTTGGTGAAAGGGACCCTTGTTATCGCCCCAGAGAAACCCTGTGTGTTTGCGATGTGATTTGAGATTGGCAGTGCTCCCTCTCTGATACAGGAATATGTAGCACCTGTGTCAATCATGAAACTATACGTTTTGTTGTTAATCGTGACATACACAACTGGGTCCTGTCTAACATCTGTAAGGCATGATAACACGGGACACACAAGGGTTGTCTGTGGGCTGTCCTAACTTGAATACCCTCCAGCCTGGTATTGCTGGATGGTGCCATGTGAGAACGGATTGGTAGGAGACATCACTGTGGCCCCCTGGGGTACAAGGACTTGTGCCTGGGGCGTCATTTGGTATACAGGTTGTTGTAGCTGTAGTATCTGTGGCTGTGCTTGTTGAATTGGGGGCTGTATTTGGGCCATCACAGGAGTCTGTAATTGTACCTGCTGTTGCATGGGCTGCTGCTGTGCCAGAGACGGATAGGAGTACTCTACTTGGGGCTGAGGTGGCTGTGGGTGCTGCTGCTGGAGGTACTGTGTTGGGACCTGAGCTTGCTGTGGGCGTCCCCTGACTGCTACCGTCCCTTCATCCCGCATTTTAGTACAACACTGTCTTATAAAGTGTCCTGGCTGCTGACAGTAGAAACATAATGGTGCTCCTGGCTGTGGTGCAGCCCTTTGGAAGCCTAATCCTCTACCTCTTTCCTGCAGCCCTGCATTTGTAGGCCTCATCTGTTGATTACCATAATACTGCTGTTGTTGCCCATTGGCATACAACTGTTGTTGTGCATAGTCATAGGGGGGCTGTACCTCCATAGGTGATGCTACTACCTGTGTGTTACGTCTTAGTGCTTTCAGGGCATTTGTGGAAAATTGGTGACAGCAGTAATTTGACTCACTGGTGTAGCTACCATGACTGTGTCAGGAGCCTCTCTTTTCTTAAGTTTTTGCTGTACTAATTTAGCAGCTGGATTTTCAATTGCTAATTGCCTCTTTTTCTCCTGTTCCTGCTCCTTTTTGAAAAAGTGAATGATGTGGTGTTGTATTTCTGGCCATGGTTTACATTCCATTGCTACTATCCCGTCTAATTTGTCCTGTACTGCGGTGGGCAGTCCCTTTTCCACTGTGTGGTAAAAGAACCTACAGTTGCCCCAGTCACGTCCCATTTCTCTCCTAACTCCTGATGCCATTTTTCCTTCATTCTTGAAATGTACTGCGCTGGGTCTTCAATGGGTTGCATTGTTTGTGACATCAGAGACCCGATGTCTGGGACATCGAGAAACTTACAGCGCAGTTGGTTCCATATGGCTGCCCTCATTTTATTGAAGGGATTACCATCACATCGTGTATCAGTGGTGGAAAGTCTTGTGTCAACGTGTGTGAACATATCCTCTGCATCCTCTCCAATCAGGGAGGTGGGCAGACTCTTTACATCCCCAATAACAATGGCACACCTGCAGTGTGCTTTTCAAAGGCTTGTATCCACTTCCCAGCACCCTCTGTGAGGGGCAGGAGTTGTTTCTTCAGATTCTCTTTGTCCATCAGTGACCATGGGACATAGAGGGGGTCACTGGCATTTTTAAACATCAGGGGCATCTGGTGTGTCACCCCTGTGGGTCGTGTGTGATCATACCTGCGTGCATATTTCTGCCAGACCCTTAGGGCTGGGCGCATGTCAATCGTCATCTCCTGCCCCCTGCAGAATACATTCTTCAGCAGTGGCCATTTCTTCTGGCTCAAAAGACCCTTCTTGAGGCCAGACATTCATTTGAGGTGCATTAGCTTCTGTCCAACCTGCAAATGATCTGAGAATGGATTGACATAGTAGTCTGACCCTTCTTCAAATATTACTATCTCGTTTGGTGTCAGACCGTTAGTCAATGACGCGGTTGGCCTGCTAAGGGCCATACGGTGCATTGGCCTAGATCTAATGGTCCGCAGACGTGCTGTACCTGAGACATTATATTCATCAGGGATGCCATCAGGGTGCCCATGGCTACCCAGCACCGCAAGTCTTTCTATCTTTGTTCTTCTCTGCCTTCTACCCCTGTATTCTGCCCGTTCAACCGCGCTTGGGAGATCCAAATTATCTAGTTCTAGCTGTGGCGTCGCTGGCTTGGGTGGTGCAACTAATGGCGGTGATACCTGAGGTATGAGCACAGGTGGTGGTGCCATCTGGGAGCTATTGCTAATAACCGTTGGCTGAGCTTGGGGTACATTTAAGGCAGCTGCCGTGTTGGTCTGTGGTGTGGCTACACTTTGGGCTCCCTGATGTAAGTCTATCAATAGACCCTGCTGTGGCGAGATAGTTGGGATCCTACTACTATGTGGAGCCGCTGGGTCTGCAGCACTAGCTAATTCATTGAGTGTTGGGGGTCGGTGTTGATTACCAAATTGGCCCATGCCATCCAGTAGTTCATTGATTTGGTCACTTACCCTGTCTACTTGTATTGACAACTGGCGGATGTTTGTTGTAGCGTCAGTGGGGCTGGTTGAGCGCTGTTCGTATAACATGTCCCCTGACCCTCTACCTGTTCTATGATATAAGTCGTGCTCTGTTCTCCATCTGCTAATGTCTGTCTCACTAACTACCTCAGAGGGATGTAGTTTGCTATCCCTGTTTCCTTCATTGGATGTTAGCGGGTGCACTGGGGAGTGCTCTTCCTCTCGCTTGGGATCAGTGTTAAGGGGCAGCCGCCCATTAAAGTAGGTCCGCAGATTGGAATGCTGCTGCTCAGGAGTGAGGAACGGGCCGTAGTGTCTGGTTGCTGTGTCTAGGAGTTCATGATCCTCAGTGAAGAATGTGGGGGCTGGGGGGTTAGGTCTGGGAAGGGGCATGTGGGAGCTGTGCTGTGAAACACTAGAGGCCTCATTGCTCTCTGAGACCTCTTCTGACTGCCGAACTTCAGAGTTGGATGCTGGTGTAAGTTATATCGTAAATAGCGCGTCAATCTGACCTGGCATTCCTGATGTTGTACCCTGCATTACTGGGCTTTGGGTGATTAGGGATACCTTGCCTTGGGTACTATTTAGTCTGTTGTCCCGTGAATCGCTTGAGAGATCTGGGACAGAAATATCGGCATGGCCAATGGCTGCCTAGTCATTTGATGAGGGTTCTAAGTCAACTTTGATAGTCCGTCTTGGATACATGCCACCTATGTGATAGGCCGATGGATGTGCCGTGGGTATTGGGGCTGGCCTGTCATCCTCCTTAAAGACATTCCACAGAGCCAGCGTATCTCTGCGATTTTTGAGTTTGCTACCGGAGTACTTTCCCTCCAGGAACGTTGCAGCGTGGTCTAATACTACCCTATTGAACGTACCTTCTCTTGGCCGTGGGTATAAAAATTTTTGGGTGAATGTGTGCAGCTCGCTACAATGTTTCATGATGCGCTTCTCCTGAGCTGTGAAGTTGTTTATCACTTGTTGCAGTGGCGTGGCCATTATTCTTTAGCGTTGTGTGTAAAAATGAGTAACGGTGAAATACCACTGGGTGTTACTGTCAGCCTCACCTGCTGCAGATGCGTTACGTCAATCCCAAGGGCTGAGAGCAGTGTCAAAAGGACTGTACACGTTAGGGATGGGACCTGAACAAATTACGCTGAAGTGTCCTCAGAGAGAGCAACAACACACTTGTTTTCTATATGCACTGTGATGACCAGTGATGTTGGATGTTGTGTGGGTGTTTCACTCATTCCCTAGAGAGGGTTGGCAATGTTATTCCCCTCTTAACTGACGATTTTGCAAATATGCCCACAATAATGGGTAGTGTGTTGTTGGGGAGGGGTGCTGTTGTAATTGCTCTATGATGCTTGGCGAGGGGTGTTGCTGCAGTTGTTCACACATTTGCGGTGCGTGGTGCTCACAAACCAGGGGCAAGTTAGGGTCGTGGAGTGCCTGCAGCAATGATGTGTGATTTTCACAGCCTGATGGGGCGTGGGTACCTTGAGAACCTCCCTGCTGCCCTAGACTGTTGGTGCTTGAAGGAGATGATGTTGTGAGTGCTGGTGGGTGAATTCAGTGTTTCTGTTGCTTACTACCCTTTCCACTGACTGGATATATTCTGTGGGGGAATCTTCAATAGTATATGTTGTTGGTGGGGACACCGGTGATTGTTGCAGTGGTATGTCTTGAGTGTCTCCCACAGAGGGGAAGCTTTGTGGCCCCTCGAGTGTGGAGTGTCAGCTCCGTGTTGTGGGTCTATTGGGTGGTACTGGGAGGCGTAGTTGCACAAGGTGCAGTGCAGATACTCTTACCTCAGTGCCCTGTGCAAATGTGACTCCCAGCAGGTCCCACACTAGTGATAACAAATCACTTGGCAAGGCTGTACTGTAGTTAATGTCTGTGTGCCTGGATTATGTACTGCTATTATTCTGTCGCCTAGTATATGTAGAACTATCTCAACTGGTTGCTGATCGTTATGGCTCATCTGTGTCTTCTAGAGTCATATATATATATACTGCTTCCCTTATGTATCAGTGGTCAAGGAGGTGAGGCGGTCGAGCACAAGCTCGTCCCCTAGTGCCTCTTTGATGACGAGGTAAAATGCCTCCTTAATCTCCTGTCTGTCTTGGACGTTATAAACACCTTCTGGAGAGAAGTCAGGAAAATGGAGGGCACTAGGGTGTTCACTGAAACAAGCAACAAGGACCTTGCTTCGCAAGGGATTTCGGGGCCAAGAAGTGGTCACTACAGTGGGTATCTCTAATCCTGGTGTTACCATAGAAACATGTACATATATGGTGTCTGCAGTTTTGTGAGTTCTGTAACCATGTATTCTATTCATGTGTGCGACAGTACTGTATCATTTAAAAATATTCTGCAAAACTGAGTGACATCTGATTATTTTAAGGGGCACTGAAATAACTAGCGGGGAGTCTGTAAGGCTATTGTCAGGTGTGATACAGACCCCAGCAACACCCTACCTAGCGGGCCTTCACCCTTAATTGGGGGAATTGGTATGAGGCCAGTCAACTTCAAATTGACAAAAATGTGCTCATACAATGACTATATGCATATATAATCAAAAAGAAACAACAACACAAACAATATGCACCTAGATAATATGGTCTCACTAAGGTCAGCCGTTGCACCAGGCATCGACGTCAAATACAATAACCACAAAAAAAAGAATTTTGCTGCCACACTCAATACAATGCAATAAACCCTATATACACAAATAAACACTAATGAATAACGCACAGTCCTAAAGATGCATAGCAATTAATGAACATTTTGTACATGTGCTTTAAAAAGAAAACTATGCATATGCTTTAGTGTTTGGAACTCTTAAACAACAATAGCATATTTTGGCCACTTGAGGGCGATAAAGCGCTTTCTATCTTAATGCTTCACAAAAAAGGAAAACACAAAAATGCTTATAACTAGCGAAAATACAATATATAATAATTCATCCCGGGGAAACCACTTTCTTCTCTTCTTATACAAGAGGAAACCGTAACTCAAGAGGAAACCATGAGCTTGTTAGCTATGCAAGCGCGCATTTCGTCTTCTTAATCAGGACTATTAACTGAAAGCAATCTTCTCTTCCCTGTCGCTCCTTACAACTAGACAGAGGCCCCTCTCTGACTCTCAGAGAGGCACGATAACCACTTATAACAATGATAAAACAAAAATAATCACTTGGAAGATGCCAGACGCACTCTTCCCTTCCCTGTCAGTCCTTGTAACTAGACAGAGGCCCCTCTCCAGCTCTCAAAGAGGCACAGTAACAACGTATGTCTATTTATAAAAAGAAAAACACATAATTCAAACACTTCCTATCGTCACCCTTTGGCTCAGAGTCCACCACGCACACGTTTCCTCAGCTTGGGAATGTTCTTTAAATAAGCGAGACCAGCTAGACAGGAAAGAAGACTGAAACAAACGCAGATGTCCTACAAGTGCTCCCCTAAAACTGTTCCCAAAAGACACAGCACATCAGGCAGCCATCATAAACTTACCCGAGCGCTGTTCTCTGTGGTTCAGTCCGAAAGGAGGCACGAAGGTTCAGTCTGCGTCTGCGATCCCAGTGGTCTCCTGTCAGTCGGAGCTTCCAATCCGAGTCACGGCACCAAAATATTACAGGGAGCGTTTTAGGGGGTACGGGGGACCTTCAATGAATGATTGGGGGAGTGATTTAGGGGCAAAGGGGCACCTTAACTTGAGGCGGGTTGTACGGGAATGCTCACTCTAAAACAAAGGAAACAGATGTGTGAGTCATGGAAACTAAGGTTTAACAGATTTATTTAGAAGGCACAACTTCAAGAGAAAGTCGTTTAAAATACAAAATGGAAACTATAGTGACCTCGCATTCACAGATAGTCACCAGAAGGCACTTTTACATGGAAGCATTGAAATTGTTTGAAGAGAGACACTTCAGAAAATGCAACATAAGATGTGCAGAGTAAAAACCTCAAAGACACATTATAAATGCACTATGAAAAGCATGATTTAAACCAAGGAAAATATTCTCAGAATACAAAATACATTTGATCCAAGATGTTGAGAATACTCACGTTTAAACCTAAAAGAAAGCAGACTTGTAATTACAATATAAGCATTTGAATTACAAAAGGAGAAACAACAATTTAAAATAACATGGAAGACATTGCATTTATATAGGAAAATATATGTCAAATAAAATAGTACTAAAATAAGAGCTCTTGGGGAACACCTACACAGTCTGTCACCTACATACAGACAGGGAGGTAGTCCGACAAGAACCCGCGGGCTTTCTTTATATACCCTTTAAGCAGTGAGAAGTGCCTACAGCGATGTCAACTCACGCCAGTCCTACCTACGTCAATTACACCATGGTTCGCACATTTATCAGACGTCTAGCGCCTATCCTACTAAATGCGGAACATAGACTAGGTGAAAGGTTATTTTCTCAGGCCAAGCTCTTGTCGTAAATTTGCATAGAGCAAGCAGGAAATATATAATGCAAAGGAATAAAATATATATGTATATATAGATATATATCTTGGTTGCCACATTCATCACCCTGGTCTGACGTTGTTGCGGTGGGAACGTCTCTATTCTCATAACCAGACCTACCCAGGATGTGGTGGGCTATATTTCAACAGGATAGAGAGATAGTGAACTCTGCGCCAGTGAACTTTGCACACACGGGTAGGGTGGGGGCTCTATGGTTTGGAGCAGGAGGCCTCGCAGAGAGAGGCTGGCTGTGATTTTTAGTCAGACAAGTCTAGAGCCTGTTGTTTGGAAAAGATGGGTGCAGAACTCCGGTCAATTTAACAAAAGGCCTACAATTAAGGCTGCCAGGGCCCATGTAGGGGCTCATGCTTTACTGAGTGACAAGGATGGCCCAGGGTACTTGTTATATGGTAAAACCGGACCCTCTCTCAGTGACTACAGACCAGCTCCCCCAGCTAGGATCCATGGGGTAGGATTCTTCTACAGCCCATGTAAGCTTTATACTCATTTTCCACCCCACCATTGAGTTTTCACGAGCCTTTTTACACTTTGATGCTCATTAAGTCATGTTCTAAAATCTTCTCTCTCCATCGAAACTAGAAAGTTTAAACCGGCCCCCTGAAAAATACGGGTTGCTGACTGATTTTAATAAAAAATTTCGGCACAACAGTGCATTGAGTATTCGTTGAATCTCACACAATACTTTGGATATGCATAGTCCACAAGATGACTAAAAGATAGTGCTAGAACCGATGCACTTCACGATAATCACTATAGGCACTATAGCCTGTTGTATACACGTTTGAACAGCACGTATGGCAACATGAGGGCCATTTCACATGCTGTGTCACTGAATCACAGTGCAAAGTCTATAATATGACATGAATGTCTTTGTATGTGCTTTCTTTTTCAGAATTTACTCCCTTTCAGACTACGCTGAAGGTCTAAAACCGTGAGTTTATGGTAATAATTGTCACAGGAGAGGGTGCACCTTAGCGAGTGCATACCCCCGTGACATATCTGGGGCTGACGAAAGCCTCGCTAATTGCATTTGGAGGCTGAAACATGTTGACCGGCTATCACATACTCACTTCAGGATGCTACTGGTCAATTTAACCAGTTAAATCATCCACTATCACCACTTTTTAATCTTGCCTTACTTCTCCATCATTAAAATTGTTTAGGATAAGTAAAGGCAATTTTAATTTTCACTGTGTTATTGCTCGCTCATTGCACATTCCCAAAAAACCCGCTCCGCTGTAATCAGGCGTCGCAGCACACCAGAGCGGCATTTGGCCCCTCGGGTGGGAACCCTATGATGAAGCATGTCACCAACTAGGTTGGTGAGTGAGGGTTCTTCTTAAAACAATTTGTGACTCCTCAGGTAAGCCCATCATTCGCAATCACTCTTTCATTGTTTATTTATTGATTACAAGGGGACCAAGAGTGGCTCCACTATAATTTCCCTTCTCTCTCTGTGTTTCTATTACAAGTTAAAGAGGACCAGTTCACTTCTACTAATCATTACTTGATATGCAGCCACCACCACACTTGTGCTGCTTAACTCTTGGTAAAGGCAGTGGCCTTACAGCACTATGAGGGTAGATCTTTCAGCGCCCTTCTCGATCCAACAATACCACAATCCATGAAACAGGCCTATGTTCTGGTGCATACACATGATCCTTTTTTACTTATTTCAATACAAATCAGCATTAGAGATCCAGACATCAGTACAGTTAGGCGCTCAGGGCAGGCGTGCATGTCCATTACCATGCAGAGGACATTTCTGTCTCAACAGATTGGTTACAAGGGTTTAGAGTTTAGGGATAAACAGTAGGGGCAGCAAGACATTTTTAGAGGTCACAGAGGGGTCGTTTTTTCAGGTGGTAAGGAGTTTTTAGGATTAAGGGATGGGTAGTTTTAATGAAAAATTAAATCTTTACATTACAGAACTAAAATTAAAACGTAAATATTATTGATAAATAAACAAATTGCTAAATAAAATTCATTTTTGGAATTGAAATTTTATTTCTATATTTATATGTGCTCACCCAAATATGTATATATATGTAGGTTTGTGTATATGCATACACATATATGTATATGAACATATTTATGTGTATATATGATGTGTATGTACATGTATCTGTAAGAAAAAAAAAGACGTACCTTTAAAGCTACGAATGTACTTACTTTAATGTAATGACTACCAATATAAAAGACCTTTAAGTATCAACTGATATTCCTTGCTATGGTGGATGGCTTGCTGAGTTGCCTAACGTTACACTATAAAACATCTTGACTGGTGATGCTGGGTATGAAGGGCTGCCAGCACCACTGTGCTAGTAGCATCACATTGTCATAATGCTCTGAAGTTATTCATCAATGGTTTTTATGATTAAGTCCATTCTCACTGTCGTCATCTGTCTTTCCCCTACTTCAGGTACTGAAGCTATAAGATTTGCATCGGACCCAGATAGTATGTATACTCTGCGGAGGAAACAAGGATGTGGGTCATGATTTTCACATGATGGGGCTTATTCACAGAGGCAAATTTACACAAGTAAATCTACATTAGTAAATTTACTCTTAAAACTTGTAGTCAATTTGCTACTTATAGCTATTCACCATTTCCAAGTTAGTGTAAATTTACTACACAGCGTAGAAAACACATCTCAATCCCCTGAAACAGGATGGAGTCAAACCTAGGAGTGTAAAGTAAGTACAGACCAAAATGACCCAGTGTAAGTCCAGCACCACACATTACCAACCACAGGTATTGCACCACCCTCCTATATGAAATAATGACGACAGGGACTTAAAATAGAATCTCATTGCAAATAATGTTAAAATAAATAAATGTATTTTGACTTTTTAAAATGATATATACATTTAATTTAATGTTAAAAAGTGTTGCAGTACCAATAGTTGGCCTATTGTAGAGCTGGATTTACTCCAGGTCTCAGCTGGAGTTGGTATACTACTGTTTTGGGTCCTTTTGGCTGTAGTACCTTTAGAAGCACAGTTTGTGAATAGCATTTGCTTATTATTTTGTGTGCCTGTCCTTCCTTGAACCCTTCTATAAGCATTTCTAAACATCTCCTTACCCCTCCATAAACTTCTCCCATTTAGTAGTAAATAGTCCCCATTTTCAAGTCACTCCCACGTTTACTACTAAGGGCCCGATTCCGATTTCGGACAGAAGGGCTTCGAACGATGGTCGGAGCCCTTCCGCCCGCATCGGAACGTGCCGGACGGATTCCTTTCTGACCGAGCCATTCCGATGGGCTCGGTCGGAAGGGAATCCGACTCGGATTTCCGGATGGCTTACGACAGGCTCAGAGAAATCCGGAAATCCTTCAGTACTCCCCCGGCCCCCTCTTTACGACCGAGGGAGTACGATGGCAGTTTTTCACTGCCTTTTCCGGCACGAAAAGGCAGTCGGAAACTGTCTTTGGGGGCCCCCAGCAGGGCCCCTATGGGTGCGAGGCCGCCGAATGGCGGCCTGGGGGCACCTACGGTGCCCCTCTGTTGATCCCTTGCTGTGCCGGCCACAGGGTGCAGGGATGAACTGCACCCCTCCATTTCACAATGCGGGCAGGCATTCTACTCGGATGATGCAACCTCGTCAGGGTTCAGTCGCATCGTACTTGCAGGGCCGTAACCGTCCACAGTAGGTCGTTCGGTCACGGTTCCTGACCGATGTCGGACATCGAAATCGGCCCCTTAGTAGTACACTTACATGTGTGAGTATCTTTCCATAGAAAACACAGGAGAGACGAGGGTGGAGATTTACACTTGTAGGTGTGTGAATTACATTTTGTATTAAGTAGGTAGTACTGCTGTAGTACCACTTAACGTACTATAAAATGAAATTTTGTGAAATGGGCCAGATATCTTTATTGTTAGTTCAATATCTGTGTACATTTTCTTCTGTGATCTAGTCATGGCTGCTACTTAACACATCTGAACAGTTGAAAGCGCAGAGGTAATGCTGCTTCGTTGCCTGCTGAGTGGATTGCTACACTCTGATGTGCTACCGTATGCTGCACAGACACGAATAGAAGCTGGCTCTAAGGTGCATGTGTTCCATCCTAGATCTTTTTTTGCAGTGAAGAACTTTTCCTTTCAGTTTTTGAATCCACTGATTTTGCCAATGTTTCAGGCTATGTTGAACCTATAATGCACAAATTACCAGCACACGCAAATGTCCATAAAATAAGTATTACCATGTAATTTCATGTAAAATTAATGTTCGCATTTCATCATCCAGATTTCATTTGTCATTTCAGTTTTATTAGTCCATAAAAACGATAAGATCCAAGATTCTTGCTAAAATGTGTTTAGTTACAATAGGCTTTCTCTGTAGAACCTCTTCAGGGCTAAAAGCAATCAAAAATACTATAAATCAACAGTCACATTCACACTGAATAAACATTGAACTTTTAAACATTCTAGACAATAGCAACAATGTGTATTACACCCAGTAAGTGAATTTCTATGTATAACCACATCAACTGAAATGCAAACTGCATCCATTATTCATACATTTGTTTGTTTCTTCTTGCACTGAAATCACCATGCTGAGGTGCAAAGCATGCTGACAAAATTCAGGCTGCCAACCAAAAGCAATGATGTATAGGAAGAAAGGGACCAGCTGGGGTCTGCCTTTTGAAGGGGGAGAAGCAATGCATTTTATTGTATCTATATATGCATTGGAATGTCCCAAAGATTTAGTATGGGTTTGTGTTACTTTAAAGTTACGTAAAACTGTCAATATAAAATAGGGTGTGGTATATAAACAAGGGTTGAGGCTGCAGGTTTAATAGAGAAACATCAAAGGAACCCCCAGGTGTGTGGTTCACCACTCGGTTGAATACTAGTTGAGTGCAGCGACGGGTTGAGTACTATGTTCAGGTCCCCTCCCAGTATGACAAGAAGCGTCTTGACCTGCCCCATATGTGTATAGATGTCATGAAAATATTTTGGAGCGTCAACGTTTGGAAAATAGATATTGAGTAGAAGCACACGGTAGCTGCTACGATACCGATGAGCATAATATAATGGCCATCTGGGTCTGCATGGGAAGTAAGGAGAGAAGGGGATGCTTTGACAGGAGATGTAGCGCTGTGGAGCACAAGTGGAGGGATATTTCTATCTCTAGGCGGGAGGTGCGTTTCCTGGAGGAAAGCTATTTGAGTCCTGTGACGGGTTAAATTTGAGAGAACTTGCTTCCCTTTATGTCGGTTGTTAATGCCACATATATTCCAAGTTAGGAAATTTATGTCTGTCACCTTCTTATCACCACTGCATGGTGACATCTAGGTGGAGGATATTTAGTGAATGCACTTGTATGAGGAGTCTGGCAGACAGTATGATCCTACTGCTTTGTTGGTCGGTCAGTTTTAGCTTTATAAACCTGCTCATCTGCAATAGGGTTTTCCTCTAATTACCATGACTCCTACTCAGTAAGGGACACAAATAGTGTCAAGTGGCAAGTATGTCCTCTGGCACTTGGTGGCTTCTGAGTTCTGCTTGATCCAGAAAAACATTGACCCTCTCAAGTCAAGTACAGCTTTATTCGATTAAAATCATTAATCATAAAAGCATGAAAATCACATTACAAGTTAAAACAATAGGCATATCTATATTAACAATTGATTCCTTGATTTAAAAATCGATTTTAAAAAAGCATTGACAGAGGCTACAACATAAACTGTGTCTAACATTTCCAGTGCTATAAGTGCAGGTCGGCAGTGCCTGAGACCAAAGGATTTCAAGACTGGCAGAATCCATCTTTTCCTAGGAATAGTATAGAATTTACACAAAAATACAACATGCAGTGTAGATTGGGACGAAATATCATCACATGGACAGTTGCATAAAAGTTTGGACCAGTTGTTCCGTTCTGGAAAGCTTAATAACCTATGGATTATTCCCAGACGAAAACGAACTAACAAAAACCTATCAAAGTCACCTACAACAGTTGTTATATACGGTTGAATTGATAAGTGAGTAGAAATCAACTGGTGTCTCTGGACAGATGTTTTCTTCAATTCGGAGGCCAATCTACAATCATTTAATTAGTCCAAACACAGTTCTTTCAGGTCTTTTCTCGCTATCCCAGACAAAGTGGTAGGTTTATCATAAAACTCACGATGGTCCAATTTACAACAGAAAGATTTAATATATGTTAACCATCTGATTTTTGAAACCCCTTCCAACTTTAGGAGGTCAAGGATGATAGAACGGTTCAATGCCAGATTTTCCGAAGTCCAAATCCTGTGCAACTCGAGTATCGGTTGTATTTTAATAGTGTCTTCTAAATAGCCAATTCCTAATTCTACATGACATGAATACGTTGAGGTGGACTCTGGAACAACCAATAAAAACCTTAAAAATGTGTTTTCCACCGTCTGCAAAATAGTGACATCAACAATCCCCCAGACATCTGCTCCATAGGTGGCAACAGAGACACACTTTGCGTTATAGATTTTTAGCAACTCAAGCGGAGGCCTTCTGCCCAACTTTTTACTAAAATTATATAGGGCAGTCACAGTTCTAACAAACAGGGTCCTCCTAGCTTTCACAGCTTGGTGCCAGCTCAATTTGTTATCAAATAAAATGCCCAAATAGGCAAATGAATTGGTGTACTCTATAGGCTTATCATATACAAACAATGTCTTTGAACCCTTGCTCTGACTACTGCCACTAGACATAGCAAAAGTTTTAGTAACATTGATAGAGAGTCCCAAGTTAGACATATAGTTCTCAAAAGAGGAAATAACTCGTTGCAGGGCCAGGGGGGTACGGGCCATTAACACGGCATCATCAGCATATAGTAGTGCCGGGATAGGTCTGTATTCTATTTGGGGGAGATCATGACATTTATGTACTAAGTATTTCCCTAGGCCGTTAATATATAGATTAAAAAGGAAAGGAGCGAGAACACAGCCCTGTCTCACTCCTTTTCCTATCTTAAAATCAGTAGTACATTGGCCCTCAGCCCCGTACCTCACCCTTGCCTTGGCCCCTGCATAGAGCTGTTTAAGAAAAGAGATTAGAGCAATGTCCACGCCTAGCTCTTCTGACCCTCTCAAACTCTGTAGTAATAGGGTTATTGAGTGGAATTATCAGCAGGACCCACTGCTCCCTTTATTTATTTTTTACTTTAATTACGTTTTTTGTTTGATTTTTGTAAGCCAGCTGTCTTTCAGCTTTATGAATTGCCATAGTGTAACACTTGAGTGGTGGGCTGTCGTCCCTGTCTTTGGTGTAGTGGGTGTGCGATGTCCATCCTGCTCAAAGGTGGGTGGTGTACGTCAATACTTGGTTGTTTGCAGGAGATTGAGAAACATGAAAATATCGCACTAAAATCACCACGCTGTATTTGGCAATTAAAGGAAACATGCCTTTAAAAAGGGCCGTTATTTTCAATAGGTCTGGTAATGGAGAAGAGGGTCACCGGTGTCCCACACGTCGTTACCTGCATACACACTGCAAGGTCCTCTGTCCATCAAACATGTGGAAGAAAAGGCCCAACACAACCGTATCACAACTTTCATTTTTCTTTTAACGATTCTGTTTATTGAAATTTAATTATCACTGAAAAAAGAACAAATAACAGGCAGCGTTAGATTCAGTGCAGCATTTGGCAACAAACCACAATAAAAGGGTGGAGAATGTGCAGTCTAGAGTCCTGGTGACTTTTACTCAATGTCCACTCTTAGTATGTTCATCTGTGGTTCACAGATCTCTCCTCTATAAGTGTTCCATTTTTGCCATATCTGCGACTATTTGGTGGAGCAACCTCTTGATACATATACAGTTTTTTTCGGTAAACATACAATGGTCCATATCATTCTCCGAGAGCCTCAGGGACGGCCCCTCTCTCGCCCCCCACAGTTTGGCGATATTTCGCTTGGCTATCATTATTCCCAGTGACACCCATAATTTCTCTCTGGTGCTTAAGTCCAGATATTTAGAAGTGTAACTGCAACAAATGATGGATGGAATGCTGAATGATTCGAACATTCTCCCCCAGTCAAGAGATCTGGGTTAAATCTATTGTTCTTTTGCCCACTACGCCACCCCAGTTTGGACCCAGCCATATGCAAATCAGTCTTGACCCTGTGCCTCATGGGAACAGTCCAGACCGAACTGCCAAGCCAGGTCCTCCCTGGACTGGAAACAAGCATCCTGGGACCGGGTTCAAGGTATGTCACCCTTTTTTAGCCAGGCTAGCTTGAATCCAGTGGCAGAGTGAGCAAGGGACCCCCGTCTGGGCATACCCATCCCACTTAGGGCGAAAAGTGTAACTGCAACAAATGATGGACGGAATGCTGAATGATTCAAACATTCTCCCCCAGTCAAGAGATCTGGGTGAAATCCATTGTTCTTTTGCCCACTACGCCACCCTAGTTGGGACCAGACGTGGATCCTGGGCTCACTGTGCCACTGGAATCAAGCTATCCTGGCTGAAGAGGGGTGAAACCCCGAAACCGGTCCTAGGATGCTTGTTTCTGGTCCAGGAAGGACCTGCCTTGGCAGTTCAGGCTAGACTGTTCCCATGAGGCACAGGGTCAAGACTGATTTGCATATGGCAGGTCTAAACTGGGGTGGCATGGTGAGCAAAAGAATGATGAATTTAACCCAGATCTCTTGACTGGGGGTGAATGTTTTGATTTGTTTTGCATTCCATCCATCAATTGTGTGTCTTTTGCTTTCTCGCCCTAAGTGTGCCAGGTATGCCCAGACATGGGTCCTGGGCCCACTGTGCCACTGGAATCAAGCTATCCTGGCTGAAGAGGGGTGAAACCCCGAAACCGGTCCTAGGATGCTTGTTTCTGGTCCAGGGAGGGCCTGGCTTGGCATTTCGGGCTGGACTGTTCCCATGAGGCACAGGGTCAAGACTGATTTACATTTGGCCAGGTCTAAACTGGGGTGGCATGGTGAGCAAAAGAATGATGGATTTAACCCAGATCTCTTGACTGGGGGTGAATGTTTTGATTTGTTCTGCATTCCGTCCATCAATTGTGTGTCTTTTGCTTTCTCACCCAGATATTTAGAAGACATAACTTGATATTGCAATCTGTTGTTATTCCCATGATATCTGTCCTACAGCTTATCACCCTCGCCCAATAGCCCTGGATTACTGAACACTCCCAGAGTGTATGTATAAAGGTGCCGTCTTGTCCGCATCCCCTGATAAAACCTGCGTCAATCCTAAAGCCCATCTTCATGAACGTAGGCCCTAAGCGGTATTTTCTATGGAGTATTTTGAGCTGGACTAGCTTCAGTCTAGATGAGATAGCTGTTTCTCTAGGAGATGCAAGCTCTTCTAACCATTCACCATCATCCAGCCCAGCTAAGTCATGGTCCCAGTGGGCTCAGAGTCAGAAGAGGGGGTCAGGTATATTATTTATACGTATTTTATACATCAAGGAAATTGCCTTGTCTGGAAGGTGGCCATCTAATATTCTGTCCTCTAATGGTGAGGACTCTGGCGGAGTTTCTCCCCTGGGTATTGCCTCTTCTAATGCATGTCTGACTGGAAGATATCTGTACAGTTTTGAGGTGGCTAGTTAATATTCGTCTCTCAGCCAAGCAAAGGAAATCACTCCTTCCTCCCTCCACAGATCCCCGACAGAGGATAAGCCAATTAAATCCCATCGGTCAAAGCCTTTAGTGACTCTTAAATTCCCCAGTTGGGCGGTGTCCCAGAGTGGGGTGGCAAGCGTAATTCTGTTCTTCCAGCCCACGCTTAGTATGGCAGCCAGCCATACCACAGCCGAGTGATTTGTGGGTCCCGTGAGATTCAGTCTAGTGGGAGTTGCATATAGAGCGCCCCTGTAACTTCCGCCGGGGAGCAGCCATTTGTCCATGTTAAAGCCCGGGTCGTCCTGCGGACCGTATGTACAGTAGTTAACGGCAGTAAGGTGGGCTGCCCAATAATATCTTTTGATGTCAGGGAGTGGTCATACCACCCTCTTGTGAGCTTGGGAAGAGATATCCGTGGAGGATTTCCCTCCCACAGGAGCTCCCTAAGGGCTGAATCAATTGCTCTAAAATATTCTGGTTTTACCGGGAGTGGTGCATTTTGAAGAACATAGAGAGGACGAGGTAGGGCCATAATTTTAAACAGTGTGGCTCTTCCCAGAAGGGACAGAGGGAGTAATCCCCAGTGTATGACATCACTTTTGAGGTGCTGTAGTGGGGGGAGGAGGAGGTTCTGACTGTAAGAAAGTGTCAAGTCTTTGGAAACATGTATCCCCAGATACATGTTTCCTCTGGGAAGAGTTGGGGGTCTACCGCTTAAAACATAGAGGACAGATTTAGCCCAGTTAATGGTTTATCCTGAAAAGTCTCCAAAGACAAAGATGTGGAGTGCTCAGTTCAAAGAGGCCGCCGGCGACGCTAGGTATAATAAGACGTCGGCGGCGAAGAGCAATATTCTGTCCTCCCAATATGTTACCCATTACAGCCCCCTGATTATCGGATCCTTCCACATCGCCAAGGGTTCTAACATGAGGGCGGAGAGCAATGGGGAAAGGTGGCAACCCTGACAAGTTCCCCTTCCCAACTCAAATGGGGTAGACACCCGATTGTTGACCACTATCCGAGCCAATGGGGTGGCCTACGGAAGGCGTACCCAACTCTGGAAACCAGGGCCGAACCCTAGTTTTCGCAATACTGCAAACATATATGGCCATTCGATTGTATCAAATGCCTTGGCTACGTCTAATGACACTACCACCACATCTTCTAGAATAGAGTCGGCCGTGCAAGCACTTCATGAAGTCTCCGTAAGTTAAGAGAAGTGTTTCTGGCTGGCATAAAGCCTGATTGGTCGGGGTGTACCAGATTTGTGATAACTGTTAATAAACGGGTGGCCAGTAATTTGGCCAGAATCTTGACCTCCGCATTTAGTAGTGATATCGGCCTTTAGGACGAGCAGGGATGTTTAGGTTTTCCTTCCTTGTGGATAGCCACTATATTTGTCGAACTTCGGTCTGCTGGGAGCAATCCTGCATCGCGACTGTCGTGGAACATTTTAAACTGATATGGTGCAATTTGCTAGAGGTCAACTTGAATAATTCAACTGGTAGGCCGTTGGGGCAGGAGGCTTTCCCAGGTTGTGGATAGCTTTCTCCACCTCCACGGGCTCTAAGTCTCTATCTAAGCCCAATTTTTCGGTGTCGGAGAGTCTCGGGAGTGGGATATCATGGAGCATGGAAAATGCATCAAGTTCAGTATATCTTGTTCGGGAGGTATATACGTCCCTGTAGTGGTCAGCGAACTCGTTAGCGAGAGATTGTGCATCAGAGGTCGTGTGACCGGTGCTCCACCACTATACGATTAACCTGTTCTCTACGGTCAAGCCACACAAACAGCTTTCCTGCTTTGTCACCCAGTTCGTAGATTCTACACTTTGTGGCTCTATTCTGGGTTTTAGCTGCGTCTTTGGCTACTGCCAGAAACTCTTGTTGCTTGAGTCGCAGTTCATGTCTCGTCGCGTCAGAATCGGTCACCTGGAGACTTCTTTCTATTTTTAATATTTCGGTTTCCAATCGAACCAGATCTTTCAGCTTCTCTCTCTTGGAGGTGGCGACCTGGGAAACGACAGTCCCTCTTATAACAGTTTTATAGGCCTCCCAAAGCACCACCGCTAAGTCTACTGAAGTTTCATTTTCAAGAAAGTAGTGTTCTGTTTCACTAGCAATTCGTTCACGTATCTTGGGGACCTTAAAGTACCAGGGGTTTATAGGGGCTGTCCTACCTAATTGTGGCTCTCCCACTTTAATCCAGGCCCAGAGGGGCGAGTGGTCCGAGAAACCTTGCGCTAGATGGTTGATCTCTCTGACCTCTCCCAGTTGTTCCGCCGGTGTGATTATGTAGTCTATTTGGGACATAGTTTGATGGGTCCCAGAGTAATACGTGTAATGTCGATCTGTAGGGTGGAGCGCGCGCCAGGTGGCTGTAAGGCCCAACGCTGTCAGGAAATTATGGATCCGGGTGCGTGTCACCCGTAGGGTCTTAGGAGGCAAATGGTCTAAAGTGTCCGAGACATTTGAATTAAAGTCCCACTCGATAAATAGTCTCCCTTCGGGTAATGAAAGCAATAGGTCGCCTAGGTCTTTAAATGCCTGAGCCTGTAGGCCAGGTGGGATATATGTTGACACTAAATTGAGTGGTTGCCCTTCCCAGCACCTGGTAACGGTTACAAATCTCCCCAGGATATCTGTTTTTGTGCGATCGATTGTCATCGGGAAGATTTTACGGATGAGTACCCCCACCCTACGTGAACCAGAGCCAAATGCAGAGTGTGCCACCAATTTGAACCCCCAATGTGTTAAAGCCTGTCATGCATTACCCAAAAGGTGTGTCTCTTGAAGCAGGACAACGTCCGACAAGTGTCTTTTGATGAACTGCAATACGATGCCCATTTAATCTTGTCTCCCAGACCGTTGACGTTCCAGGACATCAATTTAGATCCAGCTATTCTTGGCTATCCCATGGCAAGAAGGTATTTTAATGGGGCAACCCGAGAGATGCACTGCAAGTATGTCCCTCCCAAACCACCTGCACTCCACATCCGCCAGAGTGGTCAGTGGAGGCCCAATGCATGTAGGCAACAGCCGCTCAGGTACACAACCAGTTTCAGTGGAGGCAACTCTATGTGAACCTTGATTCGGTTGAAATACCAGAAATTGACCACCCCTAAAGCCGCTCAATGAGACTATTTGAGACATTTTCAAAATCTTGTAGAGATGGTCAAAGGTGTGACCGGTCTGCCATAGAGGGTATCCCTTGCAGGTGTTTATGTCTTGGGAGAAACCCGTAGGTCCACAACCCATCAATAGGTTGTCACCAAAAACAGAGAGTGATAGTTGCCAACTAACAAATAAAATCAAGTATGCCTTGCCTGCTAAACAATAAACTAAACAAAATAGAACCTCCCCACCTCCCCGCCTAGCACTATCCGAAGCCCAGAAGGGGCACATTGAATGTGGTCCTGAACGAAGAGACCTTGTGCATAGGCATCCAACCCTCCCAACATATCAAACTTAACCCCCCTCTCTGCCTCCCTGCATGGCGGAATTAGAACCTCCCACCATCCCAAACATGCAGAGTGCCTTTCGCCTACCCCTTAAACTAGTGGGTGTGTACGGCCAACTGGGCACCTGCTCCGTACTTGATAAGCGACTAGTAAACAGTTGGTTTAGAGCACTGTGATCCCATCTGTCTCAGATCAAGCATTATATGACAATCACATATTATTTAAGTCGGTCCATTACACATAGATCTGCAGCATGGTTTACCAGGTAGGAGGTTACGGCACCTCCCAGTTCAACAGTCCCTTGCGGCAGAGCCGGCTCCCCAAAAAGAGAAGGGTTGAGATACAGACCTGTCTTTCCAACGCCACCGGCTGATAATACGTGTTCTTCCAATGGGGCACCTTCATCAGCGTCGCTTTGTAGTCCATCTGCCCCAGGCTTGCGAGTGCTATTGTTTTTCCTCCGGCCTACCATATGCTAGCCATCCAGCCAGTCCCAAGCCTCCTCCGGGGTAGCGAAGAACCTGGCCCTCTCCTCCGATTCCACTCTCAGTTTGGCTGGAAATAACATGGCATAGTTTACTTTTTTTTTCCCAGAGTGCACGTTTGACATCTAAGAAGCTACGCCGCTGTCGCTGTACTTTGAAGGTAAAATATGGGAAGAAAGTTATTGTACTATTCTGGAACTACAGCAGGGGTGCAGCTCGAGATGCCTGGAGGATAGCATCCCTGTCCCTGTAGTTGAAGATCCTGGCGACGATAGACCAGCTTCGGTCTTCCCCCTGGCACACGGTGCACTCTTTCAACGGAGAAACAATGTGATAACCTGGCTGGCTTCAGGTTACTAGTGACCAATTCTTCGACGAATAAGTCCGCTGCGGGCTCTACCGCTCTCTCCTGGAACCCCAGTATGCAAACATTGTTGCTCCGTGAGCGCCCTTCATATTCGTCCAGGTGTGTTTCCAGCTTTGCAGCGAGGGTTTGAAGATCATCTACTTTCCGCTGTTAGTCGGAGGTGTCAGTGATGAGCGAGTCCGCCCTGATTTCCACCTCCTGAAATCTAGTGTTCATGGAGCGCATGTCCGCTCTGATAAGGGATACGTCGGAGGAAACTGAGTCAATTCATGACTCCAATGACGTGTGGACAGTGGTAATAGCTGTGAGGATATCTTGTAGTACAACAACACAATAGGAGCCACAGGGGCTCCTATTGTGTTGTTGTATTGTGCACAGCGGCTCAGCGGTGAGAGCTTGGATAAACTTTTTAAGGAATTTGCCAGTTGTAAATAAGTAAGCTGTAAGTGTTGTCTGTTTTGTACACCTTGAGATAGAGAGGAAAACGGTTCTGTCTCAGGTTGTAATATTTGAATAGACAGTGAGTGGCCGCTATGAATTGTCTTGCTTTTTCTGATGAACAGATAGCTTTAATCCTTTCAGGCCCTTCATTGCTTCCAGATGCCCCGCTGACTAATAACTCTACAGCTAGGGAAGAATGGGATAAATTAACAAATACTAAAAAGCGCCAGATTCGTGTAGCTCTTCATGGGGCTCTTATGACTGAATATCTGCGCGCGGGAGCAGCCCCCCCCTAGTTTATTGGTAAGAATAGAACCAAAAATCTTTTTGGAAGACAAACAGTTCCGGGTGGACTGGAGCTACATAGCTAATAAGTGCACCCGGGACTGGTTGATTTTAATTATAAATATTGCTAAAAGACTGAGTGAGGAATTGCTGAGGGAGATTCTTGAATTGGAAGAGACACTGAAGAGGGACACTGCAATTACAGACGCCAAAGAACAACTGGCGCGAATCCAGGGCGATTTGCTGGATTATAAAACGTATATGGTAAACCAGAAAATCAAGGGATTAAAGAAAAACCTTGATCGATTTTCGCATGAGTGGGCCTTCCCTTATGTTGAAAACAAATATTATCAAACACTTGTAGAGAAACTCGTTATCAGAATTACCAAAGGGGTGGCCAGAGACAACAGAGACGTACGCCTAATAATTGGACGTTTGATAACACCAGCAGTGAAGAGGAGGAGGTGCCTGAACAAGTGTCAACATCAAACCAAAATAGGGTTAGCTTTGCACCTGAAAGTAGAACAAACGAAGACCTTGGTGTACTTCTGAGGTCTTTTTAAGGGCAAACCCAAAGAGGCCAACGAGGGGGAGGGGGTCTGTCCCAGAGCAGAAGAGGCAGCGGCAGGGCCAATTTTCAACCAACTTGGCAGACATACTCCCCACGTATTACACGCAGCAGAGGCAGGAATCACCAATAATAAATATTAACACTGACATTGATTCATCAATAATGAACACTAATAGCGATACACAGCTTGTTCTAGACCGTACTAATGACATTGTTGTTAATTTGTCCAGCCACGTTTTGTCAGCCGATGAATTGAGAGTGTTGAATAAAGGCCTGGGTTTTGTCCCTACCCCACGCCATGACACTTTCAATTGCCGGACTGAGATTTTTGAGATGATAAGGAAGATTAAAATTAATAAATTTTTTGCGGGAAAAGAAAAAGATCCACCATCAATTTTTGCGACAAATTTAAATCGCCCCTCTGGTTTCTGACCACCAACTTCCTCTATGGGCCCTGAAGTTGCTGTTTTTGAACAGCGGGTACTACGCGATATCGAAGTATTGGAGCAATCTCATGACCAGGTACACTCCAACAATATTAGTAAGAGTGACTGGACAGCTATAAAATCGTTACAGGACAACAAATCCATAACGATTAAACAAGCCGATAAAGGTGGAGCTGTGGTAGTACTCAACACCAGCGACTACGAAGCAGAGGTCCTAAGACTTTTGGGGGTCCGCACTAATTACCAACCTTTGATGCGAGACCCCACACCTGAACTCCTCAATACCATCAAAACTCTGGTGGCGGACGCAGTGGGGAAAAAATGGATAACACACAAAGAGGCGGATTTTATCATCAATCAAAAACCGCGTGTTCCGGCATTTTATATTTTGGCCAAAATCCATAAGCCCCAGCGCCCGCCACCAGGGCGCCCGATTGTTTCAGGGATTCAGTCGGTGTTGGAGCCCCTGTCCCAATTCTCTGATTTCTTCCTCAGGGAATCAGTCATAACACAACGCTCATACGTACAGGACACCACTAATATTTTGACCATTCTTAAGACTGTGGAGTTTGATCCTGAGAGACAACTGCTGGTCACTATTGATATTGAATCATTGTATACCAGCATATCCCAGGACGCCACGCTGGTGGCAGCAGTGTGGGCTCTGGGGGCTCTTGAATGGTTTTATGATACACCCCAGTCATTCGTTTTGCAGTGTATCGAGCTGGCGCTCACAAAAACATTTTTGAATATAAAATCAACTGTACCTTCATATATCTGGGACTTCAATGGGGGCTACATTCGCCCCCAGTCTGGCCTGCATTTATGTAGGCCAGTTTGAGGAGAATGTTGTATATCACGCCTCCAACCCCTTCAGAGCGAATATTTCCCTTTGGAGGAGATATATTAATGATGTCCTCTGTATCTGGACGGGTACAGAGGACCATTTACTGGCATTTTTATCATGGCTGAATCAGACTGACGAGTGCCTACGGTTCACCTGGTCATTTAATAATACATCTGCTGTATATTTATATGTAGACATTACAGCTATGGAACAGAGGTTGGCCACTAATGTCCACCAAAAGCCCACAGATAGGAACTCCCTTCTTCATTATCGCTAGTTCCATCCCAGAGCCCTAAGGGATAATCTCCCAGTGGGCCAGTTTTTGCGATATTGTCGCAATTGTTCCACAACTTGTAAGTTTATGGAACAATCGGAACAACTGGTGACCAAGTTGAAAGAAAGGGAATATCCTATCAAAATCATCAAGCAAGCACGGAAGCGTGGTTTAAATACTCCACTGGATGTTTTGTTGGAGAGGAATGAAAAGCAGAAAAATGAGTGCCTCTCTATTGTCACAACATTTGATCCACTTTCGACAAAAATGAGACAGATAGTGAGGAAACATTGGTCCATTCTTGACATGGCTACCAGTAAGATGCTACCTCCACGGTTTGCATTTAAAAGAGCGTTCAACTTAAAGGATAAACGTGTCCACACCCGCACTCCTATGACAACACAGTTAACCAACCTTCCACCTGGTCATTATCCGTGTGGGGGATGCTCAGTCTGTAACCTCACTCGGGTCACTAAAAGTGTAATTTTGCAAGGTGGCCAAACTTGGTTTTTGAACAAGTTTAGTAATTGCAACACAGCTAATGTCATCTATAGGTTGTCCTGTAGCTGTGGGTTGCATTACATTGATTTAACATCTCGGAAGGTGAAAGTGCGCATACAAGAACATTTGAGCACTCTTAGGGCCAAAAAGTTGACAACCCGACTGGTGCAACATTTTAACGAGAAACAACATGACCCGAGGGATTTGAGACGGACTGTCCTTGAGAGAGTGTTGGGTGAAACATACAATATTGAATCCATTCTGGCAAGAAAAGAGGCGAAATTGATTTTTTCAGAGCAAGCAGATCAGGTTGGATTGAATGATTCAATTGAACGGAACAGAATCAGCAGACGCTGAAGAATAAATGCCTTGTCTATGTAATGATTATAGACACCAGTACCTTGTTATCTGGAGGGTCCCACCTTCTGCTTCACAATGTTTTTTAATGTTTTATCACCAAATGATGCAGGTCTATGATATCAATAGACATCTTGGTTGCATGTATCTTGGACATGCCGATGATTTAATTACATAGGGTTAGGTTGTCGAAAATAGCTTGATAAGGGACCTACTGATACATTGGGGGGAGAGATATATGTGTGAGAGACATATATAGGACCAGGTTCACTTTCTGATATGGGCTCTTTTTCCTAGGAAACTTTTTGTTAGTTCCTGGTTGAATATGAATCATTATTTGATTATTGTTATAAAGAATTGACGTCGCTAGGTTGATGAAAGCAATTTGTTTTTGGTTCTATGATTAATATCATGGGCATAACACAAGAAACAATAATAACAAGTCATTAATTGACTATTAAAAATAAAAATAAGCCTTAATGAACATGTGTTTTTCACATTGAACCATTTTCAGGAATACTAAGGGGGAGTATTAGTACCTCCCTAGAGGTAGGTATTATGAGACCGGTATGAAACTATTATTTAAGGTACTGGTGTTTAATTTGAAATGTGCTACTTGAATACATATGCGCTCCTTTTTTTAAAAGTCTCGACTTTCATAATACGTGACGAGAATATACTTAATTTAGAAACTTTCTCGTGTTTGCATTGCGCTCCGTTACTTCCTCCACTTTGCATGTCAGAGTTTCCTGCGGGTGACTCTCGTATTCCACTGCGCCATCAGGACGCCGGGCCTGTTCGCTCCTCCCCCACCTCAATCGCTGAGCTATGGGCTGATGGCGATCACACACTGAACACCGGCGCCGCCAGCTGGAATCGGCAGTGCGACGGCTCAATCGAGTCGCGGAGGCATGCGGGGCACAGTACAATTATCGTTTAAACTTCAATGGAGGAACTACTTTTACATTCAAAAGGGGTTTCCCACAGCTTGGCAATGTTACCTTTGGTGGAACGTAGCAGTGGTTTGTTTCATAAGGGAATTTTAGCCTTGAACATTTTTCAAGTTTGCAATATTCCACATTTCAATCTACCAATATTGTATGGCCCAAATTGGAGCCGAGTTTGTAGTTTGGTTAATTGGACGTCTTTATCAATTTTCTCTGTGAAATTGGACTTCACACCAAAATATCTCCAGATCGAGGGGTTGTTTTCAGAGTCCATGTGCCGGGTCCCTAGCGGTTTATTATCCTGCTTACTGGTAATGGTACTTTTATCCATAAATGATTAAACAGATGTCCAACTGTGTGCTTCAGAACATGCTTTCCTTCCTAAAGGAAGATCTTCCTAGTCTTTTTTTTGTTGTTTTAATTATTTTATTGTAATAGACTGAGATATTAAAGAGTGATAGTTCATGATGCAGAATATGGATGGTGGAAACGTTTTTTTGGGGGGATGGCCGTTTTTGGATGACAATGAACGTATTGTTCAACATAGCAGCTGTCCACATCCTATTTTGAGAATAAATGGAAGTACAGGTCAGGTTATTATATCTGTCAATAGTTGAATTCACTTTGGGAGTGCTCATGAACAGTCCCTCTGAAATCGTTCACAGGTCTACTCTGCAAATGTTGTCATGCAAGACTGACACTTTATTAGCCAGGTGATTTGTAGCGATCAGGCACCCTCTGTGCATACTCCATAACTCAAATTTTATATTCACAGGTGGCCAGCGTATCATAATCTTTCCAGCCTAACCAGAAAGTTTTTTTTTCAGCCCTCTCCTCCACAGCCAGTCTCCCCAACTAAGAGGTGTGATTCACTTGCTGGACTTAATAAATATGTCTAAAAGTGGATATGGACTTGGGAAAAACCTTTCTGAAAGTCCTACCGACTCTTATGGCTATAAGAGTATATGGCAATGCTAACAAAGTTTTGGCTTTATTAAAACAGGGCATGATCCCTATTTTAAATTAGCATGCAGAACTCTGTCAGAAACTCAGATTAAACTTTCGATAGCAATGCTCAAGCACACTTCACTAGAGGCTTGCTGGCCAGGACTGCATGCTTGTCTGGAGTGCCAATTGCTGATGTCTGTAAAGCACCAATTTTCTCACTTTTGAGACACAACAGCCTTAATGTCCAGAAAACTTCTGAAATCACCGTGGGACAAACAGTCATAAAATGACATGCAGGCCATGTAGCTCCTGCTAACTTCCCAGTAATGCGACTTATTACTGTGCTGTATATTGACGTGCTGCGCAAAACTTAGTAGCTAAGCCTCTGTTGGAGCGTAGTCCTTTTACCTCATTGACTAGTATTCGGGTAACCTAATGAGGTGAATGGACTACTTATAGCTGTTTTCAATATTTTGAAGTGTATGGGACTCTGTCGGCTTAACATGGTCTACCTGAAGTTCAGTCTGACTACTGGGAATATTCAAGCATCTAAATCGATGAAAGATATCGGCGTTGGAGAACTGAGTTTACAAGTAAGCAACCTTTTCTTGCCAGTTCTCTATTTTACACGTTTTAGTTACTTAATGAAACTTTTGGTACTACTCTTTTGTATACAAGTTGCATTTAATAGTCCTAATTAGTTACTGATTAAGATGGTGTGTTTGCATACCGTGCTGATATGTTGATGGTTCAATTCACTGAAAAGTGCTTTGCTAGAGCATTAAGGTTTAGCTGCTATTAAACTTTTACTATTCCAATCACCCAAAACAAGCCCTTCTAACCCTTCCCTTTGACTCTTCCCCCTCCACATCCCTTTTACTCATGCAAAGCCTCCTCCTACTGCTATGACAACCCCAAAAAAACGTTAAATCCATCCCTCTTCTATCCTTCCACTATCCTTTTTAATCCAAATAACAGGCTAACATGTCCACCTCTCAAATTAATTTCATATTTCACTATACTAATTCACCACTAATCCTTTTACAGGTTAAGTAGTAGCGTGCTACTCGCCAAAAAAAAGAGCTTCAACATCGCATCAGGGGTAGCAAGTGCTATATAAATGCAAAGCTTTTTCCCTCTTCTATCCCTTCGCTATCCTCCTCAATCCAAATAACTGACTAATATATCCACCACTTAAATTACTTTCATATTTCATTATACTTTCATAACTTATCCTTTATGGGTTCCAGAATAGCGTGTTACTTGCAGTAAAAGCACTTTGACGCCTCATCTGGGGTAGTAAGCGCTATATAATTGCAATTACAATACAATGCAATACAATACAATACATGTGTCTCTAAAGTTGGGTCATATTTAAAAAAACACCACAGGTACAGTGCTCTGGAATTGGCCATGCTAGTATTAACAGCAGTTTCTAAAGTAAGGATAAATAAGAGAAGTTTTATTCTCTTGCCTTGGCCAGTGGATCTCTCTTTAATTATGATGGTCTGCACCACAGTGAGAGACTCTGTTCTCTTGTTGCTAAGTGAATTTCTGATTAATAAAGATGAGATTTGCACAAGTAAATTATTTGTCCCTCTTTATGTAAGCGCTATGTTAGCCCTGATCTCCCAGGAAACACTTAAATAACTCGAATGAGTGCCTTATCTCTAGTCTCAATCTATGCTTTGAAGATGCTCTCAAGAATCTTGTCTAAGATTGTATGTTTGTCAATCCAATTCCTACTTCAGAAGGTAGGAGCTATCAACTGGATGAGAAGCCTAACTCTTTCAGCATAGTGTGGCAGATAGGTATGATCAATGTTCAGAAAGACTATAAGGGCTTGCAATTTACAAAGTGTGTTAGGAGATTGTAGCATTGGGATTTTCTCAGTGAAATCAAGCGCTAGTACTTTCCCTTTACTGAACAAGTCATATCCGAGAAAAGTACACCAAAATAGCAATTTGTAATGTATTTTATATCATGAGTCTGCTAAAATGGCGAGTATGTTTGCCACATGTGTGTTAATCTAAATCATTATCAGAAAGATATATCTTATAAGCTTAAGACTTCACGTCTGGGTTCCTCTATAATTATTGAAGGATCCTTGAAACAAATGCCTCTGGGGGAGTCTTATAGCTTTGGGATAGGTGGGTGGATGTATATTTGGTACTCCCAAAACGGTAAAGGCAGCAAAGTATTATGACCAAGGTGCTATACCTTTTGGAAAGAAAATGTCAATATATCAGTCAGTGTGTATACTTATTTTGGCGGAACTGAGTCATCAGTGCAAACCTATAGTTATTCTAATGTAGGATGTATTTTCCAATATGAGTTGAGGTTGCAATATGTAGAAACGCACTCCACACGCCGGTAGGATTTACTTGTAAAGATATTTATTCGTAAGGTATTAGGACAGCTCTCAATGTGGTGCTCCCTCGCCAAGCAGCAAGCAGCTGCCGGCCTGAGAACACTGCACCGACGCCGTCACAGAAGACATGGAACATTCGAGGAACTCACAAGATATACGCCTCTCAAGACCCCACATTAAATCACAACACATCCCCTCTTGTTACACATTAAGCAAAAAATCCATAAAGGTGCACTGCAGAACAATATAATGTACAGTAAAACAATGAGGGGCACTAAATGTGAGCTCTAAATCTTAACCTAAATTGAAACACCACATAGGATAGGCAAGGATAACACAAAAGAATGCACTATTCAAAATGCCATTACAATTTTACATATAAAATAAACTGAAACATAATAAATCACTGAACATAGTCCAATAGATAAACTGGTTGCCTTCTTGGTCTGGGAATTCAACTGATTTCACAACAACGCTTACCCTTTGTACCCAACATCCCACTTACACAAACACTCACATCCCCATTTCCATCAGCAGCCACCTCAAAAGCATGATAATTTCCAGCATGATCATTTCCACCGTCTGCTTGTTGAACTTCTTCATCCTTCATGAACATGAATCCTCTTGTTGGGCCATTCTCATGTGCTTGTGTATGTTAAAATTGCTCACACATTTCTAGCATCATTGTAGAAACATGACCGTTCAATTATGTACGCTTGCCCTGTATAACCAGGGTCTATTCTATAGTGGATCCTTCTTAAAAAACCTTCATATCTGTACACAGGCGTGAGGCAGTATATCTTGATTCTCCCCCTTTCAGTACAGTGACAGCATCATCATAGGGTTAGTTCAGTTATGCTGACCTCCACCCGGAGGTTAGACCGACTGGTGTTACAGTAGGGTTCATAGATCAATAGATAAGTGATTGGTGCTATAAGTGAAAAAAGTAAAAATTTCCTACAACACTTTATGGAGCTTTATTAAAGTAAAAGGAGGTGTGGAAAATTAAAAGCAAGGTGGTGCATGGGTAGATCCGGTTACTAATCTACCGCAATGGTAGTGGTCGTAGGTGGTCGACATGTTTTAGCCTCTTGAAATCTTGAGGCTTTCTTCAGGACCAAAAGTTGTGTAGCGCCAAATTATGGCAGCTACTTGGTGGTTAACTTACCACTTTTCAAATATCAAGTCAGGTCTGACGTACCTGTAACATAAAAAAGGGACATCTTTCGTACTTTTCAATTTGTCTAGACAAGAATTTACATGTAAGAACTCTAAATGGTGATGCATTGTTTTGGCGCTGTAATCTTGGCGCATTCTCTATGAGAAAGTAGCTCACTAATAGTGCATACTCAGAGGAGGGAACAGGACTGAAATACTGAGTTTGAGCTAAAAAATACTGTGTGTCACATCCTGTTTTTAGGACACTGTCTATGGTATCAAAATGACCGGTTAGTAATTCGCACAGTAGATGTTAAATCAGTGTATCGTAGAGATGTCAGTGTTTTTAATCAAGGGAGTCACAATAAGCAGTTTATGAGTGTGTTCGTCATTGCTCGTTGTATAGCTGTATCTGTAAGGTGTTTCTAGACATGTAGCTCTGGGCAAAGATATTAGCGGGCATAAAGTAGCAAGCATGCTCGTCACTCAGAGTTACTCAAACATTATTGTTGCGTTCTCAGCATAAGGTAAGTTCACAGACAGGCATAGTTGTTGTCTAGCGGCGATATTAGGTCATCATTATTTATAAATACCTGAACATTCTATAGTCCAGGCATCCTACCTGGCATGACTTCTGAATGTGAATTTAACAAGGAATTCATAACTGAAGACCCCAATGACTATGGATTATTTCTATACTCTCAACAACAGAACGCTTGTAGTCTAGCATTAACTCTGTCTGAATTCAGTCTTTGAATCGAGAATGAGAAGCCATTGTATAACGATCTCAGAATGCCTTAAGAGAGCGTAATCTGGACATTCACATAGAGGACTTTGTGCTAGAAACACATGAACAAGAAGGGTCAATAGTTGATGTCATATGATGCAAATCAACACACGTCCCTCCTTTGTAGACATTAACCTCCCTTTTTTCAAGCTATAAAAATGTATTTATCTAGAAGCTCCTACATCGCACAAGCTCTATTATTGTTCATTAAAGATTACGACAGATAACCATTTAATGAAAGAGTAGTGAAATGTGATAGTTCAAGGCGAAACTATATCATAATAACACCTCGAGAGTCTTTCTACCATCTCTATTGAAAGCTGACGCACATCACACAAGCAGTATTATTAAATACTGGAGATTACGATAATTAACCCCCGAAATGTCAGATTCACAATTCTAATAAAAGAGTAGTGTAATTCGATAGTTTAAGGGTAGACTATATCGTATTAACATCTCGATAGTCTTTCTACCATTTTTACTGAAAGCTGACGGATAAACGGATGCTCTAAGCGAGGCCACGTCACCGGGGGCACCGCAGACAGAGCAAGCACAAGTTGCTATCGAGCACGGACCGGTGAGCACGATATGAGAGAGAATGAAGTCGCAGTCATAATACAAGTAAGGCAAGACTAATTCTTGTTTTAAGTTACAGAAGCAGGTAGCGATAGTTAACCGTGACCCCGAGGATGCCCGGACTATAGAATGTTCAGTTATTTATAAATAATGATGATCTAATATCGCTGCTAGACAACAACTATGCCGGTCTGTAAACTTACCTTACGCTGAGAACGCAACAATCATGTTTGAGTAACTCTGAGTGATGAGCATGCTTGCTACTTTATGCCAGCTAATATCTTTGCCCAGCGCTACGTGTCTAGAAACACCTTACGGATACAGCTATACAACGAGCAATGACGAACACACTCGTAAATTGTTTATTGTGACTCCCTTGATTAAAACACTGACATCTCTACGATACACTGATTTAACATCTACTGTGCGAAATACTAACAAGTAATTTTGATACCATAGACAGTGTCCTAAAAACAGGATGTGACACACTGTATTTTTTAGCTCAAACTCAGTATTTCAGTCCTGTTCCCTCCCCTGAGTACGCACTATTAGTGAGCTACTTTCTCATAGAGAATGCGTCAAGATAACAGCGCCAAAACAATGCATCACCATTCAGGGTTCTTACATGTAAATTCTTGTCTAGACAAATTGAAAAGTACGAAAGATTTCCCTTTTTTATGTTACAGGTACGTCAGACCTGACTTGATATTTTAAAAGTGGTAAGTTAACCACCTAGTAGCTGCCATAATTTGCCACTACGCAACTTTTGGTCTTGAAGAAAGCCTCAAGATGTCAAGAGGCTGAAACATGTCGACCACCTACGACCACTAACAGTGCGGTAGATTAGTAACTGGATCTACGCACGCACCACCTTGCTTTTAATTTTCCACACCTCCTTTTCCTTTAATAAAGCTCCATAAGGCGTGGTAGGAAATGTAAACTTTTTTCACTTATAGCACCAATCACTTATCTATTGATTTCTGGACCCTACTATAACACCAGATGGTCTAACCTCGAGGTGGAGGTCAGCGTAACTGAACTAATCCTATGATGATGCTGTCACTGTACTGAAAGTCGGAGAATCAAGATATACCGCCTCACGCCTGTGTACAGATATAAGGGTTTTTTAAGAAGGATCCACTATAGAAAAGACCCTGGTTATACAGGACAAGCTGTCCATTCTCCCCCTGACTTTTTGGATTAATAATTGGAAGCTGAATGGACCATTGCTTCTTATTATCCCCCCCTTTATTGATTTGCGTTCAATTATGAAGTAATTAAAATTACATCTGACTGAGGATATCATTTTTCTTTGCTATAATGATTACAAGTGTTTTTTCTTGCTTTTTCGCTGCTTAGCTTGGACAAATCACCAGTTCAAAGCAAATGTACCAAGCAGCTAAGTGACTCACCTAGGTGTACTTTGTCAGCGGGGCTGTTGCAGCCCTGGGAAAGGCATTGGGAGTTGTGGATGGTCACACAGGATGATGGTGGTGGTGGGGATAGCAGTACAGAAAATGAAGAATCAATATCATTAAGGTAAAAAATGTAATGTGATTTATTCTATAATGGTAGCATTATTATTCCTAGCCTACTTAGCAACCAGATAATTACATCTTTATAGGTAATTTTATGGTTTCAAACACTTATTTTAGTTTCGTTAACAGATGAAGTAGCCACAGGTAGTTTTAATAATGAGCAGAAATAAGATGCTGCTTTTGCATGGTTAATGCAGCTTAGGCTTAGTAGAATCCTACTACAAGAGACACAATTAAAGGGCAAAAAGAGAATAATATTAAATATCATTGGATGGCACATAGTTGTCCTCTACCTTAACTGTACATAGAAGAGTTATTCTTATAATTCATAAGAATACTGCTAGTCAATATATAACCACTGTGTTAGAAAAAGATGGTTTTGGCCAGTCCTCCCAGTCAGTGTTGTCTCACAAATGTTGAATTTGCGCTCCAGTACGTGAAAATACAAACCCATTACAAAATCTCAAATGAAACGTATGTTAGCAGGTACTAACATGATTGGGGGAATTTAATTATTTATCCCAGTGTGCATATAGATTCTTCACACCCCAACTGAAGTAAATATAAGAAAGAAAATGTATGCCAAATGTAGTCAATATGGCCTCCTTCATATATGAATACATAATAGTCCACACTGTTATTTTAGTTTTTCAAGTCAATTTAAATTAGCATTAGTATTGAGTTTTAATAAACAACTTTTACACTCCCAGTTATGTTGATTTAAAATCACCCGAGGGGATTCTCCAATCACTCCGCAGTTATTTTATAGTTTTGAGTTATGATAAATAAATCACCCAAATCACACTAATGGTTTCTTGATAACACCTTATTATTGTCAGAACCAAATAGAAAATAATAAGTACAGCACTATTCTTTGCATAATGCGACCTCAAATGTAAATGTAATGCATTTATATAGCGCTCCGCACACCCCTGAAAGGGTCTCTCAGGCGCTGTGCACATACCGCTGTGGAACCCTTCCTGGCCTTTCCCTGTGAATTGCCCACTCCTGGGCACCCCCAAGGTGAAGCCAGGCATCCTAGCGCTGTTGGGGCCATTGTGGAGATTAAACAAGCTATTGCCCAGAGTTGCAACAATGATTAGAATAGGGACCGAGGCGAGAATTATCAGGTCCGGGGAAATTGAGCTCAAGACCCGCTGAGGCGGGAATTGAACCCTGGTCCGGGCCAGACCTCTGAATCAGTGTCTGCCGCTCTAACCATTGAGCCACACTTCTCCACTGCCCAATGGCCCATTAGGTCTTAAAGCCACAATTAGGTTTTTAAAAAAAATCTTTAAAGGTCCATCATACCGAAATGGATAGGGAGACAGTGCGCTTGATTGAATGTGAACTAGAAATAGTTTACCAGGCAGTCTTTTTCGTACCTCCCCTCATACTTTTAAAAGCTGGATTACAAGTAAAAATAAAAGGAAGTTTTTTTTATCTCCAGCAAGATATTGTTAATAATCAGACATTTCAAAGCCAAGCATATGAAGAAAGAGAAAGTGTAGGTCAATTTAGCTTGGCCCTCCAGAGAAAAAAAGGTTCATAATTTGATTACATCCATCAAAGACCCGATTTCAAAAAAGCATGTTTCCAATAATTCCTTAATAGTGAATTCTTTGATAAATCGTTATACCTCTAAATATAGAGAACCAGAGGTAGATCTACAGAGCTGGTATCTGGAGATAGAGCAGTTCCTTTGAGGGATTGATTTACCGAAAATCTCTTCTGAAGCTGTCCATTTGTTAGAAAATCACGTTTCATAACTGGAAATGATATAGATGATTAAATAATTACCTCATTCTAAGGGCCTAGTCTGGATGAATTCAGTGCAGAGTTTTATACAACTTTTGCAAACTATTTTGTTAAACCTTGAGCAGTCTTGTTTAATTCCATATTGGAAGGGGCTTCATTACTTCTTTCTTCGGCAGAGGCATTATGCTACATTTTGGGAAAACGTTAATTGGGTCCAGCTTTTTACAGGCATATATTACCTAATACTGACTATAAAATCTTAATATGGATTCTGGTCAGTCGTCTTAATACTGTCATCCTACACTTTATCCATATAGCAGCGGTGCCTATAAGTTTTGAAAGCGTTGAGGTGTAAACGTTGGGGATGAGTGTAATGTCGCAAGTGAGCAAATCAAACAAGCCTTAGAAAATGTGAGCTGGGCGTGGTCTGTGCTCCCCCCTCTCCTCCTTACACTTGTGCTTTCTCCATTCTTCATCTCCCCTTTATATTCCCTGACTTCTAACACCTCCTCCTCCCTGTGCCCGTACCTTCTCTCGGCTAAATATCTCCTTCACACTCTATCCTCTCCTTCCATCTCTCTATTACCACACTTTATATTCAAATATTTCTTTGGGGGGGGCACAGCCCACAATTTCTAAGGCTTGTTTGGTTTGCTCATGTGCGACATTACACTCATCCCCATTGTTTACACCCCACCAGGAAGGAGGGAGAAGTGCAAGTGATAACTTTGCTAGCTTCATGGGCCTAACCTTCCATGGCAGCTGCTACCAATGTTCAGATACTCTTCTGCAGATTCTGTCTTGTTACCAACTGTCACATGCTGCACCCTATTGCCCTCTTCTGTCTAGACTCTTCAGCCCTCAACCTATCCCTCATGATGTCAAAATGTACCCCCACGTCCATGCTATTCTCTGGATTGACCCAGACTGAACTGGCCCTCGATCCTGTGAAAGGTATGGAAGAGAGAGCAGGATGTTGCTAAGACACACAGATACACAGGCTCAAGCCTCTTCTGTTAATAGGTCAGGGTTGGCAAGGTTTCCTTTCCAGCAGGGGCGGTATCAAGGTAGGTAGTGCCTCCTCATAGTGTTTACATGTCTCCATTCAGCACAGCAGAACACAAGAAGCCCACTGCCGAGCTCCAATCTTAGCATGTATCAGGTTTTCATGCATTCAGCTGGCAGAGTCCAAGACTCCTCAGCACCTCACCTGTGCCTCACTGACCCCTGGCAGGCGCTGAAGCACAGAGCATCAAAAGCATCCACAGATGCTTAACTGGCCAAGAGCAATGATATATAGACATCTTTTTTTTTTTCACAGAAGGGACACCAGTGAGGGAAAACTGCTAAGGGGGTAGGGAGTTAGCAGTTTCTGAAAAGTGCAATTTAGGTGGTTAGTCAAGTAGCGAGTAGATGGGCGGCTCCTCTCTGTACATTACAGAATATCGATTGTACTTGTCCAGAAATGTGCGCCCTACCGACTCTGGTACAGCATTGTGCACATGATCAGCCTATATGCAGATTTTTGCACATGGTCAACCTTGGTACATTATTATACACACTTTAGGGCATTTGAAAACACTGCTATAGAATCTTTTAGAGCAGACGGTCACTCCTTACACAGTGCTGTGGACAGTCAGCTATCATAGATCACACAGTAAATATCACGCCTATAACAGCATTGCTTGCATGACAATGCCGCACTGTACACTTTTAGACCTCTCACAAAACATTTTCATTCACGCACAACACACTGTATAGATCTTGTACAGAATGGTGCACACTACCAGCCCCATCCTAGCACTGTTCGTGCTGTCAACCATAGTAGAGAACTGAGACACTGCGCCGGTTGCTTGACGTTCAGCGGCAGTATAGGGGTTTGGCTACGGGAGAAGCTAAAAAGCAGGCGTTGGCGACACTCCACCGTTTGTATGACGTCGGGGATAAGTCAGGCAAGCTACTGGCGTGGCTCAGTAGAAAAGAGAGGGATGCGAGATGGGTAGAACAGGTGCGAGAGGAAAGGGGGAATCTGGTCAATTCCGATGCACAGATCTCGGAAGCCTTTGCAGGGCATTTTCGGACATTCTATGCTGCTCGAGACCTGTGCTCGCAAGATGACGCGCTACAGTACATGGCGGATCTAGACCTACCGACGCTCGCGGATGGGGACATCAAAGAGCTGGAGGCCCCCCTTACGTTGGACGAGGTTGAAAAGGCGCTGGCCAGGCTGCGGGTAGGGAAAGCGCCGGGCCCGAACGGGTTCCCGGCGGAATTCCTTAAAAAAACGGCAGATCTGTTGGCTCGCCATCTGTTGGCATTATTTGAGGGGGCACGAGGAGAGGGGCGCCTCCCCCCGGATCTCAGGTTGGCCACGATCGTTCCGATTTTCAAGGAGGGGAAACCGCCGGAGGAGTGCACGTCATATCGCCCAATCTCACTGCTTAACACCGAGGTGAAATTACTGGCGACAGTGCTGGCCCTCCGGCAGAGGAGTGTGAGCCCAGATTTGGTTCATCTGGATCAGACGGGCTTCCTCCCCAGCAGCGACGAGACTGAACCTGCGGCGATCGCACAACTGGCTGCAGGCGGTGAGTGGCCGACGGGACCCCCACTGGTTTCTCTCCTTAGACGCGGAAAAGGCGTTCGATGCGGTGCAATGGCCCTTCATGGAGGGAGTTCTGGGGCGAATGGGTTTCGGACCTGTCTTCCGCCAATGGGTGCGATTACTGTATACGGACCCGAGGGCACGGGTGAGGGTAAATGGGGTCACGTCGGGGGAATTCCCTATATGCAGGGGTACGCGGCAGGGATGCCCGCTGTCCCCCCTGCTCGTCACGTTGACGATAGAAGTGTTGGCGGCGCGGGTCAGACAACATCCGGGAAAAAATATCCCTCTATGCAGATGATGTCCTTCTTTATGTTACCCACCCCGACACTACGATCCCGATAATTTTCTCAGAGCTAGAACGGTATGGTGCCCACTCGGGTTATAGGGTGAACTGGCATAAGTCAGTGTTATATGCCCCGGAGGGGCGGGAGGACTGGCCGTGTCTCCCGGACAGGCTCCAGACGACGATGGATGGGTTTCAATATCTTGGAGTGTTTATCACACTGGACCGGACTGTCTCCTACGAAAGGAATGTTGGGAGGGTTCTGACCAACTTCGTGGAGGACGCACACAGATGGCGTCGGCTGCCGCTCACAATACTGGGGCGTTCAGCTATGTTTAAAATGATAACGCTGCCCAGGTTCCTGTATGCGTTTCAGAATGAATACTATCCGGTTCTTAGGCGGGTCTTTCGCGAGATTGACTCGGAAATACGTAGCTTTCTCTGGTTAGGTAGACAACCCAGGGTGGCGCTAAAGACCCTGCAGTGGCACCAATATAGTGGGGGGATCTCGCTTCCCAACATTGAGGCCTACTACTGGGCGGAACACCTGGTGTACATGCCCCAGCAATGCACCCAACGTATCTTCTGGAGAGGCATGTCATGAGCGCCCACTCGTATCATTATTACTTATATGGTGGCAAGGGTACGGGACGGTTACTGACGGCCACTAAATTCACCTTGGCGATATGGAAAAGGGCGACCTGGGAGATTGGCTGGGACAGGAAACTAAGTAGACAGACGCCCCTATGGCGCTGCACGTGGCTACCAGAACTGAACAAGTTGAGGGGGTTCACGCACTGGGACAACATCGGGGTGTCGACACTGGGAGACGTGCTAGTGAGGGAGGAACTGAAATCCTTTTCGGTGCTCCGCAAGGAATTTGGCCTGCTCCCCACGCAGTACTATAAGTACGCACAGCTGAAACATGCCTGGCAGGCGGAGGGGTTACAGACTGTCTCTCTCCCGAATACGCACCACTGGAGGGGAGACTGCTGCAGGAACACATGGTGGAACGGGCGGTGTCCCTCACATATCGGACCCTCATGAACAACATGCCCGATACCCTGGGGGCGCTTCGGGCAACTTGGGAGGCAGACGTGGGGGAGATGGACGAGGTGGATTGGGATACCGTTCTCATGCATCCGCGAGAGGTGGCGATTAAGTCCAGGCTGCGGCTGATCCAATTCAATATTCTGCATCGAACATACTTTGATAGACTCCGACTGTACAAAATGGGACGGATAGGGGACACGTCGTGTCTGAGGTGCGGAAGGGAAGGAGGGAACTTCTATCACGTACTTTGGCTCTGCCCGCAGATTCAGGGGTACTGGCGGGGGATCCTAGGGGAACTGAGCAAGGTGCTGGAGATGCCACTGCAAGAGGACCTCAAGTTAGTATTACTGGGTATGACACACGATGTGGACCTCCCCCGCCCGTTGCTGACCTTCCTGGTACTGGCACTGGTGGTGGCAAAGAGGGACGTTGCAAAATATTGGGGGGCGCCCTCGCCACCCCGCCTGGAGGAATGGAGGAGGGGTCTTGACATATATATGGCGGCCGAAAGGGTCACGTACAAAGCGCGGGGCTGCCCCAAAAAATTCAGCAGGGTGTGGTCCCGGTGGAGGAGATATCATGGCCTGGAGGGGGGCCTCTAGGTTCAAGGACGGTGTGTACAGCCCTGGGGCACGGGCGGTGATGTATACTGACGATGATGATGCCACCCGCGGAATAAGTACGGAGCAGACTTCTTGTGTAATGAGAGAGAGGGAGGGGTGGAAGGCGGGCAAGGTGGGTGTGGTGATCAGTGCTGACCTGTTTGTTAGGTTGTTTTGTGTTGTGCTTCGAAGAAAATCAAAAATGCCAATAAAAATGTTTATAAAAAAATAAAAAATAAACCATAGTAGAGAACTTTCAAACTCTAACCCGGTCTACATAACCCACCAAGCTACCTTCACTGGGCTGGTACCCTCCACTTGCAGTAGGGAGCACAGAAGGTGTCCGTGTGCGAGAGAGTGCGTACTGTTGGCTATATATACAATATACACACTTCACACCGTAGTGCAAATGTTTGAGGACACTCACCCACTCAGCAGAAGCCTGAAATTTGCCATTGTTGTTTCACACTGTCTCTTCTGCATGAACTGAACTGAGGTGGCAAAGTGGGCTAAAGAATGATGATGGATTCAACCCAGATCTGTTACTGGGGGTGAGTGTCTGAAACGTTTCAGCGCTCCGTCCATCATCTCCTTGTGTTTGCTTTGTTCATCCTAAGTTGGCAGGGTATGCCCAGACATTAGTCTCTTGCTCACTTTGCCACTGGATTCAAGTCAGCCTGGCTGATATGGGGTGTTATCCCGAAACCGGTCCCAGGATGCTTGTTTCTGGTTCAGGGAAGACCTGGTTTGGCAGTTCGGGCTGAACTGTTCCCATGAGGCACAGGGTCAAGACTGATTTGCATATAGCTGGGTCTGAACTGAGGTGGCGAAGTGAGCTAAAGAATGATGATCGATTCAACCCAGATCTGTGACTGGGGGTGAGTGTCTGAAAAGTTTCAGCGTTCCGTCCATCATCTCCTTGTGTTTACTTTGTTCGCTCTAAGTTGGCAGGGTATACCCATACGTTTGTCCCTTGCTCACTTTGCCACTGGATTCAAGCTAGTCTGGCTGATGAGTGGTGTTACCCTGAAACTGGTCCCAGTATTCTTGTTTCTGGTTCAGGGAAGACCTGGCTTTGCAGTTCGGGCTGGACTGTTCCCATGAGGCACAGGGTCAAGACTGATTTGCATATAGCTGGGTCGGAACTGAGGCGGCAAAGTGAACTAAAGAACGATGATGGATTCAACCCAGATTTGTGACTGAGGGTGAGTGTCGGAAAAGTTTCAGCGCTCCGTCCATCATCTCCTTGTGTTTGCTCTGTTTGCCCTAATTTGGCAGGGTATGCCCAGATGTTGGTCCCTTGCTCACTTTGCCACTGGATTCAAGCTAGCCTGGCTGATGAGGGGTGTTACCCCGAAACCCGTCCCAGGATTCTTCTTTCCGGTTCAGGGAAGACCTGGCTTGGCAGTTCGGACTGGACTGTTCCCATGAGGCACAGGGTCAAGACTGATTTGCATAAAGCTGGGTCTGAACTGAGGTGGCGAAGTGAGCTAAAGAACGATGATGGATTCAACCCAGATCTGTGACCGGGGGTGAGTGTAGGAAAGGTTTCAGCGTTCCGTCCATCATCTCCTTGTGTTTGCTTTCTTCTGCATGACTGCCATTTCTTCTGCATCACTGCCAACTTATTACTCAGGCTGTCACCGCTCACAGCCCTGCCGTGCTTCGTGTTCAGTGCAAGACTATGGGCCTATGCATGGCTCCTGAGCCAATTAAGAGACTGCTCCCTTGCGGTTTATGTTTAAAACAGCATGAGATCACCACCAAGATTAGCTAGGGCAGAAACACACAGTGCTCCTTTGAAGATCTATTGAGCTGTGGCTGTGATCCTCTCCCCTTCGGCTCACGGAGAAGCAGTCTTTCAAGTGCACATGTCGATATGGATGCTGAAAGGCACCTGTCCAACCCAACATGCACACTTCTCTACAGTGAGTGTGAGCCTTCAAAGCCCCACCCTGCCCCAATTTAGGCACCTACTTGAGACTGTAATAAAGCACCACCACTGCACAACAAAAATAAAAACATTTTCTTTTTACAGTGAAGGCTGGGGTTGGGGGCAACTAATATGGGGGGAGGGGGCAACGACATTTACGGTCCCATAGAGGAACCGCTCCTGGCATTCAGACCAAAACAGTTTTATACAAGGTCAGAAACTTTGTGCTAACACACATTACATGTCTGAATTCATTGATATTGTGACTTAGGATAAAACAACGGTACAGGTGAGAATTGTGCCAGTGGAACACAATTAAAAGCAATTATTCGTGATTGTGCCTGTTAAATTACTCAGAGATAATTTTTGTGCAATATTGTTTAATCATTTAGAACACATTTTGGCATGTTCAAAATGCAGCATATGTATGAACCAATTATGCAGTGGTGCCCCAAAGAAGGGAAAAAAGGGGCGTTGGTGCAGCAAAGTGCAGAAGTGAGGATTTAGTGGAAAAAGAGGAGGGCAGTGACAATAAATACATCGAAAATTACATACAAAGTTCGGGCTGGACTGTTCCCATGAGGCACAGGGTCAAGACTGATTTGCATAAAGCTGGGTCTGAACTGAGGTGGCGAAGTGAGCTAAAGAACGATGATGGATTCAACCCAGATCTGTGACCGGGGGTGAGTGTAGGAAAGGTTTCAGCGCTCCGTCCATCATCTCCTTGTGTTTGCTTTCTTCTGCATGACTGCCATTTCTTCTGCATCACTGCCAACTTATTACTCAGGCTGTCACCGCTCACAGCCCTGCCCTGCTTCGTGTTCAGCGCAAGACTATGGGCCTATGCATGGCTCCTGAGCCAATTAAGAGACTGCTCCCTTGCGGTTTATGTTTAAAACAGCATGAGATCACCACCAAGATTAGCTAGGGCAGAAACACACAGTGCTCCTTTGAAGATCTATTGAGCTGTGGCTGTGATCCTCTCCCCTTCGGCTCACGGAGAAGCAGTCTTTCAAGTGCACATGTCGATCTGGATGCTGAAAGGCACCCGTCTAACCCACCATGCACACTTCTCTACAGTGAGTGTGAGCCTTCAAAGCCCCACCCTGCCCCAATTTAGGCACCTACTTGAGACTGTAATAAAGCACCACCACTGCACAACAAAAATAAAAACATTTTCTTTTTACAGTGAAGGCTGGGGTTGGGGGCAACTAATATGGGGGGAGGGGGCAACGACATTTACGGTCCCATAGAGGAACCGCTCCTGGCATTCAGACCAAAACACTTTTATACAAGGTCAGAAACTTTGTGCTAACACACATTACATGTCTGAATTCATTGATATTGTGACTTAGGATAAAACAACGGTACAGGTGAGAATTGTCCCAGTGGAACACAATTAAAAGCAATTATTTGTGATTGTGCCTGTTAAATTACTCAGAGATAATTTTTGTGCAATATTGTTTAATCATTTAGAACACATGTTGGCATGTTCAAAATGCAGCATATGTATGAACCAATTATGCAGTGGTGCCCCAAAGAAGGGAAAAAAGGGGCGTTGGTGCAGCAAAGTGCAGAAGTGAGGATTTAGTGAAAAAAAGAGGAGGGCAGTGACAATAAATACATCGAAAATTACATACAAAGCCTGTTCAGCCTGACACAGGGCTACAAATAAATTTACAGAGCCATCATGTTAAATTTTGCGCAGTGAAAACAGCACTGTTGTCCACATTGGCATAAAGAATAGAGCTGTTGACGTTTCGACCCAGTGATAATGTAGGGTAACCTAAATCCTTACAGTAGGGTCTTCATCAGGACTGTGAGGGCACAGATGTCCACCTAGTCTGCAGTGAATAATTGGTCTGGAAGGGCTCGTGGGCTCCCAAGGCAGAGAGGGAATCAAGATGACAATTTCACAGATTTCTTTGAATGTCTTAAAATCGAGGTCGAGCAAACCACTTGCTCGACCCGTCCCAGTCCGGATTTCGAGCCAACCACAGCACCGAGACGGCCCTCATCGCAGCCACCGACGACATCATGATCCTGATGGACAACGGAGAAACAACCGCCCTCATCCTCTTGGACCTCTCGGCAGCCTTTGATACCGTATGCCACCGCACCCTAATAACCCGCCTCTTCAACACTGGGATCCAAGGAAAGGCCCTGGACTGGATCCCCTCGTTCCTCTCCGACAGAACCCAGAGAGTCCGCCTCCCTCCCTTCCGCTCAGCAGCCACCGAGATCATCTGCGGCGTACCCCAAGGCTCCTCGCTCAGCCCAACACTCTTCAATATCTACATGAGTCCCCTCGTCACCATCGCACGCAAACACAACATCAACATCATCTCCTACGCCGACAACACCCAGCTGATACTCTCCCTCACCAAAGACCCAGCCACCGCCAAAACCAACCTCCAGGAAGGAATGAAAGACGTCGCAGAATGGATGAAGCTCAGTCGCCTGAAGCTGAACTCAGACAAGACGGAGGTCCTCATCCTCGGACAATCCCCATCCGCCTGGGACGACTTCTGGTGGCCCACAGCACTGGGCTCTGCGCCGACACCCTCGGACCACGCACGCAACCTGGGATTCATCCTGGACTCCTCCCTCACGATGACCAAGCAAGTCAACGCCGTCTCGTCCTCTTGCTTCAACACCCTGCGCATGCTCTGGAAAATCTTCAGATGGATCCCCACCGAAACCAGAAAGACCGTCACCCAGGCCCTCGTCACCAGACGACTGGACTACGGAAACGCCCTTTACGCAGGAACCACCGCCAAACTTCAGAAACGACTACAACGCATACAGAACGCCTCCGCACGACTCATCCTCGACATCCCTCGCCACAGCCACATATCCGCCACCTGAGAAACCTGCACTGGCTCCCTATAAGCAAGAGGATAACGTTCAGGCTCCTCACCCACGCACACAAAGCGCTCCACGACATGGGCCCCGAATACCTCAACAACCGCCTCGCGTTCTACACTCCCACCCGCCAACTCTGCTCCGCCAGCCTCGACCTCGCCACCGTCCCACGGATTTGCAGAGCCACCACCGGAGGAAGATCGTTCTCCTACCTGGCAGCCAAAACATGGAACTCCCTCCCCTCACACCTACGACTGACCCAAGACCATCTAAACTTCAGGAAACACCTCAAGACCTGGCTGTTCGAGCAGTAGCAGCACCCCCCCCCCTCACTTCAGCGCCTTGAGACCCTCACGGGTGAGTAGTGCGCTCTATAAATGTTTTTGATTGATTGATTGATTGATTGATTGATTGATTGATTGATTGAAAATCACTTCTGTGGTAGGGCAAGGATTAATCCAGGTGCTCTGTAATTCTCCTTTGGAAATAAAACGTTCATTCGCCAACTCGCAAGTTGGATAAAACAATAGCAGCTATTATTTTATAGAATGCTAAAACGGCATTCAACCTCATGAGCTGCAGCTTTCTATTTAAGTTTCTGAAATAATTCTGTTAATCATGCAGGTTTATTAGGTTGATTGCTGGACTTTATCAATGTAAGTCAGCTCAGGTAATAATAAATAATCAAATACCTGGTCAAAATTTCTCCAATAGAGGTACACCTCATGGTTGTCCTCTCTCCCTACCTCCCTACCTCTCTTTTCTCTCTTCATAGAACCCTTGACACAATTCATTTATTCCAGTAATTCAATCCCCGCACCATAACGCAAAGCTTCGAAGCTTAAGCTTTACTCAGATGGTAGTATTTTATTTTTGACACCTAATCTTTACAATATACAATCTGCTCTGGAGGCATTTAAAAAGTACATCAGTCGGGGTGGATACAAAATGAATTAATCCAAAACAGAATACTTACTATTTACCGTTCCTCTTGAAATCCTTCTGCACCATTTAAAAGTTATCTACCAAGACAAACATAATGGAGAATTAAGGGGTTTCTTCTCTTAACAATCCTATGATTTATTTTTAAACAGTTATTTTCTGTTTTTGAATAATGTTGAAAGACTTTGGGCAGTTTGGGAGTCTACCTTTGTCAGTAGTTGAGTGGATTGTTCTCATTAAAATATTAATAATTTTTTAATTTTTGTTTTTTTTATCTTAACCTATTTAAAACTAGTTAATTTTTTGCTTAAATTACAAAGTTTATTTTCTAATGGTATATGCAACAAAAAATGTCCCTAAGTTAAAATGAACATTTTGCAATTACCTAGGAAAAAATGGTGGGCCAGAGTTGCCAGATTTTGGCTTATATTACACGCTTGCTTCTGCTTGGTAACACCATGATTATAATGATGCTAAGACGTCTAGGAGTATCCTATGTGCCATCTTGTATAGAAGATCCCCATATTCCTAAAATGGGTACATACTAAACTTCAAACTGTATATGGAAAATGAGAGACTTTTTTGGCAGTTTAGTTTTCCACTTTATCCTTGTTGAAATCCCTTTTCAATGATGCTGATATGGAAAGGACTATCACTAACAATCTTTGGTTAATATGCTACTTTTGATGCTGCGTAACTACAACATGCACCGCCATTTTAAATAAGTGATGTTTACTTACATGTGTTGGTAGAATGAATTGTCTTTGATAAAATGTTTTGATAAGGTGGTAATGCTTAATTAGGCTGATTCATTCAATAAAAAACCTGACTGAGAAAGGGAGCACCTTAATCGGAAAACGACCTTTACAACGCGGTCAAAACACCGCAATACATTTACTTCGCTGTCATTACAACGCAAGTCGTTACAACGACTTGCGCTGGATGGCGCTCTAGACTAAGGAATAGTGTGATTTACTATTCCAACACCTTCCCTACTGTTACATAGGCTGGAGTTGGAATAGTAAATTATACTATTCCTAAGTCCAGCGCCCTCCAGCGCAAGTCGTTGTAACGACTTGCATTGTAAAAACCGCGATGTAATGTACCGCGATCTAAATGATCGCGTTGTATCGTCATACATCCCCTTAATCAATTCAGGAGATTCAGTTTAAGATTTGGCTCCTGTAATTTTCAGGGTATGCTTAATGCTAGCGTAAACATAGTTGGGAATACTAAGTTGATTTTGTTTAGCATTTCTCCAGATGGAAATTATGTCTCTTTTGATTATATCAAATAGAAATTCATTTGTCTTTACTGAATTTGTCAAAGAAGCACTTTCGGGATACTGGTTATTAAGAGTTAATTTTCAAATGTGGAATCATGTACGAGGTTCTGATGATAAAGGTGGATATCAGTACATTGTTTGATACAGAATGAAACTCAAATGGTATCTTTTATGATCTACATAACTAAAACCTCCTTTTGTTATTGGTGTTTTCAACCTAGATATAGGTCATTTAGCTTTAACCTCATAAAAATGTTAACATAATTTATCAGATTCGAGATAGATGTTGTTGGGGCAAGTCATTTGAAGGTTGAATTAAAATGTATAAGAATTTGGACATGATGCACATTTTGATGGCATTCATTTTTGTTAGGCATAGGAAGGGGGTAGAATATTCCATCTGATTAGGTGTTCTTTAACTTGATCTGTGACTTTCTAGGTGTGTTACAATGATGATGCTTATTTTTCTATTAAAGATAAATCTGGCTATTTATCAATTTGAATTGGCAGTTGTTCCAGGTTGTTTCAGCAAAATTAACTAACATTGTCAACTAGAGGTAGTAGAGAAGGGACTGTTTCTAGAGGACGGGAAAACATCACAAGAATATAATAGGCAAAAAGAAAAATTTTACATTTTGAGTTTCAAACTTTTATTCAGTGAAAATTTAGATAATTTCTGATTTCCATCTGAAGTGGTTCTCGAGAAAGAACCAACGGCTAGATGTACGACCATTTGCTTTTGCGACTCGCAAATTCCGAAAACTTGTGAGTCGCAATTTGCGAGTCGCACAAGCAAATGTACAACAGTGTCAGAGACACTGTTAGCGATTCCCAACCATCACCACCCCCTTTTGTACCGCTTTGTTCGCTGGATTCAAGCAAGCCTGGCTGAAGACGGCTGAAATGCCAGAAACCGGTCCTAGGAAGCTTGTTTCCGGTCCAGGGAAGGCATGGCTTGGCAGTTCGGGCTGAACTGTTCCCATGAGGCACAGGGTCAGACTGATTTGCATATGGCCATGTCTGAACTGGGGTGGCAGAGTGGGCTAAAGAACGGTGATGGATCAAACCCAGATCTGTAGACTGGGTGTGAGTGTTTGATTGGTTCTGATGCTCCGTCCATCACCACCCCCTTTTGTACCGCAGGCCCACTAGCAGCATTTGATTTACAGGCCCTGGGCACACACAGTGCACTGTACTAGGGACTGACTAGTAAATCAAATATACCAATCATGGAATCACCAATCCATAACAACAATTGACAAAGGGAGCACTTGTACTTTGGCACTGAACAGCAGTGGCAAAGTTCCCAAAGCATCTAGACCAGCAAAACGAAGTCCAACAAAGCCAAAAATACAGGGGAAACCCACGCCAATGATGCCAGGTCTAACACACATCATCTCCATAGAGGAATACTAGATGAATTTACTTCAAGACTGTTGCCCCCATGGCTCCCCTCAGCTGCCTCATCCTACACTCCTGGGCATCTACAGTTCACAGTTAAGGCAAACATCGATGGGGAAAAGGGGTGTCCTAGTCTGTTCCCCCTCTCCCTACACTGAATGATTCAGATAACACTTGGCCAGCCTGCGCCCTCCCTGTTGAGAAGGTTTACAGTATTTCGATCCATGGCAGCACTGAATCACCGACCCTATTCTTTGTAAAATCTCAAACAGGCATTGACAATTAACTGCATCGAATGCCTCTTCCAAGTCCACTGACACCACTGCGGTATATGGGGCTGCCTCTGGGGCAAGTTCTGTATGTGAATGAGTCATCTAATGTTTTCTGTGGCAATCTGACCAGAAGGTAAACCGTTTCGATTAAGGTGAATGAAGGAAAAACATATCAGCATTAGACGATTTGCTATAATTTTTGTTAGGATCTGATAATCCACGTTCAATATGAAGAGTAGTCTGTATACTGTTCTATTACAAGGATTCCGGACAGCCTTGGGGAGGTAGACTAACTGTGCCTTCATTGTTGATTGAGGCAACACTCCCAGCCGATGCACGTCCTATGAGTGCCTATGAGGGCTATGAGTTCGGTGATCAAAAGATAAGCATAGGTCTTATAGAATTCAACCAGTAGTTCATCTACGTCTGGAGATTTCTCCACTGCCAGGTCAACAATTAATTTCCTTGATTTTGCTTTTTGTAGGAAGTTCTTTCAATTCTGTTACTTCATGGTGTTTATCGTAGCCAGACAAACCCCATCCCAAGAGACTAACAACCTCTGCACATTCCCTGCCCTATTCTTGCAATATATTTCTGAATAAGTTCACTAGAACAGTTTATTAACCACCCTCTGTGTAGAAACCATGTCCGCTACGTCGTCTTTAAGTCCCTCAAATGGCGCACCTCTTAATTCTAGGTTAATAAGTCATTAGTGTTATTTAGAGTTTCTGATTAGTGGGGGCAGTTTGTTCTAGTTTCTGTATCTACCCTTCCAACATATATTCGTCAGACTCTGGATTTTCTTCCCCTGTGGATTTCTTGAAGATATTGTCGCCTGATTGTAACTTGGATGTATCCCATTCCATTAGAGCAGTCAACTCTGTACCTGTGTTTTCCCTGGAATAATTGTCTATCTTATCTCAAATTGTACATCTATAGCTGGAATACACCATTGCGGTTGGCTGGTGCGGTTGGCAAAAGGCTCAATACTCCTTATGTGCCATTTGTACATATATATTCAGCACATATGTACAGTATATTCTGGACAGCTTGATTAGAAGGATTAATCCCTTGTCTCAGGAGTCTACCAATTCCCTGTTCCGCCTTCACCTCGACATTGCACTTGCCTCTTGTACCATGGCAGTGGAGGGTTAGGCCTATCCCAGTCCACTAGTTCTGTTGCGTAGAACGAGTGATGGCAGCAATGGCAGCAGTGCGCACTGTCGCCTTGACGGCTTCAGCAGCCATTGATTTTCCTTCAACATGCACGCAAACACACTCATAACTCAATGTATGAATTACATGACCCCTCGGCAGGCATTTTTTCAGCTTTTCCACTTGTTCCCAAATACAAGATACAAGAAAATGAGTTGCATACAGTGGGTGTGGGGAATTCCTGATCCGTGTTCTGTAGTACCAATATCAGGACTTTTAGTTGTGTCAGTTGTGCCGTGCAATCTCCTAGAGACTGCGTCTGTGTATTGCTAGGATAGAACTTGCAGTCCCGCATATGTCCTTTTACAATCGCACATGCCACGCTTTATTGTTGTTTATTTCCTTCTGTAGCCTGGGTAGGTCTGTCGGTGTAAATGATCTATTCATACTGATCTAGAGGCATCATTTCATTTGGGAGAGGATATTCTTGTTTGTACTGCAGGAATGCTTGTTTTTTTAATGTAGAATCAAATTCGTAGTCTACATCTGTTGAAGTGAGAGAATTAGCCCATTGTATCCATCGTGGATGCAGTGCTTTTGTGTTTGGAACACTTGCTTTGGTAACAGCCTCTAAGGTTGGTACTGGAGTCACAACTATGTGTTCCCTGTGCTAGTGCTCTTTCTCTCACTACAGCAGGTTGTACTGGTGTCAGTATTTTTTCTGTGGATGCAAAACACATTTCAGCGTTTGTGTGCAAATGAAATTTGTATGCTATGGGTACAGTTTGGCCTTCATTGAAGGTGAGGTGAGTGTACCCTGAATGACGCGCGACTACACGGATCATCAAATTAGTAGTATTTACACATATGTGTGTAAGTGCTTGGAAGCTATCATGTCAGCTTGTACAGAACTGAGAATTTGTGTGTGTTCCTGTGTCCAAAGTTGGACTGAAAAATCAGGTCTTATTAGGTCGTAGAAAGGTTTTACTCTTTCTGCGTAATCCAAAATGTATGTTCTGCCAAAATTTAGGAATCCTAAAATGGATTGTAAACTTTTCAGAGTCTTCGGATGTTGAAGCAGTGTACATGTTTTTAGAAAATTAGCTGCCAGGCTTCTTCCTTCATTTAATAGCTCATATCCCCAAAATAGGATATTGAGGTGGGCAATTTTTGATTTTTTCAAAGATAAATGTGTAGCCCACAGTGGCGAACCCCAGAATTATGTTGTTCACCCTGTTCAAATTATTCAATAACTCATCGTCTGCCAGATAAATATCATCTACATAGGACAACCGCAGGGGTCCTCCCTTAGCCCCCTCCTCTTTAACATTTATCTTGCACCTTTGCTGTATCTGGCAGATGAACTTGGGGCTAAGGTCATGGCCTATGCAGATGGCACCCAGCTTCTTTTCACTTGGGATAAGAATGTGGACTCTGTCTCTTCTGCTCAACACTGTCTGTCCTCCATTTTTCACTGGCTGGCTGCCGCACAACTTGATTGCAATGAAAATAAATCGGAGATTCTCCTATATGGAAAGTTTCCCTCGAATTTTAGAGAAACTCTGTGGCCGCCCGAGTTCCCTATCCCCACCTCTATAGGAAAGCCCGCTAAGAACTTGGGGGTGTGGTTTGAGGAGAACCTCTCCTTCACCACACAGATTAAGAAACTTGCTGGGACCTGTTTTGGCCTCCTTAAATCTTTGAGGAAGTTTCTCCCTCTCCTGCCTAGGGCGGTAAAAGAGACTGTCATTTGTGCCCTTATTTTGTCTTGGCTGGATTACGCCAATGCCCTTTATGTGGGCATCCCGGGCTATCTGTTAAAAAAAACTCCAGGTGGTCCAAAATGCTGCAGCCAGACTCCTTCTTGAAATTCCGGCTAGGATAGCATGAGACCTCATCTGTGCTCTCTGCACTGGCTTCCTGTAGCCGACCGGGTCAAATTTAAATCCTTGGTCATGGCCCATCGCGCTCTTCATGGGCGTGGTCCTATCTACCTGCAAAAACGCTTTGCCTTTTACACTCCAGCGCTCTGTTTGCGTTCCCTGTCCCAGCGCCTTGCTCAAGCTCCCCGCTTTAAATGTCAGAGGCTTGCAGGCAGCTCTCTAGCTCGGAAAGCTGCTGTTGTCTGGACCACTCTCCCTTTCGCCCTCCGAACCATTCAGGATACGTTGATTTTCAAAAAGAATCTGAAAACATATTTCTTTGCATACATTTCTGATGGTTGCCCTCTATGTTCTGCGCCAGGACACTTTCGAGTATCTGTGTGCGATATAAATTAAATTAACATAACATAACATAACATGTATGCTATTATTTCTGCACTATTCTTTTCTATTATATAGATTAAAGTCATACTCTTCTGCCAATACTTCAACCTAGCATATGCATCACATGAACATCAAGCTGCTTCCTTGGTCAAAAATCTCACTTCATCTATATTATACGTAGTCAGATTTTCTGAACAAATTGTTCCCTGCAAAAGTCTGCAAACTCAGTCTTTAATTGGAGAACATTAATTTATCTCCCTGTTGACCCACTTGGTTGTACTGTAGTTACAGTCATACCAGTATCGATAGTAGGAGTAGCTTTATCAGCAGGTAAATGAGCACGAGCAATAATAACCCCAGTAGGAGATGCTTCATTTTCAGGTGAGCAATAGGCATTGGGAGTGTGGAAGCACGTGTAGTCGGCTCTCCTGCTCCCATATCTTGAGGTGGTCTGGGTGTTTGTAAAACAAATGGAGGAGGTCCTGAATCAAGTAAATCATCTAAAGAGTTATCCTCCTCATCTGACACATTCTCTATATCTTTCCCATTTTTTTAATTTCATCCTTTTTTCATAAATTTTCCTTTTATCTTAGTCATTGCCAAAGCAGGAAATATCATGCTCTCACTCCATGCTCTCCTCTGAGCACCCTATTTCGAGTCTAGCCAATGGCTCACAGCACCTTTAACTTGACTTTTCATTTTCTTTAATTTTTTCTCAATTGCGACACAATCTTATTCATTCAATGCTTCACACAGTACAGGTCTAGGTTGCAGTTTTCTCTCATACATCATACTCCTCAAATAAACAAGCTTTCTCATATTAAATGTTCCCCTTAAAGGACCCTGTATGCTCTTGTTATCTGGCATGATCTCAATTCATTATTTTAACCACTTACACATATGAAGACATGCACTCAACATCATATTATTTGGAGAAGAATTCTTTTGTGGAATCTTTTCTCCTTCCATAACAGAAACTTTAGACTTTTCAACGCAGCACACATTTTCACTCCATGCGATCCTACTAAAACCACCTGATATAAACAAAGGCAATCATCAACTCACAGTGCGGTCCCAACAAGGACTCACCAATCTCAGCACAACACTACTATGCAATGTCACTGTAGATTGCAATAGCCAAACTATCACAGTGCAACCAACAATAAGAAACAGCCAATCACAGCGCAGCTCACTGTGATGATAACCACTTGCAGCACAGCTCACTATGACAAAATTCTTGAGACATAGCAGAACCACACATAATTTAAACAGCAAAACAATCTCTTGTGTACTTAACCTAAATACAGGTATGGAAAGAAAGTAAATCACTTTATTTCAGGAAGAGAATCAAGTACTGTCCTGCACTAGGAATCACACTAAGGCAAGTTTCTAACCAGTGGCGACACACTCTCTAATCAGTACCTTTACTCCTGTAAACCAAAGAATAAACAAACCGACTTAGGATAGAGAACATTCAACTAAAGGTTTATTAAAGTTTAGCAATTCAGAAAAGTCCATATCTTGGTGTGTATATGGTACCTCACAATACACAACCCACTTTGCAGAAAAGTTCTACAAAATGAATATATCTTAAGTGCTTGGATTTTGATTTCCAACCAAAGAAAGAAAGATCAACAAAATTCACAATAATTGAACATTCTTCAACGCATCTAAGCAATGACATTTTAACCCCTTCGACGCGCATGACGGAACGGTTCCGTCATTCACGTCGGTTGCGCTGTGCGCATGACGGAACCGTTCCGTCATGGCCCCGCCCGCGCACGGAACCTTCAGCGTGGCGCGGAAATCCGCGCCGCGCTGAAGGGGTTAAACAAAATTAATGACAACAACCAAAAATGTACATCACCAATCTAGCTTTAAAAAACCGACAAAATCATCAAAATCATAATGATCAAACACCCTAATGAGCCACAAATTAAAATCACATTACCAGAGAACTTGTGCACTGTATATACATCAGACACAAAAATTCTGCATCCATGTTAAAAAATGTGTTAAGTGCACGATTACCCGAGGGTGTCTTGGCTCTGGACCGTGGACTAGCCAGTTTCTGTAAAGATTAAGATGACTATTTATCAAATAGCCTGTTTTCAAGGCCTTCCTGAATGCAAATAAAGTTGGAAGGGATCTGATAGCAAACTGAAGTTCGTTCCAGAGTCTGGGGGCAGCTGCCCTAAAGCTATTTCCACCCCATGTGGCCTTAAAGACTCTAGGAGTTGCTAGCGGTTTAGCTCCTTCGGAGCGTAAATGCCTTTTTGGGGTGTACCAGTAGAATAGGCGCCTCAAAAAAATGAGGCCAGTATTCTGGAGTGCTCTGTAGGTGATGCAGAGAGATTTAAAAATAATGCGGTTCCTGACTGGGGGCCAATGCAGTTTGTGCAGATGATTTCTGACAGATGAATACTTAGGAATACCCAGCAAAAGACGGGCCGCTGCGTTTTGAATCATCTGCAGCGTATTGAGTTGTTTCTCAGGTAAGCTGATATAAAGGAAATTGCAGTAGTCTAGCTTGGCCAAGATCAAAGAGGAGATCACTGTTTTTTTTTCTGGCCATGAGGATAAATGGGAGTCCTTTTTTGATAGTTTTTAACAAGAAAAAACATGATGAAGACACAGCATTTACCTGTGATTTAAAATTCAATTTATCATCAATAATAACGCCACGCTTCTTAGCTTTGGCAACTGGAATCGGAGCCGATCCCAGTTCATCCGGCCACCAACTTTCTGACCAACAAGTAAGGAAATGGCCAAATATGATTACCTCAGTCTTGTCTGAGTTTAATTTCAGACAGTGAGAATTCATCCATGAACTGACTGCAAGCATGCAATCCTTGAAATTTTGCATTTGTAGTGAGGATTTCTTTGATAGGGATAAGACAATTTGTGTATCGTCTGCGTAAGATGTCACTGCCAGCCCAAAAGTTCTTATAAGTTTAGGCAGTTCAGATACATAAATATTGAATAGCGTGGGGCTTAAAGATGATCCCTGAGGAACTCCACAGGGAAGGACAAAGGACGGAGATTCATAGCTCCCCAGGGCCACTGATTGTGTTCTGCCAAACATAAAAGATGAGAGTAGTGTGAGTGATTTATCAGAGATGCCAATGGAGTTTAGGCGCTTTATCAAGAGATTATGATCGACGGTGTCAAACGCCGCAGAAAGATCCAATAAAATCAAGGCGGCTGCTCCCCCTGAATCCAAAGTTGCTCTAATTTCTTTTTTTTTAAAATTTTATTGTGCAGAGAAAAAGGGTACAAGCACGGGCCTACAACCTCCTGGGCCGGCCGCTAGTATGCAGAAATGATCAAGCAGTTCAAAAACAATGACTGGCCCGCAGGGGCTCCGCTAAATGACAGGAGATCAGGCTGCACATAAAGGAAGTCAGGATACATCCTTTTTACATAACTGTCAACCAAAGTAAAGAAAAACAAAAAGCAAGGCGAAAAACATTGAAAGGGCGTCTAACCATAGCAGAGGAACTCCACATAGGACCACCCTAGGGTGGTCAATAAAAGGGGGGTCTGTGAGGGAGGGGGGGGCCACGGGAAAACCAAATCTATACTCAGATGAACAGAGTAAGCAAGGAACCCTCAAGGATCAGGGGGACAAGGCAACCTCAGACGTATCCACCAGGGGGGGAGAACAGATAGTCCCTCGATACACATTCCACTGACCCCAGATTCTACCCCACGCCCCCGGTTTACCACGAGCCACATACACCGTCTTCTCCCTGAACATGCACCAGTCCATGTTCTCCTTCCATACGGACACGGTGGGAGGCTGTTGGGAACCCCAAAGCTGCGCAATATCTCTCTTTGCGATCATGTTCCCAAGGGCCGCCCACCGAGCCTGGGCCGCATTATAGTCATTAGGCTCCCACACATTCAGAACACATCGGCGCACCTCCGGCAGCAGAGCGACCCCAGTGACTCGTTTCATAACATCATGCACCTGGCGCCAATATTCCGCCACCTCGCGGCACTCCCAGAGGATGTGGAGAAAGGTGGCACTGAGCCCGCAGCCACGCTTACAGAGCCCGTCGTCAGAAAACCCCATCGAGACCAAACGGGGACCCGTCACATAGACACGATGGAGAATCTTAAGCTGGACCAGACGGAGACGGGCCGGGATGGCAACCTCCTTAGGGGATGACAGCGCAGACTGCCAGTCCTCGTCGTCCAACTCCACCCCATCTTCCGTCCATGCCTCCCGAAGACGCACCAAGAGATCAGCCCGATTATTTATTAGTTTTTTATAAATCAGGGAGATAGTACTGTCGGGGACGTGTCCGTCGAGTATACGGTCCTCGAGAGGCGAAGAAACAGGGACCGTGGTCCCCTCCCCAAAGACCGAGAGTAGGGCGTGCCGAACCTGGGCATAGCGGAAGAACTCCCTTTCACTAAGCTCGTACTCGCTCTGAAGCGCCGCGAAGGATTTAACCGCGCCTTTAACCCATAGGTCCCCCACTCTGCTAATGCCGATCGTATCCCAGTGCTCAAAGCCTTTCGTTGTCCAGAGGCTTCCCAAGCGCTCTGAGGCGAATAGAGGAGTAGCACACGTTAACCGCTCACTCCAGCCCACAGCTACATTCGCCGCCTTCCACACACGTACCGCAATCCTAGTAGGGCCCGTGAGGGTCCTTCCGGCAGATCGAGAGTAAAGCGCTCTGTTATAGTTACCGCCGGGAAGCAGGAATTTATCCATCTCATATGCCGGGTTCGAGCCAGGAGCGTACGTAGCATGGTTAATGGCAGACAGCTGGGAGGCCCAATAGTACCTTCTAATGTCAGGAAGCGCGATGCCCCCGTCGTACCAGTGAAGAGTCAGCTTTGCCAAAGCGATACGCGCACGACCGTCCCAAACCAGTTTCCTCTGCAAACTCTCCACTTCCCTAAAGTAGGCCGCCGGAATGATATCGAAGGAGTTCTGGAGAGCGTAAAGAAATCTGGGAAGGGACATCATTTTAAACAGTGCTGCGCGACCAAGTGGAGACAAGGGCAACTTACACCACCGAGCCGTGTCCGCCCTCAAACGCCGGAGGGGAGACAGGAGATTCTGCTCATAGCGGACCGCCGGATCCAACGAAACGTATACCCCCAAGTATTTAAAGCCGGATTGAGATGTTTGGATCGGAAGCCGAGGCGGCAAGAGAGGAAGGCCACCGGAGATAGGATACACGCAAGATTTGGACCAGTTAATTATCAAACCCGAATTTCTCCCGAAGGAAGTAAGGACATCAAAAAGCACATTGAGCGACTTCCGCGGCGAGGTGAGGTACAGAAGAATATCATCCGCGTACAACGAGACCCGATCCTCGAAGCCCGGGGCCCACCGGATCCCTCTGATCGAGGGCTCCCAGCGGAGCCAGGCAGCGAGCGGTTCCAAGGCGAGAGCAAAGAGCAGAGGGGACAACTGGCACCCCTGCCTAGTACCCCTCCCGAGCGCGAAGGGCCGAGAAACCCGCCCATTGACAACCACCTGAGCCATTGGACCAGCATAGAGGAGCTTCACCCAACCAATAAATCCCTCCCCAAAGCCAAACTTCGCCAATACGGCCCAAAGGAATGGCCACTCGATGGTATCAAAGGCCATCGTGGCGTCTAAGGAAACCAATATGGCCGGTTCAGAGAAGTACTCCGCCCTAGCGATGACGCCATGTAGACGCCGCAAGTTGAGAGCGGTATTACGATGAGGGATAAAGCCGCATTGATCCGGATGTATCAAATCACAGATAACTCCCAGCAAGCGATTAGCGAGAACCTTGGCAAGGATTTGCGGTTCGGCATTTAGTAGGGAGATAGGCCTATATGAGGCACAGCGGTCTCGTGGCTTACCGTCCTTGGAAATAACAACTATAGTAGCCAGACGCTGGTCGTCGGGAAGGGAACCCCGCTCGAGCGACTCCAGAAACATACGACGGAGGAAGGGCGCGATTTTATCCGGGCGTAGTTTATACAGTTCAATCGGCAGTCCGTTGGGGCCCATAGCCTTGCCCGAGCGAAGGGAACGAATCGCGGTAGCAATCTCGGCGACAGACAGGGAGGCATCCATCTGCTCACGGTCCTCGACGGATAGGCCGTGCAAGGCAATATCCCGCAGCAAGAGACGAGAGTCATCCTCATCTCTATCAGACAACGGGGAGTACACCGCCCGGAGGTGGTCAGCAAAACACTCCACAATCTCACCAGGGTCAGTCACACACACTCCATCCGAAACCCGAAGCTCTGGGACCACACGATTCACTCTCTCCTTCTTATCCAACCAAGCAATCAGTTTACCCGCCTTGTCCCCGGCATCATACAACCTACCCTGTTGCTCCCTATACATGCTCTTGGCAGCGTCAGTGACAAGAGACTTATATTCAAACTGCTTCAAGCTGAGGGCATGAAGCCCATCCTGAGTGACACCCGTCTCCAAAGCCGCCTCCAGCCCCGATATTTCAGTCTCCAGCTTCACCACCGCCTCATTCTTAACCCTCTTAGCCTCCACTATCTGGGATAGGGCTTGCCCGCGGAGCACTGTTTTGAAGGCTTCCCACAGGGACACTGAGGACAACACCGACCCCTCATTCTCGAGAAAATACTGATCAATCGACTTAACAAGGCTATCACAAATCTTGGGGTCTCGCAAGTACCAAGGGTTAATAGGGGCGATCCGCCCGGCGGACCGCATCCCGGTGTCGAAAAGCAACCACAGTGGGGAATGATCAGAGATACCCCGGGCCAAGTGCTTGACCTCTCGAATCCGGGCAGTCTGGGCCACGGGCATAAGAAAATAATCCAATCTGGAGAGACTCCCATGGGCCCCAGAGTGAAATGTGTACTGACACTGTGTCGGATGCATTAACCTCCAACAATCCACCAGACCGAAGGTATCCAAGAGTCCGCCGAGCCACGCCTGGGCAGCAGGGAGGGCCCTGGGCGGGTGGCGATCCAAATCACCCGAAACAACCGAATTAAAATCCCCACCCATAAGCAAAAGACTGTCAGGAAGCTCAAGCAGCATACGACCCAAGTCTGAGAAAGTGGAGTTCTGGAGGCCCGGGGGAACATAAACCGAAACCAAGGAAAGGGACTGTCCCTCCCACCTCCCAATCAGAGCCACATAGCGCCCTCTATCGTCTAGGACAACCCTGGTGATCTCTAGCGGAAGTGAAGATCGTAGGAGAATGCCCACCCCTCTAGAGCCAGTAGTGAAACCGGAATGGGCCACGAGTCGGTATCCCCCCCTGTTCATGGCATGACAAACATTACCAACCAGATGCGTCTCCTGTAAGAATACCACATCAGGAGTCAAACGACGCAAATACTGCAGCACAACACCCCATTTGATACGATCCCTAAATCCGTTGACGTTCCAAGACATCAGTCTCAACCCGTCCCCCCCATCCCCTCCAATAGATCAAAGGTCCCCCAGCAAATAGCGCGACACCTGAAACTGAAACAGAGCCAATACCTCGCCTTGAAAACAAAAAACACAAATCCAAACAACCCCTCCCACCCACCAACCCCCCCCCAAATTCAACTCCCCCCACCCTGCACCCCTGCGATCCAAAAAACCACCCCAACTTGCAGTGTGCCTGTCGCCCTACAAACCCCATTCTACGAAAAGACCCCGGAGGAGGAAAGGGACCCGTCCCTGCCCGCCCCCAACATAGATCATAATTAAACAAAATGTACAAAAGAAGTAGAACCCAGCCGAACAAAACAAAATGTCAAAGTCAAGGACCAAAAGTCACTCCGAAGGAGGCCCGCCACCCTCGGCACCACCAGAAGGCCCAGGCCGGTCACCCCGGTCCGGCAGAGAATCCAGACAGTCACTCACAGTCGCAGGACAGTCAAAAAAGGTAGCCCGGTCTTCGTATTCCACTCGGAGCTTAGCAGGAAAAAGCATCGAGTACTGAAGACCCAGGTCCCGGAGACGGCGCTTCACCCCCTGGAAACCCATCCGCTGTTTCTGGACCAGTTGGGTGAAGTCCGGGAAAAAGTTAACGGATGAGTTCTCATATCGGACCGGGCCATGTACCCGTGAGGCCTGCAGAATCGCATCTCGGTCTCTGTAGTGAAAAAGTTTTGCGACAATAGGCCTAGGGGGAGCTCCCGGTCGCGGCCGACCGCCTGGGACTCGATGGGCCCGCTCCACGGCAAAGAACTTACTCAGGCCAGCGGGGGCAAGCTGTTTGAGGATGAGTTCCTCAACCATAAGATCCACCGGGCGATTGTCGGAGGTCTCCGGAACACCTATGACGCGGATGTTATTGCGTCGAGCCCGTCCCTCGAAGTCCTCCAGCCGCCGGGTCATCAGGTCGTTGGTCGACTTGAGGTCGCCGAGAGCAGTCTGCAGGTCCGACACATCCGTACCAAGGGTGGACGTCCGCAAATCCAGCGACTGGACCCTCTCATTGGTCTTAGAGAGATCCGCCCGAATTTGCGTAACATCAATGGCCACCGTGTCGATTTTACGGGCCAAGGCCTCGTACTGCTGAGCGATGGTCTCCTTGATGCCATTAATGGCGCCCATGATGTCCTGCAGGGACAAATCCGGAGGGGCGGACGGAACACCCCCAGCGTCATCCGGGAGAACACCGGCCGTCCCAGGGGACCCTTTACCCTGAGTGTAGCGGTCCATGTTGTTGGTCTGGACCGGTCCCCCACGTAGGGATGTCTTGGTCTTACGCCTCTCGGGATCCCCTCTGCCTCCCATGTGGAACCACGCTCGCCGAAGGGGACCACCGAGCAAGCGTCAAAGTGGCACGGGCGAAGCCGACACGAGCCGTACCAGGGACCGCAATGTGGCGGTGCGAGAGGATCAAATTCAATGGGCACACTGGGTTCAGGCGGAGGCAAAGGCACGAAGCGAAGGCCGAGCAAAAACCCAGCCGCACAAAGCAACTCCACTGTCCAGCCACTCAGAGATCCAAAAGTGAAACCGAAAGTGATGAGACGGCCGCCGGCACAGCCCCGATGCCGTTGTTGTTCGCCTATGCCCCGGCTCCACAGTTCACCTTCGCACCGGGCACAGCCATCAGTTGGGCCTCAAAAGTTCAAACCACCATAAATCAGGTCTCCCAGGTCCGATTTGGTTTCTGAAAAGAGTTTAGGGTTCAGCCAACGTTCCTCTTCCAGAATCCGTCAACCAAGTCAGGATAGAGTCAGGATAAGTTCCGAGGAGCAGCGAGGGTCCGGGGAGCCCTGGGATTGCTCTAATTTCATCTGTAGCTTTGATTAAAGCAGATTCAGTGCTATGTTCTGTTCTGAAACCAAACTGTGTCTCATCAAGATAATTATTTTTTTGTAAATAATCAGTCAGCTGTTCATTCATTATTTTCTCCACTAATTATGCGGGAAAAGGTAGACGAGAGATAGGTCTATAATTATTAGGTTGTGTGGGATCAAGAGTAGGTTTCTTTAACAACGGTACTATAGAAGCTGTTTTCCATATAGCAGGGAAATCCCCTAGCGAGAACATAGTGTTAAAAATATTGGCACGACAAGGAGCTAGCATATATGAGACTAGCTTGAAGATTCTAGGGGGAAGTGAATCATGGGGGGAGCCCGATTTAGTTTGTTGGATAAGAGTGGTGACCTTATCATTAGTGATAAATTCAAATTTAGAGAAGCTAGAGGCGTCAGAAGGACAGATGTTAATGGAAGTATCGTTGTCTATGCTAATATTAGTGCCAAAAATGTCATAGATTAGCTTCACTTTATCAAGGAAATGCTGCACTAGAGAGTCGCAGAATTTTTGCGATTGTTCAATAGAATTTGTTTCTGAGGGACCTGATAGTTTTGAGACCACTTGAAAGAGTTCTCTAGTAGAATTCTTTGCCTGATCAATTTGTTTAGTAAAATAGGTGAGTTTTCAGCGTTAATTAGGTTTTTATATTCAATTAAAAGAGTTTTATAACTGGCAAGGTCCTGAGCATTATACTCATTTCTCCAACGCCTTTTCTGATCAAAATCTAAAACTACAAGTACCACAATGCTTTGGAACAAGACACAATCCATCAAATTGGATCGACCCTATTGATACTCTGTTTCCCCTGCTCATGAACACTGACAATCTAATTTGAGTATACCATAGGAACCAAGAGTGTAGACATAATTACGAGAAAGGAAAACGTTCATCACTGGATCTTATCTAATCTGTTATCTGTTCTGCCTGCATTCTGCACCAAAACCTCTGATGCTATTTTATCAGATAATCTAAGATAAAGCGCCTACTCAGGATTGGAGGCGGTGTTGCCCTCAAGAAAATATGAGGCAAGGTGTCCCTGCAGATAACAGTTTGACAGCAAATAAACCGGCATAATCAATTAAATAGGCCTTAAATTAAAAAGGCTCAAGTGCAGTAAGTTTAGGAAACATGAAGGTTTATTAAATATTGAAGCACAATACAGAAGGCAAAAATAATCAATCACTTGTAAGAAAGAAGGTGACATGAAGTCAAGTCAAGAGCAAATGTTTTCTTAGTTTTAAGTAAGAGGCAGACTGACAAGGGGCTGCTCACTATGTAGAAACAAACCAGACGCTGGATCACCTCCAAAAAGAAGCCTTTTTATAGAAAAATATATAGTAAAAATTGCAATGTCAGCATAAGGTGATCATATCATTATAAAGATTGACAAATCAGAAGACAAAATGTAATACAGCATCATCCAACATCATTCCAACATCTTCCCCTAGTTGAATATTAATATACCTCTCTTTGACCTAATGTCATTGTATGTACCAGTACAAATCGAGTTACATTCAAAACAATGACAATCTCACATAATGAATAGGATTACAGTGGTGCAAGCAGGCAGAGCCCTGATTGTAACAAACAGCTTCCTCCAGAGTAGTTCTTCGAGAAGAGCATGTCAATACATGCTCATTTTGTTATGTGCGAGGAGAAATGAAAACACACACATTATGCCTGAATTAAAACTCAAAATGGGGTTGAGGCCTAATTTGGGCGTAGTTTAGTCAAGCCCATGAAAATATAGTTCTACAAAATGTGGTGCTGTCTGTTAAATGTGAAAATGTTCACAACGTTAGGCACGTATTTTTAATAAATCAAAATCCACCTTCTCAACAGTTGGGAGGCAGAGTATGATTTACATTGGTGTCGTCCATCCAAAACAGACTCCACTCTCACAATATTAACTCAATATAGCAAATCAAAATTACAGACATGCTTTGTGAGGAAGTAAACCACCCATGTTCAAATCAGCTTTTTGCTGATCATAATGTAGACATTGTATGTAGGGGACAATGGTGGGTCTCCTTGATGTGGGAATGTGCCTGACTTCCACATCCACCCTGGAGTGAAGGCCACAGCAACTCCTTCTCATGGGGTGACCACACAGTGTTTCCACCCCAGGGTGTTCAAATTCCCTTCTGTTGCCCATCTTGAGTGCCAGGATTAAACGAGTGGTTGAATTAGAAAATGATTACGTAGGACTTGTTTTTCAGCCAGTCTGACAGAATGAGATTAATTTGCATAATCCTTCTTCTCCAATAAAATACCACTTGGAGAACTACATAGCACCCTTTCCTGGTGCACTGTGATTATTCTATATGGATGTCCAAGTGTTCTGGATAACTAGTGGAATCCAATAGAATTAAGAGTTCAATTATGGACATTGTCGACTCTGTCCCAATGCTTAGTTAAGGGTGGATTTTTCGAAACATGCAAGGAGTCCCGTTTTCATATTGTAATTTAACTATAAGTTAAACAGCTGCCATGTCTCATCTCTGCTAATTTTGCAACACATGGCATAACAAAACTCAAGAGAGAATCCAGTTATATCCGTACATGACTTTTCTATTGTATGCTTAGAGAAAAAAAATAGTTGAGACCCAAATGGCTGATGTGCATGTCCGTGCTTCCTTTGCTTATTTATAAACCTAATTTACATTCTTAGAGTTTACAGTTTTGGGCCTTAATCCAGTAAATATCTCGCCCACAAGTGTTGATTGACGTTCAGCACCTCTTGGGTTTTGAGGCTATGGCCAGGCTATTGCCGCATTACGCTGTACATCGAAGATTGTTCAGGAGAATTGGGGATATGGGATAGAAGTTTAGCATCGCAGGTTCCTGCTGGATGTTTGTATTGTACCAGTGAATGTATCTGCCTCAGTGTATAAAATGCATATAACTTGCATTCATGCCAAGCGTTGTCGTTGGTTAATTGTGTAAACAACTCTAACATTCATTGTCATGTTTGTAGGTAGTGTATACATCAGTGGTTGCAAACATGGGTCTTGAATGTTTATGTTTTCTTCCACCTTTCTCTACATTTGTTCTCTGGCATACAGCAAATAGACCTACTTGTTTTATGCAATATAAATTGCTTAATATTGTATGCCATTCGGACTCTCCTATGTGCTGCTGGGTACATACGTCTTAAAAGTGCTCCTTTAAAAAAAAAAGTCTGGGAATTAGCTGATCAGCCTCATAGGATGACAGTTGTTCGATATTGTAAGGTCAACAAATGCTAGGTAACAGTAACTACAACATCAACAAAAGGCGGGCAGGTATGTGCCAAGTTTATAATTAACAATTTTACGTCTGTATCGTATTGCTGGGCATGAACTTCATTACAGCTGTAATGCAATACTGTAATCGATAGGGGAATGTTGAAATTACAAAATGAATTATTTATATCAACTCCAAAGGCAATCATACCTGTGATGACTAGAATTAAGGGATGATCACAAAAGCTCAATTGTGGTCTAAAGCAATTTTGCTGTGCATGTGCAAAACTGTTCACGATTTAACACGTATTGTCCTTGTGAAATTGTAAAAAAGTTTGGTTAAACAGTTATATTCCGTAGTAGGTTTTTTGTACAGCTCAGTCACATTTCGTCTCTTGATGCTTTTATTGGCATAGACTTGCAGCTCTGGTTCACCCAGCAGAGGTGTTCAATGGGGTACTTAATTCACGGACTGCATTTTATTTATTTTGCAGTTTTATGTAGCACAGACTTGGAGCACGGGCATCAGAGTGCTTGACATGCCCACCAGATTACATTGCACAAGGCCAGATATTTTTTTTGCAATGGTACATTGGCGCGGTATCGTATTTTCTAGGGTGTGAGTTATCCTTAAGTACATGTTATGTTCACGGTGGGCTTTGGGACCTTCCTGCCTAACCACTGTGAATGAAGCATGTACAATGGGTTGTCTCTACGTGGTAGTTAGGTCTTCGTGCCCTTCCAACTATCCTGTGCCCACTGAGTCAGAAGTCTTTTGTTGGGGCAATTGACCTTCCAAAAGCCCAAGGCCAGTGCTGTCAGGTTCCTTCCAGTGGTGTTTGTGGGTTTCCTGCTTCTTATCCAGAGTTTATTGTTCCTGGTCTAGGTTCTAACTTAAACATGTGACCTTAGGTTAATGCTTCCTTATCTCCGTAGAGTTATAATTAGTCTGTTGCTGTCTTGCACTGTGTTGTTCTTGGAGGCAATGTTCCTCTAATGTTGTATCTGGCACTGTCTGCACCCAATAGAAGAGTTCCTCTGTCCCTTTATCCCTTCTACCCATGCTTCCCTGTTCCCTTGTTCCCCCTGTCCCATCAGTCTCATGTCTAAGGTTTCCTTTCAACAAGGGTACGAGGTCCCCGGCTTCCAGTCCCTCAAGAGTACAGAAGACGCAGACAGACAGACAGAGCATATAGGTAGACATTGAGATACATAATCAGACAGACAGGTATCTACCCAAGGGAATGATGCATAGTTCTGCTGTCTGTAAAAATGAGGGATGGCGTTGCTGTCTGCCACAGGTGAGAGATATCTCTGCTGTCTGAGGCAGGTGAGGGGTAGCTTTGCTGACTGCACTTAGGATAATGTCAGTCGGGTGTGTGAGGGATTGATTTGCCAAATTTGAGAGATAATTCTGCCGTCTGTGGCAATTGATGGGCGGCTGCGTTAACTCTGAGGAGGGAGAGGTAGTTATACTGTATATGACAGGTGCTATATAGCTCTGTTGTCTGCACCTAGCGAGAAGTAAATCAGCAGAGCAGGGGGCGACTTTACTGCCACTGGCTAGCGAATTAGTGATCAGTTTCATATGTGTAACTGCTGCGTTGCAGGCGTGCTCTTGAAACTTTGCCTAAGTAGACTGCAGATACAGATGGGTCTTGCTGGTCCCTTTCGCTAATTGATACATTTACCTGAATTCAAAGGTTTCCCTTCCTGCCCTCTTTCATTATTCAATACATTTATCTGTAGAGCCCAAAGCTTCGGAGTTGAAAGGAAGGGGCTCTATAAGAGTTCCAGTAGCTCATTTCCTTTAACAGCAGATATACGACAGGGTTTGAGAAACATGTTATCATTATCATCAGGTTGCTAAGAGCCAGTTCCTGTCACTCTCCAGTCCCACGGCAGCAAGACCTACGTTTACAGAGCTCCGGCCCTGACCCTAGATTGCCAGTGTGTCTGCACCAATGAGAAGCTGTGGTCTAGGCCCAACCAGGGCTGTGGCCAATTAAGGTTGTGCAAATGTTTAAATTTGTTATTGATGTGTTACAGGATGCAGAACTCTGCCTGTTTTGCTTTAGGATTTCCGAGAAAAAATATAGATGCTAGTAGTGGTAAACAAATACGCTCGTGCATGAAGGCATATATGTACGCCTGTCTTACTTTTCCCATGTTTGGGCTTCTTCCCAAGTGACAAGTCTTCCCCATTCGTACGCTTTGTTTTGACAGGGCAACACAGTCACATTTTACAAAAACTATCATGAAGGTCTACTATGGGCATGAATTGCCGGAAAGAACATGAGTTTACACGTACATCAGAGTGAAATAGTATTCATTAAATAGATGCCTGATGGATCCTAACATACATTATGGGATTACCTTAGCATTCAGAAAAGTAATTGATCTAAAAATAAGTTCTACTCTCTACACAATCAGCACAAACATTGCCCTTTCAAAAGTTGCTCTCACATGATTGTCCTCAAAAGCAAAATGAAACTATCCCCAAGTATCAGAAATTGTTTCATCACAAACAGCCTCATATTTCTCAACAGCAAGATGAAATGATCTTAACATACCGGAAAATTGGCCACTGCATTTACTATTCATTTGGCCCTTATTCAGCTTGCAACTTCGCGTGCAAAAATACTGTAAAATCCCAAAACGTTAACAGGAAAGTGCCTCTGTGTACCCCATTAAAAGGCATGGATATATGCAAAAATATCAGAAAACTGTCTTTACAATCATCACCAGGCTCTCCCATATTGGTATACATTGTCTCCACAATGGCCATGAAATTCACCCTGCAGAGCCATAATGCACAGGAAATTTTGACAGCACAACTGTCACACAGTATGACATTTTCCACTCCGTATGCCTTACAAAGGGGAATTGAAGACCAACATTGTCACCATCTTCCACCCACTCAAGGGATGAAATCTTTCCCTACTTGAATGTGATCTACCTGTTCCTTCTCGGTTACCATTAACTGTGTCGGGGCCTTGTGTTCCAATATGCCTGAGACTCATTCTAAGAGCAGGGCTATTGGAATTATGTCAATCTGCGCAATTGTGGATTTGCTGAGTTTGCCGCGTAATCTATCATCGGTTGCTGATCACAATAAGGTGTTGTGCGAATTGTTAAACCGAATAGCTGGAGCAGGCATGACTCTACACAAGGACAAGTGCAACTGCCTAGTTAAAGATGTGGAATATTTGGGGTACTTGTTTACGGGCGAGGGGATAAGACCTAAAATGTACTTTCCCGAACCGGCAGAGCAAGGGGCATGTCAGAAGCCTGAATTGTGCACTGATTATTGGCATGCACAATAGCGTCCACCCTGATCAGTCCATTTGAGGTCCCAGGATTTACAATCTTTGGGTCTGTCCCCAGGAGATATACTGCATATCTATGTAATGTATATAGGGCATGGTTTGCCATTACTTTACCTGTTCATCCCTATTTGAGTAGAAAAAGATGTTTTGGTCCTGACAAAATGCCATGATCCTCCTAGAGAATAACAGGCATGAAACATGTTGGCCCTCTACTCACACTAACTGTTGCTAAGATAGACCATTATATCAATCGGATGCTCAATACATGTTTTTAACTATGACAAAGGGACCCAATAATTAAAATAGGCTTCAGATCCCGTTAGCCATTTTTAATACACACCCTTTACCCATTCTACTCACACCTAGTCATCCAACCTCACACCTCACATCTACAAAAAAGAAGAGAACTCCGGCAAAGAGCCCCTCGAGGGGCCAGCTGGACATTGGAGCGCTGGACCAACAAGGAGCTACCGATGATGACTCATGACACCCCTTGGGGTGTGTGAGAGCCCTTGCTCCTAAAAGGAGCACTCTCCTCGATTCACCATATCAGGAGGCCTAGATCCCCACATATGAACCGCACACTCCTTGTTCTCATAGCTTAAATGTACTTGATCAGTGCAATATTCAATGCTCATGTTCCCATTGACAAGGACATGTTGAGATCGTTTATGGGTCTTCTGGAATATTATTCAAAGTTTGTGAAGGGCTTTGCCGATAAATCAACTTCTCTGCAGATCTTGTTAAAGAAAGGGAAATAAATTGAACGGACAAAGGTTCAGAAAATTGCTTTTGAGCAACTCAATATTGATATTGCACAAGCCAAAATGTTGGTTTTGTTTAAGTTTGGCTTAAAAACTATCTTAACTATTGATGCAAGTGTCAAATGGCATTGAGGCAGTCTTGTCTCAAGTACATGAAAAAACGGAAAAGACAGTAGCTTTTGTGTCGTGCTTGTTGGCTGAGGCACACAAAAACTATTCAGTCATTGAGCATGAGGATTTAGCAGCTGTCTGGGCCACTAATAATTTCAGAGGTTTCATTTGGGGTGAGAAAGTTGTACTGTGGCCCGACCATAAGCCATTGTTACAAGTACTTGGGCCGAACGGCATGACTAGATGTTCAAGTCGCTTGGTGAGGCTAGCGGTTAGCTTACAGGAGCATGACTGTGATGTGGAATACCAGCCGGGTTGGAAAAACAAAGTGGCGGACTGCTTGTCTCGGTCACCTGAGAAAGCTGCAGATGAATGCACTTTTGATTCGGAAGATGTGGTGGCTGACATAGACAATGCTACTGAAGGGCTACATGGATGTGTATCCATGAATGAGTGGAAGTTAGCGATGGATAGTGATACGGTTCTTGAAACAGTGAAGGAAATGCTCTGGGGTAAATTGAGAAGGGAAGCATTGTACTGGAGGCAGTTAGGCATTTTCATAAGGTTCTAGAAGAGTTGTCACTTGTTCAGAAATGATTTGATTATGTAGAAGGAAAAATCTGTGTCCCAATAGCAGTGAAAGAAAGAATCATAGAGTTAGTCCACAAAGGAAATTTGGGTCAAACCTTCACTTTTGAGACTGAAAGAGCAATTTTGGTGGCCAAAAATGGACACCCAGGCAAAGACATGGGTGGAGAGATGTGAAGCATGTACAAATTCAGAAAACAGATTGAGAGTTGGTTTGAGAGTGATTGAACATAATCAGCATGTTGTTGAGGCAGATCACGTATGAGATAAACTATGCATGAATTTCATCTTCCGGAGCATGAGGGATACGTATGCGGTTGTGGTTGATGTTAAGTCTAGGTGGTTAGAGGTGCTATTCATGAAATCCATCAACACTAAGGCCACCATTTCTGTGATTGGGAAAATATTCAGATGGGAAGGGATACCTTCTAAATTAATCACGGACAATGGCAAAACATTTACTCCCATAGGGATTCAACAATTTTTGGGTAACTTGGGTATCAAACACATATGTACCTCACTCTATAACCTCCAGAGCAATGGCCAGGTTGAGAGACTGAACCGTTTGGTGAAAGGCACCATGGAGCTGGCTGATAGAGTTGATGAGAGGCAGAAAGCTGGGAACTAAGCTAGTTCTGTTGTGGTTGAGTGAGAATGAATCCAAATTGGTGGAAGAGGTCAAAACTATTTTTAAGGGTCGGAGTTTGATTGAAATTAGTGATTGAGTAAAGGTGAAAACTGGTGGTGTGATTGGAGTCTTATCCAAATTTCATGGCCCATATAAAGTAAAAGAAGTTGGCGGTAATTGGGTAAAATTGGAAAACTTACAGACATGGAATCTCAGGAGAGTGGCGTTGTTTCAGAAGGATGGGCAAGGTACTGTCCCATCATCTGAGAAGGAGGAGGAATGTTTTGGCTGGTTCTTAATTGATGACAATGAATTTGTAAGATCCAAGCGAATGATGGAAGGGGCGTCGAGGACGTAGGAGTGAGTGGTGGAGACACCTGTCTGAGAGGTGTTTGGGTGAGCAGGCCCCCTGCTTGTTGGGGTGATTATGTTTTTAGGTGGGTATTTCTGTTAGATATTTGTTAAATGTACTGTATGTCTGGGGTGGGACGATGTCTTTCATCGAGTTTGGCTAGGTCTGCAAATATCTGTGCACGTTGTGACCTATTGTGTTGCAGTGCAGTTGAATGTTTGTTAAAAGTATTGTATGTTGGGTCTCGTTAAATCCCCCGTTGTCCTGTGATGCGAAGTTGAGGAAGGCACGTTCATGTACGCTGTATGGAGTTGTAGTACATTGACACGATTCTGAAGGGGTGTGGTGTCCTGTTTGTGTGAGGTATTGGCATTGGAAATTTCACTTGCCCCAAAGCAGCTTCTCCTTCATAGTACTGATGGAATGGGGTGGGGGGACCGGTATAAACGTCCAATTATTGTTCCTTTGGCTCACACTGGCAAAGAGAGATCTAGCTAGATAGTGGAAGGCCAACACACTGCCGTACGTGGGGGCATGGAAGTGTGGGATGGACTTTTGGATGGGATCGGAAATAGCGGTATTCCAGGACAGGGGATGCCCCCAGAAACACTGAAAAATTGGCAGTGATGGGCAGACTATAGGGCCCTATTCCTGGAGCCTGTACACATGGTGGGCCTACATATGGACACTGAAATTGAACAATATTGCCAAAATATATAAGACACTGTGCCAAGATAGAGATGTGTAACTGTATAAGAATCTTGCTGTTTTATTGGGGTGGGTGGGAAGGGATACCAGAGCATTTGTGCATATGGTTATGTTTTGTATGGTTGAGGGTTTCATTCTAGTCTTATGTTATACATGGTGATGGAGCAAGGTTTCGTAAAGAAGAAACTTGCTTGGATGCAATCCTCTCAAATAACATATAATACCGTAATCAATTTGTCTTGTGAATACTAATAATTGCATTCCACACAATATATCGTATCTAGGGAAGATTTCCTATGTGTATTACTAACCAGTAACCCGAGTGTCTTAAAGTGGCCGACAAAACGCTGTAATTTCACTGCGCATGTGTCTACTGCACCTACGTAGTATGACGTTTTCTATGCTTGGGGGGGAAAACTTTGCAGCTGCAAAATAGCATTTAAATGGCCGCTTGAAACTCACATGTTAATGCGCATGCTTTGCGTAAACTAAATCTTGCAAGTTCTACTAATTGCAACAATTATAACAAAGTGCATAAATTGTATTGATCATAATATGAAATGCGGTGGGAATAAAGCTTTGGGAAAGTAAATTAAGGGGCGGAAACATAGAACAAAGAGTCTAAAGTAAATTATTACATTTAATATGGTGTGATGAACTCACCTCCTTGACCTGTCCAATCAGAAGTAGGGGAAAACACAATATTGAAACTTTTGGGGGTGGTACACAAACACAGATTAGTATAATTGAGGTAAGTTAGCTAGAGATCAGTGTCAGACCCGTCATTTCGACTTGTCACAGACCTGACACATATGCTGCCACAGACGCTGTCCGAGACGCTGTCTCAGACCTTTCAGATGCCAGAGACCCTGCTCGAGAGACAGAAATACTAATCGATAATCCAATCATCTAGAAGGGGAATTGCGAAAGAAAGATCGAGGAGAGTAGTGCCAGAGAGGGGTGCGACGCTGGTGTTGCACTTAGAAGAGGTCACCATCCCAGTTCTGAACCTGTCCTAATCCTCTGTGTTCCACC